>NW_026086605.1:13500000-14700000 GCF_022539395.1 Myiozetetes cayanensis
GAGGGCCCGGCCACCGGTGCGCACTGAGAAGGTGCCGCCCCTCATTGCAGAAGGGACACCCTGACACCAGGGACAGCCCAGGGGTGCCAGCCCGGCCTTTGGGGGCAGATGAACGCTCCAGCCCCCCGGGGAGGCGGGGAGGCCGGCAGGATGCGAGGTCAGGAGCGATCCGACTGGGCGTCCCCGCTTTGGCCCCGGAGGGGCGACCGGAGCTTAAGACTGAAGGGTGTCCGGGGCCGAGTGGCGCGGAGGCGGATGCTCAAGGCCGTGGGGCTGAATGCAGTGAGCGGGGCCCCACCGATATTCCGGAGCCGGGACCCTCCCCTTTCCAGGTGCCCACGGCCCTGCCCATGCTGCCCCGGTGTGCCGGTGCTCTCGCTCGGGCAGAGAACGGGGTCCCCGTCTCCCCAGTGAGTGCCGGAGACTCGAGAGAGCAAATATGGGCCCTGCCCCGAAGCGGGGAGCTGGGGGTGCGTGGCTGAAGGGAAAAAGGCTGAAGGCCCCCAGGGCCCGCTACCGGAGGTACGGGGAGAGTGGGTGGCCAGGAGTGGCTGGGACGCTCTGCTCTGCCCACCAGTCTTTTCGCATGTCGTGACACAAGGAAACGATCACGATATGCTCGCGAATGTGTAGTGTTTGCTGCGGGGGCAAACGGGATGGACGGTGTAGGACTCAGAGGAAAGCAGCGAGAGACCTCTGTCCCCCCCGTCCCTCGGCGTGCCAGTCCCCGGTGTGCCCCGGGCCGGGGGCGGGCGGGCAGCGGCCCTGTACCGGAGCCTTTCTGGGGAGCGGAGAAGAGAGGCTGCGATTCCTGTCCCAACCCCAGAATCGGGAAGAAAAAGCCTTTCCTTTCAGCAGAGACTCATGCATCAAACTTCAATTTTCCGGACGATTGAATTAGTGATTTTTTTTCTCCTGAACTAAAATACACTTAAGTCTTTGGGATTAATTACCACGTTCTGGTCCCTCAGACTGTAGTATTAGTTATCGTTGCCATATTCGACATCAGCCCTGACACCTCATAAAATAAGGAACTGAATTTCACTGACTCAACCTGCTTCAGCCCTGTTGGATAATTCAGGAGGGGGCTTTATTCTCCGTCTGGGAGCCCTGTGTGAAGTGAACAAGATCAAATATGGATCTTCCCCACCCCCCTTAGGAGAAAAAAAAAACAAAAAACGTACCCCCCCCCCAGCACTAAAGGGTGGCATTTCCAAGCAGACAACACCCCCCACCGCCCCCTCCCCTCCCTCTCCCTTCACACCTCCAAACGAAATCTAAGGCAGTGTCAAGTTTGGGGATGAAGGATGGGTATGGGGTGGGAGGGGGGGTGGTCCGGCTCCTACGTTTGAGAAATGGGGTTTCTGCCAGGAGGGAACAGCGGTGGCTGAGATGCGGGCTGGATCGAGACCCTCGGGAGTCGCCATGCCCGAGGCAGGAGCGCAGCCCCTGCCCGCACCTGCCTTCGACAGCGCCCACGCCCGCTCCGACAGGGCGGACATGGGACACCGCAGTCCCCGACGGGGTAGGTGGTGGGCCACCGCCGGGCCTCCAGATCACTCCACAAAGCCCTTCCATGTTCCCCCGCACCCTTTTGCCAAACTGGGAGTTTTCATCTCTGCCGGTCAGGACCTACAGGGCTTAAGCGGTTTGACGCCTTTTTTTTTTTTTTTTTTTTTTTTTCCGTCGGGAATGATCTAGGGAAGACTGGTCTCTCCCTCTGCCCCATGTCTACCTTCCACGGAGGGAATCTCGGTGAGCCGGTCCCCAGAGCACTGAGCACTGTTCTGGGAGCTCTGAGTGTTTGCCCAGGGGTGGGAAAACGGGACTGTTTGCACCGTTCTGTGAATCCACGCAGGAAATACTGGGGGCAGGTTGAAGGCCCGTTGTCCCGCGTGTCCCCAGTCAGTAGGTCCCGGGGGTCTCGACCCAGCTCCCCACTTCTCCGGGGCAGCGCTGGCCAGGGAGCGGAGCGGCCGGAGGCGGCCAGGTCTACGGGGCAGATCTGGAGATCTCTGATTTGGGGGTCTGGGGCACGCAGGAGGGGTTCCGTGCCACGATCACGGCAGCAGCCCTACGAGCTCGCCGGGAAGGGCTGCGGCTGGGTCAGCCCAGAGGGCATGATTCAACGCTGTCACCGCGTCCCTAGTGCTGCTGCGGGGAGAAAAAACCAAACCAAACCAAACCAAACCAAATAAACAAAAAACCCCCATTTCCCTCCGTCCCCTGTCCCCCCCCCCCCCCAAAAAAAAAAAACCCCACACCAAAAAACCCTAAAACAACAACAACAAAAAGCCCTCCCCCTAAAAAAACACCAAAAAAACCTAAACCAACAACAACAAAAAAAATTCCTCCCCCCCCCCCAAAAAAAAACCCAACAAAAAAGCGCCGTGTTCTATCTAAAATTCGAGGGAGAGGAAACCCCCGAGAGATGTGTCTACTCAGGTAGGTGCTCTGAGGGAACGGCGGGTTTCAAACTGGGTGAAAAACGAGGGGTACAAGCCGGCGATTTATTTTAAACTAGGAAAAAAAAAGGAAAGAAAAAAAGAAAAAAGCTTTTGTTTGTCAATATGCAGATTAAATAACCAAAATCCCAGCTATTTGGAAATGGGGGACTAGCCAAATTAACAGGCTGCAAATCTTCAGGAGGAGGCTTTATTTACTATCCCGCCCCAGCCACGTGTGGTAAACTTCTGCGGGTGCAAGGCGGCCCGGTATCTCTTCTCTTTGCACTCAGAAGTCAATAGATCAGAAACCCAAATTAACTCCCAGTCCATTTTCCATACACCCAGCCACTTTTTTTTTTTTTTCTTGGTTATATTGAATCGTAGTGTTTGCAGCCTCATTAAATCCATTCCAAGACAAAAGAATAAAAGACTGGAGGGAGGGAGGGAACAGGAGAGGAGGGGGAACAGGAGAGGGAATGGGAAAAAAAAACCAGATAAAGAAAACAAATAAAGCCCTTTAACTAGATCTTCACATAAATGTCACAGTTTCTCAGCATTTACGATTTGGCTGTTTAGCATAAAAACACTTAAGGACAAGATTGAAGGCTTTCCGAGAGATCTGGACAGAAGTCAAAGCTATCATTCGGAGGTAAAAAAAAAAAAAAAGAAGAATAAAAAGAGGGGATGTCGGAGTGGGGGCGGGAGGTGGCGGAAAACAAGTGCTCTTCCAAATAATACTAAAGAAAAGTGAATTTCATTGTAATTCATAGGCTTGTTCCAAATACCAAGAGAGAAAGAGAGAAGAATAGAAGCGCACAGATGCCCCGGCGAAGGGAGAACAGCTCTGCTCCCATTGTTGTGGAGTTAAACAGTGGAAGGGAGGGTTAACCTAATCCATCAAATTGTCTGGAAATTGTGAAGAAAATTCAAAAACCATATGGTCTCCAAGCGCTCTCCTTCTCTCTGCTGCGGAGGGGCACGCTTGTTTCAGCATGGCAAACCGCAGGAGGCTGTATATGCTCCATTGTCGCTTGTCACTTCAGAGAAGAGGGCTCATTTGTCCCCAGTTTTCATGCTTTACGCTAAAAATTACAACCCCATCCATTCTCAAAGAGGAGAAAGATTTATTTAGCCTCGGAGAAACTGGACCAAAAAAAAAAAAAAATCAACCCACAAACCAACCCTGCCTTATCTGGACACTTCTCTGCCGAGCTCTGCCACTGTACACCAGATTTGCCTTTCTCACATAAATTTTGCAAAGAATAGGGAGAAACACACGTTACTCGACTCCAAAGGCAGATCACGCTGCCAAGAGAAAACACATTCACCAGAGCCTTAATTTTGGCAGGAAAAAATAAAGGAAAGAGAGACAAGGGAGAAATTATTAAAAAAAAAAAAAAAAAAAAAAAAAAGAGAGAGAGAGAGAGGGAGGAAAGAAAAAGAAAAGAAAAAGAAAAGAAAAGAAAAGAAAAGGAAGAAACGAAACGTTTTCCATCCTCTTATCCCCACGGCAGCTTTTGCCCAGAAGCGGGAGGCCTGGCCCGCCGGGTGTAGAGCAGTTCCCCCCGCTTGTTTTGTCCAAGTCGGTGATAACTCCTTCTCCCCGCTCATATTTTTTGTTTCTTTCTATTATTTTTTCTCCCCCCCTTCCTTTCCTCTCAAATTTCGGGCTGGAAATGCCCTGCTGGCGGCGGGAGCGGCGGGGCGGGCGGGGGGTGCCGGTGGTCCTGCTCGCCCTGCCGTTCTCCCACTGCCGCTGCGCATCCCCCGCGCCCGGGAACCGCTGCCTGCACCTATTGCCTTATCCATCTGCAGAGTTCTCCCTCTGCTAAGCTCTACCTGGCATTATCCTTATTAAAAAAAAAAAAAATTATAATAATAAAGGTCTCTCTCGTGTGTTCCTTTCCCGTCATTTTTCTCGCAGGTACTGTGCATAAAGTAACTTTAAATGCAAACGGGATGGGAGATCCCTGTGGTAGAAAAGTCTGGTGTAACCTCAGAACGGAGAGGAGTGCTTTTTCGGTCACAAAGAAGGACGTTAAAAAGTATATTAAAATGGTAAAGATTTTATTGTATCGGAAAAAAGAGCTGTCTGTACAATTCTAAGAGACAGTAAATAAAGCGACATTGTCCCTATCGGAACTTAAATAGCAGGCCTTTTAAAATTTGTACAATTCAAACAAAAACAAGTCTTAAATCTGTACATTTTTATTAATTTATAGTGTAATATTTAAATGTATTGATCTTGGGATTTGTCCTTTTTTATTTCCATAGCATGCAAAAATTCTAAAAAGAGTAAAAAATAATTCTAGGATTTTTTTTCATTTTCCTTTTTTTTTTTTTTTGTCACCACCTTCATATCAAAAATACGAAAGGCAGCTTTTAATAAAAGCACAACAATAGCAGAAAATGGTAAAAATAGCTTTTAATTGGTAAAATGAGGCAGAAATTGCATTGGAGACAAATCTCTATGCTCTAGAAAAAAAAGAAAGTATATATTTTTCAACTTGCATTATAACCCAGCCCCAAGTTCCCCAGATTGCAGAAGAAAAAATATTTTTAAAAGGAAAAAAAATTAGTTCGTGCACATTTGAAACATGCAAGGAAAGGAAAGTGGCTAATTCTTTTCTGTTGACGTTTTAAGCCTAACTTAAATCTTCTCTAAAGTGGTTCGTTTTGGAAGTCTTTGAAAACAACTGCTTTCCCAAACATCTGCTGGCAGCCGAGTTTATTCCAAGATTATGCGTCTCCCTTATGGATAAAATAATCATCACTGATAGCTATTAAAAAAAATAATAATCAAAACCTCAAAAAGAATGGGGAAGGAAAAAATCCAATATATACGTTTAAATATTTATACAGAAGCCGTCCGTAATTGCACCGTTCCGAAGATGTGGCAGGCGGAGGGATATCGACTCTACCCTAAATTAATCGGGATGTGTGTGTGTCTGTGGTGGGGTTCTATTGCTTATCGCTCCGACCGAGGGGAGCAGCCGCCCCGCCGCGCTGCCGGGGCCGGGATGGGGGGCCGAGGGTGCCGGTTTGGAGCTGTCGGGATGGGGGGGAGGGTTACGGGATGAGGGGCCGCCGGCCGCCCCTCAGTCATCCACGTCGATCTCCACGTCCTCCTCCTCCTCCTCCTCCTCCTCCTCGCTGTCCCGGCGGCTGCGGGGCCGCTCCGTGGGGGGCGAGGCGGGGCGGGGCAGTGGAGGGGCACCGGGCTCCCGGGCGGCGGCGGGGGGCGGCGGCGGGGACCCGGGCCGCGCCTTGCCCCTTCCCTCGGCGCTGGGCTCCAGCTCGGCCAAGGCCACGATGTCCACGGCGGGGTTAGGGCCCAGCTTTTTGGCCGATTCCACGTCGGCCTTCATCTCCTCCAGGTCTCTCTTGAGCTTGGCGCGGCGGTTCTGGAACCAGGTGATGACCTGGGCATTGGTGAGCCCCAGCTGCTGGGCGATCTGGTCCCGGTCCGCTGGCGACAGGTATTTTTGGTAGAGGAACCGCTTCTCCAGCTCGTAGATCTGATGGTTGGTGAAGGCCGTCCGCGACTTCCGACGCTTCTTCGGCGTTTGCCGCTGCCCGAAGATCGTCATCCCGTCCCGGCCTGCCGACGAGCCGCCAGATTGCACCCGCTTTCCCCATGTCCACCCCGACCCGAGCCCCGGCCCCCACACCCCTGCCCCGTCGATATCTGCAGGGAGTGGGGCAGAGCCACCGCTCCTGTACCCCGAGGGCCGCGGGGAGAGGATGCCGCCGGGTACTGACCGCCAAGGGACCCCCCCCATCCCACCCCATGCGACACCCCGGGAGATGGTGGGGGGTGGGAGAAGTGAGAAGGAAAACCAGGCCGTGGGGAGGAGCGGGGCACCCACCCGCTGGAGGATCCCCCCACTCCAAGGGGGTCTTACCTTCGGCCGCCTGCAGCACGCTGACTTCCAGCCCTTTGAAGGTCTTGCTGGCCAGCTCTTCCAGGGCGCAAAGGGGCGAGGTCTGGGAAAGCAGCGCCCGGCCGGAGAGGGGCAGCCCGGCCGGGGGGTGCTTCTCGGCAGCGGAAAGGAGGTGGGCCGTTCCGCAGAGAGTGTAACTCCTCCGCACCGAGGGCTTGTTGAGGATGTCCTCGATGCTGAACGGCGTGAGGGGCTTGTTGGAGTTGGCCGGCGGTGGGAGGTGATCCAAGGGGCTCCGCCGCCGTTCTTCCCCCGAGGAGGGCTTGGGTTCCTCTTTGGAAGTCATGGTGGGGCCGGGCCGCGCAGGGCTGCCTTCCCCACCCGCGACGGGGATGCGCTGCCGCGGGCAGAAGTCCCCGGCGGGACCGCGGGGTGACGGCGGCGAAGATAGCGAGCAAAAGTTGAAGCCCACCTCCAACTCCGGCGGAGGAGCCCCGGGTCCTCCCGGGGAGAGCCACGTCGGGCGGCGGGCCGGGCGGGCAGGGCGGCGGGCGGGCGCGGAGAGGAGCGGAGCCGTCGGTCCCTCGCCGAGAGGTGGTCCTGCCGTACCTCTTGTCCCAGGGTTTTGGGTCGGAGATTTCCACCCCCCCTTCTCTCTCTTCACTCTCTCTCTCTCTCTCTCTCTCCCCTCTCTTTCTCTTCCTAGCTGCTATTTTAAGAAACACCCCAAATCACAGCACTTTCCCTGCCCCCCCCCCCGCGAATACCCACCCCAAAATAATATTTAAAAAAATTAAAAAAAAAAGGAAGAAAAAGCAAAAGTAGACTTCGGCGAGGGGGAGAGCAGCCCTCGCACCGAGACCTCGGACCAGGGGGAAAGAAGCAAGAAGAGATGGGGTAATTGACTATTGCTAACAAGTTATTGTTGATTGGGAGGTAATCAATTATCTTCAATGACACTTTTCGCCCTCTCTCTCTCTCACTCCCTCTCTCGCTCGCTCTCTCTCTCTCTCTCTCTCTCTGTCCAATGCAGGCTTTTGCAAGTTCGGAGACCCATTAATTAGGAGGCGGTATGGAGGTGGAGCCCAGTTGAATTATAATGCTGAATGCACTTGTCATATTCTGGCCCTGCTATTTGTTTGGACATATATATTTTTAAATTACATTACAAACCAACCTTTATTGCATCAGGATAATACAGTATAGTGAAAAATAATAAGGGAAAACAAACCAAAACGAAAAATTTCCAACTCTCTCTCTATTTTTTTTTCTTTCCCCCGAGATTTTTTTGTTTTATTTTTCTTCCATTTCTTCCTCCTGTTAATTTCGGCTACCAGGTGATTTAAATGTCTCTCTCTGGCTCAATGCAGAGCCATTTGAGATTTTTTTTTTTTTTTTTTTAATAATGAGGGGAAGAAGGGAAGAGCCTGGTTCCAGGTAAGGCAGACCTTTCCTTTCCAATAAAATCCGGAGGTTTCCGCCGAATTTGTGGTGCTCCTCCTTCCCAGCGCTCTGTGTTTTAGCGGACTGCGGGGTGCGGGACGGGAGCAGGCCCCTCCGGGAGGGTGCCGGTGCCGAGAGTGCCCGCGGAGGGGTTGCGCGGCGGGTCGCGGTCCGGGTTCGTTCCCGGGACGTCGGCGGCTTCTTGGGCTCCGTTGGTGCCGGGGATGGCGGGTGGTCCTATCCGGCGGTAGCGCGGGTGGAAGGGGCCGGGGAGGGCCGATTTCCAGCCCGAGGCCTTATGCTACGAGCCCATCGGCGGCTCTGGAGAGGGGCAGTGGCGCGGGGCTTACTGCGTCCCCTGCTCCCGGGGGGACCCGGCCCGGCGCGGGAGGGACAGACCTGCTCCTCAGTATTTTCACCCGGGCCACCATCCCGCCTATGCCTCGCCGTTCCGCAGGGACGGAGACAAAGCCCAGAGCTGGGTGTGAGCAGCCTGGCCCCCACCTCAGGCGTGAGTACCCCTCGGTCCCCGTGGGGAGGCCGGGACGCGACCCGCGGGCCGGGCCGGGGCTGGACGGGGCGGGCGGTGGCTGGAAGGGCGGTGGGGTAGGAGGAGAGGCCGGGGCCGGATCCGGCCCCAACTTTCCCTCCTCACCTTGAGGGCCAGGGGGAGGACGGCTGGCAGCTCCCAGGCCGCTAGGTACCAAACAAGCACAAAAGAAGCAAATGGCTCCTCTCCTTAAAGCGCCCTCTTCCCATTTTTTATAGCTCTCTGGGAGTCTCTTTATGCAGTGACCTATTTTTAAAGGCCTATATTGGGTTATTCATCATATCAAATACTGCGAGGAGCTGGGGAGGGAGCCGGTTGGGGTGGGAGCGAATTACACTGATTCTAAATCGCCCAGCTTCTTTGCTTTGCTAGGTGGATTATTTGCTTCGCTTTGCTTGGGTTTTATGAAGTGATTTAAACATATTTTAACCAATTAGAGACTTTACTCCTCTCCCTTGTGTCCCCTCACATTATTTTCCAGCGTGCTGTTTTATGTCAGGAACCGGGTTTTATTGAGAACTGGGATGGGGATGCTGGTGTTAAACCTATAGAAATAAGATTTTAAAAAATAAAAAAGGGGGGAAACCGGAAGAAAAATAGTCTCGTTCCTGGGTCCGAGTTTGGGTGGGCTGGACACCGTATGGGATGCTCAGAGGCCCTGCCAGTTAGCTTTCCCCGCCGAGTAGAGCGCAGACCTGGGGTGCAACTTGCGCCCCCATCTCAAGTGCAGCCCGTTCCACTCAGGGCACGGGCAAAAGTGCGCCAGACACAGCGAAACCCTGAAAACCGTTTTGCATCCCCTGTTGTCCCTCCAGCCCGCATCTCCCCTCTTTACCTACGCGGTAGGATAGGGTTTTAAATACACCCTACCTTTTTTTTTTTTTTTTTTTTTTTTTGGCTTCCTAATAGGGGCAGAGCCCAGCGGAGGGCGGACAGCAGCCCCAGCACAGACTCTCTGGCACAGAGGGACTCCGTTTGCCTCGGCCACTGCCTGTCAGGGGATAGCCGGGTTCACGCTTTGCATGAGTAGCTCAGTCCGATGGCTCCAGGCCTGCCGCTTGCCCTTGTGCCCAGCATCCCCCGGACAGCATCTCACTGAGAAAAGGGGTGGCTGAGAGGGAAGGGCGCAGGTCCCGACCCCCATTCCCCCGAGCCCCGCGGAGCTCTGTAGCTGCCCCGACGGCCTCAGACCGGCTCCCCTCTCCTCTGTTCTCTCGGCTGCCCGGTGGCGCCTTTGGCGGATGTGGGTTCGTTTTCCCTGCACTCACTTTGCCTTTGCAACCGCTGCATCTCGCTCCTCGCAAACGACTCCCTCTCTGCGCTACGAGGTGGCCGAAAAGCAGAGGAGGGGCAAGCGGGGCTGCCCCCTTCCTGGCTTAGTGGGAGAGTTCAGCATCCTCCCTCTCACCCTTCGGAATTTAATTATTTTAATTTTATTTTTGGCAGCCCTCTTGGCATCCAGCCCTGAATTAGAGACCTTCAGTGCACCCTTCCCCCCGCATGTCCCATTGCACTTCCCTGTCCTCAGAGGGCCCCGGGGAGCAAGGGGGGACAGCAGGGGACAGCCGGGGGGCCTGCTCCAGCCACCACCACGGAGTTTCGCATCCTGTCGGGCTCTTCTGCCCGGCCCACCGGAAGGCAGTTGGTAGTTGTGTGTCCCAGCTATGAGGTCGTTAAGGGAAAAGCACCCTCATCCGATGCGCTCCAATCTGCCCACTTCCGTCTGCTTCAGCCCCTCTGAGCAGGACCTGTCACTGATCTATTCCTGGTGCAGGTACGAGAACTTTGAGTGGGGTTTCATGCCGAGAGGCAGGGAGGGCAGTAGGGCTGAAAGGAACAGCGGCCCTTGGGTGTACCCGGGGATGGATGAAGGGGTCTCCTGAAACCGTCGGGGAAGTGTCACTCCTGGGCCTTGCCTTCTACTGTGGAAAAAAAAGCCAATAAAGCTGCGGCCTTTCCTCCTCCACGGAGCAGAAAACTGCTGCTGAATCAGAAACTACTTGTGAGCGGGGAAACAACAAAAAAATAAACCTGTAGCTACGAATAGCATCTTTGAAGGCGTCTCCCCTCTCGGTCCTCAGAGCCTTATTTCGGGGGGTCGGCGTGGCTGCCCTCCCCGAAACAGTCCCAGGCTAGGAGGGCAGCAGCAGGGCACTCCCGGGGCTGCCCGGATCTGGCTGTGCGCGGCCCGCTCCTGTCCAGGAAAATGTCACAGGAATATAATTAAAGCAGGCGGCATATATCATTCAAGTGTTGATCACCAAAGTAACTGCGTACAAATGACACCTCCTTTCCCGGCATAGCTGAGCCGTGCATGGCTCCCAGCTATGTCTGCCTAGTTTAAGTGGTCTAAACACGTTATTACTCCCTATTAGCAGAGTGGAGAGGAGCAAAACTCTGTGCCCTCGAGCTGACAGCTAGTCCTGGCACAGCGTCTCGCAAGAGCTGAGAGGAAGAGCCGGGAACCTAGGAAATAACTGTTATTTTTGTCTTTAAGCAACCTCCCCTCAGTTTTGGGCTGCGAGTGCTGAGAGGCGGAGAGTGCCCGGTGGGACTCACAGTGAAGCCCGGAGGAGGGAGAGCCACGGCGGGGTCCAAGGTCCCTGTCCTAGTCTTCTCTACAGAAACCGCTGGCAAAATGTACCTACAGGTACCCCCTGACCCCGCCGCCGCCGGGAGCTGCTCGGCGTTGCTCCCCTTGGAAAACAACCGCCCCGAGCTGGGGACCCGCCGGCTCCCAGCTGTGATGGAGAGGGGGCGCTGGAGAACTGGGGGGCACTGCGGGGCCGGACAGAAGCTCCCCGATCGATCGCATCTCTGGAGGTCGTTGTATAGCTATTGCCCGATTCTTCCTCCCCTCGCAACCACCTCCCTACGGGGGAAAAATCTTCGCTGCACTAAAAATAAATGTGACCCGAATGCCCGCATCTGGCCTGGGAGCCGGGGCCAGGGCCAGCTCGGCAGGAGCGCACTGGCCCTGCGGAGCCCCGGCCTTTCCTCAGCAGAAAGAGGCGGAGAAGCCGCCGTTCCCTCAGAGGGCTTCAGCGTGGGGACGGGACCTGTGCGGGGCAGACCAGGGACTAAACCCACCGCCTCAGGAACCCGACTAGAAGCGGGATGCGGGGAGCAGCCCCACCCGGGCGGGCTGGCAGCGCGGTTCCCGGCTCCTCGACGTTTCTTGGGGATTTTTCGTTTGCAAACCAACTCACCGGGAGACTCAGCGGAGCCGAGACCGGCCGAGCTGCAGGGTCCGTCTACCTTTTGCCCACCCCTGGGGCCGATTTGTTTTCCCCCACAAGGGCCCCGCATAGAGTAGCTGGCACGGCGGTGCTCGCACGGCTCTTGCCTCCACGCCACGGGACCGGGGGAGGGGAGGGAGCTTCAGTTTGAACGAGACCCTGGGTCAGTGTAAGCGGGGATGCTCTCGGGCGGGCGCAAGGGAAATAAGGGAGCCCGTCTCCCCCGTAGGACGTTTTAAATCACAAATCGAAAGTAACCCCCAGTTCATCGCCCTACATGGGGCCCCAGGGAGCATTTCTCACAGCAGGGGAGAAAAATGGGGGTGCCCCTATTTCAAATGTTGTGGGCTAGCACGCCCCTCTCCTCTCAGCACTGTCGGGGACCCTCTTGAGCCACTGCTCCTGATGGATTTTAGGGGATCCCCGGGGTTTGTTTGGGCTAGAGCGGCAGTCTGTGCAGATGGCGCCCCAGCCAGACACCCCGTTTCCTCCCGGGGACAGGGTCCTCCTGCAGCCCTCCATGGGTTCCCTCGCGGGAACGGCCAAACGGAGCATCTGAAGGTATTTAATCTTTTAAATTCCAGTATTTTATTTTCTAGTCCAAGAAATCCAACTGGAGGCAGGCTCCCTGGGAAGAACAGGCGAGACGTGCCCGTCCCAGCTCCAGGCAAGGAGAAAACTTGATTTTTATTATTTTATTTTTTAAAAAATCTCCCTAAAATACTCCGATAAATGCAATTCGCAGGACCCCTCTGGATGGCAGAGAGGTGTGAGGGAGCCGGTCGAGGGCGTTTCAGGCTCCTGGTCGTGTCAGGGTCAGGGTGACAGAGATTTAGCAGTTCTTGGGCTCTCCTTGCTCCGTCCCAGTTCCGCGAGAGGCAAGGCCGGGCCGTGGGATAAACGGGGAAGAAGACTCGTCGGAGGGATCAGCGCACCCCCAACCCTCCGTTCAGAGCCTGTCTGTCCCCTGGGTCACTCTTATTTTCGGACGGGAGCTACCACCGCCTTCTCTCCAGCCCTCCTTAGCTCCAGGGAAGAGGCTGGAGGGGGAGGAAGCTGGAGGGGTCCGTGGCCGCGGAGCTCACCCTGAGACCGCGGGGGTGGGCGCTGGGAAGGCGGGGGCAAACGGTGCCCGGCCCGTGCAGCTGTGTCCGGAGCCAGTTTCATTGTCACCTCTGGGCCCTGCCGGGCTGGTTTGGGGGTGTTAAGACCCGAGGTGATGCCCACCTCGTCCCGGCTCCCTCGCTTCCCCCGGAAGAGGAGCGACGGAGGGTCTACCCGCAAGATGCCTCCCTGCCCCGCAACTGCGCTGCGGACTCGGGGCTCTGCAAAACTTTATTTGTTGTGTGTGGGGGGGGGACGACGACGACACACGACACAGTCACCCAGGGCTGTGACAGCCGAGCCGCACTGACTCCTCCGAGACCTGTAATATCTCTACTGCTCCCGGCACGCGTGAATAATTCACCAGGCTGCCAAATGCAAGTAACATTTGTGGCAGCTATGAAGGAGCCGGGGAGGCGAGGGCTCATTTTTGGGGGGCAGGAGGAGGTGTGGGGAATCAATTGAAACTTAATAAAGGGAGTGTGGGGGGAGAATGGCGGAAATAAGGCAGGCAACTTCTTCTAATAACAACTTGGTTTTAATAATTCAGGAGCAGTCATTGGATTATAGCGCAATATCCGAAGTACACGTTGCCGGCACAGTGCGGGTGGATAATGTAATCGGAGCTCATTTCACCTTCCAATAAATTACAGCAGCAAAAGTTTCCTGTTAAAGCAGTTATTTGTATTTCTTTTTTTGAAGGTGATCCCCCTTCCAACAACTGCAGCGAGAAAATTAATTAAAAACTAATATTTCCATCCTTTGCAAAAGCAGCCTCAAGATGCAGAGCTATATTTTGACTGTGATCTCTTCCAACTCCAAGTGCTGTGAGGCTGCTCCTCCCTACTTCTCACTTCTTTCTTTCAGTTCCACTGGTTTCTCATTCCTCCTTTTTTTTCACCCTACCCCGTCTGGCCTCACAGGAGCTCTCTAAGCTAAGCCAAGTGCTGCTGGAAAGAAAACTCTCCCTAAAACACATCTCTGTGTTAGACTACTTGTTTCCCTTGTCCCTCTCAGGTCCTGTTATGAAGGGGCATCAGCTAGAGGTAGGGTCAAACAGCAGTTCACTTGTCTCTCAGCTCCTACACAAGGTGAGTTTGCAGGGCTTCAGATGACTCTTGTTCTTTTCCTTCCAAACTGCAACACCATTTAGCAGCAGACTCATCCCCCCAGACCTGACAGCTTTCCTCTTCTTTATTCCCCTGTTCCTCACACGGGGAAAGGGTGGCTATACTCTTGCCCTCTTCTGGCCTCCATCCCCAGCAGAGGTTCGCAAGATGATTCCCAAACTCTCCCAGCCTCTGCTACTGGACACAGGGATCCACTGTACTTCTCTACAGTGCCAAGCTGTTCTCTTGTCCCTTTACAAGGCAGGTCTTCCCCCAATAGCTTGGCCATGGCCAGCAGACACCACTGATGAGACTCTTTACACCTGTGTTTGGCTTTATTCTGCTTTCCCACCCAAGAACCTTAGACACATTCCTCAGATGGTCTTGTATCAGTCATGGCTCTTTCTATGGGTACATCTAGAATCCTGTAATGGTGTCTGGCATTTCCCATACTGCATAATAGTTGTTGTCAGCTTACAGCGTTTCTGTACTGATTATTGTTGGATCAGGCTGTCTCCCTGTCTCCAGTGCTGCATGGCGGTACGATGGAGAGAGAGAGAGAGAGAGAGAGAGAGAGAGAGAGAGAGAGAACAGCTTCCTGCAGGAGTCTGGAGTGAAAAAAAATTTTTCTTGATAGGCATTTTCCTAATTCTCACTCTTCAGGAAATGATTCAGACTCTGAACTCTGAGATTTAACATCACTACAAATATGCCACATCTTTAGTGATTTCACTTCTGAGCATCCTGGGGTCCTGTCCACATCCCTTCTCTTTTTTTCAGTTCATGAGGTCTTGTGGCCCCAAATCCCCATGTCCTCCTGCCTGACACCCAGAACTCTTTCTCAACTGATGTAGGAATATTTGTGTACTGCCTGGGCTTTTTTTTTTTTCTGGGCACTGAGTAAAGCCTGTGTACTGAACAGTGTCAAGATTTCTTCCATTTTTCTGCTTGAAATCTCCTTGGGGTCTGCTTAGCTCTGCTGCTTTTTACGGATGTGGAAAGCAGGTCTTCACTAATGCCAAATACGCAGCAACACGTGGGGCTGGATTCTGCTTGCATGGGGAAAAACCGGTCAGGTTCTCTGCATCTGACATGGTTAGTGTTACAGCTTAATGAGGACCTAGCAGTGCTCCTCAGTAAGAGCTGAGAGGGTGAGCAAGACCAAGAAAGTGAGGTATTAAGGCTACAGACAGTAGACACGGTCTGGGGTGTGCAGATGGGGCTGGCTGGCTGTTTTGGGCATCCCTCACCCTCAGGAGAGACTGGAAGTGATAGGGCTGTAGGGGTCCCCTGCAGAGGAGCTGCCACTAAAGGGAGGGCACCAAGGGCAGCCATGTCCACTATCAGGTCCTTGACTCCTCAGCCAGGGAGTGTAAAAGGGGGTTCCATCACTGCAGAGATGGGAGGGCAGCTGTGGAGGGTCTAGTTTGGTCTGTTCCAAAGCACAGGATAACTTTTCAGGAGCAGCCCCTCTCCCTCACTTTAAATCCTGTGATTGTCTGCTTTGAAAGCTGTGAACCTGCTCCTTCTGTTTCTTTCAGTTTCAGAGAAGAAATGGGTGTTAAAAGTCTCTTGTACACTGTGAACCTATTGCCAAACTCCAGATGGTCCTTTATTATAGCCAAAGGAGTGTCTGTGAGCCTTGGATACGCAGACTCCAAAGACAGGACAGAAAAACGATCCTAATTTCCCAAGGTTAAACAAACACTTGTTGACTGGTGCTGTGAGGTAAAAATTATAGAAGATTTGGTGGGTTTTTTTTTTGAGAATCATACCAATCCTTTAATGGTGACATACAGGGAATGTAGGCAGAGAGTAAGGAGGAGTGTAGTTCAGCACTGGGAGAAGGATCTCCCATGCACCCCATGGCTATGGAGCAGCTGCAACGTTGTGGCTACACCAGGGTTGCTCTTCTTTTTGGACTTTGTCCTTTTGCCCTGTACATGTGTGTAATCCGCAAACTCACCAGCTCAGCCTAGTGGAGCTGGGCATGTTGTGCTGCAAGAACATGACCTTTTGCTCTGAAGATGGCAACAGCTTTGTGCTGGCAGCAGAACAACATACCTAGTACAAATAGAATCATTCTGATAATAAATCACCATCCATAATAAGAAGACATCGTTAATAATAAGTCATCCAGGGGCCTCCTGAGACCAGTGTACAACTTACTGTAAAAATAGATAGGAAACATGGTGTGATCATTACAAGCAAGATAACAAATAAAAGAGAAAATGACTTTTATAGGCATTTAGCTTTTCTTTCCTTCCCCCAGCTTCCATCCAGTTCTCTTCAGTCAGGATGTCTATGATTTAAGTTTTGTTACAAACTCAGACTAGATTTTTGCAGATGCAGAGCCCTGGGTTTACTGCACCTGTGGGTCAGCCAGATCACTACTTGCAAAGGAGCTACCTGGAAGAAATCCCTTTTTTTGCTCCCCTCTGCTCACGGTGCGATATCAGTGCGAAACTAGTTATCCCAGTTTCTCCAAAAGTGAGGGATACAGGCAAGTGCTCCCTGGTTATGACATACAGAAGCCAGTTGAGGCCTTGCCCAGAGATGTCAGTTCTTTCTGTACCCTCTGAGTTGGCAAGATTTGTTGCCCAGCTCCCATGGCTTTGTTTCCAGTCAGATGATGGGGTGACTGGACTTCATAAACCAGAGGATAGTGAGGGGCAAACACATGGCAAAATTTGAGCTTTGAAATGAATGAATGTTTACATGGAGAACTCACCAGTCCTGAGGATATTTTCGCATGTAAACTGACTGGCATCAAAAGAGTTGTGAAAATTGCTCCCTGCACAGAAGCAAAGGGAATCTCACACGTTTGTTTAAGGGCAAATCTGCAAGTCGTGCCTTGTACTGTTCTGTCAGCTCTGATCTGCTTGGGATATCACTGTTGCTTCCTTGCAGCAGAGGGGAAAGAGGTTAGGCTGTTCAAATTTTTCTTGGTCTCTCCCCTTGTTTGCATTTGCCAGGCAAACAATAGCAGATGTTATATAGTCAGTTCAGTTTGCTACTAGTCCCATTATGTTCTATTTATGTTTCACTTTATTGGCTTTTTTTTTTTTTTATTTTCCTATTATTGTTTCACTCTGGGGGAGGCAGAAGATATAATATATTCATCTTTATTATACAAAATCTGTGTGAAGCATTTAATAAAATGCTGTTTCCACACAGCTAGGAATATTACTGTTAGCTATTCTTAAGTTAATGCTCCTATTAAAAAATGTTTGATGGCTGCGGTGACTGTAACTTGTGTGGACAAAAAGCACGCACACCACTAAATAAGGCACTGATAGCAATTCAGAGATTTCCTGATGCCTTGTGGAAAACTTCTGTTTAGCCAGATTTCTGCTTACTTAGCATATTTCCAGCATTGTTCTTCCCTGGTTTTATTATTTGTTATATTTGAAAGGAAAATAAGTTTTCTCCTTTTCTCCTCAAAACTTTCCCCTGATATTGGAGAGATTAAATGTGGCCCCCATCCCCAGGTGCCTTTCCCAAGCAGGAGTTTTGGCAGAGGTAGGTGTAAAGGTAATTAGGGCAGGACACTGATGGGAACAGTCACTGTTATTGTCTGAACCCGGACCAGCCCGTGCAGAGCCCAAGATACTCTCCTGCCTCAAAGCTGCTGATTCAGACGCAGAAATGCCTTCAGAAGGTAAGCTGGGCTCACTATGCTTTACAAGCTGGTGGACGGGGCAGAGAGTCTATGCTTGCTCATGGACATGGAACAAGGCAGCATTTGAGACCTCTGTGTCACAGCACCTGGATGTGCCAGGAATGGGACTGGTTCTCTGTGGGTCAGGGGCACAGGAGGTGGTGCTGCCTCTGGGCATACTCAGGGGATCACACAAAACAGTGGTGAAAAGTCAGTGTTACTGCATCAGGTGAGAGGAGATGAGCAATGCAAAAGAATCTGTTCCTGAGAAACAGAAAGCTATTTTCAGAAAGAACTCTTGGAAAGGTCTTTCTCTAACTGATAACTTCCCAGGAAAGACTCAGACTCCACATCCAAGACAACACTGACTCAGAGAGTTTGGTTTTGGACCCAGAGCTCAGTCAAACACACAGCTTAACATGACGCGTCTCCCCAGCACAGGCAGGGGTTTGACATGCACATCTAGGTTTGTGAACCCTCTCAGAATCAGATGCTGTATCCCTGCATATCTCCTTAGGAGAGCAACAAGGCAGTTAGGTGATGTGAGTGCTACGTTGCAGGAGTGCTAATGGCAGTCAGCCTGGCACAGATCTATACAGTCACTGGATACAGGCAGCTGAGGAAGGCCAGGTAGGGTTTAGTGAAGGTCTGCCTAGTCCTGTATCCTGATTTCACTGCTTGGTGATGATGGTCATCCTGAAAGAGCAAAAGACCCAACTGTATTATATACAATGATGTATATTATTAACACTATAGTATTACATTATATTATTATAATACAACCATTAGCAAGTACATGGCATGCTTCCCAGGGATACTTTCCCAGCCCCTGGCAGTTTGTGGTTCAGAGAGTCCTGAGCCAGAAGTGATACCTCTGTGTTTTATAGCCCCAGACAGATTGTTCTTCCATGGATGTGTCTAACCACTTGTTCAACCCATATAATCTTTTGGCATCCACGATATCCTGGGGCAATGAGTTTCATGGCTGATCTACAGCTATGCAGATAAGATCCTCCTTTCATTTGTTATGAATCTGCCACTTGATAACTCCACATCCGCTTGCACTTGTTCAGGAAGAGGTGACACACAGTTAATCCCTGCTCACCCACTCCTCAGCCTGTCTGACAGCACAGTTGTCCCTTGGTAGGGCCTGTCAGCCTGCATGAGCTGACTGTGGGAGAGGTGAATCTCCTATTATTCAGGACTGAGTAGTCTATGGAGAAGACCAAGGAAAATCAAGATACACCTCAGAGAGAGGATGAAGTTCATGGTGTGGTGGGCATTGGGGAGGTTTGTGGTTGAACAAACACCTGAGGAAGGTGTTGGGCCATCAGGATGAGTTGGGGAAAGATTCCTGGCTGATGCATGGCATTGCTGATTCACGATGCAAGATGGTTGTCAACATGAAGGTTTGGCTACTGGGGCTGCAGCAGTGAAACAGAAACAGTGGGGCAGGGAGCTTATCCCAGTCAGCCAAAATCTCCAGAGCTTCCTGAGGAGTCAGCAAGAAGCAGACCAGGAACTTTGGGTTTGCGCATCCTCTCTTGGGATGAACTTAAACTGGGCATCAGTGCATTGAACAAAGATGGAGAGCATCCATTGGCAGCACCTGAGACAGCACTGTTTGGGTGAAAGACTGTCCTCAACCTGATCCCATCATGTGCTCCAAGGTTCTGGGTTTGTTCCTTTGCCCACCCATGTTTTGGTGCCTTTGTGTAACCCATGTTCACAGGTCTGGGAGCAGCTTGCAGATGTAAAATGAAACACCCAAGGGACTTTTTGGCCTTGTTATGAAATTACTATTCCTTGGGAATGACATGAATTATATCAGAAGTGTAAGGACAAGTGTACTCAGCCTCCACAAGGTTTTTCCCTGGACATGGCACTGTCTCTTGGATAGGTAAAGGAGGTGGGGGAGGACATACTTACTGTCACAGCAGTCATTTCATGACATTGCATTCTCTAGACCAGAGCACCTGTGAGACAGTTTGGTAAGCTCAAGAAAGTGGAAATGTTTTACAAAAGCACCATAAACATCTGCTGAGAGGTACCTGGGAATGTGACTGTGAGAGAGAATGAGGAGGTGCAGAGGGGAGGGAGAACAGGTCTTTAAAACACGTTAAAGCCACCAGCCGTGTGGGGTGATGTGAAAGGTTCAATGGCATTGTTGGGGGCACCAACCCTGTCAGGCTGAGGAGGAAGCCTCTGGGGAAACTTCCCGAGGCAATGTGATAAGAATGAGGAAAGACCCAGATTTGCTCAAAATACTTAATTTTGACTGCAGAAGGCTGCCTGCCGTCTCCCTGCTGCCTTGCTGGGATGTGTTTCTGTCTCAGTCATACCACATGCAACTTTTGTACTGCTGAATGGTGCCACTGATGGGCAAGGATCAAAATGTCCTTGATGCAGGTGTCACCCTCTAAAAAGTCCTTTAGGACTTAAGCCCTAGCCCATTGCCCTGCTGGGCAGGCTCCTCAGGTCACCCAATCTTATTGTTTCATTGGATTTTTGCAAGTTTTTAATGTTTCACTCAAAACCTTGGGGTCAATTCAACTTGCTCATGGGGGTTTTGTCACCTGAGATTTGTGGTGACAGATATACCCTTGAAGATGTGTGGATGTTATGTGACAAACCACACAGGGCAAGGGACAAAGATAAGCCACCTTTTTTTCATTGTTTTAAACATCCTCTGATGATTTTGAACCTTCTTCCCAGTTTTTTTGGCTGCTTGGTGTTGACAGCACAGAAACGAAGCACGGGTTTCCTGCCAACATCCACAGTTGTAGTGATTTTCCCAAATCCCTCAGTCTCCAGAAGCTACTAAACAAAATCACTTTCTTCCCTGCGACCTCCCATTACAGTTCCTGATCTGATGATCTGCAGTTCTGTAATGCATGGCTCCCCACGCTGCATCCCAAGGGACACCTTCCAAACCCCATCTGTTTTCAGAGCACCTCACAAATGAACTGTGGGTTCAGCTGCCTCTGGCTGTATCTGCTCCCACGGTACTTCAGTATTCCAGGTTCACTGGTAGAAGGTGAGTGGCACAGGGAAATTATACCTCTGTTGGTCTGATTAACCTCTCTCAATATAAACCTATATTTTAGAGAAAAGCGTAAAGCTGTATTTCAAGTGTTCCTTACTGATAAAGAGTAAAGTATGCATGCATTTCTGGAGGCAGAAATGTAGTGCAGATGTTTTACCCCACAGTGTAGGTCTGGTAGAGCTAGCAAAACTCACATGTTTGTGCAGCCCTTCATCCTATAATGATAACTCAGTTGTATTGGGATTTGTGGAAAGTAGAGCACTATCCCCAGCAAGTGAGCCATTGCTTTAGGTAGTAAGGACCCTGATATACAAAGGTGATGATACTGGCTTTTCTTTTGTGCTCTTTTACCTGCTCTTGGTTATCTTGAAGGCTGTTACGATAAAAACTTCTCCTCACTGTAATCTCCCAGTTCAGTTTCCCATAATCAGTAGCGGATGATCTTTCTCAGTCACCTACCTCCCTATACCCCAGACTTAAACTGCACTCCTGAAATAACCCAACTGAGGCGCCTCTACACTATTGTATTCCTTTCCATCAGTTCAAAATCTGCCCAGAAACGAGTGTCAAATCTCCCTTGTGGGCCCAGGGGTAGAAGCTGCCTCAGCCCTATCCATATTGCTCAGCTGATGTGGGTCCTATGGGGAGAGGACATCTTTCCACTGCAGGGCTCATCCTTCCCCTGGATCCTGAGCTGTGGTGCCCTGGGCTCCCCCATAGAGCACAGACAGGTGGGATTTGCAGATCCACATGCCGAAGCCCCAGTGGTACCTGAGCTCAGAGAAGGGATGTTGCCCTGGCTGTGGGGCCATGAAGACCAGGAGTCATGGCAGTGGGGGGCAGTCCCCATCCCATGCAGAAACAACTCTGTGGGGTGTGGAGACAGATGAGAGTATTGGGCAGAGTGTCATGATTAGGCAGAGCAACACAGGTAGCCCCTTACTGTGGCACCACTGCATGGGAAAAGGCCCCTCTCTATCCCACAAAACTTCTCTCCCCTTCCGAGCAAACCCCTTTCCTTTTCCCTCCCTGTTGGAGGGTTGGGCCAATGTGCATTTGTTGAGCCCTGGCTGCTTGCTGTCTCTCCCACCATTTGCTCCAGGAACAGCCCACGGCACCGTGCTCTGCTGTCTGTCTCCACGTCTTTTTAGTCCTGTTTCCCTGGTTTCGCATGGCAGCGGCCCATGTTTGCCTGTGCAAAGCCTTCCTCTGGATTGCTGGCAGCCGTGCTTCCAAACCCAGCTTGCCGTTTTCCCCAGAGTGGCGGGATTGATTGGCTCCAGCCGGAATGGGCATGGCTCTCCGCTGCTTGGACTGAAATGCAACCATCTGTTACACCTCTAGTTAAAAGTACATAAAGTTGAGCATTTGCGTGTAGACAATTCCACCCCTGATACGCTTTCCACCACACATCCTTCTCACGCTTTGGCAGGATCTTGCACCGCGATGGGCCCAGTACAGGCAAAACCAGCACTTTAGCTCTGCTGGAGCCAAGCAGTGTGGAGACAGTGGGGGCATAAATCAGCTTTCCCTTCTTTTGCTGTAGCAGGTCACTGTCAATTTTGCAGTGTGCTGTGCCACAGGCTTCTCCCTGGCTGGGGCTGGTCTTGCTACACGCTTTGCGCTGGGCTGAAGCCTTCCCTGTGCTGGTGGCCAGGCTGTCTCGTGCCTGCTGTGGTACTGGTGACAGTGGAAATGGCAGTGCATCCCTGTGTCTCCTTAGTCAGGTGTTCCCACCGAGTGAAGGCACTGAGGATAAAAAGGCAGCAGAGACATGGGAAGACAGGAACAGCACACGAGGTAGCCCAGAGCGGGGGAGGTGAGCATGGCAGATGCACTGCCTGCCTAGCCCTGCACCTGCAAAGGCCTGGACAGCACACCTGCCTGCTCCCTGCCCTGCGCTGCCAGACTGGCCTCGCTCTGCCCATTCCCTGTAAATGTCCCTGATCAGCTTTGCTGGAAAGGGAAGTCAGGGAGTGAGGTGGAAACACTGCTGAGCCACTGCATTGTCCCTGAAAATGTTGAGCACAGCAAGGCGCTGCTATGGCTATAAGGAGGTTACATGGGCAATAGAATTCTGGTTTCCTCATTGTTGCTTCAGACAGACACTGCTGTGGGAGACAGCTGTTTGCCATGCTGCACCACAGCAGCAGCTGCTTTTCATCTGCCCATCCTGCCTCCACCTCCTTGCCGTTTCTTTTGATGTCCACTACCAAGTCCATGCTCACCAAACCACAGAAGTGTCTAGCAGATTCCTATTGAGGCCTGGAATGGGCACAGCATCCACCTGTGTTGGGTGGATGTAGGTGGGCAGGGAGAGTGCCAGCACCTGCAGGCTGGAGGGAAGACTGAGTGTGCAGCACCAGCCACAGTTATGGCTCTTGTTGGGTTACCAGTTATCCCAGCTCAAATCATCCCGTGTTCTTGCTTCTCTCCCAGGAAGCTGTGGCTGCATGGATAAGGCAGAGAGGCAGAGGAGAAATAGAGGCACAGGTGTGGGAAATGACCCTGTCAAGGCCAGTGAGCAGATCAGAGTCAAGGAAAGGAATTAGTTTGCCCATTCATACCACTGTAACACTGCTCCATTTGCTTGGCTGTTTACCTTCGCCAAACCATGAGGCTGAATTGTTTGAATGGGCCAGCTCCTTTTGGAAAGACTTAGGACAGAGAGAACTCAAATTTCCCAACCTGGTGAGGCTCGTAAGTGGGGGACAGCGTGTGCCAGGGACCCTCAAAGTGTGGCACCATCCCCTCATCATCGTCAGTAACTCTCTCTGGAAATGCTGGTCTCTTGGTGCTTTTACCAGAGACATAGCTCAGATAAAGGGAGTAGAATGCCACCTTTGTGAGGGTCACATGAGTAATGTCCCAAGGAGCTGATGGATATTGGGTAGCCAAGACTTCTCCCAGGTCCCTTCTGGATTAGAGTGGGACTGCTGGTGATGTATCGCTGCTCCCTGAACTTGCTCATTTTTGTGGAGCAGTGGGTGTGGTGGGAGAAGGGAAAGGAGAAATGTACATCTCAGGAGCCAGGGTGGCTCTGAAAGCTGAAAGGAGAGCTGGGGGCTGGGGGTAGAAGGAGAGATATCTGAGCTCGACACAGGAACAGCAGATGGATTGGAAGGAGCGTAACCCTGTGGCAATGCATGCTCTGGTCCTTGCAGCTGGCATTAAGGGTCAATTATTTTCAGTGTAACAACTCATTTCTAACTGGAAAGAGAGTGACCTGATGACACTGATAGGGTCTGCTGACGTCCATCTCCCTGCCATGGGAGAAGACAACAGCACAAGTCCTGAGCTTTGTTTGTCCTTGATGTGTAATCACAGACCACTCTCCCTAATTTCCTTCCAGACTGTCTGGTGTGCCGAATCTGTCACACCCAACCAGACCTGCAAAGGAGGTGTTCCTGTACATGGAGTTTTGAGGGGTCAGCAGTGTGGGTCTGTGGGGTCAGCTGGTGGGTGGGCCTATGTTTAACACCCACCCCCTTCAAAAACTCTAGGAAGTGACTTCTCTTTCAACTAGTCTACATCAGCTGGGCTTGGATCCTGTCGCTCAGAGCCCAGGACAGTTCAGAGCCAGCTCAGCTGAAGAGGGCTGGGGCAGTACCCTGCCATGGTGGGTGGCTGGATCCAAGTCTGGCCTCCAGCCCCAGTGTCTCAGCTGTAAGAGGGTGCATGCCTGGACTCTGTTTCTTATGGAAAAGAAACTCATTAAGGCCAGAGAGCTTCCCCACCACAAGTTATAGCCCAGTGAGGCAGTAGGGCATGCATCAACCCTGCTTAGAGGATGCAAAGCAAAGTTTGGGTGCTGTCTTTGCTGTGGGTCACCCATCTGCAGAAGACCGCAGCTCTGCATGTTGCTCTGGTATGAGTTGCCCTTTCATGGCAGCAGTGCTTGATTTGACTCCTGGAGGGATGGAGTCTTGATTTTACAGAAGCATACAGCATAAAAGTAACTGTCTTAGGGAAAGCATCTCCCTCCTGAAAGCTCAACAACCTCACTAGCAGGAGGACCATACCCCAAGGGTTGTGGTGGAGGACAGCCCTGGAACCCTGGCTTTGCTTGTCCCAAAGTCTATGACATCAGGCATCAGGGCACAGTCACCTCCAGGGCCAGTCATGGCTTTGTGTGTTCCCCCACTCTGCTCCCAGCAGTGGCTGAACTCAGGAGCTCTGTGCTCCTTGGGAAGGGGTCCAGCCTGCTGAGATGAGTCAACCACCCCCAGCTTGTGTCACCCACGTCTGGGTGTTAAGTGATACACCGCTACTGTGCCAGGTCCTTGACCCGGGAGGAATTGTTTGCGCTGGCAGAGTGCTCCGGCCACCCGGCTGTGCGGGCAACCTGCTGCAAAGGGAGTCCACGGCACAGCCTGGTGCCAGGTTGGTATGTCTCCTTTGATCATCCCTCTCTGGTGCAGCCACATGACACTTGTGAGGTTCACACGATATCCATGAGGTCCACACGACCTCCCTGAGAAGTTCACATGGTTCACCTGCCCCATGGTGTGAGGAGGTGGGCACTTCTGGGGGAGGATAATGGAACAGAGCACCCTGCCCAGGCTGGCTGCTTCCAGGGTGTGATGTTGTCCCAGCTCAGTCCCATGGACTGAGACCCGTGCTCCCCAGCACACCCCACTACTCCAGGGTGAGTGAACATGGTAGTGGATTGCGTGACACCCTAAATCAGAGCAGGGTCATCCTGGAGTCTACTGGCCACCCAGGATAGTAGGGAGAGTATCCATAGAGGGGGAAAAGGGAGAATAAGGAGTGGAGAAAAAGACTCCAAAAAGGCACAGGGGGAAATAACCAGAGCAAATAGCAAAGGAAAGGGAGAGAAGCAGGGGAAAGAGGATGGAAGGAAAGATCAAGGTCCTGCTGTCAGTCAGACCTTCAGAGGCTGGGTGTAAAAGGATCTCAAAGGGGGTGGAGGCAGGTCCTGTCAGCCGGAAGCCCAGACAAAGGAGATGATGACAAGCAGCTATTTTAGCTGATGGCCTGCAGCCATCTTGCCTGGGGCCGTGCAATCATCAAGCCTCCTAAGTTAAACAGAATTCATCCTGGGATTGGCAGGTGGGTGGGAAAGCCAAGGTGGTGCAATGAAGGGCTGGTCCCTGAGCAGCATCCTGAAAGAGACAGCTGCCCAGACATGGGGCTATGGGACACTGCCCTCTCCAAGGGCATCACCTTTCAAACATGGTGTTTGATGCTTTTGCAGCGATGGGAATGTGAGCTTCAGTGTCGTGTCCTAGTGCAGAGACCCCAGCAGGCACCCAGAGGGATGCTCCAGGAGCTGGGGTCCCTCTGCTCACCCACCAGCGAACAAGGCGGATGCAGGACTGCTGGTTTCTGAAGAGGCACTTTTCTCCTTCTATAAAACAGAAAATGAATCAGGTCCATGTTTTTGCTGAGATGCAGAACTCACACCTGCTCGTGAGGTGCCTTGGGAACCAGTATGGAGAAAAGATGCTTTTCATCATATTTTGATTTCCTTTCTTTTTATATTTTTGGTGGTGTGGCAAGGGTTGTGTGGGAGTTAGGCACATCAGGGAGCTGCTGGAGTGCCCTGCTGCGAGGCACAGCAGGGAGCTGTTGGGAAAAAAACCCAGCAAATACTCGAGTATGTCTTCTAAAGCCTCTCACTGTTGTCTTCAGGGGACCATGGGAAGATGGTTCTTCTGTTAAAATGATGCAGGACTCAATCCACAAAACACCTGCTTTACTTAAAGAACAAGCATAAACTCCTTGAAAGCCAAAGAGATTTACACACATTTAGAGTGAAACCTGGCTGCCAGCATGCCTGTTGAATCAGAATGAAGTCTATCATATAAACATAAAAACTGGTTTGCAAACACGGCTGCTTTAAATTCATCACCCAAATTCACATATAGACACCTTTCTGAATACTCTGATAGCCAGAGCAGTGCTGCTGGGTCATGGGAAGCTGCCATTTATAGAAGCCAGACCCTAAGCTGTGCCAGGCGGGCGTGGAGCAAACCCAAGAATGTCACACATTATTTGAATTGAGACATCATTGACAGGGAGCAAAAAAAAAAAAAAAAAAACAACCACCCAAAGCTCCTAAATCCACCAAGCTTTAAAATGCCAGGAGGAACCAGCCAAGGGAATTACACCCAGGATGAACTTGGCCCTGCTACTTCTTTAGCAGTGATCCCTGAGGAGATGTTGAGTCTGGCATTTTTATCTCCTCTGGCATTTTTATCTTATTTCATTCATTCTATTTATTCCTGATCCTGTTAACTTTATCCCATTGATTCAAATGCATTTTCATACTCCCTTATGGTCCCCTTTTGCATTACTTTCAGCTTTTAGGCAAACAGGATGGGCTTTTTCTGTCCTGACAAAAAAACCAGTTGTTTCAGGAGCACAGTTCTCCCAGACTCCCCTCCTTGGCCTAGGAGACTGGGGTTTATTTATTTGTCTTAGTTAGACAAATAGCTTCATTTTCACGCAAAATAAGATGTGCTTCTGAACACATACAGAAAAGGTCAAAGGGTTTTAACCATGTAAAGGGCAGAATCTGAGCCTGTTGAAGTGATGTTGGTGCAATTCAGAATGTCTCTGTGTATGGAGACATCCCTAAAGGCTGCAAAAATACTGCGAGGTGGAGATTTATGCACCTGCCAGCCAGCAGGTATGTTTGAGCCTTCCACTGCAGAGAGGTCCCAGTGTTACTGCTGCCTTCTGCTTTGTGTTGGCTGCTGGTACTAATTTGGAAGTCAAATCTCTTTGAGATGCTTGATTTTACTGTTGCCTGTTTATAAAGACATCTTTGGTATTTACATGTATCTGCAGCTGAATGCTGAACATATCCAGGGCCCAGAGAGAAGCTCTGGTGTGGATTTGGGCATATGAACACTCTTATTTTCTGATGGCCAAAGAGGAAGGGTAGCAGAGCAGTATGGGCATCTGAAACAGAGGGTTTATGCATTTAGATTCCTCAGCAGTAGTTTGTGTCCTAGCACAGCCAAAGACCTATCTCCAGTGGAGTTGTGGATTCTTGGTACTGTGGGACAGCAAGAATGAAGCAGAAGGACATTGGGCATTTGCAAGGGTCATTATTTTCAACAGTGCTTTCTCCAGACTGACCACCTTGACTCTGAGCAAACTGGGGACCTTTAGCAAGTAGGTCCCCGTGGATTTAGACCTGGGAGTAATGGCTGTCTCTGCGTCTTGGACTGATCAGCTTTCATCACCCCCAAATTTTCTTTTTGAATAAAATATGTGGGAGCCCAAACTCCCATTGCTTCCAGATTGTCCCTCTGGTTGTACTCTTTTGAGATAAAGACCTGTCTTCTGGCACGTACATTTCGTCTGGGAAGAGGAATAAAAGACCTCACGGTAAATAAATACAAACCCCCAAATGGCATGCACGGTGCCTTGTTCAAAGCGCTCGGCCTGTTTGAAATCAGCAGCCCCATAAAATCCGAATGGGTTCAGAAACACTTGTAGTCACAAGATCTCTCCACATGAAGGGCCTGGCTCAGTGGCTGCCCCTCACTGGGGTATCAAGGCTCGTTCCTTGAGCCAGTGAGGCTCCACTGCTCCCCACCTCGCAGCTCGGGGCCGCATCTCGGGACACGTAAATCAGAGCCTTTGCCCTTCGCCATGGCTCTCGGCAGCGGGGTCAGGGGTCACGAGCTCACCTCTCAAAATAATCCGGGACAATCAGGAAGTGTTTCTCGTTTGATGAATTAGGTGTATAAAATCCGTGAAAGGCTCACGAACGGACAGACCTTTTCCTTTCTTCATGGGGATAATATTTCATGATTTGGGGAGGAAAGAGTGCAAAGGGAAGGGGGGAAATAATTAGTAATTTGTGATTAACTCTTTTCATGGATATTTTATTTCTTTGTTCTCTGATGCCGCCTGGAGCCATTTAAAAAATGACTTAATGACAACAACCAAACTAATTGCTCTTTGTAACTAATGGCTGTGTCAGAACTTGGAAATCAAACCAAAGGGTCTTGGAAGAACTTGCAAAAGATATGCCAAGCACAGAAGAAGGGGTGGAGAGGAATTCCCTCCCCGATACCAGATGGATGCTTAGAAAGGGCCCCAAGATCTGCAAAGATAAAGGAAAAGACAGAAGCCCTGCCTAGAAAGCTGATGACTATTCTTGAAGATCCAAGCTGAATAGGCTGCCTGTGATGTACCCCTTCCTCTCCTCACGGGCAAAAGATTTTGTTCAGTCACAGTTTTGCTTGGAATCAAAGCCCCCCAAGATCTCCCCTTCAGCTCTTTGCCTGATGCATTACTTAAGATCTTAGAATCATAAAATTATTTAGGTTGGATAAGACTCTCAAGATACCCAAGTCCAATTGTTAACACTGCTGAGTCATCACTTAACCATGCCCCTAAGTGCTACATTTACATGTCTTTTAAATACTTCCAGGGATGGTGACTCAACTACTGCCTTTGGCAGCCTGTTCCACTGCTTGACAACCCTTTCCTGAAGAATTTTTTCCTAATCTAAACCTATCCTGGCACAGCCTGAGGCTGTTCTCTTGTCCTATTGCTTGCTACTTTGGAGAAGAGACTGACACCCATGGATAACCAGATCCTGAGTTTTGGCTTTGAGTTGGCAGAGAGACTCCCAACAGGATCTGTGAGGGCTTTGATAGAGCTGTCACCCAAGATGAGTCCATCTTCATAAATAATTTGGAGACCTCTTCCCATGTAGATCCAGTGCATGAATTAAAGACAGAGCACAGGGCAATACTGTCTGCTTCTGGCTTTCTTGAGTTTGGCTTTTGCTGCAGAGTGGGGGGTATTTCTGGCTGTCAGAAGGGACGGACCAAGGAGTGAAGGTGGTTTGAAGCATGGCGGGATGGGGTGAGGTCTCTTTCCAGGCATGAAGGCCGCCAACAAGCAGCATGTGTAAATCAGGATATCAGCAATGACTGGGGCCCAAAGCCTTGTGGTCTCTAATTGGGCCACACATAAAATAGAGTTTCAGATTGAAAGCCTTTTGGAGCTATGATTTAGAAAGGCAAATCCATTCTGGTATCTGATTATGACACTGACATTAAAAGCACCATGAACCTCTAATCGATGGAGGTTAATTTATTTAGACCATAAAACAGGAATTAATTTGAAAGGGGCTGTGGAGCAGCAGCTGAGACACCAACCATTGCTTGCATGATGCTGATGGGGTGACAGGGACATATTTGCCAAACTGAAGGTGGAGACCACAGCTCTACAGATTGGAAATCTCTCTGCCTGTCCCCTGTCTCATCCCTGTACTGACTGCAGACCAGGGAGATCTTATTATAGAAAGATGAGAACTTGAATTTCAGATGAGAGTTATCTTTGATTTGCCTTGCAGTGAAAACGGTCCCTACTTGGGCATATCAGAACCCCAACTCATGGTGAGAATAGAGTCCAGTTTTCTGAAATGTTGCCCCCCAACGATACAGTGATGTGGCTCAGTCCTCCACCAGGTACTGATGTGCATTGTGCCCACTGCAGAACCCCTTGGGTAGATGTGGCCAAAGAGTATCAGGTCTGGACACAAAGGTTCATAGCAAGTAGCTCTGGAACAGAGGAGTGATTTACAGCTCCTGGTTGCTGCCTATTGAAGTGCTGAAGTGGAAGAGATTTCCTTAGCCCGTCACTTCTATTTTCCTTGGTTATTGTTTAAAATGCAGAGATTATGGGGTCAAACTTTCCCAGCCAATATTTTTCCTAATGAAAAATGTAGTAGGGTACGAGTCAGTGATCGAATCTATATGGTGAGTGTTCCACACTACAGTGATTTCCACAGACAGAACTTCAATAAATCTTGTTTTCAGAGAAATTATATGAGGCTGATGCTCTATTTTTGCCAGTTTAAGATCACTTTACCCCTCTGCTGTGCTCTGTCCAAGTGGAACTTTCCTCCAGCCGAGCTGAGTCTTTGCTACAGCAATGTGAAAGATCCTCACCGCTGCAATGTGAGCAGGGCAGGGGGATGAACGTGGCCACCAAAGTCCCTTTGGGGCCACCCTACTTGGCAGTGTGGTTGTGGGGTCTCTTTTCCAAAAATGCCACAGGCCTTCCTTAGACTCAGCAACAGCATTGCCCCTCCATTTTCTAACCCAAGGCATTCTGTCTGAGTTCTGGTAACTTTAGGTACATTGTCTTTCCCTTGGGGAGTGAATCTCAGGCACTGGGTAGCTCTGCCCCTGCAACAGACTGCATGGGAGGCCCATCACCCATCGAGCTGTATTTGGTGGGAGACACATATCCTGACCTTCCACCATGCACAGTCCTGCCTCTTGTCAGTATTACTTTGATGTTGGAATTGCCAAGGCCTCAGTCAGTGCCCCACTGTGCTGTGTGAGACGCAATGGCAGCCCTACCACCCTGCACATGCATGCCTGCAAATGCCCTAGAAATACTAATGGTATTAGCATCGTTTGGGTGGATGGGAGAGTCCTTCAATATTCTCTCTTCATTGGAGCTTTCTCCTGGTTTCCAGCCCGCTTTGGTGGTGCTCGCCGGGTGGGCAGATGTGCGGGGGCAGCTCGCTCCCCGTATCGACTGTCCTGCTGTCGAACGCCTCCACTCGCTTGGTGGGTTCAGCGACAGCCCATGTACAACCATATTTCACAGCCTGCCCATAGGATCAATATGACATTTCCATTCGTCATTAAATATGTCTTCTTTACTTTGTGCTGCATAAATCAACCTTTCAAACGTGGCTACTGGAGTAAAGAGTTGCTCTCAGAGACCACTGACCAAAACGGGGGCTTTTCTTGGTGGCTTCAGAGTTACCATGCTGGTGTAATGGTGTAAACTTTGGTAAGAAGCATGGAAATTAGGTGCCTCTTGCAGGTGTTGGTGGAGTTTTAAGCTTCATGCTGCCCCTGGCTGCTGCTCAGTGCAGGAGGTATTAGGCTGTAATAGCACATGCTTGACCCAGGGTCTGGGAAGGTACCAAGGCCACTTGGTTGTGGGTTGTGCTGGATTCTACAACTTAAGACTGATCCCAAACCAGCTTGGTGTGAGCAAGCTCAGGTGCACAGGCACTGAGCTAAAGCCAGCCTTCAAAGTACTTTGATCCATACAGGGGAGGGCAGGTCAATTGCTGTGCTGGGATGAGATTCCCTGTTTTCTGGAGATGGACCAGGGGCTGTGGAGGTGGTTACCTCCCCAGATAAACATAATTCCTGCTTCAACCCATCTCCAGAGAGGGCTGAAGCAGGCTGGAAACATGGTCCTTTTCTCACCTCCCCCATTAGATATGACCCTGGAGAAGCAGTTTTTTGCTTGTATGCTTCTCCTCCAGACATGGATGTCCAGTGCCCACACCTGCCTGCATAGCTATGGCTCCCATAGCAGTGGGAGAGTGCAGGACTGGGCTTGTTCTGCTGAGATGGTAGAGAAAGACAAAAAACACCCCATCCTTCCCACAGTGACACACAGGCACAAGGATAGTGGATGCATAGGATGCATAGGATCCATAGGATGAGTGGGCAGAAAAGCATATTCAGACCTCTCCACAGCCAGTCACAGCCCTTGGCAGCAGTGGAGACAAAGGGAAGGACTGGAAGGGTGAGCATGGAGCTACCTCTGCAGCACATTCAGATCTCCCCTGGGAAGAGCGTGGCCCTCCCCTTGTGCTGGCTTTTTGTCAGCCAGCTCCCTTGTCCCTGCCGCACACACACATTTTAGCACTGTCTGCAAAGGAGTTTGGGAATCGATATTGCAATTGTGTTGTAAGTGAATTAGTTATAGATCAGCTAGGGGTAGGATTAGCTTATAGATCAGCAGGCTGGCAGGTGCAGGGAAGGAGCGCAGGCAGACACGCACGCACGCACATCCCCCGGCGCGCTAATGCCCAGCGAGGAGAGGAGGGTGAGTCAGGGCTCTGCAGGCCTGGGACTGCTGCCCTGCAAAGCACTGCTGTAGTCAGGCATCGTGGGCAGGCAAACACTTGCTCTCCTTTGCAGCACTTAGAGCAGTGGGGTGAGTCTTCAGAAGAAGCAGAGGTGGTGCTATACCCTAATCTTGAGTCTGCAGATGTGGAATGAAAACCCGTCAGCTGGCTCCATACAGTCACGGCCCTGTGGCTTGCATCCTTCCCACAAGGCCCACACCTCTGCCAGGGAGCTGCTGGGGACCTTTATCCCTACATCTTTGCCAAAAAGTACATAAAAAGCCTGATAAAGGCAAGCCAGCCCTCACAGATTTCCTTTTACCTTTTCCCAGAGATTGAAACAAGCTGCTCTTTTCTAGTTGCCTTCTGCACATCCTGGGTTGTGACCCAAAGTAGTGATCTCAGGTGAAAGCTGTATCTCCACATAAGGGTGGGGAAACTGAGGCACAGAGCATGCTACAGCCAAAGCAGCTGATTTAGTATAGTCTGTACATGGCCAGCCCTTGACCTCACTTTCTTCTGGTGTGTTGTCTACTTCTTCAAGTCCCTCTGAGACCCTTGTCACGACTCCAGGATATTCTGGCTTCTAAAATTAGCCCAGTGCTTGGGTCCATCTCAGGGGTTTTCCCTTTAAATAATCCCCCTGCCTCCCCTCCTGCTTTTGCTTTGACTAAGCATGCTGCAAAAACAACTTGCTTCTAAAATAAGCATCTCCTCTAACTCCCAGTTTAAACCTGAGTAGCCGAGCATGACATAGCGGAGCTGGGATGGCAGCTGTGCCATCTCTCAGGCCGTCTTTTGGTGTAATGGCACCTGGAGCAGCTGAGGTAAGGGCATGTGTGGGCTAGGGCTGTGTGGGCTTCAAAGGGGACTGGGGATCTGCTAGGAATGTAGTGGGATTGTGGGGCATGAGAGAGGGGGTCTCCCACAATGGTACCTGCTGCTGGGCAACCCATCTTGTCTGAAGAGCACGTTTGACATCAAGATGTGTTCATTTGGTGAGATGAAATACAGGCAGACCTCTGAGGAATGCCATCCCTCTGGGCAAGGGATAGCGAAATTGCTTTTCCCTGGCACCTTGTGCTAATTTTCCTAAGTAACCCTGTCTCCAGCCCTCTTCTCCTTATGTCAATCCATTTTTCAGCTGTGGGGCCAGGTTGCTGGAGCTCAGTTTACACCCACTGGATTTGAGCTGGGGCCAGATCCCAAGCTCAGTTTCAGTCATAAATCTGGAGTAGTTCCACTGAAGTCAGGGGAGTTAATTCCAGATTTACACCCAGTAGCACTGAGATAGGACCTGGAGTCTCTGTGGCTTAGGGAGTGAAGAAGGTAAAGTCTGTAGAGCATTTACTCTGGCAGGTTGCAACACTCAACTCCCAGCAGTGCCTGAGTATCCCATGGTTGGAGTTATTAGAGCAAGTTCTCTCTTTATTATTTGATATAATCTACTGCTATCCCACCGGGTTCCCCTCACTCTGCGCTCTGTGAAACCAAGTGGAACTAACCCGAACAGGAGGATTACAGGCTCCAAAGGGAAACGGTCTCACCAAGCCGCCAAGTGGAGCTCCTTGTGCTGAGCAAAGAGGGCGGCTGACAGCCTCAATGACATGCCAGCACTTAAAATGCTGGATGATGGATGAATGTCATCCTGCTGGGAAGGGAAAGGGGGGGTAGAGAATAGGGGAGAGGGGGGAGGCAAGGAGGGGAGGGAATCCAGCCAGAGGAGCCAGGGAAGAAGAGCAAGCTGGCACCAGAGTTGACATCCGCACTGATCCTCATCCGTGGGCTGTGATTCATGGGCAGAAGAGAGGGCTGAGCTCCTGTCCGCAGGCCCTGTCGCTTTCTGCACGATGGATTGGAATTTTACTGCTCCTGGCAGCTCTCTTGCTCACAGCACAGGCACATGCACAGATGTATATATTTCTATATGCACACCTAGGACACACAGGAAGAATGTTTAACAGATATGTGTTTAAATATGTGTATATTTATATAAACACCTCCCCTTGACACATAAGCAAACACAAGAGATTTCCTCCAAGACACTTCATTAAAGGCCATCCTTGTCCCCACCTTTCACTGTATATTATAGTTCATCCACAAATCACATCTACTAAATGACTAAAGGTTTTCTGTTAGGTTGTCTGGGTTTTTTTTTTTTTTTGTATTCCCCAGATGTCAGGGGATGTCAGTGAGATGGCTGCATTACTCAGAATATTGCGGGTCTGTCTCCAGAGTGCCCGGGCAGGAGATTTCTCTCTCTGTCTCCTGTTGTATTCCTGACAGCAAAGTAATTTGCTTATATAGATTCTGGCAACAGGAACAATGCAAAGCCTGGCTGCTTGACAGTGTTGCATTTTTAACTCAAGGTTGAACAACTTCAGTCTGGAGACCTCTGGGATTCCTGTTCCAGGGTTGTTGACTCCTGGGATTTGCTCCAGCATTGGGTGACTGTAGATGGGACCATGCTGATGCCTTCCCCAGCACAAGGGCTTGTGAAAAGGGTCCTGCTGTGGGCTGTGTTGGGCTGAGGGCAGAGCAGGGCCCTTCCCCTAGGCAGTGTCCCACTCTATGCCATTACCCCTTTCTGCTCAGAACATCATGCTGCAGACGTACCATCCCACATGGGGCCCCCACAGCTGTTCCCAGAGGGACAAGTCCTGGAATGGCCAAAAGTCCATAGCTATTCTGTAAAGACACGAGGGCTAGCCAAGGGGAAGAGGGATCCCGTGCCTCAACATGCCTGTAAGAAGAGCACGTGTTTTCCAGGTGCATGAGCACACTGATGCTCCAGCAGTTGGTGTCTGGCCAGGCAGCTGACATGCTGGAAAACAAAGCAAAATCCATCTCGGTGTGTGCTAGTCGTGGTTCTGCAAGGCAAAGTGGGTGACAGAGGGGGCTAAGCCTGGGAACAGAACCCAGAGGGGCAGCTCAGTGAGGGGAGCCCCATTTGCAGCCGAGCGCGACCCCAGGGAGAGGCGGCTGTGCCGGCGTTTCGGCAGGCGGCGGCGCTCCTGCCCTTGCTCGGCGCTGACCCCCAGCACCCCCGGGATCAATCCTGTCACCCACCTCTGACAGCAGCTGCTTAACCGCGCACAGCAACCCTGCGCAGCAGTTTCGGCAAGAGAGCGAAGAAGCCTGTATCCAATTGAAACCGCAGGGGGGATTTAGGGAGGCAGAAGGTAATTTCCCGAGCTGGAATGTGGCCAGGATACAAGGACTAATATCCTGGCTCTTGGGGGAACAGTCATGGGATCTTTGCTTGCTGAGAGTCATCCTGATCTCTGTTTTAAGTCAGATCTGGAAAAAAGGAAAATGAGACAAAGGGAAAAACCCTTCCAAGATGCCAGGGCTTTGGGGCACTGCTTAAAGCTGCTCTCACCATAGGGAAGATCCTCCTGGAGGCAATGCAGCCAGGCACCCCAAACACAAAGGCCTGGCAGCTGTTCCATCCCCTTGCATGGGCGCTCTGTGCCTGGGGCTCCCCCATGGACCCAGATGGGGTCAAGGAGTGCTCCAGGAGGAAAGTAGGGTGCTAATGTCCATCAGTAGCATCACACAAGGCATTGCTGTAACCTGGTCATGTCCTTGTGCCAGTGTCCTCTGCTGAGATATATCAGGGAGGCTCAGAGACATCCCATGTCAAAGTAGATTTGGGGATGGAGGGTTGTATATTAGCATCAAGCAGCACACTGCAGTCATGGAAAGACTTGGTGTTTGTGTTCAAAAACCATCCCAGAAAAAAAGATAGCCTGTTGCAGAAACACCACAAAGGGTGGGAGCACGGCTGCACTGCCTTTTTTGATGTCTTTGTGGATTTAGAGCAGTGGTTATAAAAGCATGATGGTCTTGTGTTTGCTCCTTTACTTCCCCAGGGCTGCCGGGCTCAGGGCTGACCCTTGGATGCACTGTGATTCCAAGGAGAGAGGTGGCTCGGCTCTTTCAGTAATCTGTTCTGAGATGCAAATATCCCAGATGAGTTGTCTGGGGACATCGAAGTTGATGATCAGGGCCAGGGGCTGGAGGGAGGCAAGGGGAAGCAGAGGTCCCTCAGAGAGCAACCTTGGTCCTTCTCTGCCAGCACAGACCCCTGGCATGTGAGGAGGGAGCTGGAGGTCTGCCTGCCTGGGTTATCACCATGACCCTGCCATGGACACAGGGAAAAATGGACATCTGCCTCATGTTCTCTTGCCTGTGGGTGCTGCCACTCAGCACCCAGGCAAACAAAGGCATCTTGGGAAGGGTGTAAAGTGACTGGTGGTGCTGTCACACCCCTGCTTCTTATCTTCCTTCTCCTGGGTCCTGGGAAGGTGTGAGGACTGCCACGAACCTGAAGTACCACCATTTATAAAGCAGACAAGTCCCAGGCCTCCTCCTTCTGCATCTCCACAGAGTATCATATTTTTCTGCTACTGATCCCTCCAAATATCCAGCCAAGGTGTATAGCCCTGGGAAAATCACCTGGCAGGGACTTCTGAGGTGGCTCTATGGTCCCGGCCTGAAAACTGCTGTAGAGAGGATGGGGTGGGAATGGAGGTGTAAACGCTGGAAAATGCTGCTCCCCATGCAGGGAGCTCCCCTGCTGTTGGTGTCTATCATCAGGAAGGGATTCCACCCACTGCTCAGTGCCACTGAGTAGGCAGGAAGAAAAAGCATCCCTGACATGTTTGGGCAGGTGAGAGCAGGCTGCCCTGTGAGCTGGATAAGCTCACATCCCCAGCTTTTTTGCTGCCAGTTCGGTTAAGTGCTTTGATCAGGCAGAGCAAGGCAACCCCAACCTGTGCTTGTGCAAAGCCATCTCTGGGAGTGGTGCTGAAGCGCTGATCTAATGGAAGTGAGGGCTGGGTTAGCACTGTTGAAGCAGCCCAACAGCTTCCTGCCTGGGGGAAGGAGAGAAAAGGCCTGCTTGAAAATTTAAAACACTTGGAAACAGCACTGCAAGCCCACAGGCTAAGAATTATTGCTCTTCCTATTGTGGGTGGAAAACCATGAATGTAGAATGTAATCTATAGGATAGTGTGTCTTTAATCAGTGTCTGTAGCAGGTTAATAGATAGTGCTCTCCTCACCTTTACAAGTGATCCTTCCAGGCCATTTTTTTCCTTGTGGCTGGGCTCCCTGTGATCTGCCTGCTGGCTGGCAACAACTTTTCGCATCATCCCCTTGTCTGTCGCCTCAACAGGGCAGGGGATAACAAGCAGCAGCCCATCTTGCTGCCCCATACATCACAGTTGAGATCTGTATTCTGACAGTTGCATTTTGTCTCCTACTTTCCGAGCAATGTGCCCTCAGAAAGCCAGGAGATGAAAGTATCCTCAGGTTTGATTGAAGACCCAGGGCAGGCAGACGCATCCTCCAGACCTCCTCGGGAGATCTGGCTGCTGGGAGTTGTTGTCTTCCTAAATCCTATCAAGAGAGCGCAGGAAAGCTGCCAGAGCTTTGCTGTGTGGTCTTGCTGCCTGACCCATTCCTCCACTCAAGTTCCTGCCTGCTGGCAGCCAGGAACAAAACCAGCCAAGGCCTAATATTAACAAGACCTGACCATTGCATTCTGTGTAATAGGGTTTGCATGTTTAGCAAGCAGTTCAGAGTGGGAAAAAGGATTTGCTGTTGGGAAGACTTCAGCACGTTGCTCCACCATATCTCTGGGGTTTAAATTCCGCAAGCGCAAGCCAAGGTGCCTGTACCACTGCAGGGTGCCTCAGCAAGCTGGGTCTGTCTCACGTATGAAAGTGAGCTCTCTCGGCCCCGCAGACAGGCTGGGACCTTGCACATTTTGCAGCCAGAATCTATATTCACTTTCTCAGTCTAGACTCTGAAAGTGCACCTGTGGATAAGGTCTCATGGCAGAAGCAAGTGATGGATCTTCCCTGCAACTAGGATTGCTATCCATCCATCCATCCATCCATCCATCCATCCATCCATCCATCCATCCATCCATCCATCCATTCATCTGTTGTTGAGTTCCCAGAAGAAGGAGAAGCTCAAGTTTTCTAACAGGAGTTCAGGGCTTGGTCTCCACAGTGAGACTGGCTCAGAGGGCACTGGCTGCCCTGTACATGTTGGCAGGGCACAAACAAGTTTGAGGGCTATGAGGAGAGGTTGTGGCTGAGGTAACTGGGTGACACCCCTCTGAACATGGATGGAAAAACAGAGTCACCCTTCACATGAAGCCAGAGGTGAGTTGCACTGTGGGTTTGGAAAGAAGGGAAATTTTCAAGATGAGAAGGAAACCAAAGATCTTGCCAGGACCTGTGTCTCACTGATGCAGCGAGGCATCTCTGTGTGGTGATTCCCTGAAAGTCACAGCCTGCCTTGGTGCACAGAGAAAGACCATCTTGACCATGATTAATAAAGCTCTTGGTGGCAGCTTCTTGCTCAGATGTGTCTCCCTGATGGAGCAGCTCTGTGTTATACAACCTGAGAGAAACCACCTTCCAGTCTTCCCACCATCCCTCCAAGGAAGCTGTGTTTTGGGAGCAGAGGAAGATGCAGCTTCACCAGGCTCAGTGGGAGATGGTGTGTGCATGTGTGTGAGAGCGGGACTGTATCGGCTGCTTGCAATTCTCCGAGGGTCCTGTGTGTTTGCAAAGGCAGCTCTGTCAATCAATAAAAAGCAATCACAGTAATGAAGTATCAAATAGGAAGAAAAGATTTGAAGCTCTACATTGTTGAGGGATTGGGGGTTTTCTTTAAATGAGGCAAGAGAGGCTGGGAATGGCAGAGCCCACAGCAGGGATGACAAATCTGTTTCTTTTGCATGGGGAAAGTGGCAGGACCGCAGCCCCTCCGACCAGATCCAATGACAAGGGAAAGGCTGAGAGAGGACCCTGTTTCTGCAGACACAAAAGACAAGCCGGTGGCGGCGACTTTCTCTCTGAAAAGTCACGTTTGCCAGGAGAGGCTGTGAAATCTAAGACGTTCCCAAGAGCTCGTTCCCTTCCTGTCCCCCTGAGCCTGGGGAAGGGAATCATTCTAATTTTGTTTTTATTATCGTTATTCCCTCCTGGGTGAGTGCTGGGAAAGTGGTGAATTTTGCAGCTGCCCAAGAGTCAGTGGGAAGGGGGATTGTGAGGGACACATGCCAGAGCAGAGGTCCCTTCTCACCTTTTCCCTGCCTTCCCACAGGACAAGGCATGACTGAAAACAAAGCGTCTCGTGTTGTCTTTCCACTCCAACTCAGTCATCTCCACCCAGCCCATTCCCCCCTCAGTAGGGCCTGTGGGGTGACCTGTGGCATGCAAAGACAATAGTGCCACCAATCATGCAGAACTGTGCTGGCTGCATCAGCAAAGGGATGGGGAAAGGTAGTTACCACAGCAGGCGTTTAAAAAGCAAGTCATGAGACTTATTATGGAGGAGAAGTTGCTGTGGACTTTGATTAGCAAGGCTGGTAAGAGATGGGGATCTCCCTCCCAACAGCGCTTGCCAAACTGGCCTGTCTTCCCAACGCAAGGCTGGTCCTAACAGGGCTTTTTTAGTGCTGAGGCAGGTCACTCAAATCATCGTCTGTAATTAAACCTTACACAAGCCATAGCAGTCTTTACCTGCAGTGATGCAGTCTCTGATAGGGCAAAACTCTTTCCTGCCATAGCAACATCAATTAAAAAAAAAAAAAAGAAGAAAAATCAATGAGATCTCTACCTGGCAATGAAAATATGCACTGATCCATGGCAGTAAGGGCTGGATGAGATTGCACGTGGCCCAGGAAGGCCTGAGACAGGCCTGAGACTTGGATTGCTGTGAAGGCATCTACATGTCACACTCTGTTCCATGTTTGTGATGCCAGCTTGTGAGGAATTTTAAGTAGTGCCTTGCAGGTATGAATTCATTATGGCCAAAGCTCGGACAGGTCAGTAGGATAGAGACAGGGACACATCTATTGCCAGTTTTGCAGAGGGAAGGTGCCCAATGTCTTTAAGCCTGACCTTTCCTGCAAGGTAGCTGTAGTCCCAGCAGCAGCTTCTTCACCTCTTGCCTTTCCTCCCTCCTCTACCTCATGCTCACTTTCTTTGCCTTGATTGTACTGATTGCCAGAGAAACACCTGGCACAACAGCTCAAGTTCTGATGGTCTTTGTAGGTACTGATAGCATGAACTATTGCAGTGGAAAGATGGAATGGAATAGTCATGTGCTCTGGGTGCCTCACCAGTGTCTCCTGCATGGATGACAGTCTTGCAGTATATGTCACACTGTGCTTCCAAGAGCAGCACAAGAAGAACAAAATCCCCTAACTTATTTGATGTACTAGCAGAGCTGCTTCTTTAACCAGGTGTCAGCACTTTGGGCTTCAGTGCTGCAGGCCCTGGGTGTAACTTCCTTGTGAGAGGAAGAGGGGGGCAGACAGTGATCTCTTTGTGGTGACCAATGACAGGACCTGAGGGAATGGCTTGAAGTTGTATCAAGGGAGGTTTACGTTGGATATTAGAAAAAGTTTCTTCACCCAGAGGGTTGTTGGGCACTGGAACAGGCTCTCCAGAGAAGTGGTCACAACACCAAGCCTGACAGAGTGCAAGTAGCATTTGGATGATACTCTCAAGCACATGGTGTGACTCTTAGGGATGGTCCTGTGCAGGGGCAGGAGTTGGACTAGATGATCCTGGTGGGTCCCTTCCAACTCAGCATATTCTGTAATTCTGTAAGGCAAGCCGCTCCAGTAGGGGACTGGCTGCAGCTCTTCCCCTGGCCTTCCCCCTGGCACCTCAGCCTAGGGAACCTCTGCACTTGTCTGCTTTGAGTCTTAGCTCTCTATCAGTAAGACTCTGTCTCAGAGCCTCAGCAGCTCTTCCCATCCTCTATGGGTTTTGTCCCTTTTGGGGAGATGCAGATGTGGAGGGAGAGGTACCCTCTTGGCAGGATGGGCATAGCTGTACAGGTACTTTCTGGAAGGCATCTACTTGCTTTTCCAGGGGATAGAAGAAGACAGAAAATACCACTAAATTCCAAAATTCTTTACGGAAGGAACATTGCCATTGCTGTCCACCTTTGTCATATCCAAGGGACAGTGCTGGTGCCAGAGCTGGCAGAGTTTTTAGGAGGGGGGCTGAGCCAAGAACAGCCCTGGTTTTGTGTTGGGTACTCCCTTCCAGTCCAGCAAACAGCCTCCAGCTCAAGCCATAGGAGATGGGAGGAAGAGGACAGATTTATTCCATGAAATTAATGAAGTGATACTGGGTGTTAATAGCCTATTTACCAACAACTCCTCCTCTGTCTTTCATTTATTCAGAGAAACTGCCCTGCTCTGAGCTGTGCCCTTTGCACTTTCCCCCCACTTTGTTTCACATCAGACTCACAAGGAAGTGCCCCTCTCTAAGGGGAACCCCAGAGCCAGACCCCCCCAGAAGATCTGACTCAGCTTACCTGAGGGTCTCAAGCCCACGTGTACTCACTCCCACCTTGTCTATACATGCTGGCAGGAAAGATGAAGTTGAACAAACCATTTACACGCCAAAAGGATTAGCCAAATTGTGTTAAGCCCCCGCAGGGACGTCCTTGTTCACAGCCTTCATTTGATTTCTCTTTCAAAAGCCCACCAAGCTGAATGTGATTATGGCCTCTTAATCCTGCCTGCATATGTCCACGTGGGGTTAATGCAGTGTAATAGATGCCCTTTACAAGTGCACGCTGGTGACCACTGCTGCATGGCTAAACCCTCAAGCCCAGATGTTCAGCAGATGTAAAGTCAAAGCACAGACTCTGAGTGCTACTGTTTGGCCAAAAAGCTGCTCTTACAGATAAAATATGGAAGGGAAACTCCATCTTCACAAGGCTGAGCAGCAAATCTGTGTCAGAAACAAGAACCACTGTTGGCACTCAGCTCCAGTTTGGTTCAACTCCCTCAGCAGGTCCAGCCTGTGATCAGAAGGTGTTTTTTTTTCCTGGTGGTTACAAAGTGATCCCAGAGTCCTGACCCCACCAAGAGTGCTGCCCTCCCAGTCTGATCCCACTCACCATCATCTGCAAGCCCCTGCCCAGGGGTGACTCTGCTGATGGGCAGGTTTGCTTTGAAAAGAGTATCATTTTCCTAAGGTAGAAGCTACAACCAAAGTGTCATTGTAGCCAAACAGGAACAGTGGAAATCCATAGAGCTGCTCAGCTAGATATTGCAAAGCTGTCTGGCTCTGCCCAGCCAGGCATGGGAGATTGTAAAACACATTGCAAGAGATTTAAATGGGTTGCCTTTACAAATAAGAAACCAAACTGATGTTGCTTTCAAGAAAGGAGAGCTGCAAAGGGCAGAGGGAGACATTGCCCAAACCCATCCTTTGCATCAGCCAGGACTTAAAAACAAAACCAGGACTTGAGGCAGCAGGATTTGCCCTGTCCAGAGCACCTCTCCTTGCTTTCACAGAAGAAACCACCCAAAGCCATTCACATCTACAAGGAAGTTTGCCACAGCAAGATATGCAAAGTGCTCCATTTAGGGAGAGAGACCTGCCATGGTTCAGTCCTATTATCAGCAAGAAAAAATAAAAAATCAAAGACCTTCTTGCCCAGAGACAACAGGGATGAAACCACAGGGGGTTATTTCCATAACTCTTTCAGCCAGTACTCAATGCACAAACTCTCTTTTCTCAAAGTCAGACCGCCTGCCAGGGGAGCAAATCCATTCTCCTGGTATCTCAGGACTGTATCACATAATCCCTTTAATAAAGCAATCAAGTCCCAGATTAAAACCGGTTAGATTTCTACCCCATTGCAAGTTTTTTTTCCCAGAATATCACTAGGAGGAAACCTCCTTAAAATGTGCTGCTTTTTGCTGGACTGACTAAAAGTCAAAAATACACCTCCCCCATCCCCAACAAGTAAATGGTAAAACTGTTATTTCCCCATGGAAACTGTTGGTTTTGCCAGAATGATATTTTCCATTAAAAATGTTTTGCTGGAGAATTCCCAACAAGTCAGGCTGCTGCATCACTGATTTTAATCGAATTCAGAAATTCTTGTTTCCTTTTGTTCTTAAACTTATATTTAGGAGTAGGGATGGTTACAGACCTGTCTGCCTCCTTACCAGCAACGTAATGTCACCCACCGAGTGACATGTATGAAGAAAGATAGCAATGAAAACCCGACGTGGCTCTTGCTACAGTCAGTGCTCCCCAGGCAGAGGCATAATCTCTCACAAGGCTGCCTCAGCTCTCAGAGCCCCCTCGATCTCCAGCTGTTTTTTCGGAGATTCTCATTTTCCTAAGCATAGTTCTAACAGTGAGGCTGTGCTGAATTTACAGATAATCAGTATCTAATTGGATTAGGAGCTGATAATATCTTTGACCTTTTTTTAATGGCTTGTCTGGCCTGGCTTTCTGCAAGGCTGAGGCTTAATTTTAAGCAAGAGTTTTTTCCACAAGTGAAGCATGACCCTGTTAACCTCTGAATCAGAGAGGTGACCTGCCCTCTCCCCAGCCACTGTGGAGTTGTTGGAGATGGTGATGTACACACAGGCTTTACAAATCTACGTATAAACAGACTGAACCTACCTACAGAAGTCAGATTTAAGACCTGATTTTCAGTCAAAGTTGGGCTGATGCAGCACTAAATCCTTAGACAGAAATGGTGAGTCAAAGGAATGTGAAGCTCCTGTGAAGCCAGTGTTCCTGCCAGTGTCAGCTGCATGAGTCACCTCCCCTGTTCACCAGTTCTGCCATATGCAGTGTGGGAAAAATGAATCATCAGTGCAACAAAGGACCCAGAGATTCGGATATGGGGTGTTTGTGAGACAAAGACACAGGGGTGCTCGTGCATTCATGTGGTTACATCTTGGTCTGGCTCACCTAGTCCCACCATTGCAGTTATGCATCTGCTCCCATACATGTGAGTGGGTTCGTGTATAGGCCCAACACAGCTAAGAGTAGAGACAGTGTGTTTGAGTTACACCTACATCGTGCCCATCACAAACATACTGTATTTTGGGGCACTGGGATTTAAGGAGACACAGGGAGCAGGAGGAGAGGGAAGGCTGCCTGATGAACAGCAGATGTTGGTGATCATTGGATGGAGCTGTTAATTTAACTGGAGTTTATTGAATAGCAATTAGGCGGGGCCTCATTACTGTAGCCAAGTGGCACAAAGATGCACTGTAAAAAAAACAGGGAAAAGGGATATAAACTGGCAGAGTAACAGCACTGATGCAGTGTTCAGGATCTGGAGCAGTAAATCCTCTCACTTGCCCAGAGGTCCTTCTCCTGGGTGGTGCTGGCTGGAGCTTGGGCACCTGAACCCAGCTGCTGGGTTTGTCTCAAGGTAGGAGGCTGCATACACAGCAAAGGATAGCGTGTGTGTGTACTTGGGGGAGCAGAGGACAGGAAAGAAATGAAGGTCTGAAAACAGTGTTAGTAAAGGGGCGTGGGTGACAGCCTGGGTAAGGCAGCAGTTCTTTAGCTCAGAAAGAAACAGGGATGCAAGCAGGACAAAGGGTGGAAGAAGGGTTTGAAAGTCTGTAAGATATATATAGATGTCCCAACCTGCCAGAGGATGGGATAGGGTGTCTTGGTACTTTAAACATAACATTATCCCAAAAGAAGCAGTGTAGGATTGCAGCAGGACAGATTTCCATTTCATGTGGTGGCCAGAGACTTTGGGTTCAGCTGCTGCTCCTCCGGCAAACTGAAAGCCATGTTTCACACGTCTGCTGTGTGGGGTGACCCTGATGCTGCCAGGGAGGGAAGTCAGTGCTCTGCTCCTCTTGAATGTGGGCATGAGCTCCATCAGGACTGTTTCCCAAGAAAGACTCAAAGGTACTTGCATCAGCATAGCCTGAGTATTTGGGGTGGCTTGACCAGTGCAGAGAGGGCAAGGGAGAATTATCAACCCTGCACAGCCTGGCTTTAGCCTTGCAATGTCCAGTGCCAAGAAGGATCCAAGGAGAGGATAGAGATAGGACAGAAAAGTCACAAGCAGAGCTTGCTTCTAATACAGGAGACACACCCACATAAGTACAAAAACACATTCACTCTCCTAATGAACGATTTTATTTTGTTTCTGTCTTGGGGGAAAAATTGGATGATACAGGTTCAAACACGAACAAAAAACTTGCGCTAATGAACAAATGCCAAACTAGAGCGCAGCAGGGATTTGGAGGGTTAAAATGTTTGGGATTAATTAGCTGATTAATTAAGCCCTCACATCAGCCTTCATCCCTGCAGCCCTGCTATTGCATGAGGGATGTACTGGGAATGTGTGATCCTGACAGCACGATGCAGGAATGCTGGGGGGAAGGTGCTCAGCAAGGGAATTTTCCACACACATTTGGGATTCTAGGGTAAAAGTTGGCTATGCCCTGCAGACCTGGTGTGAGACACCCCTGCACCTCTGCTCTGACTGAAATGGCTGCACATAAGGGCTGCTGGCTGCTTTGAAATCTTAAAAGAAAAATACAGTTTTCAAAAACCAAAGGGATTTCTATCCCCTGCGGGCAAAGGGCTTCCCTTCGCTGTGCCCTGCTGTGAAGTGACAGCAGCCCTGCCTCTGCTCAGCAGCCCGTGATTCCCACCGCCTGCTTATCCTGGAGAAAGGGAGCAGTAGGTGTTGCAATGTGGTCCCAGAGGGCAGTAGCTGTGGGGTGTTTTGCAAGGTCTTTCAGCCCCATCGGAGTATTTAATGTTCAAATTTTGGTGGGACCCTTCATTTTAATCAATGGCCAATCTGACTGTAGGGGGCGCAGGGGGGAGGGGGATTAAGGAGGGGGAGAAAGTATAATGCTTTTAGCTTTTTCTCCCATCCTTCATGGCCCACAAGACAATCTAAGGAAACCTCTCCATTCCATGAGGCCACCTGTCCGATTCGCCCCTCCTGATTTGGAAGAAGTCTATCCACCAAATGTACCACTGGTGGATCATCTGCTTTCTGGGTACTAGTACAGTCTTCAAGACTTGAAATATTGCTGTACTCAGTATTCGTGCTTAAGCTGTTTACAGCCCATGACCTTCTCACAGTCACCAGATTCAGTGTCTAGAAGGGTGCAAACAACCTTCGTTCATTAACAAGATCTGGCCTGGGCACTTCCATTGCAGTTCTACAAAGCTGTCCTGGGTGAATACATCACGAACAGCTTTGGAACCCTTCCCATCAGAGTAAGAGAGAAAATAAATCAACTCATATGGGCCTGCACATACAAGAGAAGATCATAAATCTGCACCAGGTGTTTGTATGTAAAGCACAAGCAAAAAAAGAAGCCGAGTGGTTACAGCAGTGCCTAGGGTATGCACAAGGCAGATTAAAATAGCCTGCCTTGGAGATATCCTAAGAGTGGATGACACCCGCTTAGCCTGTCTCACATGTTTTTGTTTTGCTGGGTGCAAGCACAGCAAAGGAAATGGCAACCGGAGCTCAGCCCACCACTGCTTCACAGCTTCACACTATAAATAAGGCATCGAGCTATTGCACCCACCAAATTCTTCCCTGTCTTCCGGTCTATGGCAGTGTGGTGTCTGGGCTATGTATAGGATCAGGCCCTGATCCTGCATAGGATCAGGTGTTTTCTTCAAATCCCTGGCTTCTGGGTTCTGCGATTACAAGTGCTGTTTTTCCTTTTTCTGAGAAAAACAAACTGTTAATAGTTCAGGTGGCAGAAAGAAAAATTTAAGATTAGAGTCCAAATGCATTAAGTAGACAGGGCTGATCTGTTTTGCTTAAGAATTTCTTATGGAGAAAAATGTGGTTATTCCAACATCGAGATCCTTCGGAGGAAAATATTTTGGTACAGGTTTTTTATTTTCTGATCAGGAGAATCAAAGCAACAATACAAATCATTTGAGCCTCAAATTCCCAGGCTGAGCAGCAGGCTTCATTTTAAAATATGACAAGAACTTCCCCTTTCCCAAGTTACGTTTCCAGTGGCAAAACAGAGATTTTTCTTGCTAGTGTTTTCACTTTCTAGATTCATGGTTTAGCTGTAATCTGCTGTTTGGAGATTGTTTTCTTTTGCTTTCTGACATTTCAACTTTTCGTTATGATTCCCCACTGAGAATGACTTGGAAACACCACGATTTCTGGCAAGTAAAAGTTTCTGTTCCTTTTCCTGCACTGCCAGGCTGACAAGCCAGAGTATTAAGAAAAGTTGCTCCAAGCTCCAGGCAAAATGTCTTGGTTTGGGAACTGTGTATGAATGTTGATTCTTGGTGCTGGCTGCCTGGAGGGTCCTGACTCTGTCCCAAGTGAGCTCTGTGAGTGCATGGAGGTACCACACAGCTCTCCCTGGGAGCTCTGCCTGCAGAACGTCTTGTTGCAAAGGCACAGAGCTGTCCTGCAGGAGATGAACAATTTCCAGACTGCAAACCCCACAAGCATCACTGTTCAAGTGCCACCCACAATGGAGATTAAACCATGGAAGGAAGAAATGTACTGTTCATCAGGCAGTAAAATAGGTGGCACAGTAAAGTCTGCAACATCCACACTTGAGGTCAGATGGGCTTACTCAGAAAGATGAGTAATTTCTGCTGTTCTCAGGATGGGATTCTTCAGCAGCTGAACTCACCTGGGGGCACAAGGCAGCTCTCCACAGGGTACAAGCTCACCAGGGAAGAGAAGAGACTTGTTATCATTGTGCTCTGAGCATCAGCACTGCCTACACACTTGCTCCGTCTGTTCACTCCAGCCATAGCTCTGAGGGTCCTCACAGTCCACATAGGATCACATCTAATTCTTATTCTTCATGAGTTTACTGTGATTGCAGCAGTTCCTGGAGAACCCTGAGGAGATGCTGGTCCTACTGCTGGAGCCACTGAATATCTCCAGGGCACCAGACAGGTCAGGATCTAAGCAGACAAGATGGATGCACAGTGCGGCAAAAAGAAACTTTGTGACTCCCATTTCAGAGGCAGGAGAAATGGAGTAGAAAAAAAGATTAAGGCCCAGGCTCCTCCAGAAACTTTTGCTGATGAATGTTTGAGTGTGTCCATGAGCTGGCAAATGCCCTGGGTGTGAGTGAACTAGGCAGCAGAGTCAAGCCTCCCCTTTACAATCCCTGACTTCATTGTCATGAAGATATATGTGGGTTCCGTACATCCTGGATGGGCACTGATATGTACAAAACGCTTCTGGTCTCCGCTGCTCTTACTATGCAACTCCAGCTTCCCTGTTGCCCTGGGGAGGGCAGAGCTGGGGGTTTGCTGGTGCTGCTTGGAGGGTGTCCAGCCTCTTGCAGATAGTGTGGGTGCCACTCACACTGCGACTGGAGGTGCTGGGGACAGGGAAGCTCTACTGCCCCGGAAAGAAACGTGGGGATGCCATCCAGGATGGTCTGGAGTGCTTGTTGGTCTGCCAGCCCAGTGGTGTCTCAGGGAAGAGATGAAAGGAGGCAGCAGGCTGCATCAGCCATGAGCTGGAGATATGAATTCAAGAAGTGACTTGCTGATCTGGTTTTGGGTATAGCAGGAGGTTGCATGGATTGTGAGATGCACCAGTCTGGCAGGAGGTCAGTGCAGACTCCAGAGTATATTCCGAGTCCTCTGCCCGACCACAGTCCACCCAAAGTCACCATCTGAGCCTCTGGGGAGTGAGGATGGGGGACAGCAGACAGACCAGTGTCAAAGAGTGCTGTGCCATGCAATTTGGGGAAAGTTCTAGTTCTTCTCCTTGGGGAGAGCCGCTTCTTGCAGCTCGGGAGCTGACACAAGAGGCTGCTGCCGCGAGTCAGAGGCAGGATGATCTGAGCGCAGGACTGAAGGCAGGGGGGAGCTGCCAGCGCAGCCTCCCGGCGCAGAGTGCTGACACTTCTTTTTGTTCAGCCTGACAGCGAGCACCTGGTGCCCCCACGCGCGGAGCCGCCGGCCGCCCCCCGCCCGCAGCGAGCGCAGGCAACACACGCGCGCTCGGCGCAGCCCCGCAGGTTGGAATCAATGCAAACATATGCTGCCATTAATGTGAAAATCACTTCTGCAAACATGAGGGTCTCTCTATTCACGGCCTTCCCCTCTCCCCGCAGGGAGGAGGGGAGGGGGGTCAAGTGCGGATCTTTTATTTGAAATCCCTGAAAAGGACAAGGGGGAGAGAGGGGGAAATGGATGAGGCTGATCGTGATAGGGGAAATGGGACAACAGCCCAGACTAACCTACAGGAGCTGCTCTCCTGTCATGAACTGTGCTAAATCTGCAGTGCTGCCTTCCTTTCTCCCTATCCAAACACATCCCTGGGAATGCCAGTTTTACCCTTGCCCCTTGCTGATAAATGCAAGAAGAGCATGTGGGGCTCTGAAGACTGGTGTGACCGGATGCTACAATGATGGGTGCTCATATAGGAACTGAGGGCGTTAATTTCTGAGAGGGTGGCAAGATTCCCTTGCATAGTTAAAAATAAGCAGATTAGGGGTGCTAGCTAGAGCAGTTTTGACAACCAGCACTGGAGTACCCCATCTTCCCCTAAAGCACAGCATATATTTTAGCCAGCTCTGACATGCATGGCCATGGCAATGGAGATTGGTTATCAGGATGCTGCTCCTCTGCCACACTGTAATGCTTAAGTGAAGAGTGGGGCTTGCTGCAGACAGTTATAGGAGAATTCTCTTCCCTTTGGGCAAAGTGGCTTCTCTGATGTCCTCCTCTATACCACTGTCAGCCTGCTGTGAAACACCCCGAGTTGCTTTGCAGTGGCAGTGTGGACGTGGTGGGTGGGCAGGTTTGCTTCACAAAGCATCAAGGGTCTGTAAAACAGCTGGAAGGGCTCCATGTGAATCTGAATGAGAAAGGGGACACAGCTGACATAAGAAGAACCAAATGGAGTTTCTGAACCTCACAGTTGTTTGTCAAAAGCATGAGTGAGATGTCACTAAAGTGCCTTGCCCCATGCTACATCCAGATCCCCCATGAGACAGGCTGTGTCCCTTGTCTCTCGTGTACAGAAAGAGCTTTATGTCAGTGAATTTCTTCTGTATATCTGCAAAATCCTCACTCTCTTTTGGGCTGTCCTTGGTTGCTGGTCTGATATGAAAAGAAAATCTTCTACAAAGCCGTAGTTTCACCGTTTGGAAAAACACCACCTTTCTCTGCATTTTGTTTCTCAGCACTATGCTTCACTTTGAGGGGGAAAATTTTCCTGGCTCAGCTTTATGCCCATCTCAGATTCATCTCAAAGCACCTGGTACTTTATAGCATCTCCATTTTGTTTCCTTGTGATGTCCTAGACCAAGCACGTGTGCTGAATTCCCCAGCATCTGGCCTTCACCCATATCTATCTGTTGGAAGCTGAATGCATCTCTGATTTGGGAAATCAATCACACTTAATTGAAGGGTGATTGTTTTCACATACGAGCCTGCCACATCACTTTCATCTTTATCACATTCTCTTTCTCTCTGGGTTTTGCGTGACAAGATACTGCAGAGCACGAGGGAAAAGGTTGCTGACCTTGGACCTGGATATAATTGAAAAAAGGAGGGCAGCTTCTTCCTTTCTTTCCTTGGTGGATCAGTTTGCATTTCCTTGGACTGTCGGAGTGAGCATGTGCATATGCACCCAGAGCCATGTTTAACCCAGTCTTGCACACAGCCATGCTGTAATGCTGCACAGCACAGCAAGTTGGTGCCCAGCATGGCTTTTTAATGAGATTTTGGGAAAGTCTCTTTTCTGTTCCCTCTTGTGATTTGCCTGGTCGCACCTGAGATTGAACCTGAGATCTGTCTTGAACCAAGACTCAGTCTTCTTTTACTGGAACATTATGATGCACAACAGAGCTCCTATTTCCTTCAAGAGCTCCCATACCACAGACGGTCCATGAGCAATCCCTCCCAGTGGGCCTCTGCAAAGATCTGTGCAGTCCAGTCTCATGTGGTTGCCTGTCTTGTCACCCCACTGGGATGTACCAGTCCAAAGTGTTGCTAAGCTCTCAGCACACAGAGATGTCTTCCTGCCTGTGCCAGAGAGCTGAATTGTAAGCTGCTCCCCAGACTCCAGTTTGAAGGTCTCTATAGTATTGACTTTCTCGCACTTGGAAGTGCCTCATTTATCTTACGCTCTGCATTTGTCTTTCCTGCCAGTGTAGTAGTAAGCAACTGAAGCTTGCTGCCAGCTTTTCTCCCTTAATGACACACCAAGTATGCAGACAAGGATCTGAATCAGAACTCCAGAGTCACTCCCAACTTCCTCACTTTGCAGAAATGTATCTTAATGCTGTATCCTTCCTTTGCAGTTTGTCTTGGGGCTTGGCAGTGCAACAGCCTCAATACCTCTAAAGGCTGTGGTCCAGGGCATGTGTCCAGATTTTGGACTCATCTGAAGGCTGATTGTGTCAACAGGAAGGCTCCGCTGGCTCTGATGGCTCTTGGACCACGCAGCCCCAACTATCTCTGACTTCTGTTCTTTTCCATTGTGGGCAGATCTGTCCCTTCCAGATGTAAGGAGAACCTTTCCCAGCAAAGACAAGCTTTCTCCCAGACAAAGGGTCTTTTCTAGATAGCATGGAAGGAATTTTAGGTTCCTCTCGGTGCATGGTGCCTGTTTTTTCTTAGTTACCTCCAGAATGGGCCTCTCTTTCTGACAGGTGCTGATGACTTGCACCCCAGGCAAACAGGGCTGAAAAAGGTAGAAGAACTGGAGTTTTCGTGGTGGAGCTGTGGATTTCATTGATTTCCAAATCAAGCTTTCATCAAGACACAAAGCCCCACTTCCCTACCCATATTATAAAGGTCTTGTCAATCTCTGACACAGCTACCAGGGCAAAAAAACACTGCTGGCATCATTTGAAGGCATGAACAGAAGCAGAGCAATGGGTGGGGAGCTGGATGTCTTCCCTCTGCAGAGAGGAACCAGCGCCCAAGCTTTGGTGGCTCGTAGGGTGGAGCCTTCCCCATCACCATGGGAGGTGGTGGACTCACTCTTCCCAGGGCTAGTGGAGGACACACCAGCTCCCTGCCCAGAAGCTGCTATGTTCTGGAGCAGGAGGATGGAGAAATCAAGCCAAAAGCAATGATCCAAGCATTATTTGCCTCCTGCACAAAATTTTGATGAAAACAGATGGAGCATTTGAAGGTTTTTATTAAACAAACAAACAAACAAAAAAACAAAAACAAACAAAAAACAAACCCCCCAAATTTGAAAGCAATCTTGTATTTGCTATTAGTTTTTTTCAGGCTTTGTTTTTCCCTCTTGGCAAAAAAACCAGTTGACAACATTTTCCATCACCAAAAAATTCCCCCACTGAGAAATAAGTATGAAGTCCTCTTTGTTGTGCAGAGATGAGAGGAAGGAGAAACCCTTCCTGTTCTCTTGGCTTAGTCCAAGAGGCAATGGAGATCACCTACCGAGAGTCTGTCTCTCTGCCCAGCAACCAGAGAGAGCACACTCTCCAGAGCACTCTGAGTTGTTGCTGTGCCTCAGTAAGGTGGCAAAGCCTTACCTCTGTGAACATGAGTAGTATCTGCCATTTTAGCCTGTGCTCTGAGAGTCTTGGATGGCCTGAGCAGCCCTCGCTGGCTGGCAGAGGGAGCCACTGGAGCTTTCAGGGAGGCTGACTCCTGCCTGAGCTGGGGAAAGGCAGAAATCACAGCAGGGGTGTGTGGGGCAGTGGACCACAGGGTACCCTGGGGACATCCTCAGGAGAAGAAGCAACCACCCTGCAATGGCCAGAGCATCTTGTCCTTGGAAGCCTCTTTACCTGAAAGAGTCAAGAGAGGAGCCAAACACCTTCACCCTCATCTGTCAGCAGGGATGGAGGAGCCCATGGCCTCCCTCCTCCTTCTTCCACTGGCATTTGATTCAGACACAAACTAAAAAAGGAGCTGTCGGTTAAAATAAAAGCTGCTTTTCCAGCTCCCAGAGGACCCCCCTGATGTGACCTGCAAGGTGTTGCAATCCCTCTCTGCCACTGGCCTGCCTGGTTTTTGTCACACAAGCACACACCTTCCTCCCCCTTCCACAGTGCTTATCACAAGTGTTTTGGTAGAACTGCCCTTGTCATATAAATCTAAACATAATTCTCTCTTTCCTGTTAAGCTAAAGAAAATAAACGTGTAGGGCTGTTACTGGAAGCCAAGCTGTAGGACTGCCCTAAATTCTCTTCTTATTGAGTCTGGGCTGAAAATCACTCAATTCTGCTGAGGACACACATCTATGCTTGCACACACAGGGAGGGAAGGTGGGAGGGGGGAGGGCAAAAGAGAGGGAAAGAGAGAGAGAGAGAGAGTGAGAGAGAGAGAGAGAGGACACGGTGTGTATAAATATCTCCAGCTCTCTAGATAGTCGGCAGATTTATTCCGCTGCCAAGCCTGCAGAAAATTGACTTGTTTCATGGAGGCAGGCTATTGACACATTACCGCAAGGAGGGTTAGGAGAGAAAGCGGTGCGGCTGGCGCCCCTCTATTATACGATAATGTAATCAGCATTGTGGGAAATGACTGTGGGTAAAATGGCATCGCTGACATTTATATTAGAGGATATTGATGGCAGGAACTGTGACCACATCTATCGTACCTCCCGTTTGCCAGGATTGACACAGACGGCTCTTGTTGGCTGGATTTCCTCTCTCTTTCCTCTCTCTCTCTCTCTCCTTCCTCTTAGCTCCGTTGCTCGCTGCTGTCACTGCAGATAGATAATTGAAAAATGGATCTCACCTTTCCAGCAAACAGGAGTGGTTCAGGCAATTACTGCAGAGGTTATCTACTCAATCTCAAGGCCTCTTCTCTGAGAGAGATTCAGAGGAAATTGGATTTTACATGGATGTTTTATTCTGCAAGGGCTTTAGTATAAACAGAGGCAAGGAGACACCAGCAGACTGTATGGATGAGAATCACATGCAGAGGGGTAGAGTGGGGTTTTGACAGGGGGGCTTGGTTGTAGATGTGGTGGCAATAGCATGCAGTGCTCCTCTACAGAATTTCTGATCTCAATTTGTTTCGAGGTTTGTTTGGGTTTTTTTTCATGCTTTAGTGGGAATTTTTTTTAAGGTGGAGGTTAAGAGATGCTATCCCCAGCCACCTGGCTACATTTTGCCCCTGGAATCTTAAAATAAAAGGGAGTTATTCCACAAGCAAAGAAAAGCAAAAAGATAGAAAAATGCTCTGAAGATGAGAGGGCAGACAGGAGCAAGATGCATTAAAAGAGCTCTGTAAACTGTCCAGCTCTTTAAGGAGAGGAATTGCTCCTGGGAAGGGAATATTACCCAAAGGCCTATTCGTCGTAAGCATCTTTGAAGAGCATCAGGCATTGAAGTGTGTGGCTATAGGAGAGGCAAAAATGTACCCATGGTCCTTTAGGATATACTGCAGTGCCAGGCTTTGGGCTGTGCTTGGTGGCAATCCAGCCCTTGAAAGCAATTTGCAGCTGGTATTCTTGCCCTCAGAAACTGCTGAGCCGGGGAGGCCAGAGAAAGACTGTGAGGGTCTTGATGACCTTGACAATTTGGTGTGACAGGAGGAGGCAGAGTGCTATGCAGTCTGGAGCACCTGTGTAGATGCACATATGTGTGGAGTGCACTGCATTTGGCCCCTGCTTGGAAACCTTCATGGGAATTTTCTTGCTGAAAATTTGGCCTTGCAAACAACAGGACATTATTGTTACTGCTGTAGTACCCTTATAACTCAAGATATGTCACTGTCCATGGCTGTCAGTACAGCACCTTTCATCAGCTGAATTCACTTTTAAATGAAATTTTAAAGAGAAAAAAAAAGGAAAGGGTTTCTCTCAGTGGCTTGGCAAGCTTCGTGGCTGAGACAGTTGTTCTCTAGAGGAGTCTGGGTCATGTGTCATGATCCTACTGCTGCTCAGTGAGCACGCAGGAAGGCTGTGGGGTGGCCCTTGGAAAGGCTCAGCAGACGTGCCTGATCACAGACCACTTTCTTAAGAAAAACAGACTAAAGTAGGGTCTGCCAGGAAGAGTTTGGGAAAAGCTCATTCCCCTCTTAGGGAATTCACCCATCTTTTTGTGTTTTATATTACCTTTTCATAGGTAATATATAACATGTGGCGTGTTTGCACACATGGGTAAATACTCGAGCACCTGGGGAAGAGCAAAGTGCCCTTGCACCATCCAATTGGTTTTAGTCTCAGCCGGTGCAGGATGCATAGGGGCACATCTTTGCACTTGTAACTCTCTTAAACTGTTACCCCAGATGAAAACAGTAGGGCTGGTTTTGCAGGAGAAGAAATTCAGCACAGCATTAGGCAGTTCTTCCGCCCCCCTGCTGTCCCCAGAAGAGATCTGTGCGTTACTCCATGGGTGCTCCTCTGCAGCCCTGGGTCTCCGCGCCCTGCCCTGTGCTGCAGTCCTGCTGTCCATCACCAGCTTTTTCGCACTCTCCTCTGTCTGTCCCCTGATGTCAGTGCTAGAGGTGCTCATCTCTCTCAGTGATCAAATCACTCCTGACGTGCAGAGTGGCAGACTCTTCCTTGCTGAAAGTCTGTCTCCAGGGTCCTAGGTAAGGTCCTGCTCTCTCTTCCCCACTCAGTGAGAAGGCAGAGATGGGGGAAGGCAGTGAGGAGGGCTAGGACAGGTTCCCCCACCCCTCATGCCTCTTCTCCTTGTGATACTGGAAGCCAAAGGGCCCCCACAGCTTATTGCCTATTCTGGCAGTGAATGCAAGACTGGAGATGAAGCCAGATGGCTTTGAATGAGCAACAAAATCCACACTTTCAAGTGAAAGAAGAGATGAGCTTCTGGAGCCCAAACCTAAGGGAGGGTGGCTGTTATGTTCCTCAAGATCACTGAGTCTGAATGTTTTCTGGAAAGCCAAGCACAAATGATGTGGCTGAGTTTTAGCTGAAATCTCCCAGCACTAGGCTGGCAGGCTGGGGTGGGGAGAGGAGGCCCATGTCAACTAAGGCTTTGTATTTGCCTTCCTCTTGTATTAGCGCTGGGTTTCCACTGGTGGCCATGAGAAAAGGTATGGCCTCCTACAACAGGACCCCAAAGCGTAGTCATCCAGGTTCAGTAGAAAGAGATGGTTAAGCTCTATGGAAATGGTTCTTTAACCAAAAAAAAGAAATGCAAAAAGCCTGCACAGAATTGAACCTGTGGGTAAGATTTTCATCTTTTCAAGTAAAGGAAATACTGAGTGATGTGACCCAAAACTGCATCCTTTGAAGAATGACAAAAATCTGTTTTTTGCACTGCAAATGGTAGACTGAAAGAAGGTGAGAAGTCCAGGCAAGAGGAAGAAGTTTTAAAAAGAACAGCAGCCCAAAATTTCAAATCCCAGTGAAATAACACATTGGCTTCCTCTCCTTCTGAATTTTTTCATTTAAAGAAAAAGGCAATGAAATGCTGCTGAAATGACATTTTGACAAAGTGCCATTTTTCAGCATGACCTCTTGGACCCACTCACACCAGTGCTGCTAACTAGTTCTGCATTCATCAAATCCTGCAGGAGTGGAGAGCAGCACACCGTGTGCTGATGAGCACAAATGCCTTGGATTTTTCTCCACTAGCACCTCATGGGGCTAGTGGTGTCTCTGACTTCAAGGACACAGAAGAAAAGGGGGTGGCTTGAAGAAGCTTCATAGTCATCAAGAACTTGCTCTTATTGGTATGATTTACTCTTGGGAATTGCTGGTTTCTGACAGGCTTGTACACAGCTCTGGAAGGGGAACATGGCTTTCAAAAGCCAGCGAGCTTTCCATTTCCAAGCTGCCAGTCTCAGTGGACAATCCCAAGGTAGCACATAAAGAAATGCTTCTGCTGGAGTGCCAGAGCCAGGCTGTGCTGAGTCACACAGAGGAGCCAGCAAGGCTCCTGCCTTCCCTGCTTTCCAAATCAGGAGCATGAGGGTGCCCAGGGTGGGGTGAGAGACCACACTGCTGCTGAAGGTCTTTGTGATTGACCACAGTAGGTTCTGAACACCACAAAAAGTCCCTTAATACATCTAAAAGCGTAGTGGTTGAGCTGAGTTTCCTGATACATGGTCTCCTTTATAACCCTGGTAATTTTCCTGAATACAGTATTTGCTTTCATTGCCTGCCCTAGATTGCTGTGGACTGTTATTGCATACTCATAAATAGCTGCTGTGTTCCACCTTGGAGGAGACTACATACCACAGAAGTGGTGAGAAGGGTTTGCCGCTGTCTAAATAAGCTTTCCTAAAGTGGGATGGATGCCGTGAGACTTAATCTCCTTTAAAAGCTTTGAGCTCCTTGGATGGAGGAGTCCAATATTATTTTATTAGCATTACCACAACTGTTAGCAGTATTACTAATATCAATCTTATTATAGACATAATATCTGGTCAGGATCAAAAATTATGAAGCTTGACTAGCTGACTGAAATTCTGGGTCTCAGGCCACATTTCCCTGGTGGGTACAGAGTGATAGTCCACCAACAAGCCCAACCTCACTTTGGGAGAGGAAATAAGATCTTGTACAGTAAGAAATAAGGAAATAAGATCTAGTACAATATAAGACAAAAGCATGTTGTTCCTTTAGAGTTAGCTTTCCCTGGTATTATACTACTTTAGTAGGACCTCCACCCTGAATCGGGGCTCCACCTGTCTCTCCAGCCCCAGGACATAAAGAACTGTCTCCAGATTGCTTCCAGCCCTCATTTGGCAACCTTTAAAAGGTCCTGTGCTTTGCTCACTTGATGTTTAACCTTTCCCCATGTCCTTGCCCTGGCCATGCCACCCTTCACTCCTAAACAGAGTATCTTTTGAGCTTTGCTTTCCTTTCCTTCTCACTTCTCTTGGTATGTACCCGTGGGCAGGAGGAAGGTGGGAAGGATTCATGGCATTGATCAATAACTCTTTCCTGTCCAGCCAGGAACCCAACCCGCTCAACTTTATTGCTGCAACCAGATCCTGGCTCGAGGGATGTTACGACAACCCGCCTAGGCCATGGGGGCCAGAAGAACAAATACCTCCCTAACAGGCATGACTCCAGCCAGCACATGCCCCACTGCCCGGATAGCTCCTCTGACAGAGGAAGCCCCTGTGAGGATTTACAAGTCCCAACCACTTCCTGAAATCACCACTCCTGCTTGTTATCTCGCCCTCCCATCACCTGCACAGTCCGGATACCATTTGAAGGGAAAGGAGAGCCCTGAGAAGGAAGAGGAGGAGGTGTGTGAGTCCTGGTGATCTGGTCGTTAGGCTGGGGGATGGCAATGGGCCCTGATGATGAAATATCTGAGCGCTCTGGTCGAGTCTTTTTATTACCTGCGATGGAAAATGAGTGCCAGCTGCAAATCAGGGATTTCAACAGCCTCTCTGAAGGCACGTCAAGCATTTTATGGCTGGAAATACATTCAGGGTTTATTATGGGCTGCCTACTGATCTTTCCTGCATGCATGCAGTGGCTGGACCCTGTTCCCACCCTGCCTTTGGATGGGAAAGGGTCCCCACAAATCGATCGGTTTTCAGATAGCAAATTGATTGGTTCCATCTGCTGCTTCTCTACTTTCTTGCTCCTGAGCAAAGATTTAACCTCAATCGAGACAGGCTGGAAGCTGATTTGGAGGGCAGCTTCAGTCTGCAGTGGGATGCAACATATGTTGCAGACCTGTCAAATGTCACACAGAGCAACACTCACCCCACGGCTCCCATCCCAGCAGGAACAGGCTCTCCCCTTCCCAGCACTGTGCCATAACCTCCTCATACTCTAGCGGTGGACATTTGTGAACTCCATACCTTCACAAGAGGAGCATCCCGATCATCCAGTTCCATGATGGGGTCTTAGGAAAGTGGGCAGAGTAATGGGAACTGGACTTCCTGGAGGTGGGAAGCTGGGGCAAACAGGATGCAGTAACACAGCTTTGCAAACGAGCACATTAGCTTTACAGGATACTGTGCACACTGGCTGTTGGAGTAAATATCTCTTGGTTTCAGTTCTAGATGTGATACAGCCATGTCTTCATTGCACCGTCCTCCCACCCAGATAAACCAGGGCTTAACTTTGCATCAGAGTAGACAAACCATCTGCTCCAGGGATGACCAGCTACACTGAGCAGTGCAAAGAAAGGCAGAAAAGGGATAATTGTCTTCTTTCACAGTTTGAGGTCTTTCTCTCAGTGAAGGTATTAGTTTGAGTCTCTCCTCTTCCAGAGCACTTACCTTCCTAAAGCCTGCCAGGACTTCACATTTTTCATGTCTTCCTCCTTCTGTCAAAATTACCTGAAACTGTCCAACAGCTTCAAAAGTGACTGAGGAGGAGACAGGCAGGTATAGGTGCAAACAGTGGGTCTAAAGCTTGCTTCCATAGGAAACCTCAAGCTAAACCCCTAAACTGCAGCCCTTTGGGCAGCAACCATAAATCACAGATACCAGGGCTGAGGACAAAGGCACTGGCCTTGGAGGAATGAAACATATTGATAGCCAGTGGGACAGACCTCCTACCAAACCCTCTGGCACCTCTCTATATGTACTATACATATAAGACTATGGGCCTGCAATTCCCTGCAAGGCTTCTTGAAGAAACTCTCTACATGTACTTGCCAAAATGGTAAATTAGTCCTCTTATATTAGAGTGAAATAAAAGATTCCCTTAGAAAAGCAGATGCAGCTGGTGCTCTTGCTGTTGATCTGCCTTCCTTGTTTCACCCCTGCTTGCCCCATCGTGACACGGTGGGGCTGTGGACACCATGGTTTGCTAGCCTGGGTGGGTGCTAAGAGGTTTGCTGGGCAAGCATGTCCAGTCCAACCTTGATCATTAGTGCACCCAGCTGACATTGCTGGTATTCACTCTGCTCCACTGCCAACCACATCCTTTAGTATTGGTAGCTACCTGCCTGTCCTCCCGTTCACCCTCCTGGTGGGTCTCCCCACTTTGCTCTCATCTCAGGTTGTGTAAAGAATCTTTTTTGTCCACACTTGAGAAACAGATCCCTGTACCATCCATATCTCAAACATCCAGGTTCTTGTGTTCAACACATGTTTAAGGGCTCCTTTAAATTCCTATTGACTGGTCTCTGCTCTTCTCCTTGCACTTATATCACATTTTCCAACTTTCTCTACCAAAAAAATAAAGAAGGGAAATTTCACTGTAGTATCCTGGTATTAAGAATTTGGGATTTGAAGGCCTGCAAAAAGTCATCATGACTGGCAATAAATTAGGAGACCTGGGGATGTACGTGGGGGAGGAGGAAGAATGAATGAAGGAAATGGGAAGAGCAACTGGAGTAAACCTGAGGATGGGAGAAGGCCTGCTATCATATCATCCCTGAGGCCTGAGAAGGATGAACCACAGTCCAGATGCAAGCTGGAAACAAGGGGGCTGTAAATCAGTTCCTGCCCAGTGCTGTGCCAGTTGTCTTGACCTGAGCCATGGTTCCATCCTGCCCAATGCCATGGCCACCATCTTGGCCTGCGCCATGGCCGTCATCGTGGCTGACCCACTCCAACTGCCTGCAGAGTCTACAAGCACATCCTCCTGCCATTCCAGAACTGGATTCATGTGGGAGTGCTGAGTCCTTCATTAAACTCATGCTGCCCATAGCCTGGTCAATAAGGGAGGGCTGTAGCACCACATGGCACCCTGGCTCTGGGGTGCTGCTTGCTTGGCAGCCAGTCTCCCTGGATGTGAGGAGGATCATTGCAGTGTCCAGCTGGGGGGCCCAACGTGGATGCCCATCCCCTTGTATACTCCTGCTACCATCTGGTGGAAGGAATTAGCCTGTGCACTTGCCTGCCACATGGAGACTGTTGGGAGCCATAACAGGGGTGGCACAAGGACGAAGGCAGCACTGGGCTGCTGTGCCCATGGACAGCAACATGATGAGGGCAGCTCTGGGGTGAATCTGCTGCTCTCCGCCTTCCCACCCTGTGCTCTGAGGGACTGGCACACCCATGTCTCTCTCCTAGCGTAGTTTAAAAACTGCAGTTACTGAGTGCTTCCTTGCCTCTGACACCATTCTGCTCCACAACCTGGCACAAGGCACTGGTTTGGTCTGTACCTCAGTTTCCTTGCTGCTACCTAATACACTAGCCCTTGGTGTGGGTCAGTCCCCTCCATTCGACTTACTGTGACTCCAAACATTTTCTCTTCCTGGACAGATGCCATTAGATTCGCCATGCTCCCATCCCTGCTCCTCCCCAAATCGTTCCCAAAACACTTCCCGTTGAGCAACACTCCCTTGTCACAGAAACACAGCCATGCCTTGAATGGGGCATGTGGGCTGCTCATCTCTGACTGTTGGGGAAAAGAAAAACCCCAGTGCTGAAAGCCAAAATACCCACTCAACACACTCTCCTGTGCAAGCTGGGCCAGGGACCAAAGACAGTTGGTACCAGGCTGGAAGCTTCTGTATTTTTGTTAAGGGTTGTTGAACAAACCACACAGTTTTACCCACAGGGTATCATAAATAAGCAATGAAAAATCAGAGAAGTGAAAAGGGAAAGTATTTGCCTACAAAAATACGCCGCAAAGCAAACGAGTCAGAAGGGCATGGAGTAAACTGTGCAAGGCCTGCTATGTCTAAAAGCAAAGCTTTTATAAGGTGCAGAAAGTGATTTAAGAGTCTGCAGGTAAACATGGGCTGCCACGTATTGTTCCAGGGAAAAGTGGCAGAATAAATATGCAAATCCTTCTTATGTGACAGTCAGAATGGTGGAAATGATTATGAAATAGACCTGAAGAAGTCTGATTAATAATTTATCCTCAAATGGAAGTTGATTCTTGGCTGAACAGTAAGGATAATAAGGCTGAGGAATCAATAAGAGCATTTACAACTCTGTAAAATGCATTTACAAGTACAAAAAGATGGGTTGCTTTGTGGCCATGCCTTGCATGAGCTAGAAGAGAGGGAAATAAGAGCACGCAACAGTGACTGTGAAGCATCGGCCACACAGACAAGTCTGGAGAGGGAGCTGGGCATCAGCAGACGCTGATGGAGCTGAGCATTATCTCTGGATTGCTGCTCCAACCTGAATGATCCTTCACCGTTAACACATGTCCTGACAGCCCGTGGAGGACACATTAATTAAGCTCAGTCACTTATGAAGGTTTACAAAATGAATGCAGTGTTGACTGAGAGCAGTTCAGTGGTACCTTCAGCCAGAATGTGATTGTTCACAGGGACTGCCTGGAACACCGTGCTCTTGGGTGGCCTGTGCACATCTGGCCTAGCTAATGCACCTCTTTACCACATCTGTATCACAGCACACATGGGTAGACAACTTACCCTGCTCTCACAGAGAAAGAAGCAACCATCAGCAGCTTGTCCACCCCATCTTCCCTGGGCAGCTAAGGAATGGGTGCCTTAACAGCAGCACTGCTCTGGTAAGCAGCAAAACTGGAGACATTTTCAAATGGCCTGGCTCAGAGCTGGGAGAAAGCACCTCTGCTCCAATGCAGATGAAAAAGATGGGGTCTCTCAGTTTTGCTCAAGACATTGTGACCCTGGGAGGGCATGAAACCATGACATGTAATTGCAACCGTCTTCCAGCCTGTGGTCCATGGGTTCCCAAAATGTCCCTGAAAAGTGAGAAAGAAGAGCCAGTGGGGTAGCAAATGACCAAAATCCACATTGCTCCTGGCAAGCTTTCCTTTGATGTCCTCTGTAATTAGAGCAGTTACATTTTGGGGGAGCAGAGGGAGGTGAAAAGGCAGTTCCCACTGGTGATGTGGCTGATACGGAGACCCTCCAGGCCTTCGGCAGAGAATACAGATAATAGATTTGCACAGATTTCCTCTTTGTGCTGCTCATCCCCTCAGGGCCTTTGGCAGAGTGTCTTCAGCCCCCGGATGGCACGGTCTGTCCTAGCCGAGTGGTTCGACAGTGGGAACATGAAGGGAGAAATGAGAGGCTGGAGGGACCCTGATAGATAGTCTTGCAAGACAGCTCTCCCCAAACCCTCCCAACAGATGGGTGTCCAACCTGCTTGTAAATACTGCCAGTGAAAGAGGCTCCATCCCTTCCTGACAGCTTGTTCCAGGGTTTGTGTGTGCTCAGAGCTGAAGAAGTTTCTTAACATCTGACCTAAATCATCTCTGCTGCAAATAGAGCCTTGCTCTGCTTATCTTGTCCCCATGCTGAATATGGAGAGCAACTCATCCTTATCCTTGCATAGAAACCTTACATATAAAAATATATTTTACTTGCTACCTTCTGGTCCTTTCCTTTTCTTGGACAAAATAGATCCAGTTCCTTCAGTTTTCCTTCCAAGGTCAGATTTTCCAAAGCATTTACCTTTGTTACAGTGTGATGCCAGGAATGGCACGCAGCACTCTGGGAGCAGGTGGAATAGTCAGCTCCAGAGTGCACTTCTGGTCTTCCCCATTACCAGGCATCAGCAGGACTTCATGAAAAACAGAGAAGGGCTGCAAGGATGGTCAGAGGACTGTCACTACCAAGTGTGAGCTGGGACCCTTCGGTTGGTGAAAGACTAGAGGCAGGCTAGGTGATGGAGGTGAATGTTATTGAACAGGTAAAGAAGGAATGAACTCTCAGTGTTTCTTTCAATACAAGAACCAGGGCTGCCAAGTGAAAGCAACAGGAGAACAAATGGAAAGAAAACGTCTTTGTGCTGTGTACAACTAACCTGAGAGATTCCTTGCCTTGGGATACATGGATGCTACCAGTTTAAAGGAACTCAAGAAGGAACTAAAAAAAATTAATGGGAAAAAAATCCATAACAGCTGTTAAATACAAAGTCACAATGTTTCCCTGAGGAAGTCCCCCATCAAAGATCACTGAAGAGTGGGAAACTATGCTGAAGAACATAACAGAACATCAACCCTCTTCTGGACATTAGGTGTCCTCTCAGACATGATGTAGGGCTGCATGGAACTTAGACACGACCTGACCAGGCCTTTTCCTGTTCTGGCTCACACCATGCCTCTGTTGAGCATCCCAGAACACTGTTTACTTTAGTGAACAACAGGCCTTGCTAAAAAATGGGTTCAACATCAGCTGTCAGAAAGGCATCTTGGCTGACTCGGTCATCTAGAGTGTCTCAATAGCTAAAGGCGAAAGACCTGAGAAAGAAGAAAGGGAGAAAAAGAAGGCATCAGTGAGTCTTGCAGAAGCTCACACAGAGACAGACCAAATTTGGTCCTATTGAGGACTATTTAGGTTTGTTCTCTTGCATAGTACACTGTAAACTTAAAAACTCAGCTAAAAGTGCACGCTGGGCTCATATGGGACAATGTGTGTTGGGGGGTGGTGGAGTGCCTTGCAGTTTTGTGTGGCCACAGCTTCCTTTATGTCTCTGCCCCTGGACTTAAGGCAGTTTATAGTAAGATTTCACACATCCCGTCTCAGCCAGATGTGAGGTCAATTTACCGTCTGGAGCAAAGGTCAAGCAAGCATCCTGGAAAGACAAGGTCCAAAGCAAAGCAGTGTCTTGGCCCATCTGCAGTGGGCTGAAGCTGTCAACAACCATGGCTTTTGTGTGTGTAATTTAAGCCTAGCATTGTGAGGGAACTCTCATCCTTTCTCACTACTACCAAGTTTGGGGCTAGAGTACCCAAGAGCAGGAGAAGCCTCTTAATATTACTAAAACTGTTCTGGCATGGTTTGGAAGATGCCGGCTGCAGGTAGAGGACACTCAAGGCTTTAAAGGGCCCTGGTTTGTAAATGGTTTACTTCTACAGCAGCTCCTTCCAGGGAACAGTGCAGGCTGATACATCACACAGCTCAGGTAGTGTGAGCAGCAGCTGGTGGGACCCAGAGCAGGGCAGCTGAGCAGAACATGAGTTTTTGCTCTGCCCTCCAGTCCCACATGTGCCTAGTGGTCTATCTGGTTTCTCCTTTAGTAGACATCATGAATAACTTTGTCTGGTGCTGAGACACAGGATGTCTCTAGATCCTCCATCTACACACGTCTCCACTTCCCTGGTGCTCAAAAATAATTGAGGTGGATGTTTTCTGAGTGAGAAAGTGTGTAGCTGCTCTCATTGAGGCTGATGGCACTAGTGGAGAGTACAGGGCCATTCCTTGGACTAACAAGGCCCCAACACATGGACTGAGAGGAAGGGGTAGGCACAGACGTGGGTTTTTATTTATTTTTACAATCCTCCCCTTTCCCACCTCCCCCTCCAAGGCATCTTGGAAGTCAAGACTGACACCTGCCAGGATATGAGATGTCCAGACAAAATCAGAATGATCCTCTCCAAAGCTGGAGCAGAGGGGAACTGGTTTCAGCTCCCACAGAGATCAAAGGGCCAGCTGGGTCTGGGGTTGCAGGGCTGGGCAATTCCCAGGTGCGGGGGACTGGCAAGGTGTCAGTCATGTCCTGCCGCACATGCTCCTGCAGACGCTCAGCATATGACTCTGGGGCAGCTGGTGGCAGCTAAACCTTGGCCCACACACCCCCTTCCTTGAGAAGCATGACGGAAGGGATTAAGTGGCTTGTAAGGTGACACGGGGTTGATCAGCTCTCAGTGGCATGGTGGGAGGGGAGATGCTGAAGTGGCTTTCCATCTCTGTCCTTGGTCTCCTGTCCAATTACTATCCAAGCCCAGAAACCTGTCCTCCTGCTGGAGGAATAGCAGCTCCTATACCTGCCACCCACCTTTCAGGCCTTAACTCTGTGTCCTTGTCTCTCTAGGAGGGCAGGATTTGTCCCTCCAACCTTTTCTCTGTGTCCTGAGCAGAGATACTCCCAGTGAGGTGCTTCCAAGAGCTGGAGGTGCAGGGGATGCTGGGAGCAAGCAGACGCTGTTCAAGCACAGATGTAACAATTTGATGGGAGGAGACCCTGTAGATCCCTGTCTCTTTCCTGTTCTTGCACCCTGGGATGAGGTTGCAGCATTGCTCAGAAGAGGAGGAACGATTTGCAGCACAAAACTGTTCCTGCTTTCATCCCTGTGTCTGCTCCACTTCAGGGACACAGGAGCCAGACTTACCCCAAACAGATCAGTTCCCACAAGCAGATTAACCACTGCACACCCCAGCACAGGGGACAGAGCTCCCCAGGGGCTTGAGGACAGGTGTGGCCTGGCCGTTAAGAAGGGAAATCTCGGAATGCAGCTCTATTCTGAAGGTGTGAGCATCAGTGATTTTGATCATCTCTTACTCGCTGTGGGTCAGTTCTACCACAGTCATTTTTCCCCCACAAGGCACACAGAAACATGGTGGGACCCTGCCACTATCTCTGGACACAAAAAAAACCCACTGTGCCACATGGAAAGCTTTTTCTCCACACACAGGTGTCTCCAGCATCTCTGTATAATCCCTTCACCCTGCCCTCCTTCTTCCTGCTCCCAGGCAGCTCCCTCAGCAGGCATTTCTAGATGACTCCCGTGCTCCACACTGGGCCAACGTTTGTAACCCCCACTGCTGTTGCCAGACATAAGATGTCCACACACAGGTCTTGCTGGCAGGGTTCTAACAGCCATAGGGAGCAGGATTAGCAGCTGCTGTGGTATTCCTGCATTATCACATGCTCTGTCAGCCCTGTTATTCCTCTGTAGCTTTCCCACCCTCCAGCAACACCCAGACATTCTGTAACACAGATTCCCCTCATAGGGAGGCACCAGAGAGCAGGGAATAAGTTTATGAGATTATTTTATATGACAGGTCAGGGCTGAAGCTGCACAGATTTTTTACATCTAATTAGTTCACATCCCTGCAGCACCTGTGGACCCCACTGAGGTCAGGCACTCTGCACCTAATCAGTGAATCTTCACTAGACCTGCAGAGTTTTACAGGCAGAAGAAACACTTTCGGCTGTCTGGTCTTCTCTGCTGGCTCAGGGGCAGCTGCTGAACTTTTCCTTCCCAGGAGAGAAGACAGCACACAACAAGATGCAGGTGATGTCAGATCAGATGATGGAGCATGGAGCAAGGCACAAGGCTGCTGCTGGCATGGAGACTATCTCCCATGGTCCCCATCAGTTTTGTTTCCCTGCTGTATGCCCCAGTCTCCCTCCTGATCCAGGATGCTGTATGTCAGGCATAGCTGCAAAAGTAGTAGGGGTCAAAAAGGGGGGAGACACTTGGTGCTGTGAACCAGTGATATTCAGGCTGGCTGCAGAGCAGGAGACAAGGCTGTACACTTAATCCTCGAGGCATGACAGCTTGGCACTGCCCTATAACAGAGATTTCCCTATATTGTGAGAGCCCACTGGTGAACGCTTAAACCAAAAGAGGTGAAAAGGCTCTTAACTGGCATTGGTAGTGGAAAAAAAAATCCTTAAGTGGCATCTCTAGTGGAAAACCTGGCACCTCTAGAGCGGAAAAAATCCAGGGCAGTTCCTCTGGAGAGGAAAGCTCAGAGAGTACTGCTCTGTCTAAATATATATCTCTTTCTGTGAAGGTCCCACAGCCATCGCAACGCTGTCCTGAAGTGATGGAAGAGCAGAAGGAAGAGGGTGCAATACAGACCTGGCAACATTAGAGGGAGCTTTGGGAAGGGGTCTGGGAAGAATTGGAAACAATAACTAGATGTAAATTACATTTTGTGAGTTTGTTTAAATAAGGGATCCAGTTTAATCCCATCGACTGCTTGCTTGGTGTACAGCTGAAAATTAGCATCAACAATTTTATGCACACTAATAAATTTAAGCCATTACTCTCTCCATCTGCAGCTTCATTCATATAGTTTAAGAATCAAAGCGATTTCCCTGTAAATATCTAAGGCTCGGTAATTTACTCCGAAGAACGTAAATAGAAAGTGCCTGAAGGCCCAGAGAGGCGGTCTTATAAGCTTCCCCCCCCCGCCCTTTCTCCTCTTCTCACTCATCTCAGGCGAAGGTGATGGGAGATGTCCAGCTCAGTGAGTGAACGTGGGTATATACTGGGCTGTGGTCCCTGACTGCCCACTGGTGTTATTCTGTGGCTGGACGAGGCACACATCAGCTAAGGAAAGGCAGCCTTGCACACTGGGATGCTTGGGAGCCTTGCACACTGGGATGCTTGGCGTGGGTACAGCGCTGAGCTCCAAGGCGGCTGCGAGGAAATCAATCATCTTTTATTGTTCTTTGCTCCTCCGGTCGGGGTGGAACATTCCTCCTAAAGAGAAACTTGTTATCCTCCCCGGCAGCGTCCCTGCCGAATTCCTGGCATCAATGGCTATAAATAACCCCCTGTAGATGAGAACAGCATGTGGGCAAGGCTCCCAGGGACTGCAGGCAGCACGGGATCCATCCTACATGCACACTGGGCCCTGCCATCAAACCCCTGGGAGAGCTTTCCAGCCGGCTGGGGAAGTTGTTTCCCCATTCTTAGCTTAAAAGCCAAGGCAAAAGAGGCAAAAGACTGCAAGGAAACCAGCTGGCTGGGTCTTCTCACTCCAGGGTTTTAGGTTGGTCCAGCTGGGGCAGGGGCAAAGTTGGGATAAAAATCTATATATTTATGAGTTTTATAGTCTGAGGCCTTGAAACACGGTTCGAATTAAGATTAGAAAGGCTTGGTTTTTTTCTGAGAATTGCAGAAATGTCCCATCTGCAAGTCAGGATAAAACCCACCAACAGTCACAGCAGCTCCCTTTTCATGCCCAGAACCATGTGGTCAGAAGTCTGGATGAATATTTTTGTTTATGTGCCACTCTGAACTTTTGGGTTTCAGTTTTCAAGGTTTCTTCAAACTACTTTACAATTTAAATGTAAAAGCTCATTTTAAGCAGAAAACAGCTACTTTTTTCATTGTAGAGTCTGTAAACTGTTTCAAAATGTCTTTTTTTTTAATAAAATAGGAAACATGGCTAAACCAGCCCATTGAATAGTTTAGTTTCAGCAAATTGAGAGATAAAAATAATCAGTCACTATTCTGCTTAGGCAAGGTATCTCTATTTTACATGTAAGGGATTGGTAGATTATACAAGAGGCCTAGGACAGAGCAAGGGGGTGTTTGGAGGAAACTAGGGGGTGGCAGACTAAAGTGCAATGGATGCTACACAAAGATATAGCAAGAAACAACTTTCTAGGAGAAAATCCACGTTTATAAATGAAACACATTTGGTTACATAAGAAATGAAGCTTTGGAATTTGGACTGACATTTTTAAATGCTTTGAGACTACCATTTTTAAATGCTCATATAGCATCGAGCACAATAAAATGCTGGCCAAAGCTCTACAAAGTGCAGAAGTTTGCAAAATCCTGAGGGGAGAAGGAATGCTGAGAGTTCCAGATGTTTAACACTTAATTAGAAATGTCCATCTTGTTCCCTCTCTCCTTTCACTGATCTCAAAATTATCTGAAAAGAAAAGTCCTCAAGGAACACTCTTTTCAGATCAGATTAATTAATTTCATTTTAATGTCAAGGTTTAAAAGCATCATACCTTTAAAATGTTAAAACAAAACAGTCATTAAAACAGAAAGTCTAAACACCAAGCATAGTAAATTTTGAAAATACAGAAGCTAGGTCTTTAAACATTGACCAAACTTTTCCTTTGTATTTTCTTTCAAACTAAAATCCTGATAATATGAGGCCCCACTCTGCCCTTCTCCTTGAAGTTCAGGGTACCAACATGTCAGAGTAGGAGGAAGTAGCCTTCTTTCAACAGGCAAAGAAAATGTGGGGTTTTAAGCCTTATTTTATTACTCTTGTAAAGTTTTACTTTAGCAAATATAAAAAAATAATCTTATGTAGGTGGAAAACAATGTTATTTATATGGAGAAATAAACCATAGCATCCAGATAATAGCCCCAAAGAATTAACCAAGAAGTCTTTCAGTAATGGAAAACATCAAAAAACTTAACACTTGGGATGAAACCCGTTGATTGACTCATTTGACCTCAATCAGGGTGTTGCCTGAGTCTCTTCAAAAAGCTAAGGTGAGGAGCAGGGAAGGTATGAAAGCCCCTCTACAAAGCTAGAAAAGAGACCCTCCTCACACACGTTGCTTGGATAGACACTAGCTTGTCATTATTCCCTATTTCCCTACTAAGCTTCTTCAAGAGTATTCAAGGCTTTAGATTGTCCTTAGAGAAGACCCTGAAAGTGCCTGTCTTGCTTAGGGTGACTCCTGGACATACATCTCTGTTCTGGAAGGGACAGGTGAGGCACAGCATTTATCCCCACTCCTATCAAGGCTATGGCAGCAAGTGAGGCACAGGGGCTGGGGTGGTATGAATATGGCCCAGATGTGCTCCCACCTGGCTGCAGAAGCAAAGCAGCTGCATACCTCAGTGCATGATGTCCTTATCATTTCTGGAAAGAGGAGGCTGAAGGAGCTCGGCTTGTTTAGCCCAGCATGACACCCGCTGAGAGGGGATCTGATTGCTGTCCATAAATACGTCAACAGGGCTAACAGCAGGGAAGAGCCACTGAAGCTAAAAGAGGACACTGGCACTGGAGCAAGCAGGGATAAAGCAGAAGGAAAGAAATGTAGACTGGAAATTAGCAACAGATTTGTAACCATCAGAGCACAGAGAGGCTGGAATAGGCATCCCACAGGGCCAGAGTGGGCCGAAGTCAATGCTTGCATAAGACAGAGCCTGCTCAGCCCACGAAAGGGCTTCTGTGCTGGATGCACACAAAGCAATACTCCCCAGCCCCAGATATGTTTTATGTGCAAGTCGAGAGTCACCTTTCTCTGGCTTGTGTCTCTCTCTCAGTGAAGGTGCTGGCATTGGGAGTCCCCCTTTCACAACCAGGTTGACCGGCTTCTCTACTGGGATGTGTTTTATCTTTTAGGCTCCAAAGGGCGGATGAATGTTCAGTTTTCTATACCAGGCCAAACCCATCCAAGACATAACTTAAGCTGCACCTCTTCTCTGTGCTCGCAGGAGCACACTGAGGTATCATTTAGTATAGATAAACTTGGGTGAGCTGAGCCACAGCAACTCTATCCCTGCCGCCCTCCCTGCCTCTGCTGGAGAGACCACCCCTGGAGTGGTCAGCAGAAAGCACTAACAGCATGAACCTGCTGCTGAAGATGAATCTGCAGACTCATGATTAGGGTGGTATTAGTGAAGGTCCTTTCAGCTCCAAGAGTAGCAACATCCATCAGAAGGGCAGAGCAGCCAGCAAGGGAGAGCAAGGGGCAACCCAAGTGTTTCAGGCCAAGGTCAGACATGCCGTACCCCTCACCTTCTGACTGGTCCCAGCCCCAAAGCTGCCCCTTTGCACTGCAGCATCTATATTTGCTCCTGAAGGGCCCCAGCCTAAAACCCAGCATCAACCCTGTCTGCTGATTTCCCTCTGTGCTGATGCAGCGGTGCCTGGAAGCTTGTGGTGGATCGGGATGGCTCTGGGCTGGACACATGATGTGTTCAGCTGTCCAGGCTGCGAAGGGCAGCAACATCTGGGGGAGCATGAGGGAATGGCTGCAAATTGATGTACCACACATGCCTCCCATTTGTATTGGGAGCTCGAATGCACCATGCTGACAGCACCTGACAGGTTCGGGCTGCAGCCAGCCAGCTGGAGCCCAGGGAGAGCAAACTGACAGGTTTCAGCCATCAGCTGGGCACAAGGAACCTGGATCTGTTCCAGTTTTTGTCCAGTCCCAGAGCTGGGATAAGCGAGAGCTCTGCTTCAGGCCCTGTGACGTGAGCAACTCAGGCAGCGTTTGGGTCTCGTGGGGATTTGAAGTGGGCAGTGCAAGCTCAGCAGGTTTGCACGGGGTGACCTACTTTGCCCCAGGCTAGATGTGACTGTCCATGGAGCTCCCCCAGTCCCTGCTGTCGGCTTGGGCCAGACGTCCCTTTTCTCCTCTACACCCAGTGCAGCTCATGTTTTATGAGGAACTGAATTCAGTTATGTGGTTCATTGACTCTGTGCCCTGGAATTCCCTCACCCCAAGTGCCTCCTCCCTTCACCATGTGCTGGGAATCTGCTCTGAAGCAAATCCCCTCTGATATCCGCTAATCCTTTCTTGTCTCACTCCACCCCACCCTACCCTGAGCTGATACCGCTATCACCTCGGGGGAGCAGACTCTTCCCCAGCAACCTGCTTAACAGAAGCTGCTGCAGCCTTCTGCAGTCAAACACACGCTCAGAAATGCACTGTCCTCTCTAAACCAGACACTGGTACTGGTTTTGGCTGGTGGCAACTGGAACTGTAATTGGCACCCATAACACACCTCTCCAAACAAGTTCCCAGGCAGCAAACCTCGAAAGCTGACAGAGGTGCTTCCCCTGAGCCTGATGCGTGCTGTGAAGTTCAGATCCTTATGCAAACATCTCTTGAAGTAAAAGCCACCCCTACACCTGCAGCAGCAGCATCACCTTCCCAGCCACCTTGCCCGATGACAAATCCCTGCTTCACTCAGGCACATGACTTAGAGACCAATGCCCAGTAGTGGCCTTTTCCCCAGCAAATGCTGTGACAGTGGCTCTGGGGCAGGCAAGGGAGGGACACAGCCCCAGCCCCTCTCCTGGTCGGCTCTCCTGATGACGGTGTTGTGTAAATGCTGAAATATTGCTCTTTTGTACTTCCAGTTATGAGAGGTGGGTATCCTGCTTCGATCTGTCTCTCTCATACACATTCATAACATTCAAATTTATAATGTAATCTTACTTGCCGTTCCATATTTATGAGAAGTTTTGATGGGTGTTTCTTTATGTGATAATATCAAGCAGAATGCTAACCCATTGCCTCAAACCACTGTAAAGTCGTTTTCTTACATAATTGACACCAGCATATTCTTTCATTATACAAGATTTAGCATGCATCTGCTCCACCATTGCACGGCAATAGATGACTTTTTCCAGAGTCTCCTATTATCAATTCAAATTAGCCCCATTTCCCGAAGCTACTGTATGGATTTTACAGTTGACAGTAAGGGAAAAACACAGGAGCATAATGACTCTATTAAATTATTCAGGCCTAGTTAAACCCAGTTCGGTCTGAACTGGAGAGCAAGGAAACAGGGAAGAGGGGGGAGAAAGGGAAAAAAAGCCCTAAACTCCACGCAACTCATTGGTTATAAAATGCAGCCATCTTTACAATGAGTTATAGAATGCATCACCTGCAAGAGGCCTGGAAGTCCTTAATCAAAGACAAGAGTCTGTCATATTACAGCACATTCATTTTAGTTAGGGTGATTGGGTTTATCTTGCTAAAATTTTGTTCCTGCTATCTTTTCTTTCCAAACTGTCTCATGGGACTTCCTGCCCCACGTCACTGCTTTTCCTTCTGTAATAATAGGCAACTGGACATAATGCCAATGGGTTTTGCCATCTCATACCAAATTAACCAACCACATTGTCCTTTCTTCCCTTCTTGGACAGACAGACAGGTAGATAAGGGTGGGTTTGTGGCTGTGGAGGGGGAGATACTGTGTGGGGATGGACAACTGGCTGCTCGTAGATGGATTACTGGAAAGAGAGAAAAATGGGACTAGATGTTTTGGCAGGAACACATTTAAATATGGAGGACAGATGTATTTGGATACCTTAAAATAAGGGTCATAGTCTACCAAAAACACAGGTAGATGCTGAGTTCCTGAATAGTTTTCTATGATCTCACACTAAAATGAATATATTGGACATGATCAGCAGTAAACATTAGACAAACAAGCCCTTTAATATACAGTGTGGCCAGTCAGCCACCACCTGATCTTGTCGGCCAGTTGCACCTCCAGGTTTGGCTTTGTGCTGCACAGACTTTGAGCTCAGTGCAGACAAATTGAAAACAATGGCCTCAGGTGTAGTGGTGCTCCTGCCACTTTGCCTGGATTATAAACAAGCCCTGATGCTTGTCCATTCCATGTCCTGTAGAGTCACGCACAGTGAGATAGTAACAATTTGTAGCTTGCCCAGCTATGCCTTTTAACAAACAGCACTAAGCCTACAGCACTCTATTCCCAACCAGACGCTGCCATAACATCAAGACTCATGTCCATGAGCAAAACCTTGTTCTAGCCCATGGCTGTGAAAAACCAGGTGAACAGTGGAGGAAAATCCCCCTTCTCTACATTTTTTTTGAAGGAGAAGCAGGAGTGATTCAGAGATTGTGGGGTTTTTTCATTTTTTGGGGGAAGACAGAGGCAGAAAAGCAGCAGGAAAAAAAGGCAAAGGTCAAAAGGAGCTTTCCTGAAGACATTTGGTATCTCTGGCTTTGCAAGAGGCACAAAGGAGCTTCTCACATCTGCCTACTCCAGCCTGGATGCATTTGCCCAGGTTGAAAGCAGTGAGTCCAGTACAGCATCAACTTGTTGCCTGACAGATTGATATAAGGCAGTGTTCTCTCACTGCTGGTGGCTTTATCCCGCACATCAGCTGCTGGGTCTTTTACAGACTAAAGATTGCCCTTCAGAGCTCAGGACCCTGGGTTGACTACCCACAGGGAGCAACACAGGGAAGGGGTACTTCCTTCCTGCAGAGAAAATCCTTTCCCCATTTTGTTGAGAACAATTTTGACAGCTCTGAAGTGTTACCCATCTCTGGAAAACCCAGCACAGATTTTTCTGTGAAACACAATGTGCCAGCATCAACCACCATGGGACATGTTTGGCCCAGTGCTCTGTCAGCCCCCCCAGTGCCTTGCTCACAGTTGAGCCACAGTGTATGGATTCTAGGCTTGCAATGCCTAGAAATGTCTGGTGTGTGTAGGAGCAAGATGGAAGCTGGCGTCACCTTGGGAATCCTGGCCAACCCAAATTGCTCTCCATTAGCAGAAATCAGCCTCTGGGATCTGGAGGAAAATGCTGATGGAAAGCAACAGTAGCCCTGCTCCCCTTGGTGGGCTCCAAGCAGCTTGTATACTTGCTTCATTTGGGACTTCCTCTCAAACTGGGTCTTTCTCCCCTTTTCTTCTTTCTGTTCAGGCTGTACTCAGGCTTTTCTCACTCTGCCTTTTTCATTCATTGTTGCCTGCATCAGAAGCTGTTTCTTTCCGTGTCTATGACAGCAAGTCACTGGGGTCCCACTGACTGCTGGGGGTTTCTTTCGCTCATGTTTCATAGCAGCAGGTGATAAAGCCCAAAGAGAACACACCCTGGGGAACTTTGCCCAGTAAATTGCTGGTTGAATTGGAGAGGATCATTTAACAAAGGAGGGAAGTGAGTGAACGCCTGAAATCGCAGGATTTGAGGAGCAGCCAATGAAGTCAGACTGAGGACCCATGCCCCAAGTTCCTGCTGTTCCCATTCTCGGCAGATCCCAAAATGTTTTTAGAACCAATTCTGATGTTGCTGCCTGTTTTAAGAGAGTCAGGCAGATCTGAGGAGACCCAATAGCAGGGCTGGGGGTATAACCTCTCCAGCTACATGACTGCTTTAGCTGTTGGATGGCTTGGTGCTCTTAGAGGAATGGCTAGACTGGGCTTCCCATGCTGCATGTGGTACAGTGCTCAGTCCAGCGGGTTGGGTGCATGGGGCCACAAGTCCTTTTCTCCAGCTGCCCTTTAGTCAGTGGCGTTGCAAAGTGGGCTGCCCTGACCATCCCTAGTCTGGCATCAGGGTGTGCAGGAGCCCAGCTTCAAATTCCCCCAGCCCAGATCGTGCCTGATCCTTTCAGAAAATTTGCATCGAAGGGCAAAGTCTCTGCATAGTTTAGCAGCAGCTGTTTTGCCTGATTTATTGGCTGTTGCAAAGGCCTGTGCAAATGTAGCAAAGAGGTCTATTATCGCAAGATATATCCAGTGCCCCCTGCCTTGCCGATGACTGATGCCCTGATCCAGCAGCTTAATTAACACCTGTTCAGTTTTAAGCACGTGGGCCCGACCCTTTGAAGTCCTCTGGGAGCAGTGGCAGCTCTCATGTGTTCATGGTATGAGTGTGTGTTCCAATATCTATATGAGTTGGGGTCCCAGTGGGGCTTAGCTTTGAAAACAGCAAGGGGCAGGACATAAACCAATCTCTGTGAAGACTTTTACCCACTTACAGGGTGCAGAGAGTTGTGTACAGGTTTACGTTTCACATGGACAGGGGCTCATCTCTTTATGTCACTGGGGATAGGTACATGACTGCTTTCACAGACTGCAAAATCCTAGAAAAATGAGGTATGAAAATCTGCAAAGGAGGGCTAGCACAAAGCAGGAAAGGTGCAGCAACCAGGTAAAGCCCAATATATCTTGCACAGGCCTCTGTCAGCAATTTTTGTTCCTAATGAATGAAAATGGTTTTTTGAATGAAATTTGAATGAAATTGATTATTCTCACCTCCATTCTGGGTGGGGAGTTTTCTGGATGTAGGGTTAGCATGAGATGGGTCTTTTGGTATCCAAATAGCCTTGGTCAAGAATACAGTATGCTTTGAGCCCTTTCTTTACAAAAGTTCCAGAACTTTCTGGCCTCTGGCTGTGCTTGGCATTGCTGGCCGCGTGCCAAGTCTAAGGAAGTTTACTTGTGGCTATTGGTAAACCACTTCATCCCTTCCCCACACCCTCTAATGGGAATATCACTTTAAAACCCCAAAATATCTCACCGTGGTAACTTGTCCAGAGGAGATAGGGATGGGACTGAAACAAGCTGAAACATTTTGTTTTGCCAGTCCTGCATTCTTCATTTCAAAGGGGCATTTTCCGTTTTAAAAATTGGTCAGAACTTTAAGAAAGGCAGAAAAGGTTGCAGGAAGGATAAGTTGATAAAATAAGTTGGAGCCACCAGGAGTTCTGGAGTCAGTGATTAAGAAAGCATGTACTTGACAGGGAAATGAGAACAGCATGACCCTATCACCCAGCTGCAAAGTGGACTACCATTTTCCAGCAGTGATGCCCGGTGTCATGACAGCTTTTAATTAAGCTCCGTGTTAATGATCTGGGAAGAGGCTGCTTCATTCCTGAAGCCTGTAGGTGGTAGTAAAGGCAGGAGCAGATAGTGAAATGACACCAAAACATTTAGCACCCGGTTTCATTCCCAGTGGGAGCTGGATGGAGCCCATGGGAATGCTGACCTGGGGTTTGAAATAGCAGATGAAGGTCAGCTTGGGAAAACACAGCTGATCTGCAAAGGGAAAAGTAACAGATGGGCCCATCAGCTTCATTCCAGCTCCAAACCCAAAATACCCATTGATGGCTTGGCTTCTCATCGGAGGAAACAATCCTGGTCCATTTTCACCTGCTCCAATTTTCATGTGAAGTCCCTTGTGACCTTAAAGTCTGCCTTTTTTTCAAATGGAATAAGCAGAATGAAATTTTATTCTTTTTTTCCCACTCCACATTGGTTCAGCTGGTGTTGGAACACTTGGGCAGATAGTAAAGAGAAGATTGTCATGGCAGTGATACCAATATGATGTGGGACTGAGCACAGATGCACAGAAGGAAGGATCAGGCTGGAAACCCCCTGAGTAACTTTGCCTTTGGCCCAAGTAGAGTTACAAGGGTCGTTTCCAGGTCTATGACCCTAAGGCCACTGGTATGATTGGAAGACATTCAGGAAAAAGCTATGAAAACAAGCAGAGGTGTAAAGGGAAAGATTTACAAGGAACGATTAAAGGAGCTAACTGCAAGAGCTTAGCCTAATGATGACTCACTGAGGACATGATGATAGCTTGCAAATATCTGAGGGGTATTAGCACTAGGAGCCAGTCCTGGGGGAATGAAAGAGTATAATTTAGAAGGACAGGCGGCAGGGAAGAGAGGCAAAGAAAGAGCTTTAAGACAGCTTCCAGAGAACCAGGAGCTTTAAGAAATGAGATATGCTCTTCCAGGCAATGGTTGGAAGGAGCCTGGGACCCATGAAGAGCCTGAACAAGGAGCTGGAATGTGTGCTGTGAAGCACACCTGGAATGAGAGGCAAGAGAGGGGCAAGCTCATGGGCTTTTCACATTGCTGGCCCATGTGATCCCTGGTGTGATGAGCTGGCACACTGCTGGGGAGCAATAAAACACCGGGCACAAGAGGCAAGCATTTGTGGAAGTTCTGGAAGCCAACGCCAGCTGGCCATGGCTGGAAGCCAGTTGAATCTGTGCCTTAGCCACACTCACATATCAGCTGGGGTATACAGTCCAGGCCTTTGACGTCCAACCCTGCTGCTTTGCTGGTGCCCTCCATGCCTTTTGTATCTCTTCCAGAGCATCCCAGTGCCAGCTCTGCCATTGCTGCTCAGGCTCAGGCACCAGGCTCAGGCACTCTTTGCTCTCTCTGTATCCTTGGGCTCTCCCTGCATCCCACCTTTCCTCCCTGCCCCTGCTCAGGCACCTCTGCACATCCTCCATGCCATGGCAGGCCTGACCTTTCCCACCTCTGTTATTTCAGCCTTCTGTCTTTCCAAGACAAGGATTCCCAACCATCCTAAGTAGCACACTGAGGGATCTTTCCATTTTTTGTGATACTGAATATCCACTGGCAGCAGTCTCCGGGGAGCATGAGCACACTCAGCCGCCTCCCCACATTCCCCATGCATCCTAGCAGTGTCAGATACCAGGTCACCTGTGGAGATGGGGTGCCATGTGGCACAGAGTTGTGCCAGCCCTGTCAGCTGATGCAAACATTGCTCCTGCTCTGAGGGAGCAGTGCCAGGCACAGAGAAGGGAGGGGATGGGAGAACAGGGGAGGACTGATTGCAGGGCCTGACCTTACATTTGGACCTCCCAGAAGCTCTGCCAATGCTGCCCCCCATATGGTTTCCCAAGGAGGGAATCCAGCTCTTCCCACTGTATCCCTCCCAGGCAGGGACGAGGCTCTGGAGACAGGAGCCCTTCAATCACATCTTTCTCGCATCTACATAACGGCTGGGCTGACAGGTCCTGCTTCTTGCAAATGCCCCTCAGCAACTTTTTTGAACAGAGAGACCCTTCCAGCCCTGCTGGAGAAGGAACCCCTTGGTGGTAGGGATGGGGTGGACCAAGCCCAGGGGAGCAGAGCTGTGAATGGCATGTCCCAGAGGTGGCATGGGGAGTGTGACAAATCACACAGTGTCTCTGCTGCTGGAATCAAAGAATTCCTCCAACTGGTTGGATTTATCCAAAAGTGACATGCATCTGGGCTGGGGGCGGGGAGAGGGGGCTGGCAAGGGACTCTCCTCATGGTAACAGCTGGGTCCAGGCCTAAACATGATTAATTAACATTGTAAAAAAAAGAAAGATCAAGACAGAAAGAGAGCAAGAGAGAGGGGAAAGGAAAATCCAAGTCACAGACACAATTAAGATTTATGGACCCAGAAGGATGAGGAGACTGGGGATGGAGGAGAACAAGGAGGGAAGGAGAAAGAATGCCAAGGAGGTGGATTACAATTTAATGCTTCTTCATGCTCAAAAATTACAAGGAGGGGCTGAGTGTTGTTCCCTAGGGTGGGGACTGCTGGAGCTTGGCTAGGCAGGAGTGGGGAGGTGGTGGAGGGGTGCAGGCTTGCTACGCTTTTTGAGGGGAGGAACGTGTCCTAAGTGAGACACCACTGGAGGAATGTGCAGGCATGATTTACAGCCCTCAGGACAGCCTGCCAGGCTGCACCGTGCCAGTGCTTGTTTAGTTCACAAGGAGTCAATGCCGTGGGATCCTGAGCGATGTGGGGCAAGGGGGGCAGCTTGTCTCCATCTCCCTGGCTGCACCCACCCCACAAAAGTGGGTCCTGAGGAGGAAGGGCTCAGAAAGGCAAGGAGGAGAGCTCAAAACTGGTTTTGGGTAGGATCAAAGGGCCAGAGTTATGTGCCCACCACCACCCAAAGACTTCTGCTAGAGGATGCCAACTCTGAAATCAAGACGGAACAGGAGCAGAGGCAGGTGACCCACTTTGGATGAAATAGAAACCATCTGGGACCTCTTCCCAAAACCGCTGACCAGCCCAGCATTGCTCTACCCCCCTCTACTCAGCTGTAATTTATGGAATGGAAGGTACATGATCCCAAACAGCCCTTTCACATCTCTGTTTAAGAGCTGTCTTGTACCAGCTACAGTTGTGACATAGCATTGACATTTTCCTTCTGCCTCTCCGAGTTTGTGTTCAACTGCCAATGGCTTCACTTTTTCTCCTTTTTTTTTTTCTTTCCTTACGGATGAGTGGCTGGAAGCAACCCATCCTCCCTCCCTTCCAAAATCAGTTTTCAAAGCCAGATTTTGTAAAATGTGCTGGGCTTTCCAAAAATCAGAACAGGTTGTCTTTTTTTGTTGTTGTTGTTTATTTTGCCTTGTGGAGACCCAAACTGGACATGAGGGCTTTGCAGAATTATGAACAAATAAATGAGAAGGGGAGTTCTACTGAAGTGAAAAGTATCTCCAGGGGGCATGGTCTGCTTTAAGAAATGTTTTGTCCAAAATTTAACCCAGCTCCATCATCATTTGCTGCAGACGCACAGAGTTCATGAGCAGGGTTATCCTTTGACCTTCCCTGCTAAGTCATTAGTGTCACCAGCTATGTTCACAAGGAAAATTAGGCTATGACTCCACTGACTCTGTCCAAATAACCCCTTGATGCTTGCCCCAAAACCACTCATAGAATGCAAAACACCACCCTTCCAGGATCTCTGTGTGCCCTCTAACCAGCTTGACTCCCATAGCAAGCAGCAGAGATGTGGAGAGCCAAGGGATTGAAACCTAGCAAAGAGGGAGACTGTTGGAAAGGACCTTAAAGGTCATTTAGTTCCTGCTCCTGTGCCAAGGGCACAGATGCCACCCAGTAGACCAGGTTGCTCAAGGCCTCATCCAGCCTATCCTTGAACAAGGATAGGGGTGCAATTCTGGGGTGCAGATGATCAGTGCAGAGGTCTCAATGGCTCATCAGACTACACAGTGTCACAGGTGAGACAGGGGAAAATACAGATTCAGGAGTATCCTGTGTCTGACCTTGAGAGGACAATGCACTTGCGGGAAGGATGCTGATCCTGGCTACTTCACTGCAGCACTCCATGCCACATGGAAAGGGGCTGGCAAGCAAAGCACCAACAGAATGGCATCAAATTGATGTCAGAAAGTGGGAAAACCGTGGAATAAGGAAAATTTTGGGGTGTTTGATTTCACTACAGCAGATGTGAAAGTAAATTAATAATATAAGGAATTCGGGAATTTAGACCGGAACCTTGACTGGACCCACCACCCATCTGGGCTGTCCTTCATCCATCCCTCCATTCGTGAATCTTCCATGAACCACCCATTCATCCGTTTATCTTCCTCTTCCTGTCTGCAGTAATTGTTGGCACAAGGCATTGCACAGAGGAAACCAGCTGCAGAGTGCAATGTCAATTTGTGTCGGTACTAATTCCCCGGGAATGATGCTCCATGGTTTTAAAGGCTTTCTAGTTGCCCTTTCCACATTAATTGTTTGCGTATAGCAGAACAGCCACCTCAGCATTTCCACAGTGTGGGACCTGCTTGGAGAGGAGGATTGCACCCAGTCTGGTCCCCATTAAATCAGGACATGGTGACACAGGAGACTGGTGGTGAGGCCAGCAAGACCTGGAGCAAGCAGAGCAGAGAAGGGAACAGAGGGGCAGGGGTTGAATGCAGTTTGGTAGAAGATACCCAGTGGGGAGAGGTAAGGATAGGAGAAATAAGGGTTCTTTGCAGGAAAATAAGCAAGAAGGAGAGGAGTGAAGAGTCAGCAGCTGCAGTGCTGGGAGCAGATGGGCTCATGCCGTGCACGGGTGTCTTGAAAGGTCCTCCAGGGAAAGATGGAGCTGGGAGAAGTAATAAGAGAGGCAGCAAGACCCAGCATCCTCAGCCTGTGGAAGTGAGGAGCACTGCTAGCTCCCCAGCCTATCAGGCTGCTTTGTCCCATGCTGTTCCTCAGCCCCACCAGCATTTTTCCAGCTGTCTCCTCTTTCCAGGGCAAACCCTGGTTTCAGCAGGAAAATGGTAAGGGAGCACACCCCAGAGTGGTGTGTCCATACTAACTCCCCCTTTGCGCCCCTGGAGCCACTGTGGGTAATAGTGGCTGGCATGCTGAAGATGAGCTACATGTCACTCCCATCAGGAATGAGCCAGACAGCATCCTGATCCAGGAGGGGTTCCTGTCCCACTGGGAGGCTGCCCTGATGCTGTGCCCAGTCAGGGAGGGTGGTGGAGGAGCTAGGTAGGGTTTGGTGGTAGGGACCCTGGCAGGGACCATGGCAGGGACCCTGGCAGGGACCAGTGAGAACACAGTGGATCACTCCTGTGCTCTGAGAGGTTTTTACTGCACTACCCATGTGTGTCCCTGTGTTTCTGCACCTTGGATCAGCCTCGCAAGAAACCTGAGTTGTTATTTATTCGAGACAAATGTGAAACATCTCTGTCCTTTTTCTCTGGGATCTATCCTCAGATGCCTCTTGATGCATCTTAAACCTGACCCAAAATGCTTCACAATGATGAGCTTGGAACAGGGACCAGGCGCCCTGCTCTGAGCTCATGATTTGCTCTGTTTGGGCAAGTCACCAACAGACTTTTTTCTAGTGCTTTGGATCAAGGCACCTTTCCCTTCTACTCTCTCTTTCCCTTGCAGCACAGGTCACGTTGAAGCCAGCCTGACTGCTCCTGGTTGACAGGCTACATAAGCCAGGGGAGTCCTCTGGAAGCCAAACGCATCCCAGGATCCACAGAACACGTGCTTAGAGAAGCTAGAGGGTGGCCTACATGCTGGAGCCTGTGAAGCAAAGTTTCCCCTTTGGAAACATACAGGCTGGTTATATTATTGTCTGGTCCCAGCTTCATCACCTGTCAGTAAGGTATAGAGTCAAGCTTCTCGTGTGGCACCCCCTGTACTCTGCTGTTTCGCTCCCCTGGAAGCACCTTGAATTTTTTGTGGCAGAGCTGGGAGAAGACACAGCAACTCCCTCTGGTATTTTGTACAGTTTTCTCCTCTCCCTTCGCATTCATCCCTTCCCTGTTCTCTGCTGCTCTCCTACAAAGGAAAGCCTTTCCAATCTCCTTGTCAAAGGCTCAGCCAGACATATCTAGGCAGGAAAAGCTGCAGTTTCAGGATCCTTGTAGGGAAAAGAAATGGCTTAATGCTTAAATACCCTCCCTGCCATGTTGACACCTTCCTCCCCCCGACCTGGTGCGTGTTGAGCGAGCAGCAGGGTACCCCAGGGAGCTCTGCTCCAGCTGCACACTCATCAGCCATACGGGGAGCACGCAGCAGTGCTTCGCTACTAACGCTCGCCGTGTTTAATCACACATCTGTGGGTTCAAACAGATTTAGCCAGCGTGGGAAGGGACATGCCAGGTAGCAGCAGGTGACAGAAGTTGCTGATTCTGGTTAAACTGTGAAAAACAGATAAGTTAGGGAGAGAAGAGAGGCAGAGCCGTGGGAAGCAAGGAGCCATGGGCATCCTTGCCCAGGCAGCTGTGGTAACAAAATGTCTGTCTGTGTGTGTGTGTGTGTGTGTGTGTGTGTGTGTGTGTGTGCACATCCATGTGCATATGGGAATATCCAGATATTTATAACTCTTTGATCACTGCTAGATACACAGCCTGGGTCTGCCATGCTCCCACCACCTGTTCACACATGGGTTGGGAGGACCTGAGTGTTTGGGTGATATCTCTGTACACAGAGCAAACCCTGCATAGGTTGGGCTGAGATGTTTGTGTAGCAGTGAGCGCAGGCTGCAATGATCCCATGTGGGTGTGTTGGGATGACAGTGTAGTCCTGTGTGTAACAGAGCCCCGTGTGTGTTTGGCAGGAGGAGACCTCGAGTTTCGTGTAGGTGTTTGCTGATGTCTGTGTGAGATGTCATTTTCTTTATTTGCTTGCACACACCAGCAACAGTGATGAGTAGGGATGCCTTGTCTTAGTGCTGGCAAATGATGCTTTTGGAGCTTGGGATCCTGCTTCTTGCATGCATATGTGAGTGCTTGTTCTCCCTGTTGACAAGTGCATGTGTGCAGGGACCATGTGTTTGCCCCACATGTGTTCACCCAAATGCCTGCACACAGGCTCCTGAGGAAGGAGGTGGGTGGTCTGTGGTCTCCAGCTGTTGGCCATGGCAGAGCCTGCACGGCACAAAGGCAGCTCAAAGCAGTCCCTCTCCCCTTGTGCCCCTTGCACAACCTCTCCTGCAGCTGGGAAGTAGGAGAGAGGTCAGCCTGAAGCCAGCCCCAGGCAGGGCTGGCACTGCCATGCCCAGAGATGGGAAGCTGAGCCATGGGGACCTGATGCTGCAGCTCATGAGCCGCTATTTAGGCAGTTCCCACTAACTGACAGCATGGGCAGTCTCAAGGTATCCCAGGCTACATTTTCTCCCAGGGATGCTCCCCAGCTGCCTCTGACCTTTGCTCTGCCTCTGCTGTCTCTGTCCCCAGTTCCACAGTGCCCTGTAGCCACCTCTCCTCCACCTCACCTCTCGAGCCCAGCCGGCAGCCTTCATGCTCTCCCATTTCTGAGTGTATCCAGGCAGCCCCTTGCTGCCTCCTGCCTGTCCCAGCTTAGTGTCCTTTGATCCCAGCCTGATACACAGGGCGTCCTGGCTGGCAGCTACACTGTGACGGCTGGTGGAGGGGACAGGTGGGGTCACAGGCAGTCTCTGCTCTGCAGCATGGCACATTTTGGAGGCACATTTGACTCCCTCAGTGGGAGGGAGGCGGGCGAGGTAATGGCTGCACTTTCGGGAACATGAGTATCCATCTGGTGCACTGAGGGCACAGGGGGTTTGGCACCCAGGAGCTGGCTCTGCCACCACCTGTCATGGAAGGGCCAGGTCTGAGCTCTGCCTGGAGTGGAAAATTTGTCCTTCCCTCTGACCTTGGGCTGAGCAGTCCCTGTGGAGCAACCTCATCCCTCGGTCTCTCTGCTCTGCAGCAGCTCTCCACATAGTCTGGGTGCAATCCAGCCTTTGCCTTCTCTTCCCAGGCTGTGTCTCGCTCTGACTGTGACAGCAGATCTGGGGGACACTGCTCTGGGCCCTGCACCTTGTACCATTTGCATCAGTGCAAAATGTGGGTGGAAGAGCATTTCATACACCTGAGGTATGTTTACAAACAACTGTATAGCACACCAAAGGGTGAGGAGTTAGGAGAGGCACAAGAAATTCCCACCACAGTGCTGCATGCAGGTCCTCATGGGGGATTGAAAGAGAAATGCAACAGCAAGCTGGGAGGCACCTGACTGAGCTGACTAGGGAGAAGGCTCTCCAGGGGGAATGGAGAACATTTAGTGGCTTGTTATAAACCCTACTGAAAATCAACAAATAAAGAGCAGGATTTAGCTTCTGTTCTTCTGACTTCTCTAATATCTGCCTCACTTTCCCTCTGCAACACTGACTATTTTTATTTCCCTCTTCTGTGGTTTAATAACTCACCCTCTGTTTCCCTCAAACTTTGATTTTTATTATTCTTTCAAACTGTATCCAGAAATGGAAGGTAAATGCACTCCTTGGATGCCAGCATATCTCTGCAGATGCAAGAGCCTGCTGAAAGGTATGTCCTTGGGAGGAGACAGCAGGGACACCGGGATGCCAGTATAACCTCAGCGTTACTGCTGACAGATGCACAGTTCATGGTCTGTCTTTTTAACATGTTTCGCTTTGGGATCTAAAAACACAAACTGGTGAGTGGAAGTCCCCTTGTGCTGCAGCATCAGGGCACTTAAGTCCCAAGCAGAGCAGCAGCTTTCCACCCCTGGATCTGCTGGGGGGGGGCAGTGATTGTGGCGTGTCCTCATCCCACAGGATGTATCCCAAGTGCTGCTGTATGAAGCACAGCAGCTCCTGGATTGGAGCCTACTTGTGGGCTTACAGGTTCTCCAGGATGCCTGGGGCAGGGTGCAGGACAGGACCTTCAGCAGCCAGACACGAATGCCAGGGCTGGCAGAAGAAGAGTGAGGTTGGAAGTTTAAGAACTCCTTAAGCATTAACCTTTTCTGTGAGTGGATTTATTTTGAAGGGATTCACTTACATTTACCACCACCTGCTGCTGCACAGAAACCCAGCACCATCCCAGTTGTAGCACCTAAAGCTGGAGTTTGGAGCAGGAAGGTCCTTCCCTCAAGAAGACTTTGGGGGCTGAGGGGGAAAGCTGGCTAATAGATTAGACATATAAAGTCCATAGATTGTCACATTCCATCTCACAGAAAGCACCAGCAGGCATCAGTAACTCACATCCCTAAAGCCCTTGCAGCCTGCAAACAGCACCACGACATTTACACTGATCCCCTCCTCTTGCTGCTCTGCACCCTCTGTCATGTTGTATCCTCAAAACTGGAACTGCGGCCCAGTTTCCCCTGGCATCACCAGCAACCAGGGCTGTGAGACTGATTCACGTGCAAACACACCCAGGTGCTCACATCCACTGCCCCCACCCCACTCCCAGCCCAGCAGCCCACGCCGTACTGGGAGTCCAGTGGGCAGCACAAACCATCTCTCCCCGTGGCCCTGCACTGTGGGAGCCCCATGCCTGCTCAGAAGCCCCGGCTGCTCTTAGTTTCTCCCTACTGAAGAATTATGTAGCATGAAGAAGCAGGCTCCACCATCTTGAACTGGCAGTGAACTTTGCTTTCTACATATAAATACAGATAGCAATCACACCCCAATCAGCACACAAGCTTCAGGGCATCATCACGGCAACTCTAACTTTCCCATTACGATAATGTGATTTTCACTCAGTCTATAATATCACCAGCCATGAATAAAACAACTGGCTTTTTCTCTCTTTCTCTCTCCCTTCCCTCTCTTCCCCCTCCCTCCCTCCCTCCCTTCCTCTCTCCCCCTCTCTCGGATCACAGTCTTTGCATACTAATGATGGCTGAATATGGCTTCCAGGGTGCGATCTCTGATGGAGAAGGAGGTCAGGCTCTGGGTGGATCCCCGGTGCTCTCCAGTCCTCACACATACACTTTCATCTCTCTTTGACCCTCCTGGATATCTTGAAACTGACTGGACAGACAGACCTGGCTGAATAGACAGGCAGTCGCTGGCTCCTTATCCCATCTGCATCATGCACCTGGAGCGGGGCAGGGACACACTGCAGTTTGTGTGGCTGGGTAGAAGGGGAGTCTTGGTCCCTGAAGCCTACTAGCCCCTGCCTGGCTCCCTGGAGCATCCCCATCTCAGCTCAAATGCTCCGGTGTGTGGGAAATGTGTCAAGCTGGGATTAATCCTGCCCCAGGGCACCCTCACCCCCCACTGCTCAGCCAAGCTGTTTGTCTAACCCCGTTCAGGTCTGCTGTCCCTGAGGATGTATGGAGGCCAGATCAGGGAAGCAATCTGGCTGAAAACAACCCTATCACCAAAAAAACGAGCAATTCCCATAGGGATCGGGTACCTGATGCAACCCGCTACTCAAAGCAGCACTGTTGCAGGGAATTGACTGGATTTTCCTTCTGATAAGCAACTTGCAGGATTAGACCCACCCTCTTTTGAGTCCCAGCACTGCCAGAGTCATTTACAACTACTGCAGAGGAGAAATCCCTTTTGCAGGCTCTTAGGGAATAACCCTGACCAGAGGTTCCCACTCATTTCGGCAGCTCCAGTTTAAACTCATCAGCTGATGAGTTTAAACAAGCCAGAAAGGAAGGGTTCATGACTGATTTTGGTGATTTCTGGCAGACTGAGCATCACTGTGCATGTTTTGATGTAACTGGGGCTCCACTGTGTGCTGTACTACATACCCTGCTCTGCATCCAGCCCCAGCAAACATGCCGTGCCTGCTCTGCATGCCTCTGGCTGAAGCTGGCACCCAGCTGGCATGGGGATGGCATGGAGAGGAGCACTCCCATATGGAGGGACTCAAACAAGATACATCAGTTTGCTTTTGTTTCCCATTCTCACTCCAGAAGCTGCCATGCCGAGGCACAGAAAAGCAGGAACAATTTTGCCCTTTCCAGACCATGCTGATCCGACATGCAAAGCCAAAGTTCAGTTTCCTCACATCCTCCCCACATTTGTTCTCTGCCTCCAAAGTTTTCAGACCTCTCTTGCTTGGCAACAGAGGTGGCTTGGAGCACTGTGAGGTTCTCTAACCCCAGGCTCCATACCAGAGACAAACACTGTTCCTTTAACTCCTCTCAGCTGAGTGCTTTGGTTTGGGTTATTATCTCGGGTGGATAATTAATTCTCTTGAATATCAGCAGCTGGCCCTGGGTGGGAGCTGTGTTGGAGAGAGTGGCAGAGCACAGGATTGGGTTGTAAGATGCAAGAACACCTGTTTGTGCTTCTCGTTTTCTTCCTTAAACCTATAAAGCAAGGGACAGAAGGAGACAGGGTCTATGCCTGCTATGTCCCAGAAAGGTGCCTGTGGGCAAGCAGCAGTTTGGAAAGGATTGGCTCTCTTTTTTTTGCAAGATAAAGAGATGCATTGAGTACTAATTGCTACCAGCGGCTGTTGAAATGTCAGTGTTCCTGACCAGCACTCCTTGCTGTGTCAGGAGAGCTGCAGGGTGAGTGTTGAGTTACTGGGGTCCTCCAAAGGCTGTCTGAAGCAGCAATAAAAGGCATTTTAGGAGCAAAAATGGGACAGGATGGTGCCTAGACTTTGTAGAGACTGAAACTGTGGATATTAAGTGAGTTGTCTTGTGTGCTGGCAAGTTTTGAGTGCTTGAAGGGGAAAAACAGGCAAGAAAACACAAAGGTTTGGCAACATCCTAGTTTGTGCTACAGGTCTCTTGCTGTGCAGAAGGGGTGGCAGACTGCATGGGTTAAATCCTGCTGCTATTAACCTGTGACAGTTCCTCAGTGGGCCACGACTGACCTGGTGGTGCCAGGATGGCGCATGAAAAACCAACCCTGAGCCTGAGAGCACATGGCCAGGGGCTGCTACATTCATGGCACTGCTGTGCAGCATTGCCGCAGCTCCTGACTGCTTTGCTGGAGAGCCACCCAGGGAGAATGAAGACTTGGTCCTTGCAGCCTGTCTCTGGGACAGGATAAGTAGGGAAGTTGCATATTACAGACACCTGCATCCTGGTTAGTATGCACTGTGGAGTGGCGGACAGGGCATCTCTCAAAATGAAAGACTGACGCAGGCTGCCTTTTCACTCCTGCCTGGAAGCACTCATGGCTTATATAAATCAAGCTTCTTTCCCAGCTGGTGGTTGTCCCTGCAGTATAGGTGGCTTTGGAGGTGGCTCTGCCTCTGCCATCTCTCAGGTGTGATATAGGGTGACTGAGAAACTGCAATGAGTTCTGCTGCAAGCAGCCTGGAAGGTGCCCTCTGCAGATGAGAGAAATATGCTGGGCTGGTGTACCCCAGAAACCCATGCTGGGATCCATTGCATGTCCTTTCCCCACCCCTAGCAGTGGTCTTGGATATGGGATGCTTTGGGATTTCAGAGCCAGGCAGCGATGAGTCCTCAACAATACAGCTGCTTTGGTGGCCTCTCCAGCTGGAAAAGGCTCCTTTGCCCACCCTGACATAAAGAGAAGAGCAGAGGTGCTCCAAAAACTAGTAGAAACCTGTGCCCACTGATCCCCCACCCCACAGGGCTCACTTCACACAGCAGGGGACATGTCCCCTGGTGGGTGACAGAGCTGGCTGAAATGGATGGGGCTGTAATGGAGGTACCTGCCGGCAGGGCTACCTGGGAGACGCTCTTATCTGTCATCTGATTTATCCAGGTTAAAAGGCTGCAATCAGTCACCAAGGTAGATTCATTCCCCGGTAAATAGTGCCCGAGGGCTTCCAGGACCTATTTTACTGCTAAGCACTCTCTTTCCAATGCTTGAATACCTTTGTTCCCAATGGAGCTGTTGCTGGCTGATATATATATGATATGGAGAGTTCCGGTGACTTTTTTATTTTTGCTCTGTACAGCTTCTGGCCTTGTCTCTGCTGCAGTGGGCTGCACAATGAATTATCTGTCCAAGGCTTCCTTGCGTCTGGGGCAAATCCAGCCGAGACTGCTCTTGGCTGCTGGGAGAGCTGTGTGTGAAATAGCTCTGCCCAAAGCCTGGGAAACTGGCACAGTGAAAGAGGAGAGGTTTGAAGGGCAGGGAAGTGATGCCCTGAGTGCTAGCAGGGCTGGCCCAGGTTTGGGGCTGGGGGCTGGATGTGACCCAGCTCTCCTGCCCTTGCTGCTGTTGCTGGGGCACTTTGTGAGCTGGTGACAGAGCTGGGCTGAGGGACAGTCATGTGCTGTGGTGCCCAAACAGTTTCTTTCTCCAGTGACTTATTCCTGCTGGACCTAATTAGAGCCTGTCCCTTATCACAGGTGAGTTTCTCCCAAATTTGGGTACTTCTAGGTTCAGAGAGGACTCCCAAGCTGCTTGGTACCAAAGTGGTACTTGGAACTCAGTGATCTCCAGAAAAAGGGTCCCCTCTGTCCACTGGGGTTCAAGTGCTACCTCTCATGGCATGCCACAAAACCATTCTGATTTCCTGTGGCCGCTGAGCTCCCCTGCTTTAGCCCTGCTCTTTGTGGGCATGTTTGTATTTGACTTGGTGGCGGAGAAGGAGAAATCTCTGTCAAGAAGGCTGTGGACAAAATATCAGTTTCTATCATCATTTTAATATTTTACTTTTTTTCATCCCTGTTGAACCAACGACACAAACCCCCATCCAAGCCCTGGGTGCTGCCTGCCTCCACATCCCAAATGCCAGGGGAAAGGCTGCATCCTACCCCTTTCTTTAGGGAGAGCTCAGGAGCCCTTTTCTACTAAACCTTGTTCCTCTTCAGGCACTTATCCTGCAAACATCTGAGGTTTGACTGCTTTTGTTCCTTTTCTTGTCTTTGACAAATCTGTTATGTAGTTCATCATCCCAAATCGGTTTGTTAATTTCCTCCCGCTCTTCCCCATCCCCTCCCACTCCTTCTCCCACTAATTAGACTGAAGGCCTAATGGAGTATTACTGTGAGGGACTAGGCAAGCTTCCCAAAGTGCTTACCTAAGAGGACTGCACTTTGACTAATAGATGCACATTAAGGCTGTGCATCCTCTCATCCTCTTGTCCTGAGAGAGGGAGGAGGGACCAAGAGTACGGAGAGAGCTACACGTATCAGTATCAGAATCACTGGCTCTCTCCACCTATCCAGGTTGTGCTACACAGTTGGACCATTACTGCTCTCAGATTCACCCTTATGGATGGGGTTTAGATCTAAGTCGGCCTTTGGTAACACCCCAGCCAGGTGGATTTGACTTCCAGTAGATGCAATGTGGCCCTTTGCCAGTTACAGATACCAGTTTTCCTGCTTGGGGAAAGTGTTTTTTTCCTCATGTCATGTTTGTACATCACCCAGCACAGGAGGGCTCCTTCAGTTCCCCAAGGGACGTTCTGAAGTTCCTGCATCAGTCCTTTGAACACTGGATCACCAAAAGCTGCCCTGGGATGAGACACTGAGGCAGCCAGAAGGAAAGCAGGAGGGATGAGGTCTGTCTGGTAGCACAGAGCACTTTAGAAGCTACTGTATACCTAGACCTTCCTCCCAGGAATGTCATTAGAGCTTTTTTCCTGCTGGTCCTTTGGCTTTGAAGCCTCCTGTGCATTTTCCAGAGGCTGCACCCAGCACTGGAGGAGAGTGTGAGGCTGGAACTGTGCAGAACCACACAACCTGAACTTTGGGGATGCACTGGGATGATTGACAGTGATGATCAATTTGTTTCTCTGTCCTTGTTCCCCCAATTAGGTTTCTGAACCTGTGCTGGGTTGCAGAACGAATTGGATCAGCCTGACAACCATCATCAACGTCATCTGCAACCTTCAAGCGTTTTGCAGCTCAATCTTCTGGACCCCTGGAGGGCATCACACTGACATTTAAACCTTGTAAGTTGCAGCAGCGCTCAGAGGCACCAGGAGAAAAGTCAAGTGCTTCAGTTAAGATGTGGGCAGGCATGGGTCTGCAAGTGTGTGTTTGCTGGTTTAGTGTATGGGGACATCTGATCTTGGGAGAGAGGTAGCCAAGGTAGCTTGATGTAAAATGGGGGTGGGCAGAGTGAATAGGAGAGGAGTGAGCTGAGGCTATCATGGGCCTTTCTGAGGAGGGAGAAAGGATTTCCAGAAGCCAGTTTGGAGAAATAAAGCCATGGTGTCTGTGAAATGTGGGTGCTGAGGTTCACGGGACTCCTGATGGCTGGGCCTGGGGATGGCATCAGGGGACAGCTTATGGCATGCTTCTGAGATTGTTTCACCCAGGAAAGCATAACTTGCTAAGTGTATAGAGCATGTGCATGAGGTCAGCCTTACCTTTGTTTCACTTGGGCTCTCCAGGTGTCCCAGATTTCTCTCTGCCACTTCTTACCAGGAGCCACCCTTTTGGTGCCTGACCTCTTAGCAACCTCACCTAGGTAAGAGGTGGTTGTTTGGAAATGGTTTTTTGTGCGTTCCTAGCTTTGCTCCCTGATTAGTAGTAGCTCTATAACAGGAGAGATGTAGGGATAGACACAGGACAGGTTCAAGTTGCCCAGTTTCACTCCCTAAAGTCAGCAGCTGTTGAGTCACCCATGCTGCTGATATTCTTTACGAGGGTGCTTCAGGGGGATGCTTGGCTAAACTGAGCCTGAGCATCAGGACCCTAAAGGCAGTGATGGAAATGCCTCTGTGCATCTCATTCATCTCCTCTTATGCTGGGCAAGGCCGTGAAACCTACAAGCACAGACACTGATACAAGACCTGAGCTTGGCCCAGCTGCAGCATGGATCACAGTTGGTCCCTGGTTCTCAGGATCCAGCCTTTCAAGTGCTGGTACCTGACATGTGAGTGCTGGGAGAACGAGGAATCCACCATAGCAAGAAGAGCATCCTCAGGACAACTGCCCGTGTGCACGTAAAGTTGAGGGGGAGAGATACAACACTTTCCTGTTGCAGGGAGGAGGGTTATCACCATCCTGGCCACCCACCCATGCAAGGGGATCCTTCAATCTTATTTATGTGAGCACTGGGGAGGAGGGATATCAGAGCTCCCCATGGGCTGGGCACCACTCCCTCCCTGCCTCAGTGAAGGCACAATGAGTGGCCACAGAGCGGGGTCACTCAGTAGTGCTCCCATCAGGGAGGAAGCCTTCCTGTGCCCTGGCAAACCCCTAGTGAAAGACAATCAGGCTCACTGTCACTGAGCTAATTCCGACGGCATAAAAGCAGTAATGAAATTCACGGCAGGATTAGCCTCTCCATCCAATGGGCCGGCGCCACAGTGACATATCGTGCTTCTTGCCCGAATGTAACACACCATCTAATTTACGTCGTGTAGCGAGCGGGAATGAAATGTTCATAAAGAATTGCTGAATCTTGTCACCTTAACTGCGGCCCCGGGCTCTGAGGCATCTGTCAGGGAGAGGAGAGCAGAGAAGGAGGCTCCTGCCTTGCAAAGCTGCGACCAGGGCTTTGGGAAAGGGGAGATGGCTGCATTAATCTTCTGGGTCTGTGCAACGGAGATGTAGCGTGTGGGGATGAGGACTCTAGGCTGGAGGAGGGGGGCTGTAGAGCTCCCTTGCATGTGCACGCTGTGCTGAGTGGTGACAGTGACAAGGAAGAGGCTGCTAGATCTTTCCTGCCCCAAGAACTGCATGCCTGGGATGCATGAGAAGGGACTTGTAGTGGCGTGAAAAGAAGGGGCAGCATCCTTGGAGATCTATGTGCTCACGGCAGAACATAAGTTCCCAAATTCCTTATTGGGTCCCACATGCAGGTGCACACCAGTCAGCAACTGCAGGTGTTGCCTGCCTTGGGAAGCATGTGCATAACCCTTCTGCTGTGGCTCAGCAGCCCCGTTCCCTCCCTCCCCTCCATAAATGTTTACTTGCAGTTAATTTTCATGGATCCTAATGGCTCGGATCCTGCTAGGGGGGATCATGCTTGCCTCTTCAGTCAGAAAGTTTGCGGAAAAAAATAGCCCTTTCCTGTTGTGTTTGGAGTAATAGCGTCTTAGTGTCCGGAGGGGAGTTGGCAAGGAAACAGGGAAGTTTATTAAGAGTAAGAGATTGAATTCCACTGGGTTTAATTGGAAGTGTTTGAGCAAACAGGGGAGGGAGCCGTCCAGTCTAGCTCTCTGGAAGTGGCAGCACTGGCCCCAGGCTCCACGACCATGGAGCTGACTGGTCCCAGGGCCACTTTATCCCCTTGGGGAAGCTGCAGGGTCTGGCTTGTTTTCTTCCCTGGGGTCATCTGTGCACCTCAACCCTGGCTTCCTACTCCATCAGTAGGATCCTACATGGGGTCTGGAAATGCTGGGTCAGGAAGGATGTAGCTCAGAAGTGTCTGGGAAAAGGCAGTATTTGGGTCCATATTTTACTTTGGAAGCTGGTTCAGGGCACAAAGTGCACAAGTGAGGCGTGACTCCTGTCTCTCCTGTGCTACCGAGTACCCTCCATGAAAATCTGGATTTTCTCCCTCAAGCAGGGGCTGCAGAGCTCCAGGCTGGGATTCAGCAGCAGCTGGCTGGGGTGCAGGTACTGGGTACGTAATTTGCAATTGGGATATGTTTTGGGAGAGTAACTTAAACTTGAAAGGCCTGCTCTGCTTTCCCATTTTAAAGTAAATGTGGAGCAAATCCACTTTTGGATCCTAATCCCCACACCATCCTTCAGGGCATGGAAAAGTCTCCAAGTTAGATTCCTGTGGATGAAAACATCTGCCTGCTTTGGGCTGGTCTGGACACTGCCTGCAGTATAAACTGCAGGACCTTTGTGCCTCTCCTGTACTGATACTCACAGCCATACAAAGTAGTACAGAAATCTACCTTTGTGGCTGCAAGAGTAGCTGAGTGCCAGAAGTCTGGTTTTGTCCTAGAAAAGCTTCTCCTCCAAGACCTTCTCCTGTCCCACACAGTTAAAAGAGGCATCCAAGGGTTGGACTTGATGATCTCAGAGGTCCTTTCCAACCCATCTGATTCTATGATTCTATAAATATTCTTCTTGCAGAAGAAGGTAAATGGGGGCTCAGACATTTCTTTTGCTTTGAATCCAGCTGATCGCTCTGCTGAAAAATTCAAAATTAAAGAACAATAAATAATTTATTACTTTATTTACTTTAATTCAACAAATTGCTTCCCCACAAATTAAGATATATTGCTTCAAATTAAATGTTTCATTAAATCTGAGATTAAACTTTTGGGGGCTGGGGAAAGTAAGACTTTTTAATTTGGCTGAAAACATGAAAACTGCCATTTCCCATTGCTTTAATTGCAAACTCCGGAACAAAACTGACACAAATTTTACAAAGCGCAGTTGTGCTGGCTTGGTCGCTGCTCCCACTCCTCTGGGATATCAGTGGATTCCTCATTCTGAGTCTCCCAGGGTGACACATGGCTGCAGACTTTCAGCTGCAAATTCACAGGGGGCACACCTCTAATCCCAACCGAGACTCACAGGAACAAGCTTTAATTGAATCACTTTGTGTCTCTTAGACTTTGCAGGGTCTTGTTTCTCCACAACCTTGCTTCATGGGTGAAACTGTCATAGTGGTTGTGCTCCATATATCTTTGTTTTATATATATATATATATCTATATTTAACTTCCTCTTGGTTGATGCCCTATCCTGGGACTCCTGATGGTGGAGTTTCAGCCATATGCTATATCCCAGTCTCCAAATGTGGTCTTCACCTCTGATGAATGCAAGATATAATCTCATGTCTCTGTTTTCTGGTGGTCTTATACGTGCAGAGGTCTTCTACAGGTTCTCACTAGTATGATGGCCAAGAGAAAGAGATGAATGGGACAGACAAACTTGCACAGTTGGAGATATATGTAGATGAAGTGAATGAGTTTGCTGGTTCTCTGGGCAGTGATCTGCTTTGTACTGCACCTAGTGTGAGAGAGCTACGAGATGGAATCTCTGGGACCTGTCTGGCTGCCGCATGTCAGTATCAGCTTTTGTAATTTATCAGGGACTGCTGGAGGGGCTTCCAGTTAGCATGTGCCTCCCTAGGTACTCAGGCACCTCTGCACCAATACACCCACTGCAGAGCTCCTCGGTGCCCTGTGACAAAGTCTGTGCTGCTCCATTTACGAACAACTTGCACAGACACAGTTGTAGGAGCAAATAATTGCTAAAGCGCTTCTTTTCTTTCCCCTTGGACTCTGTAAGCAGAAGAACTGTAGGAGTTATGAAACAGTGCTGAAGGAATACTCCCTCTCTTGTCCAAGCCCTGGTTGGCAGGCTTTGAATGACAGAAATGCTGCAAATAGTTGGTTGTGACTGTATCCTTTTTAGTGCCCTCTTCTCCCATGGCAGCAGGCTCACAACTCTGTGTCCTTCACTTATGGTGGTACCTGCTGCAGGTTTGCAAAACTGGGACCATGGTTGTCTTTCACAAGAGGGTTAGAGCAGCAAAAGGAGTGTTTGGGATATTGGTTGGTGTCTGATGGAGAGAGAAGGCCTTCTGGTACCTACTCTGGGCTGCTCTGAACAGGCTGGTAGGAACCTGGGTAGAGACAAGACTGTGCTTCTTTTATCTTTGTGTTTAAAAGCTTTCCCTGAAGGGAAATCATTCCTTATGAGGGCCTTTTTGCTTTCAGGAGAGGTTTCCCTCTAGGGAATCTTTTAAAGGGCTGGGAAAATTTCATTTTCTGAGTTGTCCTTCAGGAACCAAATAGCTGGAAAACGACCCCTGAGGAATGGGGTGCACATGGGGTGTGGAAGTTAGCTCTGCAGGCAGGATCCCAAACTCCATCTCTGAGCAGTGAGTGATGCTGGAGAAGCAACCTCTGAACTGCATGTGTGTCAGATCCTGGAACTCAGGTTGGGGCTTCTGGACTCATTGGATCCATGGCAGAGGGCTTTTGGATCTGTGAATTGTAACATCCCTCTCTGATATGGGGAAAGCCATAGTCGCTGCAGCAAGTGGGCTTTTGGCAGGCAAAGTCTCTTATGTACGTACTATGTAAGTCAAGAGTATTTACAGGAGATCTTGCTGCCTGTAACTTAAAGCTTTAGCGAAACAAATTGGAATTGCCTTCTGGAGGCCATTGCTATAAATTACAGCCCCAACATCTGTCCACATCTGCAATGTCTAGACAACCCGTCTCGGCTAGAAGAGGGAGGGTGGGGGAGACTGTGATCACAGTGGGGAGGGGAAGCAAAGGGTTTATGCTGGGGCTTGTGCCAAGCACCCTGGCTCATTCTGCCCCTCTGCTTTTGAGCATGATGCTCAAAGTGGGGTCCAGCCCAGTCAGGAGGGACTTCCAGGGGCATCTGAGGCAGGAGGAGACACACCTGCCTTCTCCCATTGCAGATTGATACCAGCAACAAATTTGGCCCTTGGAAGTGTTGACGGCTGCTGCCTCCTTTATTGTATGTTGGAGGATGTGAGGGAAGGCAGCGCCTTCAGGCAGGCTCGTTCCTGGCTTTCCCTGGCCCCTGTGCAGCGCTTGCGATAAAGAGGCCTGGCCGTCAGCTGAACGATTGTATTTTTTTTACAGTTCCTAGCGCAAACCTTCTCATTTATATGTAAAGTAGCCATTAGTCATAGCTCTGTTCCCTCACACTGCCTGATGTACAATCACATTTTGCAGTGGATGAATCTTTCCACACAGCTGCTCTGCTATGAATAATCCGTTGCCGGGCCCATAAATCAGAAAAAAATCATGCACCTCCTTTGCCTGATCCTTACACAAAGTCATATATTTTACATGAGGACAAGCTAAATATTCATGAGGCTTTAAAAGGCTGTTCTGACTACAAGGTGCTTGTTGGGGTTGTTTTTGTTCTATCGGGTCAGATTTGGTGGTTTGGGTTTGTTTTTCATCCTTGTAAGAAGAAATCTTTCTTTCCCCTTTGCCACCCTTCAGGCAGCAACACTGAGCTCTTGACAGTGATCCTCTGGACTCGTGTTTGCTGAAGGACTGATGAATTTGTCATTGCCGCTATCTCAAGGACAGGCTGATGCAAGGTGCTGCAAACACCAGAGGATGTGTCCTGGGGAGGTGGCCAGGCCTCAGAGAGTAAAGGAGTTGCTTTTAGGGTAAAGAGGTGCTTCCAGATCTGTGCTGGGGCACCTGGCTGGCTGGGAGTCAGGGTGCGTGTTTCTGTATTGTGCCTCAGCTGGGTGTTCAACATCAGGGCCTCTGGCAAGACTGTGGGTGAAACTGGGAAGGCTGCTGGCAATAGCTATAGTCCCTGTTCAAGAAGGTTCTTGTCACCCTGATTCCTTTTAATCCATATTTTAAATGAAGCACTGCATAGTCTATGGAGAGGACTAGGACCAGGGCTTCAGCATCTCCTGCTTCCCAGTGGCCAAGTGGATCTGGTGGGAGAACAGCACTATGCAGCCACAGTGGTAAGATGGGAAACTGGGAAATGAGCTCAGATTTACCTGCTCAGAATCCCCATGAGGATGCCCTATTCTCAGGATCTGGCCTTTCTGAGACATTACTCACACTCTGCCTTGGCCATGCAGAGCCTCCAAGTGGCAGTGGTGATGCTGTTCCTGCAGGGAGGGCCCTCAACCCCCACAAGAGACCCTGACAAGTGTGAAGACAAGAGGCTTTTCACCCAGTATCCACTGAATTAGCAGCTCCCCATAACTGAAGGGACCAGTCTCATACTTCCCTGCCCTGGGTAATTCCCACCCTCCTTTGCAGTAACTCTGCTATTTGTCTGATGGCAAGAAAAGTCAGTTTGACTGGCAAGCAAAGAAGCATTTGTTTATATTTCCTGAGTATCATTTTCCTGATGCTATAGTGAACGAAAACAGCTCACTGTGCTAGCAAACAAGTTTGGAAGCAGGCAGAAGGTGAGAGAAGGAAGCACATGGCTGGCAGAGACAGGAGAGGGGATGCAGCTCCCCTTTTCAGCAGCACAAAGAATACAATCAGCTCAGCCTGTAATGTCAATCCACAGCCTGACTGCTGTGGTTTCTCTGCAGACAAGCCTTTCTTTCTGGTCATCCCCTCCATACGTGCAGCCTTGCACTTCTCCTTATACCAGGTAATGAGTACCGTTCTGTTCAGTGAATGTAATTCATACCCACGGTCTTGGACTATCTCCTTTTGCTCTTGCATGACTGAGCGGCAAAGTCCTTTTGTCCTAAAAACCCCCTTTTCCCTCATCCTGCCTCCAGTTTCCCCAGGCCACTGCACACCAAGCCCCTTTAGCTGAGATGTCAGTGCCCTGTGTGAAACACGCCACCGTCATGGGTGAGCTGGGATATTTCTGGGTGCAGGAATCCCTGTTGCCTTCTCACAAGTTCTTATGCTATCAGACATTGCCTGTGTACTCACCACTGAAACACACCCCCAATAACAGCTGCTGTTGCTGCGAAGTTCTTGCAGAACAAAGGGAATAACAAAAGGTTCTTCCACTGGAGTGGTCTTTTCACTTGCCTTCCTTTTTGCTCCAACTTGGAAAGAATGAAGTCAAGGCACTGCCAAAGCAGAGGAAAACAAGGCCAAGCACACACAGATGGTGACTCCACAAATTTAATTTAAAATCATCCTTTATTATTCAAAATATTAAAATTCAGGCAATAATGCCCAAAGGAGCTGCACTGATTAAAGCTACCTAATGTTTCATAGCCAAATCTTGCTGCTTCCACCAAGGGTCACGAGGACAAGAAGTGAAACCCCTCCGGACTGCAGAGAAAGGTAGGGCTGTACCTGCTGTAGATCACTTAACCAGTTACTTACTGACCCAATCAGCTTCACTTGAAGCAAAGCACCAGCTGTTCCTTACCCAATTAATGACTGCCACAGCAAATTAACATGGCGTTACACCAGGCGTGGATGTGGTCTGCAGAGTCCGGAATGCACAGAGCAATATGCTATTGCAAAAATAATCACAGTAATATCTTTACTGTTAGGTAGCATCCTTCATCTGGAAGGATGCTGAGGTCCCTGAGCGCTATGTGGCTCACTTCATGCAACGTGCTCTGCAGTGAGGGGGTGGAGGGCAGGGAGGGAGTGTATGTTTGCTGTTTCAGGGGAAAGTAAAGAGGAGATGGTCAGGGCAGCTCTACTGTGGCAGAGACAGCACTGACCACACATCTGGTTCCTGCAATCCAAAAAAATAATTGTTTAATTGGTTGTAAATCTACTGAACTTGAAGTGTGCCTTTCCCCTGCCTTATGCATCACAGTCTTCTCCAGTGCCTCTCCTCTTGGTGTGTGATGTGACATCCCTATGTCACAGGACTGTACCACAGATCCAGTGGGTGTCCTGGCTCGGTGTGCTGGCCATTCTCCTCCTCTGGTTACAGTGGACATAGCAAGCTCCTGGGTGCAGAGCTGGCCATCCAGCTGCAGTGAGCATCCTGCAGTGGGAAAGAACCACAAGGTTGGGCTGCAGAGGCAGGAGAAGTTCACGTAGCAAGGTGTTACTCTATGCTCAGTGCTGCTGGGCCAAGTGCTGCATCTCTGAGTCCTCCCTCGGATTCTCTATGCCATGGTGGAGGCCCTTGCCCTGTCCCTCTGCAGTCATCCTGCATTGTGGGATCCTGCTGCCAGTATAGAAGAATAACCCAGCCACTGTTTTCTTCCACCAAGTTTAAAGTCCAGCACCTATATACTAATTAGTTTTGGCTCCACATAGTTCATGCTTTTTATAACCCTCAGACATTAATCCCCTATAAATTACAGTCCAGACAGATCAATCAGCCTGGAGGGCTTCGGGACACTGGTGTCTAGTGCTGAAGCATTACATTTTTCAATTTTCCTACAATTAGGCCAGCATCAGATATTATTGACAAATAAACCATGCAATCAAAGCCTTCGTCCTGTCACGCTGCTGAGAAGAGGATCCATTTACATCCCAGCCAACTGCAGGATGCCTGGAGGGAGGAGACAGGGGAGAGCCATGCCTCAAGCACTGGCGGCCCCTGGTTGCCTGCAGTACTGTTACAGGAGCCACCCCTTTGTAATTATGGGACTCCCTCATTATAATTACTGTTATTTATATAATTGTGGTGAGCGTTTTCAGTGCTGTCAGCAGCCTGGAAACTGCCCAGCCCCACTACAGCCAAGTATTTCAGGTGTTTCACTGCTAGGAGTCTGGGCTTAAATTATGATGGCCAAGAGCATGGCTGGGCCAGTCCAGGAATAGCAGCCTATGTCCTGGTGACCTGAAAGCTTTATTTGGAAGATTCCTATGCCTTGGGATTGTAGAGGAAGAACATAAGGTTATCCCTGCCTCCTTCTCTCAGGCCACTGCTCTGGGAGCAGCACACCCTGCATGGGCTGACATTCCTTGTCACCTCACTGTGTCATTGGCTGCAGGGGACACTCCTGGATCGTGAGGCACCACCTGGGTCACATGTCCCTGCAAGGAATCCAGCAATGAGCACGTTCCCTGTGTCCTTTGTTTTCTCTCATCTTGTCTAAAAAGCTGGAGGAGATGAGGTGTTTAGATAAAATGAGGGAAGGGGCTGGTACTCAGGAGGTGCTGGTTTTCTACCTGCAGCTGGAAGCTTCACTTTTGTGGCTGTGTCAAACAAAGACATTAAAAGAATGGGTTTAAGCTGTATGTGGGCAAGCAAGTACTGATGTTTGTGGCTGGCTTCTTTGCATCTGAATAGGAAGAAATTCAGGGTATCTCACTTAAGATGCAGAGTCAAATATATATAAATGCAGTAAGGAAAAGAACTTGAGTGTTTTACTGGATGACAAACTGCCTGTAAATCAGTGTCGTGTCTGCTGTAGGGAAGTAAAAACTTATCGGGGTCTTACAGTTAGTATTAAAGACATAGGAAGTAATTCCTCTCTGTTGGTACATGGGAGGTGGCTTCAGCTTTTGGGCACACTGTGAAAAACTCCGGAAAACTGGAAAGAGATGAGGCAAATTTAATAAATGCAAGAGAACTAGAAATGATGACTGCCCCAGAGTGAGCTGCTCTTTTAGGACGTGCAACAGAAAGATAACCATCCAATGTGTGGCTGCTATTCAAGGGATGCTGATCAATTACTTTTTTATTTTGCTGCTTGGTACAGCAAAGGGAACTTGGCCCAATTTGCAGGGAAAATTGATTTAGAAACCCTACTAGAAAAAAAGCAAAGTGTAAGGGCACTGAAGCACCACAGGAGGCTTTTTATGTGAGGAGTTTACAGGATGGCTTTGAACAAACATCCCTCGAGAACATCAGTCTACCTGACCCATTCCAGCAATGCAAGTTTTTCTGTTTAACATCCCTTGCGGACCTTCAGACCAACTTTCTCTCTGGATGGAAGTCACCTGTTATGGTACCCCTCACATGCAGGGGTAGGAGGTTCATTTTAGGTTTACGAGCAACAATCGAGATGAACACCGACAGTGTGCGAGCATGGAGCGCACCCGGAGCAAAACGTGGGAGCAGCAGAGCCCTCCTGGGGAAGCAGAGGGGCAGCTCCTCTTCGCTCTCGTGGCCAGTGACAGGACGTGAGGAAACAGCGTGATGCTGAGTCAGGGGAGGTTTAGTTTGGGTCTCAGGAATAGGTTCTTCACCCAGACGGTGTTTGGGCACTGGACCAGGCTCCCCAGGGAAGTGGTCACAGCACCGACCCTGGCAGAGTTCAAATGTTTGGACAACGCTTTCAGGGGTTCTTGGGAACGGTCCTGTGCAGGGCCAGGAGCTGGACTCGATGATCCTGATGGGTCTCTCCCAACTCAGCACATTCTGTGATCTTGTGAGTCTCTGATTTGAGGTGCTAAGCGCAGAGAGGGCGGGGCTGTGCCCTGGGAGCCAGCCGTACGCCCAGGGTAAGGTCTGGGGCTGTGCACGGCCGTCCCTCCATCGTCCCCCGCCCACCCCCGGCCGCCCCTCGCACCGTCACGGCCCCGCAGTACTACATCTCCCGTCGGCACCCTGCATGGCGGGTAGCGCATGCGCCAGCCACCTCCCGACGTGCCCCCGGCCCCGAGGCTTGCCGGGACTTGTAGTTTCACTCCGCCGTTTGGGCCCTTGCCGGCGCCACGGCCGGGGACTCCATTTCCCGTGGGCCTGCGGGGCGGCGCATGCGCCGCGCGGGCGGCGGGGCGCGGTGGGGGGGCGCGGGGCAGCGCAGGTTCCCGTCTGCGCTGGCCGCGGCCTTCGGCGAGCGGGGGGGCGGCCCCGGCCCGGCCCCGCGGCAACATGGACCCGGCCGAGGCCGTCCTGCAGGAAAAGGCGCTCAAGTTCATGGTGAGGGGCCGGGGCGGCGGCGAGTGGGCACCTGTGCGTGTGCAGAGGCTGGAGGGGCGGGGGGAGTGGGGGTGGTGGAGGGTGGTGAGATGGAGCGAAGGGCAATGGGGAAGGGAGCCGGGGGAGGCTGGGCCTCGGGGCTGGGCTGGGCTGAGCCGGAGCGGAGCGGGGGGCGCCGGGCCGGCGGGGGGGAAGGGTGGTGAGCGGGGCCCGGGAGGAGTGGGGGGTGGGTCCTGCCTGCCGGGGAGGAGCTGCGTGCCGGGAGCGGGGTCCCCAAATCCGTGGAAAAGGAGCGCTGGGAGGAGGGGGGAGGGAGCTCCAGGTGCCACCTGGGAGCGAGAGAAGTGAAACTGGAGAGAGGCAGGACCTGGCAGAGGGGCCTAGAGGCACCGGGGGGGTTTGCGCATGTAATTCTTCGTTTTTTTCTTCTTTATCTCTGTACCTTAGAGTATCGTTCCATACTGCACCCCATCCCTCTGTGATTTTATTTTGACTCCCTTTTTCTACCGCGAGAGCTGTAAATACTGACACTTAGGCGTTTCACCTGCTGCCGCAGCAGCGTATCAGTTCTAGTGACTGCGAAGAGCACGTACATTGTTTAGGTCTGTAAGTTGGCCTCTGGCAGGGAAAACAGCCTTGGGGGTACTTGCGTCTAAGGTACTCTTCAAATGAGGCTAATTTACGTAGATTTGAGGCATTGTGCACTTGAACTGTAGTTTCATTCTCTTTCTTCATTAGCTGATATTTCTGAGCGTTTTGGCCAGAAATGTAAGATTTTAGAAATGAAAACAAACTACTGCCAACCAAACTGAATGTAAGTTTCACGTGTCCCAAACTGTTCTTTCCCTAAGGATATAATTTAAATGACTGGCAACACTTGCTAAAAGTTTGTTTGGCATTAGTGCTTCCAGTGGCACAGAATTAAATTTAAGCTCATCAGGAAGAAGGAATTCTATTAAACCTTCAGAGCATATGCCCAAAATGAAATTGAGGAAACGCTATTTGCAAATTTTAATTTTTAATTGAGCTTTGAAACCACTTGTTTGGCTTTTGTTTTTTGGTCTGGAAGAACTTGTTTCTCCTGAGACTTTTTGACCCTTTTGGTAGTAGTCTCCAACTTTCTCAGATTTATGGAGTCTCAGCTCAGTGAAGTGGGAAAATGCCATGGCCACCTAAATAGACAAGGTAACAATTAGTAATAATGAATGGCCCTCTTTGGTGTGTTGTCGGCCAAAGGAGTGTCCCAGATCCTGCTGCATTTGTGTTTGGCCAAGCTTGGTAATTACAACCTGCCTCTAGATAGTGAGTTTCACATCCCAAAATGTTTCTTGTGAAACACTGTTGTCTACTGCCAGACAGCATTGTGTACATGCCACCCTCTCTTCTCATATGCTGCCTTTTTTGCCTCCTGTATTGAGGTTCCCATCCAAGGTCTTAGTCCAGGCCTTTTGAGATCATCTGTAAGATCAGGCCTGGAGGCTGAGGGGATCCCCATCCATCTTGCAGCTGGGCTGTGTCCCACTCGAACAATAGAGCTCCTTGACACTGGGAAGCCAGAGAGAGCTGATCTTATGGGAGATGTGTCTGTTAAGAGCACCAGATAAAGGAAGGAATTATCAAGATCAGCCTGCACTGAGAGCTAAAAGTCAACCTAAGTTCTTCCATGTTTTATTAAAATGCTTCTTGTATGCAAAATGCTTGTAAAGTATGCAATGAAAGATGTGGCCTTCCTCTGTCCACTCTGAACTTTCTGGGATATTTTTGCTTACAGGTTGAGGGAAGAGTGAGAAAAGCTTTTGTTTAACACATCTCAGGCTTTTGCTTTAGCGCATTTCTGTCTAGGACATGGCTCTTACTTTAATTATGCTGAGGTAGTAAAGTTTTTGTCAGACTAGGGGTCTTCTGGTGTTCATGGAGGGGTGGCACGGGTTGTTTAGGTACATGAGGTATAAGTTGCAAGTATCATCTTGGCCTTCCTAGGAAAAGTCTTCTTGTTTCTGCCTTTTAGCACTCAGGAAGTGCTTGGGCACTGCAGTAATGGCACTGGTGCAGTTGTCTGCACAGAGGTAGCTCGTGCATCCTCTCAGCTAATGCTGAATCATTCTCAATGTATTACCTTGTCTGTCCGAGTGTGGGACACGCTTTGTCTTCGTCTTCCTTGTTTGGTGGCTCACAGTTTGGATTGAGGTGGGCTTTGCTATTAATTATTGATTTTCTCAGAGCTTCCTGGGCAGCATCACAGGTAAATATTCAAATATTTTTTGGAGACGTGAGGCCTATTATCAAAAACTGGAGAGAGAGTTTTGTTTTTGATGCGTGTTTGGGGTAGGTTTCATTTCATATTAAAAAGCAACCCTGTAGGGAGTAGTATTTTTGTGCTTCTCTAGAAGATAATACTTTTTTCCACTTAAAGATGTCAGTACCTAGTTTTTGACATTGACTTTGAGCAGCTCTCTTGAGTCACAAGGAGGACCTGGTGATTTGTTTTTCATTTTAATGTCCAACTCTAATAAAAAAATGTCATGTGGAAACTTCATCCAGTACTAATATTATGAATGAAACTATTTTGCTTTAAGGCATCTACATTTAATGTTTTGAAAGACAAACTGCACTCTGTTGTTTTGCTGTATGCTTATGTCTGTGCAACATTTTGATGGGAGTGGAAGGCAGCTGCCTTCTCAGTGGCTTATACTGGCTTGATTACTTGCCAATGGAGCAGTACTGCATTTAACTAATAGCTGCTACCAGATTCCTAGTTATTCATGGTCAGTTACAATACATATAATCTAATACTTTAGAGTTTAAGTAATTTATTTAACTTAATTTGCTTACTCTACATTTTAATAAGGCCTAATTTATTTCTCGTATTAAATTGCTGTGAATTAACACTATGCAATACAAAGCAGCTGCCCACCAGGGAAGGCTTTTTGCTGGTGAATGAGTGTTTTCTATCGTGTTCTATATGTCATCAGGTTGTTTGTTTGTTTGTTTGTTTTTTGAATGAAAGACGGTTCATAGATTAAAAATATGATCTTTTAAATTATATAGTCCCGTTTTCTGCCGGTACAGCAAGGATTTTACAGAGTTGAACCTGTCTTAGTTCACTTCAGCCCTTTTTTATGTTTGTACAGTGCTACAGATAGAAGTACACTCTTCATAAAGTACAGTGTGTAAAAGACTGATGCACAAGCGGAACGTGCCCATTAACTTAAAAAAAAAGCACACAAAAGCCCCGCCCCAAACCTCTTGCCTTACAGAGCTCTGCTTTTATGCCTTCAAGAAATGGGATTTCCATTGTCATAACCATTTACAAAAGAACAAGAAATTGAGGTGCTCGATAAGTAACTTTCATGTTTGAATAAGTGTTTGAAACTGTAGATACAATATTTAGAGTATGAGTGTGATAGGCTCAACTGAGACTTTGATTAAATGTCATATAAAGTAAACTACATAAGCCTGCATAGAATAGTAGATATTTTTTCAAAGTAGCTTCAAATGGTTCTGTTAAGTATACGAATGTTCTGATGATTATCTTTTTAATTAAAATGAGAAATCTTTGTTTAAAGTGGCATTCTTTTTTACGGCCTGTTACAGTCTCTGTAACAATCATTTCTTAAGTCTGAACGTTTTTAATTCCAGGAATCCATTTATATAAAACTATGTTTAGACTTAATTAAGGAACGATTCTTACAAAGCTTGTAAATAGCCAAGAAAAAAGGGACAGAAAATAAAACTGACATTCACACTTAACCGAATGATTGTTACAAGGTATGTAATATGCTATAAAAATACAATAAAGCCCTTTTTATAAGAGTTCATATTTTTTGTTCCTCATTTTGAAAGGTATTTAAGAAAAATATCAAAGCTCTATGAAGCGACATCTGTTTTCTTGAATGGACTAGTGACAACTTCAGTTGTATTTAATTAGCAGTGCTTGGAACAGTACCTGACCAGTTTGGGATCCCATATAGGATGGTTTGAAAGGCAAAAGCTTGATATTTAATTAAGTTTTACTTTCTCAGTTTTTACAAATTAATCAGTTTGCAATAATGTATTTAATTTCTTGGGCTGTGAATAGAAAGATGGCAATCCTAGCATTCTCCATGAGTGTCTTTTTTTCTGTTTTACCCCTAAATTACCACTTTCTTTTTGGATATGATTCTAGAAGGTCCTGATGGGCCTTCCAGTTTCACAGGAGAAGCAGGACCTTTTGGTTGTCTTTTAAAATACATTTATGCATTGATTTTTGGGGTTTGTTTGGTTGTTGTCAGTTTTTAAAGAGTTTTGTGGGGGGGTTGTTTTGATTTTTAATCAGGGAAAAGTCTGAAGTTGATTAATTTTTATACTCTCATGTTTGTAGGAGTTTCCACACAACTGCCAGGTAATACAGTAAAGAATAGTCAGTGTCACTGGAAGCTGAAGGGTAATAGAGTTGGAATTTTTTTTCTGTTTGTGTGTGTATATATATGGAACAGATGGACAAAGGCTTGTACTTTAAAAGACATTCTGTTTGCAGTGAGTGATTTATGGTGTCAGTAGGATTGGGATTTTTAAGATCTATGATTTGTTAGCTTTGTTTTAAATGTCTTCTTGTAGAACCTTGCAGCCTTCCTAAGAACATATTTGTGTTGTGGACATTGTGGCAGAGAATCCTGGGTATCCGAAGCAGAGGTGTCATGAAAGCAGTGAGAACAGTTCTGTAAGCTGGGAGAGCTAGAATGTTGCCTCCTAAATGTGGGCTTGCAAATCCTGTTTGAATATTAAACATGTGCTTAGCAATTTTTTCCAATAGTACTGAAATAGCATCCTCTTAGTTTGGGAATTTGTTGAGACTAGTGTATTGCACAGAAAATGTTGATTTATTTTCTTCTACCCCGAACTTTGTGCTGTAGATTTTTCTGCCCTTGGTGCAGGCCTTTGGTACTTCAGGAACTTCACCCTCACTTCTCTGGTAATGTTTCCTTTCAGCCACTTTGCTCCATTAAATGTATGCAATTAGAAAAGCAAATGGCAAATTTGCTATCGCATCACTGAAGTATTTAGTTTCATAGGCTTAAAAAGCCAAAATTGTTGCACCATGCTCTCGCACTGTAATATATACTATAAACATCAGAGGGAATAGGCTGACCTTAATATTTGCTTCTCAGACTAAATCGCCGCCTTGCAGCAGTTATTTCCCACTGAATAAAAAGTTTAATTTCACGCCCTGATTAGTGCTAGTATGTGCAGGTGGATATTTATTTTATGCAGCTAAACTAATCTGCCTTGGCAAATTATTTGCCAGTCAGCAGAGCTATAATTCCTCATGAGTATTTGGTACTAAATTATCATTCTCATTAGTAAGATAAAGCAGACTGTTCTAACCACAACGTTTGGTTTGGCAAGGGGTTTCCTAAATAATCCTTAGAAGATACAAGATGTGCAGTGGCCTCAACATACTCAATATCCTATAGTAGTTTGTTATATAGAAAAAGGCAATGAGGATTTTAGAGGAAGAAAGTGAAATTACTCCATACCTCTGTATCATCTCTAGAGGTAAGGCAGGAATGTACAGTGTTCAGAGACTACCCCTTTAAGAGGTATCTAATGAAGAAAAAAATAAATGGTCATCTTCAGAGTATTTCTGGTGGCCAACCAGGCTCTGATCTCTGGGCCGTAAATGGGATGAAAATAAAAAGTCCCATTGTTTTCTTGTTTATTTTCAGTGCTAGCAGCTATGGAGGTAGCAGAAAGAATGGCTTCAGACAAAAAGTTAAATGGCAGAGGAAACTTCAGGGTCTGGTCTCATTTAAAATTCACACTAAAAATATTTAAAATGGGGATCAGAAAGTATTTCCTGACGTACTGATGTTGAGTGGATACGCTTGTCAAGTGAATGTGTTCATCCATTATTTTGTTTTCTGTGGATTTTACTGTGTTGGTATTTTGTTTGTATCATAAAATGTGTTCATGAAAAGTGCTTATTTTCTTTTACAAGGAGCATCATCTATACCTGGAAATCAGGAATTTTCACTAAGAACTGAGTGAAGGGATTCCACGGACCTTTTTTCATCTGCATAATTGTCATATATTCTTGTCAAATTCATTTTCTCAGTGATTGCTACAACAGTATTTAGGGTATAAATGATCAGATCACGCGTAAGACCAGTAGAAGCTGAGCAATTTGGTTTTGTTGTATAAAAATTTTCTTGCTAAATTCATCAATGCCAATGTAATAAGCCATTTCCTCACTTCCTTGTCTGCTTACATTGTGTCATTTCAAACTCCATGCATGCTGGTGAGATTTGTGTAATATTTAACTATTCTCAGTGGCAAGCTTAACTAGTGTTTCAAATACCAAATATTTTCTTCAGTCTTCCTCATTTCCTCCTTACTATTCAGGAGGTGCTCAGCAAGGCATATTTTTAATATATTTTAAGTGATTTCGCACAGAAGGGCTGAATCTACTGTGTGTTCAGCTATGGAAACTGAAAATGAGTTGTAGCATGGCAGAGTCCAGTGGCTGCAGCTAAAGAGAAAGTGCTCAAAATACAATGAATAAGCAGTCAAACATGAAGCTGCTTCCTTGACAGGATGCTGATCAGTGCTGAGAAAAATTTCTTGATGCCACAGAAGTTGTTGAAAATAAGAATCCTGGGAATTGCATTAAATATTTCCTGCTTATTAAACAACAGTGCTTTCTAATGTCTCTTTTTCTGAGGTCCTGAGGAACTCTGGTGTTGGACAAATACTACCCCTGCTTGCAGAAAGAGAAAGCTGAAGCTCAGAAATTTGCCAGGGGTCATGGATTGGAGGAATTTGTGTAGGGTCATATGGTACACTTATAAAAGAAAGCAGAATACAAAGAAACCAGTTCTTCTAATAGCTAGCCTTGTGCTTCTGACCATGTTTTGGTTAATTTTACAATTGGCTAGCCACCTGTTAAGATAATACATTTTATCATTAAACAAAATTAATTTTAAAAATGGCATGAAACTGTCTGATTTTAATGGGATCTGAATATTCTTAGTTTTAATCTGCCTCATGAGGCTTGTCTTTCTTCTGGGAAGTACATTGTTACATCATTAAAATATCATCCCCTACTGAGAGAGAAATCGGTCCCATTCACTAAATGGCAATGCTGAAACAATGACAAGTATTTCTAAAAACTGCATTAAAATTCATTTTTTTCTGCAAGTTCCTTGGTTCCATTAACCAATGGGTGCTCAGCCTACTTGCAGCCATGCGTGCAAAGCCAGATTTGTTATCTGGGATGGCAGAAGGGTTCAGAAGTGGCAATGATGACTTTTAGTTTTAAATTATTTCACTTTTCCTTAGTGATTTTTCTTGGAAACAAATGATTGATCATAATTCTGCACACTCTAGCTGCTTCTATTCCTCCTTCATATTAAAAATTGAGAAACATCTGATTTAATTTCGCTTCCCCCACTGCTGAAACAGGGTCTTGTGCATTCATCTTAATGAGAGCAACAGAAAGGAGAGGATAAGGAAGAATGGGAAAGCTTGGCAAGAGGTCTTTCCAGTCTTCGTGAGGGAAGGACAGAAGTATTTACAGTCTGTGAGCAGGAACCATGCTACCTCTTGCCAGAATCCACTGGAGTAACCAGTTTGGACTAGAAACAGCAAGAAGTCTAATGCTGGTTTAATTTCCTCTATCCCATGGTAAGAAGGGAAAGGTTGTGGGCACGTACTATGAAGGAGTGAAGTTCTAAAGTGCAGTTGTATGTTAGCAGAACAATAATAAGTGTACTTCTGACTTCAGTCTACATGGGGCCATCTTCTTCAGAAGCACCTGGAGCAAAACAGTTCTGCAGAAGATGGTAGAGAGGGAATTTAGATGATACCAGTCAGTGCAGAACTCTGGTGTGGTTTTTGTCAGCTGGCTCTGTGCCTGCATGGGATTTTTCCGTTTGTAGGAGTAGTCTCTCATGATGTTTCCAACTTAGGTCATAGTTATTCTTAAAGTTTTGAGGGGGTTTCTTTTTTCTTCAGATGTAAAAGGATGGATTAAACAGTGTGGAAAAAGGTGATAGCAGTCTTTGCTTGGATACTAATCAAGGCTGGACTGTATTCTGACTAGAAAAGAAAGTCAGAACGTTTCCATGCTTGCTTGTACAGCAACCAGAACAGTCTCTAGTTGTTTCAGAGAAAAATGGTCTAGCATGGAAGTCTGTCGTACAATGTAGTCACTCTCCCTCTCTACACACATCGTTGGTAATTTATTGTGAGAGCGATGCAGAATGGAGCAGTGTTTATGTGGGAGTTGCTTTTACTTTATGGATAGTTGGCCTTGAATTCTGTCTGTTAAGAAGAGGTTGGCGGTTCTCCAGGGGGATTGTTCATTGGGTCTGCTCAATGCCCTTCCTTCTTATATGCCAAAACTCTCAGCTTGATTGAGAAATGCAGCCAGCTATCATTCACCTCCTGCAAATTAGAACAATGAGAAGTGGGTGTAGTCTCCAAGAAACCATGAAACCATGAATTGATCTTGTTCTAGAAGATAGGTCTTGGAAACATCTCAACAGTTTTCTGAAGAAATCCAAACAATGTTAACACTTCCTTCAAATGTGACAGAAGGTGTTTTCTGTTGCTAATATGTTCAAAAGGAAAAAAAAAATCTACATTCCCTGTTCTTCTTGTAATTTTTTTCCCTTTAATTTTTTTTCTTCTCTTGACTAGGATGACTCCAGTGAAGTGTGTTGCTCTAGTACTTTGTTACAGCTGTTGTTTATAAGCAAGCATAAATGTCCTGCAAGGTTTTTGCTGACAAGAAGGTATTCCTGTATATCTATAATCTCACCTAAAAATAAGACTTCCTGCAGACACTATAAAGAGCCCATCAGTGAGAAGACACATCTCTGTGTGGGATTGGAACAGGTCTTGTGTTGCTTGGGTTCAAGTCTGATACTGGCAGACAGTGTACTCTCTAGAGCTTTTTCAAGCTACTCCAGGCAGTTTCTAAGTGGAATTCTCTTTGCCATGCCATTGTAGAGCTATTCAGAACTTGACTACTTTGAAAGTTAGAATCCTTGTTCTTATTTTCCAGCTTAACTCCATTCATGGCTAATTAATTTCCATTTGTTCTTGTGCCAGTGTTGTCCTTGAGCTTAAACAGCTTTCCTTGTTCCCCTGTGTTGATCTGCAGATGTTTGTGGAGAGCAATCATATTCTTCTCTGAGCTGGATCTGGTCAGGCTAAACCAGCATTTCTTAATTTATTTTTCTTTTTGTTATAGGAAATTTCCTGTAACTTTTAATCATCTTAGCAGACCTTTTTAAACAGCTGCAGAATTTGGTTAGTCTGAAACTTGAATGACCAGAACTATGTAGAACATTCCAGGAAATATTTTATTGATTCTTTGTACAAAAGCATTAATCCTAATATCTCTCTTCTGCGTGTCCTTCCCTTTATATAATATCCTATAGTAGTATTTGCTATCATTGTGACCTCATCGTATTGGTGAACCATCATTATCTAATGAGTAACATATCCCAGGACCTCTTTCCCTCTTCTCAGTTACTGAGTTCCTAATTTATAATGGAAATAATGTAACATTTTGATTTATGTGCATCTAGTGTTTGTTCTGTTACCCAAATCTTCAAGATGCTGTGTGCTGGATATTTATGACATCTCTCTGATTTCATTATCACATTAGTAATTCTTGGGGTTTTTTAGCCATTAGTGAGAGTATTTAACATTAATTTCAAGATTAATATTAAATTTCAACAAGGATCAATCTCTGTACAACTTGATGGTTCCATTTTCAAAATAGCCTGTGATCCTCTACTCTTTTAGTTTCTTACTCTCCTTAAAATTGTGGTATTAATTGTAATCCTCTCCATTTTAACTACTAACTTCCTACATGTCATCTATCAAGTGCTTAACTACTTCTAATTTGTCTGGACTTCAGTGATCTTCTTAAAGAAGAAGATTGTGTTAGTCTAGCACTAATTCTCATTTGTTCTAAATTGGGAGTAGATTTACTTAGCCTCCCATGGTGACTGTTTCATTTTGGCAATAGTTATCAGTACTCAGTCTCAGTAGACTTTCTTTATTGGGAGAGAGGACCTTCTGTTTGTGTTTTGGGTTTGTTTTTTTTTGTTGTTCTTCTTTGACCAGCTATTTTTGCAATGTTTTAGACTCATTCTGGTTAGTCTTACAGATAGTTGTTTGGCGTGAGGAGGCTACCAGGGGCTACCCATTAGGTGTCTTCAGGCTGCTTTTGTTGCCCCCACTTCATCATAGTCCTCCAAGACAGCAGGCACTTCTTCGGTACTTCTTGGCTGAAGGAGGAATTTCCTCTAGGTAAGCCAAGCAAAGGAGCATTTACATCCTGTGCCAGTTTCAAGGAGTTGAGAACTGTCATAGAGCTGAACTCAGTACAGGGCATTTAGATGAAGAAAGGAAATATAATATATTTTGGTAAGTTCTTGAGACAATTAGTTATGAATTCCAAGTTACTTATGATGGGTGAAAAGGTCCTGCATTGTAATTGTAGTACAGTGCTTTGTGAGAGAAATATGTTGGGACAGAATGTCCATTCCTGCAAAGAGGAAGTGTTTTGCTTACTTCATTGAACAGGAAAGTGTTTGGCTTGAGTGCTGGAGTCTGCTCAGAAGACAAGAGCTTGGTAGCTAAGCAAAAAATGTGATTGAGTGCTGGAGTCTGCTCTTGAAAGTGTTTCCTTCTCTTTAGAAAAAAAATAGTATTCCTCATACAAGTTTGTCTGCTTAACGTGTGAACTGCAGATTTCCTTCCAGGATAGTTGGCACAGACCTGTACCCCATCTCTTCTGCATACTTTTTTGTCTGCTACCTAAAGTTTAGCAGGAGATCAGGAAGGTGGAAGTTAACAGTTGAAAGTTAACATAATCCTTTTGGTGATTATGGAGATTGTCATTTTCCAGACTTAATTTTTTTTACCTTGGCTGTATTTTTTTTTTTTAAGTACAGAATTTTCTATTCCTGATGCTCTAAATCTCAGTAAAAAAATCAGAATCCAGATGAGCCTTCTGACTTTTCTATGGACTTCCAAAAAACAGACGAGATATTTGAAAGGCAGCAGCTTCGTTTTATTGATCTCTAGACAAGCTTCCAGCTGCTGTTTTATATGTAATGCTTGCACTGTGAATGCCACTGTTCTTGTTGGATACTTACCTGGCACAAGTTCAGACAGTAGCATGAGAAATGGAGCTTCTCTTTTCTTTACCAGAGGTCTTGCAGTCTTGAAGGAGGCTGGATACAGGACTCGAATTTCATACTTAAAATGTCAAATGGTTGTGAAATCAAGCATGTTTTTACTTATGGACACGAAGGGAATCTCTGCACTGCTAGAGTAAGCATGTTTGCAGAGCTTGCTGTTACTTTGTCCAAAGATTAATGGAGTGCTGTCATGGGTCTCCATTTCGTTTTCAATACTGTAGCTTAATATTCTTGTGAGCCCTAAAGAAGGTATCCAGGTGTTTCATGTTACAAAAGTAGTTTTCCTGGTTGCTGCTGCTCTTGCAGGACATAAAGAAACCTTGTGTCTATTTATCTGTCAAGAAATATAAATAGACATCCTCCGGTGGGAGTTGGTTTTGAGCAGATCTCAGTCGACATACTTGAACAGATTCATTAAAGAGCTGGAGTAGCCACGTTCACCACGTGCGGTGAACTCATTAAGTTTGCAGGCAGTCAGAGCCTACTGTTCGAGAGCGCTGTGTCCTTCTGAAGGAGTTTGTATCAAACTGTGAGACCTGACAGTCAGCTGACTTAGTGTTCGTTCATTCCTTCTACAAAATCTCACAAAGGACATGCTTAAATATTGGCAACTCATAGTCATAGGATCAGAGAGCTCGTGTTTTTTTTTTTTCTCCTAATAACAGTGAAAGATTTTGAAATTCTGTATTTGGTTTTGTTGAATTGGAGTCCACAGATCTAACAGTGCCTTATTTTGAGTGTTGCTTTGGGCAGTGGATCTGTTTGGGCCATGAAGTTGTATATTCTGTAATAGGAATTCAGTTTATTGCTGTAATGGATGCAAACTCATTACAAGTTCTAGGCCACAGGGGATACTTTCCTTTGCTGTGGAAGTCATCTCAACCGGACAATCTTCAATGCAACTGGCCATGCCCTTCCATGTCAGTGACTGACAGATCTAATTCTGCCTTTTGTAGCCGAGAGCCTGTTACTTAATGGAGTCGTGAATATTGTTACTCAGAGGCAACCTTCAGAGTATTAAAATGAATTATTCCTGTTATTCTCTTGATATTTATCAAAGAAGGTGGTGTGTCTAATGAATGCAATATTATTGTCAAATAAATACTGTGTGTAGATCATGACTTAAAGGAATGGTGATATAAGTAGCTTCACTTTTGCTTTGCAGTGACAGAAGAGAGATGGGTTTAGCTTGCCTGTTTAAATCCTGTGTGATGGAAACCCAGAGTGAATGTCCTCTCTGAGGGAAAAGAATGCATTATGGGTTATATGATGAGATTAATAAAATCCTTGGTACATATGTATTTCATACAAGTTTCAACTTCCCCCCCCCCTCGTTTCTTCTTACATGGAAGCAGATGAAATGGAGAAGCAGCAGTACTACCTTGGAAGTACCGTAGTAGGTTTCATTTTATAATTATCATTCTTGACATATTTATCCTTTCTTATGGAAGTGAAGATGCAGATATTTAAGAACCCTTCTTGCACAAAAAAGCCCAATTTCCGCTCAGTACTTAATTAGCACTTGTTTATGACACAGCATCTGATTTGATTTTCGAAACAAATTGCACAGTAAAGAGGCTGATATTTAAACTGTATAGTAACCACAGCTCCAGCTGTGACTCAAATCTTGTAAGCCTTCAGGGGTTGTGTTTAGGCTTAGAAAATAGGAACTCAGGCCTGTAATTAAATGTCCTCTGAAAATCAGCCTTTGTAGAGAAGTGAAGAGGGTACCTCTGGATTTTAAATTACTGACTTGTTCTCAAAAATCATTCTGTTGTTCTGGGCCTTGCTAGGGACTGCAGAAATCAAATGGATTAAAAATGGAAGTGTAGATTACTAAATGAAAAAAAGTGAGGGGTTGCAGACAAAAAGATGTGCAAAGTAAGCTATTCTTGGCTCACCGGTTTATAGACAACTGTATAGACAATATGTAATATTTTTAATATATGGCTAATGTAGAGATGACAAGTTCTGAGGCCACCAGAAAGACTAAAGAGAGAGTAGACACTTCATCCAGAGGAAAATTGCTTTTTGGAACTGTGAATAAGTTGCTGATGATTGTGGAATAAGCCATCTGTGGTGATGGAGGGCTCATTTTTAAAGCAAGTCCTCAATAATAAACATGATTGTCTTGGAAAAGGAAGTAGGGTTATATTACAAGTTAGTTTTTCACCTAGATAAAAATGTGAAATATTCACAAAATAGCATGATAGAAATTAGCTGTTAGAGTGCTTTCAGAGTTATTTTTTGAGGAAAGTAACATTGTCATGACTATTAGAAAAGGGGAAAATTACCCTAGCAACCTGACTTCTTATCATGGAATATGCTGGAACAGATGCTATGGGAAAATACTATGTTTATGAATTATATTGAACCATAAGCATGAGCAATGTGTGCTCATGAAAATACAAAAATGAGTAGGTCTTGCTGGGCAATTAATTGTATTGCTAGTAGAACTGGCCTTGAATGGAATAATCGTGGAAGATTTTAGTGTTGATTGATAATACAGCTTTCAAACAAGGCAGTTTTCTGTGTCTCACATCTTTTTAAAGCTGGGGGAACAGGGGCTATTTTATTTTATTTTTTTAAATTGTCAGGTGTGTAAGGGTTCCTCTTACAGTGTGTCTGCTGTCATTCAGATACTGCAATTCAGAACATTTTAACCAGATGTACTACTTAATTGCCTCTCTCTGCTGAAGAATGCATTCCTAGGGGTCGCTCACAGTGTGCCTTAGAGAACAGAAATTAAGAATTTAGGAAATCAGTTGTAAAAGTTCAGCCAATGGTCAATCTCTGAGGTTTTAATTAAATTACACTTTTCTATCCATTCTTGTCTTGACGTGGACGGGGGCTCACTTGTGCAAATATCCCACTTAAATGGCATAAGCAGCAGTATGTGGGTAGTGACATACCTCGTGCTGGTAACATTTGCTTCTCTTCTCTATAGTCTGATTTCTTCTTAGATGAGGGCAGGTTTATCAAACGTAGAGGAGACAGACCTCATTGAGAGGATTTTGCAAATATGGTGTTGAGGGATGAGTGATGGGTCTTAGTTTCTCCTATTTTTGTATTTAATTTGTCAGCACTGAAAAATAAATTGAGTTTACAGTAGCTGCTAATCTGCCAAAAGTCCTGATGACTTTTTATTACTGATACTTAAGCAACGTTTCTTTCAAGTCACAAAAAACTTGTGTTGGCAAGAGTTTGTTTAAATAGAAATACAGTGTTATCTTTGATATTGGAAACACTCCTGCATGAGAGTAATCCTGTTGATGACAACAGATCTGTTAATACACTAAAATATTTGCAGGACCAGGGTCTTCAAATTGATGGTTTAAATCTCTGTCTTAAATCAGTTATTCAGACCACTCTGGACTAATGGGCTAACAAATGTTAAGCAACCTGCCGGTCCAAAGAGGAAACTTGACTGTTATCCTTTAATTTGTAGGTTAAGTGACAGAAACAGGAAGAAATTAAGTCATTTTCCACAATTTGTTGTGGGAACTTGGGCACATCCGAGACTGGTGTTCAGGTCTCTGCTTCCGACACTGTGATTTCAAAGGACTGTTATTTCTGCTTGTTTACAAAGGCTTTTTTCTTTCTTTCTTTTTTTTTTTTTTTGTAGATATACACTGTGCTGTGCTACTTTGAAAAAGCAACTAAGCTCTTGAGCCAGAAGTAAAATGTGGGTTTCTGTAGTGTTCTTGCTAGATAGAGGTAGCACTTCGTATAGTTTATTCCATTTTCAAAGCAGGTAGAAATGTCAACAGTTCCTCTCAGCAAACCTGTAAGGTGGGTTAAATGAGTGTTGTCCTCATTTTACAGTAGTAGAAAGACTAACCACCCATGAAGTTAGTGCTGAAGTAAGGATTAGGTCTCAGCCGATGATGCTTCTAGCTGTGTGAGAAGTCCCCTAAAACATAGTTTGTTACTGTGCTAAGCATTGCAGGTCCTAACTCAGTAGGTGAATGCAGTAATGAGATATACTTGACTTTAATTTATCAGCACAATGGTGATTATTAAAATTCATGTTTAACTGAGATCACTGGCTAAGACACCAGGGCATAATCTTACTGCTACTTTGAAAGATTTAAGAGGATTTAAATTCAAACTGTAGAGAAGCAAAAATAACTAATGTTCAAAGTATATTGTAAAATCCTGTACGTATACTTCTCTTTAGAGGCACAAATTTAGTCTGTTCTAGTTCTTATTTAAATTTCAAATTCCAAGGCTGGATTACCTCTCCACCATAGGTGAGAAGGTTCGTCATTCAGTGGTGACATGTTTTTTCTCTCCAACCAGTTGTATTTTTTAGAGTACCAAGGTGGATACAGTTCCTACAAACTTAATATTGTGTTGACTCAAGAATGAACAAAGGTAAACTCACGTTGAATACAACCATTCTGAAAATGAGAAAGCTTCTTCTAGCCATCTGGGAGGAGTTGTAGGGGCACACATCTGCTGGTTTGGAGGGCAAGTATTGTAAATTAAGAAAGGAATTATGAAGTAGTTTCCAGGAGTAAGAAGGATCTCTGGATTTGGTGTCTGTGGATGGTCCTGTCTGGTCCTGTTGCTTAGATGTGATTTTGATTTTAATATCTAAGCATCTCTTTTTTGGAGGGAATGGGAACAGTTGAATCCCCTTGAATGTGAGAATGTCTTCAAACTACAAATGAATGTCATACCAGGCATTGTTTCATTTTTTGGTGCATCTTTTTCTTAGCTGTAAGCTATATGTTCATCCAGAGCAATTGGATGTCTTGCCTTTTCCTCAATTCAATAAGGCATGAAAACGATAAATGGGGAGGAGATTATATTTGTCTGTCAGTTTGAGGCATAATTTATGGCTGTGTGTGAGTATAGTTTCCTCTTACCCCAGTATTAAGGCTACACCTTTTCAGGGATTTTCCATAATCTCTTCATCTTGTCCAGTGTCTTGGTCTGACTGTGTTGAAGATGGTAACTGTGAAAACACTCATACTCCTGTTTTGACACCATTTATTTAGTGTCAAAAGCATTAATGACCATTAGTCTTTTCTACTGCACCCACCACAGAGGCTGTGCTTATCCAAATGCATTTGTGTGGAAATTTTAAAGAAATGCCTATATATACTGAATTGAAATATAAAATGGTGGAAATCGTAAAAATTATTGTGACTTTATTAAAAAAATGTTCTTAAAGCAGCTGATATCAGAAGAGTAAACAAGAACTAATCTGGGTACTAAACCTTCATATGTGGCTTAAAAAAATCTGCATTGTTTAAAATGCTCCAGAATTTAGACTTAGGTTAGCTAGGTCCCAGTGTAAAAGGAGGTCTCTCTTTATGTCTATTCTCTCCTAGCCCCGAATACACATGCCAAAAGATGGATTCCAACTTATATCTTCTGGATACCAAGCATGGCTAAAGCAGGTTGGACTGTATTATTGTTATTCATCTCATGTGAGGGACCGTGTTGGACACCTGTGCTTGTCTCATTAGTGAAGTACATAAATGAGGGTGTAATGAAGTTACAGTGCCATGTTAGCTGATACCCCTCATAGCCATCACTGTTTTGTGTTTATGCATGCTGTGTTTGTATAACATTTTCTCACCAGTCTGATGAATGTGCACTTCCTGTAAATCAAAGTTCAAAATGCAGTCACCTGAAAGCGAAGAGGGTCAGTGTCTGAAAAACAAATCTGCAACAACAGCTTGAATTACAGAATTAAAATGGGCCTTCAAACACAAAGCTGCATGGTGGTGGTGTTGGTAATAATGGGGAGGCCACTGGGTTAAAACTCAAGAGAATTGCATCTAACATCTAATTCAGATCTGCCTGGGTGAATCAAGTATGGACACTTACTCACATCACATAACAATTGTGCAGTTTGACACAGTGTGACACTGTGGGGAGTCCCCACTCGGAAGTGGCCTAGTGCTATATTACTCTGGCTGTTATTAAAGGCCAGGCTTTAGATGTCTCAGCAGTCTGCCTCTAGCAATTGCTGTCAGCTTTTCACTTTTGTGAGTGAAAAATCCCCCTTCAGAAAAAATAGCTTAATTTATAAATGGCGTGTACAGATCTCTTCTCTCATGAAGATTACGTACATGATGAATCCTGTGTCCTTGAGAATACATGGCTTAAAGTTGCTGTTTTTGTAAAAAACCAGAATGATTGTGTTGTTATGGCAACAAAAACTGGAAATATGAAAACAGCACAGATAAGCTGCATCCTGTTGTCATGGCAACTGCAGTTGTGAAATGACGAAACGTGATGGTGAAGGGATCTATGGTACTGCGAGCCCATCAGAAACAAAGAGCCAAGTCACTTGAGCAGAATGTGAGGGAATGAAAAACTGCGGCAGCAAAGCCTCTTAAACCATTTGAGTTTCACTGCAGGTACTAACAGGAAGGTTTTTATTCTCTCCACTTACAAGCAGTAGTAAGTAGAAACTTGCTTGTGCAAGTTGCTTACTGCTGTTAACTTACACTGACTTCTGTGAAACTGAGCAGAGCTTGAACACCTGTAAGAAGATGGGCATTGAGTCCTATATTGCATTTGCAAACCATTTCTTTGAATGAGTGATGTGCTGCAAAGGTGAAACATGCTTTGGAGCTTCTTTCTGAGAGGCCATTTCTCTCTCTTTCCAAGTCCTGACTAGTGAAGGTCAGCTGGGACACTGAAGCTTATGTTTTCTTGATTTAAACTTTGCTGAGCTGGAGGCAAGGTGTCTCAGAGGAATCTCAACTCTGCAATTATTGTCTCACAGAGCTCAAGTTTGTTGACCTATGGGGCATGGCATCAGTTTCTGTTTCTTATGTGGTAGGTTGGGAGAACAATAGGAAGAGGATTGTATGGCTGTTCTGTTTTTCTTTTACTTCTGAGGCAAACAGACCAGCATTATATTACCAGTGCTCTGATGCAGGTGGAATAAATGCTTTTTTGGCTCTGAAAAATATTGAGGGGAGCAAACCCCAAAATGCTCAGTAAAGTTTCACAGGAGGCTTTCACATCAGGCAACCTCAAAAAATAGAACAACTTGCACTTAAAAAAAATATTTTTTGTAAGTGTGCTTTCCTTTTGATTTTTAGTTTATTGTTATTCGTTCTAAAGTCTATCTAAAACGTCCTTACTCCTGCTTGATCCAAGTAAAAGTTACAAAGCTGTGCTTGTGTCAATTAGCAGATTCTGCATGGAAATAGCTTTGCTATTCCAATTTCAGTGCTGTGATTTCACCACAGGAAATAGAAGGGTAAGGGGTTTGATACAAAGGGTGGGAACTTGATCAAAAGAAAGAGCTTTCATGAGAAGCAGAGAAGTAAAATTTTTTTGAGGTGAGACTGATTTGGCATAGGATATGAAAACCTGTAGGCTTCTTTAAAACTATGTATTGAAAAGAAAGCCACTTCTGATGTATGTAAAAGTAATACTCTGCATATGCATCCAGATGGAATGGGGCCTGTGCATCAGGTTTATTCTCTTGGTGGTTGTGTTTTTAACAGGATCCTAACTTAATGATTTTTTTTTTCCCCTCAGCATGGCTGAGTATTGATCTGCTGCCTGACTTATACAGAATGTGAGAAGTATCCCAGTAACACATTGTATTAATGTGGACTAAAAGCAGTTTATATTACAGATGAAGTGGAGGAAGATGGAGTTCTGCAAGACTGGACACATACTATAAATATCCATAAAGCTGACAATTTTATCTAAAAACAGTGCTGGCTGGATTTGCGTATTTTCAGCCTACTTAAACTGGAGATAATAGTTGAACACTACCTGAGCATGGGTTGCCCACACTGATGCCATTACCCTCTACCCTTTAATGGCAGGGTTTATATTTAATGTTGTTGTGCTGTAGTGGAGAGCTGTGTTGTGTTCTTATGTGGGCTTGAGGAAATACAATACCAATGGCCAGAACTGCATGTTGCTTTAAGACTAGCATTTTAAGTAACCTGCAATGTTCTCTTTACTCCATCTGTTTTCCTTAAGTTCATCTTTTACAACACAGCAAACACCTACATTTGGTTTATTCAGGCTTGATCTTCATTTAAACCTTTTTGCTGCCAGCAGTCTGTAACATCCCATCACCTAGATGCTGAGCCTTTGGAGACAAGCCACAATTGACTTCTGAGGGGAGGAAGGGGGAAAACATTTGTGTATAAATACGATCAATAGATATGACATTCCAATTCCTATATTATGTGGACACCTCCTATAAATTAAACTAAATTGTGAAATCGGGCAAGTTAAGCTAATTAGCTGAAACACTTAGAAAATATTATTTTAATTATATAAACTGGGAAGTAAAAGTATCATTTATGTGGCTTGTCAAACATGCTAAAGCTAATCCCTCCCCTTTTCATAGCATTGTGAGCAAGTATGCATCACATAGGATATGTAATATAATGCACTCATCTGAGCCTTTCTGCCTCCCACTGTCTTTTGTAGTAGAATTTTTAAAGCCAAGTTATAAACCTGTAAATGTGTTTTATGCTGAAAATTCTTGGTGATACCTTAACTAGATTGGTACCAGCAAAGGCCAGTATAATCAAAACAAGGCACTTCAGATATTAATGGTCTGCACTTCAGTCAAGTCAGCTGGAAAAGAGAGTGTAAAAACCAGGACTATGGTGAAAACAGGATTCTTCCACTAAAATTGCACTTCCGTGAGAGAAAAATGCAATGATTCTGGAAATATTTTGGTTGTGTAATTTTGTCATTTAGCATCTCCTCCTTAACTTCTAAAACATATATTCTATTTTCAGTGGACCCATATGCTTTTTAAAATTTAGATACTAACTCCTTGGGTGGAAAGTAGAAATAAGATTTCTTTCTGCAGTTCATTTATTAATACTTGGCACTCATATAGAACTTTACGTGCTCAAAGTGCTCTGCGGACATATCAGTTATCCTTGAGACACTTTTGTGTGGTAGGTGCATAACAATAATTCGGAGAGATTTTATGGAATTAAATAAAACTGGAGATGAGGGAAAAATCTAATGAAACCTCCATTTCATCTCTCTACCAGTGTAGGTTTGTTCTGTAGTTTGCAGTTTGTGTCATGAAAATCAAGAGTGGAGTTTCAGAAGTGTTCCCAGCTGAAAGGGGTTTCAACATACTTGTTAGGATGCCATGTTACTCTGCCCAAACTCATGTGGAATGCCTGTGTCAAAGAATTAGATTTATCTCTTATGGCATAATAAGATTTGAAATTGGTTGGAATTGATCAGGCTTTATAGAATCATAAAGGTTGAAAAGACCTCTAAGGATCATCGAGTCTAACCATATGATGTCCATCAGACATGATGGAGCTTAATGGCAGCTGTGTTTTCTTGCTTACCAAGGAGCTTCGTGTGCTTGGTCTTGTAAGATCTCCGCTTAAAGCCTTCGAATAGTTTCATGCTTTAGACCTTGGTGAGATTGCTCTTAGTAAGTTTGTGTAGGGCTTGACGAACACTATCTTTGGTGTTGCTTAAAGAAGCACACACAAGTCTGCATGTTTTACTCTTTAGAGTACAGCATCTGAATCTTAAAGTTCTGCAGCTGCACTGGGTTTAGGTTTATCAGCTCTATTCATTGAAGAGCTGTAATTATGAAAACATTAGTATTGTCTAGTTCAGATATGATCTACACAAGTTCCCTCAAGCACTTGGCAATTGAGGATCTTGTACATCTTATAGATGCTGGAAGCTGGCCCCTTTCTGGGGCATGTAGTTTCTGTTGACTTGGAATCGCAGACACTGAACTCCAGTAATAACTCTTTGCGGAAAATATTCCTTCACAAACATTTACCTAAAAGCTGTGATTTGATCCTCCCGGATCCCACTCAGGTAAGTAATTATTTGGATAATCTCAATATGTAAACCTTTTTCCATATCTTATCTTTGATATTTAAGAGTAGTTAGTGAACTGGAATCTCTTGTAAAAAGTTACTGTTGGCTAGGGAGTTACCAAGGGATTAGAGAAGAGTTTGTGTAATACGTATGTTAAGGAAAATTTACTGAGCAATTACTTGCAAAGTGGGAGGCTGAAGGAAAAGGAACCCTTTACAGCATTTGGAGCTCTGTGTGCACAGCAAAGCTGGCAGAATGTAGTAACACCCTGAGGGTGAAGGGGAAAACCATTGCACTGAAGTCAGTGATCTGTACCAGGGTAAGAAGTCCAGTATTTCCTACATTTGGAATCTAGGAAGTGTTGTAATTGAACCCTAGTAGCATGTTCCAACCTCTGATTTGTTTTGAAGTCACATCCTAATTTGCAGTTTGTGAAAAATACTCTGAGAGTCTTTAATAAGGTAGCTCAATTACTTTTATTACGGCAAACAAGAGCACAAACCATTTTTAATCATCCCCATACATGCCTATGGAAATGTGACCAAGATGTCTGAATGTAATAGAAGCTGAGAAACTGTGCAAAGCACTGGTTATGACAGCAACCACATCATGCTCTTCATGATTCTGGTGCAATATGTGCAGCTAGAAGAGCTGACAGTTTGTGGGGTAGTTGAACTGTGGGAGATCCTTCTCATAATCATAGTCCGAGGATTGTTGCAGTTGCCTCTTTATTGTTATAAATTCATTTTCATCCTTTCAAGAAAAACTGGCAGTGACATAGTCAGAATTACCTGGTTTTAATTGTGGGAAAGTGGTCTGGGGAGCAAGGAGGTGTAAATTTTAACTGTATGGGTTTTGACTGTTGTTTCTGGTTTAATTAAGATATACAGCTTTTAATGTTTTTCTTATTTTCAAATGAAAGCAGGCAAAAAACTTTCTCCAAAAGTTATAAAAGTATTAATTTGCTCTGAGCCATTTTAGTCTCTTTGGTAAGTTCATAATTGGGCAGGATTTTTTTTTAAATGGGTATTCTTGTCTCTCAGGTATATAACTGCTCCATAACTGGTAAATCTATATTCATATGTTAGGCTTTGTAAAGGCATATTATTTACACAATTCACTTGAATGGCTCCTTTGAAAGCTGTGTGGCTCTCTCATGTAATTACGTATTTAGTATGCCTTGTATCCAGTGTTGGGATAGGGGGGAAAAGAAAAAAATGAAGCCCCACAAAAACTACTAAAATAAATAATAATAAAATAATATCCTCATTCAATTTTTGAAGGTTTTTTTAAGTTGTATTATATGCTTTTTCTCAGATAAGAATCCTGTTTGATCAAGAGCTACCAAAGATAAAAATGAAATTTGTGTGGCATGTTTTTTAATTGTGAAAGTATACAAGATACACTGGGAATTAAGTTTTTTTATACTTGTATCATATATATTTAATCAGACAATGCCTCTCAGAACAGTAGAGGGAAAAATAGGAGATACCTTTTAATATTCATGTATATGTGAGAGGTTAAAAGGGTGAAAAGTAGACCAAAGAAATGAACCAAAATCACTTTTTAGCCAGAAGTAGTTTTCTGAAATTGTCAAGTTTTGTGAGACCAACATTTGTAATGGAAGTGGCAGCTGCTTTATCTGATAGGTTTTATGCAATGTATTCCATTCTGTGGTGACAGGAATAGTTTACACTGGACACAATGTGAAAGTGATGTGTGTTATATATTTGGCATTGGCTTAGTAAAGTATGTGGCCAAAAAAAGGATAAGAAGAACTAAGGTTGAAGGATATTGGGGTTTGTTCTCCCATTTTTCTTGTTATATATGATAAAAATAATTTTGAATATGAGGAATCCCAGTAAGATCTGAGCATGTTTGATAAAGGATCAAAATTCCTAAGTCACATGTCCTGTGAATTAGATTTTATAGAGCATGCATAAAACAATAGTGTGAAAGAGACTTTCAGGGAGAATGTATTTGCCAGCCATCCTATATTCACTTTCTAAAGTGATGAAAAAAAGAGGTGAGGAAAGACCTGTCTACTTGTCTCAAGCTCAGGTCTGGTTTATATAGTTTTAATACTCTTCAGAGCATCCCTTATGCTTTATCTGCTCCAGTGTGTGGTAGGATTTTTAGCACCTCTTTTCGCCTCTTGTGCTTGTTTTTGTAACAGTTAGAACTTGTGTTGCTGTTTTTCTTTGCACAGCTTTATCCAGTTCCCTGGCTTATGATCAGCTGGACCAAGTAGAAAAAGTCCCATTTGTCTCAGTTTTTAAACTCTTCAGCTCTTGTCAACGTGTCACATTCTCTTTCTGCTCCTTAATGAAAATATTGCGTGAACAGGATCTAAATTCCCATCTCCCAAAAGAAGTAGAAATTGTTATTGGTTTATCTTTATAGTTCAGCTGCATAAGGCACTGGGCACTGAACTAAAAGGGAAAAATAATTCTGAACTAGGAAAGGATTGGAATAGATGTGGTTAGCAACTGATATGAGTACTTTATACAGTAGGCCAAATACCAGCCCTTGGGAAAAAAATTGGTTTGCTTCTTGGGTTTGTCTCTAACTTGTGAAGATGTGCAAAAATGTAGTAGGTTGTCTTTAAATCAAAGGTGTTTTAGGTGCACAGGTTGCCATAAATTTGAGTGCAGGGTTCAGAGAGGGATAGTGCGTTATTATACTTTATTATGTTAAAACACGTCACAGTCATTCTTGTACTATCATCTCATTAATTTCTCAGAAGTGATTATAATGAAAATATCCTTAAATAGTTGTTTGATTTTCTTTTGGTCATTCTTGTTTTGTAGTGAGCTCAATACAGGAGTTTGTTTTCCTACCTGTGCACTATAATTGTGAATTGTAGTAGACCAAGAACTTGTGATTTTTGCCCATGTAGAACCACTTAGTTTTACAGGACAAGGTGATATATTTCTGACCTGTAACACAATTTACTAAAACTGTGTTAGTTACCCCTAGTATATTGTATTTGCTGAAGGACTAGAAGAGAACAAATTTGATAAAAAAAGCCCAGTCTGAAATGGTAATATATAATCTTGTAATGCAATAGCAAATAAAGTAAATAACCAATTTTTATCACTGGCAAAAATTTAGCCATTGAGCATATGTTGAGATTTGTCTTTAGAACATCAGATAATTGGAAGAGAGGGTAGGCTATTAGAGGCAGAACATCTGATGTAGTAAAAAAATGTTCCTGCACTATAGTTACAAGAATAATTGAATAGGTTAAAATAAGTCTTCCCTTCAGCTCATGGTTACTGCCCACTCAGCTCAGCCAGTGGCTGTCAATACTTCTAGCCTATTTTAATTCAAAATAAGGAAAGCCCATTTTAATCACCAGAGGAGCAGCTGGTACCAGCCTCTGTCAGAAGGAGGATGCTGGTCTTGCTTGAAAGTGTACTCCCTGTGTTTATTTTGTGGGAAAATACGTTTCAGAGTTCAGGAAATGGGACTTTAAAATCAATTGGAAAAAGAAATTTTTTTTTGGTCAAATAATTCCCTATTTTATGCCACTCAATGTGTATTAAAGATGCTTAGCTTTTCTAAATAAAAAGCTTTGCGTCTCTGGGTCTGAAAGTCGTGCAGACATCCGAAGTATTAATGCAACTGAGAGTTAGGAAAGTAGAGAGGCTACTGCATCCTGGCCCAGTACTTAGCAGGCAATATCAGCATTCCCATTTGGCTATAGCCCAAGCGCTGTGCCTCTGTATCTTTGTTTTGAAGAGTCGATGTAGATTGACTTGAGTTCAGGAGAGGATTTTGTCAGTCAGCTTTCAAGTCATGAACATTGAGGCCAGTCCCTTGTTTGTGGAGCTGACAGTACAAAAGTGAGTGTTTGACACGTGGCTTGCTCAGTGGATGGGGATAGAGGCTGTTGAGATTTTTCAGAGATCAGGCTCTAAATGAAGTTGTTCTGTTGGGTCACTCATCTGATTTACACACAAGCTGTTTCTATTGAAGCACCTGGGGCCTTTTGTTCAGGCTTGTGAATAAGTCTTTTTCAGTCACCAACAGTAATTTAGTGTCTGCTTCCTTCAATAGGTAAAAGGCAAGTACAGGAAGGACATTTTCTTCCACACTATGTGCACCTTCACACTTATTTTTTTAAGATAGATGACAGAACTGCATGACTGTTTTAAATTTTGTTATATACTGGAGCAGATTCAGAAGTCATCTAAGGTGTTGGTAATTTTTTACTCCATACTTCCTAATTCTAGAATATTACTAAGCATCAAGAATGCATAGGTGAGTAATGATATCCTCTGTAGGTACACAGAGCTCTGCAGAATAGCCCTTCAGTGTTTTCCTTTGTTATTGTGACAATTTTAGAGGAAGACATTTCATTGCTTTATAAGTGCCCTGGCACAATGGAGTGCCCTACTTGCAGCTTGTAGTGACTGACTTGAGCCATAATCTCACATAAACTTTGAGTCAACATAAACCTGCCCCTCTGCTGACGGTATGCTCCTCATTTTTCCTGCCTCTGTACCTTTACATGCTTCTGTCAAATATTTAAAGTAACTTTTTTTTTCTTGTCAGTTTTAGTGGCAATCAGTTCTTTGAGTTTGTTGTCACTGCACAAAAACTTGAGCCAGCTCAAGGGATGGGAAAGCCTGAGAATATGGAATAAATGATTTCTGCAAGTCTTGGATAAGTCTTTGTGCAAAAAACAAAACAACAAAACAAACAAAAAAAACCCCAAAAAAACCCCCACAAAACCACAAACAAAACCAAAACAATAAAAACCCCACCCCATTATGCTGTGAATCCTAGGATGGGTAATGGTAACCAGCTGATGCTTACCTAGTGAATTTGCTCATCAGAGGCACCATGTAATGGATCTCCCTTGTTACTGTGATGTTCTTGGAGAGTAATAAACAAGTTTGATTTGAGTAAATGTATTATTAAAATGGTGAACTGCTTAACCATAGATGTCCATTTCATATATAAATATTAAAAAAAAAATCACAACAGCTTTCAAGCTGCAGTGATACATATTACATTGCAAAGAAAAGATTGCTGGAATTTGGGAGGGTTTTTTATGTGGGAGTGTTTGGGAAGTTAAGATAGCAGACAAGGAAGTATGGCTCATTTTTGTAGCTTGTTATAATACTATGGCTGTAATTTTTTAGGCTTCAGGGGGGCATTATGTACAAATTTATTTGATATGTAATACTATGAAGCACTCAAATTTTAGAGTTTCAGTATCTTTTTAAAGTGAAGAGGTTTTTTTTTGATTTTTAAAAATTAAAATAAGGTGAGGAATTTATTTTAAGGTATCATAAACTTCTAGTAAGTACATTTCTGTGGGTTATGTTCCCCAGCAGGCTTTTAATACTATTTCTGGAACAGCAGTGTAAATTGCAACAAAATACAGCAAAGAATGTGGTGACAGACAGGGTTAATCTCGCTGTGTCTGTCTGCACAGGACCAGATTATGGATGTTGGTGATCACCTTTCTGCTCATGCCGAGATGGGTTGTGTTGCTCTTACATAGTCGTTTAGTGCAAGATTGTGCAAGGTTGTCTAGCCCTCTTAAGAGCAGCACGAAACGGTGGCTCAGAAGGCAGCTGTCATTTCATACCCATTCCAGCTGCCCTTTCTGCTCAGATTTCCTCCCATCCCCCCCGTTTCAAAAAAAAAAAAATAAATAAAAAGGGTGGAGGGGAGAGGATTGCAAAAAAGAAGAGTATGAGGGTGTAAAATCTCTAGCAGCTAATCTATCACATCCTTCAGTTTTCATGGCTATCTGCCAATTTAAAATACACTTGTTTTTTCCTGCCTTGCCAGTAATTAGACAAATGCAGTAGTGCTTATGGCATCAAAAACTCCGTGGCTGGTAAAAGCAATTGCTATCATAATGCATCCCTAAATTTAATAGTAGTGGTGTAAAATGAATAAGCAGCTCTCTATTTCAAGGGGTAATGGCTTTAACTATCAACATGGCTAGTATTTTTCTTGATTGGCTGCTTTGGCTCCTTTTCTGTACTTGTGTTTGTAGGAACTGAATCAATTTATTGTAACAGTTGTATTTTATTTAACAAACAACAAGGCAAGCAGAAACATGAAACTCCTATGAAGCATCACCAACTTCCTGTTCTCTTTGGATTGCAGGTTTTTTCTTTTGTCCCCTTTAGAGACAAACCCTAAACCTTTTCTTTCCTTGCAAGTATTACACCTAAAGTTGTTGTTTCCTTTTCTGCTTTCCTTGCAAAATTTCTTGCCTTGTATTGTGCCTGGCACATTACCGTGCATGGACAAAAGGTCCGATTAATTGGAGAGAAACTTTTTATTACTGGAAAAACTCGACACATTAGTGTAGAAAATTGATCAAAAATTAGTTTCTTGATCTGTAGTGCTTTTTTCTTGCTGCTATGACATCTGTAAAGCTTCTCCCAAGGAAAAGACGCATCAGCAGTTTGTGTTCTCCTAAAGAGGTCTCAGTCTTTAAGGCCAGGTGCAGTTGCGTTGATGCCATTTGGCTATGCCTTAAAAGTTCCTGTAATCTGTGCCATCCTGTCTCATACAGTCCCATCTCATAGTTGTCCTTTCTCTGCAGTGCTCTATGCCCAGATCTCTGTGGCTGGGCTGCTCCAGCCTGGCGGACAGCATGCCCTCGCTGCGATGCCTGTATAACCCAGGGACTGGCGCACTCCCAGCTTTCCAGGTACTTTCTGTCTTTCCCCACTCCTTTTCTCTCCATCTGTGTAAGTGTGCATCTCCTCCTTTACTTGCTTGCTTTATTTCCATTTATTCTGGTTCATACTCAGTGCCTCTCCTATGTCATTCAGATCTTTGGTATTTAAACCCTCTTGTGTAGATTCAGGGCAGCTCAGTGCTGGGGCGTTTCCATTTACCTTGATATAATTTAATTATTTTACCTAAATTGGCTTGATACCATCATTTTTTCCATTGGCTTTCAATTGTGTCAAAAAATATCACTTAATTATATCTGGCAAACAGTGTCCATCACACAGTCTCCAATCTGGCTATTCATGCAGTGATTCCCCTCCTATCTAAATGTTTTGTGTGCCACTTAGAGGAGACTGAGGGGGTGGGTTCATTGCTATAGTGATAATTGACGCCAGCAATTGTTTACTTTGTCTTTGTTAGCAGTCGTCTGGACATTTTGACTACAGAAAATTATTGTACAAGTAAGCTGTCCATCAAAAGGCAAATAAAGGAAACCACTGGGTTTTTTTTCCTTTGGTCTCTGAATTTGTTAAATTCAGGCTTTTCTCTGTCATGAGACAGCTTCCTGCCAAATGAGTTTGTTCAGACCGTTTGGGTGACTAGTCAGTCTTAAAAGTGCAGACATTGTCCTGTGGGTAGAGAATGAGACAGGTATTGGGTGATCATCTAGAAACCTTGAGACAAGGCTCTCAAGATCATTGTAAGCATTTTTGGTGACGTGAACATGAACAGCAGAGACTGGGCAGCAGAGATGTTACATTCACACTGGATACTCTGAGATATTTTGTGTACTGCAGTGACTGAGGGATTTCTCTGTGGAGAACAAGTTTACTGGAGCTCATGGTTGCATGAACTTTTACTTGAAGGTTTATGCTGCTGGATTATACTACTGCTGACCTAACCTGTGGCAGAGAGTTTTATTCACCGGCATCTCACAAAACCAGGTCTAACGAATAAGCTAAAATCTTTCTGAAATTTTCAGTTGTTTTAGGGAAAGTTAATTATATACCTCTAAAGGAAAGCATGCAAAGATTATTCTGAATTTGACTTCTTGCTCACAGGGCTAGGATAGTACTGTGGAAATAATCCTCTCAGTCTCAGGGGAGGCTTAAGTGTCTTGCGTCATTTTGCTGCAACTCTTTTTGCTGACCCAGCAGTAGCACTGAGGGACTCTGGAAGGTGTCCTGCCAGGCCTCCTTTGCTGAAGCAGGCTTTTAGCAGAGCTTTCCAGGGGTGAGGGGGAAGGCGACTTTTTATTAGTCTAAGAGGACTCTGGAGGCAACAGAAGGAGTTTAGACTCCTACTTCTAATCCTGATTTGCATAATTTGACTAAATCGGATGGGCCTAATATTTGGGCTTTTGGCTTTTGAATAAATCTCAGATCTCTTTAAGCTCAGGTTTTAGAGAACCTTAGCAGTATATGGAATGTAATTTATAAACTCAAATTGGGACTTCTTTCTTTCTACTTCAGTTAGTTTTGGTTATTCAGACTAAGCATATATCACAAAGGGGAAGGAAAATTAACTTCTTCTAGCTGAAGATATTCTTGCTAATGATAGATATGAACAATGACTTTTTTGCTAATGCAGTGCATTGATATTTGGGGTCAAGTGAGTCAGCTGCACAACCGTTCATCGTGTTCTGCCTTCTTGGGATAGTAGATGGATTTTGACATTTGCATTTCTGCAGATTTTGAGAGACATTTCCATATGTATTTAGTAATTGTGGGAATTGGGAAGTATATCCCACTTGCCATCTGAAACGGTATGCTGGTACTCTTCTCTGAACTCTGACTGCTATGTTGAGGAACACTTTTATTGACAGTTGAGAGAGAAAACAAATTGCCAGCAACAACCTCTGCAGCAATGAGTCATCCACATTTCAGTCCATTTTTTTCAATGGGCTTTGGCTGATCCCCATTAGCTTGCATGGTTTGGAGAAAACTCCCTTCTGAGGCATGGCTTCTGCATTTTCCAGTGCAGAAGGGAGTGGCTTTGAGCCTGCTTGAAACTGTGATGTTGCATTATTTCATCATTCTTTAATGCTTTTTTTGGTATTGAATCTTCAGCAAAGCAGTAAAGACTGTCTTGTAGCCCAGCAAATTTTCTCATATTAAGTTACTTTCTTTTTTCTATAGCAAGCTTGAAGTAACTGGAGAAGCATATCAATGTTCTTTGCTTGTGGCAAAAGAGAAGATGCCATCTGGAAGGCTACTTAGTCACTGCTGAATTTGTCTAGTTATTTACATGCCTACCTTCAGATGCTCAGACAGAAACATGGAAAGAGGCTCTTTTTTAATAGATCGGTTAAAGTCTTGCTGACTCCTCATGGGAAGCATTGGCAGGTAGTCAATTTAGAGATTATTCTGTTAATATGTCAAGTAACTTCATTTTTCTTCTTTGTGTGTTTTTATTATTGGAGACACTTATGTGAAAACAGGATCTTCTGGTTCCTCAGCTCTGTTTGGCAATTATCCTGCAGTGGGAAAGGCTAAACCCATGAATAGGGGGATAAGGAACTAGAAACAGTTCTTTTTTTGTATCTTTTATCTAAAAGGCTTTCTAACTGATTGTCTATTGTGTAATGGAATTTCATAGCAATCACGGTGGAAGATGGCAGCAAACTGGAACATGAACTTCTATAAGGCAGTGTGGGAAGGGATCAAAGAAGATATTTTAACTAGAGAAAAAGGCCAACCATTCCATTTTTAGTGTCTTGGATGCCACATTTTACTGTACTTTTATTCTGCAAAGCAACTGAAAACTAGGATGCATGTATATTCTCTTAATAATCAGAAATAAATTTATGCAGAACATATACTCTTTTTTCCTAGAAATTTGTGCCTTAGAAGTTTCCAGATGTGCCAACAGGTGTCTGTTTTCATTACATTTTTCATTTGAAGATAATTAGTTTCCCTGTTAAAATATTTTTCCATGCATGCTCACAAGGCTCTGTTTATGTTGTCTCAGCTCTTTCAAAATTCAAATTTACATTTACACTCATCAAGTATGCCAAGGCAATGATTGTATTAATCCTTCCAAGTTTGCAGAAGGCCACAGTATTTCCTTAAATTTATTTCTGTATTTTCTTGCATAAATGAGGAGATCTGAAGAAGAACGAAAAAGTCTTACCAAAGGTTATATATAAGTGCAAAGAACAGTCCAGCTCTTCCTGTATACATAATTCAGAACCAACACAAATACCAGCTCCCATGTTGATTGTAAACTTCTTTGGGACAAGAGTCATGCCTTTAAAACCACCTTCTTCTGAAGCCTAGGCACCAGTGGAAAAGAGCTGTCCTGTCAGCCTTATTTTGCCAGATCTGAAACTCTAGTAGTCAAAGAGGAGGATTAACTATCGTGGCAGAGGTAGCAGCGTCTTGTTGTATATGGAGGCATATCTGGAATGCCAGAAATTTTACCTGAAGATCTTAAAGACCTGCACATCAGGGTTAGTCAGATGAACGGGCCAACCTTCTGCTTGGTTTTGCAGAAGTGAGTGTGTGTGTGACTTCCCTCAGTCTTGGCTAAAAGCTCTGTCCTGGCTGAGGAAAGCATGGGTGTGCTGTGCTTGGCAAATTGAAGTAAAAGGGAGCACACTTTGAAGTTGTGCAGCATGGACATGATCTCTTTGGACTGAGATCACTTTTGGAGAAAGGTGAGAATACAAATGATGTAAAAGGTATGTAGCGTATGGGAGTGATGAAGACATTAACTTATTTTTAAAATTATTTTAACATTATTTTCTCCTAATATTTATATTTTTTGTATTAGGAAGTGAAATATCTGTTAAAGAAACATCATCAGTGAATTGTTATAAACAATTGTATCTGTAAATTTCCTTCAGCTTGTTCGTCCATTTTTGCCTTAGAAGTTGACATTTTATTGCTGTGTAAATGTGAGCAGCAGTACATTATTTCTGGTTATACAGGAGGTTAAAGCTAAAGTCTCGGGGTGGGCAAACTGCATGCTCAGAAATGTGTTTGTGAGGAATACATTTGGAGGAGATTGTTTGGCTTTGAAGCCAGTGTTTGCTGGTGCACGTAGCTGGGTCTCTAATTGGGAGAGATACAGAGTGTCCAGTCAATAGCCTCCATCAGCGTGGAGATGTGACTGCCCTTGGCCAAGCCTGCTTTGTATTCCCCCCTCACACTCTCCCAGCGGCTGTGTGAAACCTGCCCCTGGGCTGTTTACAGTGCACCTCTAAAGCGGAATCATAATTTTGGTGACTAATAGCCAGAGCGTGTGGCTCCAGCACCCCCCGGCTGGCGGCAGGCTCTCCCCTGGTTGTGAATGTAGTTAGGTGGCCCCCAACTGTTTACAAGACAGCAGAGGTGAGATCTTTGATTGACAAGTCAGAAATGCATTAGATCATTCCCTCTGCCAGTCTCTGGTTCATGCTGTTAAAAATGTCAGCCTCTCCAAGTTTGAATGGCAGCCCGAGGGCCTCAGAAGCTTTTTGTTTTCTGAGATGGAAACACAAATTGGATGTGTGCCTGAGCGCTTCATCCTGGGCTGTAATTTCATCTTTTAGCTAAGAACCACAAGGTACATGAGCAAAGCACCCTGTAAACAATAATACTGGGGAAAAAAATAAACAAGGTCGTGTTTCTGGTACGTTGATCCACTGGTGTCCTGACCTCTATCACGTTGAACATCTCCACTCTGATTGCTGTTCCCTTTGGCATTACAATGAGAGGAGAGAGACTGACACAGGAGGCAAAGATTTAAAGTTGCAGTGCTGTTGCACATTCCTTGTATTGGCTATGAAATATTGAACTGCCACAATGTGACACCTGGTTTTTTAAGCAAAGTTTCTTGTTGAAGGTGTTCAGCAGCAGTAGTTTCTCCTGTTTTTCCTCATTTTACCACTGGGCAGGAGCAATTATAAAGGCCTGAGAGGTGATACAAGAAGGAGAAGAAATGAAGCCAAATTACATAATTTTTGCTTTTGACTCCAGCTGCCATCAGTAGGTCAGAGTTTTGGAAGCTTCACTGTAGCAAGACCAGGGTTAGCCTGGCTGGAGATTTCTTTAAATAAAAAGTGCCCAGTGACTACAGAACAGCTTAAACATATTTAGGATTTATTCCTCTTTAAATCTAATGGTCTTGTCTGGCTGGTGGCATAACCTGGGTGATGCTGAGGAGCCCACTGAACTCAGAGAGCTGCTGGGGTGTGCTGCCAGATCTTAGCTCTTGGGTAGCAGCGGTGAGAAGACATTTTCCTCCTTTCAGGTGACAAAGAAATGAAGGGTACTCAAATCTTTCTTCGTGGATCAGTGAGGATGATTTTAGGGTTTTTTTGGTTGTACATCACTAATTTCTGTTTGCATTTAGTAATTACTTTTAGTAATTAAAAATATGCATTTATTCTGCACCCATATCAATTGTAAGAAGTTGCATGTGCTCTCATTAGTTCTTCAGTCTGAATATTAAGAAAAGTGTGGCAGTATCTGTCACTGAGAAATACCACCCCTGCGTGCCCAGCACGGTGATTAATTTAAACTGCATCGTAGCTATAAGGCCTCCCCTCTTCAGCCTTGGCAGTGATGTTCTGGTTACTATGTAAGGCAGTAAGGTGAGGACAAGGTCTCCAGCACACCGGCATCAGCTTGGCTGATCAATTTAAAAAATGAAACAAAACTCAACCGAGTTTTCCTTCCTCCCTCGTTAGGAGTCAGGAAGGTGTGTAAAGCCGTAGTGACAAACGGCATATGCAGCGCCACGTTGGCGGCGTACAGGTATCTTTAAAGCTAGCTCCGGTTCCTCAGGATTGCGAACATCTGCTTGGAGGTATTGCGGAGCTCCACAATGCACTAATTGAATTACTCTTTTCTGGAGTTGCAGGCTGCGCTAATTGAATTAGAATGGGGGCCGTGCGTGTGCGCGCTCCCGCGGCCGCGCGTGCGCGGCGCGGGGCGGGGGCCCGGCCATGGCGCGGACTGTGCTGCCCCCGCCCGGCCGCGCCCGGAACTGCAGCCCCGGGGGGCCCGCGGCCGGATAGAGAAATAGCGTGTTAGCGACTTCCCCGTGCTGCGCCACGGGCTGCGTCTCCCTCGCCTTCTGTGGAGCAGGGAGGCACTGAGGGGCACCAGTTACACGCGGTCCAGCCTAGTCCCTGTGAACTGCTCGGCTCGGTTACCACTTTGGATTTAAGGGCACCACGGGGCAGTGGGTGCTTCAAGGGGAGCCAGCGGCACAAGGTCGAGTTGTACCTGTTTCTGCACAACTGGCAAAGAGCTAATAGCACATTAAGCAATAATTTTCACTTAGAAATGTAAATAGTGGAATTTCACCACAAATTTTGGAGAAGTCGTGAAGTACTTTCTCACCCATAATTTAGATTTAAGCCAGTGTTAGTCAGAATTCAGTCACTGTTTGGAAATATGCAGAGGTAGTTGTGAATAATTTGAAAGGTACATGTGAATAGGAAGAACAAAAATGAACTATTTATTCGTTGAAACTGGGTATTCATGTGGCCACATGAAAATTTGAAGGGGATGAACCCAAACACTCCCAGTAGAAATGCACTTGCTAAATCATAAAATTCATAGCTACTTTGCTACACTCTGTCGGGTGGGTTTCTTCTTGTTTATTCTGCTTTCTGTTGGCTGCTGCTTACATGGTGCATAAAAATAGTCAGATATTTTCTTTCCTGTATTCTTTCTTCTATGGATAAGCAGATGACTCAGTTTTCCATAAAATTTCAGCCATTTTCACTCAGTTTTGTCTGTATTTGCTAGATCATTCTCATAAAACATATCAGAGACAAGATGGTATTTGTTTTACTTTAATGGTTGTTCCTTATATTTTGTTACTTTTGAAATAGATGAAAATAATTTGCTAAAATGCTCTGCAAACTAAGTAAAATTAAACTGTCCTTGTCAAAATACATAACCAATACTCTGTGATGTGCATGATTCTTTTTTATTATGGTTGTATACTTGCCCTGTGTCTGGTGATGTTAAACAGGGCTTCTAATTACTCCCAAGAATTAGCAAAATTGCTGCTACACATGGAACTTGGGAATTTTCAGTTACATTGAAATTTGTTTAACAACCAGCTGCCCCTGAGAATGAAAAGCAGATCTTTGTTAAATGTATGAAACAGTTTTTGTTGTTTTTGGAGGAGAATTCTCCAAAGAACTTTATGCATTAAATTGGTTTTGGTTTTATTTACATTTATAGTTATTTCTCTTTAGCATTTCATTTATTTATATATATGTGTGTGTGTGTGTCTTTGTGTGTATATGAGTACAAAAAAATATCAGGTTGTAAGCCTTCTTGGCTACTTTTCTAAGTAATCAGGTAGAGTCCATGTAGTAGCCTCTGTGACTGAAGTATCCAAGTAATTTGTTGATCATGCCCAGGTATTTATTTAGGGTTCACAGCTAGTTTTTAAATGATTGCCACTATAATTTGGTACCATTGTGAAAATTTTCTAAATTGTGGCTGTATATAACAAGATCAGCCATTGCCTCTTGCTTATCTTCTACAAAAATCTTTGTCATTTATTCTCTCAAAACAAAGGAAGCAACTCTTCATCCAGCCCATAAAGCTGCATACCTTTTTACTCTTTCAGGAATATACCTTGCTCCTCTATCACGTCTTCAGAGTAATAAACTGTGCAGCAACCCTCTGATGTAGTAATAACATTTGACCTTGCAACAGAGTACGTTCCCTTGTGCAAATGAAGACAAACTAACACACTGATGTCGTGGTGGTTTTTCATTTAAAAAAACCCCCACACACACAAAAAAATTGGTGTGTAGGATAACACACCTCCATACAGTGCCTTCTTTTGGTAGAAGTCAGAAATGAGGATGGTTGTGTTGGGGGGATTGGGGTTGTCACCTTTGAAATAATATGGGAGTGAATTTGGTGCTGCCTTAAGAAGCTGTAAGTGGGAAAGAATCCATTCCATCCAGTGTATAAAGTGCTTTTAAAATCAATCTATTTCTAGAACCTAAATTGTCCTGGGACCAGCTCTTGATATAAAAATTCATAGAAACCTGTTTTTCTGAGTGTGGTAACTTCTTGCCATAGTGCTGTAGTGTTAGAATTCACATTGGCCAGGTTGTTCTGTAAATTAAACAGTGACAGCTTCCCTCAGGGGAACAGCCAATGTATTTATGATGATGTGCTGATTACACAAAATACACTGCAAGCAGAAAACAGCTGCAGAGAACAAACCTCTTAAAAGAATACAATTACAAATAGCACCCTCAGTATTTCTAGTGGTGAGAGCAAAATACAGCATGCTAATGCAGCCTTCTAGTTTGCTTCCAAAGAAGAAAAGAGGTCTGCAAAGAAGAGGCTGAAGTATAGATGAATGCACACATAGTGCCAATGTGGAGCAGCATATAATCCTCTTCTGAAGGTGAAGGACAAGAACACACCTCAGGCCTGCTTTTTAGCTGTCCTTGTTTCTTAAAATTCCTGTGACTGCAACTCCAGCAGCACTGGCTGGTGAGGCGTTGGAGGCTCTCTGGCTCACCGACATTTTGACTGCTGTGGTTCATACCCTCTGTCCTGGTTAAAAGCTGAGATGTGGTGAGATGACGAATAAGTAGTTTGTGCTACCAGTATGCCCATTGTGAGAGAGATTGTAGGAGATGCTATGGAGGGAAAAAAATTCCCTGTTTTAAAGCTGGCCTTTCTTCTGCTGCTAGGTAGTGCTTTGAGGGAACTTCTGGAAATGAATTTCAGTTGTTGTTTTGCACTAGACTGCAGTGTTTTGTTTTTAAAAGGTCTCTGTTTTGTATGTGTAGTGCAAAGTCTTGTTACAGTCTGGTTTAGTATCCAGTTCAGGATGTGATAAAACTTGAAACAAAATGTTACTGGAAGATAGTGGAGGTGGGACCGTGATCATAAACTCAGGACACAAACAGACCTCAGAAGCGAAAGAGGTTTTTTTCTTCACCTGAAAGCAAAAATGAGAAGTAACTGGAATTGCTTTGTATAGTGTGGCTGTATGCAAGACACAAGTGGAATAAGGACTGCTGTGGTGGGATTTTCTGTGAAGGCTTGTTGAAAATGAGGAAAATGTGGCAGTGGCAGCTCCCTCAGCTGCTAACGTCTCACTTTGGAGGGTTGCAAAAGAAAAAAAAAAACAAACCAGAACTCCAAAGCTTATTCTTTTTATGTCTGAGAAAATCTGTCACACTTAAATCTTTACAATACAACATTCTACTCGTGGCTATGCCAGGTATGTGTGTGGGATAGTGCAAATACTGAGAATGCCCTTTCCATACACTTTTTTAGGATCACTGATGGATACGTATAATGTCTTTTAAAAGTCCGGAATTTCTTATGTTTGGTATCTTTATGTTCCAGGACTGTATCAATAAAACATCTTTCAAATACTGGCAAAAAATCTTCTGCTTAAAAAAATGTTGCTTTTTCAACATACAGATCTTATTATAAAACAGATGAAGTAACAGCATTGGCACTCTAATTTGGAAGGACTTTATTCACTTGCTTAAAAAAAAGTATCAGGCTTTCCACCTCTGGGTTGCTAGCATGTACTAATAGACTGTTATTCATCTGTCTGTATTTTCTTTAAATCGTTTTTGAGCCTCCCTGTGTTGTCCTGCTCTGCTGACATGTATCCCATGTGGCAAGAGGGAGTTTTGTATAATCACCCTGCTTTAATCAATAGAATAATTGATAAACCAGATAAGATTTAAACTGATTACCTCCCCGAGTAGAACTCCCCGAGGGCCTTGGACTCTCTTAATTTTGACATGTATGTTGTGTACCCCGTGGATGAAGTGCAGTTTGAATTATCTGTTTTTATTTGCTTAATGACGGGGAGGGTGTTAAAGTCAAATGTTTAATTAACCCAGCAATGGGCTGCGCTGTCACTTACACACACATCCAGCTGATTGAGATATCTCACCGAGAATACTGAATAGGAATGATAATGTGGCACTGAGACGGAAGATTGCTTTTTCAATCCATTTGCTGGGTCACTGCTTTGAATGTCTTACTGGATGAAAGGCATTCAGCCTGGAAAAAAAAATTCAGCATTTAAGTACATTTTGTTTTCCTGGCCCCTTTCCACCAAGAAGTTAACTAAAACAGATATGCTGTAGGTTTAATAAGCCATTCATGTTGTAGCAAAAAAAGCTGCAACTACTGGATCTCAATAGGCAGTGATCTAGAGCTGTATAATGTCCTATAGGAACAAAATGTTTGCTAGCCCCAAGGTATCTGAAGGCAAGAATCTGTGTACATCTTAATCTTTCTTTCTTTGATTGCTTGACTACCCACCCCATTTGATGGTCTCCATACAAGTCCAACTCTTCTTCCTTACCCAGCACAGTGAAATTTATGAGAATATTTTGTAACTCTTTGCTCTAGTTCAAAAAAATGGTGTTTCAGATTTGGAATTATTTTATAATAGTAGAACCTAACAGTGAGCAGTGAAATTTAAATGTTGCATGAGGGGCTCTTTTGTTACCACATTTAAATTTGGTCTAGCCAAATCAGGAGGACCCAGGGGTTTGTTTCTTGGGTGGCAGCTGTTAAAAGGCTACGATGCTTGCTAGCATGTTATAATGTGTAGTGCCTAATCTGTTAACTTTCTGTTCTTTTATTATAAAATTATAAAATTTTTTTGCTTGATGTGATTGAGGATTGGGGCATGTTTAGACTACCACCTTTTTGTTTGTTTGTTTTTGTTTGTTTGTTTGTTTGTATCAACAATGAGATTTTTCAACAGCACTGTATGGAAGTAAACACACCCTGTATTGAAAGTTAACTAAATCTGCTTCATAGTCCAGTGGTGAATGATTCTTCCTGTAATAAATGGAGCTTTGGAAGCTGGAAAAAGCACCAAAGTCTGCCTCTATGGGCTAATTACTACTGTGAGGCACGTTGGGCAGGTGGAGCTGTATCACCCAAACTGCTCCGTGGTGACTCTGTAGGTACTTTGAACCTGTTCCATATTGAAAACCAAGTAGTTTGGGCTGCAAGGTCACCTGGCTCACATTGGCTAAGACATAAAAATCTGGGTGCCTCCACGTACAGCGGCATACACAATATAATGTGAATTCACATCAGTGTAACACTTTGAGGAGATTGATGAGTAGCCATTTTTTTAAACAAGTGATCTGCTTTCATTCACTGCTTTGTGGAGAAAATGTGCCTAAAAAGTTAACATGGTGTGGGATACAGAATTTAGGGTTGGTTCTCCCACGCTGTAATTTTTACTTTGGAGAGACAACTTCTGCTTCATACCTTTGTTTTGTATCTCATTTTTCCCTTTCCTGCAGTGAAAAATAGGAAGGGAAAACCAGCAAGAAAAACATAAAATGGACAGTGAGATGAGCACGGTTTGGTTGATTTAGGTGTTTGGGAGTGAGAACACCACAGGCTCTAAGGAAGGGATGTGATGAGAAGTGGAGGTCTTTTTTTTGTCTGCTTGACAGGAAAGCTCAGAATGAGAGGTTTTGAAAAAAGCAAATTTTAATACTAAATGTAGGTGATGACCAGGGAGGAGAAGGGAAGGGGTTTTAAAGTCAGACCAGTGAGATGGCATTGGTTCTTTGAGGGAAGTAGTTATAAAAAGTTAGAAAATAATGCTTGAAGAAGAACATGAAATCTACAGCAAAACTAGACACTTTTACAACCCGTTTCTGGAAGCACTTGCAGCTCCTATGCAGGTGAAGCTGCAATAAATATTGTACAAAGAAAGTTAAACTGTATCTAGAGAATTTTAATAAATAAAAAGTTTTAAAAAACTCTCACTGGATCCGTTGGCTCTTGCTAACTCTTGTTAGTACTAGAAATACGTTTTTGACATCTATTTTGAATGTTGGCTTATATTCCAAGCCTGTAAAAGCTGACTTTGTCCTTTCCCCTACCTTACATGTAGGGGAAAGAAATCAAGAAGACATCTTATTCCAGCATACAAAAGCACTGATAAAAGCCTACAACTCACGGGCAGGGGAGGGAGGAATCCTGTGAACTGAGAATGAGAGTATATGATTTCAAAGTTTAGTACTTTAACACCCTGGGATGAGTGTTGAAAATGAATTTTTGTGGAAAGAATGTAACAAAATGAAAGCAACAAAGAAGTGAAAGCCAAACCTTGATTGTTTCTCTAAAAGGCTTCTGTTGCATGCAAAATCCCTCTTCCTGAAGTATGTGTGGCACAATTCTGCAATCTGGTAGAGAAATTTAACCCCAGCTGAAACTGTTTAAAGAGGAATTTGAGCATGAATTTAAAAGATTGGAGGAATTGTTAATGTTGTCCTGAAGAATAAAAATGGAAGAATACTGTTTTGTTCAATGTGGGGAGCAGATATGCAAGGGTAAATCCCTAGGAAGAGACAAGCCAAAGCACAGAGATAATAAGACTCAGAACAAGTCCTGACACCAGTCTTACATAAGTGGTCTAGTTGAATATTTGGAAGTATACCCATATTATGTGTATCATAAGGTTAATTGGATGTTTTCATCCATGCTTTTTCTGGAATGTGTGCTTTCTGTTCCTTAAAAAGATGTAGATAGCTTTGAAGTACTATAAAATCTTGGAGTACAAGATGTACTCTATAAAATCATGCACAGAAAGTGCTAGCTATAAAAGCATATGTATACCTGTGAAGGTGCTGATCAATTTGTGCTATTTAGGAAAGAAAATTCTGAAACAGACCCAGCTGTGAGAAAATGCAAGTAATAAAATTCAACTAGAGGTCCTTGAGGCTTCTTAAGCTCTAACCTTGTTATGAGGAATGGGGAAGTCGAACTGCCTAATGCAGATGTCTGTGAGTTACAAAAATAACCAGATGTCCTGATTAGCAGAAGCAAATGTTCTTCCCTTAATCCACATGAAATTATATTCAAAAGGCTCTCCGAATGTAATGTGTGTGTAAATAAGGCACCAACAAACATTGGAATAGAAAGGGCCATTGGCCAACTAGCTTGCAAGGCTTGAAAGCTTGAATATTAAGAACAAATTTGCCACTGCCGACTGTCTTGAATTCACAGAACAGAAATGTTAAGCAGGGCTGCTTCCCGGAAAACATGGAAAGGCTGTTCTCATTAGCCATATTTTCTCTCTTTCTCTGTCTCTACTGCTCTCATTTGAGAAATGTGTATGAAGTGAAGCTAGCTTTTTAAAATTCCCCTAAATGACTTGTTCCCAGCATCTGTATTTCTGTTTGTTTTTTTAACTACAACTAGATTTGTGCTGTTCGAAATGCATCTGTTCAACAGATCTTCGATGTTTGTGCTGGCTTTTGGTATTTTAACATTAAACTGAATTTACTATTCTAGTAATGCTGACTTCCCACACCATTAAATTACCCTTTATAACCAACCAATAATTAATAAGTTAAATAACTTCATAAGAAGCTCTTCTTGATGTTGTGGAGGTCCATTTTCAAGTCTCATTGTTTCAAAAATGTGTATTTTTCCAATTATTGATTTGAATGAAAAATAAGGAAAAATAGGAAGGATCCAGATGATCCTGTGAGATGTGAGATGACATCCTAGAGATGTGAAAACCAGAATCCTTTCCTGGTTTTGAACTGCAGAAAAGGTTATTTAAACTTTTGTTACTGGCGGCAGCATTAACATTGAGACAGACCAAATTAGGACTTGTGTGAACATGTATATGTCTGGTTGGAGTGATGTACTTTTCCATTTTCAGTGCTGTCCGAGCTCTAGGTGTAAGAATTTAGGTTACAGTAGGTATCTGAGCTTCTTGGGCATGAATTTGAACTTCATTTATTTAGGCACCATGTAAATGTTCTGGGTGGGGAAGAAGTCCCTCTCATAGGGCATTTATTAATATATTGGAGGGGGAAAAAAGCCAGGATTCTATGCAGCTAACAAGGCAATAGATACATAAACAGGATAGACATCTACATGCCAGTCTGCAAAGCAGACACTGAACTGGAAGGTCCGTTTAGCTTATTCCCTTTCCTTTTTTGCTACCAGTCAGTGCAAGGCAGGCTGCGGTTTCTTTGCCCTCTCCTTCCGTCATTCTAATGCTCAGCCTTAAACCCCTTGCAAAAGTACCCTTTAACTTAAAACTTGTAAGAGCTGGGAAACTTGTCTGTGCCTTCATTCCGGGCTGAAGTCACCCCCTTGTGCCTACACATTGCAATTTATGGTGTTCTCTAAAAGGATCTAATCTCAGTGAACGTTCAGAGCAGCAAATGCCGAGGAGGAATGGAGTCTGATACTTATCTCTGCATTTTCATTGCTGTGGATCTCCCTGTGTGTTACAGCTGTCATTTTTGTTTTATCTACTGAACAGCAGAGAATTGCCTTCAAACTTGCAGCTTTCATACTTGTTCTTCTCAAAGAGCGTTACCAGTGTTAAGGACTGCTTTTATATATTGTAGTGACTAGCCAAATAAGCATGAATTTGAATGTTTTGGGTCTTGTGATAGGAGAAAAAGGAGATGCTATCCTTAAATGGTTTTAGTGATCTTAGACACTTATTTTTTTTAACAGTAATACTGCTTCAGGCTGACACTGGCTATGCCAGGATTCATCCTTGCACTGTTTGAAATGGCTGAGATATTTATAAACTGACAGACAGCATTTATAAAATGAGAATGCTGACAGTCCCTTAACGATAACAATGGACTTGGACTCATCTATCACTTACAAAGGTTATTGGAAAGGGAACATAAGGCTTCTATGTGCCTCTAGTCTTAGACTGGCACTTATTTCCACACATTTCTCTCTCTCTCTCTCTCTCTCTCTCTCTCTCTTTCTCTCTCTCTTTTTCTCTTCCCTCTGTCCCCCTCTGCTTTTCAGTCTACTCTGGCTGACATGGGCATCAGGCAATTACAGCTAATTTCTCCATAGCTTTACTCAGTGATTCTTTGTCCTATTTTCTGCAAGAAATTGGTGTGAACTAGAATACAGCTAACTTTGCAGCATCTTGGGCCAACACCCCCTTTCTCTCAAATTCCCTCTCCTAAACAAAAGGAACATCCTGACTTCTGGCAAGCTGCTGGCTTGAATTGGGAGAGAAGAGCAGTGTGCCCTGACTGACAGACTTAACCTGAGGCTGGGCGGGGGTTAAACAGGCCTTCTGCTTCCTTTTTCTTTCATATAGCACCAGTCTGCAGGCAGAATGCTGATGTACCTACTTTATTCAGTAGCTCCCTCTTGACTGAGACGGTACCCTTCTGTCCTTGGTGAGGAGGACCAAGTGTAGTGCAGGGACATTTCCAGGAACATGAAACAGGATGTCAGTTATCTTCAAGCTCTGATAAAATGCTGCATTCATTCAATGCACCTAGGAGCTTGAGGGTCAGGTTGTATCAACAGTTTGCATTGGAAAAGGGGAAGTGCGCTATTTCATTGGTGTGCTAAAGCATCTATTTTAATGTGGCAGCAGAAGTACTGAGACAGCTACGTCTGGCATCCAGTTTGCCCTTGAAACATTTACTCTACTGTAACTGTTTGCACACTGTGTTCCCACTGTATTATTTGCTTAGAGACCTAAAATACCCAAGTAGATTTCCTACATGAGGTTGGATCTGCTGATACCAGTAAAAGCACACCCTGCCCAGGCTTCTGTTCGAACTGATGTATACACACGCAATGGCTGGAGCGAGACTTGATTGGCTTGAGGGGGTCTATTTATCAGGGAACTCGATTAAAATACAGACTGCACATGACATCAAATTTGTAATCATTTTTCCACAGCAAGCAAGCAAGCAAGCATTTTCTGTATTGGATGCAGGTGTTTAAAGCAATAGTGTGTTTTAAGGGCCAGTGCAGCACAAATTCTGGCCTTTGGGATAAAGACAAGTGTTTTGCCTGCATAAACAATATATTATTTTTTTTCCCCTCCCCGAGGTCCACACACACCTAGTTTCCCTCAAGCTCATCATCTCTGTCAGGTTAATCAATAGGCACCGTATGGCAGAGGGTCAGTAATCAGTGTCATCGTGCCTTTAAATCGTGTTGAAAATTTGCTTAAAGCCTGGGCCAATTAACATCGAGATGATGAATGGATGGGTAGATGGGAAGAGCCTGGCGCTCAGGGGCTTTGTGAGAAGGAGATGCTCAGCTGTTGAGCAGCAGACACCAGCGAATAAAATCAGCCATTCATGTGAGCTCAGTCCACCCACTCTTAATGATAATGTCAATCTAGCAAAATATATACACATTGGAGTTGTCATGAGTTCATAAATCAAAGGAGTTTGTCAAAGGCATTCAGATTAACGAGGCAGCAGCAATAACAAGTCAAATTTGCATAGAGAATTGCCCGAATCTCAGTAAATTATGATCCTGTTTTTCATTTGATTATTTGCTAATGTCTCAAGAGGGAGAATGATTATATTAGCATGCAAAATCTACTCCAGAAGTAGAAATCCGAGGTATAGCAGACCAGCACACGATGACAATTAATCAGTTTCTGCATACTAGCATAAACGCACAAGGCCCAGAAATGAACTCCTTTTTTATTATTATTTCTCCTTGCTACTGATCCAAATGGTTCAGCTTGACAGAGACTTTATATTGCTTTAACAGTGTTCTGAATTGTGCCTGCAGGCAAGACATAGTTATGCAGCTATAACCAACCTATCCATCTGCCAACCAGATTGGAATTCTCCTATCCAAGGCTTCCATTAACCCCCACTGACAGCTCCAAACAGGATTAAGAATTTGAAAGCATAAAAAATAGTTGTGCTCTTCACACAGACACACGCTTCTCCCCCACCCCCACCTCCACACACTTGGAAAAAAGGCTGCGTCTGTACTCTTTTATAATTAGTGCAGGGCAGAACAGCATCAAAGAAAGCCTCCCCCAGTTGGCAGGGGTTTGATTTCCACCACGACGAGCGAGGCGGTACTAAAGGTAGCTCTGCCCAATTGGTAGTCCCTGGGAGTGCATTTCTCTGTGTATTATATCTCGTTCCCAGCAGTGTTTTGCTGGGCTGTGTACACAAAATACTGCATGTCATCTCCCATCAAACGCTTCAGTCTGGGGATTTCGGATGCATTGTAGCATGTTGTGTTTAGTGGTGGAGGAGGCTTCATGGGGAGAGTTAAATAGTAATAATTTCGTAGTGGTCTTTAAGACAACCTGCCATGGAGTTATATTCTGTTAATTACAGGCTGAAGTTTTAAATGCAAATCAGATTTAAAAGGATCTCATTACAGGCAGTAGCCATTTTAGGAAAAATGAGCAATGGAAGGCAAAGCCCCTTTGCAGGAATCTCCTGCTAGAGAGAAATTTTGAAGGTTACAAGAACTATGGGCTTTGGTTTCCTGGCTTCTCTTCCCAGTGCTTCCACTGTCATTGTGTGACCTTGAGCAAATAAAAAAAATATATTTAACCTGTCTGTGGAAAGAGGGGATGATTTGGAGACTTCAGCATCTTATCTTCCCTGTATTTGTTCAGAAGGAGAGACCCCTGCGTGTAAGCACACTTTTGGCCAGCCTGGCTTTAGTCTATGGAGGAAGGCTTGCCTGTGGGATTTAAAAATCTTCCATGATGGAAGGGAGTTTGGATGGCTTTTCAGCTTTCCATACGCACTGGTTTTCTTCACTTCTTTCATCCTAACAAATTCCATCATTCGCCTACTACATATCAGATACAGTCGCCACAGATCTTTAGTATTCCCAGTGAGTACACCCAACTTACCGTCTGGATACCAAATGCTTCTTTCCAGGTCTGTGCCCAGGACATGCGTTTCAGTAACCACGAGAGGGTGCTCAGAGCGGTTCCTCCCTTTGTCTGCCTCTCCTGTGGCCGAGAGCATTGCTGAAGTCCTGCTGAAGCAAACCTTACTCTGACCTCGCACATGTTTATCCCTCCTCCCACCTTGTTCAGCAAGGAGAAATATATAGATGTACCGTTTCAGTCGATTACGTTATGCTCTTCCCATGGCATGGCTAAGTGTTACCCTGTCAAGTGAAATTCACTTCCATGCAGCTACAGTTAGTCCTGAAATATGCGGGGTCCTGTACCTGCACCTGGATTGATAGGTTTCCTAGTCCTGAGAAATGAGCGGGAGTTATAAACATCTGTGCTTTTTCTTAAGTGTAATGCTTTCCAGTCATTCTGTCTTCACCAAGCGTAACTTACTTGCCGACAAAAGTGCATGAGCAGCGCTCCTCTTTAATAGTCTGCTATCGGAGCTGCTGTGTTGGTGCTGTAGAATGGTGAGACGCCAAGCTGTGAACCACCATATGCACTTGGCAGTCTTTGTCTGGTCTTTGTTCAGCCAACCTCTTAGCCTTGCCACCTATAAAGATAATGAATGCAAAATGGTCCTCTGCTTGCTCTTAAAATTAGATGCTCAGCTTAAAGAAAAAGTAGATAACTTGATGCTTTGCAGTAACTAGGAAATTCAAAATAGGGGCTGACAGTTCACCAGCAGTTCCTGCTTTTTGATGTTTTCTGAGGGAGGATCCTCAGTGGTTTTGAAAGACAAGATTTCACTGTCGTAGAGAGATTATTTGGAAGCTGAAATTATTCTGGCAGTTTTTGTAGGGAAGCGGGTGAGTGCTGAAAATGCATCCAGAAGTAGTAATAAACAACCCCTTCAGCTCCCCAACACAACAAAATACATTTCCTGGAAATGTATGGTAACTCATCTCAGGTTCTCATATTTTCCACTCCTGGTCTTTTTTTTTCCAAAGCACAAAAATTAAAATACTAACTTCAATTAACCACTTACTAAACTGAATTTCATGAGCAGAAAAGAACAGCTTCAATGTCTGACCTTCCTTTTCCTATGTATGCGATTCTAACTTCTATGGTTTTATGATCACAGTCCTTTCTAAGCTAGATTTAATGTAATAGCTTGGTCCTGACTGAGATCTCACATGAAAACTTTTAAAAGCTGACCTCTTACAGCAATTTATCAGGCCTGTTTAGGATTGATTTCCATTATAAAACCCTGGTTACAGCATCCCACATGACATGGTGCCTTGTGAGTTCTATATCTTGTTTATAAAAAAAAAAAAAAATTCAAAATCACTAGTAGGTCTGCAAACCTTGATTTACTCCTGACCAGTTTATGGCATCCCAAGTGGGGTTTTATTGTTGTGCTCCTCTCCCCCCACCCCTTATCTGCCATTTCTCAGCAAACAGCTTCTGCCCCTGCCCTGTCTCCTGGCTGTACTTTTCCTTCCCCAGACTAGTGGCCTGTGCTGCCCAGAGGGTGCCCGATCACGCAGCACTGCAGTGGGCACGCTGCTCTCTGCTCTGCTGATGGCTTCCCGCAGCCCGTGTGCTCGCTGCTGGCCCTGCGCTGCCACGCTGGCTGTTCGCAGGGCCCAGCTCCTCCTTTGCCAACAGATGCCACTGCTGTCTCCTGAGGTGCTGGGCTGGAAGCTGTCTCTGTGAGAAGCCAGGCAGAGCCGTGCTCAGCGAAGGACAGGTTATTTGGGGGACAGGGACAGAATGCAAACTTCTGCTGTAATAGACACACTCCTGAGCTTGCCTGCAAGTAACTGGAAAACCACCCTTTTCCTGGCAGAGCTCTCCCTAGGCAGTTTTTCTGTATCTCTTTAAAACCTGTTTAGCTGCTCACTGCTGAATGCATGGGAATGTGGCCTAAGGCTATGAATACTGTGGTGATCAAACTGATTTTAGATGTGTGTGTGGGATTCCCCCAAAGCTGGCTGTCATTACTCTATCAATGCAGTGGCTGAACCTTTGCAAAGAAATGTGTCTTCCAGAGTAGCTGACTTGGGCTAGTGAGGTCAGGATTCTCCCCACCTATCCAGCAGTTCCTGACCAAACCTTTGCAACATACTGCACATCCTAAGATAACTGTAGCTTGTCTTTACTCTAAACCAAGTGATAATTGGTCTAATCGTGATGCTAGCAGGGCATAAGTTTCTGGGTATATTTCTTACTAACGCTGGAAAAACTCTTGTCTTTCTTGTCCACTGTCTCCTGTCTTACTGATGTTATTTTTTTGGAGGTGGCAGCTTACATTTTGGCATCTGTATTGAAAGTGTGTGTAGAGTCAGAGGGCAGGAGTGAAAACTGTAGCTGTATTATCATACACTACCTACACAATATTTGGGGTTTTTTGCAAGGATCTCCTGACAACCTCTTTTACAATAATTTAGCTCTATCATAATTTCTCTATGATTTATGGCAAGCCAAGCAGACTCAGTGCAATTAATAATGGCTGGGCAGATAAAAACATAGGGGCGCAGAGAACAACGATTGCACCCACTAACAACCTTTTGCTTTCAACAGGTTCCACTGTTTTAAGTCATTATTCTGGGGTTGAGGAGCACTGGTGTTGCCATGCTTATTCAGCCATCATTTCAGCTTTTCAAAGTAGCTGTTATTAGAAGTTTAAGAGTAAATCCCTAAAGCACAGGCTTCTTCAACAGATACTTGCACAGTGGTATGTTTCTGTACTGAGGAGTAGAAATTCTTTCTCTGCCATAACAAGCTGTTTGGCATAAAAGTACAAGTTAGCCTCCGGTATGCGAATGTGTAAAATACTACAGCCTGTGTAGTAAAAATATTTTGTTTCTTTTCTCTTCACAGAGTAATATTAGGGATAAGAACTGAATTAAAGCTTACTTTCTTTCACAGAATTCCTCTGAGAGAGAAGACTGTAATAATGATGAGCCCCCTAGGAAGATCATTCCTGAGAAGAATTCACTTAGACAGGTATGTGATCAGTCTCTTTAAAAATGCGATAAAACTTTCTAGCTATTTGAATTCTTAAATGCCCCTGGAAGCTGAAGTCTGGCTTGTGCTCATGGAAATCCTTTTTTTTTCTTCTTTGAAGTCTGAACAAGTCACATTGTACCCAGGAAAATCAGACACAGAGATTTAGCTTTCAGGGGAGTTTGATGACTTTTTACAAAGAAATATATGCCACAGTGTAGTTCAGTCAGCTGTGACTCTCTATTTGGTGTTCATCAAGACCTCTTCAGCCTTTTCCTCTGTAATCATTCCTGTCTTGTTTATAGTATATTTTGCCTTGCCTCAGATCAAAAGTCTCAAAATGTTCTACAACAATTAAGCTTTTTATTGCCCTTGAAGGTAAATTTTCTTGGAGGTGATATCCAGGTTAATAACCTGAAAAATTACCTGTTCTTGTTTCTTTTACTTTCATGTAAATGACTAATAGGTAAAAAGGAGAAAGGATGGTCTAATAAAACATCTCTTTGCATATTATATATGGTAAAATTTCTTACCAGTTCAAAAGAAACCTTTTTTTAATCCCCATGGCCAACAAAGGGAGCATGGTAGATGCTTTCCGGGGAATTTAAATAGGATTTAGTGATTTCTGATCCATTTTTACCTTGTTCTTTCTCCCCACTGCAAACTTCAGGCAGCAGAAACAAAATCATGTCTGTGCCTTAACTGCCTGAGGTTCCTGCCTGATGTATCAAAATAAAACCATTGGTGAATGTGACTTAAGTGAATACCCCAGGCCACACATTCCAACAGCTGAGGAATTGTCACATATCCTTCTGCATCTCAGCCACAGGAGCAGCAGTCTCAGGCAGAGGAGTAGTGTGTTTCTATACTGCCCCACATCTGCTATTTCGAAGAGAAGCTGTGGGTCAGAACCACAGTAAAGAAAGAAGTATCCTTTTGATATAGTGTGCTCATGCTCAGAGTTGTTGGGTTTGGATCGTTTTGTTTTGTTTTGTTTTTTCCTAATACATTGTGTTAGGAGTGTTTGATTTTGTGGTAGTGGGTGCCATGGACTACATGTGTCTACGGCAGTCCATTTAACAGATGTAGTCCATGGAAGTCTTTCAGACAAGAGGCAATATGCTGGCATAATAACTGAATTCCCATATATAGCTGAGAAAGATTATCTTGCAGAATTGATTAAATGTTTTACATCAAACTTGAAATGTTGATGGTATTCAACATCAAATGAGAGCTGGAGGAAGAGGGTAGAGCTACTAGGTCCTTACTGTGTATCCCCAGGATAGCCAACAAGGTCCCCAGCATAACAGAAAATCAGATTTTTTTCATCCTTGGGTTATATTATTGATGGCAAGTCCTCAGGTTCAGCAAGATTCATAGTAAGAGGTGTTAGTTCCAAATGAACCCGAGTTACTTGTTTTGTGTGTCTTCTCATTACACTGAGTCCTTCCTCCTGATTATTGATTGAGGAGACAGATGTTCATAAGCTGTATTATACAGATGAGAAAGGTGCAGTTTCTTGAGTTGGATTTCCCTTCCATTATTTTGTAATTTGCAGAAGTATTCTTGGTGTCCAGGGAAAGTTGTCTTTTCCCACAGGACCACAGTTCATCATAACCAAGGTGACTAGATATCAGTAACACCTAGAAAACTACTTGTAGTGTCCCAATATTTCATATTGGAACTAATTTATGTGGACATTTTTTATATTGAAGGTGGTTAACTGTGTTTCACAATATTGAGCTGTATCAGTCTCCATTGTTGTATCCAGTTCTTTACGGTAACAGATGCAGGACCAAATCCTTGGGTCTTGTGATTGCTGTCTGGCACCTTTTGTGTTGAGAACAGTCTTTGTAGATAAGTTCAAGATGTAGTCTTAGTCTTAAAGCAAGTGCTCTCTTACCTATATTATAGGAGGTGGTTGTCCACAATTTTGTGCCAGTTGGAGAAGAAATTTTTGGTTCTTTACATAGGCATAAATAAAGCTGTCTGAGCATTTTGAAAGCTCAGATTGCTCCTCTTCTCTATTAGCAATGGACAGAAGCAGTGGGGAGCTCTCCAACTCTTCCTCCAGAAATCAGACACATACAAAGCCATATGCCCAAACTCTCATTATCAATGAGTGATTCCTACAGGAAGGTATGCAGAGTAACTACCCTCCTTTGCATCTATCCACACTTTGTAGAACCAAAAAGATCTAACCTGCAAATGCTGTCAAAGCAGTAATATAAAAAAAATCCTTTGCACCTTAGTGGAAAGATGCTAACTTGATAAATCTTGAGTATAGTTTCATCTTTTCTGTTCCTCCTTTAAGACTCACTTAGTGTTTCATTATTGGGGAACATGCACAAAGAAATTGAGTGTATGTAGGTAAAAGAGAAGTCTGTTTACTTAAATGGTCTTTCCAGAGAAAGTATCCACATATTTAGTATTTTTTGAGGAGTCTTAGAAAATGAATGAGATGCATCAGACCACTTCAGGGGAAGTATGATGTCTTGACATGTTCTGCTGATAACAAGTTTAAGTAAAGATGCGTTTCCTTTTCTTGTTTTGTTTGCAGTGCTGTTACGCAGCCGTAGCCATAAATGTTTTCTCAGGTGGGTTTGTGGAACAGTTATATCAGAAGGTGGAGATAATAAGGAGGTGTAATGGTTACGTAGGCATCTGAAGTTGTATGCAGGGGCTGAAGACACCCATTACTCAGTGCTATGGAACTTTTACTATAAGAAATAAAATTTTGCTGTTGATAAAAATTTTTTTTAGAGAAGATGTCTTCAGAAGTCTCAACCAGTAGAGCGTGTCCTTGGATTGCCGAAAGTGGAAGGCACAGCCACTGCTGGATGCAGGAGGGAGCAGCAAGGCAGAAGAGATGTGGATATTAGCACTGGGAAACAGAAAAGGGCAATGAACTTGACACTGTTAGCTGGAACAGTGAAAAGATCTAAGTTACAACAGACTATAGAATATGGATGCAAACGTTCAGTTCTTGCTGATGCTTGATCTGACCAAATTAAATTTTGAAGGGGTAAACTGAAAATCGTACTATGAAAACAGACTAGAAAAAAACAATGACAAGTGGCAAAAGTTTTTGGCAACTTTATTTAAGCTAACAAACGAATTTTCACACTGCAAAGTTATAAATTAATTTTAATAGGCTGATCCAGATGGTCCATTTGGAAAATGGATAGCTTGATCTGTTGAAAATTAAACTAAATTTATCTCTCTCATACTTCAAACTGAAGTAAGCATGAGAGGAGTGCCCATTAAGTCCAGCTCATACAGATGGACCGGCAGGTCACACATGGGACTAATCTGATTCATTTTAAAAATAAATGCATGAGTTATTGAATCAGGTTCCTGTTTCAAGCCCTGCGTGTGAGCGCGTGCGTGCGTGTGTGTACCGCCCTTTCAAAGGGACTCGCAAATGCTTCAGTGCCTTTTTAACCTGTGTGTTTCCATTTTAATTCAACTTCCTTGCCAAAAAACATAATTAGTTTTCAGTGCCTATCATTTAGCATTAGACCCAAACAGTAGATTGATTAGGTCAGACATTTGTTATTTTAAGGGCTATGTCTCCATCCTTCATTTATGAAGAACATGAGCTCAATAGTCTTGGGTAGAGAGCCGGCCTTTAGAAACTGGGAAGGGGAAACTCTCTGGGGGCCCCTCCAGCCTTTTAGCTTCTGGGTGTTTTTAACAGAGCCATGAATGCAGATTTGTAAATTTATTGCAGTGCCATCTGGTTTTTTTTTTGTTGTTTTTTTTTTTTTTCTGGAACCGTATTATTGTTGGCTCGTATGTGTCTATTGTGGTGGTCATTCCCCAGGAGCTTGCCCTCACAGTCCTAAGGAAAGTGATGAATAGTGGGGGTCAACATGAATAGGTCACAGGGCAGCTGTCCGGGGCTGCCCTGAACTTGATTACCCCGCTGGTTTTTAAAGAAGATGGGCACAATGCAGGTTGTTTAAAACCCTCCCTCCCATCTCTTCAGTGCAGCAACAATGAAGTGCCTTTTGCTGCTGTGGTTCATCTGTGGGCAAAGGTGCCTTGTGGGGAAAAGCTGGCAGCAGCAAGGCTGCTACACTGTACCTCCTGCAAACCTCACATAGGACTCTGCTGTCTTTCTGCAAGCTTCCAGATGGAAGTCCGGGGGAAAAAAACCCTGTCTGTTACCCCATTCAGAGAAGCCCCTTAGCGTTTTCAAGAATTTTCCCTCTTACTGTTTTGGCAGAAAATACTATCTCAATTCACTCGTACAGATTTGAGTTAATTTTCTAAAATTACATGTAGTACCTAAAACATGCTGTAGGCACTATTTCAAAGTTAAAATGGCACAGTCTAATCTTAAACGTTTAAAGCCAGTACTCAAGAAAACCATGAGAAGCAGAGAGGATGAAGAAGGTAGAGCAAAGGCAAAATAAAGTAGCAGTTGTCAACCTTTTACTTTGAGCTGGCAGCCTCATCCCCACTGCTTAGGGCTCCTCACCATGCATACCTCTTCTCTGCAAAAGTATTTCTGCTGTGCGAAGTTGAAGCCTCTTTTTGATTGGTGAGGAAGGCTGCATGGTGTGGAGGGAGAGGGTCCCTCCCTCTCTCAGGGGAAGATGCTGCAGTTCAAATTTACCTTCTGTTGGAGAGTTGGCCAAGGCAGGGCAAACCTGGTCTTCAAAGCTATCCTGGTTACCTCATGTTTTAGGTAACACTTGCTAGTAAAGAGTTGCTGGTTGAAAAGCCCCCTGAAATTGCTGGAATTACACCCTTAGTCCTACTTGCAAGATTATTTTTTCTTTTGACTTTTTTTTCTCTTTATTCTCAAAACAACAACCAAAAAATAATTTTCAGTCCTTTGTGACACTTATTGCATGTTAAAAAGCTGGTCAAAGCAGGATGTGCCAGAGTCTAAGTTACAATGGGAATGCTGCCTTGTGGTGGAAAGGCCACTGGGCTCTTTCAGCATTAGTGCTAATAGGAATCTGTCACCCCGCCGCATTGCTGCATTCCTCTGTAATTGAGTAAATTGCAAGTGTTGTCTGCTCCCCTCTGCCCTTTGTGTCCATGTCCACTTACCATCCGAAGAACGTGGGCAGTGATAAATAAAGCGCTGAACAGGGCTCTCAGCTCTTTGAAAGCAGCGTGTTGCCAGCCCCCTAGTTATATTTCTTTAAGTGTTTATGTTTTTCTGTATTCTTTCTCTTGTGTGGCTGGAACCCTGGGGATCCAAAGCCATGAGAGAGGCCAAGAAGCTAACAAAAGTAGCTGTCCCCTTGTTAGCGTGTTCCTTTCTTCTTTAAAAAACAAGATGAAAACCATCTGGCTCAGGGCATTACATTTTCCTCCCCCATGCACCTCTATAGATGAAGAGTTTCACCTGCAGTGAGGGTTTACATTGATTAGGGAGGGAGCAGTAATTCAAGCCTCCATCCACTTCAGTGGTACTTTGCAGTCTTTAAAGGTGCTGACCCATTGAGTTAAACTGTCAAGGGAGGATAAAAAAGGATCTTCATCCCAGGAGGTAACAGCTGCCAGGTTTTCAACACCTTGCACGCTGCTGGAAAAATGTCACAAATTGTCAATGGAAAGAAAAATCACTTGGCTGCCATCTTCCCTTAATGATGTGCCTTATAAAATGAAAGATTTAAGGGTTTAAAAATCAGCAAGTAGCTGTCAGGAAAAAAAAAAATCCTGAGGGATTTTGAACAATGGACCCAACAAGATGTATCCTGAAAGACTGGGAATAAGGCATCTGAGTTGGAATAACCGGATCTGATTGGGATGACCATGGTTGTGTCTGCACAGTGGGACAAGAGGGAAGTGAAAGCAGTAGCACAGAAGTCTAACATTACCATGCCTATATTTAAAAAAAAAAAGTAGAAAAAGAAGTCTGATTCATAAAGCAGTGAACTGGGAGAAGACATACTGTATTTCTGCTCTTTTGAGGACAATTTGTTTTCAAGCAGCTACCAGATGGCTAAATACCACGACATTTCCTTTTTCTTTTTTTTTCTCTTCTTTTCTTCAACAAGAGATCTAGTTCTCCTTGCTCTTTGTTTTTGTTTGTTTTAATGCTTTTACGTTTCTGAACAACCCCATGGTGTTGGGCATTGTGACATACTCCTTTTTATGTTTCCCCCCCTTGTGCACTGATGGATGAGGAAAAAAAGATCTTCAGCTTTAATGTAATTTCAGATAACAAGCAGACTGGAGTAAGGCTTTTTGTTTGTATTGTCTTGAGGTTTTTCGTTTTAGGGGCCTTTTTTTTCCCCCTGTTTGTTTTAGGTAAGTCATTTTAATTGTACTGGGTAATTAGAAGGTACACATAGCCAAGGGAGCTTTGTTATGGTAATTGCTCAAGAAAACCCCCTCCCCAACTACCATTGCCATGTGTTGAGACACGTCTTCCCTCTAGTGGCAATATTAAGGACTCTGGCTTTCACAGTCGGCAAGGTGTAATTGCAATATGACAAAATGTGCTTTAGGGAAAATCCTGTAAATGATTTAGTTTTTTGTTTGGCTGGTCTTTATTTTGCCTTACGACTTTCTGTGGAGACTATCCTTCCCAAGGCTGGGCTAGGGATAAAAAAATTCGTCCTAAGAAAATAGTCAAGGCGAATCCTGGGTAATGTCTTACAGCTTGACTTAATTCTACTCTTCTTTTTAATTACCTGTTTATAAAAACGTTTTTAAATTTGTTGAGATTAGTTAATTCTTTCAGAAGAAGCACCTCATTTGAAATAAATAAATAAATTGCATTTATTTTAAATAGTCCATGTGAAAGACCTTTAAAGGGTAATTAATGCAAGTCTCTTAAGACTCTAAGTAAGATGAAAGCGATCTTTCCAAATCTGCTGGAGTGATTTGTTTATATAACTTCCCACTTCTGCTGAATTCTTCTGAGTCTAATAACTTTTTTTCTAACCGTTTGGCAATTTGTGCTTAGCTACAAAAGCCCTTGTTCAAAAAGAACAGTTTAATAATCTTTTCCCTGAAAATGACTTGAAGGGAGGGTATGGGTTTTGTCTTTTTGCTGTGTTTTTATTAGTGTTATCTTTCTCTGATAAATCATGTAATTACTAACTATTGGGGGGGGAATCTTATTGAACTCCTGGGTTGCAGCTTCTATTAAAAAGTGGAGCTTTGTTCGGGGACTGGGGATTCTCAGAATGAATGGCCAAAGAAATGGATTTCAGTTGGCAGAAAAGCTGCACACACACAGAGTTCTGCCTGGGGTTCGAGGCTTCAGGTTGGCACTCAGCGTTCATCCAGAGCTGCACAGAGTGGAAATGTTTATGTGTTTGTGTCAAAGAGCAGGATCATACTTTCTTTAAAAAGAAAAATGTAACCAAAGACACTTACAGAATGAGATCAGATACAGCTCTATCTTTAGTGAACCATAGTCTAGCGCCTCTGTGGCATTTTAAGCCTTTGGCTGAGAGTGAATACAGCTTTGTGGTTCCCCTGCTTCTGACATGATTTGGTGCTCCCATATATTTGTAGGTTTCTTTTTTTTTTTTTTTTTTCATTAGAACTTGTTTGGCTATAGGGCTGCTTAACACTGTTCTCAAACGGCTTTTGCAAGGTTAAAGGAATGCAGCTTGGTAACAAGTTTGTGTCATTTTAAATATATACCTCCCAGTAAATAAGGAGGAGTCTTGCAATCAATCCCTTTTAGTGTGTTATATGTTTCACCTGACAACTAAACCCTCTATTGATTAACCATTACTTTGTTAGATAATCTCGTGTCATTGAAGCCACTGTAAAAATTAAACTCTTTAAAATGTTTTACCCTAGCAGCAGTGTGAAAATTGAAAACTTGTTCAGAATTACAGCCAGCTTCCACAAAGAGGGTAGTTTTCAACAAACTGGTTTATGTTTGCATGCTTTATATGCAATATAAAAACATATTAAAGCACTCCAACGCAAAGCTACCTGCCTGTGGTGTTGAACCAGGCTACCATTTCAGACTACTTTTCCTTGATGAAGAAACCTCTTATTTTGATGAAAGGTGAGAAGAAACTTTAACAGTTTTGGTGCAGATTAGATGAGATATGTAAAAGGGTCAAGCTTTAAAGGTGAGCTGCAGAAGTTTACTTTTCTGAGGCTTAGTTCTGGCTTTGATTTTCCTTCTTTTGTTCCAGGTTGGTCGATGTTACCATGGGCATTGCAACAAATGAAAGGAGTTACTCCGATGTTGCAGTGTAGCATGAGACACCACCAAATGTTTCACCTAACATGAAGGGCTCTGCATTAACACTTGATGATATGACATTAATTCTGCTATCAGAATTCACTAGTCTATTCCCTAGGTCTATTCACTAGTAACTATTAGTGTGCAAACACAAATATGATAATATCAGACCAGATCTTCACATCCAGCCGTAATTTTGTGTCTCTCAGTAGCCAGTAACTACTGTCTTCAGAGAAACATTAGAAGACTGTCATACAGTACTACCGTCACAATATATTCTACCAGCTTCATATGACTTGGCTTCGTGAGCCAGATGCAGTTTCTTCATAACACTGTCGATACGTTTCCATTGAGACGTGTTAAATAGTGACATTACCTCTTTCTCCCCTGGACTTCAAGGGAGAACTGGGTTTTGTTCTGCATTTTGCTTTCAATCCTTTAAAACATACTGTAGAACATGTGCGTGAATCTCTTTATTCATCCCACAAGGCTAATAATGCATTCTTCTGTGAGAACGTGAAAATAACAACAGAAGAACTTCGTAACTTTGCAGAGACAGTAATTTATGTTGATCTGAAGAATGCTTTATGTTTTGTTCTCAAATCTGCACCCTTATGTGTTGAATCCATGATATATACTCCTTTTAATGTTCCCTTTTTCCCCAATGTTTCTGTTGAGAAGCTAAGAGCTGCCAGAGGACTTAACGATCATTTGGCCCATACACAGATCCTTATGTAATAAAATTACTGTGTAAAAGTTGGTTGTCATAGTAAAAGCACGTTCTTCTTCTGTGGCTGAAAAGGTTGGGAAGGAGGAATTCAAGTATCGTTGGCATGTTGTCAAGGGGCAGAGGGATATTGATAGCATGGGAATGCCTGGGTCAGTCAGACTCATCCACTGCCAACTCCAGCACTGTCAGTGGAAGGTGCTGTTGAAGGAGAGCAAACAAGTCAGGTCTCTTTTGGTATTCCATTGCCCTCCTGCTCCTGCAGCATCTACCCCTGTTGCACTTGGGATGACTGATACCTATGCCGAGTACTCTGTGGACCTGCTCTCCATGAGTTTGTTTAGTCCCTTTTTCCACTTGCTGATGATGTTTCTCTGCACAATGTCCTGGAGTAGCAAACCTCCTGTATGAAGTGTTTCATTTTATCTACTTTAAATTTATACTATACTAGTTCCATCAAATATCACTAGTCCTGGTGTTTTGGGATTTAATGAACAACTTATGCTGGAAGTTCAGTTGTTTCTCACTGAGATGTAATGCGTGGATGAAAGTAATAAAAATTAAGCAATACACAGGAATAATTATTTGTGTCTGCATTCTGACATGCACATAACTTCTGAATAGTGCATAGTGAGCTTCCTTCATTCTTAGAAAGTGCTAGTGTCTTTAGATTTAGCATTTAGTATTTCACACTGTGTATTTGGATTGTCTACTCTTTCCCATTTGTATGTGTGAGAGAAAGGCTGTCGTAAGCTCAGCTTTTAAAAAGCTGGCCTGCTACCAAGGTTTGTGCATACCTGTCTTGAGAGGAAAAAGACTGACAAGATCTGAGTTCATGGTTCAGTTCACGGAACTACAGGCTTCCTTGTTGTTTTCAGTAAATGCGTTTGTGGCTGAGCTTTTGATCTGCAAAGTGGAGTTAGTAGTAACTTTATTCAAGTCAGGGCTCCTCATAAAATTTACAGTATGTAGCAGATAAGTTGTGCAGAAATACTGTGACTGGAATTTTAGGGGTTAAATTGCAAATGAAAAAAATCACAGATTGTTGATAAATGGGTTAAATTACACAAATATAAATACTGAACAAAGAATCTTATCAACTCTTCATGTTTTTTCCCCTTCACAGTCTCACTGAATTTAACTAATACCGTGCCTGTAAAATGAAGTTTGCATGGTATTGTCTGAACGTCAGTGCAAAGCAGGTGGTGTCAACTTTTTATTTATCAGTTGGACTGCTACATCTAAGCCCCAATTTGTAATAGTTTATGCCATTCTAGTCTTTCTTCTGAGGAGAAAGTTCTGTGCATACCAGAGCGATGGTTTTATGATGTTGGCAAATATTTGTAAGAGGCTGAGTCCATCAGACTTCTGTTTTGCTTGTGGCCTAATCCAGTTTGAATCTGAACCTCCCCTGCTGAAAGATGCACTCTGTTCATCTGCACGATGCCTTGAAAGAATTCATGTGTTTGAATTTTTCAGTTTCTCCTTCTGGATCCAGAGACAGAAATTGCTCACTGCTAGTCACAGCAGATATCAATGTTGTGACATGTAAGGAGATCTCCTGGAGCCAGGATATTCTGCATTCCTCTCTGTCACCAGTTAGAGAGCTCACTGAGAAGTAAAATATGAACTTCTAAAGGAATGGAGAAGATAGGGCTTCGGAATTCCTTTTTGTTTCTATTTCATGGTGAACTTTAAAGGGGCTCTGTAAATAGGTAATGTGGAAAGGACTGTGATTTCCTGAATTTCCTTAAAAGTGTCTGTTCTGTGGGGGACCAGTATAGATCCACCAGAGCTAGTACACTGATTTCCCATGGTGGGCAGTAAGGAGTGTTTCGTGAGGATCATAAGAACTTAGGTGAATGTTATAAACTTGATTGTGAACACTCAGTTCCCATCAGTTGGTGCTTACCATCCCCCTAGGATAGGGACCGCTGGGAACACTGACTTTGTGGACATGTCTCCTATTGCTCAGCGTGACCCCCTTTTGATCTCTTTGCATTCTTGCCTTTGAGATCTTTTGCCATGTGTTGAGCCATTTTTTCTGTTACTGTGACTACATCTTCCACAGTCAGGCCTCTGGAAGAGGGGCAAAAGGATGAGATCGTTTGTTCGTGCTTGGTGCTGAGGGAATCTGGCTCTGGTGATGTAGCTTCGGAGAAGAGAGAGCCCTTAACGTGGCGGTGTTGTCCACAGGTTTTGTAACCTGTAGCAGGTTTGGTGTTGAATTAGTTTTAAATCAAACAAATAGAAATCTGTAGCAAGCCCTGAAAGAAAGATCTTGAGAGATTGCTAGTGACTGTCACAGGGAGAGAACTGACAGGTAGTTCACTACAAGTCTTTGTGTGTCTTCCCCTTAAGGCAATCTTAAAAATATAATGAATGTTAGTACGTTTAACTTAGTGCTCTTGGAAATGTCTTTGTAACAAGTTTAATTTCATTTTTTTCAGCATGTTTCTTGGGTTTTCCCCACACAACTATTTGAGGTAGCAATGTCATCTCTGTGGTCCACTTACTACTCTTGCAACAAAGCAAGTTTGTGCTTGCTTTCGAGCTGCTAGTTTTGCATGGGAGCATTTTTCTGTAAATGGTGGCAGATAATGGAGGGTTAATCCCATACTGAAGCTCTTAGGTGTTACTGTACTCCTCCTACTACTAAAAAATGTGAACTTAATCAAGTAGTAATTAAAAAGGTGTTGAAGGGAGGGGGAAGAGAGAACCTCCATTAGAAATTCCTGAGTTCTTCAGGCGTATTGGTTTAAATGGCAAATCAACCAAAATATAATTTTAAGCCCACTTCATAAGTATTGTTCATACACTTCCCTTAGAAAAGGGAGAGGCTGTGAGTAATGTGTTCTGCAAAGACTCTGAAGTCTGCAGCCCCAGCTGATGGTCCCCTGGGCAGGACAGTGTTAAATGAAAAAGACGTTGTACTTTAAAATGAAAAAAGCTTTCCAAATTTGGGAAGATTAAATACAAGTGAGATGTAGTCTGCATTTTCTCCTTTCTGATTATAATCTTCATACTATCCCCATGTATTTTACCTGATGAAGTCAGGAGATGATAAGTAATGCGTAGAAATCAACTTGCTTTAGGTTTTTGGTTATGCAGGATTTTGTGAAAGAATGAACAACTGAGATTAGATACTTTTTACTTTTTCAAAGGAACAGAGGAGAAAAATCTTGTTCTTTGTATATCAGGACTATAAAATGGTACATAGCTTCTCAGAGGACATGTATGCCCTGAACAGAGGCTTTTGCTGTAAACTAGTTTATTTTAATTTGAAACACACCTTAGGAAAAAGAAAATGTAGTAGAGTTGTGGGTTCCTGTGCCAGGAATGTGGAGCCTGAAAGAAAATCATGTTCTTCTATTCATAACCATTTTAATCTTTCTGCAGACCTACAACAGCTGTGCCAGACTGTGCTTAAACCAGGAAACAGTATGTCTAGGAAGCACTGCTATGAAGACTGAAAATTGTGTGGCCAAAGTAAGTAAGAGAACGGCTTTGGTTTTGAGAGGTTTTCGGCAAATTGTTCATTGTTAGTCAAAGAAAAATTCTTGTTAAAAATTACAGTTAGGAAAAAATATTTAAACATAAAGGAAGTATTTTGGGTAGGTTTTTCTGTTCTTCAGTGTAGAGATTTCAGACTTGCTGTTTTTCTCTTCTGGAAATGATTACTTGAGTCTTTAGCTATCTAGGATTGAAGGCTTCATTCTGCTATACAAGTAATAGTCTTTTCCAGTGGGATGACCTATGCCTGCCATGTAATTAGCTGTGGCAACTTCAAATGAGAAATGTCCAGACACTAAAAATACTGCATGTGAGCTCTTTGTATCATGGTTCCTTTCTTAGCTGCCAGAAGGAAGGTGCAAAAAGAAAGACCTTTCAATTAAAATACAGTGAATGCTGTATTTAGAGGAAAGGGAGGAGGGAGATACTGGTAAGAAAATGGATTTATTAGCCTGTCAGAGAAAAGCAATTTCTTGAGAATTGGGGTGGATGTGGTTGAAAAAGATGAGGTGCCATTAGCTACTCTCTTTTCTTAAAATTCGGCATAACTAGAGTAAAGCAATGTACATCTAGGGCTGTTTGTGAATGGAGAACATTTGAACCATGATGCAATATGTGTAGAAAGCCTGTGCAAAGGATGCATTTAGCCTTGTGCAAGCTTTGTATTTCCATTGAAAGGAAGTTTAGAATGGGCATGCAGGACAGATCAGTGCATGCAGCCATCTGTTACTAACACCAGCTGGCATTTTGTTGCTCCTCTGTCACCACAAACCTGACCACTCAAAATGCTTTTTCTCTTTCGGTTATTTATTCCTTGATCTTCTTGAAGTCCATTTTTTTCATACTTGGAATGATTGTTAAAGGTGCCTTGTCCCTTCAGGGGCCACTTTTGTATTGACCTTTAAGATAATTTCCCAGCTAAATCTTCGCTGGGATTTTGCTGGTGAAATTTGGATGTCCCATTACTTTTGATTCTTGTCAGGGAATTGGCTATCATAAAAGTTTGTCATGGTGCTTGCAGGTAGCTTAGTGCTCGTAAACTGTGCTTGACGTGCCAGTTACCTCCCACTGCAGAAGCACTTCTGAGAGCAGCTACCAGTCTTGGTACAAAGAGCTGATATTTAATGCCAGCACTTCCATTCTTGAGATGACTGGTATTGCACACTTCTTCCTAAGGTGCTTTATGATACCAAGTAGGTGAAACTCTCTCAGCAGAGCAGCTCTGGCTGAGTTGTCTCATCATGCAGCATCGTTCTGATGCCATAAAGCAGCTCACAACAAGCTAACTGGAGTAAGCCCATTCAACCCCATCTGCTCTGTAGTGTCTTGTTTGACCTAATCATTTCACTAAGGAGCAAGGAGGTACAAGAAGTATAGCTGGTTTAAGTGGTGCCTCTTTTAAATGAAATTAAATACTTAAAGATCTTAATGCCCTACATAGTAAACTCTCCTAAAGTTATGTTTTTGGTGGGTGAGAGGTGTGGGTAGGGCAGAAAGCAAGAACAGCAAGACTTGTTTCATGCTGTTGAGAATGAATTTGAAATGTCACCATGGAGATGAAAATGTGTATGTTTTTAAATATTGTGTCTCTATATGCTGTAGGACAGTATATGTGTATGTATGCTCTAGGGCAATCTGCCATCACACATACATCAAAAAACAGATATATGTATACGTGCATATATACACACATTTGTATATATACACACACATATGTGTATATATATATATATTAAAAAACATACAGACTTTTCTGGGGATACAATTCCTCTAGTACTAGCTTGCCTGGCTGTTGTACTCCTTTCCTTTGTCTTCCTAGCTACAAACCAAATGAAATAGGTTCTAAGAAAGCTTGCCTTTCAAATTCCAGAAGTGTTGAAGCATTTATAAATCCAGCTATCTAAATGCAGATGGCTCAGTGATGGCATAGGCAAATGGCACAACTGTTAAACGTTCCCTAGGTGAAGGGCTTAAGTGAGATTTAAAGAGTTCAGAGGCCTTCTCCTAGGCTGCATGCACGTGGCGAGTTTTATCCTCCATGATTGATGTGTTTTACGGCCTTGGGCTTTAAAATGTTTTGTCAGGAAGGTGAATACTGGAAAGTATAACTGCGGGTTTCATTATCTGCAGCACTTTTCCAAATGTATTCTGAGGGTTTCAATTTTCTTTTTAAACTTGCAGTGAAACACAAAAAGGATTACTTTGGAAGTCATGATTTACCTTTTCTGAATCTGCAGTGCAGTATCAACCCTGACTGAGAGCCACAGTGTGCATTATCACATGCTTGTCAGATGTGTCAGTCAGTCTGATGATGATGGTTTTTCGAAAAAACAAAATTTCTGATTCTGCATCTACTTTCAGAAAAGAAAACTGTGCTCTGTTAACACTGTATAAATGGCACCTACTGATCGTGTATTTGATGTTTGTAAAAGTTTGTTCAAAGAATGAAATGCAGTTTCCCTTGAGGCCACACCCATGAACACTGAGGTATCTTTTCTCAGACTGAAGCACTTACCGTCCATTAAACTTTCTTGTGAATGAGTGCTTCTGTACAGGATATCCAGGTATAAATTACTACCCTAACAGTTGGCATTCTTCCTAAAATGGAGGGGGGGGAGGTTTACAATAAATAGATATGCATATTCAGATATGGAAAGTGGCATAGGGCCAACAGTCTTTTTGACAGCTCAAGGAAGTTTGTGTTTGTTAGGAAACCTTGTCTGTTTGGTTTTGTATACGATGTTGTGCTGCCTGTGTAGCCCCGTGCTCAGTCGCTTTTGCAAACCTATGAATTATTTAGTTTTATTCAGACATTTTAAAATAAAACTAGATTATCATGTTCTGATCAATCTTTTTATCTTCTTAGCCCTGCTTTTCTGGTATTTGTCCTCTGAAACTCCATTGATAGGACTTGGGACTGTTTGGGTAGAAGCCAGGAAGGAGCAGGAGAAATTGTTTCAAGTGAGCACATGTTTTAATTGAAGAGGTGGAATCTTAAATTAAAAATCATATATTGTGATGCACAGATGTCACCTGTGTCATCAACAAACATCATTTCTCTCCCATCTGCAGGAGTTTCTTTGTTACTCTTTTGGCATCTTTTTGCCCATTACCTTTGAGTGATCAATAAGTCTGATGTATATCCAATGTAATGTCTTTAAAAAGGAAATGCAGTCTCTAATTGTGTTTTTATATTTGTGTGTACACATACAAGGGTATATATAAAAACTACTCCTGTTTGTCTCTTTAGAAATCAAAAAATGTCTGTGAGAGTATTTCTTTTTATGATATTACTTGTGTGCAACCATAAGTGGACAACTTTCTCAGGAATTGGTGCTAGGTGCTTAAATAAGGTAGAAATGTAGCATGAACCTGAGCTCCAAGGACAGGGTGTTTGATTTTAATGAGGCTTATTGAAATCCAGCCAAATGAGCATCTGTTCCTATTGTTTGTTCCATATTTTGTAAGCCAGTATCTTCAGGCCAGATAATGGTGTTGGTGTGTGCTTCATCCTCAATTAGAGAGGGACACAGTTAAAAGTCCCTTGGCATCTGGTATGTCACTAGGATTCTTGTGATGCTCCTGGGTGTGCAAACAAGTTTCAATTCTGTTCTGTACCCAGGACCACTTACATTCTCTGATGACCTTCACACTTTCTATTTGATGTGTACTGAGGGATGCTCTGGTGTGTCTCCAGTCTCCTTGGCTGAGTCTTTGCATGGATGGGTTATATATAGCGCTGTTTTCAAACAGAGGTCTTTCATAAAGCCCACCCTTTCATAATGTGGGCTGTGTTAGGTTTAAATTTTGCTCTTTGCTTGGAGTCTGTTAGATTTTGCATTTCACTGGATCATGGAAATATCTTTTTGATTCAAAGGGCTCTTTTATTTCTCAGCAAGAGACTGGTGAACAACTTATATCTTGAGTTCTGCAGTCAATGCCCATTTCCTGCATTTGTTAGATAGGTCTTTTCTGTTTATCGACTCCTACAGTCAGTTCCAGTTCGTCTGTATCTGCTATACAGAGGAGTGTTCTCAGTTTTTACTTTGCACATTGAATTCTTTCCTACTTGTGCCAGAGGTAGGCACCCTGTGGAATACCTGCCACAGACACCTTCGAAATGGCATTCGGCATCCCCAGGTTTTTCTTAGTTCTGAACTCAGCAGCAGCTGGGAGAGGTTTTCTGCCTCCTATTTTTATCTAAGGGAAATTGGAGGAAGAAAAACATAATCACACACACCGCCCTTGAAAAATTAGACTTCTGTTTCAGGCCACTCCTTGCTACTCACGTGTGATACCTAGTCCTACTTTTTAAGGTCCTGGCAAACCAAGGGACTTCTTGAACTCTAAATTTAAAGCATCTTGTGTCTTCTAGGGAATCTTGGATTGCTGTTCATCGTACTTATAAATGCACAGTGGTTAATGTATTGAACTGGTAATCTAGAAATGTATACCCTTTATTTTCAGCACTGGGATTTTATTCTCTGTGGCCATGATGGCTTTTCTTGCTTCTCTTCAGAAAGGGAACTGAATAATACCGTTCCTGGGGAAATATTGTGAAATGTAACTGTATGATACTTTTTTGACCCTTGGATGAAAAGTCTTCCTCAGCAAACTGTGTGTAGTGTACAGGGGGAGAGAGCTCTGTTCTGCTCAATTCTGGAAACACAGAACAGGCCTTGGCACTTCCAGTATGCCATGTGACATTTCCTTTCAAAGATGCATCTTATTATTTAGCTATTGCTACACATTTTACACTCAAGGATGATTCAGCTAAAGCAAGGAGTGGTGGAAATAGCTGGTAATTGAAATCTTCCTTCCTTCGTCGTTTCGTCTGCCTTGCTACTTCCAAATTTTTAGAACAAACGTAGTCTGCACAATAATAACACCGAGCCAAGAATTTTTATATATATTCAAAGGAGAAACCACAAGTACTCTTTAATAAAGAAGCATTTAGGGTTCCAGGCTGGATGTTCCAGTTGGCAGTAGGACAAATTGATCTGAAGAGTGTCCCTCTTGTACTCTCAAGTCCCTTTATGTCACAGATTGATGGCTCTTTTTTCCAGAGAGTGTCCCTGCATTTACTTTGCATGAATAACACAACCAGCTCAGAGTTCTGCTGTGATACACCACAGTATATCTTCAGAGAATGCATAGTTTTATAGCGCTTTTGAAGCCTTTCCAGTACTTGAGACTGAAATTAGAGCAATTCAATCGTGAACAAATATTATTTGACTAGCAACATTCAGTTTCCTGATACTTGTTCACTGTTTTAATGAGAAATTATGTTCTTCCATAGCTTAATTTTTAGTATTAAGCTTCTGTGTTGTGATGCAGAGGGGCTGTCAGTAGACATACAGACAGTTCCAAACCCCTCAGTAAGAGTGTCCCCTTCTGTGTCTTGGATATACCTTTCTCTGGGAGGAACAGCAGTTTTTGAGGCTGTTGCAAACTGGATAAATGCTGCCTTAGCCACTGGCTAATAGAGGTGTAAGCATATGATTTTACCCTTCTGGTGTACTTATGTAGGTGTTTTTTCTGTAATGAGAGGATTGTGTGGTGGCGTGCATTGTAGGGACATTGCTGGGATTACTTGATGTGCAAGAGGTGCTTTGAAACTGAATTTTCAGTGTTTAGGCTGCACAAAAAGAAAATGGCATGGGAGGTTAATCTAAAACCTTATATGTCTACTTTTATCTTAATTGTGAGTTTCCTTTTTTTTTTTTTTTTTTAGGTCAAGACAATCTTTATGCTTTATCTTCCCCTTGTTCTAATAACCTCTTTGCAAATGACTGAGAAAGAAACGTGATATTCCTGCTCCCCCCACTCTACCCCACCATAGACATTCTCCAGATTTTGATAGACTTGTTTTATTTATTTCCAAAATTATATCCGCAGGAAACAAGCTGTTTAAATTCAGATTATGCTGAAGCAAAATGGTCCTGGTATGAGAAGCAACGTGCTGTTTTATGAGCGCAGAGTCCCTTTTCTCATAACTGATTGATAGTAAATATTTTCCTGAAGAATTATTGCCAACCATGAACAGTGCAACTGTTTCACTTTTTTTTTTCCATGCTACTTGCTGTACCAGCCATTGTCTGTAATTAAGATCTACAATTCACAATGCAGACGTTTGCACTTCCTCTGGGTCTGAGCTATTTATAAGGCATTTCAGCTGTTCAGAGTTTCTTTTGAGTGTTAAACTACGTGTAAACAGGCTTCTTTAGTCTTCAGTTATGCAAACATTGTGGAGTGGTTGTCATTTCTGCTTCTCTTACCACCCAAAATGACTGCATGTCAATGAAACCACAAATTAGAAAAGAATTACACTTGTGGTGTTTTTTTTAATGCATCAGAGTCTTTGAAGAAATACTACTATAAAAGCTAACTCATACATGGCTTTATAGATGAGGGTCTCTAAGTGTGTTCTGGAGATCAGTTCTCAAAGCTCTGCAATAAGGATGGTCAGGCAGGTGATATGAAAAATCTTAATATAAAGACTATTTTTAAAAGTTTGGTCAAGTTGATGGAGATGTTTCTACTTTTTGGAACCCTTGCTTTGGAATCTCAATCAAGCAAATTACATTACCTCTGAAATTGAGTTCAGTACATACTGAAAGGTCTCCCACACAAATGTTAGAAACTCCATCTCAGGTTTGACTGTCTATAAGGAAGAGCTTTTTCGTGATGATGACAGTCAACTGGAGCAGGTTGCTTGTGGAGGCTCTGCAGCCTCCATCCTTGGAGGTTTTCAAGACCAGGCTGAATTAAGCCCTGAGCTACCTGATCTGACCTCATAATTCACCCTGCTTTGAGCATGAGGCGGCAGGGCTGGAGAATTCTTGAGCTCCCTTCTAAATTGATCATCGTGGAATCCTCTCAGTGTATAGAGCTTGACTTGGCATCCTTAATCAAGATTCCCCCACAAATATTATGTGTGGTGTGACATGCTGTAGTTCCAGCCCCTGTGTTTGCTGTTTAAAGAATTACAGCCTTGAGGTCTTCATTCAAGATCTGTCACATCAAGTTTGTAAGGAGTGTTCACCAGGATAAGTGTTATGAACCAAGCTCAACTTGCATTTCCAAAGTACTTTGGGATCCTTTGTGCTAGAAATGTGAAACTGTTTGGAATCCAAGTCATCAGTGTCTTTAGTGATAAACGGGGGCAAACATGAAAAGAAGCAATGCTTCTTAAATAGTCACCTGCAGTGACAGCACCCTCAGATGGTACAGAATACATGACATTAACTAAATGTGTCTTCAGTGTTTTTCAAATACAGGAAGTGAAAAAGTTGTTTGAAAAATATGTCAAATTCTTGTGCTAAAGATTGTGGTATGAAACACTGGAATGATAATTTCCTGGTGTCTCCCACTGCAGGGAAGCCATTGGTGTGGCCGAGTGTCGCATTTCTGAAGGCAGAGCGAGTTCTGAGCTCAGCCTAGTGAGAGAACGCCTAAAAATCAGGCTGCTTTTGTAGACTGATGGGGGCTAATGTGGGGTGGGCTCCAGCGTCTTTGCTGTTGGGAGCGGACAGGGGAGGGGAGGTAGTGTGGAGCGAGTTCATGGTGAGGCGTGCGCTGCAGCACTGCCCACTGATGCATGCCGGATCACCCGCACGCAGAGATCACATGGCTCCTCCAAAAGTCAAACGATCAATTCGCCTCGTTTTGGCTCTGTACTTAATGCACAAACAGTGCGATCTGCAGGGCTGTAATTGCATTGTTAGGGCCAAGGAACAAGCCTGTGCCTTTTCAGCAGACAGCTGGCAGGGAAAGAGGCATGTTGTTAGGAAAGAGAGAGGCAAGGCAAATAAAATTACTGCTAACGCTCAGAGATCGGCAGGAGTCCTACTTGCCTAATCTTACCGGTGGGAGCAAGCGGCTGTTGTAATCCAATTATAGCAGCATAAGCAATTTGTTAGACACTCCGCATAATGTAACAATTTCCCAATAAACTCTGACTTGTAATAACGTCGGCAAGAGCCCACATAAATCTGCCCGAATGGTGGGGGCTGGAGTGTTCGGCTGGGGGCTTGTAATTTGTGCCATCAGCACGTTTGGTGGAGTGTGGTGTGGTGCAGTCTTTCAGTGCAGGAATTTTAAGGGGAAAAGCGTGGCACACCCCTCCAAGAGAAAACCATTAGCAAGGGTCAAAAGAGATACCAAACAAAGCCGTGAGGTGGCTTTTCTAGGAGGGAGTAAAAATCAACCCCCAAGCGCAAGGCACTAGCTGATGAAGATTTAAAAAATATTAAAAAGCAGTAATGAAAATTGTAGCATTTTAAATTACAGCAGGAGGAGGAGGGGGGACTAGAATTACATCGGGTTTGGAGGGGGAGGGAGGAGAATATCCTTACTTATATTTAAACCGTTTAAATATTAAAAAAGAAGCTCAAGTATTGAAAGGGATGCTCTGTGCTTAGTAGACAGAGAAGCCACATGTCCTGTCTCAAGCAATTCATAATCTACAAAGGGAGAAATTAGACCTTTTCTGGTATCCAGTTACTCTCTCCTCTTTCTTGCAGCTCCTAGCTGGCTTCATGCATATTGGCACAGCATCTTGATGGTGTGTCTGAGAGATAAAACGTAGGTCTAGAACCATTCACTTTGAGTGTACCCCAGTGAATTTAACTTTTTTGGCACAATGATGAATGTCCACTCTGGTTCATGCAGATCTACACAAAGAACTAATCTAATTTAGGTATTATTTAAAAGTAAAATCAGTCTGCTGCACTCTGGCTGTCACTCTTAGAGCACGTTGCAAGTTACAGCATTGTAGACACCAGTTTAAGGTTTATGTTTAGCAAGATTTAAGGTATCATATTTCTGTTAATCTCTCTATTTAGCATTTCCCTTTGCTAAGATGCAGATAGGCAGCAGGCAGAATAAAGTAGGTCCCTTTATATACAGCATAGGGACAGTCAGAGATCCAGGATTTTCAGTGTAGTTCTTAACATCGCTGCGGTGTAAAAATGCCTGACTTCATACCACAAACAATACTTTATTCATTTCTTAGCTCTGGGATCCTGTGAGACTTCAGCGTGGAGTGACATTTCTGCTCTCGTTTCTCAAGTTGTGGCAGCACAATGCCTCTGTATGGGTGGGGGGGAAATAGTTCCCACCCATACAAAACAGTTACCCTCATCGTTTGGAGCTCCTGCTCTCAGTCCCTGTGTTTTGATGCTGTGCTACTCAGGTTCTTTGGCTTAGCAAATAAAACCAATTAAAAAACAAAACCCCAAACCTAAACTGTCAGCCATGTACATGCAGCTCATACAGTTACACCTGCACCATGTTTGCCTTTATGATGGTATCATATTTTGTGTAATTTTGGAGTGTGTTTACATATTCACCTGTCATACTAGTCCTGAGATGATTTTTATTTAAACTGTAAAATAGTAACTGAGACGTGCAGGCAGGCTGCTGTGCGGATAATGCTGCATATTTTGCCCTTCATTCTGTGGAAGTCAAGCTTCCATTGTTCTTAATCTTTGTTGTCTGCCAGCGTCTCAAGATAACAGGCTGAGACAGTGAGCGTTTCCAAAAGTATCCTAATACATATTTTCTTGCAACATAAATACACCTGAAGAAGTGTATTTAAAGAGGACAGGTATTATCTTAGTTTACTGAAGCTGAATCAATAAACTGCAGTGCTTCTAATAAAGCCACTCAGTGTCTGGGTTTAACTAATGGCTGATTTTCACAGCTTTGACAGTGAGCTGTGTGCGTTATTTTCTCCTGATATTGTAAAAATAATGAGAGCAAATTAGAACAATCAGTTTACCCCGATAGCTGCTGATTGGAGGTGATGGGCAATATGGCAGCGGGTAATCCATCTTCGGGCTCCTGTCACATTAACTTCAGCAGTGTGGAAAAGATCAGGCGGAGCGAGCGGGAATCCTGCCCAATCAGAAAGCTGAAATTAATGAGAAGAGCATTGTTCTGTGATCAACCTTTTAATTAGCAAGAGTGGAGATGGAGGGAGTGATGAAGCTGGCAGCACAGCTGCACAATGCTGGGCATGTTTTCGGTGAGGGGGAGGAAAAACATGGGTTTTAAATTACCCCTTCTGTGCTCCCTGTACACCGGCAGTGTGTCTTCATTCTAAACCCCTTAAAAGATCTTAATAAACAGCCACATCCAGGTTAATATTGCAAACGTGGCTGTTACTAATGAGTAGTTTCAAAGTAGGTCGTTTCGGGGGTCATTTAGGAAAATGTTGATCACTGTTTACAAAAAAAAAGAGAGACAGGGTTTGGTGTTAAAGTTTCACTGCATCAAGGAAAGAAGAGGAGGGAGATGGATAAAATTAGAGTAAGGGACTGCCTTTTTTAATACTCCTCTCCTTATTTAGTATATGTTTGAAATAAGATTCCTCGGCATATATTTGTAACAAGACTCCTCAGTTAAAAATACTATGTGTACCATGTGGCTTTCAGCAGCAAAAAAAGAGGAGAGATCAAATAGTGCATTGATTTCCTAATACTCCTTTTTGTGTTATTTTTCTGTGGATGGTTTTTTTTTGCCCCAGTATTTTTTGGTTTATTCACTCACCAACAGGAAATTATAATTTAAAATATTTGGCTGCTGTAATTGCTAAGATTGACTTGATTTTTTTTTTCCTTAGTGATTTGAGAAAATAACAGTCTTCTCAAGCACATTCTGAAAACAGACACTGGAATTAATGACTGTCAGATCTGAATACCAGTCTTAGGAAAATCTTTATTTTTGTAAAGGGGAAAAAATAATGTGGGGGTAAAAAGTGGTATTAGGGAGCAATTTCTGGGAACAAAAATAATAAGTATTATGAAATAATGTTTGCAGTGGGAACCCAGCTACTTCTGATTCCTGTTCTTACTTCTTTGCTCTCTACATTGTGTTCTTCAGGCAATTCTTTTGTCCTTCCCCATAATTCCCAAAGAAGTTGTAATGGTAGAAGTCTGAATCTCTGTCACTCTGTGCAGTGTCCTTTCTTTCAGTTTTCTAATTGGTACACAGGCTCTCTTCACTTTTAGGTATTCCACTTTCTGATACTGAAAAGCAAGTGAAATCTTGTCAGTTTGCAAGAGAAGGCAAAAATCAGCATCCAACAAACGGTGCAGGCTGTTTGTGTGAGTTGTAAACTCACACCCACTGTCAACTTAGCATTGCCTACTTTAGGTAGGTAGCAGTAAACAGGTGTGCTGGAAAGGAAAGCTGCTGTGGGTGAGGTTGCTTCCCTTGGGGTTTAGGCAGATCTCATCATCTTTGTTTCTTCCAGGAAACATTAGACAACCTTTACAGGCAGAACTGCAAGCCTCACTCATAATTATAGTAGAAATACAAACTGGTTTAGATAGTACAAAAGATCTGTGATTTACAAAGCTAACCTCTTTCAAGCTATAAAAACTATGTAGATAACATCCAACTCATACAAAGCTCCTGATTTTTAAAAAGGAGCGAGGGGAAAGAGGATACATCACTCCTACAAAATACAGAAGTTCAAAATACTAAAGTAAGCAGTTCCAATTTTTTGTAACTTTGCCACTGTTTAACCCTTCAAAGTAAAATTTTGTTTTGGCCTCAGTCTGATTACCCTCCACTCCCTGCAACCTGAGGCAGGAATAAAAGTTGGTGTGTGGAAGGCACAATATTCACTTAGCAAACAGCTGTTCAATATTTTATTTTATTCGTATTCCTTGTTCTGTGTCCCAGGCTGTATTTATTGCATGCCTTTCAAGTCCTGGTCAGAATATGGAAATACGGACTTCTCCTGGGGGTTTCCCCTGCAGTTTGAGTGCTTCACAAACATTAATTAATCCTTCCAGTGTTTCTTGGGGCAAGCATCCCTTTTTTGCATGGAAGTTCAAAAGTTACATTTAACAACTGAAATCTAGGAAGGAAGTAGCTTATTTCTACTAAGCAGTGAGGCCTAACAGGAGGAATATCAGATTAGGAATTATGAATCTAGATTTTGAGATATCTTTTGTCCTTGTCATATTCTGTTTTTTCATCTCAGTTCTTTCATCTGTAAAAGGATAATGGTGCTTTACATTTCCTCATTAGGCGTTTGGGAATCTGGAAACGTGCTGTCAGTTGAAGCATGTTTTGTACTTAAGCATTATTTTTGTCTATATACACCTAATGTTTACTTGGGCTCTGCTGCTGTGGCATCTTCTCTCTCCCCAGGTCCATCTACATTTTCAAAAAGCTGTTTTAGACACACATCTTAGGAAAGATGCCCTTGCCAATGGCTGCAGTCAAATTGCAGTCAAATACAGTCCTTATGGGATGCAAGAGAAAAAGTGTAAGAAAAAGTGGACACTTATTAAGCCAAACATTCTTCGTGTTGTTGTATAAAACACTGAAAGCTCTCAAAGCCTTTTGTTCTCCTTTAATAAAACTCAAGACCCAGTAAATCATTTCACAGCTGCTTAAATCCATTTGTTAGCTTCAAAAGACATTCCCTTGTGGATGGAAACGAGGTGGTAAATTCTTGCCCAAAAGTAATCATACTGCAGGAGAATAACTGGAAAGATGCAATGTGTTGCAGAATCCACTTTAAGTATGGAGCTACTACCGTGACTCCGTAATGGGATGTCCCAACATGGGGTATAATATCATAAATAGTGTAAATATGCCACTTGTGAATTAATAGGCAGCTTGGGATTGTAAATCTTTACATATATGTTAAAATGAACATAGAACTAATCTTAATTCTTTTTTTAACCTAATACAATAATTTCATTCTAGCTCCTGGTTGGGTTTTGCAACTCAATAGTTTTATCAGTGCTAGAATTTCTGGGTTGTGGGTTGCTTAGTTTTTTTAGTCCCATTTTCAGTTAAGTTAAAGCATTTCACATATCTTTCCCATTCCATTGCCTGTATTCTGTATTTTCTCTGTGCAGATTTCCTGTCTCTCTGTTTTCACCCCCATGCATGGCTCTCCCTGTTTTGGGGCCTTCATTTTGAGAGCTGCTTTGAGCCTGGAGGACAGCACTCTGGGGGAATGGTCATTCTCTGAGGTGTTTTTCTTCACCTTTTTTTATCTGATCTCCTTGAAGTTTTTCTCTGCCATCTTTCAGCATCAGGAGAGCTGTGTGCAGAGTGTTTCTACTTAGTGCCTTCTTCCTGAGGCTCAGTCAGCCTAGGGAACTTGGGCATAACTCTACAACACCCTGCGAGGCAACTGCACAGTATCTCAGGAGAAAAGGGGCGTCTTACCCACACTCCGACGGGGACCTGCAGAGAGCCAGGAGTAAAAGTTGTCCTGTTGCTCTACTGACAGTGCAGTCATCTGCTTTACGTAGGTACATTCTCGCTTTCTGGACTCCCGCCAGTTTTAATCACAAGTTCGATAACCATCACCTCTTTATCAAAATCCCTTTGAAATGCTCCTCGTATGAATGTAACTTTCTGAGCATCAGGACTGACATGAAAGGGAACCCCCATAGAGCAGTGTATCTACTTCTGTATTGTGAGTATGACCTGAGGCTGCCACAAAGGCTTTGATGCACATCCAGGTTCCAGACAATGTTGTGTGTGCTCTGAGGAGTTTACAACCATGTTGGGTGTGATATAAAGAGATTCTTACCCAGCTAAGACTCCCTTCTGGAGAGTGGTAGCTTTCATCTTTGAGGAAGCTACCCAGAATCCCTGTACAAGCTGCTGCAGGACATGCTGCTGCAGGGCACCTTGTATGGACAAACCAGCCTAGTTTGAACCTAATAAAGAAAATCATTAAGTAACTAGAGCCTATACAGGAAGAAATCTGCCCAGAACCCTGCCCTCTCTTTCAAAGAGCTGCCAGTAAACACATTTTCTAGAAACATGCTCTCAAGGAATGAAGCACACACCAGGCCGTGTTAAAGTAACAGAAGTTCCCAATGGTCCTGAGCAGAATGCTGGACTTGGTGGATCATATACCTGTATACCTGTGCCCTTCCTAGAACATATATGCATTGTCCAGCACACCAAAAGCCTTCCTGAATACTGTTGGTGAAGCCAAAACCAATCCTTTTTGCATTATGTGTTAGAAAGTTCATATCTCTAGGAAAACGATCTGTATTTTGCTCAATCCAATTATACATTTCTTTCTTTTCTCTGTGAGGGCTAGCAAACTACTAGCTGTTGAAAGAACACCATCAACATTTTCTTTACAATTTCTCTCACTCTTTTTTCATTTTCTAGACAAAATTGTCTAGAGAGAGTATTACTCTCTCCAGAAATCCTTCTCTGCTTAATGTAGTAGTATTTATTATAGGTGAAACAGCTTGAAGTTTAAAACATTCAGAATTTTCACTTGAATTTAACTATCCCCCCTTCTCATATGCACACCTATGAGTCAACATGTGGTATGTAGTAATTTTGTTTCTTGAATAATGAAACATGGTATCTGATCTGTAAAATGTAAGTATATCAAACTTCTTTTGTTAATAATATTAAAACACAAGGAGAACATTTATTTAAAGACAAATAATTTTGTAAGTTTACCTATTAAGGGTTTAATGCTGAACAGTTACTTATTAACTGTTACAGAATGTAATTTGTCTTTAAAGAGATTATAAAACCTTAGCTGTACTAATGAAATTAATACATACATTGAAGTACTAGTTCCTACAGTATATCTTGTAGTTCCCATGAAGGTGGGGTAAGAGAAATGTGAATTTGTACATTGCATAGATAAGATATCAGTGGGAAAATGAGAGTAGCACTGTTGGGTTGGCAGTCTCATATCCTACAATAATGTTTAATAGAATAAAACAGTTCTCACTGGAGAACTCGATGTCTTGCTCTCAATTTACTTCCAAATACATAATTACCTTTATTTCTGAGCATTTATTATCATGGTAACCTCTTTGGATCAAGTGCTGACATGTAGAATCCCTTCTAATGTGAAAAACCAGATCAACAGGCTTCAAATCCTCTCCTCGAGTGGAGACACATTTTCCTTCAGAGTTTTCTGATACTGAGCTAGAAATCTCTTCATCTTATGTGGGATGTCAAGTGACTCAAATTGTCTGGAGGTGAGACACTTGTCTCCATCTTCTTTCTTTCGAACTAAATTACTGTTGACTGGCAGGACAGGTTTTGATCCTGATGGTCACAGGAGTTGATTTGGAGTGATACCAGGTTCCAGCTGGCACCTGTCTGACTTTTCCCTCTTTGCGATCCCAAGAATGGCAGATACCAACTGCAATCTTTACTCAGATAACTGGTCAGTTAAAGGCACAAGACAGCAATCATGTTGAAATCAGCCATGTAACTTTTCTTCTAATTGTAAAAACAGTAGATGGTTGTCCCTGGAGACAATGGAGTTCATAGTTAAAACAGCTTGCTGCCCGGCAGATCACAGCCTGATCTTCCCAGTCAGTGGTAAGTGACTTGCTGCTAACACCTCCAGCAAAAGTGCCTCCATACCAGGGACTCTGAGGTCACTTGTGTTACATCTGGATCATATCTTCATCTAACATTAAAACATCACATGAATGAAGAGCTTAAACGTTTGCCTCGGATGCTGTGAGGGTTTACCTGGGGACAGTGAAGGTATGAAAAGAGATGTTCTCTATTCCCATGTAATACATTTATTATTGGGGATCACGAGGCATATCCTGTGAAACCAGCTACAGACATAATGAATATGGCTTCAAAGCAGTCTGAAGTTACCCGTGAGTCTCCTGGAGGTGAGTCTAATGGATAAAACCATGCCAGAATAACTAGTGTTCCTGTGTGTCACGTGCAGCTTGGCTCTTTAGCACATAGCAGAAAGGTGTAGGTTGAACATTTCATATATGTCAGGTATGCTCAAGCTCAGTGGGCACATGCCAGACTGAAAATTGATGTTTCTTCCTGTCATTCATGAGAGAGGAATGAAGCTCCACATTTGTGTATTTAACGGAGTGAAGTCCATGGTCCCATCAATGTTTGCTACTCATTGAAAGCCAGTTTGCTCAGTTACCATCAACAAGTTTACATCTGTGCCTTCTCAAGTATAGTCTGAGCTATAAGGGGTTGAATGTCCTCTTGCAGAACAAGACATTTTCTGGTTTGTTATACAAGGAGGGCTGGAAGGTGGATCCAGGGTAGCAGATTGAGTGCCATCACATGTGACACGTGCAGGACAACCAAGTGATCAGGCCCAGTCAGCATGGGTGTATGAAAGGCAAGTCTTGCTTGACCAGCGTGATCTTCTGTGATGAGAGAAGGCTGTGGGTGTGTCTGCCTGGACTTGAGTAAAGCCTTTGACACCACTGCCCACAGCATGTTCCTGGAGAAACTGACCATGCCCAAAGAGCATGGAGTTAAATTCAGCTAGTGGCCAGTTACTGGTGGTGTTCCCAAGAGCTCAGTATTGGGACCAGTTCTGTTTAGTATCTTTACTGATGATCTGGATGAGGGAATGGAGCACACCCTCAGTAAGTTCACAGACAATACTAACTTGTGTGAGAATGTTGATCTGCTGGAGAATAGGAAGACTGTGGAGGGATGGGGACAGGCTGGATCGATGGGCCGAGGCCAATTGTATGGGGTTCCATAAAGTGAAGTGCCAGGTCCTGCACTTGGGTCACAACAACCCCCTGCAGCGCTACAGGCTGGGGGAAAAATGGGTGGGAAGTAGCCCAGCAGAAAAGGACCTGGGGGTGCTGGTCAACAGCAGCTGAACACGAGCCAGTGTGTGCCCAGGTGGGCAAGGAGGTCAATGGCATCTGAGCTTGTATTAGAAATAGTTATGCCAGCAGGACCAGGGCAGTGATTGTCCCTCTGTACCTGGCACTGGTGAGGCTGCACTTCGCATTCCATGTTCAGTTTGGGGCCCCTCACTACAAGAAGGACATTGAGGTACTGGAGCAAGTCCAAAGAAGGGCAGCAAAACTGGTGAAGGGAAGCACAAGTGATATGAAGAACATCTGAGGGAGCTGAAGGTGTTTAGCCTGGAGAAGAGGAGGCTCAAGGGGAGACTTCAATGCTTTCTACAACTGCCTGAAAGGAGGTTGTAGCAAGGCAGGTGCAGCCTCCTCTCCCAAGCAGGAACAAGAGGAGTAGCCTCATGTTGTGCCAGGGAAGGTTTACATTTGTATAGTAGGAGAAACTCTTTTGCCAAAAGGATTAAGGAGCATTGGAACAGGCTGCCTAGGAAAGTTGAGTCAGACCTGGAGGTATTTGAAAAGTTTGTACATGTGGCACTTAAGGACGTGGTTTAGTGGTGGACTTGGCAATGTTAGGTTAACAGTTGGACTGGATGATCTTGGAGGGCTTTTCTAATCCTAATGATTCTATGATTCTACCTTCTGGGACTTCACAGGTTCCTCAGAGGTTCCAGTCTCTTGTCTTGCAGATACTATTTTGTCCCTTTAGTGAGCTCATGGATTTTCATCTTACAACCAGTTAGGGGCTGATCTGCGGTCTTTTCTCCACTCTATTTCCATCAGAAGATGTTTCCAGAACCCAGTTATTGTAATGACTGGAAATCCTCTCCCGAGTTTCCAAGCTAGTTTATTCATAGAGAGATTGTACCACTGATTCTTTGACTTGTTTCTTCCTTTTGTTTTAATAGTTCTTGTTCCCTTTTTGATGTTTATCCCCATATATTTTGAGAGAGCTGTCATGTCCTCTTTGTTTTATTAGAACAAATTAAATGGTCCTTGAGGAGTGGCATGATTTAAGAAATGGAAGAAAGACTATGAAGATGTTTGAGCATTTGTGGTTGAGGAGTTTGTTTTCTAGGAGGAATTTATTCATGTTTACTTTTCTGATCACTCTCTTAGACAGAAATTGTCAAATTATGGCCCTAAACTGTACTTCAGCTATTGACAGTCTTAAGTACATGTAAAAATCTAATTCTTCTGGCTGATGCAAAGCTTATGGTTTAACTGTTAAAATTTAAGGCAGTGACACAATCTGCATTCTTCTGAAAAGAAGAGGAAAATTAGGCAAATCACTGCATCCTCCAACTTGTTATTGTCAGGTATCATGGTCCCTTAGTTCTCCTGGAACATTGTTCTGCCCTTTTCAGTACTCAGCAATACTACTGCTTGACTGGAATACAGAATCACCAGTAGTCACTGCCACTAATTGGCAGATTTTAGAATTTATAGTTTTCTCAGAGGGAACCTGGAATGGGAAATAACTCATGTTGTGCAGTAAAAGCAACTGTTCCATATTTTCCTTCATGTATATTTAACACTATCTGTAATTTACAAAAATAGATTTGAATTAGTCTGCCTGTGGAAGCTCATACCTAAGATAACTTCGGGAAGGCAGGCAGACAGTCCCTTGTTGCTAACTAACCGATGGCTTAGTTACGGCTGCAGCTTGGTGGGAGACAGCAGTGCTCACTGTATACCTTGCTGAGCCGTACTGTTGAGGAAAATTAAAAATGAGCAACCAAGTAGTTGCTCTCACAGTCCTGAAAGTAGTATTCAAAGTAGCTGCAATTACTTATTTTACTCTAGTAATGAATCTTGACAGGCCAATAGTCCGTAACTGTTCAATCAGATAGACAGGTTGTTTGGGTCCTGTGTCCAACAGGCAAACTTGCCTTCATGGTAGCCTGAATTTGTGAAATATGATAGGTCTATCCTATATATGTGTGCACAGATTCAGATTTAACTATCTTCTCATAACCATAAAGTTATGAGAACCATAAAGAAACTCCTGTTGCTTCTCAGCACAAAATGAAACCCTTATAAACAGTGACAACAAACTGAGAATTTAGGTAAAATACATGATGCTTAAAATATTTCAGCGTTGATTTTTCTGACCCCACTTCTGTCATGTTAAAGAATAGCTTTTGTGTTTAGACTAACATTCATTTAGAAGAAAATAAAAGTGAAAAACACTTAACAACTATACTACAAAAAATTAGATTGTTAATTAACTAAGACTTGTAATTTCTCAGCAAAAATAGCTCTGTCTCTGACAAGTAAACCTTCCTTATAGATCTTTGATTGTAGGTAATAAAAATGTTGCTTAACTAATGCCGATTATGTGCATTTGTTGTTTTCTTTCAAGTCACTGGATTTTACAAAATTGTGTAAACTACAGAGCTGAATTTGCTTGTTCTCCTGCCATGCTCATTTAGATCTGTCAGCCCTTTTCTGGATCATAATTTGTAATCCCAAACAGTTCTGAGGTGGGTTGTAATGGAGGTATTTCAAGATTTGATTTAAAAGATTACAGATGATTAGACTTCACAGTCAATTAATTCGTTGTTTGAGACCTGAGTTTTGAGACTGGTTCAGGTCACGAGTGAAGTTAAGTTTGGAACTTAATGATTTGTGGAGAGAATCAGCGGAAGTTCTTAAAAACACATGCATCATAACAAAATTCACAGTTTTTGAAAAATTTTATATAGTTGGAGGCATGAAATTGAAAGTCAAGATTGAATGTTTAAACAGGTCCCTTGAATACTGCATGCTCTCAAATTGTAAAGTCAGAGTACTGCAGTACTCTTTAAGAACCTGGTATTTGTCGCTGCAACAAATGAGTGATACAATAGCAAAGGCTTGTGAACCCTAGAGTTGGAAAGTCTTACAAAAAATAATTCTCTATACAGCGTCTTTTAAAAATGGTTTCAGATTTTGCTTATGAGAAATGAAATGCATCAATATCAGATAACTATAACTTGGCTTCAGTCAAAGTCTAAATCACTTTTCTTTCCAAAAGCCTGTCAAGTATATACGAGCTTTGACAGTGAGTTTGGAAACACTTAGGTTGGAAAAGACCTCAGGAGGTCCAAACTTCTGCTCAAAGCAAGGTCAGTATTGAATTCATTAGTTCCTGTTAAGCTCCACTGCTAGATACCTGCTTTACCTGAGTTTTACATATGCAGAACATCTACCTTACAGTTTTAGGTCTCCCACTACACCCAGAAACTAAGCCACCACTTAAGAGTATGTATGAGAAGGGCTACATTTTGGCCCTCGCTGCTGCCTGCCTTTCTGTCCTAAGGTAACACTAAGGGCCTCATCAAGTTACACAGTTTGGAAGTAACAAAGACACAAAAACAAGAGCTGCAAGCTGTTTCTCTAGAAGAGGGTGGGAGATATATTGCTTCTAATATACAAAAGTGATCAGAGATCTCAAAAGTTTCAATATTTGGGCATGTGTATGGGGGAACTGCTGGTGATGTCTTGAACTGCAGTTGGGTCAGCACAACTTCTTACCTGTCTCTCATTTGAATCCAAGCCACAGCTATATAGAGGTGTGGACTGCAGTGTCAGCCTGAGAGGCACACAGCTTAAGGCTACCAGCATCACTAACAAATCTGCAATTGCAGAGGTCTTACTTTCACTTCAAATGTCCTTTCATTGCTGCTGGACAGGTCAGATATCGGACTGTAATCCTCTTGCACCACATGCGAGAAGTGTGGGGAGAGGGAAGTTGTTGCCAGCACTTTTCTCCACGTCCTCTTAAGGGGATAAGAGGAATGGTCTTGGATGCCATCTATATGGTGGGAGGAGGGTCTGTGTGTCATGATTTGGGTGCAGCAGCAGGACTGTGTACAGAGTTCGGGCCCAAAATGGCAAGGACAGCTGTCAGATGGGACTGAGGGACATGGGCGAGCGATGTTGGGAAGTTTTGGTCAGGTGCGTCTGTCATCTACTCGGGTCTGGTTACTTCTAGTCTTTCTTACTGGACTTGTCAGAGCCATAAAACGTAGCTGTGGATAGCCTAGCACATCCTATTGTATTTCCTCATCTCTGTCACATACTGATATTAAAATCACAAACTTCTGAGGGCAGGCAATGTTCAGAAGTCCCCTGGTGGTTACACATCAGAATTGCTGTGATGAGTAAAGGAACTTAACTAAAGCACATCCTCCCTAGGGTACTTGTCTTCGGGGGAAAGTGAGTTACTACCATGTCTGTATAGATTTTAGAGTGGTATCTGGGTGCTGTGTCTCAGTGTGAGAAGACTCTTAACACACTCGACTTTTGATTCAGCTTTGGAAGGCTGTGGAAACACTCAGTTCAGCTGTGTTTTTTCTAATTGGTGAAGTCCAGACCATGCCTTTACTAACAAGTCTGTTTTGTTTTGTTTTGTTTTGTTTTGTTTTGAAGTGACAGATTTGTTTGCTGGCGCTTGAGGTGAAGTTTACACTTGTGTGGTATGGTGTCACCTTGTGACATTGCCCTACTCAAGCATCATTCTGTGCAGAGGCCTCCAAAGTCATTCCCAGTATTAAGCAGTGCTTTGTCTCTGTGTGAAGTGTGTTAGGATACATCTGTTTAACTGATAGGCTTGTGAAATGAAGAGGAGTGACTTGCCTATGGCAGCACAGGAAGGCAGAGAGTAGGTAGTAAAACTCAAAAGACTTGGCTCCCATCTTCCTTTCTCATTTTTGCATTGTACTTGCAGCTTTCAGTTTATCAAGAATTAATAAGTAATAACCTATGATTAAAAAGGGCTGACACTCTTTCTGTCGTGAGATGTTTCTCTGTCCTCAGTGTTGTGCAGAACTCAGCAGTTACACCTTTTCAGTTTTACTTAAGCTGCATTACTCAATATTTAATGATGAAATAGAAAAACGTAATTCACAACTGCAGTCAGTGCATTGGGATGTTTGTCAGATGAAAGGCGGGGTGAAGTAGCAAGACTTCTTTATACCATGAAAATTGAAAATTTTCAACAACTTTTTTATTAAATTTCTTGCTACATTTCACGTTGTACACACAGTTGACATGATAATCCTTCAGCTTGTCCTAAATTGCATTTTAAAATAGAGATCAGTTAATTATAGCAATCTTGAGTATTTTTAATCGGTTATACAGGGAATTTCTCATGACGCTTGTTTCTCTTGAATTTCAGATAAACTAGTGGATGTGTTCTTAATTCCTCATGTGACTACAAAAAGTAAATCAAATAAAAATTACGAACAACACCACCCAATACCGCTTTGGGTGAGGTCAGATAGTCATAGCTTAGCATCTATGGCTCTTCTGTTTGGAGAGTGCTAGAGGGAGCTCTAACCCCTCGATCAGAGGAACAGACTGTCAGTGGTGCATCTGAGAGTTTGGTCTGTTGTAGGAAGTGTTGACTTCTCTTGACATTTAATTTTGGTTTGTTGCAGAAGGTTGCATATGGTTTTCCCTCCGTGATCCCAGATTGCTCTTACTAAAGGAGAAGATGCGAGTAATGTGTTTGCAAGTATCCTATTATTAGATTTAATACAGGCTATTGTGAGCTACCTGAAAATACAGTAAACAAGTGAGAAGCATCACAGAGGTGTTCAACAAATAGCATGCAATGGTAAAGTCTTAACAGTCCTTTCCTTTCACAGAAGAGGACAATTCTCAAAATAGAAGACCTGATGATATTTGAAAGAGAATACATTTAAAACTGTTGGAAGGAGAAGCTACTTTACTGACCGTGTAATTGGTTCTTAGATGTTTAGCCAATTATTACAGTGGAAGTTATAGAAAGGGTTGGTGATTATTAGATAAATTTACAATGAGATGCATCAGTGCATGAGGATGGGAGAAATTTCTCATATCACGTCCTCCACACTGATTATATTCTTGATATGATAGGAAAGTAACTCTCAGAAATGGGATGAAAAGAAGAAAACTTGGCTTGTATTTGTAGAAAGGGAAATGTAGGTGAATTGATACTATTTTTACTGTTTATTAATAAATGCATTAAAAGGAATAGCAGAATCATGCCTTTGAATGAAAGAACAATATTTGGAAAATACAGCATGTGGAAGGACCAAGTGAGGTTAGCAGTCCTGTTTTGCCACAGTTTACTGGGGGTGTTATATTGCTTATATGCTATATTCAAACAATACCACTTTTATTTGGTCTACTGTAGAAAGAGGAATACTGGAAACCTCTCTCCCTTATTTAGTTTAAGGGTTTTTTTTGAAAGATTATTGGCAGTGTAACAGCCAAGAAGGAATGCACAGTGCAGTAGTCTGTGACTTGGGCTTCCAAATTGTGCAGTTTGAGTGTCAGCTGATGAGGACAAAGCATTGAAGCTGAATATGCCTTCCTGAACCACTTTTATGGGTAGAGCTGGTCACTTCTTGCAGAGGGTACTGTGTTCTGCCTTTACTCTGTCATGTGCTTTTGCATATCAACAACGTTTGGCCTTCCCAACATAATGCAATTTCTGCAGATAGAGAATTCATTCAAGAATGTCCTTACCTTGTATTTTTGGAATCTGTTCCTCAGGTCATGAATCTCTTGCCAGACACCAGTGAAAGACTGGACCAACACAAGATACAAAGTCATAGAGAGCTTAAGGTAGCATAGACTTCTGGAGGTCTCCAGTCCCAGTGCCTATTCAGAGGAGGATTACCTTCACAACCATTTCATTTTGCTCAGAATCTTGCTCAGTCATATTTTGAAAGTCTTCCTTTTAATGTCAAGAGTTTGCTTGCTATAGCTTGTTCCTGTTGCCCCTCTTCCTGTTGTTACACACTTTTCTGGAAAGATTCTGTCTCACTTTCCTCTGTAACCTCCCTTAGCTAGTAGATAGCCCTCAGTCTTCTCCAGGCCAAACACATCCAACTTCCTTAGCAATCATAGGGGTCTTTCATGGGAAGCACCCCAGTTTGCTCACAATGTAACATTTGACTGAAAGGTTGTCAGAACAGCTCATCTTGAGAAGGTAATTGCCTTGCAGGCAAGGCAAACTCTGTCGAAGATTTTGGCTGCAGCCCACTGACCAGCTTTGACTTAATATTGTACAAGAATATTTAAGGTATTTGTCCTCTTTTAGCTACCTCTGTGGTGGCTGCTAACAGCAGTAGTACTGGCATCAACCAGTGTGAGCTGATGAGATGTCCTCTTACTGTATCTAACTGTACCGGTGGAAAAGAATACCACTCAGCCTTTGCCTTGCTGCTGCAGGTTGCTGCCCTCCAGGATCTGTCAGCAAAACTGCAAACCTGCTTTCAGTTAAGATGAGATGTTTTAGAGTAGACAGTTTAAATAGCAGGTCTTTGCTAACAAGCTTATTTTGACTGAAATAGGTTAGAGAGTGCTCATGTAGCCAACTCTGCTGGCAGATCCAAGGAGTACATTTGCAATGGGAGCAAGGCACATACATGAATTTTGAGGTTCTTCAGAATGATGCTGGGTTTTTGTTTGTTGCATCTCTCCAGTATCCCTGGAAATACGTAATACTCCTGTAGCTGGGAAATGCTGTATGATATCCAGCATATATATTCACAACTTCCAGTTCTGAATCACTCATGTTGCCTTGGCCAGGTAGTTTGATGTCCTTGTTCCCTCTGTTGTTGGTAGCAAAATGCATCTCCAAGGAAAAAACTCATGGAAAATAATACTGGGTAAACTGTCTTGGAGGGCTTGTATTTCCTGATGACAAAAGCTTTACACAGGCAGAACCAAGTGATCTGAAAATCTCAATAGTGTTATTGAGAGCAGATAACAGGTCTTTTCAGTCATTCTCTCCATCTATTTGTGTGTTGTTCCCAGTGGTACTAGTCTTCACTGTTCAGCCATGTTTTGAATCACTTGAGTCCACCTAGCTGTTCCTGGCTGCTTTTCTCTCTGAATTAAGGGAGCACTTGAAGCAAGAAGAAAATCAACAGTAAGACCCATAAAGAGAAACTTCACTCAGGCAGTAGATCATGCTTGAGTGTTTTAAAAGCAGAAGCAACTGTTCCAGAAAACTTGAAACTGCTGCTTAGAGCATAGCTTACTTACACCTTTCCCTGCCGTAAATGAGCCCTTTGCTGCTACTGGCCATTACCTGATGATTTTAGTAGACTGGTTCTCCAAGTGATAATGTGCATATTCCTTCCCTCCATTAACAGCAATAACACATAATCGTCTCAGCAGTTCCAACTCTGGTTCTGGTAGCCATTCCGAGGAAGAAGGCATTTCGTTTAGTGGTTTCCACTGGAAGTGATTTGCTATTACTGGAGGATCTGCTTTGAAATTTGTGTATGATCATTTCACAGCTAGTAAAAGGTGTGCTCTGAAATCTAGCTCTTTAAGAGTGATGGTGTTTGCCCTCCCCGCCCCCCCCATATGTCTAGATATGCATTTGGTTTGGGAAAGTAACATATGCCAGTGCTGTGCTGATGCAAGCAGATTTCTCATCAGCGCTTGTTATTTGCAAAGACAACTTGGAGATAAGGAGGAGGAGGAGGAGGAGAGGGACTCCCAATTCACATCCATTGCTGGCATCAGAGAAATTTTATTTTGGAGGTTTTTGTCAACACTTAAAATCTAGGTGGGAGACCTATATCAAAGGAAAGTTTACAGTAAGAGCTATGAGATTCCAGACAATTAAACTTTATTAGTTTGTCTGAAACATTAAGTATTAGCTTAAAAGAATAGTTTTTTAATCTCCTCTCCCTGTTGCTGTTTACTGTGTAGCAGTGTGGGAGAGCAGCAGCTTCTTCAGCAAGGTATTATTGCTGCTCTTTGAGTAGCCCGTGTGCAAGTGCCCATAGCTCTGTCCTCTCTCCCCAGTGCCTAGAGAGACTCAGCATGTTACTTTTCTGATGTCTGCAGCTTTTTCTGGCCCTGAACAAAGCCAGCCTTCTCCCTTTCTTCTGTATCTGAGGTAATATCTATCCTTAGCCAGGTGCCCTCCAGGCTGACACCATATCAAAGGTACTTAGATGGTACCTCTGAAAACTATTGCCCTCCCAGGACTTCAGAAAGTGCAGCAGGTTGGCCTGCTGTGTCCAGCATAATTCCAGTGATCTTTCATCTAGATGTATCCTTTCTTATCAAAGTGACAGGCAAAATGGCTTGGGCACTGTTAATTTTGGTATGTGTATTTTGAATTTTTTCTCGGAAATAAACAGTAAAGATGCTGTGGTTTCTTTCATGGTGCTTTCTTTTTGACTCTCAGATGTGATTGATGATCATCTACTTCTGGGTTATGTTCGATTTGCAGAATGTTTCAGTGAGCTTTGCAGCGTGGAAAGTAATTCAGTACTGAGCGAGTAAGTCCATATATGTGCTAAACCCGTGGTTAACCTCACAGAGGCTGTTACGTGGGATGAAGGCGGGCAGAAATGGGTAGATTCTAAACTGAGCTTTAAAAATAAAAGTAAATGGAGTGAGTTGTTTAATGACTTAGCATTGTAGCCTTGCTGTCAACTCAAACACTGGAAAAACAGGTTCATCCTTGCGAAGGAGAAAAATGAGGAGCTGGCTGCCCTACTCATGTCTCTCAGGTGCTATGGCTCATGGGATCCTGCTCTTTATGATGAGACAACCCCTCACCATCCCCCAATTCTCAGAGCAAAGGAGTTCTTTCATAGGAAGCTGCCAATGAGGAGCTGCAAATAACTTCTTTTCTCTTTGCTTAGTCTTGGCAGTCTGGGAATCAGTTCTGCAGCATTTGGTAATTACAAACCTAAAAAAGAAGAAGCCAGCCATATAAATTGAACCTGTATCCTCTTAATTATGCTGTTACTGCCTTTAGGCCATGCAAACAGCACCCTTCCAACAGGATTCTCAAATAACTAGCTCTACCCTTTAGCATGGAGGCCTGGCATACATTCTCAGCTCCGTTTCACCATTTTTGTTACATTGCTACATCAGAGTGGTATTGAGTGGTAATTCATCATGGGCAGTAGCAAGCAGTCCCATGGCCACGCAAGTAACTTTGGAAAAGCCAACCAAGCTGAGACTCTCTGGCTAAGTGCAGCTTTGCAGGTTGCTCTGCAGGCTTTTACAGGCATCAAATGGAATCATCTCGTGTCCACACTGATACTTTTTAATCCCTCTGCTTTTCCCATATGCTTCTAAAATGCTTCAGAATTCCCGAGCTGGTGAAACTAGTTTCATGTTTGGATGTGTTGTGGGCATTTTTAATGTGGTCCATCTTGAAGAATACTCAGGATATAGAGACAAACGTGGCTTTGCTTTCATTGTGAAGTTTCTGTCTTTTCCCCCCTTGCCCCGGTCCCTGGACATACACCTCCATGATTCCTTTCTTTGTCATCCCATTCCTTGGGTTTTTTTCCCCAGTGTCTTTTATCTTTTGAGTAAAGTTTGAACAGTACGCAGAAAGTTAACTGCCTGGAGTCTTTTAAATATAAGTAACACGCACCCAGTAATAAGCTGTCGGTTGTTTTTTTGCTGCCTGCAAAGAAACATAAACACAGCGCTCATTTCTGGCAGGTTTTTACTGTCAGAGTTTCTCCTATTATATTTATCTTACAATTTGCCAGGGGGTGAAGTTATTAAGTTTTAGCAGCAGCCATCGATCAAGTTCACAAGTTAACACGATAAAGGCTCTGTGCCGCTCCGATCCGGGAAAATGATGATCCTCACTCGGTAATTAACTAAATGAGAAAGTTAAATCTTACTTGAGAGCTGGGAGAGATGAAAGAGAGGTGTTTGTCAGTTTCTCAGTGGAAATTAGAAGCAGTTTTCTGCAATTCCCTAAGCTGCTGCTCTGTCATATTTTACATAAGCACTGGGAAAACGTCTTGTAATTAGTGCTGTCATGGAGGATTTTTTTTGCTGAAGGATGTTGGAATAATTCATTAGATTATCAAGAAAGGCTTGTGTCCTGAAATGATTAGCACAGTGAAATTTAAACCATTAACGATAACAAGTTTAGAGCTTGCTGCAGTGCAGAGGCACCCGGGGTATGTCTGTGCCTATTTCAATCATTTCTTATAATTAAACATTATGTCCTCTTTTTTCCTCCCCTTCACTAAGACCCATCCAAATTCCTGTTAAGGTGGCTCTGTCTAGATCAGTGACTTAACCACAATGGGTGGTGAAAGCAGTTGGAGGTAAAATGCTGCAGTTGCAGAGAAGTAGTAGAGGACATCTCTCTCTGTCAGAGCCTGTAGGCCCAGTGAGTCCCAGAAGGAGGGGAGAAGCCCACTATGGCCTTTTGGTACTGGAATGTGGAAGGGAAGATCCTTCCTTTTGTCTAGGGAGAAATTGAAATTTGCAGTAGTGTCTAATCTCAGTCTTTTCAGAGCTTCAGCATGAAAATGTCTTCAAGGTTCAGAACATCCCAAACCTTGCTGTGGTCATTTAAGCCATTCTTGATATTCTAGGAGGCAGCTTCTTTTTAATTTTTTTTTTTTAAATTATTTTTTGTTTTAAGGGATGTCTTTTTACCTTAAGAAACTTACAACCTAAATTCATCTACCCTGTGGAAAGTGCCTGAACAAAGTCCTCTTCTATGATTAGAGGATATGATGGTGGGTTTTTTTTAAATATATAAAAGTTGTGACCACTCATATGGGTGGGTAAAAGCTATTGCCATACTACAGTCAGAGAACTGTGCTTGTGTTTGTTTTTCTGTGCTTTCGGAGGCTCCTTGGTCCCCTCTACTGAACAAAAACAAAAGTAACCTTGGTTGTCAAATATGGGTTACAGCTGTGATATACCATAGCTGTTTCGTTTTATATGCATAACACTAGATTTTTCCAGTCTTTATGTATCTGTGTTGAAATATTACACCTTCCTATAGTTGCAAGCCATTATTTAGATTAAAGTCCTTTCATATATTAGTCCTCTTCTACTTCACTGGGCATACAAATGTGCTTTGTGTTAAATGTAGCCATTTGGAGAAATGGTCTTGTAATTACGGGCTGCAGTGGAGCATAGTACGTAGATCCCTGAGCTAGTACCAACCTGAGGCACTCAATCCCCTGGGTTTCCTGGCACAGCTTATGATGAGCTCAGGATCACCGTTGTAGGAGGACACCTCTACTGTTCCTGCAGATGAGTCGTGGTGTCCAGAGCCAGCTGGGGCACCTCTCACCCCTCACATACAGGGCTTTGTGAAAAGGGAGTCAGGAAAACTTAATCTGTGCCAAATTAATAGTTTGCTCTGCTATACCCAAATTTCCTCCCAGATTATGGACTACCAGTGCTTATTCTTCTTTGCCACATTGGGAAGTGAAGCTTATAAAAATCATGACCATATATAGTGCATTTTGATGGATATTTACCCTAGCAGTATGGATGGCATATGGAACAGGTTTTTGTTTTCCAGGTGAGGCCTGATTTTTGTACCAAGAGAGGGAAGAGGCTGTAGACAATTTAATAATACAGATGCTTGATGTCATTGTTTTTATTGATGCTTTTTTTTACTAACAGGCCTTTTTCACTGAACTGCCAGTGGATTTTCAGGAATCTTCAAATTGAAATTCTGGAATTTTTGTTCTAAACTGTAGTTTAGAGTGATTTGGGAGACCTGTCGGTCTCTGTTCTGCAGAACTAGTGTGTTCATGGCATGTCCTGACCTCTTGGTTCCCTGCTTGCATAGACCACAGGACCTGCTGGGCACACTGTGGCTACCTCTGAGCTCATCCTCACTCGTTTTGGTGAGAAACCAGAGCAGGCGAGGGTGCAGGTCTCAAGTTTCATTGTAATAATGCATCTAAAGTATGAACCTAAAACATACAGTGTTCCCATGTCCACTAGTTTGGACATAAACACTGTAATGTGTGTTCTTCTCAGCAGAACCACTTCATAAACCTGGAGTTTCACTTCCAGAGCTGTTACAAGTGTTGGTCAATGGACTCCTTCAGTTACTCATCCAAGTAGTTGGATGAGTACTCCTTCAGTTACTGTCCAAGAAGCCTGAGTTTGCTTGGGATCAATCTGTTTGTACACACATAAGCCATCACTTGTTTTTGCAGATGTTGCAACTTCTCTTTGATACCTCAAACCAATGTTTAGAGGTAACTGGGAAGCTGAAGGCTGCTGGGAGAAGGGAGCTCAGAAGGCAAGGAAAGGCCAGAACGTGGTGCCACCCTAGGAAAGGAGCTGCACCTTCTCTGCTCAGGCTTAGTATATTAGTCAGACTTCACAGTCTCTCAGATTAAAAGACAGATGTATTAAGTTTTTAAAAAATGCTTCATAGAGACACCCCATGTTATGAGATGCACAACAAATAAAATAGGAAATTAAATGAGATCAACTTTTGGGATACAACATTTCCCCACTGTCTTAATCCAGCATTTTGCAGGGATGTCTGTTTTGCCAAAATGACCAGAATCACTTAATACAGATGTTCAGTGCACTCCACCATTAATCATGTTTTGCCAGGCTGTTGCCCACTGTGGACTTTGCTAGAAAAAGTCCAGTCTTTCACACATAGGACTTCATGCCCATAGTCCCTTCAGTGATTTCTCTATGTATAAAGTTGGCCCAAGAGAGAGTTTTTCTTTCCTGCTGCTCTGTGACTTGCTTGCCGTCAGTGTTGTCCATGTGAGGACTGAATGAAAGTGTAACTCGTAGTCCTTGTCTTGCATGATCTTACTGAATACAGAAAGCCAAAGCCACACATTTGCAGGGAGGAGCAGGAATAAAAGTAAAATTGAAAACGTTGGGCTGCAGAATTGAGCACTGATGGTGTGATCACAATGTTCTGTGTTCTCAAAGAAACTTAAATCATAATCCAGAAGTTGAAAAAAATGCTTGTTAAAAATCACAGCTAATTATTGTCTTTTTCTACCAGAGGAAGGTCTGTCCAGCTCTGCTAGAAATGTCAGAAGGACTATTTAGGTGCATTTTCTCTAGAAAATGAAATCTATATGATTGAGTAGATTTTCAAATTAAGAGTTTTTCGGTGTTCCAAAGTCAGGATTGCGGTTGGGGTTAGGAAGTGTTGAAGTTCAGGAGTTATTTACTCCTGAGAAATGAGAAATTCCTGCATTCCAAACTCAGTACTGGTAGCTAGATTTTGTGGTCTCTAAATAGCCTGCTGCTTTGGCACTTACTGAAAAAAAGGCTTTTTTGTTGTTTTTTTCTTGTTCTGTAAAATCAGTTAATCCTTGCATTTCATTTAGTTCATTAGATATCTTTGCAGAGATATTTAGGGCTCATTTTTCCTTTAAATTTAATAAAGTCTCCTGGTGAGGTTGATGCTTTGAATTATCATCATAGAACAGAAACATAGCATCCCTACATTGCTGTTTTATGTGTTCTGATATCTGCAATTTATTTTTAATTATTTGATAATTAATAAAGAACCTCTACATTTATTTTGTCAATAAAAATGATGTAATAATATTGACTGTTATTATAATGCTGTCTTGTGTTAAACTGTTGCAATGAAAGAGAAAAAATCATGTTTTCAGCATTTAATAAAAACTATTTGACCAGTATAGCAAAAATCATTTCCCAGCAAACTGTTAATCTTAGTTGGACAAAGGATATCCTTGCAATGCAAAATGTGCACTTTTCTTCCAGTTAAATCATTTAGAAAGCAGAATTATATCTTGCTATCAAGTTGTAAATTGAAACGTCTGTGTTTTGTTTTGTCCCTGAAACTCTTCTTTGAGCTGACTCCTTCTGACAAGATATTAACAGTGCTCAGAAAGCTGAAAATATTTTATTCTATGAAAACAGTATATACCAAATAGCAGGGTGTATTTTAGATGGCTTTGCTCTCAAGATGTAATTCAATTTTTTTCTCATCCATTTCATGCATTTCCTATGAATTGTAGCAGCAATCCATTATTCAGGAGAAAAAAAAAGCCAAACCAGAGTACAAATAAGAGTTTTCTGTTGGTGCTTTGAAGTAACTGGTAAATGTAGATTAGGAATCCAAATATGTTTTACTGTGTACACGATAAATAAAATTGTGTGTATGTTACACTGCTGCTCGGGGTTTCCCATCTAACCAGAGTCCTTTGTGTGCAGCTCTGGCATGAGCCAGCGCATTGTCCTGCAGGGGCCTCGGCTCGCCATGGCTGCGCTCCAGCTGACAGCACCAAATGGGATACGTGGTCCCGGCCAGCTTTGTGTATCAGACTGCTTTTTTCCTTCTGTTGTCTTCCCCCTGAAATACTGTGAGACTACCTGAGTTTCTTTTCATATATGTGATTTGGGTTGTTTCTCTCCTTCCTGTTTACAGACAAAACTTGCCAATGGCACTTCCAGTATGATTGTGCCCAAGCAAAGAAAACTGTCTGCAAGCTATGAGAAGGAGAAGGAACTCTGCGTCAAGTATTTTGAACAGTGGTCCGAGTCTGACCAGGTGGAGTTTGTGGAGCACCTCATCTCCCAGATGTGTCACTACCAGCATGGACATATAAACTCATACCTCAAACCCATGTTACAGCGGGACTTCATCACTGCGCTGCCAGGTATTTCTGCAGGCACAGGGAACTTGCTCCTTGTCTTTCAAAAAACTATTCCACTCTGACCTACCCTGCTGGAGAGGTCTCCACTAGGGTCAGTTTGCATAATAGATGGTAACTTTTGAATGAAAGGCTCTATACCAATGTGAAATTCAGTAATATTTTAATTTGTATTCCTACTGTCTCTCAAGGTGCAATCCACCATGGTTTGGCTAGGAGTAAGGGATAGCTCATCTACCTATCGTAATGATAATTATCACAAGCCACAGGGCAGGTAGTTATGCTCATAATGCCCGTAACGATGCATGAATATCGAAAATTTTTAAAATTAAAACTACTACTCTTCCTGGTTGCTCAACTAAGGTTTTCCCCATTCTTATTTAGATTTTTTTTTTTTTTGGTCTCTCTTTCCTTGTAAAATAATTTCGTGAATCCATTGCTTTGATTATGAGTTTATTGCTAATAGAAAATGGAGGGCATAAGATCAAAACATGGAAATGTTCTATTTTTTTACATTTCTGTAGTGCTTTCCATTGAAAATATCCCAGCTGTTCTCAAGTGTGGCATTGGGCATATCTCACAGAATGCACACATGAAGCAGTGTACATGCAGTTTTGTATTGGCCCCATCTTACGCATGGGAAAACTGAGGCGATGAGAGGCCAAATATATACAGCGATAGACTTTCAGAACCAGACAGAAATTCCTGGCTCTTCAGATGGTTTTTTTTTCAGGCTATTAGATCGTACCTCTCTAGATGGATAAATAGATAGATAGGTAATAGATTAGCATTCCCATGCCATAGGTCCACAACAGGATGGACCTGAGCAAGAAGTGCTACAGATGTTGTCTCTAAATAGCTAATTGAAGAGCGGCGTTTCTTGCCAAGAGCTTCCTCTGTGAATACCTTTGGAGACGTGCTGAACTGTTGGCAATTTGTTCAATCCAGTCATTGATCATTCTTCAGAAGGCAGTTCTCAATGTGAAATTTAAGTTTTAGGGTTAAAAGATGGGAAAAAAAGTGTGTTTAACTGTGAATTGTGCAAAGCATAAAGGCACTGCAAGAGTTTTGCTATCAAGTTAAATAGGTAGACTCACTGGATTTTAAGCTCATTGTGCCCAGTAATCAAGTGGTTGTTGTAGCATTAAAAAAAAATCTTAGTTATGCTAAGTACCTGCTTTATGTTAGTTTTTAGTAGTCCAGTGGCAATAATCTCATGTACTTAGAGCAGCATTATAACTTGTCGAGCTGTTCTGTTTCAGAAAAATAGAAAGTGTTTTGAAAGTGCATTTGGTTTTCCCACTTTTAAAGCAAAAGTATACATATAATCACATACACAATTTTTCCAGGACTTCCTCCATGAAACTAGGTGAAAGTAAGCCAACACATATCATTGCACTTGCTTAATTTCATCCTACAGGCTTTTTCTGAAAATTTTGGGCAAATATTATAAGTATTTCCAGAGACATTAAAAATTTACTGTCCATCCGTACCATATTTGTTAGTGGTCTATTCACAGTTACCCAGAAAGGAGCTGATTTTACTATATCAGAATGTAGAATAAATAGGAATCAGGCAGCTAATTCGTGAGTATTTTAATAGTTGTGGGAAGTGTGTGTGTAAATAATGTATGTGCATCAATTTACATATTTGCAAATGCAAATATCCTGGTGAATATAGCTGTAAGGGAGAAAATTAATGGCTAAGCATTACACTGGCATAGATTCTGCAGTCTGTGCAGGATGTCCTGAGTGTAACCAGGTTTCTAATGAAGAGAGTGGGAAGGAGGAAAGGTAAGAAACTGTCTAGGAAAGAGTCATGAACCTAAAAGTGTACATTAAGTCATATAATAAAAAAAAAAAATACATACTCTATAAGTATATTTTAACTTTCTGAAATTCTCAAGTGTTCAGTATTGTGGTTTCATTTTTACTCCTTCATTCTCTCTCCTGCTCTCCCACTTGAGTGAATAAAACAATAAAGCTGCTTCAAAATCATGAGGCATCTTATCTCTGTCCTCCTAGCACTGTACCAAAGAATGACCAGAATTAATTGTAGTTTTAGATTATGAGCATGTTTTACTAATATAAAGTTGGCTGAGATTATTTTCCCAATGCTTTGAATAGAATTAAGGTTGTTTGAAAAATACGGCTTAACTGTGTACTTAACAAAGTTTGTTCAGTTTCTGAAAAATAAGACCTCTGCTTAGCATTTTCAAGCTGTTTAACATTTTTTATGAGGAAAGTCATTTTGATAAGGATTTCATGTGTGAAATAACTGAAACATTCTTGTTGGTGTGGAGGGCTGAAGGGCTAATCGTGTTTCACATTCATTTAGCAAAAACTTCTGTGAGCAGAGTTTTGTCTTTTTAAGGAAGCAGTGCTTTGTTAGATACATGTCTCAGTGAGTTGTGCTGTTCCTAAGAAACAAAATAATAAAACTGAGTTTGCACCCAGGCCAAAATAGCTCTGCTCATCCACTTATCATAAATGTGAGGAGGAGAGGCCAAAACATTAGTATTCCTTCTCTGTGAAGGGTCTAATATTAATGGCAAAGGATGACTAACAGACATGGAAGTAGTTACAGCACCTCACCGCAGCAAGATCTAAAGTGCAACTACTAATGAACCAGGAAGGGCACATGGGTGAAGATTACTGTGCCCGGTTTGTGCAGTGTAGCCCTGCTTCCTAAAGCCACCGGTTGTTCACCACATAAATTCCTGCTGTGACACTGCTGACAAAGCCACCAGTATGGATGCTACACAGGCAGGCATTTGTAAATGTTCTGGTGGGTCTGTGGGCCTACTAGAAGCAACACAGACTGTGAAATAAGCCATTTCCACCCAACGGAGAGAGCTCAGAGCTGCATGTGTCAGGCTGCAGAAGCAGGGCAACATGATTTCAATGTCTACCTAACCAAATTGTGGAATTCTTGCAAATTCCAGTTCAAGTTCACTAAAATGTTGTATCTCTCTTTCCACAATTTACTGTAGAGTCAGTCTAAATTTACAAATGCTCTTTTATTTCAGAATTTTAAATAGTGTTGTGCATATCTTTCTGTATTGAATACATAATAAAGGCTGCTGATGGTTTTATTTTGCAGGTTGGCATCTAATTTTACATCTATAAAAATAAGAAATGTCAGGCCTCTTTCTGCACTCCCTGGTTGTGCATTGTATCATTCACGTGCTTTTTCTGCATACAGATTGAAGCATAAAATGATGGACAGAATGTCACATCCAAAGTGTATTCTAAATTTAGAATCTTTGAAAGCAGCAGGAGGAGGCATGCTGAATTTTCTCATTATTGTGCACTGGGAGATAATTTTGAGGTCTTTTGGTTAAGGAAGACAAAGGTTTGGCCGTTTGTGTGTCATGAACTCTGTAATCAGAGTCAGCTGGTCGCACCCAGTTTGGGTTTGCAGAAATAGAGACATGTGACTATTAAAATGCACTTACTGCTTTTTCTTTCACTGTCACAAGCAGGGCCTGGTCTTTGAGGCTGTTGTTTTAAAAGCAAGAAAACATGTACTTAACTTTGTCCCAAATGTGAATCAGAGGGAAAATGCATGTAATACCAATCTGCCATGCTTCCTTTTTGTTGGACTGGACGTTATGCCTGAGGGACAATATGGCCTAAACTACAACTTTCACAAAGCCTCTGAAATTTGACCTGTGAAGTGAGATAATCTCTTGGTGGCATGTCTCACTCGCGAATTAAACACCCTCCAAGAGAAGCTGTGTTTATGCAACTTCTCATTTAAAAGGAATCTTATTTTCCTGAAGTCTTGCTGGTGATTAAATTTGAGTTGTAAGGACATATTTTTACTAATTGCATCCATCCCGCTAAGAAATACAGCATAACCTTTCCTGGCCCTAGCTATGTTGAGCTGCTTGGTGCTAACCAGGCAATTGCTTTACATTTCACTCCAGCCATGTTGAAGTAGAGCCAGTCTCGGTAGTCACACTGGAAAATATTTGCAAATTATATCATTTTTGTGCATATTTTTTCTTCACCCTCTAAAATAAATGATACTAGAAAACCTGCTTCACTTTCTCCTTACACAGCCTCCTGACGTCCCTGTGCATCTGCATATCCTTCCCTCCCCCATGTCTAAAGGTACCACTACCCTTCAGGGCACACATTGGGAATATATATTTTTTTCTTCATTACGTTTAAAAGCTACTGCTTTAGCAAAAACAGCTTTTGAGCCGTTGCAACACGAGAACAGCTGTAGCAGTGAGATGAGAAATGGTCCTAATATAGAGAGATTTTGGGGGCTGCGTTGCTGAGTTGGAAATGCCATCCATAGAATATCCCCCTAGTGCTAAAACCCATCGAAATAGATTGGAATGACTTCTTGGATTCTTTATTATTTTTAATGACTTGTTGTGCTATATCCAAAGGAAGTTGGAGAACACTGCTCACTCCTGAACTTAGCCTCAAATGCTCTTCTGTGCATTTGGTCCAGCTCTGCATACAGAAGTGGAGACGGAAGGAGAGTAATATCTTTGTACTAGCAAGGGGAATTCTTTTGAACTTCATGTCTGCCCAGCAAATAATCCTCTGTTGTTGTTGTTGTTCTCCCCCAGCTCGGGGATTGGATCACATTGCTGAGAACATTCTGTCATACCTGGATGCCAAATCGTTGTGTGCTGCTGAGCTGGTGTGCAAGGAGTGGTACCGGGTGACATCAGACGGCATGCTGTGGAAGAAGCTCATCGAGAGAATGGTCAGGACAGACTCCCTATGGAGGGGGTTGTCAGAGAGGAGAGGATGGTGAGGAAACTGCATTTTCACCTCTTTTGCCCTCCTTCAGGACAGTAGGTGCCGTGCGTTTCAAACCATATTTGAAGACGGTTATTCAGCACACTGAAACATCATGGTGGTTCCAAACGTGACAGTTGCTTAAATCAAAAATCAGAGGTTGGGGAGTTAGGGCATCATTTGGCTATGCAGGCAACGTGGGGGATTTTTTCCTCACCTTCCTCATCTGATCATGCTCTTATCCCACTGTGAGAAGGGAGATATACAGACTGAAATTTTTACACCCAGCTGTCATTCAGTTCAAATTAAGAAACTGTGTATGCCTCAGGGGAACCCTAAAGTGGTCAGCAGTTCAGAGCAGAAGAGCTTTTTTAGGAGTGGCAGTGGGGCAGCATGTGTTATGAATTAGTTGACTCCTGATAGGTCTGTTTGTTTTCCTCAGCAGATTTTCACTATTAGATATCTGTTTAATTTTCAAACTGGAAGCCGAGGGTATGTACCGCGGAGAATAGGGGACTTAAGAAATGCAGATAGATTAGTTAATAATCATCTGGAATAGCCTTACTACAATGTAGGTCTCACTCAAGTTTGAAGCTGCTCTGCTAACATTTCATTAGAACTTTCCCTCTCAGGGGTATGTCCTTTAATACATAATTTTCTTTTCCAAGGGTGTCCCTAGGATGTTGGCAGAAAGGAAACTGGGTATGAATATTTCATAAACAAGATAAAAGTGACAGCTCAGGCATTTTGGTTGCTATTAAAAAGAAAAAGATACAGAGTTGCAAACAAAGACTCCTGGTTTATAGTTAATTTTGTTATACTGTTTGTCTCGGGAAGTAAAGGCAGGTAAATCAGGATTATGAGACATTCTTTAAAAATAAATACTATTTTGATCTGCTTCCGATAGTGTAATGTTTGAGTGTAAAATAAACATAAGCATAGCAGTGGTAACTTTTGCATTCCTATTAGTGCCTTATTCTCTCTAGGACTTTCATGGGGTTTTTTTGTATTGTTGAGGTCACAGTAAGTCCTAAGAGGACCTTGAGAGGTCATTTAGTCCCTCCTGTTTCCCATAGGCAGAGCCAGGTATTTCTTAAGTCATCTCAGGTGTTTGTCTTAACTTGTTCTTAAAAACCTTCACTGATGGAGATTCCCGAGGCATTGCTTGGAAAAGGAATTACACAGTATTTATTATTGTTGGGGATTTCTCCATTTTGTCTGGAATATTATGAATTTAATCTTGGCCTCCAAAGTGCCTGTAACTTCTCCCAGTTTTATCATTGACCGGGTAATAAATGCACTCCCCGTTCCATTCTTTGTCACTAATGAAAATGTTCAATAATGACACATCTAGGACAGACTCCATGCAAGATCCTAGTTGCCATCATTTTTGGCAGTGCACAATTGGGAAACTCTGCTTTCCAGCCATCTGTATGTCTACCCTTGAGATCTTCCAAGATGATACTTCTCTTGCTCAGCCTTAAGAGTAGCCTGTGAGAAGAAATTGGGTCAATTTGACATTGTATATTCTGGATTAATCAGTGTTGCCTGCTGTTTGTCACCATGTCATCTTCTAGGCGCTCATCTGACTGAGTGTGTGCTCTAGAACGGCTAAATGGTCCAAATTATTTCAGTCAGACAATCCACCATTTCCCTGGTGGACCTTATTCCCTTTTTTAAAATGCCAGAGCTACATTTGTCTTTTTCCTGTTCTGTGGAGCTTTACCTATTCTCTGCATCTTGTCTTAGATCATGATTGATAGTTCTCAAGTTGCTCCCTCCACACTTTAGAAGTTATACTAGCACCAAGTACTAATCATACAGACAACAGCATTTCTAAAAAACAATTGCAAAATTTTGCTTCTCATCTCAAGATGAGAAGCAAAGATCTCCCATTACTGCACCTCTTCTTCAAGTTTACGCTGGGTTCTGGAGGTTGCTTTGACACAACAGGAGCAAGCTATGCTCAAGTCTTTCCTCTGGTTAGCTTTAGAAGATAAAACTGTGTGGTTAAGAGACGCAGACAAGAAATATTCAGTGCAATTGTATCTCTGCCATGTAGAGCTTTATAGCTTGTAATCAATGCTAATGCTCTGCATGGCACAAGGACATGACAAACTGGACACTTCAGAAAGATAAATGACTGATGTTATTTGCTTACGGCTCCTCAGTTTGCACATGGGCTGCCTGATTTCAGCATTTGCAGCTTGCGGTTTACAACAGAAGCCCCCCATTCTACAGCATGGCATTCTTCATTGACAGCTTGTCAGGGAGCAGGAAGGGTTACACAGATTTAGAGAAATATAAAACAGAAGCTCAAAATCTGGCCACAGTTGTGTCCATCTGATTGAATTGGCTGGTCATCAAAACCTGCAAACAATAGTTCCTTTTATCCCAGTGCTACAGCACAACAGCTACTGGGATGCCATGGAAATTCCAAACAGTCCTTTAGCTGAACAGTAAACAACTGACTCTACAGGCAGCAAGGCCAGACTTTGTGTTACATTAGCTAGTTAAGTTAGAAACAATAGACAGGTTTTTAGGCATATAGGCTTGTACAAAGATTGTTGTAGACCTATCCCAAGTCTTCCAGGATGTGTCCTAGGTATTCTGTGTACCTCCAAAGCGTTTTTCCTCTCCCTGAGCCAGTAATTTTAATTTTCATGAATGCACGTCCAGACTGGATCACTGTAAATAGGCAGCCATCTATAGCTGGTGCTTTGTCTGCATCCGTGTGTTTGTTCCCATGTAAGTGTTTGCTGGTCACTGTATTTGAAGAATCAGATGATTGCTCTATCCGAAGTGGAAAGCACCTTTCTCTCAAGTTGTACGTAGAGTACTTTATTTAAAGAAGTATCAAAAGTTCTTTTTTTGAGCATTTGTCATTTTGTTTGTTCAGTCCTATAGTTTGCTACTACCTTACAACCTAAAAATTTGGTTTGTTGTGATCTCACTAGTTCAAGTACATCAGGGCAGCTAATGTACACTCTCTCAAATTGATTTTGAGGTGTACTGTATGGAAAGGACAGGAAAGGAATGTGCAAGGAAGTATTGAACAATTAATTATGCTGTAATGGAGTAAGGGAGGGAGAAGTGGAGAGCTGGCCCAGTGTAAACTCTGTGCCTCTGATGCCAGGATTACACTCAGAGGCATTTGTGCCTCTCTCCATTTTGTGAGGCATGTTGCCAGGCAGAACAGCAGTTAGTACGCCCATGGTGGGGTTTACAAGCTTCCACACCGTGTTTGGTGGCTTCTTAACTTCAGGATGAGGAATTAAAGTTTTTTACACAGCAGGTAGTGATTGCCATTTACAGATTTTTTTGGTAGCAAAACTCTAGCTTGGGATATGAGTATTCCAAATCAGTGTTGAAATGAAGGAGGCACCACAGATGAAGTGTTGCTTACCAAAATACATTAGTAGCAGTAAAATGTCCATGTACCCAAACTGTTCCTGCTAATGCAGATAAAAGCTAGTGAGTTTGAGTGTTCCTTGGCTTCTTTCATTTACTTTCTATGCTTTATTTCAAAGGTGACCTCTAATATGTGTATGTGTATTGCAGGCATGAGCCATTCTCAACTCTTACTGAGCTGAATGGGCCCGTGTTCATAACAGAGAATGTATTTCCCTTATCTGAGTGATTAGACACAGATGTTTTTTGGGGTATTTCAATGTTAAAATGCAACACTGGTACGTTGTAGGGCAAACAAACAGGAAAGCAGCCCATCTTACTGAGTAAATTAAGTTTAAATATGAATCTGTACTTTCCAACAGTTGTTACCCATTTGTAAAATGCCAGGACCTTTCTCCAAAATGCTGAAACATGGTTTGTATTCAATGGAAGTGTTCTTTGTCTTTCAGGGGGCAATATCTATTTAAAAATAAACCTCCTGATGGAACTGCTCCACCCAACTCCTTCTACAGAGCACTTTATCCCAAAATTATACAGGACATAGAGGTAAGAAACAGCTTCCAAATGTGGTGGTGTTTTGCTGTTGTTTTTTGGTGTTTTGCTGTTTGTTTTTTTCAGATATCCCTGATTCATTCATGATGCTGAAATTCTGGGAATATTCCATTCTAATGAAGTATGTCTTTAAATCTAATGTGTCTTTGTTTGTCTGGAGTTTGTAAATCTGAGATAATTATATGAGGTCCCAGGCTTTGCTGCTCCTTTAGATAGAGGATGAGTTGGATTGTTCAGTGAGCTGTTTGCAGGTGGAGTCTCTGCACCTTACACATCAGATGCCACAGCAGCACCATGTCTTCGTTTTCTCTGTTCCACAGTAGTTTGCTCCACCCAGTGCAGATGAGACCTAATAAGCTGTTATGGAAAGGTATCAAGAACTGAGCCACGGAGAAAGTGCCTTGCCTAAGACTGCAATCCTAAGAGTCAGGGAAACAGGAAGCAACTGAGCATGGTCGCCTGACTTTTAGTATGGACAAAATGGCGTGTTCTGGTTGTTTCCTAATGGCAAAAGCAGTGCTCAGGCACTGTTGTGACAAGTTTGTACAAGCACTTACAGATCAACTGAGACATTCTCTTCAGATGTTGAGTCACAGGGGATTAAAGGCTGGAGATAGAAAAAAGCTTTTAGGTTACATAACACAGACCAGTTTAGCCACAAGATGTTTTCCAGGCATTTTTCTGTTTAATTGGTTTTCTTACGTGTTTTACTTCTTCTAGAAAGCAGTTATGTCATTGTATGGGCCTGATTGCAGGAAAAAGAGTGAAGAAAACTGCCTGCTGTCTTCTCTACTAAACAAAAACAAAAGAGGAAATAGTTCTGTGCTTTTTTTTTTACATCTCATTTGTCTCCTGTCTCTCCTCAAGACAATAGAGTCAAACTGGCGGTGTGGAAGGCACAGTTTACAGAGGATCCACTGCCGAAGTGAGACAAGCAAAGGGGTTTATTGTTTACAGTATGATGATCAGAAGATAGTGAGTGGCCTACGAGACAATACTATCAAGGTGAGAATGCTCCATAATGGCATACTAACACTATGTGGTACCTATGCCATAAATAAGAGTGTCCTAATTTCAGTGACACCTTCCCAGTCTCTTGTTGGTAATCCAGCCTTCTCTTCCCCTTCTCCCACCTCACACCTGCACAGCACGTATGCCTCTTTTATCTGGCTAGAGAGACCCTATTTGCAGACAGACAGATTTCACTAGCAGAGCTTTTGTCCATCAGTAATTACAGGCTATGTAATTACTGGGCCCTGTACCCTGATGAGAAGGGTAAAACTAATATTCATAGTGAAGCCAGTAATATCAAAGATATTAATGTATTGCACCAAAGAGCCTGTAGAAGACCCTACAGGTGCCACTAAAGGTGTTCTAACTGCACTGTCGATGATGTGTTGTAGTAAAAAACAGACTAGTTAAACCAGTAAGTGCTGAAAGATGAAAACCTTACTGAGCAGTGTGGTTTTGAATGTTTGCTGTCTTAGATCTGGGATAAGAATACATTGGAATGCAAGCGAATTCTCACCGGACACACGGGTTCTGTCCTGTGCCTCCAGTACGATGAACGGGTGATCATTACTGGATCTTCAGACTCAACAGTCAGGTGTGTGCTCATGATTTGGAGCTTTCTACTTGCCTCTTAAGATTTTAGCTTTGCAAAATGCTGAAATGATCTCTTCTTAAATGTGTGCTGTTCAGTCAGTTCCATGAAGTAGTTCAACATATTTGTTCAGCAGTGTGCTGTCCTTGTTTATCAGATGTCCATGCAAATCGCTGTCAAGGAGAAATGAGAATCTAAGCAAAGACCAGTCAAGGTCAAGCTGACTTAGGAAGGCCATCTGGCATTTCACCAAGGTTTTGCATGTTTTGACACTCCCTGAGAATGTTATAAATTCTCCTTGAGAATAACTTTTTAAGACTTGAAGTTTTCAAAGCAAGTGTGAAGGTTTCATCATCCATTCCCACCTAATTTTAACAAAATATATATGCCTAGATCTCCTATGACTTTTAATTAATTATATGTCAGCATGATGTTTCTTTTCATTCAGTCTTTCTAACCTTGCTTTCCTTCCAGTCTCCAGCAAAAGGCTGGACACCTCAAGGTAGCACTTGTAGTGCATGTTGTGCAGATTTGAAGTCCACTAGTCATGTGACAGAATCCCAGAGAATGTAAGACCTGTAGTATAAATACAGGCACATATGAGTTAGTGAATTGCGATATGAACTTGGATGTGAAGGGGCAGGTCTGTCTTCTACATGTTGTTATATATTCCCTCTTTGTCAGAGTGCAAACAATGCCCATGCAGTGAACTTGGAAACCAGAAAGCTGTGTTGGTGGCCCTTTCTGAAGCTATTAGCGTGTGTTCCTTATGGCTGCAAGCTCCCCATGGTTATCACCGTGCTTGTGTGTACACTACTACCGTTAAGCTAATAATTTATTTCCTGACATGTGATGCATGCAATGTTGTGGTGCTGCTAGGTTTTGGGGTCCTGTCAGTGGTAGGGATCCAGAGTTTCGGCAACACTGCCAGAGGAGACACCTGGAGATGGTGTAGGACAGTGTGGGAACTGCGCCGGACTAAACAGATCACAAAAGGATAGGCTGATTTCTGTAACAAGTGCTATCATCTTCCATATCAGGCCAGGCAGACCAAATTGCAGACTGGCTACTTGCCCAGAAATACTTTGTTTCCCTTTGTATCTATAAATGTTTGTGCAGACCCCAGAGGCACATAGGATGCATCGCTTTTATCCTTGTGTCTCCTCAGGAAGAGGGGCTTCATCCAATAGACAGTACAGATGGGCTCTTAATGCTTCTGGGATCTCAGGGATGCACTTGTCCAAAGAAGTCAGTGGGTCTCCAGCTCCTGTTCAGTTTGGCAACCCTGTCTGCAAACTGTTCGTATGTTAATGGCTCAGGTCTTTAGTTTTTTCTCCTTTGCATTTTGTAATTGGAATGTAGCTTTCTTTCTCATTTATAGTCCATAAGTTGATGCACTTCAGTCTCCATAAGTTAGAAAATAAGACATTAGAAGTCTTTCTCACATCTTGCCTTTTCTTACTGCTTACCTTATTGGCAGAGGAAAGTTTTAACTTCTGCAGTGTCTGTTGTGCCTGATGATACAGCCATTTTCTGCTCTCATATAGTGTATTTGGGATACAGGTGTGATAGTGCCGAAAGAAATCTCTTTATGGAGGGTAGAAGTTTGACAACAGAATAGCCCAAAAGAAACATTTTAAGGGCTTAAAATCTTCATTTCAAGTCCTAGAAGTTCTGTCTGAAGATTTTATCTAACATGCATCTTAAATTATCATTCAGTTGAAACAGTTGGTTCCAATAACATTAAGTTGACATAAATGCTGTGTCTTAATTTAGGTATTCAGCACATTCCTGGAATGCTGCTGTGTAGCAGATGCACCCTAGGGTAAATGCAATTCATGGTGCAACTTGTGGCAATTACTTGTATTTGTTTGAAAAGAATTGTCTTTTCTGCTTCTGTATAAATTATCGCTTGAGCTGATAGTCCTGTGAGAGAGGTCAAAAATTAAATCTGAACTTGCTTCTCCACGTTGACTGGAAATGAAGCGTATGGCAGGCTGACACAACCAGGAAACATCAGCCTTTAAGGCCATCAGTCTTCTACCTTTCCTCAGCTCTAAATTCCTTTAATTAAAGAATGCTCTTTTCCTGGGTGGGTTATTTTTATGGTATTAACTGCATTGCAGAGTTTTTGGCTGCTGGACTGTCTCAATGTATGCATAATCAACAGGTTTATATAATACATTTTTTAATGAACTATTTAATAGGTGTAGATATAACCTGTGGTGTTTGCTTCTCTAATATCACTAGAGAGTCAATTACCTCTCCCCATCCCTCTCTTGCTTTGCAGAAAATGCACTGTGCAGGTTTTTAACTCTCTTCTCTCTGGTTTGAAATCTGAAACTGCAGAGTGTGGGACGTGAATGCAGGCGAGATGCTGAACACACTGATCCACCACTGCGAGGCCGTGCTGCACCTCCGCTTCAATAACGGCATGATGGTGACATGTTCCAAAGACCGCTCCATCGCCGTGTGGGACATGGCTTCACCAACAGACATCACCCTGAGGAGGGTGTTAGTAGGGCACCGAGCTGCCGTCAACGTAGTGGACTTTGATGACAAGTACATTGTATCGGCATCAGGTGACAGAACTATAAAGGTGAGGTGTTTCAGAGGCTTTTTATTTCCAGCACCGGGGTATTTATTAATGAAGAACAGTGACCAGACAGGGAAGATGGTCCTTGGCCATTATTACCCAGATCTTCCTTTAGAAGCAGTATTCTTCCTGCTGCTCATTTCCACTTGTCCCTCCTCTCTTGAGCTTGCACAACTTGTTTACAGAACTGTATGGCAAATCAGATCCAGGTACAGATGCAGTTGAAAAAAGAAATTTTTTTCTGTGTTCCTTTTCGACTTGACCACTTCCATAGTCTCTTTCATCATCGGTCATTCAAATAGTTGTCAGAGGGCAGCATGGGGGCAAAAGTGAAGGTGAGTGGATAAGAGTCACTTAAGCATTACTGCTGTAATCCCAATCTGCAGTATTAAACCTCAGGAAAATGAAGATGTGTAGACTAAATCATAGCTGAAGAGTTCTAAATCTGGAAGCTAGTTCTGGTGTGGCAAAAATCTTCTGTGTACAGTGACCCGAGCTGCTAACAGTTGCAGAATATAATCACAAGTCATTGGAGTGGTAATTTTCCTAGTCTTAATGGTAGCCTCTTCGATTAAGAACATTCTGGATGCATCTATAAATCATACAGACACCATCTTTTGTTAGTCGCTTCTTAATAATTTTGTCTCTGTGTGGTTCCCTCCTCCCTTCCCATCACAGGTATGGAACACTAGTACCTGCGAATTTGTGCGCACCTTAAATGGCCACAAACGAGGCATTGCATGTCTGCAGTACAGAGACAGGCTAGTAGTGAGCGGCTCTTCAGATAATACTATCAGGTGAGAGACACACTCCCCATTGCAGAGTTAATGTGCAAGCATGTTGTCTCTGACTCACTGGGATGTGCAGAGGTCAGGCAGCTGAAGTGCTCTGTACCCTTGTCAACTTTGAGGTATGCTTTCTTTGGTATAGAACATTGGGAGCTACTGGAAAGAGATATTAGAAGCCTGTTTTACTGTGTTATCTTTCATCCTCAGCATCTCAAGAGTCCCATACTAATCAACAAGTTGCATTGCTCTGACAATTCTGGTGTATGAAAGAGCTGGCAAGTACCACTTTCTGTGATGTCCTCTTGTGATATTTTAATTGGACTATGTGTCTAGTTAAAGGGGTCAGATTTGCAGTAAGAGGCATTTAATCCTTTGCAGAAATCCTCCTGGGCTCTCGCCAAACTCTTCTTATGGTACTTGGCACCTGGTTAAGTTTGGAACAGCTGGTTTAGAGCATGAAGTTCAGTTTGCTGCCTTTTGCACTTCTCCAGCTGCCCTGGTTGCAATCTGAGATTTAACTCTTTCTAGTATCATGAGCAGGATTTCTCCCTACATCCTGCAGAAACTAGCAGAGGGATGTCCCGTGAATTTTGGGGTATATGGAACAAGCTTGAATAGTAGTTTACGTGATGTAGGAAAATGCCTCTGTCCTGGAAATGGGACGAAGAGCAAACTCCCTTTTGTCCTTGTCATCTCTTTAAATAATTGTCTGCCTTCTGATAAAACTTGAAAACTGGACAGTATGAGCAGAAACCCTTCATGTGCCAGTAATAATTTCTCCTCAATGAGAATTATTTATGCTATTGCTATTGCAAGCCTGTGGACTTGGCTTGCAACACACTGCCTGTCCCTGCTTTTCTTTCTGTAGGAAAATGGTGGTCCTTTGGTTGGCTTCATAGGTCATTGTGCCAGATTTTAGTATAGGGCTGTCTGAGAGCATGACCAGAAGAGCTGGAGCTTCCATCTCTTAATCAGGGGTAAAAGGTATTATAGGCATTGTGTAAGAGCAGAACCACTTACACGTGGTGAGAAGTGCTCTTCAAATAGAAAAAATAACCTTCTGCAATTGTCCTGTGAAACTTGGTCTCAGAAGTAGAGTAAGAAATAGTTAAATATTACAGCAGTTAGGGAAGGATCTAAAATATGACTTGCAATGCTAATAAAAATAAATGTCAAGATAGTGATAATGCTAAAGAGGAGTACTGTTACTTTTATGCTTGCATTGGACAAAATCCCTAGTTGACAGATAAATTGTGCTAGAATTTCAGGAATGTCGGCAGTGAGTCTTAATGGAAGTCAAGTTTAGCAGCAGTGTGGGCAAGGCAAAGGACTTACCTGGTCACACGTGTTTCTTCCAGCCATTAGCAAAGGGCACAAGTCAGTGGAAGGGTGATTAAGAAAGGGCAGGTTACTGAGTCATCTTTGTGGGTGGCTTGATGATTTGTATGTTTGATTTGAATTCCCTGTAAAGTGCCAGATGTTGTGTGTTCGCCTTTAGGAGAGGCTGATACAGAACTTAAAGTTCATCATTCCTCAGTTGCAGTGAAACTTTTTTGCAAAAGATGACTGTGATTTCTAGTTTTGCAACTGCAAACGTAAGGACATGTGGAGTAGCTGAGAAATCAGTATCTTTCTTCTGTAGGGAAACTCCACATGGAAAAATGTTTTGGGTTTTGTTTTAGGCCAGAAATGTCACCAGTGTAAGAGGACACAGCTACACAGACATCACTATCATTGTGCTGATTTCCAACTGATAGAAAGTGGTCCATCAAGTTTAATTCAAGCATCTAGGGCCAGAGTTCCTAATTGCTACAGACAACCACTGTGTAGGAAAAAAATGAACCAGAGAATTTAGGGCAAGAAAATAGAATCAGACTTAAACATCTTGTGGTAATTTTTAAATGAGTGGTTGGTTTGCACGTGTGTATTCTACTTCCAGTGTGTGCCCACATGGGGATCTGATACTGGTCTGTTTAGACCACAGCATTCTCTTTAAGAGATGGGGATTGAGGCTCACCTGCCTTCTGTACATCTTTCAGCTCTGCCAGGACTTCAAGTGAATTAAAGGCTGGGATAATTGAAGACCTCACTCTGCTTCTAGAAATTCTCCCAAAATTGTAGGAAGGAAGTGGTAGTGTTTTCGACTGCATAACATTTTTTTAGTTAGTTCTCAAGCCTTAAAATTAGTTCTTTTACTATTTGTTCCTTTGACTATTTAAAGAAGTAGACATTTGAGAAGCTTATCAAATCTGGGAGTTACCCTTGGCACCAACTGTGCTAGGAAGCTCTGCTCTTAATAGCATTTATCCCCTTTGTACATGAAGGCCCATGCCCCATGTGACTGGGGACATGATCACCTCTTCTAATCCCATTCAAATTCAGGTAAAACCTCAAACTGGGACCTGAAAATACAGGCCTGAATTAGCGTGATGCAGCCTCCCAGATCTGCTGGCAATCTCAGGATTGATGGCAAGGAATGGAAACACATGGCACAAAAGTTCCTGGCACAAGATTGCTCTTCAAACCTTTCTGCACCAGTTAATCTCTGGCATTGTCCATCCTTGAGAGACTTAATGCTCTCTGACCAGGCAGAGTGCCTTTGGCTGACCTTTGCCATGAAGTTTCTTGCTCTGACCTTGACTGGTGTGCTATACTCATGTGAAACCATTGGGGTCTTCACAGATTCCTGAGAGATCAACTCCACAGAATCATCTTGTCCTCCTAGTTGGCTTCAAACATGCATAGACAAATCCTTTCCCAGTTCTGTAGTTACAAAAGAGTTCTGTTCTTTCCTCTGTTGTCCAAAGTTGAGAGCAACTGGCTGTAGCAAGACACCTGCAATCGTTGTCCACCAACCTTGGGCACATATCACCTGGATCTGGATTATTCCCTGGGGGACCTCAGGAGTAATATATGTGGGGGTGGTTTATCTTTGTCTCTCAGCAGCTGTGCTGCTTCAAGATATGTCACCCAGAGAAATTCCGCAAACCCCCCATATTTCTCACTTCTGTGGAGGACATGTCAGTCTAAAGGCTTATGAATGAACATTTAAGAACATTTGTGGCTGCTTGCTTTCCCCTAAGTGTCACGGAGCTGCAGCAGATACTGCTATTAAAAGAGTACTATATGAACACCTCGATACAATACATGTCAGAGAATTTCAGTTCTTGTAGGCAAATAATCTTTCTTGATCCGTGGTAATTGGGAGTTATGTCAAAGAGCTGACAAAAGCATGGAAAAAAAATAGACTTACTTCATAACTGTTTGTAGCATTTCTTAACTGTTTTTAAAGGTAGTGTGTAAGTGTAAAAATGAAAATATTTTAATTTATTCTCCATGCTCAAAATCCATTACAGATGTCAAAACTCTGGGATATTTACAGTTGAGAGAATAATGTGTTACTGGGCCTCTTACTGTATGCTGCTTTGGGTGACAGAACTTTTCTAAAATTTTATTATTAGAAACAGTTCACAGAGAGCCACAGAAGTTACTTGAGAGCAAGAAGAAAATGCATTATAAAAGAATAAACATAGATTGTCCATTTTAATTTATGTATCAGGTGACTGGATTACAGAGTAAACATTCCTTCAGTGGGAGGAATGACAAATTAAAAGGGCTTGTTTATTGTTGTACCTTTCACCACTGTATGGATGACTTGATTCGTCCAATGGTAGTCTCCAAATCAGAAATAGGCATGTAGGGGAGCAGAAAGGGGCACATGCCCTGAGAATATTATCAATTGAAACAAGCTGCCAGGGGGATTGGTAAATCTCCCTCTCTTAACATCTTAAAATCATGGCAGGACACTTTCATAAAAAAGGAACCCCAGTAATATAAAATGAGTCTCAACGTGAAGATAACTGGGAGATAACCTTGTGTTACTACAGCACTAGATATTAGACGCAACTGGTCTCTGGCTCACTTCCCATGTGATACTGTAACATCACAGGGTCACGTTGAAAAGCATGCATCCACTTAATAGGAAAAGGAGTTACGAATATAGTTTGTTTCTTCTATGTTGTTTTCTCTTTTTTGTTTCATCATAATCTTTATTTCCAAGTTTCCATTAACTACAAGCAAAGACTGAATGTTTAGTTGCAGTGATAAGATATTAAAAAATTCTTATTGGCTTCTTTGTACTCTCTTCCAGGCTGTGGGATATCGAGTGTGGGGCATGTTTACGAGTACTGGAAGGCCATGAAGAGTTGGTGAGATGCATACGCTTTGATAACAAGAGGATAGTCAGTGGGGCATATGATGGGTGAGGTTATCAGTGCAGTCAGTGCTTTGCATCCTCCTGTCTGTCTCAGTGTCTCCCATCCCACTTCGCTGCATCTTCCCTATAAATATTAGATTCTCTGTCTGTCATACTAAGAGGACCTTTTCATGGCCAGTAAATCAGGGCCATGCTACAAAGCATAACTTTTGTTCTTTTGAAACAAGTCCATGTGATTTGGTGTATGTGGTCCAGCTCTTTTGGTTTAAGAATATCTGACTGACTCAACCTGAAACCTCTTCTAGCTCAACCAATCATGAGAAGCATCTTTCCCATCTGTGGTTATGTCTGCTGGACCATTTGCCATTACAGACTAGTTGTCTACACTCCCACGTTTCTGTTAGTTATTACCACCTGCTTTGTTGACAGCTTATTTTTTTCCTCCCATTAAGCTCTATAAGCTTTACAAAGGGAAAATTCAAGAACCAGGTCTGAAGAGCAGAAGGACTGCTGCAATTTTCCTTAAAATGGTCTATTAACTGAGTTGTACTAACAGTTACTTTTTTTTGTGTGTGTGTGAGTACTTGCTCTTTTCTCTTTAACAGAGCCATGGTGTTTGTCTATTTTTTCACTACTAGGAAAATTAAAGTATGGGATCTTGTGGCTGCTTTGGACCCCCGTGCTCCAGCAGGGACCCTCTGCTTGCGAACCCTTGTGGTAAGAGCTTTTGGTAGGGGTGTTGGAAAAAGTGTCCTTGATCAGGGCTATCTTGAGCTATGAAAACTCAAGTAATTTAGCCCCAGTCTGTGGGATCCAGACATAATTCCTCAGGGTCTGGCTTTTTTTGGGCGTCCAACTTTTTTTAAAGTTGCAAGCTATAAAGCATTAAAAGTAAGAACTTTGGGAGTTTTCACTCACTTTTTATCAGTTTTATTCTGTGATTTGAAGTTAACAAGTAAATCCATTTTTGAGAATGTCCTTCTTGGAATCCATGTGCCAGTGGGTTTACTTTACCCTGCGTTTACCTGATAGTGTAGTAAGTTGTCTGAATTGTTAACATGAAGTTTCTTGAAGAAAAGTACTACATCCCAAATTTGAAGAGCAGGAACGAAGACACCCTTGGGATTGCTTTTAACTGGCTCTTGGGTGTTTAAGGAAAAAGCAAGTAAGGACTGGAACAAACAGTGAAATTGCCTTATCCTTAAACAACAACTACTATTTTCATGCCGTCCACTGGTTTTTAGTACAGGTCTGATGATGATGTGGTTAAAATGTCATTGTGTGAGTGCTAACGGCATTCACAGTCATGCTTAACAGTGGCTCTGCACTGGTCTCACAGTAACATGGGAAAGTTGTGAGAAAAATGACAGTACAGTCAAGGTCATGGGATGGTTCCTATAAGTGTTCCTCCACCACATTTAACCTGAAAAACAGGCACTGTTGCTGGTGGTAAAGGAAGATTTCAGCCAGTCCCAAAGGAAGATTTCAACCTGTACCAAATTCTCATTGAAGAAGAAGTACTAAATGTTTCTATTTCATAACTAAAAAGTCTTGTTTGGGCAGTGTTTGGGTTGGTATGTTAGACCTTTTCCTGCTGTGGCACATGACTGTAGCCTGTGCTCTAAACTGGGATCATACCAGGGCTGTCTGATTCTCTAAAAGTGTCTCTCACCCACTGAGCTGTGCTGGCTGACCTTCTGCGCACTCATCCTCCACCTGAATTGCTACCATTGCTGTAGATTTTGCTGAAGTATTTACTTCACATTTGATGCAGGCTGTGAGGGTTACTGAGACTCAGCTGACAGGCAGTAGATCATTAAGCCATGCTAACTCTTTTCCAGTCATGTATTTGGACCTCAGCTGCAGAGTAAGAGTCCTTGAGTGCCTTGGATGCCTGCAGGTACTATGTTGAAACACCTTCTTGTTAGCCAAATAGAGCAGCAAATAGTATCAGGGCTGAAATCCAAAAAAACCCTTTTGTCATTGGCCACCCAGTTCCAAACTATGGAACAACTCAGTGCCCATGAGCACATATCCTGAGAGTCCTGGTATTAGTAGTGTTCCTGCTCCAACCTGAGACAAATGTGTGCCAGCTAACCTGTAGACTTAATTTAACTGGTGTGATTTCCTCTGCATTTTCCAGCAGTGGACAACCGAAGTGCCCCAGCTAATTATATTATAAATCAGAAGTGGTGGGATGGAAACACTACAGGAGTCTCAACACATGGATACTCATAAATCCCTGTTTGATAGCAGTGGAGGGGGCCAAAAGAGGAGTGGGGAGCAGAGGAGGCCATTGTGGTGCTTTTAGACTTTTATGACTACAGGGTGTCCTTATACCCGCTTGCCCATGGTTTGTTTTTTTTTTCCTCTTTCCTCGTCCTCCAAAATTAAACCTGGCTGCACAATGAACATCATGAGTCTCCTGCTGCTTGTGTTCAATTTTCAAACAGTAGGAGGAAAGTGCACAGATAACAAATGTTCGCTGCATGCCAGGTCCCTTCCAGTTTTGTCTTGCGTTAGCTGGAACGGTGGCCACATGAATTTGACAGACGCTTTCCATGCACAGAATAAGCACACAGGTCAGCTTTCCTTACAACCTAGGCAGTCCAGGTAGGGCAACCCTTTTGGAAACAGGTATCTCTCTCTCTCTCACTGTCTGTATGAGCAATCCAATGGTGGATCTGACTGTTGTAGTGATACTTTTTAGCAAGCACTTCTTCACTGCTACAGCACAAACTCTGGAAAAACACTTCTTTTTAGAGTAGGTGGGAAGATAAAAATTCATAAGGTGTGTTTGTAAGACAAATTTGAGTTATAGTTAGATGATCAGAAAGATTTCATTAATTAGAAATTTTAAAAATTTATCTTAAAACTAGAATTTGACTTCTGTGTGTGATTATTTTCAGATAATTTAAAGATTTAGAAATTCACTTTTAAGCAGTTGTTGCACTTTACAAACTGAGCTGTATTTTTGTAGTCCTGTGGTAGAAGACAAAGGTTTTCCATTTATTAATAATTAATCTTTCACATAAATGTTTGAGAAACCTGTGATTTCAGTATTAAAGTATTTTAAGAGTTCTTTTCCTGACCCTCAGCCCCTTACAATGTGTAAGCATTAAAGAGAAATGTGTATTGATGGAGGAAATGGGGCTCACCCTGGTTGCATAGTTTCTGTTCCCTGCTGACCAAGGAGGAGGCCACTAGTCTTGCAGCACTGTAAGCACCAAGAGAAAATAGGCCACACAAAAGGGAAAGCATAGTGGATTTGCTCTGTGATATCCAAGATCTTGCCATTACCTCCTGTTAATTATGATCTGAACTCTTGCCAAATCGTCATGCCATTTTCACTCAGCCTTGGAGCAGAATGCAAACTGCCTATAAAGAATGCCCTTTCTAGTTCATATTTTTAGAACTGCTTAAGAGGAATTATTACTGTGTCACTGGACTTTACAGCAGGCTCCTTAGTGTCCTCCAGTGTTAAGCTCTTTCCTCTTCAGTAGTGGCAATGGTGCCAAGTTGTGAATGCAAAGTTGTCATCTCTTCCCCTGTAACCTAGTGCATCAGGGAGTGCTGTAATTTCAGGAACGAGTTTTGCCAAGGAACAAGGAAGGCAGTGTACCTGTCAGTCTTGCCAGACAGAACTGTGTGGTGGAGAGAGTTTGGTTTGTTTTGCACAGTGTGTATCCAGCACTGGGATTTAAGGAGTAGCAGGACAACTGTAATATAAACTTCCTGCAAGCCAAGTACTCGGATATGGCAAACACTTTTCACTGAGAGAGTGTAATTTATGCTCTGTGATCATGATGCACAGTGTGTTATGTGGGGTTTACTGAGAAATTAATGTAACACTAGATAGAATCAAGCCCGAGTTCATATTCCCTCCTTCATCCCAGGTGCCAGCTAGTTTGCATAGTAACATGCTGTGTCTCCCACTTGCATTTAGGAGCATTCTGGAAGAGTCTTTCGACTTCAGTTTGACGAGTTCCAGATTGTCAGCAGCTCACATGATGACACCATCCTCATCTGGGATTTTCTGAATGACCCAGCTGCCCAAGCAGAATCCACTCGTTCCCCGTCCAGAACATACACCTACATCTCCAGATAAATAACACTACACTGTACCTCACACTCGCACAGGTAAAAAAAAAAAAATCACAAAATAAAAGGAGGCTCAAAGGAGACACTGGATGTAGTATGAGCATGTTGCTTGAATAATTATCTGGGTCTATCAGTATTTCTCATCTTGGTTGTACAGTAATTACAGTGTCCTGTAAAAGTACAGGAGTGGTTTTGATACCTTAGAATAGGGACTTTATTTTGTGGCATGTGGCGCCTATGACTTCCCCCGAAGAAGTCCTTCCTCCTCCTCTGTCCATCATCATCAATAATTAAATCAGCTATCACTGCTGTCCAGAAGGAAGAAGGGTTTCTGCAGAGCGAGTAGAGCAGCTGCTGCCTAACAAGGGGATGCAGATGGCCTGACCCTGGGCAGTTGTCACCAGGCAGGAGGGTTTTGCCAAGAAGCATCAGCTTTATTCCCTCCCTCTGAAGTGGTGACCATTCTCCTCACATTGCAGCAAGCTGATTCAAGATTACAGTTTGGCTAGGGGAGGAGACACTGAGGCATAAGCCCAGGCAAATTTAATCAAGATGCATCAACATGCAAAATAATATACTGATAGGACCTAGCCCTCGTTCTCTCTTACATGGCATGGCTGTTAAATTGTTCATATCAGAGCCTGGCTGGTTTGCTCATCACCTTACCCTTTTGTCTTTGGTGAGTACAGTGTGGGGAGGACATAATGTTTCATAGGTTTGGGGTCAGTTGTAGAGTGAATTTGATGTATATGAGTGAAGTGGGATAGCATGATTGCTCGCTTTGGTGGGTACATGCACGATTACTGTTAATAGCTTGAGAAAAATGGCAGAAGAGCTAACAGGCTTCTGCAAAGGTGTTTCCATAGTGACATTTTCCCATGAAAATGCTCTGTCGTGGGGCACATCATGGATCCTGTTTGATTGGTAACTGTATGCTGGTGCTCCAGACCTGTCAGATCAGCTTTCTTGATTTTCTCAAACACTCTGGTCAATCAGATGTTCTTTCAAATCATTAAAAGATTTAGTACGAATGGGGTTTGTTTGGTTTGTTCTGTTTTTCGTTCCCAGGACTCATTTAAGCTGCAGTATTTAAATGCCAGGACAAAAGAACTATCCACGTAACCAATACTTGCTGAAGAGAGAGGCTCTCAGACTTGTTTCTGGAACAAAGTTGGCATGCGGTTGATCTCAGACAGGGTCTACTCAGCGCGGCTGACTGCTAAAGTGCTGCTATATCAGAAGATGACTTTTATCTTTCATGAACAGTTAACATTTTTAAACCTTCCCATCCCTTTCCTCCCTCATCCCCCTCTTCATGTTCACTCCTCTTCCCTTTACCCTGTTTGGTTCCCCTCCAAACCCAGTCACAGATGTCCTATGAATATATTTAAGATGTTGCCAGAATGTGTTGCTTTGCTGTTAAGCAGAAGACTTATAGCCACAGCGCATCCTGCTGAGAGTCACTTCAGGGTGGGTGGGAGGGTGGGTGGGGAGGAGGCTGCTACTTTCAGACTGAAATCAATATCCATTGCTAGGCCTTTGAAAAAGCATTCAGCTCTGAAGAGCAACAGAAACACAACAGCCAGACTGTCACCCTCCCCCCCGAGATCCAGCTTCCCTGTGGCTTTTGGCTGTTCTGACTGCAGACTTATTTCTTTGTGGAGAGAGGACCCTTGAAATTTGACTATTATGAGCCAAACCAGTCTCTTTCCTCTCCTGCCTGCTATGCTAACCCTTTGGAAGCTGGATGTGTATTGTAGTCTCCCTTAACATCTGCTCATTTGGGGAATGATAATCAATGAAAAGTTAAACTCTCTTCTGCCAAAGTCCTAAGCATGATGGGCTGGGGCTGAAATCCTGTCCACCCCTACCCCAGCTGAAATGTTGGCCCAGGACAGTATTTCACTAGCAAAGGGATTGTCTGTACTGTCTTCCTCCTACTGTTTTCCCTGAAGACAGTATGTTGCTGATGACTTACGAATTATTCTGTAAATTGGAGAAATTTTGAGGCTGTGGTGAGAAGGAAAGCTGGACATTGCTCTTTTCTTTCCGTTCCTTCTCCCCTCAGAGAGGCTGTAGCTGGGTGCTGGAAGAGGGAGCTGCTAAAAACCTTGTGAAGCTCTCCAGAGCCATCCTAGAGTGGAGACATTACACAAACACTCTGGCCGTGACAATAAGACTTTTCCTCAGTTGAATGACCAAATGCACAGTCCTCTGGAGATGTCAGATGGGTAAAATGAGTGTGGCCGTGAGGACAATCATTGCATTTAGCAGTGACTCCAGACCAGTTCTGCAGCATTTTTGGGGCTAGCCTTGCTAGAAGGCATTTGGAAGGAGAGCCTGTGGTGTGCTTGTCTAACCTGCATGCATGCTGCACTGTGGTTTAGGGACATGGGCTGATTAGTCCTTTTGCTGATAGCTGTGATGGATCTTTGCTTTCTAGCTGAGACTTTTGCAAAATGTGATTTTTTTAGAAGGTGAAAGTAGCCCTGAAGAGGAGGGACATGAGAAACAATTCTGAATGTCTCTGAACTAGAGGGAAGTCTAGAGGAAAACAGCTGTCTTCACAGAGCTGGAAGGAATTGCAGCAGGCCTGCATTTAGATCAGGAAAGACTGTGTAAATCAGCCCCTGGCCATTCCAGTTTTGTGCCCAGATCTCCTATACATCTGAAATAACCTCCACTGCCTTAGTAGGGAGTTGCTCCAGTCCTACTGTAGGAAATTGATGCCCTTTATCTCTGAGCTGAAGGGGTTTAAACAAGCTTTGTTAACACCCTCTGAACTTGGCAGATGGGATTGTTTTTAAGCTATTCTCATCAGCTTCACTTTCCTGGGGAAGCAGTTGCATTGTCTCTAATTGCTTGGGATGCGCTTTTCCACCAATGAAATTTAGCAAGGAGCTGGGCCAGGAGTCCCTAAAGAGCAGTCCAGAGAACTTGAATAATTTGGGTGACAGCTAAGACAGACAAGAAGGTGATGGAGTTACGGAGGAAGGAAAAGCTGGTGCTTGGGGAATACCTAGAGCAGTTTCTAAGGCATGTGGGCAGCAGTGTTGAGCACTCAGTTCCCTGTATTTTCATTGAGCCTAGAGACTACATCAGCTCTAAAGAGCATCTCAAAGCTTGTGATGACACTCCTGTTTTCTTTTTGAACTACTGCTGTGAGAGTCAAACAGGTTAACAAGTCTGTTCAGGCAACACTGTTAGAGTGTTAACTTACCGCTGCAGAGTCATAAAAGTTCTGAGTCACAATGATAACTTCATCCACAACTAATTTTGGCACTACTTTTTAAGCCCAGGAAGGCTGTTTGGGCTTTCAGATAGCTCCGCATATCATGAATACTGCAGTCCCAAAGCCAAAGTGGCAAAGGAGCAGAGAGAATCGAAGTTTACATCCCAAACTTTGCTGAGTTCAGGTTCTGAGTCTTAATGCTATTTGAACACTGTCGCCCTAAGTTCAGGTATTACCAGGTCTGCAGCATGGTTGCATGTCAGCAGGGCTTTATATGACCTTGGCTGTAGATTTAATAATTATTTTCCTCAGTTTGGTTATCCTCTGTCTTTTACATTTAGGTTATTGTAGAAAACAATGATCTGTTCCTCCAGCCACTGAAAGCTGCAGAACTCCCAAATATTTTAATTGTATCTTTGTGGCCAGCATGTACAAGGATGTGTTTTATTTTGCTAGTTGAGAGAATTTGGGAGAACTGGAAGACTGGCTGACCAAACAGAAACACCACCACTGCAGGTTGTCCTTGGTTGTCATAGCCCTGCTGCTCCATGCTGCTGTTCTGTTGGGTCTTCAAGTGGTACCGTAATTTGTACTCTGCTGTATAGAGCTGTTTAAGGTACATTTAGCAAGCAACTGCTGAAATCTGTTTTCGGCACGAGGTAAGAAAGGTATCTTACCCTCAAGAAGGGACTGTGTGTGGGTACTTCATACAGAACCCCAGAGGGGTGAGGATTCCTACCCCAATCCCCGAGTTGTAAAAATTTTCTCATGGCTAAGAAGGAAACTGAAGTTAACTGATCTAACTTGAACCTGAAACTGCCACAGCCTGACATTTGGTGGTGTTTATTCTGCACCCCAGGAGAAGCAATTTGGTAAGTAGATCTTCCAATGTCAGAAAAATGTGGCTTTTTCAAACTCCCTCCCCTTCCCTTAGGATATGTGTGCGTGTGTGTGTGTGTGTGTGTGTGCAAGAGTGCATGTGAGAGAGAGGTTTCAGCATGAACTGGATGGATAATCCCTCAGCCAGACTGGAGTAATTGCAGAGTTTATGATGAAAATAACTAGAATATGCCTGCTGAAAGGAGGTTAAAAAGGGCTGGAAGTGTCTGTGGGCTTTAAGTGTTGCACATTGCTTTGAAATGAAATACCTCTGCTGCGTAGAGATCGGCACTTCTCCCACAAGTAGGAAGCTCACATGAGCCTTCCACCTTGAACCATGGGATGGAAAGTACTGGAGGTGTTGGACATTCAGAGCAGGACGGTCTGTTATGGCCACACCATCTCCTGCTTGTGAATCCTTTGCAGTAGGGCACATTTTTACTGCAAATATTTCTTGTCCTTGGAGGAATACAGCTTGCTTTCAAATATGCGAGTAGAAAATGGCATGAAGGAATTTGCAGTGAGATAACTCCTACAGCTGTCTCCTCTGGAGCAGCTCCCTCTGCTCCCTGTTAACATTCAAGGACAGGCACATCCGCTGTTGGAATGGAAGAATTCAGATGACAAGTTAAGAAGTCTGTGTTCATCAGAAACACTGAAATGCTTTACACTTGTTTCTAAACTGGAAGCTGACTTGGACCACCATGCTCTACCTACCCACCACCTGCTCCTGCTCCAAAGGATCCTTTTTCCTTTTTCTTAATTTTTTTTGAACACTGAAAAAGCTGGAGAGTATCGTGTGCATTTCTCCGCTCCCAGGTATGTGTATCCTACCCCTTCCACATGTTCCTTCCTCAGTCTGAGCAGAGCTCTGGGCTTGGTTCTGAGTTTTCTGGCATCCTGGCTCCAATGGGAAGCACATCTCCAGGTTGGGCTATTGCCTGACTTCCTTTAACACCATTTTAGATCTGCCTTTTGTGGCTGATTATTCCTAAATTTACTGGGGAGGAGCAATATTTGCGTTTGATAAATTGCAAATACTAGCAGCTCTTTGTAGCTAGAGAAGTGGATAAGAAGGAACAGCCAGCCTTCCTACTTACTGCAGCCTTCCTACTGCGCTTAGTTGTGGCAGAAAAAGGAGATGACCCAAGTGGTGGAAAACTAGGGGGGGTGTGGGGATAGCGATGGATTTCTACAAAAGTGGGGACAGTGCTGGAAATAGATCTTTTAGCTTGTGCAGTTGACTTGGAAGAGTGGAGGTTTTCTGTGAGAACATCAGAAGTGATCAGGAGGTGATCCAGTAAGACCTCCAGTTATTGAACTTGTCAGTTGATGCCCCTTTTAGGATGCACTGGAGGCATGAGGAGAAAGGAGTGGTCTACCCTGCACTTACCAAGAGAAGAATGAGCTTTGCCAGGGTCTCCAAGTGGCATGCATGATGCATCTGACATGCTGAGCTTTGCCCTAGTGATCCCCCCAAAGCGATAAGCATCAGCTTCCCAGAAGGAAGGGGGAAACAGCAAGTGACCCAGCTGTTCTCAAATGAGGTCTCCATATGAAGTCCTTCTGTCCTGCTGGCAAATCCCTACTGGACTGATGGGCATGAGGGAGTCACAGTCTTTCTGCCTTCACTTTTAATTCAGAGACTCACAGAAGCAGCAGGTCCCTTGGGCGTGTTTGTTCTCCACACCCCAGCAGTGGGTTGAGAGGCACAGCTGCCTGCTGAGGCTGAGTGTTTGGCTTGCCCTCCTTTGCCCCCTTACCCTTTTTGTTTTGGTTTGGTTTGGGTTTTTTTTAATGAGGTGTGGCCAACCTACTGTCAAAGCCCCAAAGCATCTGTCTCAGGGGGAACCTTGGCACACAGCCAAAATCTTTTCCCATTATTTAGTGCTTGTTTCCAAAGACCACTGGGATTCCACATTTCTTGACCAGCAGATATCCCACAGGAGTTGGCAACACTGGTTAATCCTTAGTGATATTAAACTGATACTTTCAAAATTAGAGGGATACTGATGTACATGGATGCATAACGAGCCCTTTAGATATTATAGCCAGCTCCTAAATAAGTTCCTTTTTTTAAGAGCCTATCACCCTAGAAGATATCCTGATTTCTGCTCAAGCAGGAGCCAAGTGCAGCTGTGGTCAGAAAATCAGCATGAAATACCAGTCTTTGTCACAGAGCAGCTCTGCTCATACCTGCACAATGAATTTATTGCCTTCACAGGCAAAGTGTTTTAACCTGCTGGCACTTGAGCGCTGGTTTACATCTGAGCAAAACTCCACATGCAGGAGGCAGGCCAGCCTGTCCCAGGCTGCTTGCAGTGGCTTTTACAAGGAGCTAGCTGTGAGAATTTTTGGGTAATTCAGTGTGAAAACATGGAGCTGCTTTCGAGTGTAGAACTTTGCTTTCAGCTACTTTGTCTATACCACGTGAGGCATTGCAGGGCTCAGCCTAGCCACAGTTCTAGCATGGCAGAAAAATAATGTGACCTCAGCAAAGTATATTGTCCCGTTTCTCCCCATCATCTTACGATCATTGCGTTTAGGAGAGTTGCCTGGGCCAACCTGTGCTACATCATTCCTGCCTGCTCAGGCTGAGGTGGATGTGGAAGTGGGAGAGGTGAGAAAGAACATGGTTTCTCCAGAGTTTTCTGTTTGTTACTCTGCTATATTTGTTATCTGGATTCTTAAGTAATGAGTGCTTTGAATTTTGTGATTATGTTACGGTGATGTGTAGTTAATGTACTAATGTTCACTTGAGCTAGGATCATGGTAACAGTGTGGTTTGTTTTTCCTTTTTTTTTAACTGTTCAGAAAATAACTTAAATACAACTACAAAGATTAAGCTGTGAATCTCTCCTGTTTTCCTTTCGGGGGGAAGGACACCGTCGAAATATCAATCCTCTATCTTCCTCAAGCCCCATGTGTGTGAGTCACACTTCTACTACATGTGCACTGCACACAATGTTTGCAGTGTGAACACCTGGAAGTGCTGGGGCTGCAGGGTGGACAGCTTTGCCCTGAGGCCGGGGTAGATGCAGCTTCACAGGACACATGGAGTCTGCAGTAGCCAGTCCCACTTCAGAACTGCTGCTCATGGATGAGTGCAGCATAAAAGATTGCTCTGGCAGTCGCAAAAAAACCCACTCATTCCTAAAACCACAGCATACTTTTTAATTAACAAACTCTCCATTCATAGCTAACAGCCTCCGGCTGGGACAAATGAGTCCACCCTGTAAGCCAGAGAGAGTGGATGTGACTGATAGAGAAGAGCTGGAGCCATCCTGTCCATTAAAAAAGTGTGTGTGGGGGAAGCTTTAAAGACTTTGTGTTTTTCTGGGTACTGTTGCAAGATCCTGGTAGGAGAAGCACAAATTTGTTTTATAAGCTAATCAGAATCCTGCTGTTCAATAATGAGTGAGTAATTGACATATCGCAGCACTGCCACACAGTTCCATGGCTGGGGATGCTGTCATGCTTACAGCTCGCTGGAATCCCAACGCAAACACCCTTGCCCTCATAATACCTTCCTCTTAAAAATGCTCTTTGGATAGCAACCTTGGATCTTTCCGTTTTACTTAACAGCCCTTTTTAAAACAAAGGCCACCGTGGTTTTAAGATCCTGACTCCAGGGGTGGTCAGAAAACAAACAAACCCCTGCACTCCCGACATCTCTCTCCCTGCTGGCTCCATTCTTGGGAGCCAGCGGGGGACTGGAGATTGTGAAGGCTCCTGCTTTCTGAAGCGCTGGGAGCAGGATTCCTGTCACTTCCAATCACCATCTCTCCTTGTGACAGGGTTTCCCAGCAGCCCCATTCTTTGTTTGGCAAGGGGTTGCGGTGTTTATGCATATGTGTGTACATGTATACATATATAGATATACATATTTACACCACTTTAACCTTTTCTGTTCCCTCTCTGCTCTTTCCTCACATCCAATAAAAGACTTGGAAGAGGAGTTGCAGTGACAGGCTTTGGATCAGTCTGTAACAAAGAATGCAGCTTGATTTAAACAACCTGTGACTGCCAGCACACACAAATGAGACCCCTTACCTTCTGTACTCACAGTCCCAGGTGTCTGTGTGTACCCAAACAACACTGCCCAACTCTACGAGAAACAGGTTCTCCTTGTGGGTTATGTATAGCTGTTCCTTAAATAGTCCTTTCCCTTTTTATCACTGATATTTAAAGAAGAGGATCAGGGTCTTTATTCCAGAGTTCTGGGACTGGGACAGTGCTGTGCTGCAGGGCACGAGGTGGAGAATTCTGGATTCACATCCAAAAACTCAAGTACTGAAGAGTCTTTGAGAAGGAAAAGCAATCTCAATTGTAAATTTCCACTGGAAAAGAATGAACACCACACAGATTATCTTAAATAGATTCAGTGGTTAATTACCCTTTCTGTTTAAAAATGTCTGCCTTATTTCCACTTCAAATGAAGGAGAAAAGTAATGTTTGCATAGCTTCAAATTAACAGCATTTGATCAACCTACAGCTTTAAAATGAACTCTTCTCTTGTTTGGTGTTTTTTTATTGTTATATACATGCTTTCAAGAGTAAGATGCTTTCTTGAAAGGGGGAATTGGCCAGTTTAGGTTAGCTAGGCTAGAATGAATGTAATTCTTACAATAAATGTTCAGGATGAATTCAGCAGTTGGTGGTTCAAAGAGGGCTAGGATGCCAAACTCTCAGCAGAGGAGGCAGTGTGGCTGGGGAAACAAAAACGCTGAGCTCTAGTGCTGCCATGGATTTCTGCTGGCTGTCCTGGCAGCCCTGCAGGGGCAAGGGCTGCACCTGGTTCCAGCAGTGTCCTGGTCCCTTTTGTTCAAAGGCTTTGTGTGGTGGACCGCCCTGTGCAATGGCACACCTGTCAGCACCCAGGAGAATGTGGAAATGATTCGGTGTTTTGTGGGAATAAGATGCCACCCCTCAGCTTGAGAGCCTGCTGTTCTGTATAGCTCTGCTTTTCCAAGTGCTCAGGTTGCTCCGCAGCCAATACACAGACTTCCCAGGACTCTGTTCCAGGAGGGGCTGATGGGGGAGAAGATGAGAGAGGAAAAATAAGATGCTGTTTGCACTAACACTCCCATGCAAATCTAACACTACTGGCTGCAGCCATTGGAAGTCTCAGCCTATCCCCTCTGCCAGTTGATCCTTCCTTGATGGCTGAGGACATCTGATGGACAGGGATGTTATGCCCTTCTAGCGAGCTTCCAGGAGTGCATGTGAGTACCAGCCACTTCACTTTACCCTAAGAGAGCTCAGACTCATTCATTATATCCTCAAGGGATACTCTTTGCTTCTGATCTGTGTTACCTTCCCAGCTTGAGCTTTCTCTCCAAAATGCTTTGCTGACCTGGATCTGGCTGGCAGGAGCAGATAGAAATCTCCAAACCACCAGGGAGGTTGCTGATCTGTGGGGCTCGTGAGCCAGGGACCACTGAAGTTGGATAAGGAATATGACCAGGAAAACCTGTGCTTGAAAAGGGCTCATCTGTACAGGTAAATACCCTTCCTGCAGATGGAGAACAGTCAGATGGGCTTTCCAATTCAACAAGGCAGAAATAGCAGCCTGAGTAGTGCTTTCACTGGGGACATGACTGACTTCCTTCCAGAGGCCACTGCGGTTTGAAGAAACTCGAGCCCCTGCTTAACGTCACACAGCTGATGTGTCCAAAACTCCCTGTCCCCTGCCCAAAGCATCCTACTGGCATTTACAAAGGCAGATCAGGGAAGGCTTCTCTTCGGAGGGGCAGTGAGGCAGGGAGGCTGCCAGACCATCTCCGTTTCTGCAGTGTCAACTCTGAAAGGGCAGTACTGGCAAACTGCTCTGACCTTCAGAGCTGTGGAGATGTCCATGAGCAGCTCTGCCTGCTGGGCCTGGGCTGCCAAGTTCCCTCTCCTCCAGTGGGGGGAAAGGGGTCAGTGGCTGCTAAGCAAAGCATGTTTTTGCCTTCATATGAGCCACTTACTGATTCCTTGTGGAATTCACCTAGTTTGGACTAGATGGTGGTGGGCAAACACCAAGAGGCAGCACTGCAGACCGTGTCCTCTCTCTGAGATTCTATTTCATCTTGGAAAAGGGCACAGACTCTCCCAGTGGGTCTTCCTCTGCATTCCCCAGTCCTTCAGAAATCACTGTACTTTTTTTTTTTGTTGTATGTTTTATGTCTTTGGTGTAGAGTCCTGCACGGGTGGCTCGTGGCTGCCAGTACCTGTCCCTGGGGAGCTGGGAAAAGAGGCAGGAGGCACCAGATTCTGTGCCTTTGCAGCAGGGCTAGCTCTGTCATTCCCCACCACACGAGCTCCTTGGAGCACGATGAATCCTGCCTCTGCCCACACCATGAACAGCTGGACTATCAGGAAGCCTTCGGGGCTCCCAACAGCATCTCCGTCCTCCTGGCCATTACTCTGTGAAGGATGTGTGCTGGGACCGGCTCCTGCTGTTCTGCCTCTTCCAGTTCTCCTGGGTTTCTTTGCATGCCCAGGTACTGTGTGTCCAATGCCTTGAGGAGAGGAGGTGGGGAGAGCCTCTGGAGACTGGGGCAGCAGCGAGGCAAGAGTGGGACAGGAGCTCTGAGAGTGACAGTGGGAGGGGATGAGGGCGGTTTATGGGCTCACAGCTGCTTTCTCAGCCATGGGGGGTATTTTAGCCTGCATGGAGCCAGGGGAGGAATGCCTGTAAAATGTGGAGACAAGCTCCCTTGCAGCACAGAGCAGTGGATGTTTCTCACCAGCGCTTGTCTCCTCGTGTGCCACCATCACTGGGTCAGGTCACAGGAGTGTCTCCAATTAACCCAGCCCCCTAGTGACCCTTAATTATCACTCCAGGCTTTTCTCCTCCCCCTTCCTACCCCAACATGAGTTTCTCACCTCTAAATCTGCTGCTAAACCTCTGCTCCTAGCATCCCAGCAACTGCTGGGAACCAGTGGCAGTAACCCAGATTTATTCCCTAAATCAAGGCAGTGGCCACCCCCCTGGCTTGGAACTGTGTCCTGATGATGTGCCTGCTTCAGGATGCCCCAGAACCACCAAGCTGTGTGGTGGGAGAGAGGGCTGTGGCTGCAGGGATGAGCACAGGGCTTGTGGATGGGTATGGGCTTCAGTGGAGAGGAGCTGGGAAGCTCCAGGAGGGTTTTTAGGTGGTACTTGCTAGGAGAGTACCAGAATGGAGGAGAGATGGCTGCTGCTGTTTCCTCTTCCAACTGTGGCAGAGACGACTGGACTGGGCACATTTAACCCTCCAGGTGCTGGTCCCAGGGATAAGCCATGTATGTACCTGGATGACTAGAGTTGGAGCATGGCTGCAGGACACACCATGGCCCAGCTTAAACTCCTGCCCCAGATTTGCTGCTTTGCCTTGTCTTAGCACAGGGCTTGGGGTGAATCCTTGGGGTGTTTATGGCTGCCCTGCAGCACTGCAAGTACTGTGGGCATGGCTGGAATCAGTAGGCTGCATGTCCGTCTCCTGCTGGGTCACCCTTTGGAATGTCCAATAAATGGACCTTTCTCCTACTGCTCTGGGAATGAACTAGGATGATCCCCAGAAGAACTGTGGCTCCCTACAGGTCTCTCTTACTGTGGCTGTCACTGAGGTCCCTGCAGCCCAGCACAAAGGTAAAGGTGATGCCCCAATCAAGACCTGGAGAAACTGAGTCTGGGCAAGACACAGGAGCTCTTGAGTGGGTGCCTGCCCTGGGAAAAGCTGAACACTGGGAAGCTGGGAAGGGCTGGTGGCTGAGGGAGAGGGCACGGTGCTTTCAGGAAGAGCTGAAGGTTCACACGGAGGGAGGAGACAGGAGCTGGAACATCCTATGTGGGAGGATGTGGTGCCCGGGCTCTCCCTCACCCCAGGCAGCCCGGTTTTGGCTGAGCATGCCCCACGGGCTTGGATGCCTGTGCCTGTTGGGCTCTCCCAGCTCTGCTCTGGGAGAGCTTGCTCTGCTCTGCTCTGCTTTCCCGGCTCAGCAGGACCATCCTGAGTGGGACCAGCCTGTCAGGACCTGTCCCTTTTAAGCCCTCGGAGCTGTTGCCAGCCGTGGCTTAGTGGGGTCCCCATCCTTTCAGCTGGCTGTTCGGCAAATTAAGAGCTTGCTATTAGGCTGCTAATTAAAGGCACTTCATTAGCAGCAGGGGAAGCAGCTCCTGGCCGCAGCAAAATTGGATTCCTCTGAGCTGCTATGAGCCGAGTCTCTCCTCTCCTCTCTGGGGCTGGGGGCTGTGCCTCTCCATGTCCAGCAAATGTACCTTCCCCGAGCCATGCCCGTGTGACTGCCAGCCTCCTCCCGAGCCGCAGGGACTGGGGCACATCAGCCCCACGGTGGCAGAGGGGCCGGAGGTGATCGGGGTCTTGGGTGATGTGGGGCCACCACTTCGTCCACAGCCTCGGGGGTGGTGCAGTGATGCCCTGCTTACGGTCCCCGGGGCCACCACGTTTGGATGGGGCATGCGGGAGCTCTCAGCGGTGGCAGAGCATCACATCGGTCGTCCCACTGTCCCCAGGCTTGGCCGTAACCCCTCAGCGGGCTGGGCAGCCCGGAGGTGCTGCCCCTGCCCTCGGCGAGGGAGGAGGTCCCCGGACTCCTCCTCCGGCCGCTCAGGCGCCTCCAATGAGCCCCGGGGCACCCGGGCTGCCTGCCCTGCCCTGCCTTCCTTTCCCTCACCCCCTCCTTCCTCCATCTAAAAATGGGAGAGACCAGCCAGGCTGCCGGACGGGGGCTGCCTTCCTCCCCCTCTCCTTCTCCTCCCTCCCCGCGCTCCGCCTGCAGCCTCTCCCCGACGGTCGGGAAAGGGACCCCGCGGCCCGGCGGGGACATCAGTGGGGTGAGCTGTCCCTGTGGGCCGGGGGGGCTGCGCCATCCCTGCTCCCCTCCTGCCTTACGGTGTCCCCATTCCCGAGGACCCTGGCCTGACACCCCCATGGCCTGACACCACCCTCCCTTTTTTCCCAGCTCGGGATTCCTGATGGGATTAGAGGGGATTTGCTGTGCGTGAGCCGGGAGCCGCTGGGTGCTATGGATCCGGCTACCGTGCGGGGGGGGTGTTGCGAGGAGGGCCGGGCTCTGGGTGCTGGGGAGCGTGACTGCTCCCGTGGGATGCAGACTCACTCCGCATCCACGCCGTCCCAGTCCTGTCGCTGCGGGGATGGGACACGCCCATTGCTCTGGGGGAGACAGCCGGGTGCAGCACCCAGGGGTGCTCCTGCGGCTGGAAGTGCTCTGAACGCTCCTGGGCACACAGACCCTGGGGTGCGCTGGGTCAGGGCACGGGGTTGTTCCCCCGCGGCCATCGGGCTGAGAAGCCCCAGCAGCGGGGGCAGGAGACAGAGGTGTTGGTGGGGGCAATGGTAGGAGGTGGGTGCATGTAGTGTTTGGGGAGGGGGGGCTGGGACCTTCCCTGGGGATCTGCACCTTTCAGTGGTGCTGGGCCGTTCGCAGCAGCGCCATTTGAGTGCCCCATCGAGGGAAGGGGATGGGTGTCTCTCCCTCCTCTTCCTACCCCTTTCCATCTGCTGCCCACTCCCAGCTGGGGACAGGGCTGCCCAGGTTACTCAGGCTGGGCCCTCGCCAGGGTTAAAAAAGCCTCTCACCGCAGCCACAAGACCAGCCATGGGGAAGCTGGATTGTTTGGGCTGGATGCTGGGCACTGGCAAGAAGAGGTGCTCAGCTCAGGGCTCCGTCACATTTGGGTCTTTGCTCTGGGCCAGAATCATCCCTACTGGAGAAGGGGCAGTGACCCAACACAGTTCATGACACATGATCTTGTTCCCTGGCTCTGCTGACCAGGGCCATGCTCATCCTTCCTCCTCTCTCCCAGCATCTCACCTTCCCCCTGCTGTCGGTCTCCCTTCTGGTGTCTTTTGGCTCCTCCATGCTCTATGGCTACAACCTTGCCGTGGTGAACTCTCCAGCAGTGGTAAGGGACAGGCAGCCTCTCTGGGAGCAGGGAAAAGGGCTCTGTAACCCTCTCTAGGAGGGTGGAGGGACCACTGCCCAGCATCCCCACATCTGGCATTTTCCTTGGGCAGTCACCCATGGAAAGCAGTCCAGGGAGAGGAATGGCATGGGAGGGACATGGGAGGCTGTGTTCATGTACTCCAAACTGGTCCCCCAGGGAAGGCAGAGGCTGGGGAAAGCTGGCCACAACCTCCTTGCTCTACCTCAAGCTCTGTCTGTGGCATCTTTAAGCTGCCATTAAGCCTCTCCGGTGATGAAACAGGCTGAGCAACCCAACCAGCACATTGCAGTCATCCCCTGTCCTGTCTTGCCCTGCATCTCCTGCAGTGCTGTTGAACTCATGGCATTGTTCCTATAGAGCCTGTCTTCCCTTGTCTTCCTCTTTCTCCCAGTACACTTGGTGCCCATGTGTGTCTCTGCCCTGCAGCACATAAAGGCTTTCTACAATGCCACGTGGTCCCAGCGGTACGGACATGAGCTGACCCCTGGCCCCCTGACCCTCCTCTACTCCCTGACTGTCTCCATCTTTGCCCTGGGAGGGCTGGTGGGCTCCCTGCTGGTTGGGATGCTGGTGGAGCGGTATGGCAGGTAAGGGTGTCATACCATGGGACAGGGGGGTTGAGGGATGGGGTGGGACTGGAGGAGCTGCCCTTCTGCTTGTGCCTGCTAGGAATGGTGCTCTGAGCCGCAGTGCTCTCCTCGTCCTCCTGGCCGGTGGCTTCATGGGCTTCAGCCGGGAGCTGGGGTCCCCTGAGATGGTGATCATCGGTCGCTCCATCACAGGGCTCCACTCAGGTAGGCTGTGCACAGACCCTTCCTCACAGCTCAGTCCCCTACAGGCCCTTCCCAGGGGGCTGGAGAAGACTTCATATTCCCCACAGGCTCTGTGGAGGGTTCTCTGGCACAGATAGGGCCACCTCCCTGGCCATGGGGTCCCTATTGTGGATCATGTTGGGCATGGGGGGAGATGCACTGAGTCTCTGGCCAGGCACCTTTCTCCCCACTGCCTCTCCCATCCCAGTCACTCCTGTCCCTGCCAGGTATCTGTCTCAGTGTGGTGCCCCTCTACCTGGGAGAAATCGCCCCCAAGAACCTGCGGGGTTTCCTGGGCCTCATGCCCAGTATCTTCATCTGCCTGGGCGTTTTTGCTGCACAGGTCCTGAGCCTCCCGGAGCTGCTGGGCGAGGTGAGCACAATACCCCAGCCCACATGTACTGGACCCTGCTCTGCCTTCCCTGTGACACGTCCTATTTCAACTCCTCTCAGGACAGATTCTGGCCCCTGTTGCTGTCAGTGGTGGTTGTTCCTGCCTCCCTCCAGCTCCTGCTGCTGCACTGCTTCCCCGAGAGCCCACGATACCTGCTGATAGAGAGAAATGATGTCTGTGGAGCCACCAAGGGTGAGGGGATATCCTGGGGGAGACTGGCTCCAGGAGGTGCTGGGTGCTTGTCCAAGGTCTCCCAAGACAAAGGTGCATCCTCGTGGCACCCTTCCACACACAGACCTCACAGCCCACCACAATCCTTATGGTTCAACCCTTCCTTCCCATGCAGTTGTGCCATCACTGTGGGTGAGGCTTTTCCTAAGTTCCTGTGGGTGCTGAGCCCCATGGGTCAGTGAGGTCTCCTGAGGAGGCTGAGCCAGGGCAGAGCCAAGCCCCTGCCCTGTGCCATACCAATGAGCATCCACCCTGGGATGGGGAGACATGTGTTCGTGACCCCTGCTCTCCCCACAGCACTGCACCAGTTCCTGGGGACCCCTGATGTGCAGGATGTGATCGAGGAGATGAAGGAGGAGCAGCGGTCGCTCTCCTCCATGGAGATGGTCTCTGTGTGGCAGCTGCTGCGGGACCGCTCTGTGTACTGGCAGACCCTCTCGGTGGTGGTGGTGAATGCCGGCATGCAGCTCTCAGGAATCGATGCTGTAAGCTCTGCAAGGTCCTTGCTCCAGGACCTGGCTCTGCAGAGGCTGAGCTGAGACCTGGCAGCTCGTTTCATCAAGTGCCCTGTGGTTCCGCCCGCCCTGCTCATGCTCTGTCCCCTCCTCGGCAGATCTGGTTTTACACCAACATCATCTTTGAGAACGTTGGGATCCCTGCGTCCCAGATCCCCTACACCACCGTGGGCACCGGCGTCATAGAAATCATCGCTGGGCTGATTGGGGTGAGTGATGGATGGACAGATGGACACAGCCCCTCTGTGCCTGAGCCTTGCTGTCAGCTCCCAGCACCATCAAACGGAGGGGCTGAATGGATCCCCAGATGTCATCTGTGCCACAGCACAGCCTCTTTTCTGGGGGGACAGAGAGTTTGGCAGGGAAATGGGGATGGGAGATGGGATGAGACAGGCTCAATCTGGGGGTCACATCTAGGAGGGGTGGGAGAATTTTGGGGTAGCAGGGAGGTTGGGGAGAGATGCCAGGCAAGGAGCAGGTTGGAGATGATGGAGGGGGCTAGAGGTTCCTTCTGGCTCCCATTTTCATTGTCACTCTGTTAGTAGAGCCACATGTCCCAGTCTGCCCCCCCAGCCAAGCGCTGGCCTGGTCCCAGACTAGCAGCTCTGTCCCCGCCCAGCCAGCCCTCATTTAGCTGGAGAGTTAGCACTGGGCTGGGCAGATTTATGTCCCTTGTCCCATCTGCAAGTGTCACCCAGAGCCATCCCAAGCCACCCAGCACTAAATCTGTGCCCTGACAATTAGAGAGATGGATGGCAGTGGCTGTTCCCAGAAAATCGGGAATGAGTGGGGGGCTCTCCCCTCTCCCCATAGCTCAATCCACTGCAGAGCAGGCCCCTGCCTCTCTGAAGGGTGTTCCTTTCCCCTCTCCCCTGGCTGTGGGGCTGCACCAGCCCCCCAGCAGCTGCCCGGCATAGAGCCAGATTGCTCGGGAGCAACCCCTCAAATGGCCCCCGATGGACATGCTGAGATTGGTTATAAAATTACAGGCATTTGTTCTGCTGTCAATACCCTGCCTGCTCCAGCCGCTGCACTGCCTGCCCACACCCTGCCTCTGCCCACTGCCCCACAAACACCCTGTGCCCAGCTCAGCACCTACACTTGGCACTGGTGGGAATGCAGCCATAGGATCACCCTAGTCAGCCCCGACCCTGCAGGTTAATGGGGCTCTGTGGGACCCCCCTCCTGCCCCATGAGTGCTCACTCCTCACACTTTACCTTACATGCGCCAGCCCTGGAGCTCTGAGCTGGGGCTGCCCAGGAGCATCCTCCCACCTTCAGCTGGATCTGGGGTTCAGGGATGCTCCCATCCACCTTGGAGCTCCCCACCATCCCTCTGCTCTCCCCTGACAGTGCTTCACCATCGAGAAGGTCGGCCGGCGGCCTCTCATCATCATCGGCTTCTGTGCCATGGGCATCTGCTCGGCTGGCATCACTGTCTCCCTGCTGCTGCAGGTTGGTCTGGCCACTGCCACCCCCAGGGCCACTGCCACTCCCCGGGCTGGGGCTGGAGCATTAACAGGGGCTGGGTGATGTAAGGCTGGGTGTCATCTCATGGGAGGTGGGAGGATCATGCAGGTAGAGAGGTGAGCTGGCTCTTCCATGTAATGTTTTCCCTTCAGAGTTAAGGAGATGGAAATTTTAGCACAAAGAACAACAAAAAAGAAAACCACAAATTCAAGTGAGAAAAGTCCTGATGCTTCTGGTAGGTTTTCTGCAGACATAGTTGTTACCAGAGAGGCAGCTGTGAAGTGCCAGGGGAGGTGGAGAGGTTTGCAGGGTCCTCCTTTTGCTGTTTTGCTCCCAGAGGATGTTCCCATGACTCTGGGGACATCTCAGCATCAAACGCTGCAGATCTCGGCCAAGGCTGAACTTCACTACTTTTGCCCCAAGCCACGCATTGCTTGTCTGCATCTCACTGATGTGTCCTGTGTGGCCACTGTCTCCAAGGGCCACCACCGAGCCAAGTGGCTTCAGCCCAGTGTCCCCTCACAGGCTGCCCTGCCCTGGATGCACTATGTCAGCGTCGCCTGCGTGGTCGGCATCATCGCTGGCTTCTGCATGGGACCAGGTGGGGCTGGGGGAGCAGGGGGGTGATGGGGTGGGGATGGGAGTCCCAGGGGACCACCAGGATTTGTAGGCAGGTGACAGAACGTGAGCCTTGGCCCCATCCCTGTGGCCAGGCCCTGGGCTGCACCCCACAGGTGAAACCCCCCACAAACCCATCCAGCCCCACACATCCCTAGGGCACACTCTACCTCCTCCTCCTTGTCCCTGCTCCAGAGCCAAGCAGGATGAAAGCCCTGGCAGCATTACCCAGACCTCTCTGGAGGTGCCTCCCATCACAAGTGGGGCTGATGAGCATCATCCTGTCCCTAACCAAGTGCAGGCTCAAACAGCCAGGAGTGAAACCTGGACTGGTTTACCCAGTTGATGTATTAGCAGAGCTGCTAACAGATCTGTAATTCATCCTCAACCCAGACTTTATTCACTGTAATTACATCTTTAATTAGGATTTTAATGGCTCATTGTTCACAAACAATGATGAATAGGAGTTTTAAAACAAAAAAAAATACATATATCTCTGTTCTGGGCGAGCTGTGAGTAAGAGTCCATCGGGGACTCCACTCCTCCCTTGCTTCTTAGCACTTGTTTTTTGGTTTATCTTTTCCCATGGAGCATCCTTTATAAAGAGGTCCCAGCCAGACCTGTTCCAGGCAGTGGGACTCCAGGCACATCAAATACAGTCCCTTGCCAGATTCCCATGTGTCTTGGGATGTCCTGTGGACCTTGGATCCTGCCCTCCAGCACAGGGACAGTCCCAGGGACCCATGGCTGCTGCTCTCATGGCAGCAGAGGCTGAGTCCTTCCAGGAGAGGTAGTTGCAACCTGTGTCCAGTTTTTAGTCCAGTAACAAGTCGGCTTGGAAAATCATTTCCACACGCATGCGTTTTTTCACCATACATGGGAAAAGCAGTTGGAAAATACCATTTCTGTGTCCTGTGGGAAATTCTGATGCTCAGAAATGTGGTTGTTTCTTTCTTGCCTAAATTAGCCACAGTGGGATAAAAGCTAATTGATAGAAGGAAATTTTCTAAACTGTTTTGATCAAGGGAGGCTGGAAAGGGCATTATGGAGGGTGCCAGGAAAATTTTTCTCTATATCTGTGACCTCTAGGAGATTTAACGTATCAGCATTTAGAAAAATTATTGGAAAATGAGGATCCAGGTGAAATATTCCACTTTTATTTCAGATTCAGTCTGAAACTTCCAGTAACGCATCTTGTGAAACTGACCTCAGCACTCAGCAATGTGCAAGTGTGGTATGTCAGGCGGGACATCACCCACCCACTGAGACATATCCCAAAGGGAGGGCAAGGGCAGGACACCGGTCCACAACACTCCCCATCTCCTCCAGCTGTCCCAGCACCAGCAGTTTAAACCTTGAGTCTTGCTGGGCTCCAGGCCTTTGGCCACAGGAGTGAGATGGACAGGACCTGTCGACTCCAGGGGTGCTTGAGGCAGCCCTTCCCCCATATCCTTGATCTGTCCCTTCCCCTTGCAGCTGGTGTCCCCTTCCTGATGACAGCTGAGCTCTTCACGCAGTCGCACCGCCCAGCTGCCTACATTGTGGGGGGGTCCCTCAACTGGCTCTGCAACTTCACCGTTGGCTTCATCTTCCCCTTCTTGCAGGTACCAGTCCAGAGGGGCTGTGGAAGAGGAAGGGGATGAACACAGCCCTGCTGCTCCCCCACAACGGGGTGCCAAGCCAGGCTTAACCTGGGAGATGCTCATGTTCCTGGCTCAGCTCAGTGCTGGCCGGAGCCAGCCTAGGGAGGGGTGATGGGAAGGGATGCTCTCCCGTACCATACCCAGTTTGGGGGTGCCTGACTCTCTGCCCCATCCTACTCTTATTGTCCCCAGATGTCAACTGGTGCCTTTTGCTACCTGGTTTTCTGTGGTGTCTGCCTGCTGGTGGCCCTGTACGTCTACTTCATCATCCCTGAGACCAAGAACAAAACCTTCATGGAGATCAGTCACATCTTTGCCACCCGCCGCTCCGTCCTCTCCTTCCCAGCCCACCTCATTGGAATGATGAGGCTCGATGGCTATGGGACCTTGGAGAGCAGCTCCATGGAGGGCTCGGGCTCCAGCCTGCCCTGATCTGGGTGGGCTGGAGGGAATGGGGGTGGTGGAGGAAGCTCGGGGCTAGGGAAGAAAGTGGGAGCCAATTTGCTCTGACCTGGTCAGCTCTGGGTCTCCCAGGACATGTCACTGTGCCACAGTCTTTGTCCAAGATGATGCACTTGGGTTGCACTGACCACTGTGCATGACCCCATTTCTGGAAGAGATACCCCACAGAGACAAGGGCACCTCCTGTGGCAGGGGTGTCTCATCACTCCTGGGTATGGAACCTTGCCGAGAGCTGCCCACATGAGCTGTTTAATAAAGACCATTGCCACCAGAGCCATCGTTTGGCAAGTTCAGCCTGGAATGGCAGCCAGCTGTAGTGTGATGGAATGGGTGGTGCCTCCCCAGTGCCAAGGAAGAGCAGAATGGGATGAGGGATTTGTCCTCCTCCCCAGAGAGGCTGGAAAGGTCAAAGGGAGGGTGATCAGGTTGTTTCCTAGGCTCTTACTTCTTACCCAGACAGGTCATGCAAAGTCAGAAGCTGTTGAAGAAGGGACACAGAGCAGGTCTGAGCTAGGGGAGACTGTCAAGCCACTGTGCCCTTCCACAGCCTGCTGGAAGCACCTTGCTGCCTGGCCTAGTGTGCTGACCCCAAAGAGCGCTCCCATGGGACCCCTGCTTCCTTTGCCCTTGAGGACAAAGGGATCCAGGATACACCCACAACCCTTTTCTGCACCCCATTAATTGTTGTGACCTCAAGGTGCTCTCCAAGCACGAGGTCTCCCACATCTCTGCCCTGAATCCTGGGGGCTGTGTTGCAGAGGGAGGTGCTGCCCTGTGTCCCAGGACTGCTGTGAGCATGGCAGTTGTGTGACCCAGGACCCCCACAGCAACTCTCACAAATACCATGGGGTTGGGGGCTCCCAGGCCAGCAGACCCTCCAGGAGCTATGGTTTCCAGGAGAACTACAATATTTTGTTCTGGTAAGAGGTAAACCCCAGGCAGTGGGGAGGGCTGTGTGGCCAAACCCTTCTTGTACTAATGCAACCATCATTTATTTTGTTGCAAATAATTTAGCCCTCTTTTTTTCCAGTTTCTACCCTGTGATTGGCCCACAGCTTGTGTGTTTGGGCACTTGGTGAGGAGCCCACCCTTCCTTCAAAACCCTCAGGTGCCTCTGGGGGTGGGTGGGTGTTGGACCCATGGGGGCTGGGCCATACTGGGTCCCTAGTGCCTGGTCCTGTCACCTCCATCCTAAGCCACTAGCTTGGGGCTCTCCTGCATCTCCAGCCATTTAAAGGACATCAATCAAAGCAGGGGTCATGGCTCCACAGCATCAGCCACTTCCCACTCTGCCTCCCTCCCGACTCCGCTGCTCTCGGCAGCAGAACAGAGCGGTAAATATGTGCAGCATTACATATGTATAATGGAGTGTAAATAACCCCAAAAAGTGCATTGTAAATAGACTCCAAGTTTATCCTTTATTAATGAGGCACTGAGTGCCCTGCTGTTTTAGAGCAGCGAGACTTTGATAATATCAAAACCTAAATTACACTTGTGTCTCTCATTCCCAGCAAACGACAGCATCATTTCAGGCCTCTTTGCCACTTGTATTTATTTATTCTGGTATTTATCTATCTCTCCCACCCAGCATGTGGGGCAGCTTGGAAGATGACCCCTGCCCTCTGTGTAGGAGTCAACAGCCCCCCTGGGACCAACCCCCCCATTCTGGGGTCCTGTAACAACCAAGGAGCTGGAGTGTTACCTTACAGCCAAGGACTGCTCTGTTCTGGCTGGTGAGATGGGGCACACCTGGGGAAATGTGGGGTCAGGACCCATTTCTGCCAGAGCTTCAGACACCACCAGCAGTCTCCTCTTTCCAAGGACTGGAGGTCACTTTCCAAATTCTATGGTGCCTTTTGGATGCATTTGCTCCTGGGGACCCTTTTGAGGATACCATGCCAGAGGACATGTCCATCCTCTTTCCATCAGGACCTGGCGGTGAGGAAACCCTGTGCTCATGGAACACTAGCAACTCATCAGCTTTTTTCTTGGAGCTATTGGGGCAGGATCTCTGTTTTGGGGCTGTCCGTCCAGGCTGCCTCTTGCCACTGCTCTGGTACTCCTGCAAAAACAGGATTTGGGCCTCCCCTTTGCTTGCCTTGCCCAGGGAGGCATTCCCAGTCTCTCTGCTGCAGGTTTCTCATGAAGGATACAGCTGGAAGAGCTTTGAGCTGCTTCCCCATGTCCAAAGCTGCTCTCTGCATTCAGGATCCCAAAGCACTAGTTCTATTTGGTGAGGGTAAGGCTGTATTCTCTAGCAGTGTCCAAGCAGACCTTGCAAAACTGGAAAAGATGCAAAGAAGAGCCTGAGAAACTACTTGGATGCGTGGAAATGCTCCTGAGCCTCTGAAGGTTTGCAGAAATGAAGATAAAGGTGGCTTTCTCCAAATGTGTAAGTTCCTTCTCCTGATGTGCCCAGTGCTAAAGGGTGGGTGAGTTTAAGCACTGAGGTATTCACATACCTCCAACATAGACAGCTGGGACTCACCCCAGACAAACCAGAATGGGAAAGAAGGCCCTGGTTTGAACTCTCCAAATGCTTTGGAAGGAGCTTCTCAAGGACATGGTTATAGCCCATCAGTGGATATCTCCAGATCCTGCATGGAAACTCCCATGGAGGGTGCCTGGCTCATGGTGAATGGTCACATGCCAGCTGGGAAGCTGATAAAGGCTTGCTGGACACATCCTGGTGTCCCTGTGCCGTCACTGGTGCTTGATGGGGCAGCAAGTGGCCCTGGGCCATGGTCAGACAAGACAAGAAGAATTCATACCCTGCCAGTGCCCTCAGTTCCTATGGCTCTAGCAGGGATGGGCTTATGGAAGATAGATCCCGGGGACCCACCAAGTCCCTGTGAGGCAGGGGAGCACTGGCTTCCCCAGGTATTCTAACAGTGAACTGTCCCTGTCACCTCAGCAGGGATGCCTTCACTCCCCCTGATCTCACCTGACTGCAGAGGCTCCATCAGGGACCAGTTTTGATTGGGATGAGGTTGCTGTGTACTCTGCCTCCTGCCTTCTTCCATGTAGAGAAAGTAGGGCTGGGGCAGTGCCCCATTGCCCCACAGAGCTGTCTGTCTCCTGTCTCACTAGGATAGTCCATGCTTCCAGTGCAGCAGCCATGGGAGAGGGTTGCTAGGGACAGGGAGCATTGCCTGAGGTCATGTCAGTGTGCAAATAGACCCTATGTCTGCAGCCTGGGGCCTGGATGAATTTGAGGGGTTTTAGGGGCTGATTCTGGAACCTGGAGGTGGACAAGACCCTAAAATGCCAACTTACATATCCTGGAAGCCAACTGTATCCTGGGCTGCATCACAAGAGACATGATAGAGAGATTGAGGGATTCTGTCCCTCTGGTACACCCTCGTGAGACCCCACCTGAATTATTTGCATCCAGCTCTGGGGCCCTCAGCACATGAAAGATGTGGACCTGCTGGAGCAAGTCCAGAGGAGGCCAGAGGGCTCGGAGGGTTGGAGCACCTCTCCTGTGAAGACAGGCTGAGATAACTGAGGTTTGACCTGTAGAAGATAAGGCTCTTGAGAGACCTTAGAGCACCTGCCAGTAGATAAAAAGGTTGCAAGAGAGCTGGAGAGGGACTTGTTACAAGGCCGTGTAGTGACAGGGCAAGGGAGGATGTCTTTCAACTGATAGAAGGTAGGATTAGATTAGATATTAGGAAGAAATTCTTTACTCATGAGGCACAGGAACAGCTGCCAGGAGAACCTGTTAATGCCCCATCCCTGGAACTGTTCCAGGCCAAGCTGGATGAGGCATTGAGTAACCTGGTCTAGTGGATGTTCCTGCCCATGGCAGAGTGGGTTGGAACAAGATGATCTTTAAGGCCCCTTCCAACCCAAACCATTCTGTGATTCCATGATTTACAGACAAACACTCCTGCAGGCCCCAGCTGCTCAGGGCCATTCAAGGCAGGATAAAACTGGCAGAGGAGCCAGCATGGTGTAGGGGTCTATCACCAGGCCTCTCCACTTTCTTCTCCAGAGTAGTGGGATTGGCTGGGGGCTGCAGTGGCAAGGACATGATGCATCTGGCACAGCTCATCGTGGGGAGCAGTCCAGGCTGATGGGCAGCCAAGCCCCTGCCAAAGCTTGACATCAGTGCTCATGGAGGGTCTGAGATTGCAGGATGGGACATCCTGCTGATCTCCCAGTGTCCATACTTGGTCACCCCACATCCCACCAGTCACAGCCTTGTGTGCAAACACACCTTCAGTAAAATCATGAAGGGGGCAAAAGCAGGGGAAAACTACTTCCCTTTGGATACAGGGTTTGTCCTGCACCAGCCGGTCTGCCCTCCCCAGTGCCCAGTGGTAGGGATTAAAGAGGCCCTGGCTGCACTTTGGGATTGGCAAAGCTTCAGACAACCGATTGAAGCTGCCCTCAGGCACCCTGGGAGGTGAACTTAATAGGGGAGAGGAAAAGGTGACAAAGGAACAGGACAAAGAGAGTGTGGCTGCTCTGAACCCATGAACACTGCTCATGATAATAACTGCCAGGACACAAGTCACCTGGAGAGAAAAGGTTGCACTCCCAAAATTAGGAACGCCCCCAGATGGTGAAACACCCTCCAGCTTTGGCATAGCAGATGAGTCCTTCAGCACTGTCATAGGACATCATCTGCCTGGGAAGGGTGATTTCAGACAGGGTGGGTCCTCTTGGCACCTTCTTTTGTTTTTGCTTTGCCCAGTGATGGCAGGAATCCCCAGAAGGAAACAAAGACATAACAGTGGTGTATATGTGCCTGCTCCAGGTGCCACAGTCCCATGGACACCTTTGTGCTATGGTAAACCTGTCTCCCTCCTGGTTGAAAGTCATCCTGCAGAGGGGCCTCCCTGGGCTGAGACCACAGCTCTTACCTCCTAAAGTGCAGAGCCAGCTCCAGCCCAGCCCACAGTCCACACAGGCTGTGGTCAACAATCTCTTTGCAGGTAAAAATTTAAAGTGAGTAATTTTTATTTTTACCATGTTCTGGGTAAGAGGCACTCATCTGAAACCCAGCACCTTGGAGGGGTGGAGAACAGAGATTCGTTTCTTTTAAAAGCCTAAAATATTTCCTCAACATCAAACCCACCCCCTCAACCTCTAGTTTGTTACCCAACCAAAAAAATGGTAACTGTGTGTGAGCGCCTGCAGGTCCGTGGCTGGGGCTCTGCTGGAGCAGGGCTCTGCAGCAGTTGCGAGGTGCCGGGGCTGATCCGGCAAGGTGGCCGAGGCAAAGGTGGCCGAGGCAAGTGTGCCCGGCAGAGGGTGCACACCAGCAGATGGCACTCCTAGAATTTATTGCTACAGCAAGCTGCCTTTCGGAGAGCAGTCATGTAGGAGATGTCCTATTATATGGGCAGTTGACTTTAATAGTCATTGTGTGCTTAAAGCACAGCAAAACAACAGTGGGAAAAAAAAAAAAAATCCCCACTCCACTTGGATGGCCCTTTTCCCCCCAGCCCTGCTAGTCTATTTGTACAGTAAATTAAAAATATGAATCACTTCTCTCTACTGCCTCCCCAAACACTCATCCTGTCAGGCTCTGTGTTGTCTTCATTTGTATTACCTTAATTTAATGTTAATTATGTTCTTCATTTACAAAGAACAAGCATTTACACTCCCTGTCTGGGGATTTTCCACACTCGCGGTCTCCACAGACGGGGAGGCGAAGGGGAGCGGCGGAGGCAGCGGTGCCGGGGAGGAGGCTGTTAGCACGGCCGTGGGAATGGGGGGAGCAGGGATGCCACCCCCCGAACGAACTGGTAACGATGAGCGCTATTGCCTTTCGATTTATGAAACCGTATCACTGCCTGTGCTTAAATCCCCCCTAATAAATCCTTTTTAAAAGGTCCTCAGCCAATGGAGGGCAGTGATTTATGTGGGGGAGCTGGAGTGGAGGGAGGTTTGGTGGTAGGGTTTGCTGCTGGGCTGTTGGGGACCCATCCGGGGTCACAGAGCTGGGAGCCTGGCCACTGCTGGCTAGTCCTGAGAAAATCTCCCAGACGCCTTTTCCCTGACATCTGCAGGCTTGTCGGATGCTGTCAGTGGTGGGATGACCTGTAACCACTGCATGGATGAAGACTGCAAGTCCCTGCTCCATGCTTCAGTTTCCCCATCAAGCACCTGGAGATAACTATCCCTCTCCCAGATCTACCCTCCCTCAGTGCTTGCTGGAGAGCCAAACTTTGGGCTGCACTAATAGAAATTACTTGAGAAGAGTGTGTGTGTGTATATGTGTGTGTGTGTTCATAGGCACACAAATAAAGGACCCAGGTCTCTAGAAAAAAGCCCTCCACCTAACCCCAATCCTGACTCTCCCATGCACAGAGCCTGTGATGGCTCTGTGGCTTCTGATGAAGAAGGAAGGACAGAAAAGAAGAAAAATAAGGAACGTAATTAAAGAAAGCTCTGTGAGCTTTCCTGAACTATCTGATAAATGTGTCCTTCTTCACAGCCTGCCCCTGCCCATCCCTGGGATGGGGGACGTGAAGCTGAAGGCTCTGTGCACAGCCACATTTTCAAACCTTGAGCCCCCCATCTGCAGTCAGCACCCTACGATTGCCTGATCTTCTGGGGCCATGTCCAGCCACAGGTTGGGAACATCAGGGTCTTCTCCCTAGGGGTCCTGAGGATTGGCTTTTGAGCAGAGGAAGAAGCAGTGTTGTCCCCATTTGGTCTCAGAGCTCTTGGAGTCATATTTTGCTGTGCAAGTTGGGGTTGTACCAGTCACATTGTGGGAGCTGAGAGGGCAGTGGGTAGATCTAGCTGAGACACCCACCCCCAAACTCTCCCAAACACCCCACAAAGCTAACTAAAAAAAAAACCAAACCAAACCAAAACAAAAGCAGCCCACCAAACCTTTCTGTTTTGTAGGACCACAGGAACTCCAGAAAAGCCCAGAAAACAGACTCCCACTGGCATGAAAACCCAAGGTGCCATACACTCTCTGCTGACCAACACTCCTCCCCTCACCATCACCCGTTTCCATGGCAACAGCCACATATTCTGGGGTGAGAACCTGAGCCCTCTTGCCACTGAACCAGCCTCAGAGCCTGGGGTAGGTCTCCCTGCTAGTTGCTTATGGGGAAGGTCACAGGTTTAACCCTCCAGACTTCTCCTGCCACGAGTCTGACTTGCAGCTGCTGAGTGCTGTCCCAAAGCCCTGTTTGTGGGGTGTGCAGCCCCATATCCCACCCCATGCCCCACTCCTGCCCTTGGCCAGCCATGGAGCAACCCCACTGCAGGGTCACCTTCTCTCACCCCACCCAGCTGCCATACAGGGCTGAGGCCACTCACTTCATGACAGAAGTGGCTCAACTAAACCCCATGGGACAAACACTCCTCCGCTCCAGGGGCTGATAATTTCCTCCATCCTCCGCCGGCCATGCTTGCGCCCTCCCCGTGTGCTCCCGTGCGCTCTCCCTTATTAACAATGACCTTTCCACCATGCTCACCACTGATTCCCCAGTCCCAAATATCTTTTAAATGGGTTTCAGGAGCTGATGCGCGCTCTGTTAAAAGGCCACCGCGTTGCACCCGCACCGCCCCGCGTCCTCCAGCGCAGCAAACCCCCCCCCCGTCCCCACGCAGTGCCACCCGCGCACACACTCACACTAACATTTTAATTAATGACAACCACTTTTTCTCCCCCCCCCCCTCCCCTCATAAGCACTTTAATGTGTGTTCGCAGCCCGGCTGATCCCCACAGCCATGGAAATATTAGGTTGACGGATGTGGTCTGTCGCCAGTGCTCCCTCAACGGGTCTGCCTGTCAGCTCGCCGATGATGACATTAACACGGGAAGAAAGTGATGACAAATGCCCGTTATCAGGGAACGAGGCCTGTGACAAATCGCACGGCGCCTCGCGAGCAGCCCCATTACGCTGTAATAAAAAAAGATGGATGGCTCAGCGCACCGGGGCCCCGCGCTAATGCGATTTCGCCTGGTCTCTCCGGGTTCTAATTAAGGCAGAAAACGGAGAATGAACAGGAGTCCCTGGTGCCCGGCCCCCACCTAGTCCCCCCCACGAAACACCCTGTGGGGATGGGCATTCACCCCCAGGGACGATGCCCCCCAGCTGCCCCAGACCCTTGCGAGGGGAGTTTGGTGGGGACACAGACGGACAAGAACGTGCGGGTGTCTGGGGGGTGTGTGGTGGAGGTGGAGGGGCTGGGGGGACACCCCAGCTTGTGCCTGCCCGTCTTGCCTCTGCCAGGTGGGCTCAAGGTTCCTCCATCCAGGGCGAAGGGAGGAGGGGGGACACAGCCACCGTCAAATGCGTCACTCGGAGACAAATGTCACCTCCACCATCTGCTGCAGTGTGCAAAGTGGCGGGGGGAGCGCTGCGTGGCACACAGGGGCTGGGGCAGAGTCACCCTGGGAAGAGGCTCAGCTGCCGTGGAGCAGGGACACCAATACTGACCGCTGGGCCCTGTGAGGACAGAGAGGGGGCGGCCACTGGGGGGACTGAGCAGTGCATGAGGGGCCCATGGGATGCTCATGGGAAGCAGCAACATGCTTTGGGATAGGAATAGAAGGTATCTGGGCAGGGGGACAAAGGGTGATGAGTGGTGTCAGCCCCCCTCTGGGAGTTATGGCTGTCTGTACCCACCAGTGGCTGTGCCCTTGGTGGCAAGGACATGGCCACAGCTGCCAGCAAGGGTGGGGAGAAAGGAACTGTGAGCCCCCTGCCACAGTGGGGGGCCCAGACTGTGCATGCAGGCATTGACCCTGCACCTCCCCACTGCCACTCACCCACTGCAGCTGGGTCCCCACACCCTGTCTGTATATCCCTTGCGCTCTCCCAGCACCCTGGGAAGGAGGTAAGTCCAGTCTCCCCCTCCACCTCTGCCCACTCATGTCCCAGCCCTCCTTGGGTGTTTTCACTGGAGTGCAGGAGGAGATGTGCAACCAAGGACTTGGTTCCCGTCCTCTCCCCGGAGACCTAAAGAGCACTCACAGCTGTGGTCAGACTTGCAGAGTTTCTCAGTGGGCTGTGGATATACCCAACAGTGCTTTCAGTCCAGCTGCTGAGAGAGAAGCAGTGGCACTGCCACCAGGGACCCTCTGCATGGACAAATATGTCCCTGCTGTCACCTTGCAGATGCACCAAGAGGTCACACTGGTGGGTTTTTTTCCATCTTCTCTATACACAGGAAAAGCCTGGGCAGCCTCCAGCCCTTGCCAGACCTGCCAGGGGTGCTGCCAGGGGTAAGCAGCCCCCCTCACACCGCACCCCACAGAACAGCACAGAGCAGTCATCTCCTGCTGCGGGTTCCAGCCAGATCCAGTATGTGTTATTTACCTTATGCCAAACAGTCTGTAGGCTCAGGATCTCCATTTATTTGGCTTCGTGGCATACATCTCAATAATTTCAGGCAGGACACAGCAAGATATAGGGAGTGGGTGGCACAGGGAGCTGCCAGGGTATGTCACTGTCCTTGGGTGATGAAGGAGGCTTGGATAAAAGCTGCTCCCTATCTGGGCACCACAGTCTGCTGCTCTGAACATGTTTTTGAAAGTACTTTTTCTTTTCAGTGGAGAGCTGGATTTCTTCAGGAGGGATCCATAAATGATTCCTGTCATGTCCTGGGGGATTTATTGGTCATTGCAGGGAGTTTTTTTAAAGCTCCCACTTATTTACAGCTCCCCATGCTCCTTCCACCTGCCCAGGCCTTCAAAGGGGGCTTGACAAACTTGAAATATTGCTGGAGACAAACTGATCCCAAATGGCAATCATTTTCAATGGGAGCATCCCAGTTCTGTAGTAAAAGCTGCTAATCTGAAGCCAGACTCACCTATCTGTTACTCATCAGTTTTTGTATCCCAAATATAATTTCAGACCTGTTCAAAGTGAGAGCTGAGCAGTCTTCCAACAGCACTTCTGGATGAAGCTCAGCCTCTGGTGCTGTCTAGCAGCATAGATTTAACCTGCTCTCCTGAAGCCAGCAGCCAAAATAAGTGCAGAGGCCATGGAAATTATTTCAAACAAATCACCTTAGCAGAGAGCCAGCTGGGAATGCACTGAGTTCCAGGTTCAACCGGAGGACTTGTCTTCCCAGCTGGGCTGAGCTTTGGATTCTGCATTCCAGACCTGTCAGTGGCCAGTGCTCCAGGGTGATGCTTGAGCATTGGCTACAAGCTGTTGCTGCTCAAACCCAGCTTAGCCCTAAGAAGGACTCTAAAAAAGAGAAGAAATAAGCACCATAATGTTGCGAAATGACCTTCAATGGGGTCATGTGAAAGACTTGACAAACTTGTTGAGAAGGGGTGGATGTGGTAGATGGGAGTTCTCACCAGCACCTTGCAAAGTTAACACTCCTTGGTTGAGAAAGAGGAGCAGAAACACGTGTAGCCAGTTGGAAAGCACAATCTGGACTTCAGCACACCCTCAGCCTACAAACAGCAGCAGGAGCCTGGTAGGACTGTGACAGACCCATTGCATCTGTGGGATGGCCAGGCAGTGCCAGGAGAGGCTCTGAGAGTCTGGCTGGGGGGTTGGCAGCCTGCACACCGCTGCCTTTGGCAATACTACACACCAAAAATGCATAGTATCCCTAGGAAAGTCCTTGTGCCTCATTCAGATATGGTTTGCTACCTTTCCTACTCGAGAGCGAAGGCAGGCTGTCAGCAAAGCTGTGTTGCACAGCAGCATCAGCCTGAAATCTAGGCAAGACCAGGGGCATTTAACTGCAGTCACAGCAATACATACATTTGCAAAAAACCTGGTCTCAGCCCTCTCTCAGAGACAGTCTTTAAAGATAAGTTTGTGCAAAGGTCTGTGGCCATGCAGTTTTCAGCCCAAGGGCTGCCTCTCAGCTTCAGAACTGTGCTCTGCCCTTGGGGTCACTCTGCAGAGAGTGATCCTCCTGGAAAATAAAGCCAGATCAGGAGACTGGGCAATCAGGGAGCTGCTGCAGTGCAGCCAAGGGGTGGGAGCCCTCCAAGCCATGGTGCCATAGTCAGATTTGTTCCCAGTTTCCCCCTAACAGCCTGTGCACAGCTGGGCTCCTGCTGGGACAAGGAAATCCCAGTCCAGGGCACACCAATGACGTTAGTCATGGTAGTGCCACCCCTGGGGGACACATGGGTCCTGTCCAAGCACAGGACAGTGAGAGAATCACTATACTGTGCAAACTTTCCCAAGAGCTCCAGGAATTAGCAACCTTGTTCTTCTTGTGCTCTTGTCATTTTCAAAAATGTTCTCCCTTACTGCCGACAGAGGGGAGCTCAGTGTGCAGCCAGGAGTGGGGGTAGATGCTTTTCACAGCACCCCCAAGGGCTCCCCTCAACCCACTCAGTCCACCAAGGCTGGCAGATCAGGATGGGGGGTAGATGCTCAGTGGGTACATGAATATCCAGGTTTACTGTTGTGCTGAGGGTCCCACTTCAGCAGTTGCTGCAGGCAGGGACTGGGGTGGCAGCTGATATAACTGTCCCTAAAGCTCAGCTCCCATAGCATGGCCACATGCCGGGCTGGTTATCCAGTCCAGCTGGGAAAAAAACAGGGCATATTCCTGAAACACGGGGAGAGTATGCTGTGAAGGGGCTGAGTGACACAGGGCCCACGTGCATTCAGGGTCTGGGACCTGGGGGTAGACCTGTGTCACGGGGAGGCAGGAGGAATGTAACCCCCACAGGAGATTTCTGCACCCCGAGGCTCATGGATCAAGCAGGAGGTGAGAGCAGCAGACAAAAGGGGGATGTTTCAGGCCACCGACTGTGGCATCCAACTCTGCTGTACCTGAGTCAGGTCCTCCTGGTGTTTCTCATCTCAGTGAGCAGGGGCTGGGCTCAGACACCTGCTGCCCTCGCTGGCTCTGCTGTTGATGCTCATGAAGCCATCAGTCCATGAGTGACTCAGTTTCCCCACAACAAGGAGCTACCTCTCCAGGCTTGATACCACTGACCCAGGACACCCTGTGGTTAAAGCAAGAGAGGAAGGTCAGAAAGAGATCTCACAAACAGGGTACAGGGTGGAGGGGGTGGGGGGCTGGAAGCTACATCTGCTCCAGCCCTGCTGTCCTTTGCTCTGGGTAGCTGTGCCTTTGAAACTGGGATCCCCAGCAGCCCCTGTCCTGCACCCCCCCTCCCTGACCCTTACCAGTCACTTCACTTTTGCTGTAGCTTCACTGACCTGCCATTAGTTATAATGCCTGAGCCCAAGCAGGAGGTCAGCACGGGCTGGTCCAGACATAAATCAGTTCCCTATGGGCAAGGAGGCTGGGGGACGGCAGTGACAGGTGCCCACCACGTGCTGCAGGACCCCCCACCTTGGCTCTGGGATGCTTCCCAGGGATGGAGGCCTTACCGACCACCGTCACATCCAGCCAGGCTCCCCAGGGACTCTGCTGTGCCTCCGGTAGGTCCTCAGTGCGATGAGAAGCACCGTGCCATCGGTCGCGGGGAGGGCACAAGAGACTGTGCTGTTGGTCACAGGTGGGGTCCGGACACGTGGCTCCTCAGAAGGAAGCAAGGGGGCTGAGCCCCCTAAAAGCCCAGAGAGCCCTGAGTGCCAACTCAGGAGGTGCCCTCGACAGAGCTGGGTGCCCACAGGAGTCACATGCCTAAGGGGTGACACCACGGCGCTGAGGGGACAATCCGTTCTGAGGGGACAGTGGCTGCGGGCACCTCCCGCTGCCCTGCTGGGGGAGGATCTGGGTGAAGTGGGGTCTCTCTCCCGCCACGGGGCTGGTTGAGCTGCCCAGCCCAGCCTCCTGCTGCCTGCCCGTGCTGCCATCCCCGGTCCTCCAGCTCCCTCTGCTGCCGGCGAGGATGGCGGCTGCCCGAACCGGCCGGGAGCAGCTCCTCAGCCGCCCTGGGTCCCCAGCAAGGTCTTCACTCAAGGACAACAGGGCATCCCCCACACATCCCCACGATCCGATGCCCAGGAGAAGGGGTGCGGGCAGGGGATAGTCCCGGCACACTGTGGTGGACGTGAGGCACCCAGCTCCAAGCAGCCCCTGGTGACCAGCCTTGCCAGAAACAGTGGGTGGCTGCAGACCCTAGAGACCCCAAGGAGAGGCAGACCATGGTGAGAGCTCAGCCTCAGTACTAGACACTGGGTATTCCACGCAGGGGCTTCAGACCCGAAGTGCAGGTGTTTGCAAACCACTCCTTTCGGCTCAGGCGATTTTTTTTTTCTCTGGGTAGACACGTGAGTCCATGCAAGCAAGCTGCAAGTGTCAGGAGCTGCAGAGCAGCCAGTCTATTTCTTTTTAAAACTTGACATAAGCAGGTAAATTATCCCCAAGTAACGCATTTACCATGAGAGGAGAAATGTCGGCACTGCTGCTGCCACTGAAGCAGGAGCTCCTGCCTCCCATTCCCCACGGTGACGGGGAGCCTGAGTTATGGCCCTGTTGGAGAGACAGCGGGTTTGTAAATGCCTCTGTTTGTGCTGTTTTCCAGCCCAACCAGAGCCCATTGATCACCGGGACAGGAGTGAAGCCAGTGAAGAGAAGCAGGAGCTGGAATGGTGGAGGCATGCAGCCAGAGCTGTGCCAGGAGCCGGGCACATGCAGAGATGCTTGGACCTGGCCCTCTGTGTCTTTTTGCCTCTGTGGGATCCCTGGTCTGATGACACAGCCTGTTTCTTTCACCCCTCAAATAAGCTCCTTTGCTTAGCCAGCAACAGCAAAAGAATTTAAGTCAGGACCCCTGGCACTACGGGGGAAGGTCCCTGTGCCAGGGTGGTGCAAACAGGAAGCCTTATGGCACATATACTGACTGTGAAACAAGGCTGGTTTGGGGGAGAGGACTGAGCCTTTATTTGGCCGCATCTTACAGCCACTAAGTGTTACCAAGGTTCCTCAGTAAGAGGGATGCTGTTTGCACCCAGTGAAAACCAGACCATGCCCAAAGAACAGACAGCCTGAGGAAATGCAAGGAGAGAAAGTGAGGCACAGAGCGGGCAGTGTGACATGTGGAGCTGTCCTGGGTTTGAGTCAGGGCCTCGTTGTGGGATTCTTTTACAATGTCAACCACTCACTGCAGCACAGCCAGTGCTGAGAGACTTACCTGAGCAGCTACAAACTGCTCAGAGTGAACTTCCCGCTGATGCAGGCATCATTACTCCAGGTACATAAGAGCTGGTGTGATTTAGACACATGGTTGCTGCCCCTCATGGCAAAACCAACCACTGGCTCCCGGAGCTCTGCAGAGTTGGGCTGCTTCACACAAAGGTTAGGGATGGTCAAGTGGCTGTGCCGAATCAGGAACTCTGCTCATGAGATTCTACCAGGCAGGGAAACTGAGGCAGAGAGGGCTGCTGGGACTCAGGGAGCCAAGGAAGGTGACAGTAGGCCAGTCCTGACTGTACAATCACTGCTAAGCTACAGGGAAAGTCACTTGTTTCCCAGTTATGAAGCCCCTGTGCAGACCACTCCCATGGGACTGCAGCCAGCATCCCTTCACCGGTTGGGGGACAATCTCAAGAGAGCACTGGCTCCTGGCTTTGCTCCTGCAGCCTGTGTCTGCAGGACACACAAGACATTGCTGTGGCATCCACCGCAGGACATGGCACAGCATCCTTCCATGTATCAGTGCCACATTCCCATCAGGGTAGCTCTGCCATCACCCAGCTGGATCTTACTCAAGCCAGAGGAAACAGTGCTGGAAACAGGGACCGTGATACAGAGCACAACACCGGGACCTGCTGCATCCCCTGCCGCATTCCTCGCTCCTGCTGCACACTGGATGCCCAGGCAGGCCTCTCGCTCTGCATCCACTGGCCCTGAGGATGCCCTGCAGGGTGCTCTGGCCCCAACCAGGCCCCAGCAGCTGCACCCCAGCAGCCCTTCCTTCACACTCCAGACCACACCGACGTCACCCCGACCATCAATAGCGCTTGGTTAATTAATTTGATGGGAACAGCAGGGACTGCACTTTGCATTTAGTGAACTTCCGAGAACTTCCAACCTCATCTTCATAATTGGTCTCATAAATTCGAGGAAAGAGAGAAATCAGCAAAGCCAGAGGAGTGCGGGAGGCAGGAGAGGCCCTGCACGCGGGAGGGCGGGCGAGCGCGTGAGAAGTGACTCTATTTGGTGTCCTTATTTAATTTTATTGCACAGATCCATCTTCGCCCGCCCCCTCCCTGCCTAGCCCTCTCTCTCCCGCTCTCCCTGCTGGGTTCACCTAATCATGATAAATTCATATTCATTTCCCTGCCTGCTCCGGCGGGGGGAGCAGCAGCTCCCCTACAATCGCCTGGCCGTGCTGCCATTAGCAAATATTTACTCATGAATACAAAGTACCAGTGTTAGAGGCCAAACTATCCCCTCTGCACCCCTTTTCCCCCAGCCCCCTCCCACTCCTGCACCAGGACAAGCATGATGGCTAAGTATGGTTGTCCTTCCCACAGGGTAGGGAGCAGGGTGGGAAGAGCTGCCTAATGCTCAGAGGTTTTTCTTGGCCCAGGCTTTTTCTCCCTTTCACTCCGGGAGGCAGAGAGATGTTTGGTGAAAGGAGAGGAATTGCCTGAGCCCCTGATCTGGGCACCCTTGGGGGTGCAAGGATACCAGGGTGGGAGCAAGGGGCTCTGCAGCAGAAGCTGAGTGCCTATCCCAGCTCCCTGACTTTCCACTCAGTCTCTAAGTGCTGCTGCATTTTGGTTTATTTTTAATTTTCAGGATGATCAGACTCACAGCCAGGGAGAGCAGGAAGGGGGTGGGCTGGGGAGGGGGATTAGCTGAAGTCCCTACCTGGGAAGCAGAAAGCAGCTGACACTTCATTAGAGATGCCTAAAACCGCGTTTGTTCGCTCTGCCTGCACCCATCCTGGGGACTCATCACCCATCTCCTCCCAGGCACCCCAGGAGCCCCATCCCTTGTATCTTCTTCCCAAGGGTGGCATGCATCGGTTTAGAAGAGGCAGGAGGTGTGCTGGGAGTGGCCATCCTGCCCTGCTGCAAGAGCAGGGATTAGGGGCATAAGGAGGAGCATGTGTAGGGCAGCTCTGTCCCCTCTGCCCAGGGCAGGGCTGACTCACAGTGGGCAGCACAATTCAGCCTCTCATGTTTCTTCCCTGGGCTTGCACCAGGATGAGGGAGAAGCAGAAGCCTTCAGCATCCAGAAATGTCACCTACAGCTGCTCTGGACAAGCTCCTGGTTGCGCTTCTTCACCTCCTACCCCTCTCATTCCCCGCAGCTACACTCAGTCCCTATCCATCCTTGGCCCACCTGGCTGCAGCTAGCCACAGGAGGGCCCTCTGCACCCTCTGAAGCTCCAGGGCAGGGAGCTGTAGGGTGGGAGGGGACAGACAGATATCAGGTTCATTTCCTCACAGAGCAGGGGGTTGGCAAGATTTCTGCTCTGGCAGCATCTCCATGACATGTATGTGTTCAGGCCACCTTCACTGCCCTTTGCCAAGGGGTTGAGCACAAAGTCCTCCTCCTGAGGAGTCCTGGCCCTACACATCCCTGTGTCTGGCCTCCCCACAAGTAAAATCAGGATGAACAGCAGGGTCTTTGGTGTCCTGATGCAGCACCCCTTTGGTAGCTTGGTGTGAACTGTGGCCTTGCAGAAGGGGGGTGACCAAGGGGAAGGAGTTGGGGGCCAGCAGTGGCACATCTCCCATGCCACTACTGATGTCCTCAGGATGTGGCCCCACTGAGAGAGACAGATCCAGACCTCTAGAACAGCTCACCCTGCGGCATCCAGAGCTGGAGGCAAACCTGTGCTCATCAAGGGACAAAAGCAAGCAGCCCTATACTCTGCTCCCAGCCCTGGTAGAAACAGGCCCGTGGCCTGTCACAAGACAGCCTCCAGGATCCTCCCAACAGCACTGGTGGGAACATGAGCCTCCATTCAACCTTGCCGTGGGGCAGGAGCATCCCCAGCCCTGGACAAGGCCAGTTGTGGCCCTGCCCAGCCTCACATGGCTGATCCTCAGGATGAGGACCCCTTCCTCTCTGGGGTGGTCCCTGGGCCACACAGCCCTACAGGGGAGAAAGTGCTCTCCCCAGACCTCACAGGGCCCCAGTCTGAGGCTGACTGTCCTTTGCTCCTGCATAACCCAGCCCAGTCCTCACTGGCTCTGCTTCAGCAGGCCCTGTCCCTCTCCAGCTTCTCCATCTCTTTTGAGCCAATTGTTACTGCTGCTCATCTCCATGTGCTCCCTTGGCATCCAGGCTGCTCACATTCCCCTTGGACAACTAAAGCATTTCCATGCTCAGGAGACTGAACTGTGTTCCAGGCACAGGAGACAGAGCAGCAGCCAATTTCCACATGCCCTACTGTTTGATGAATATGGAAAAGCTGACTTTTCCTGACTCCACACCTGAAGGAAGAGCTCAGCCCAAGGCTCAGAGCTCAGCGACGTGGCCAAATGGATGCCAGGACAGAGCCAGGTCCTGCTCTGCCATGGGAGGATGGTGGCCAGCAACTCCCTGCAACGAGCGCCAGAAGTGCTGATCTAATGGCATAAAGGTCTCCATTGCCTTCTCCCTGCCTCCACTGAAACCAGGAAAATGGGCCAGCACAGGAGGAGCTCCTGGTCAGCACCAGGGGGAAGGACCTAACAGTTGCAGTGCAGAGAGCAGATAAGACAGATGGCAAGGGAAAACAGAGAAGGGATTTATTAGACTTCAAATTTAAATGCACCAAGACATGCCAAAAGACATTCATTTCCCTTGGGTGTCCAGCAGAAAGGCTGAGCTGACAAATGCCACTGCTGGGCTCGGGGCCCCCCCAGCAAAGCCCCAGCCCCACTGCTGGTGCCCAGCAGCCACTGACAGTGGCTGACAGTGCAGAGGAACTGTGCAAAGCACCAGGGTTAGTGTCCTTGTGCCTGCCCCAGCAGCGAACATGCAGTTTGTCACTGCGGTGACAAAGACAAGGTAAAGTGCAGACTGGGGGTGGCTGGGTCTCCCACAGGACAAAGGAGTGGGAGCCCCGGGGTCCTGGCACAGAAATGCCCACCATGGCACCTCTGGCAGCCGATGCCGCAGAGCAGCACCTCTGCCACGAGGAACCACTGCAATACCCATAATGGAGACAGAGCACTGAACATCTCTGGGAAATTCATCTCCAGAATATAAAACAGTCGAGGTTTCCTGAGAAATAAAATTCACTCCCATGGAACCGGCAGGGCCAGCCCCATGCACATGCATACACAAACACACATACACTCTTCCTGATCAAAGACCAGATGACTCCATGGCTTCCACACAGAAAAGGGGGAAGCTAATTAAGTTCTAAATTGCCCAAATTAGAACTTAACTATCTCCTTGTGTTTCTCTCTGCCTCTATGCCTCCTACACACACACACACAACCCTGCTGGGTTACACTCAGAGCCATTACATTCACACCCTTCCTGAGCACAGTCCCCCAAGCTGCAAGGTCTGGTCCTCTCATGCAATGAGAGGAAAGGAGAGGGCCAGACCAGGGCTCTCTGTGGATCTGGAGGATCCTTAGCACACGACAAAGTGAGAGCAAGCAGGCACAGCACCTCAGTGGCAGTCTGCTGCTGGTGGCAGAGCAGCCTGGCCCGGTGCAGTGAGACCCACCAGAGGACACATGTCAGCTCAGACAGAAGGACAAAACAGCAACACAGGGGAACTCCTCATGATTCCTGCAGTAGCAGCTGCCAGCAGTAGTGAGTAGTTCCACAGCCAAGCTAGACCCCTGCTGCCTTCATTCGTAGCTCAAGACAGAAATTTTGGTGTCTGTGCTCAGACACAGAAGACGCATAGCACTTCTGTTCCCAAGCACTGTCCGGGGCTGGATCACAAGGCTCTGCCATCCACCCTTCTGAAGCTGGGAAAAGCAGGGCCAGGGTAGCTGACGGGTAGTGAGCTCTTTTGGTAGCCAGGAGCTGCCTTGATGTGCTTCCAGCGTGGTTCCAACCCACAGCCTCTGCTGGGTGAAGCCACACAGCTCTGTCAGTAGCAGGGCCTCTCACTCGCAAGGAGCCCCAGTTTGCTGGAATACGTTCCTCGATCTGCAGCTACTGCAGAGCAGCACTGGGGAAACCAGCACCCTTTAAAACAGCAGCACAGCAGCAGGCAGGCCCAGGGTGCTGGGTGACAACCGGGCATCACCAGTCCCGTTCCGAGGGCTCCCGGTACGGCAGCCCCAGCTGAATGAAGACATCTCTCTCGGTGGGAGTGGGCAGAGTGTACCCAGCTGACACCTTGACCCCTCCAGGGCCTCGCACCACGGCCGAGCTGAGGGCGTGCTCTGACAGGCTCATGCCTTTGGTCTTGGCCAGGGCCCGCATGGAGCGGTTGAAGTGAGCGGAGCCGGTGAAGTACAGCAGGGCGCAGGCGAACTCGCTGTACGGCACCACGATGATGTCCAGCCGGCGGTGCCGCTGGGCCGGCCCAGGGAGCCGGCACACCCCCAGGTACTTCTGCTGATCACCATTGTCCTCCTGACTCACCAGGTCATCTGTCAGGAAGCCTGAGGAGAGAGAACAGGCAAAGTGGAGCTGACTGATAGAGACTGACATCCCTATGCCCCACTCACCACTGTCCAGAGAGCAGCTGTCTCATAACGTCCTGTGGGACCCAAAGGATAATCCACAGTCAGCCCTGACAGCCTCACCCAGACAGGAGAAACCATGCTGAGCTGCAGCAACACTGCCTCCTGAACACTGGAGTGGGGCCAGGACCAGGGGCAGTACTTTTAAGGACTAACAAGATGTTCTGTCCCTGGGAAAAGCAATCACCTGTCCTTCAATAAATGCCATTCGCCTCATTGCCTCCTCAGCTTGGCCATGCTAAGAACAGCTCCAACCACCATGCGCCCGCCCCCAGCCCTCTTACCGCTCCTGCGGAGGCTGTCGAGGAGCTTGTTGAACACCCCATGGTGAGAGTGCCCATCTGGGTGAGTGACCAGCACATCCACATCGCCACAGGTGGGCTTCCCCCGACGGTAGGAGCCACATGCCACACACACAAGTCCTGGCTTCAGGGCCAGGGCAGCTTGTCTGACCTTCAAGAAGAGAAAGAGGGATGAGGAATCAGAGGACAGACTCTTCATTCTCTTTCCATTAAGACAGAATAGGATCTCGTGCCTGCCTTGAGGCCTGTCCTGCATCTCCAGGGCCTCCATATAGGGCAGACACTTGGCAGGCTGCCCCCACTAGAGGCTGGCCTGCTGTCAGGGGACAGGAGAGCCGGGGTGGCTTCCATCCTGTCCTGCAAACACCCAGAACCACCACATTCTACAGAGATCAGCTCTTGGGGGCACTGGGCTGGAGCTGGGTTAGGACAAGCAGGAAGATGCAGCCCTGCTGAAGGATCAAAGTACAGCACAAGCTTTCAGGGCCTTCAGTTTCTAAGACAGCAGGAGAGAAGAGGTTTTTCAGCTGCCTGGCAGGCCAGGAGCACAAAGCTCACCAGTTCTGCTCACAAAGAGAATCAGTTTAACAGGAGACAGTCACAGGTCCTGTTTCAAAAGCAAGGATGAGTTTATGGAGTCTCCCAAGCAGGACCCAACAACAGAAAATCTGCAGTATCCCTTGGATACTGCAAAGAACTCTGCCTCTGCAGGAGAGCTGGGCTTCCTGACCCAGAAAAAGCACAATTGTCCCAATATTTTAGACCAAATGGATGCCAACATGCTGCTGCCAGCAATTAGACATATATAATCAAAACCTTCCCTAATGTAGTCCAGTCTCCAGGCTGGAACCCAACTCCTGTATTCCTCAGACAGCACTAATTCTGATGGCTTCATTCATTAAAACCTTAAGAAAGGCTCCCAAGTCCCTGGACAGGACTAAAGTATTCTTGGTCTGATTGTGCCAATCACCCTGCTGGCAGCAAATAATGAGGGGCTCAGCAATTCCCAGTGATGAGGCCATCACAGAGGCTGGGGTTCAGCAAGGCAGTGTCCATGCCCACAGCCCCTTGTCACTCTTGGGGATCATCCTTCATTAGCAAGAGATAAACCCATTAACCTTTGCCCCAAAGGTGCTCCAAGAAGCCACAAGCCTTTCTTATGCGGAGCAAGCCCTCCTCTGGTGTCCTTGCACTGCTTCTGGCTTTAAATGAAGATTTCTAGAAAATTCCCAGCCCCACCCAAGAGCCTAAAAGCTCCTCAGATCTCACTGTGACAGGCAGCACAGACAGTGACTAATCCCTCATTCTCTCTCCTGGGCCTGGATCAGAGGTGTGTGCGAGTGTATGGAGGGGAGCACAGTAATCCCATCAAGATAACAATAGACCCACCCCCAAGAGCCAGCTCCTCAGCCCAGCCTGCCTGGGAAAGGGACCACTCACCACCAAAATGGCTAATCCGGCACACAGGACTGACACCCCAGCAGGAGCCTGGCAGGAGTTTATTCTTCGTGGCCAGGCCCTGTGGCCGAGTGACAGGGTCACGCTGGCTGCTGCTTCCATGGTGATCCCAGAGCACAGGGGCAGCAATGACAGTGTGTCCCCCAGGCTCTCTGCTCACATTAGGGTACACTGACTTAGCAGCCCACAACCCTGGAGCGCCACAGCATCCTAGAGAAAGCAGCACCCACTTGCAACCTGGATCCCCCCTTTCCTTCCAGCAAGGATATCCACCCTCTGTCCTCCCACTGACAGCCAGGTCACAGGGTGCTCACAGGTTCCTTCAGAGAAGCAGCACCAGGGACACCTGGGCTGAAAGCAGACATCTCAGATGTGAGGAGAGGCAGGAAAGAGGAGCTGGGAACCTGCTCATCCCACCATGCCACATGCAACCTTTTTCAAAGCAGTGTGTAGAACTGACACCTGTGAAGTATCCTCCGCCTTGCCAGGCACTCAAACTGAACCTCCTGATGGGGCAAAGTAGGTGCCTTGTGTGGCCATGCCCATAAAGGATCCCCCAAGCACTGACCCCGCTCAGAGGAGAAGCTAAAGAGCTCAGCTGTAGCAGTGAGGGGCATTTCCACAGAGTACCTTTCACAGCAGGTACTCTGAGGGCCTGGGCCTAAGCTACTCACAGTCTGCTCTATTTGTGCAGCTTCCTCCCGAGGCATGCGCTCCAGGAAATCCGTGTAGTGCTTCAGTCCCACAGCTTGCTGGCTGGTGAGGGTTGCCTTGGTGCGGATATCATCCAGCGTCCGGAAACCCTAGTGCAGACCAGGTGATGACATTCAAACATCTACCAAGACTTTGCTCTTCAAATACTTTCCACCAAGATTTGGGTCTCGAGTCTAGGCCAGTCAGAGCTTCTGAGATCTCATGTAGAGAATGCTTAGGGCCTGGCTCCTAAAACAAGGGATTCATGCAATCCCACTACTACAGACACCTCTAATCTCCACCCCATAATGACTCTGAATCTTAACTAAACCTGACAGAAGGCTACTGCTCTTAAGGCAAGGTGTTCCTACAGCCTGAAGGAAAACAAGCAGTGCAGATAAAGGAACAACACCCATAACACCCCAATGAGGAAAATCCTATAGCATGAACACAACCATACTTTTAAGACAGCAAAGAAACCAGCCACAAACCAAATACTACAGGAAGCGAGGCTTCATTAGCTCTGTGCTTGGGAGACAAACTGTTTTTAAAGAAGGAACCCACCCAGTGGGCTGGGTTGTTCCTGTTGGCACAATTACTTCAACCTCACTTTCAGACGAGGTGGATGACTGCTGACCGGTACAGAAGCCATCCAGGCCAACAGCTCAGTAACCAGATCAGGAGCTTTTGTGAACAAGATGCCCTGGTTCAAGCCTGGCTCTTAGCAGTGTCACTGCCATACACAGTGTGATATGAGCTCCAAGAAGTGACACTACAGAAGAGGCAGCATGTCCCCTACTCCTCCTCCCCACATCTTTGTCCTCTACCCCCACCCAAATTCAAGTCTTAGCTGGGTGCATTCCATTCTCCCCAAACACACACACAAGGGGACCCAGCCTTGTAGTTTCTCACGAAAGAAGCATATTCAGAACTCATCTGTGGATACTGGCAATTAAAAAACATTTGTGAAAATAATTCTGCTTCAGCAGCAGTCTTCAAACCATAGTCTGAGAGCCCCTCGTGTAAGGCACTGAACTTACCTGCTGGTACCACGTCTGAGCTGTCTTGACCCCTGCTCCCCAGATGTTGGAAAACAACTCCAGCACAGGCACACTCTCACTGATGTGATCCAGCTTGCGCAGGTGTCCACTCTCCAAGATCTCCAGGATCTTCTCTGCCATCCGCTTCCCAATCCCAGGGATTTTACAGGCTTCCTAGAAAGAAACCAGAGTTGCTACTGGAAAAGCAAAGATCACAGACAAGCTGGGGAGCTGCTACCCACCCGTAGCCTGGTAAGTCATTTCATCAGTAACTGGTAAATGGCAGGACTAGTTCTGCCTGACAGTCTCCTCTCTAGCCCAGGCTTACAAGGCTCATCAATTCAAGGGGAAAAGGAGAAGTACGAAGAACAGGACAGAAACACAAACATACTGAACAGATGGACTGCCACAGCCCATAAGGCTCAGATCCACTTAGTTTTATATATTATCTCAAATGATGCCCAGTCGATGATGATGAAGACAAAGGTGGGAATGTCCCTGCATTGTGCCCGAGGAAGGCGTTTATCACGAGTGCTCAGATCCAGCCTTAAAAGGCTCAAATTCCACTTTTCTGCTGTTCTGAAAACACTGCAGGTGGTCAATGAATCCCAGCTTGCACTTGCTACCTAACTTCCATCCAAGGTCTATCTCCCTGCTCCACCACCCTGGGAAGGTGTTTTACCTGGTAGGAGGTGACTGGTTTGTGGTAGCTCTTGAGTGCATTGATGGCTTTGGTGTAGCCCAGAGCTCTCCACTTGTCCCCCTGAACAGAGTAAGCCTTTGCCAGCACTTCCAGCTTCTCTGTGATACACTGGTTGTGATTCTCCTTCTTGCTGTTGGAAGACTGGGCACAAACCCACTTGGTAGGAGGCTGGGCCACTGTGGAAGAGCTGTCACTGGTCTCCTCTGATGATTTCACAGGGTAGCGGCCTGAAATCAAGGCTTCCAGATCTCCCTGGGTGACACCACCATCTTCTCCTTCACTGTCTTCATCATCAGAGTATTTCTTTAGGGAGAGACAGGAAAGCAGCCATGTGAGAATAAGTGCATGCCTCACATATGTCCCCCTGGCACAGGCTACTTCTGAGACTGGGAACTCAGAGCAATAACCAACCTCCCGGGCACACAGTGCTCCAACTACCACCATTAGAAGTGGCTGTTTATAAGCACACTACAGCTCTTCACATCTCAAGCTACACCTGCACCCCTTGAAGCTACACGCACATCTCACATACCACAGGAGACTAGGCTGCTGTCCACCTGTGATCCAAGCACACACACCTCCTACAGCCAAGCCTGACACCCAACTGAGATATGACAATGATTAAGTGAGCAACTGCTGCCCCTGGCCAACAGAGATCCTGACTCTCTATTCCCACTGGGAAACATTTCGCTGGTCTGGTGCCTGCATAAGCACATCTCTCACATTCAGACCCTGCCCTTTCCACCCCACGATGCAGAAGACAGGAGATAGGCACTGAACTCTGTTTTCAGTTTACAGACACAAAATCTTAACAGAGTAGTAAATTAAAACCCCCTCATTTTCCCCATGGCTATCTGCAAGAGAAAAGGGGGAGGAAGGAATGACACAAAGGACTCCACATTCCTCAGTGACAGAAGAAAGAACCGATGTATGCACTTGCTGATACCCTCAGCATTAGGATGCCTCTGTGTAGACTTAAGAAACAATGAGCCTTGGCTTCAGGTAATGAACAAAAGGGATAGAAGTGGGAAGCTGCACACAGGCTTTGTAGACTGCTTTGATAATGGGGGTCCCCCTCTCTCCTGATGTATAAACACAGGAGTCCGTGAAGATCCAAGAGGTTCTATGTTGTGGAAGTAACACTGAATGACACAGGGCTGTTTGGGATCAGTCTAGCATTTACATGCAGCACAGTAAGTCCTGTTATGAGTATTTGCAGAGCATCAGCCTAACTAAGTCAGAGCCATATCCTTACAACCTGCTGGCTAAGGAGGTCTGGAGACACTTCAGCTCTATATCTTGCAGGAAATTGTATTTAGGAAGAAGAGGCAGGATGTTTCCCCTTTGTAATCTTGTTTCATAACCCTGGAAACTGGGTCAGACTGAGGATTTGACAGACTAAAGCAGTTTTATTTGCCTTGAAACGCAACTGCCTTAAGATGCTGTTCCCTCTAAGGGTAGAAAAGCCTCAGGGTGCTCAGATAGGTTAGCAAGCCCCTCAAAAGCATTTAAGGAGCATGTTATCCAACCACAATGCAAAGAACTCTGTAGCTGGAGCTGGATGCAACTGCCATCCTCTCGGCCATCAGTGTCACACAAGGGAAACAGCACTTAAAGCCCTGACTCTCTACACTTGGCCAACAAAGCTGATGGACTTTTTACAACTACACATGCAAAAACAACTAGTCCCATTAGCTTCTAAGATGCTCCAGGATCCTAGAGCACCTGACTTGCTAGAGCTAATGAGTGAGACTTGGGATGCACATGGTTTCTCTGCAGCACAGCACAGAAGCCAGAAGAGCAGCTGAAGCTGAGGCAACAGGCTACTTGAGAGGGAGGCAGGCAGCCCAAGGTAACAGCCCCAGATTCACACAGAGAGTAACTGCCACTGCATCTGGAAGCCAGTCACAAAGTGATTGCTACAGTCTGACTGGTAACAGGATTTCCTCACAGGAGTTTGCATCCAAAGGCAGAACTTCCAAAGCAGTCCCTGTTTAGTACGAAACACTGTCACACGCATCATCTCCTAAAGAAAAAACATCCACCCAAGCTGCAAAAGACTCTGCTTAAACGGAAGCTACTTCAAAACTAAGTTTCAGCTTTACTGTTGTAGTTGGGTTTCAAAAGTGGTTGGTATTGTCTTTAAAGTATATCCCATGGGTTCTCCTCCCCAAACTCACATAATCCTAAGCTTGGGACAAGGGATTTTACTGAAATATCTACAGATACGGGGTTTGTGCACTAACAGAAAGCAGCACTGCTTGAGGGGAGGAGGGGGTTTAAATAAAAAAAGGCAATATGGTTTCAGACTCTAGCAGTAGACTATCCCAAGTAAACATGAGTAGAAAGCAGGCAGATACCACAGGATCCATAAGAGTACAAAAGATCCTTTCTCCCATTAAGTGCTAATAACGATTGCCACTGAGCTAGTGTTACAAGAATCAGCAAAAATGGGATAACTGCAAAGGTGATGCAGTTAAGAAGCAACCAACTCTTCCTAGAACACACTGGTATGGGGAAAAAAAGACCCCCTCTACATATATTCAAGAGAAAGCCTAAACCAAAAGAGCCCTCTGTGAGCAGAGAGTAACTACAGGATTTTGTGAAACAAAATTTGGAACTCTGTTGGAAAACAGATACAGCAATACAAGGCAGTTGCAGCTCTAAGACATCTGAGGTAACTTTGCTCCAGATAGACCTGAATTATGCCAATGCGCAAAAAGAACTCATCTAACTTGACCAAAAATACAGAGAAAGGAAGGGAAGCTAACAGCAGGCCAGAGAAGCTGGGTCGCAGCAGAGGCCACTAATAACCTAACACAGATATTTTAAGCACACTACCACAATCATTCTGGTAGCAACCCAATCCACTGCACATGTGCCTGAACAGGGTGCTTGCCAAAGAGTGGAGAATGGGTCGGTATGGCTCAGGCAGGAACATGGGATGAAATATCAGAGACAGCTTCCTGAAAGGGAGATATTCTCAGCTGGGGAATATTCCTCAAAAGGATGCAGGGGAAATATGATCACCAAAGTGAGCCTTGGCCTGATCAGAGCACCAGGACTGCTTCAGCTGGAAATATTCTGATGGGAACAGCAATTTAAGGGGTGGTGTTTCTATTCTTAACACCTAAAAAGAACAAAGAGAAGCAGCAACCATGTCCACAGCCCAAGTCAGCCAGCACCAACTCACTGAAACATCCAAATGCCTTCCCTTTGCTGAGAAAAGCTCACATTGTATCCCTGCAGGGATGCTCTTAGCCAGCAAATGCAGCATGCAGGATCTGCTCACAAGGAGATGGGCCTGTGCAGTAAAGCCTTACCTCACCCAATTGCTGCTGTCCAGGAGTGCCCAGGCCCCGCTGTGAGGAATCCACCACCTGTGACTGAGTATCTTGTTTCACTGCTCCCTCCTCTGCCGGGGGCTGGATTTCTTCACTGACCTGCTGCTGTTCTCTTTGGAGTTCTGCCTCCTCCAGGTACCTACCATGGATCAGATGCCTTAGTACAGGAGAAGGAGGACTTCTCAGTCCCCAGAATTTTGACTGAGAAATCCTTCTGCATGTTTTAGGATGGAGTAAACAACCCATATGAATTGTACTCTCTCAGATCAGAGATTAATTATTCTGGTTTTACCTCAACTCCCCAGTTACAATCTACTTTACCGATCTGCAACTTCCACTCATTTCTACCTCACCTTTGGACTCTCTCTGCAAAACTTTACCAAAACATTTTGACCATAGCCTGTGCCTGTTGCTCCATTCCTTATTTCCTCTTGTGCGTAGTTGTCAATTATCTCTCTACCTTTCATCTGCAATAAGTAAGAAACATCACTTAATCCTCAGCATTTCAAAAAGAAATCTTTCTATCACTGATGGATTATGAAGGGCTGCCTTTAGCACGTGTAGGAAGCAACAGGACTCCTGTTAGCACTTCTGGGCTCTATTCCATGTTTTGCTACCCCACAGAACTTTGAGTCACGCCCACAAGAGCTGCAAGGAGTTACAGTCCAAGATTTTGAGCAGAGGTCAAAATTTAGTTCAGTTTAGGGTAGAAGAACTGTAACGAGGAATGACAGCATGGCATTTGCATACCTGTGAGGGATAAAGACACCATAGCCAGCAGTACTCAGCAGCTTCTGGTCTCTGATGCAAGCACTTAGCCAGGAAGCCTTCACCAGCCGCAGCCCCGGGGGCAGCTTGGTTAGTTTCAGGAGCCGAAAGGCCCGGTCACAGTCCATGTCTTCAGCCACAATGACGTGTGTCACCTCCGGGGAGAGCTGGCTGCGTACCACACCCCCATTGTGGACAATCTGCTTGTGGAAGATCTCTGCCCTGGCCTGGCCAAGGCCAGCCTGCAGCACGTAGGCAGTGACGGGTTTCAGCCACTCTGCTGAGGGAAGCACAGGGGCAGGGGCTCAGTGACAAAGAGAACGTGTCCCAAGCCAACAGGGCTACATCTCACACAGGATTTGATGGCACTGGCAGGCAGTCTTTGGGGGGGCTCCAGCTGGACACACCAAAGCAAGCTGACCATGATCTCTACAGAAAACATACTCAGGGCCAGAGAAAGCCTCTGGGGAACAGCACTTCCAGTTAACAAGCTGGGTAGGAGTATTATATTCCACAGAGGGACACAGAACTTACCCTCAGGTACCTCCATTCCTTCGTCTTTTGGGATCTTTGGAGGGACACTTTTCCCTGAGTCATCCCTCACCTTCTTCCTCTTGGGAAAGGCTTTTACAATCCCTCGTGGCTCCATAGGCCTGGCGAGCTCAGCAGCAATTGCTGAAGACAAATAAGAAAGAGCAAGGTTGCTTAGAAATAGTGTTAGCCAATCACAACAACTTAAGATTCACTCATTTTGCTTACTTTTTTGGTCTAAAGTTCTTTTTTTGTTGTTAGCTTCCAAAAACACTCACCTTGAGGGAGGCACCCAGAAACAAGAATTGCAGCCAACAAGGTCACAAAAATCAAAAAGTCACTTAAGTCAGTCCTGCTTGAATACCTTAGAAATCCCTAAGGCTGAGTTCTTGTAACAGAAAGCATTCAACTGCTTTAACATTTCAGAGCTCCTTCCTGCCCAGCCAAAAGAAGCAACTTTATTTCCCGGATATTTCTCAAGCAAATTCCCAAGAGGGAAACACCTTTCCTGCCACGGCTGAAATCCAGTCACTAACAAGAATAAAACAGTTGATTGGCACCAGGCGCTTCATAGAGCCATAAGAAGAAAACTCCCAACTCCGCTTCAGCTGAAAACAGCAAGTTAGTAAAGATTAACTAGCCAAGTTCAGTATGGGTGCAGCTGTAGCTTTACCATCAAACCCTACAAAAGCAAACTTTGGAGCTTTAACTACCAGGACAGCACGAAACTCAGTTTTCTGTAGCCCAGACAAACCACTGTGTACCCCAACAGCCCCTTCCATCAAGTCAACACCAACTTGGTTTCCTCTCTGGGGAGCCTTTGTGTTTCACTTAAAAGGTTTCTCACACACACAGGCCAGCACAAACCTATCCTATTAAGCCTAGAGAGCTGAAAACAATCCCACCTGGCCGCGTCTTCTTCCAACACTCTCTTCTGAGCATTAAACACAATCCTATGAAGACCAACACAGAGCTCAACTTAAGTCCTTGCTCCTGCAAGGAAGAGTTCGGGTCCAGGGGAACAGAAACCCTGTTGCATTCCTAAAACTCACCTTCACTGAAACTTTTCTGTTTTCTGGTCTTTTTGACCAAAAGCCCTCCGGAAACAGTAGTCCTTTATGTTAGACAAAGGGGAAAAAAAAAAAGGCACACCAACACCCACCAAACCTCTGGGTGCCCAAGTCCATTTCAAGAACTGGGCAGTGTGTTCCTCCAGGCCGGATTTTAACTCGCGTAAGCCACAACCCACGCGCTGGGTGCCAAGCCTGCCTCGCCCAGCCTCCCTCAGGCCGCCAGGGCTTCAAGGACACCGACCCGGGGCTCGCAGCACCCGCAACCCCGGGGGCAGCAAGAACGACACCCCCAAACCCTCGTGGCCGGGCGCGGGAAGGGGCGAGGGAGGGCGGGGGCGTGTGGGGCGGCGATCTGGCCGCACCCTCCCGGCGGGACGCCCCGGAGGAGGGGAACTGTGCCCGGTGCGGTCGGGGCTGTGCCCGCCGGGGTCGGGGCAGTGCCCGGGCAGGGCCGCGCTCCCCTGGGCCCGGCCGGGAAGCGCTTCCTGCGGCGGGCGGAAGTGTCGGCGTTGCCGCGGTGACGGCGCGGCCGCCATGGCGGTGCCGGGCTGGCTGGAGCGGCTGCGGGCGGCCCGCAAGACCGCGCTGGTGCAGGACGGTAACGCCGGGGCGAGGGGCGGGACGGGCCCCGCCGGCCCCCGCCGCGGGGTTTGGGGTGACCCTGCAGCGGGCGGGCGGGCGGAGAGGGGAGCGCTGCCGGGCACAGCCTCGCACCCCGGGCAGGGCCCCAGGGAAGGACACAAGGCCGTCAGTGCAGGGACACTGAGCAGTGCCCCCCTGCACCTGCCGGCGGTGGGGTGGGGTCCCGGACAATGGGATAGTGCCCCAGACAGCGGGACAGAGCGCCACACCCAGGGGTAGGTGTGTTCCCGGTTACTCTCACCACCTGCTTTGCCTCTAGGGAAGCGGAAGATCCACTACCTGTTCGAGGATGGGAAGGAGATGGCTGAAGAGTACGACATCAATACCGGCCAGCTGATGAGTAAGTGTTGCTCTCAGCTGTCCCGTGGGTCGGGACAGAACCACAGGGCCGTGGGTCTGCACGCTCAGAGCTGGGGTGTGGAGAAGGACCGCCTGGTCAGGAACAAATAGCCCCTACACATCCCTGGGAGAGAGGCATGGCTGGAGTGGGATTTTGTAGGCACATAAGTATGGTTCAGTTTGCAGCCAATGCCCTCTCACTTCCATGGCACAGCCAGCCTTGCTCTAGCCCAGGATCTCCCCCAAACACCTCATTTCTCACAACAGACGTGGATGGACTAAATGGGATTGCCTTTGTGGTTTCCTGGCACGGAGTCTGTACCACATGCAGGGCTGAAATATACTTTTTGGTGGCTTCTGCAACCGCAAAAAAGCACGGTGTCAATTATGGCTCTTGTCCAAAACCACATCAGCTGCAGCATGGCACCTGTTGCAACCCTGCCATGGTTTCATCACCGAGTAGCAAAAAAGAGAGGCAGTTAGTATGGAATTTCCAACTTTAGGAATAAGCTGGTTATCAGACCCACTCACACCAGAGTGGAAATCACTGGAATTAAAATACATACCTTCATATCATCTCAGTGTGCTGGGCAGTCATTTGCTGGACTTGTTATAGAGCAGGATAATGAAAGCCCTTCTTGTCTCTTCCACAGGTAGAAAATGGCGAGAGAAGAACACCCTCGGGGGCACTGGCAAGTGGCAGGTAGAAGTGGGAGAGCCGACCTCGCCGCTTCTGGGAGCACTGGAGTCAGAGCTCATAACGGAGAGCAGCTCAAATGTATGTAAGAGTCTGCAGGCACCACTGCATCTAAAATTACCTAGTCTTGTGCTTACAGCACTAGTTGGTAGATCACTCACAGCCCGAGAAACAGCCTTAACATGCCCAGCACTCAGCTACACATCATCCCAAAGCTGTGGGCCTGGGTAGAAAGAAGGTACAGCTTAGGTTTTTTGGGGGTCTTCAAGAGATTTGTCATTTCCCTGAGTAAAGAAACTGTACTGCTGTGTTGGGCAACTACTATCTGACTTCTGAAAAAGCAGGCTGGCAGGGGAGCCGGTGCCAGGACAAGTCAAGGGATGGAAAACAGAGGCAATGGCAATGAAAGGCCAACACAGGCAGTGCATAGCAGGCTGTTCCTTGACAGAGTACCTCCTGTTTCATCTTCACACCCCTCTAGCTTAGAGGCCCAGTTTCACTGTAACGCTCAGCAAGATTCCCTTGCTGTAGTTTCAGCCTCCTGCAAGCAGAGCAGGCAGTGCCCTGGGCAAAGGCAAAGCACTAGTTCTAGGAAAGTGGTGCTCAGGCAGCTTCTTGAGTTACTCCCTAATGTTCCAGTGTGAAAGGAGAGCTACTCCCATGTGGAGTCTCACAAGGTAGTACAGGAAGAAAGGGACAGGGAGGAGAGAAGGCAGCTGGAGGGGCCTTGCTAAAGGTACATGTTTGCTGTAGCCTGTCTTCATGAGGAAGGATACCCTGAGCAGCTTCCAGTGGCGGATCCGTAACCTGCCCTACCCCAAGGAGGTCTACAGTGTCTCCGTGGAGGAGGAGCAGCGCTGCTGTGTCATCCGGACCACCAACAAGAAGTCAGTAAGGACAGAACTGCCAGTGCTGGCAGTCCCTCGGGGTGGGCTGGCACAGAGGGCAGACTAGTGATTGCATAGGGGTGTTATCCCCTCTTGCCTTCTGTCCCTTGTATGCAAGGGCTGAGGGCCCCACCTCGCAGTGCGTGTCTCCTGCTGCCCAATTTCTACTCCCAACTGCCCCAGACACATTTAAAGTAGAGGCCCTGAAGCTCTGCACTGGCCTTTGCAAATTCATCTCTTGTTTCCAGTAGCATGGTGTTTGCTCTGTCCCTTCCCTGTCAGATGTTGCTCCCTTAGAAAAGTAAAGTAAGAGCCTTGCAGACCTTTGAAAGGTTGAGCATTCCATCGTCTCCCTCTGACACGACACTTTGATCGTCACTACATCTCAGCATGCTGCAGGATTCAGCAGGTACAGCGAAGTCATGGGCACCCAGACAGACATCTCCCTGCGTAAACCTGTCCTGTAGTCACAATGCCAATGACACGATCTGTAAGTAGCAAGCAAAAAAAGACAGACTGAATGGTGTTCTGCCAAAAGAGATTTGAGGTTGGAGTGGAAAAAAAAGGAAAATGCTTTTCAGCATCATGTTTTAGTGTGTCAGTACATGGCATCTCTCATGGAATGACACATGAGCACTGTGCCCCAAAGCATGTAGATGCTCAGATAAGCCAGGATGAGCTGTAGTATTGGGAAGAGAGAGCACGGAGCGAGCCGCGGGAGCACAGGGAAGATATTGGAAGCGGCTGTAGGTGGTGCTGTCGGCACGGAACTGCGGCCCCTCGGCTGCTTCACGTCGCGGCACATGCGAGTCTCCCGGTGAGCAGCTGCTTGAGCTTCACGTCAGCACACCTGGGGGCTCAAAAGCAGGAGGCTGGGAAGGGAGAGCCTACCCCATGGAAACAGCAAGCAATTCCAACTGTAATGCAGAAGGATGCTGGCCTAAGTGCACGCAGAGGGATTCACAGAAGAGTGGCGCTTTAGTAGGGAGAGCTTTGTAGCAAAAGATGAATGAGATTCCCATCAGCCACATGTGGATACGCATGGAGCTAGGACAGAAATGGAGCATGTGATCCTAAATCCAACCACATACTATCACAAACAGGCTTATCTACTCCCAGTTCTACTGATAGTAGTGTGTATGTGGGAACTTCCTCAGCTGCGTAGATGCTGTAAGGTCATAATGTAGCACTGAGGCTTCACCCACACCCTACTTGACTTCAAGCTTTTTTTGTGCCACTCTCAGGAAACCAGCTGAGTCCCCCACAAGCAGCAGACAGTTACACTCTCACAGACTGGTGTCAGAAAGAGTTGAGGGACTTAACAGCAACTCATGGCCTGCGTATGACTGTTAAGGACTTTTGGAATTAAAGCTGAAAGTCATCTCATTGGGGACAAGAATGACGTTGCTGTCAGTAGAGAGCAGGGACAGACTCCAGCACTAGAACACTTAGTACAGGCTCCAGGATATCTTAGATCATTTCTCCTGGGTCTCAGCCAGGGCAAGGCACCACTCAGCAACTAATTCCAAGATAGCAACAAAGGCATGGAGTCCACAGAGAGAGCGCACATCACTACGGGAGAGAAAGGAAGCCTCGGAGCCTCTCCAGCACTTGGAATTCAGCCACGCTGCTTCTGAGCAGCAGAGCTGTGCTGACTGCCAGCCAGAGGCACAAGTAACAGAACGGGCTGCCAAGTCACTACTGAATAGCTCAGCTCTAAATTCTCGGCATACCAGTAGCAGTTTTCCCTACAGGCTGACAAAAAGTGGGTTTCCAGTAGGAAAATAATAGAGGTGATTTCACATACGTACTTTGGATCTCGGGCCAGGACTCATGCTCAGAGTGTAATACTGCCCTTGGCCATGGGGTGAGAGGCGAGGGCAGAGAATCAGCCTGCATTAGCAGGGATAACACCCATCAGCTACCTCCCCAGCCCAGACAGGAGCTCTTCACTTCCACCAGTCACTCCCATTCCCTCTGGCCACGGCAAGGGCTGCTCAAGTGGGATTTGCCTAAAACCTCTTGCTGTAAAATAAATCCATTAAACTAAACTCTAAAAACAAACCCAGAAAGCCACCTCCCCAAACGCCAAACCTGATTCAATTATTGTAGCGAGAGGCAGTGGTAACGTTAGGAGGAGGAGGGGGTGGCAAGGCAGATCTGGTTTCCTTTGATCTTGTCACAGATTTTAGTTTGAGGCCAGCCAAAGCCATTCTTCTCCCCTTCTCCTTAGTCCTGGGGCAGCAGAATGCTGCTGTTTCATTGATGACTTCCAAGGCCCTTTGAAACAGTGGGTTTTTTCTGTGTACTGCTTTTTTTTTGTCTAATCGGTAAGAAGTTAACACTTCCTTAACATGTCTTTGTGTTCATCTAATCTCTGCTGTTTAACCTTTGACATCTCCCTTATTATCCATGTCTGCCACCTTTTCCAAATACCGACAGCAGTGACAACACAGAACGGTTTGAGCCCTGCGGTAACAAGCCGTGTACATTCCTCCCACTGCACCGGGAGAGCCATTTGCCCTTTGTAGCTGTTTTCACCGTGACTTGGAAAATAAACTGCAATTTGGGCAGAGGTAGCTAAAGAGGCCAAGCCTCACACACAGCCAGCTGAATGGAGGACCACCTCTCATGGCATGACAGCAGCCACTGCCTGTTCCCATTCTGCTCCAGGCACCTCAGTACCGGCCACAGGCCAATTCCTTGGAGAGGACTGCCCACGAGAGTGTTGGAAGAGATTAAGAATCCAACCATGTCTCTGGGTGGGCACAGGACCACTAGCTAGTGGTAGAGAAGCAGTAGATGCAGGGTGAGCCATGGCAAGCAAGAAAGGTCTCAGGCAAACACAGACACAAGTCTACAGAGTTCTGGCCCCGAAGTCTTAGGAAATCTCTTACCTGCCTAGAGAGTTTTAACCTCTCCAGTTCTGAGACATATCACCTTTCCTTCACACTGAGCAAAGCCCAAGGTTTGGTTGGTGGAGAGACATAGGCTGGACAGGGAGCTGGCAAAAACCTCCCTGTCCTCTGCTGGGATGTGAGAGGTTATCAGAAGACTGGGATAGAGACCAGGGAAAGAACAACTAGGAGAGCTGTAAGCTCAGGGGAGCACCACAGCCACCATGTGGGCTGCAGGGAGACACTGCAGGGCAGAGGCTTGAGTGACTGTGGGTAGCTACACCTGGAGATCTGTTTCCAGGGCTATGCCTGAGCACCACCACACCACCAAAGCAAGAAGTTTATCTAGGAAGCACAGCAAGAAGTCAAAAAGATGGGTTTAGGAAGGATTGCAACACAAAATGGTGCATCACTCAGGAAAGTAAGTCATATGGCACAAAAGCTTTGACAGCTGTTTTGACAAAAGCTAAATGGATCTGCTACTTAGAGGGAATGAGAGGCCATGAGCAGGAACAAAGACAAGGGACACCTCTTGGTAGGGCTGACTAGTCTATGCCTAACCATGTCTGGCATTACTTAAGGGCAAGCTGGAGGGACCAAGCCTGCTTTCACACACCAAAGCCCTTCAGGACTTTGCCAGCTCCGATTTCCAGTTTGGAGGTTTGTTTCTAGTGCTCCTGCCAGCTTGGGGGCACCAGCAGGCAAACAACGTGGTACAGGGGCCTCCTGCCAACCCTAAGAGATCTATTGAGCTCATCTACACCTTGTAAAACAGCAGTCTGTGTCTCAGCACTGCTAGCAGGGGACTAGAAACCCACCTTCCTTAATGCTGTCTCCTCTCTCGTTTGTAGGTACTATAAAAAGTTCTCTATTCCTGATCTGGACCGATACCACCTCCCCTTGGACGCAGCTGCCCTGAGCTTTGCCCATGCCAACAACACCCTCATCATCACGGTGAGGTTTTAGCCACACAGAACAGCACTTTGCCCTTCTCTTTATGCCCACAGAGAAGTTAAAATTCTTACACGTGGGGAAATGAGGCAGAGCAGGGAGATCTGCTGAGGGTCACCGATGAGCCCCCTTCTCTGTCACACAGTCAGTGGGAGTTTCAGATTACATTGGGCATGCTGACACTAGCCAGGAGAGCCCAGACTGCAGGAGGGGCCCTGCCTGCTTCTCAAGGTGACTTGCAGGTGGAAGAGTGTCTGTTGTGCCCTGTTTTCCACATATCCTCTCTGTCAGGCCTGAGCAAGCCTCTACTCTCAGTGACATTAAGTTTCTCTTGGCTCTAAACATGAGTCCAAGGATCTGATGCACTTAGAGGTCTCTCAGCCTTAAAAGAAAAATTAAAAAAAAAAAAAAATCACCTGCTGCTTTGTGTCAGAGAGGGAACACTCCCGCACACATGGTGGAAGCAAGAGACACTCCTTGTTGCAAGGAGCAGACAGATGCTTTTGAGCAGCAGGTGCTTGTCTTCATCAATGCAGAAGTCAGTGACCCAGAGGGCATGCCCTCCACAGGAAACCTCACAGCAGAGCTGGGGTGCACGTGCAGAGGAGATGGGCCAAGGGGAGCACCTTGAGTGCTGCTGAGCTTCTGTTTGCTACCGGCCAAACCCTTGCCAAAAAGCACCTGCATCCACCACTAAACTGCAGCTGGGTGAGGGGCCTCGGAGGGGTGGACAGAGGAACTGTAACTCTTACTTCTCTCTGCATTTAAAAAAAAAAGAATTTTATATATCTATATATATCTATATATATAAATTTTATAGATCTATATATATATAAATCACTTGTGAACATACAGCAAGGATTTGTTTGCCAGGATACTCCAGAGGGGTTGGTGGGGGCCAACTGGAAGGTTTTACTTGCACTATAAGAGATGCTCTGGATCTTGGCAAATGTCCTTAGCTTGATGGCACCACCTCTCCAAACGGGCTTCGGAGGCAGCTGATATCGGCAAGGCCTCCCTTGGCATTGAGGGCCCTGCTGGGCTGGTAGCACCTGGCCCCAGTTGGTCTGCTTGGAGCAGAGACTGACCAGGAGTGCTTGGGGAATGTCTCTCTGTCCTACAGTACCAGAAGCCGAAGGAGATCCTGGCTGCAGAAGAGCAGCTGCAGAAGGAGCTGAAGAAGATAAAGGCAGCTAACAGTGGGGATGGAGATTGTAAGACCCAGTAGGCAGTGGCTGCTCAGAGGTTGAGCTGAGGGGCAGTTCTCTGGCACAGCTTCATGGTATTTATTTTGCCTTATCTAATAAAAACGAGTTCTGTTGTTAATTGAGTCATTTGGAGGAATCTTTGTAGGCCCAAGGAGATGGCAGGGCAGTTGATCTGTCTGCTGCCTGGTCTGCTGATTTATGCTGACATTTCATAGAATCACAGAATGGTTTGGGTTGGAAGAGACCTTTAAGATCATCTCATTCCAACCCCACTGCCATGGGCAGGGACACCTTCCTCTAAACCAGGTTGCTCAAATCCCCAAAAGCTGCAGCACACAAAGGAAGCATACCACATACACAGCCAGCAGCCCTGTCCCCATCCTCCATGAGCAACATTACACCTGGCTGGTTCCCCTTGGGAATTCCCTCTGTCTGCCACCATCACCAAAGGCAGTGATGTTTGGAAAACAAGAACACCCTCCTCACACCCTTTACCTGCCTGGGATGTACTTGGAAGCAACTCCTTCCTGTATGGCTGTGCAGGTCCTCCATGCAGTGAGAAGGATGTTCTGGTGACCCTGGTATCTCTGCAAACAGCACCAGTGCTTAGACCTGAGTGGGCACAGCCTATGAAACAGCTGCTGCCTCACCATGTACAACGTGACGTGGCTGTGCAGGAACCGAAAGGCAGCTGCTGCTTTCATTTGCATGGCAGAGGGGGAAGAAGTGGCCAGGCCACTGGCCAGCTCAGGAGCAGCAGTAGCCCACTCTTCTGTGAAGGCACAAACATGGCCCATTGCAAACCTCACTGCACTGGAACAAGCCAAACAATGCTGCTCCTTTCCATCTCCCCTCCAACAGCCATCCCAGTGCTTAGATTTCTGAATGTTGTTCCATCCCAGTCCATACTTGAACAGTTGTTACCAAAACAAACCCTACCTTCAAGTGAGCTGCTCATGGGCTCCTAGCATAGCTCCCCCGAATGGGGCTGCTTTCAAACCACAAAAACTCCTTAGAGCACAGGGCTCCAGCAAACACTCCCCCTGCAATTCTTGTGCATCACAAGGGAAGATCAGCCTCTTGACAGTGGAAATCAACCTACTGAGTTCTAACAAAGCACCACGCTAAGTGCCTCACAGTAGAACTGCTCCCAGTTTGTGATACAAACCTCTCCTTTACCTAGCCAGGACACCCAAACTCAGAGCCAAGTAGGGTTCATGCACCTCCTTCCCCAGAGAGGGCCAGATCCCAGACACCACTGCATTCACCCACAGCACTTTCATCCACACCCATTCAGACAGCACAGAGCACACTGAAAGCTACGGTTGTTCAGAGACCCTGGTTGGGTTCCAAAAGGTGACACAAAAAGGAGCAGAGCCCACTTGAGTGTGTTTACAGGATCCCAGTAAATCACATCCAGGTTTTTGCACTAGTCTGTTTTGCTGCTTCATTATGCAGGCAGCAAATGACTCACAGATCCTACTTTTTGAATTCTTGTTTGAAAAGGGACAGGAGATCCAAGATCCCAGGAACTGCCTTCAATGCAGCAGTGTCACAGGGTCTAGCCAGGGAGAGAGCTCTATCGGACACGCAGACAGCTTCTAACCTACCTTAACCCAAACTCCCCTACCCAGCCAGGTCCCTGCAATCAGAAGGTAATATCGCAGCCCCTTTGGAACTTGAAACAAAATATACATCTCTTTTGTTTCCCTTCAGTTTTATTTAGCAAAACATGACCATTTCAGCCCTGTCAAGTGCACAGCCTGACCTAATGGCCAGCCTGGGGAGGCATACACTGAAAGCAGGGCTGGCTCTGCCTTTTAGCTCAATTTTTACTCTTGGCTGCGAAGGACAACACAAGCAGCTGTCAGGAGAGAAAGTGCAGGAGAAAGGTGGGCCCCAGTCCAGGCACCTTTCCCTCCCACCAAATCAGTCCACCCCACACACAGCCTAGGCTTGCTTCAAATGGCTCAGAGCTTGGCTGATCTCAGCCTGACCAGCACACACAGCTGATAGGGCATCTTGGCTCACCTTGCTCCCCAAAGACTGTATCCACAGGAAAAGTAGGAGGGAAAAAAACGAAAAGAAGGAAGAAAGTAACAAACTTAATAAAACAAACCCTAGCTTGCACAAAATAAAAAGGGAAGAGGACAGTTGGCCTGTTATTTCCACTAACAGGCAGGTGAGGTTGAGAAAGTTTGGCCCTTTTGTGCAGTCTTCATTGTAGCTTTCTGGCAGGCAAAAAAGTGCCTTCAGAAGCCTTGTGGGCCATTCTCACCTCTCCTGCCCTGCAATTCCCTGAGCCGAGTGTCAGCTCTGCTGAGTTGGGGTGACCAGAAGCAGCTGTGGTGCCCTTCAGGGGGCCGTGAAGTCCAGGGCGTGCAGTGCTGATGCCAGGGCAGCGTACAAGTGGGTGGTACTGAAACGGAGGCAGTATACTGGGCTGCTGGTGGGTGAAGACAGGTGAAAGCTCTGCAAGAAACCAGGAGAATCACCTTTCAGAGAAGAGGTAAGCCTAAAGACTTCAGCCAGTGTTACAGACCCAAGGCTGAGATGCCTGAGGGAAACACATTTTCCCTGCATATATAGGTTAGGTTCCCCACAGAAGGCTCACCCCAAGGACTGCCCAGCAGTCCTTCTCTCTTTTTGCAAAGAGACATGGGCATTAGGCTGCCAGAGAACCTCTGCTGCTGCCCAGCCTCCAGCCAGCACTCACCTGCAGGCACTGAGTCTGTCGCTTGTCCCAGAGGCGCACCACGCCATAGTAAGAAGAGCCACTGGCAATCATATGGTTCTTATCACTCCTTATGCAGTACAGGGCACTGTCATGGGGCTCTTCCCACTCCTGGACGCACTTCCTGCAAAGACAACACAAACCAGAGTGGACTGAGCCTCTACTCCTCCACCCAATTTGCCTGAAAGAGCTAATTGAGTTCCCAGACACTGCACAAGGAAAGTCCAGGAGCCTCACAAGGGCCTCAGATGGCAGCAGGGTTGGCTCACCTAGTGCTGGTCCGTATGTCCCAGTAGCGGATGTAGGTGTCGTACCCACAAGAAAGGAGAAGGGAGGGTGTTTCGTAGAAGACATCAAGGACTCCAGCTCCACGGTGGAATTCGGTCCCTAAACAGGTCAACAGCTGACCACTGCAATGAAACACAAAAGGGAGAGTCATTCAGAGCAAAAAGCCCTTCCAATTCAGCTGGCCAGAGCAGAGGTGGTATCACATAAGTCTCCTAGATCTCATTTCTGTGATTCAACAGAATACAAATGCCTGCACAGTTTTCCTCTCCTACCACCAGCTTCTGCTACTGGTTGGGCCACTAACTGTCATGAAGGGTGACCATTTGGAGTCGCAGCTCTAAGAGAAAGAGGCAAGGAACAGGGACAGCTGACCCCCAGCAGAATAGGATCATTTTCCTTGGGAGAAGTGACCAGTATTCTGAATTATGGGGCTCCATTTCTATAGAAGACAGTTCTCAACTTAGTTAAACTACAGATAATCTGCAAAAGCCACTTACCTGGTCAATCTCATCCCATACTCTATCCTTCAAAATATTGCCCACTGGGGTATTTCCCTGTATCTTAGACACACAGCTCAGATCCACAGGCAAATCAGACTCTCCTGACCCAGTCTGCCATAGCTGCTCTCATCAACCCCTCTAGTTACACTGCATTTTGCAAACATAATATCTGGGGCAACAGGTGAAGAGAAACCACCCCAAGGTGGCTCTGGAGATGACCTTCCAAAGGCTAGATGTTTGGGGTTTTATGACCCTTTCATCCCTCTAAATTCCTTGCTTGCAGTGAAAGAGCAAAAGCAAGATCTCCATGAAGCTCTGTGCTGGATGCTTTGTGGGGGTATCACTCTGCTGCTTGTTCATGTGCAGAACCAGCAGCTCTCCAGATGGATGGTGCCTGGTGAGGGCCCACCCTGCCAGACCACAAGAAAAAGCTTGAGCCCCTTCCCTGGGCCATATGAAATTGCATCAGGCATATGTCACAGCCCATTCCCAGTATCCCTGCACCTGCCCCAGCAGTCAGCGACACCCAGCCATGACAGACTCTTGGGAATGGAGCGGACAATCTACCCAGCTGCTTGAAACGGCCACCTATTGCAAGCCCTCCTTTTCTTCCTCCTCCTCCTCACACCCTCTACATCAAAAATGCTGGACACAATAAAACTTGAAGCACCTGCTTTTCAAACCCTGCCGCACGGCCACCCCTCTCCAACAGGCTCTTGGTTCTCAGGACAATGAAGCAATCCTGAAAGCCGACAGCACGGATCCCGCAGTGGGGTCACTCCCAGCATCTCCCTCCATTATTTTGTTACTTTCTGCTCCTTGATCCAGCATCACACAGTTCTGAGGCACATCGCCAAATGCCTTAATTCTGTCTGTAATCTGGGCTAAAGCCCTCGTCGGGGGATAAAGACCACACAAAAGGAGAAATAGAGTCCTGGGAGATGTTAAAACAAGTAAACACCTTTGTGTCAGGAGAGAGAAATCGCTGATAAAGCAGATTAGCGCCTCGAGCCCTGGTGTCCCCAGATCAGAAGGCGAGCCCTGGCCGATCTTTGCAGCCAGCACGCTTCTATGATCACAGAGCTGGCGGCATGCTGGGGCCAGCCTGTTTCCCCACAGTCACTCTCCAAAGAGCAGATTATGTAGAATAACAATTTCTTTGTGGCTGTGTAATTCCCTCCGTGACCGTGGCTGTGGGCAGCTACATTGGCCCTTGATGCCAGGGCCCTAGCAACCATTTAGAGAGGCCAACCAGCCCTAGCAATGGCCCCCCCATGCAAACCTCTTGGACAAGCTTTAACATCAAGTGCATGAATTAATCCCCCCCAACACGAATCCAGGGGTGCTGGCTTATTGGACTTTGTGTTTCTCCAGGCAAGGGATCGAGGGGATTCCAGGCTTCAGCCCTTTGCAACCTTCTCACAATACATTAACCCTTGGAAGGTTCCTTGCAAACCAACCCAGCACCAACTCTGCACCTGTCTGTGGCTTGAGAGGTTGAAGCAGTCATGGTCTCAGCACCATGAGCAAGAGCTGTGGGGCTTGGTTGGCACAGATAGGTCCTCACATCCACCATGAAGTGAGACATGTATGGGTATCTCTGAGCTCTGGCACTCTCCTGCCCCTCCAATCACACAGATCCCCTCCATCTGCCGTTCTGCAAAGCTAGCAGGACAGATGGACATGCACACAGCCCTTCTCAAGTCTTCTGCAAAGCCTTCTTCATCCTGTGAGTTACATGTGTGGCCCAGAGCTGCAAGACAATGCAACAGAGCTATGAGGAGGAGTCAGCTGTTCTCCCAGAGAAGAATCCTTGGAATACCTATGAGTTGCATAAGGGGCCAGACTGCTCAACTGGCAGAGTCCTCTGCCAGTTGCTCATGCAGGAGCAAAGAGTTATTCAGAGGAGATGAGCTACCCCAGCAGACCCAGGCAGCACCAGCAGCTTGGACCCCTCTCTCTCCCCACTTTGGCATTCTGCTGCTTTTTTGGGTTTTGCAGGGTAGCCCCTGGTCTGGTGTTCTAAGCATGTGGCACTCCAGGAGAGGAAATCAGGACAGGCAGCTGCAGGTGGGCCACACAGCCCATCAGCACATTTGGTGAACATCCTGCTAGCTGACATCTGCCTCTGTTAGTTCCTTTCCACCATTTTCCCTACTAATACAACTTTAATATGTAAAGGACTAAGTGAGCTCAGGGAGACAGCACTGTGCTAAGGAAAAGTAGCAGGATACAAAAGCATGTCCAGGGATATTTTATGAACTGGGACCAACCTTCTTCCTCTTCTCTTGAAATGGGTCACAGCAGATTTCCTCACAACTCCCACCTCTAAATAAGCACTCATTACACCCAGGGTAAACCTGGCCACACTAAAGCAAGTCTTCCATCCCCCAGACCTTACTTCACTCTGCAGCGCTGCAAGATGGTAGCAACTTTTAATGGAGGCCTGGTGATGTCTCCAAGTGAAAAATTTCAGCATCACAGGGACAGGCGAAACCAGAGAGTCTGGATTCCTGCTTTCAAACCTTCCTGTGCAGCAGTAAACAGCACCCAGGTGCCTCACTCCAAGTGTTCCTCCATGCCTCCACACCTCACTGCAGCGGTACCCTAAGCATCCCAGCAGAATCACACCAGTTTTCCTCCCTCCACTCTGCTTCTCTTTCCATCATAGGCAACAAAAATGAAAGAAAAGGGGGAAAAAAAGGGAGGAAATAATGGATTAGCTCTTCTATGTAGGCAGGGAAGGAGCACAGATACTCGCATGTTACTGCCGCAAAGTAAACCCTGCATTGCTGGTTTGTTGATTTGTTCACTTCTCCTGCCCCAAGAACAGGTCACCCAAACCAGCTCTCAGCTGGGAGGTGCAGCCCTTGGATACAGCAGCAGCCCTCGGCAGTTCACAGAAACAAGGTATTATTGGCTACAGTGAAGCACTTACCATCTGACACCAGGGGATAACCGTGCAGTGCCATACACGGTATACAAACCAAAACACCCAAGTGTTCTAGCACGGACACACTCAAGGTGATAAAGAAGTAGAACATGGTTAGTATTTCCCCCTTTTTTCAGCAGACTAAGGTGTCTCTGGACCAGCTACCACCACACCAGACTAGCTCTATGTGCCAGCAGCATGCACAGCCATGCTGAGCCCATGCTGAGAAGGCAACTCTGCCACCACGACTCTTCCAGTCTTGGGATCACAAGTTAGTGCCCACAAATTGTCCAGTCTTTGTTATCCAAAATACTCCCTGCCCTCAAACCCCAGATCCCAATATTTTTCACTTCCTAGGGAGCAAAATCCACAGCTAATCCTTAATAACACATAAAGGATCAAGATAACCCATGAGTGGGCAACAGAAAAGCAGTAGCTACATCAGCACATCACCAGTAGTTTCTAACAGCCTAAATGGACAGAAGATACCTACTCCATGAGGGACAGACAGAGATGCCACCACTATCTTGAACCTTGTTTATCAGCTCACAGAGATCAACAGTACTGGCCAAACACAGCAGGGAACAGCCTTCTCCTTTCCTTTGTGGTCCCTTTTTCTTCCAAACACCTTTCAAAACGCAGGTGGCTGATCCTCAGCCCTTCAGAGGCCCCCTCCTTCTTAGGGGACATGAAGATTAGTCAGGAAGCATCTGGGAAGACCAAGCACTGAATGTTCACAGCACCTCCCCACCATGCCATGGCCCTTCAGCAGTAGCAAGTAGAGGCTGTTTCTCTCTCAGGCCTTTTCCAGGCAAGCCAGGTAGTTGCCCGTGTGTATGGTGGGAGCTTTGCTTGTTTTCTGTCCTGAACAACCTTGGCCAGACAGTGCTCAGGTTCAGTCCCAGTGCTGGGTGGCACCAACAGAAACACCTCTGCACCAGTGGAGCTCTGTGAGGCAGAATCACAAATGTGACAGTGCAGGTTTCCTGGAGAGACCAGTCTAGAGCCAGAGCTCTCTGTTTCAGCACTTTAACCACAAACGACCTGGGCCAACCCAGTGCCTAAAGTAGGCCTCCAGCACTGAGAAGTCTCACAGATATTCCTAATTCTTCCTACTTCCTGTTAAGCATCTATACAAACCAAAATAATATTGGCAGTACTCTGGTACCAGCTCACAAGGATCAGAACCAGAGGAAATCCAGTGGCCCATTTTGTCCCTAGTACAGGAAAGCTGTTGGCACCAGGCTCTAGATTCCTTGCTGATAGACTAAAATGTTAAAACAAAGTCCGTGTGCCTGGGAAATGTATCAAACTGAGGAGTCCAAAAATGAAAGCCATTTTGTTCAGACACTATAGAGAATCCTTTGATTTATCTCCATCAATTTCCATGTTCTTCAGAAAACAAGACTTAATAAAATTACTTTTAAAAAAAGCTATTTTTTCAGGATTTCCACATTTCATCCTTTCCTTTCCATGCTGGAAATCTAGACATGAGCATTGCTATCCTGATACCTCCAGAAGACAGAAGCCTTCTAGCCTGGAAGCAAAGTGAACTACTAAGGAAGGGAAGAAGCAAGCTGGTTTCTTTAAGTTCTTTTTCTTCTTTTTAAAAACAGCTTGAAGTTTTATTCCTTCTCAGTTGACTGATATGGAGACAAAATAGGATGAGTCATGGCAGTGCCCAGATGGTTAGTTTCCAGATAATCCTGGAATGTTGCTGTCACAAAGTTAGAAGTCACATACAGCCTCCCAAGCCACCACGATCATTTGTGTGACTGTAAAAGCTCAGGATTTTCCTGATGGTTGGGAGTCCAAACAACATCTGCACCTGCCTCCCTATACCCTGCCCATTTGCTGCAGGTCTTGCCCAGCTGTCCCCAATACACAAGAACTACACTCCAAGAGCTCAGATGAAACAATAAACACTTCTCTCCCTACCCTCCCTTTCTGGTGACCCCGATTCACTAGAATTGATATTATACAAATATGCAAATTATAGGAAACTGCTGAATTCAGAACATCTGCTGAAAACAGATGTGCAAAATTGAGGACATAGTCATTTGCTCTGGAAACCTCATCTGTGAACCGTGATCATCCATCAAAAAGGGTAATCCATTGCACATTAAGCAGATGACTATTCAGAAACCAAACAGAGCTCTAAACCAATACTTTAGCCCCAATAACTACTTGCCATAAGACAGGTGGGAAGCATATACTTTAAAAAAAAAAAGTGTAAAAAGTTCAAAACACTGGGATATTTGATCTGAGTATCCAACAGAGAAAAGAAAACAAATCAAATCCATTTAAAAATAACTATCTGGGGTACAGCATTTGCACAATTTCTGTCAACCAATCTGGAGAGTGCACCAAAACCAAAGAGAGGAGCTGAGCTGTCATCTCTTCCAGGTGCTTTGCAACAGCAGCTGAGGCAGTGAAGGGACGCAGCAACTTATGCTAAGAAGGGAAAGGCATGATCAAACAACATCTGTAATGTACAGAAGAGGAAGCATAGGTCCTTGGTAAAGTTATTCTTCATGGAGTTATCCTATCCCTGCATTTAGACTAGGCTACTAATTCCTGCAGGGAGGTGTGGGATTGGCTTGGGGAATTTTGAGGGAGCACCTCAAAAATGGCTCAGAGATGCTGTTATAAGTGATTTTCAGGAGAAATGCCTCTCTTTAATTCTTCAATGCAACTGGAGGGACTTGAGGCAGTAGGGGGTAATGACACCAACGACGGTCTGAGACTGTGTTGGGGGAGAGACAGAAGAGGGAGTTTTGCCTTCTTTTCTTCTGCTTTCTCTGAATTGGCCCACACACGTTTTAAATGGTCCAATAAAAAGATACAATTTCTTTACCTTTCCAACTCTGGGACCCTGTGAGTTTTTGTTGTTCGGGTTCCCGTAAGGTTAAGTTCAGAGGATAAACTGACACGCTGGGCTATGGGAAAAAGCCAGTTTCTTCAAATAAAGCCACAACGGTGCAAAAGAGACCCTGCTGGGGCTTTTATTTGGGAAAACAAACAGAAATGGCACCAAGCCCTTCTGCTTTACGAACCAATTTAACTATAAAACCAATGTTCTCCCTCTCGGGGGTGAGGAGGGGAGAGAGACAGGACATGACAATAGTCCAAAACCTTGGGCGGGAAAAAAAAAAGAAGATAGGACAAAAAAGGTTGTCTATCCCCTTTTCTTTCTTGTCCATGGCTCCTTTTCTTAGCACACGTGTGTTCTTGTAAAAACGATTAGATTGCAATTTGTATAACATGGTGACCCCCAAATTCAGACATTTAACCCCTTTTCTCTGCAAAGAATGTCAAGAATGTCTTCTCTGTCTTTCTTTCCAACGGGAGGAGTAGGGGGGAATTCTGTCAAACTGTGATTTCTTGGAGGAAGAGAAAAAGAGCGAGGCGAGGAAAAGAAGCAGGGAATTCTCAAAGCCTCTCGCCTTTCGCCCCACTTGTGTGGGAACAGGCGGTTCTATTGCTCCCTTTCTGGATAGAACTCTGCAGGTCTCCTTTAGTGGGGAGACAAAAAAAAATGGAGAGTCCCAATCAAAACAAAGCCATCTGTTTAAATGAGCTACCACTAGCCAGTGGCAGAGGGGGTTCCTCATTCACTCCCTCCCATTCTTCTCTCTTGCCTCTGTTGATTCTCTCTCAACCCAGGGAAAAATAAAGATTACTTTTGCTTTGGCTCAGAGGGATGAAACTGATTGATGCGCTTGGAGTGTCCAGCCCCCGCCCACGCTCTCTGATTGTTCAGGGCCTTGTAAAGTTGTCATAAATATGCCTCAACAAGAGTGCAAAGGCCACAGCATGCCCTGGACATGCACACATCCAAAGGGCAGGAGCGAGCCTCGTGCTTCTCTGTAGTGAAACAGGGCCAAGACTGCCAAGGGGAGGTATGGTAAACACCTGCATGTTCTTCCTCCTACAATGGTCTTACATTTACGTTAAGAAGCACCAGAGTCCTCTTAACAAAAGGAAGGCAGAAGATGCCCAGCTTATGTGAGAGAGTTCAGAAACAAAGTGTCATAAAACAAACCCCAAACAGAAATCAGTAAAGAACCACAAGCCCCCAGCAGGTTTTGAGAACATATGCATACCATGGGAATATGTTGCACAGACAAGACTGAGCTCTGAACAAAGCATCTTCTGAAAGGGACAGTCATCCAAGAGACCACCACTTAAGAGGCTCCCTGCAGCAGCAAGCTTTCTCCAGAACTGGCTCAGGCCATAGGCCTGGTGTCCTGCCTCAAGGTCTCAGAGAGCAAGTGAATCAAAACCTGCATTTCAAAGCTGCAGAACTGGGGTAGAAATTTCCTTCTGCATTATCAAATGATAAATTTATTCCCAAAGACAGGAGACTTGTTTGCATTAGTCTTGCTGCTCAAGTCTCGAGTGAGATTGCCAGTTTGAAGAAGGACCTGCTTTTCCCTTTCCACAGATCTATATGCAAACTCTTCATTCTATCTACCTCACATCAGAGAGAATGGTTCCCAAGGACCAGATTAGAAATCCAAAGACAGTTGTTGTTCCTGATTTAATATGAACAGGCCAAGAAAGGGTTTGCCTGAAGGCAAAAATTCCCTTATGACAGACCCCCATCTGTCACTTCACTAACCCTTTTTCCTTTGAATTTCAGGAAGAAAGACATATAAGTGGGAAGCACCACTTACATGATGCTTTAAAGTGAGTAACCAAAGAAATCTGTGGATAGGCTGGGGAAACAGCACAACAAGAAAGAAGGAAGAGAATCTCAAGGAAAAGTGAGTGAGCAGCCACTTGAGGAAGGGCAGCTACCTGTGGATCATCCTACTGCAGTGGGTGGAAGCAGTAGAAGGCACACATTTGCACTCACCTGATGTAAGCACATCCCAGAAAGCCATTTAGCTCACTGTTGGACATTTGGATTGGTTGTTGTGATTTAAAACCATGTTCAGCCAAGACAGAGATGCTGAGAAAGAAACCCAAGCTTGAAAGGAGTATGGAGCCTCTTTCCCACAAAACCTGGAGGAGTTTCCTTGGCAAAAAAAGATGCCTGGCATACGAATCTATAGAAAAGCAGGGCAGGAGAGAGTATTCCACATCTACAGCATGCTATTATTAATCTTCTGCCCCCCAAATCCTGTAAAACTGTTATCAGAACCAGGATAATATTTGCTATTGCTTGTCTCTCCTGTTATCAGACATATGTGACCACTTCTCTGTGACTGGATAAATCCATTTTAAATGCCTGGGTGAAACAGAACTTCCCACACTTCTTGGAGTCAGTTACCTTTCCTTTCAGTCTAGCAACTCCAGTTCTGAATCCATTTTCTCCCTTCACCCAACAGCTCCTTTTGCTATGTAGAGGGTCTCAAACCTGGAGTTCAAGGTTGTGGACAGAATGCTCTTCTACAGAATTTATTTTAGAACATAATGCTAAGAAGTCTGCTTGTGTATCTTGGGCCAAGCTTCTAGATTAAAAGCTTTTATTGAAAACATCTAGCAAGGTTTATAACCAAGACCTATACCTGTAGATTCTCATTTCACTCATCTACTTCCACATAATCAAAAAATCTCAGCATGACAGAACACACACGTCAAGAAGGACAGGATTTGAAGATGAAAGCATCAGTAGTGATCAGCTGACCAGGGTGTTCAGTGCTATATACTGCCACTATTAAATTACACTTGCTGTTTCAGAACAGTACAGGGAGCTCAAGTTTTCAACCTCTCCCTTCTTGTTGAAAATTGCCCACGTTAACTCAATGGGCTCTGAAGAGCCCCCCAAATGGATGCAGATCAACATACGCTGGAATTTGAAAGACAGCAACCGATTCTTGCCCGTCCCCCCGACTATGGCATAGACAGATGTGACCCAGCAAGAAGCCCATGGAAGCACATACTAGAGATCAAGCAGTAGCATGTTTGCAAACGTCAGCCAGCTGCTTATGATGGTAACGCTCCTGCCGGCTCTTGGAAAGAAGGAGCACAGTGCAATAGCACTACAGGCAAACAGGTTACTAACATGCTGCCTGGCTACCCTGAGACTCTTCCTCAGCCCTCTGCTGAGGGCACCAGCCATACACCTGAATCACCCTTCTCATGCACTCCCAATCCACTCTTCATGAATCCTCTACCTCCCACCTCCCCAAAACTTGCAGACATCAAAGCACCTGCTTTGAACACCTGAAAAGCAGAGGGCTTGACGGTCAAGAAATGCAACTCTGTATCTTCCCCTTCCATGCACTCTCTATGTTTTTTTTCCACCATCTCTTTGAAAAAGGTGGCAGAGATAAATGGAGAACAAAGAAACAAGAAAAAGACACAGCTTTGGCCCACACCCTGCCTATTACTTAAGGGGGAAGGAACTCTTCCGAAAGAGGAGGAAAAAAATGTGCTCAGACACAATGGCTCAAAAGGCCAGGCAGCAAACCGGGCCACTTTGTACTGCTAACAAGGGAAACCTAATTACAGGAAGAGGGCAAAGAGGGACAGATAAAAGGGATACAAAATTTCAACATCTGTTGCCATAAAGGGATAAGAAGTGGGGAAACGCAAAGTGTCAGTTTGGTGTCAGTGACGGCATAAAGCCACTTTCAAAGGGCTCAGGAGAGGGAGAAAAACCGAACAAGAAATTAGAGGGTTCTTAAAAAAAAAAAAAAAAAGTAGTCAAAAAAACACTCTGCCAAAAATGCTTTCAAAAGGGGGGAGGAGTTGGACAAAGACTGGATATTTAAAAGGTAGAGGATCTGGGTGGCTTGCAGGACACAGCTAACATTGGTTCAGTTTTCACAACAGCTCTCATGCCCTGCATCTGTCATGTTGTGTTGCAGGAAAGAACATTGTAGGATTTGTATATTCATAGTGTTTGGAGCATGAGGACTACCATGTCAGACAGATCACTGGTCCACTTCAAATATCAGGCTTGGCAGAATAGCTCCAAGAGATGCTGCAGAGACCTCTGGAGTATCCTCCCTTATGGAGAAGGATCCTTGAGGCAGGGGCATTTGTCACCTAATGACATGCAGACCACCCCAGTAAGAGGGGAAGCAACAGTTCTCCACAGGCAAACAACAAATGCTGGCCTTGGAGCTGTCCCCAGTGGTGCTTCACTCTCCTCTTCCAAGGAGTTTAAACTCACAAAGGTGATAGGAAGAGAAAGAAAGAAGAAGAGGATCTGAATAAAGTTTCTTTTCTCTTCCATGCCATTAAGTGGCTGTTCTGCTGAGCCACACACTCACACTGACAAATGAGACAGGAAAGTCAGAATAGAGAAAGGTAAAAGGGAGCAAAGAAAGGTACCCGACCTGTAAGAGGGGCAGCTGCCGTCATATCCCTCACTGACAGAGATGCAAGGGGACTTGCAAGAGGCCAAGGAGTCAGCAAGACCTGATACTTCATGCAAGGACACAGGTTAGTATCCAGTGGCTCACGCTGCTCATCGCTCTCCTTTTTCGTGCAGGCCTCTAATCAGTGAAGTTACTCACAGCTGCCTTCCACACACACACCTTGATCCTGAGTGGGAATAAGTGCACAGCAACTTCCCCACATCTAGAAGCAATCAGATGGCACAACGTAGCATGTGTGGGATGAGAGATGTCCTCCAGAGGTGCAGCTAGCCAGCTTCAAAAGCATAAGAAAAAAACCTAAATCCTCCTTCATTACAGGAGAAAGGGCCAGGTGTAGCAGCATCTGGAATTCCAGCCATCAGAGACACTGTCTTGGCATTACGCAGTCATTCCCCTGCTTTAGACTCCCCTTGACAATTGCTTGTTGCTGCCTGTTGTGGCTTTGATCCAACGACATCATCTCAGCAGAGTCAGAAATGAAAGACAGTTGTGAGGGTGGGATGCAGCAAGAGGCATTTCCTTTCCCCACCAAAAATTTCCTCTATGCCAAACCCAACCAAGCCCTTTTCAAAGCACAGGACATATTTACAGGTGAAGATATTATCCCCTTCCTATTGGAGGGATGAGAATGGCTGCCCCAGGGTCAGGGAACAGCGAAGGTCATAAAAACGAAACATACCATGACCAACAGCTACAAACACCAGCCAAGGACTTATCTGGCCTGGAACTAAGATGATCAGTACACAAAAGGTTATTTAAGCCTTAAATCCTTTTGTAGCATGTTCCAGCTCTCAGCTGTTGGGGAAAAAAGACCACCTATCTCAACAGAAGAGAATGGCACAGAAACTGTTGCACTGTTACTTACACACCCCTGATGCAGAGAAAACCCAGCTAACTGAACTAACTGATTGTGGACAGCACTAAATATCTCAGTGGTGCTAAGGACCCTGTGGTTTTAAAGAACACATCCTAAGCATCATTCTACCTTGCACACTTTTTTTTTTGACAGAAGTTACCCACATTCTGCACTTAGAGATCGTGTCCTTGCCATGTTCAGCCTCTGTGGGTCAACCTCTGGGCCTTTGTAACTGCAAGGAAGGGGTAAGCAGCAAACTCAGAGGGCTTGGCTCTGTCTGCCAGATGTTATTAGGACACACTGGGTACAGAAGGAGTTTTTAAGTCCTGGGTGGCTCTAAGATTTCAAGTTTTCATGCCACGCTCTTGCTTCTGGAGTCTGCCCAGAGAGACAACATGCAAAAGCCTCAAAGGAAGAGATAGCATTCCCTACAAGATTGCTTCTAGCAGCAACTGGAGCCTTTGAAGATGGATCAAAAGCTCTGCTGGGAAGTAGAACAGTTAATGGAGAGGGAAGACCTGGAAGGATAGTTCTGTACTCCCTCACTATGAATGATCACAGTAAGTTTCATGTGATAGTTTCCCAGCCATGCTCCCTATTCAGTCTCCTGCCCTGCACACACTGATGAGTCTACAAGCTCACAGAGGTCCCTGGAGAGGAAAAGACCCAGTGGCATGGTGCATTCCAGCTGTGACAGGTGAAGAGGGAAAAATAAGTTTGACACTCCAGCCATTGCAACAGAGGCCCAGTGGCCTAGGTTGCCTTGGCTTTTTTATTTGCCTGTCACTCAGGCTTTTACGTTATTGAAAGATCAAACTCCGTTGTGCTTGTTCATTACCTTAATCCTATTTTCTACACAGCTTTATTATCTCTTCAGGCTTCCTTGGGAATGGCTGTCAGAAAGGCTGGGGCAGGGGGGAGAGGGTTGCCCATCTCCTCACAGCTGGCAGATGCCTCTATTCAAGAACAGCCAGAAGACTTGACGGGCATGGGTATCACAGCACAGCCTCCATCCTTCTGGGGTACTCCAAAGGCACTGTTGGACTGGCTCACTAAGAAACACGCACCATTAGCTAAACGCACCAGTGCTCTCTTTCCTCCTCTATCTTATCCTTTGTACAATGCAAAGTAATTTTGTTACTTCAGAGAAAAAACAACTGGCTTAAATTTGTATTTGATATAGTTGACTTAGACAATCTAATCAATTTAAACTATTGATTAGAAGGCATTTGGTCTCAGACTTGCCCTGAGACCTTCACCAACCCTCCTCTACCTCCTTTCCCCAAATACAGCTCTTCTGACACCCCTCAGGCCCTTTCTGCATTGCTCACCTCAATCCTGAGGGCACTCCTTTGGATAATCTGTGCTATGCCACTCCTACCCAGAGCATACCAGTCCTGGAAAGCTGAGCTGTTGTTCCAATAATCCTGCCAAATATTTGCTACCTGTCCATCACCACACACAGACCCCCAGGCTGAGAGTTTCAAATTTGTCAGCAGTTGAGTCTCACGTCAAGATTTGAGATCAACATTTCCCCAGTTGCTAAGGTCAGCACCTTCCCCAAAAAGGAACTACTCAAAGGCCCCAAATCCACAGCAATTAACCTCCTCAATGCTTACTACGACACAGAGAAGACAACATGCCTAAGTCACTTCCACAGATAACCTGCCCACACCTCTCTGAGCTACTAGAATTGCCAGCCAAGGCAAGATGACTTGTAAAGTAGAGCCTGTGTTTGCCTCTGGCTTCTGAGCACCACAGAGAAGTGGGTAACGGGAGAATAGATATCACCTTCCTCACCCCTCTGGCTCAGGCTGAGGCATCAGAGACAGATGGAAAGGAAGGTGTAATGGGTATATTCTGACTGGACATGGGTAATGGGAAGAAAACAGGATGGCTGTGCCATCAACTGGAAAAGCTGGGTAGAAAAGCCAAGTTGCTCCCTACTGAACCAGAACCACACTGCACATTACACCTTTCCATACCAGTTTGTTCTGTCCCCTGCTCTGTCACAGATCTCGTGTTTAAACATCCCTTGCCTACAGGAACTAAAGGAATGATTTTGCAGCATTTCCAATAATGCATTTCGCATTGTTATTCACTTTTCTCATCAAGTCCCCTTCTGTAACCTGGAAGCTCACTTACCTCTCAAGGTCCCAGATTCTCAGAGGTGAGGTGTGTCCACAGCAGGCTGTCCCCGTCACAAATGAGCTGTTTAAAAAAAAACAAGCAAACAAAACCCACTTACTAATCCTCATGTTCTGAAGAAACAGTGCATGAGCAAGACAGAAAACAGGTTACGAGACAGACTTCCCATTCTGGTTCAAGACTAACTCAGCGTGTCCCACAGCATTTCACAAGGGACAGGCAGCAGCAAAGGCAGAGGTGCTCCAGAGCTCTTAGTAGCTGAGCTTCCCAGATGCACCAGGTCACAACTGCAGAGAATTGGCAGGACACAAAGACATATTTGTTGGAAAACCTGACAGTAACAGCCATAAATTGCAATGACATCTTCAAACAAGTCAGTACAGTACTCAGCATGTTTCATACACTATCAGTGCTGTAAGCTGCAAAGACCCCATGGAAAATTCCCTGTTACTTCCTACTTCACATCTTTTTTCTGTTTGTTGGAAACTTCTGAGCACAATCATGAATTGGCTGCAGCATTACAGGCCTAGAGAATCACAGAATAGAGGTCTCCTGTCCAGCCTGCTCAAAGCAGGGCCAATTTCAAAGCTGGATCAGGTTGCCCTCCCCAGCGCTCAAGCACTTTCTGTTAGAGGCAGCACAGCTCTCCTACAGCAATATTTGGCTCAGTTCACACTCTCCAGCAGTGTCCATTCCAAAGTCCTCTGGGCAATGCTATGTCCCTGCTGCGTATGCTGGCTCCAGAGGTCACCTAACAGCCACTGGCTTCAGACTAGTTCACAAGACAGGAGCATATCCTTAAAATTAAGCACCAGGAACGTGGGTGCTGTGGCTTTCCAAACCACACTGCTTGTTTTGTGCCAACCTCCTATCCTCAGTCCAAAAGAGAAAGCAGCTCTTACAAGGATTTCGAAGTAAGCTACAAATAACCTCTCACAAAGCCACATTTATTGCAGCTTCCAAGAATAAACTGCCAAAACTATGTTTAAGTCAATACAACAAGGATAGCACAAATGCAGGAAATGGAACCTGCTTTAAATAAAAGCCATCTCCATGCTTTGCCTTAACATCTTTTGCTCTATGACACAGGGCTGGCAGCTGAAAGATGAAAGCAAAACAAGAAAATAGTGTCATGTCTGTAAAAATAGCAGTTACAGCAGTTCTGAAACATTTCTTTGATCCTCTATGGCATTCCTTTGGAAGTCAAGGTGTCTGCAAGCCTCTACTGCACCAGGAATGAATTCTTGCAGCACCTTTGACTTCTGTGAGTCAGTCAGAAGCATCCAGTGAGAAGCACTACTGCTGGTGTAACAAGGCACTCAACAGCCAAGGGGTAAGCACGGGCTCAACTCTGCCAAAGCCAGAGAAGGGCCACTTGGAAGCAAGGCCAAAACTCAGAACTCCTTCTACTCCTATCTCCGTGTTTTAGCTGAGCAATTAGTTCCTCCAAATCATAAGGCCAAAGCAGCACTGCCAAAAGACTCTGCAGAAGAGGCAAGCAGGTAACATCAAACCATTTCAAAGAGTTACAGGAACCTAGGAAGGGCTTCAGCTACCAAGACTCACTTTTGTGCTGGCTCTATACTTCCTATCCAAACTCACATACCTGGAGGTGTCCACAAGTCCTGTGACCCTTAGCTGCCCTTTAGGGCTAGGAAAGTCCCACGGTACCAGAGCTACTTCAAAGTGTCTCCAACCACGCTGTCTTACATGCAAAATCCCAGGTTCATTGGCAGTGCACACGCAATCAGCCAATGCACCTGTAGCACTGAGCTCTCCCTGCTCACCTGTGCTGCAGGGTGCAAATACTATTCTTCTCCACAGAAGTCCCTGACCAAAGTCTGAATCTAAGGAAAAGCCAATTCCTGTTGTTGTGCAACAGCCACTAGGATAAATTAAGAAAGCCACAGCATTTCATCTTTGGAAACAGGGTTTCTCCTCAGCACCTGCCTTCTCTACACCATAGTGCAGGACAAGAGGGAACGCTTCCTTTTTTGCCAATATCTCCTATCTCAGAGGAAAACAAGCAAAAGACACTGCTTTGACAGCTCATCAGTCAAACCCCATGTCTGGAAAGCAGCTCTTTGGTCAGGGAGTCCCTCAGCTAAAAAGCTAGGTGTTGGGTTCTGTCCCCCCTCCCCAAACATAATTCCTTAATAACTACTAAAGCAAATTACCGTGGTTAGAAACATAATAGCAGTCAGGGAGTCAGTCAAGCAGGCAATTGGGTGCTTAAGATTTTTTTTCTGGGGGACAAACTTACTCTGTACCAGAAGTGAACACCCTCATGTGGGAGACAGGCCCCTTTGTGCAGAAGGTATGCACAAGGCTTTGATGGTTGCCACAGGTCTAAATTAGCATGGAGGCACACCAACAGGGAGAAAAAGGTGGGAGGAACAGCAAGGTCTAATCCCCGCTCATGCTGTCAGTTCTGGACTTCAGCTTTCCCTCCTCGGTCCTTACCCCCCGCCCCTCAAAAATTAAAAAAAAAAAAGGAAAAAAGAAAAAGAAAAAAAAAAAAGGCATTAGATAAAGAGATTTCTCTCCAGCATGGAATACAGGCCTCAGGGCCACAAACAAGTCTCTTCTGGGTAAAGCTGACTCCATTCAGTCAACAGGAATTTTGTCTCCTACTTCAGCAGGATCAGGTTTGCAGGCCTTATCTTTAACAGCCTGAGCCCATTAGCAAGCAAAGAAAAGACTTCTCCCAGAAGAGCAGGCCACCTTCACTGCCAGCATGCGAACACAGCATTCACAAGACAACATGCACAAGTGGTGCCAATGAGAAATTCTTAAAGCCTGAGAGTGAACTGATCTTAAAGTCTGGATTCCAGGAGATGATACAGGGCCCCTCACCTTGAGTCTGATCTGCAGGCATATACCTTTAAGCCCCAGACCTCTCATAACTGGGAACCTCGCAGAGGTGACAGTTTTACTCCAAGCAAAAGGGCAACACAAGTCAGCCTTGGTAGATCTAAAACAGCATGCAGATTAGAGGTAAGCATGTAAAGCTTGGCTCCAAAACTTCTGAAATTTCAGTCAGCAGAGCTGAAGCTTTCTATCAGTGGCTTGCCTCTTTCAGTGCATCTCGAACAAGGCTCTTCTGTCTTAGAAAGCACAGAGCACACACAAGAAACTTCTGACTCAGAGAAGCACAGCGTCTTCCCAACTGTTGCTGCAGGCTGCCCAAGAGAAACAACTCAAGCTGAGTTACTAGCTTAGAGAATGTTGTTTATTTTGCTTACAATGCTTTCTGGAGTCAGAGAGACTGAGGAGAGACTAGACTGGGAAGAGGGGAGCACAAGATACCCTATATATATCAACACAGGCATGACCCATCCATCAGAAGTATATACAATACTATTAACATACACTGATTAGATGCATCTACATCCAACATAAAAACTGCTATGCCCAAGCTTTGGATGGCCTTGGAGATGTAAGGCTCCTTCTCCACTAAGCTTTCCTCTGTCCTCTGAAAGCTGCTGGGTACCATGACTACAACCTCCCTCTAAAAGGCCCTTATAATGGGAAAATAAGCACCGCTGCAGGACTTCCGTAAGAGGACATGTTGTCTTCATAGGGATACCCTAGCAGCTAAAACCAAACCAACATAGCATTTCCACCTCTCCTATACCAGGAAGGCAAGGATTTTGCAGAGCATGAGACACACATACTTCATATTTTTGCTGTCTAAAGCAAGGAATTTTCTAACTCATCTGATACTTTGATGTTCTCTTTCTTACTTGAAACTCCCTACTGAGGAGAGGAATAAACAAGAGAAAAAAAGACGAGCAAGGCTTCTCCAAAAGCCAGAACTTCTCTATGCTACAGAAGAGACATTTCATTAGAGATCACACCCCCACAGTAGAAGCTGGGCCAGGGGATGAGAGAAAACACTCATCCTGGTAGTGCTGTTGGAAGAAACATAAGAACTCTCCATCTGACTGACTTGTGGTTGTTGAAGATCCCCATGGCATTTCTGGCAACAACAGTAGTGTTCTGGCTACAGTCCAGCTGCAATAATTCCATGCCTGCTCCCAAGGTGCCAACTACAGTTTCACCCGCGGAGCATCCCCCTTTACCCCATCCTGGACAGAACATTGCCAGATGTGAATGAACCAGAGGGACAGAGGTAGATGCCCATCAGTCTTTCTGGAAAGATGCTGTTCATCATGAAGCTTGGAAACAGTCTCAGCTCCAGATATACAAGTTCCATTGTACAACACATACTTCCCCCACTGTCAACGCAGGTTCCAGAGCAGGCCCTGCCTGAGCTGGGAATTCTGCAGTGCAAAGCATTGAAGGACCCTGGGTGAAACAGGTCCTTTCTCACTTCTTCTCACTAAACTTACCCCATTTCCCCTGGCTTGCGCCCTTCTCCTGTACTGTAAACAGATTGCTTCTCAAGTCCCATTCTGCTCTTTGGGGATTTCAAATCCAGAATCTGCTTGCCACGTGCAAGAGTCTGTTCCTTCCTCCTGGCGCGCTCCCCCGCCCCCTGGAATTGGACATCGTTGTTCCATTTTGGAAACTATTATATATGGAGACTCATTGGACTGGGAAACAAAGAAGTTATTACTTGACCGAGCCCTGCAGCTGGGAATGTGGAAGGTGGGGGGAGAGAAGGGGGAGAACCGAGGGGAGACAGGATGGGGGGGGCTGGTAGCAGTGTTATGAAAGCGATCAACAGAAAGGACAGCTCAAAGATGGGAAACATCTATTTTAAAAAGTCTCAAGTGAGATGAGAAAAGAAGGAGAAGAGAGAGCAAGTCCAAAACGGAGACAGGAGAAGAGAGAGAGCAGTTGGTGCCAATGGTGCCGCGGGTTAAACACACGGGTCTGTGGGTTTGTGTAGCCTTTGATTCAGCACTGACACGCTTTGGCAAGGGAGGCCACTGGAGCTGTCAAATCCTTCACCAACGTGCCCATCAATTGTATTCAGCTCTCCCCGACCTGCACTGGCATTTTAATTACTGTTGGGTAAACTAATTTGTACAAATGAAGGCAACTCTGCCTAATAGAATATGCAAGCTCTCTGACCTCTGACAGGCGATGACACAAGATACAAAGGAGGCAGAGGAAGGCTTTTTATCAGAGCCTTATTACTCTCTATTACTCCAATTAGTTAAGCTCCAGTGCTCCTAATTGGGGGAAAAAATTGCAATTAAATCAATTTTTGATGGGCTGAAAGTGGGTTACCGAACCGCCCTGCCTGTGAAACACTGATATTATAGCAGCAAAGGTCAAAGTCTTTGTCGGCACCTGTGGGGCCCCCACCTCCCTTCTCCAAGCCCCTCTGTGCCCCCCCCAACACACACACGCAGCTCGCTAAGGCGAATCATTAGAACATGTCATGTCTTATCGCGGCCGCCACCATCCTGCCAACCTCATCAGTTGACATCATTATGGAAGGTAACTCCTCCAGCATGAATACAGTGCTAAGGTCACACAAACTTGATGGAGCCCCTGCTGAAGAGCAGATGCAACAGTAACAACATTGTGAAGGGGAGAGGAGGGGGTCAGAAACCCAGCGCAGGGAGTTTTGCCACCTCCAGCATGAGGCTTCTACAACAGACCAGATACACACAAAGGGAGAGAGACAGAGAGCGGGGAAGCAAGTGCTCCGTCCCTAGGGGCATTTAATTTGCAGAGGAAAAAAAACCACCACAGCATCAGTTTAGCATTTTCTTCTTCATGAAAAAGCAGGCACCACAAGCATCCAAGAAGTCCCACCTGCCTTTGATTCAGGCAACGCTGGACAAACCCAGGTTTGGGTGGTCATGCAGGACTGGTGTTGCCCCTTCACTGCCCCAGACCAAACCCTTTAGCCCTTCTTTGTGCTTCTTGGAGGATGCCCATAGAATCAAACCAAGCACCTTCAGTATCTCAGAAGTCAGGACATCTAAGTTATATGTTAACACTCTGTAACCACAAATTGAACAAAAATCAGAGGTAAGGCAGTTGCACTTAAAGCTCACCTGAGCAAGCAGAAGATCCCCACTGCAGCGCAACGTCATCTTTGTTCAGCAGTGCAAAAAGGACTCAGCAGCTGGAAGCAAATGGCCAAGCTTGTTCCATAAACAGACTGGAAAGTGTTGGCAAGTTTGCTGCTACTTCCTTGAGCCCTGAGTGCATGCCACAACATCCCTCAAGGCATCAGTCAACTCAGGGTTGAACTGTGCTCCTGATATGCACCTAAATGCTGCAGAAGAGAACTACAAAAGCTACAGAAGAGCTCTGCAACACCCCACCATGACTTGTCACAGACAGAGAGCAAAATGGGTAGAGAAGACCAAATGAACCCTGCAACACTTACAACCACTACGGCTCCAAGAGGAAATGCTGTGCTCTTGCAAGGAGCACCTGTGACACAGGCATGAACAGACAGACCAATAACTCATTCACATGCCACCTTGAGCCTCAAGTGGACCACAGAAAGTGATCCCCAGAAAGAAGCTATTTGCATTTTATACTGAAGGGCACTGTGGAGATGCTAGGTTGAAACAGTGAAGTCACATTTGAGACAAAAATTCCAGCTCATTAGATAGAATAAATGCCCATATCATTGTCTCCCAGGTCATTCACTCAGGGTAGTGGGAATGTCATTCACTCAGGGTAGAGGGAATGTCAGGTTCGCCTCTCCAACCCTCCTCCTCAGCCTCTAACTTCGTGCCTTCCTGCAGATTTCAGAGACACACAGGCTGCAGAACATAACAAGCCTTGAATATACCCAGGGGTCAAATTCCCAGCATGGCAGATAGATCACCCCTACTCTAGCAAGCTGCTTAGCAGGTACAAAACCTAGACACCTCCATCTTGCCTTCACTGCTTTGAATTTTCACCCCACGCTGTTTGCCCAAGTCACCTGTAACTTTGCTCACTGTCCCTTCACCAGCCCTGCAGCAGATAAGTTTTGTGAAACCAGGCAACTAGTTATAGAACATAATCCCCAGTTTGGGAGAAAAGCTGAGCTCAGTGACATCAAGACAAAGATTCCAGACAGGAAAAACACATGCACATAGACCTCTTCCACACTGCAGCATTGAGCAGGAAAATATCCTTTATTAGAAGCTAGTGAATCCACCCACAGAACAATCCTGATGTTCTTAGGGCTGTTCACATCTAAGTATCACTGCTTTCCCCAATAGTCCACATAACACACGCTTTTAGGAAGAAGCAATTGTCCAGCACAGGATAACATTCCGATTAGCTCTATAAAAGTTGCTTGAGGGTCCTGAGTGTTCCTGTACGAGATGAATATTCAAACAGTGCTCTTCATGGAGCTGCTGTCATTTTTCAGCACTTTGAACAGAATTGCCTTTGTGGCTACACAAGTATTTCTACTGAGTTGATATCAGTCCTGCTCCTTTATTAAAGGGAAAGGTTTGATAACCTATGTTTATCAGTGTAAAATACATACTTACATGGTATGTCCAACAATCTTCATCCTTCCTTGCTCCCCAGCCCTGGGCTTGCCAGGCATGAAGTAGTTGTTTAAGACAGAAGTCTTTGTATGAGGACTCTAGCTCTTTCCAGACCAAATTTAAACCCCAAACGATGCACAAGTTATTACCATTATTACAGGAAAAAAAGGGGCCTCATAACAATAGAAGAAATTTAATCCAGAACATAACTCAGGCACTGATCTGAACAACTTGTATCAAAAATCAAGTGTGGCAGAAAGCCCATGTGAAGGTTAAGAAAAAAGGAAATCTAGGGACTTCCAGGTCAGTTCAAGACTAGGTGATTAAACGCCACTACAGTAGGGTTATTTCAGCTAATCAGTAACCAGAACAAAATCTCAAAGGACATTATTAACACTCAGAAGCTATAACATTAGGAAGGCAAAGAAAGTGGCTACTGAGGTTACATTTATGTTTTGAGGAGTATAAGGTTTATTTGAGTTTTTTGTTTCTTTTTCATGTGCAGGTGAAATAACCACAGCTGGTGTCTGGACTTCTTTACTGACACAATGCATTCTCCCTTCCAGCATCACCGTGGCAATCTCAGCCATTTGCAGCAACTTCATCCCATGCTCTACTCTTGCTCTACTCCCCAGAGCAGCTTTTCAAATACCTATGGGCAAGGCTCCTGCAAGGTACCCACCAGACCTCACCACCACTGCACCTCCAACTGCTGCACATGCCATCTGCAATACAGTACAAAGGAATTGCAAGGTGACTCCATAAAATCTCCATCTTGAGCAAATTTCCTGGTTTTTCGGTACAAACTGAAAGGAAGAAACAGGTGAAGCTGCTGGCTGAGCAGCAGAAAAACATAGTCCCTGGATGAAATACATGCAAAATATTAGACACGGGACACCATTTGCTCCTTGGATAAGCCAGGCCACCTACAGACTATCACACGTCTTGGGCAGATCTTTGAGGGCCTGCACACCCAATTCTAGCCTTCACACCCAGTACCTACCTATGTCCTCCCTACTGGGCTCCACTTGCCCTGATGGTAGAGGCACCCTGAGCCTGGTCTTCACCCACTTCCCCAGATCCAGAAGCCCCCTCAAACTCAGTGCTCTGGGCCCACACACAGCCTTACAAGAAGCTCTGAACTCCAGCCCTCGCTTTCTCAGAGCCTGCCCAGGTGTAAAGCTCCAGCGATTCCTTTCTTTGCCATTTTCTCTCCCTCCTCCTCTCCCCCTAGCCCCACCAACACTTTTGGGCCACACATTGAGCCGGGAGGTTGGAGTACACGAGGACCACTACAGCAGTCGTGCTGTTTCAGGGCCCCCTCAACTCAAGACAATTTCTAAGAGCCATTTCTTATCCTCCCCTCCGTGAAATGATTTCTGTTAATTGCCTGGTGGGAATCAGTTATAGGTGGGGGAGACTCTCCCCGCATACACACCCTGGCCCCTAATTGGCTTATTGAAGTTTTAACGGGGCTTTCACCTGGAGAAGCTGGTAATTATTCCCTTCATTCCCCTCTTGCTTGTACCTGTAGCTTCACACTCAGGGCCTGCCTGGCTCCACGGGGGGGACTTTGTTCCCTCTAACTACAGGCCCCACACAAATGGGCCCAGCAGCAGGAGAACGCAGCAAAGTGGTAATTTTCAACCTGGCGTAATTAGCCAAGGTTCTTTCAGCCCAAACTGCTGAATGGGGAGAGGGCTGCTGGGGAGGGTGCGCCATGTGGGAATGGTGGAACAGGGGCTGCTCTCAACAGGCGGACAAAGGCCTCTTGGGGGCTCTGATCTGGGGCAAGCAAGAGGAGGGGGTTGGAGCGGGACAGTCTGCCTGGCAGAGCTGGGACACGATCAGCAGTGGACACACACCGAGGAGTCAGCCCATGACAAGCATCTTTCCCCAGCCTGTGGAACAGGGCAGTGCAGGATGCCAAAAAAAGGGGTAAAGGAGAAAAGAGATCCAGTGATGCACAGTAAGAACATGGGAAGGGGTGTGATGCATGACAGATTCTTGAAGGCCTGGTGTAGCCTATGCTCCCAGGACAGGATTTCTAGTCTAGTACTTTTTCACTGAGATTAGACTTGGGGAGAATAAGCTGGACAGTGCATGTCCCAAACAGGATAGCAAGAACTGTGCCAAGGACAGTGAGAACTCTTATTGCTGAGAAAAATCAGGAAAAAATAATTCAACTCCTCCAAAAGTCAGGCAACAAGCAGAACCAGGAGGAAAGCAATAAAGGCTCTGGGTTCAATTTTTGCTGAGCCATCTCCCATCAGCAAACCAAACCAGTTTTTCATAGCTGGACCTTATTTGTTCTGCCCCCTTTTCTGCTATAAGACTTTGGTTCTGCAAAACTAACAGGAAACTTGCTGCATGTAGGTTGACCAAAAAACTTGGCTACCACTGTATTGCTCCTGTGTCAAGTCAGACTGGTGTCAGTTGTTCCACAAGCCAGAGACTGTCATTCTGCGGCACACTGCCTCTGCTGATCTCAGGACTTGTTAGCATCTATGCCTTCTTTGAATTTATCACCATTGCCTTAAGGATAAAAATGCTTGTCCTGGCTGGTCAGGTCTTGTAGACAAGTTAGAGCTGCTCAGTTGAATTGATGTTCACAGCTTCAGTGCAATAGGGTCTGGGTTTTGATTTTTTTTTTTTTTTTTAATTAAAATCATAGTTTGAAAAAACTCATCTTGTGTCCCTTATGATCACAATATCCTACTGGAAAGCAAGAATTGTCATAATCTAAAAGCTTGGTCCTGATTCTGCAATGAAGACCGAATGGTAAGCAGGCAAATGAAAAGGTGGCACTACTTTTATCAAAGGACCAGGTACACTGTAGTGCTGAGCAAACCCTAGGAGATGATGCAATCCCAACAATCCCAACAACAAGGAAAGGAGATCCCCAGGGACTCCAACTGTAGCAAAGGGACAGGCAGGCAGCACAACCCTCAGGGTACAGACTTGTAATTTCTGATCTGCCTAAAATACAACTGTGACACAATGCTGCAGCAGGTTGCAAACTGGAGAAGCAAGTTGCCTTATTCCACCCTGTGACTCTGGTTTCTTTTCATATATGTATCTATCACATTTTACTAAAGACTCTCACAGAAAGGACCATTTTTCAATTTCAATCCAATTTTTTGCAGCCTCACCCAAGCTGCTTTAAGTACGTGTCACAGAGATGAGTTCAGCCAAACACCGGATACCTTTGGCTCATCAATGCTCAAGCCTTTTCCTTAAAAGCAACCTTTCATACTTCTGGACAAAGTATGTTTGCTGTGAAATCCATGCTAGCATCTGAGAAGCTGAACCAAGAATAAATATACACAGACCCATGCTGATCAGGCCAGTTTCAAGCCTGCACAGAGAAATACAGTGAACACCCCTTGAACTAGTGCGAAAAGATATGTAATGTCGCCTGTGCTCACACCTTATGACAAACCCTACACTGTCCAGGACCTTTTCTTCTTACAACCCCACACCCTAAAAGAGGACATGTAGAATTGATTTAAGTAAATACTTCAGCTGTCATTGCCTTGGACAAAAGTCTAAATACATGCTCCTGTGTAGAAAATGCTTAAAGAATCATTATGCAAAAGAAGAAAACCTCTCCTATTTATAAAATATCTCCTTTATATTTTCTAAGCTTCAGGGCTGCCAAGACCAATCCCAACATATTTTCAGATGTGACTGGCAGAGTTTTCTCTTAACAAGTATTGTTTTAAAAATGCATGTGTATATATATAGAATGACATTTTATATAAACTTTTCCATTTGAACATATGACAGAAAATGACTTTTCAATAAGCAGCAATCCATGCATGCCAGTGAGGTCAGGGGGAGGGGAGAATCCTTTCAGGTTTGCCAGAATAACTAAAATCCAAGAATGTCTCAGTTTAAGACTAGAGATGGGAAGGAATCTCTTTTCCTGGTGCCACAAGCCATGAATTATTTTTGTCTTATTCCTTTTGCCATATGCACACACACACACATATACCAAATTCAAACTTCCATATTTGGGAGAATTTTAAAAGAAGTGATCAGGATGGTGAGGAAGAGGATTTCTCAACAAACACATCCTTTCATTATCTTACCACAAAGGGCAGCAGTTCTTTCACCATGCAGAGGCAGGAGCTGTACTTGTTCATGCTTATAGGGAAAAGAAACCCAATCACATAAAAACAGAGTACTTGATCTTCCTGCTCTGCCCTCTGATATTCAAACAATTTACAAATTAGATCTAAATGAGGTCTTCGTCAGGAGAGAGGGAAATAGTGCTCAGAGGGTTTTAAGAAGTCAAAGACCAGGCAAGGTGAAAGGGGAAAAGTGTATATATGCAGCACATGCTATGCACAGAGAGGCCGAGGACGCTGAGCCATGGAGACACAGGTGCTCTGTGGAGGAGGCCAGCAAAGCCTCATCTGCGTTTAACTCAGCCATGAAATGACTCCTAGAGCTTTCCTGCTCCAATCATTCCAGTCCTGACACAGACACGCTTGCAACAACTTTAATTCATTTGCCCTTAAAGCTCTGGGCAGCTTCCACTTCCCCAGCTCTTCGCTCCATGCAATATGATTTGCTTCAGGGTTTTCATGTTAAGTGTTTGGAGCATGTCAATTGTTTGCCCCTAAGAAACCAAGATCCTTAATAAAGCCCCTACTCTCCATCTGCAGGCTCAGGGCATGCCTGGTTGTGAGCAAGCACAGAGTGAGAAATCAAACCTGCCAGTCGGGCCACAAAGCCCCGGCCCTGTGTGCAGAGAAAGGCACACAAGGTTCCATCAAACAGACAACACACATCTAAGGCACAAGGAGGTTTAGGGGTCACCTCTCACAGAGATCCTGAACCACCCAAAAACTTGCTGGGAAAGTTTAGCAGAAGCCAGAATCGAAACCATCCTGACATCAATATACAATAAGACACAGCTTCACAGCACAAGCTATCACCTTCAGTATCTGTAATCAGGGCTGGGCTGCAAGGCAGACCAAGAACTATTGAATTTCACTGATAACTGAGATTAGCCAGATGAAGAAAGGAAGGAGATCAGGCAAAATAGATGGTGTAGAGACAGGGAAAGAATAAGAAAGACAAGGAGGTGAGTAATAATTTATTATCATACTTGATGTCAGCATATTGGAAAAAAATTTACACATAAAATTGTGGAGGAGGGAAAGGGTTGTACAGAAAAGGACTGGGTAAAGGCCTCTTCAGGCAAAAGTCTCAACTCTGCAACGGAACAGAGGATTCCCTAACAAACATTGTCCTTTGGCAACAAGAAATATCTGAAAAAGGGATAAGAAGTATCACACTGCCTCCTGCCCCTCAGTAAGTTGCTGTCAAAGTGGAGTAGGACAACCTGCTGGCAGTCAGTCCTCCAACGCTTCAAGGAACAGAAGTCTGGAAGCTTTAGATGCACAGGCAGCTTTGCGGGCAGGAGTGTGAAACCACAGCTTCCTTTTTTCATTTCTATGGCCTGCCCTATTCCCATGTGCTCTGAGAATTTAGGAAGTCACATCCAAAAACACAGTTATTAAAGGAATAGTTTTTACTTGGCAAGCCAAACACCCATACAAAGAAATGCCAGAACCAGGCTCACTCACATGTCCTACACTGAAATGAGCACATTACTCAAGCATCACTATTTGATTCTGCAGCAAGTTACAAGTGTCCCAGTTGAAGCTGTCACTGATCCGTACCATGTCAATACAGAAGATCCAATTACATGGCCATCAATTCATGTTAGGCTGCATCTCTGTGGACTCCAATCAGAGGCTGCACTGGGAGGAACTGATGAGTTTACCACAGCTCAGGGATGCCTAACACTGAACTCACTCTAAATAACAACTGGCCAGCAAGTACCTGCAACAGTCATGGGTTGCTAGAGCTTCATACAAGGCTATTTATACTAGAGTTGGGGTGGCTTGGGAAAAATATTAAAACTGTAAACATAGCAGAGGGTATCCAGAGGGAGGAATCATTCACTGTATAACCCTGCAAGACAATGAGGCAAAACTTTTAAAAATAGAACAAAGTGTTTCTTCCTCAGGACAAAACACTGGATTGGAAATGAGGCTACGAAGCCCAGAACACTAACAGGTTCAGAGACAAGAGATGAGCTGCTCACAGAGCTAGCCTCTGCAAATATGAAGGAAACGCTGGTCCAGATGCAAACTCTAGCCAGGGAAATCCTAACCTCCCCAGCACTGGAAGCTGGGAAAGAACAGGCAGGAGAGGATCTTTTTGCTCTTGTCTTGTTTCTTACCTTCTCAGCAGACATCTACTACTGACCACTGCTGAACACCAAACTCTGGGGTAGATGGGTGCTGGACTGACCCACCATGGCCAGAACAAGAGAAATGTCCACCTTCATCAAGCCATGGGCCATCCAGCTCACCATTTTATCTCCAGCAGTGGTACTGGCAGATGCTGTTCAGAAAGAACATGTAAGCTTGGCAACTCTTTGTGGTCATTCTCTTTGTACTACCACAGCATCCACAACTGATATATTAAGGATTTTGAAGAGTATATCCCCATCTAGCCCTCCATTATGAACCTGCTATTCATGAATTTGCCAAGTCACTTTCAAAACTGGTGGCTTCATAACCTTCATAACCTTCTGGAGCATTACATTCACTACACACTGTGTGAAGAAATACTATCTTTCATTCATTTTTAAGCAATCTCCTAGTAAATTGAAATGTCTCTAATTCTACTGTTGTAGGATTTGGTGAATAACACTTCCATATTCAGGCTTACCCACCATCGTCTTACTCTCCATATTTTCTTCAGACTGGTTTTATCTGGACTGCCTAACAGAGGCAACCAAATATCAGCACATCATTAACTTCTGCAGAGTGTTTGACTTGGGACCAAATATGGGGAAAGGCCACAAAAACAAGATACAAACTAGTAATGCAGCCATTTCTTTGGCACAGAGGAGTGTGCCTCTGCTGTATCTTCTCTTCAAAACCTTTTGTTCATTGCTCCTTCTGAGTCAGGTTAGAATTAACTGGTTGCTCCAAGCTTTGAGACTTCAACCAGCCTCAGTCACTCTTAGATCGGCAGGGAACCGTATCACTGTCTCTACTGCGAGAGCTGGAGAGCCAACACAGGTCTGAGGACCATCAGGGTCTCACAAACCATAATTTGGGAAGCAGAGGACAGACACTGCACAGTGGCAACAATACTGTTCACCTGCACTCAATACTACTAAAGTACCTCGTATTTTCCACCACATATCAGGAACATGAAGCCTTTGCTTTGCCAGGCTCCAAACTTGTCTGAAGTGGTCTGCACACTGTCCATGTTCCCAGATTGCCCTGAGATCATGAGAACACAGATGCTAGAGAAATATCATTGCTTTTCTAATATCTGGAGCAGGCTCCCTTGCTTCTCCAATATCTGGAGCAAGCTCCCTTGCTTCTCCACTGTCAAAGAGGAGAAAATCCAGGGGAAGTACATGGAAAAGGAAAACAGGCTCTAGGCCAAGACAGAAAATAGGATGTAAGAGAAAACCTCTTCCATCAGGCAGTCCTGCTCCATCCCCATCCCTCATTAAATCACCTGAGCAGGCAAAGCAGGTCACTGAACAAAGCATAGGTGAAAAGCTCAAGATAGGTGCACCATGAGAAAGAGACCAAGCACAACAACAGTAGCAGTTGCTGCTTGGCCCAGCTTAGTCTTCAATTGCTTCTTCTGGAGAGTTCACTTCTTTTCGTTGTGGGGTAGAGGTACACACACAGATGACCAACAGACTTCTTTTTTTCTCCTGAAGAAACCCCAAAGCTGTTGGGTTCCAGCTTGCATGCCTCTAACCAGCCCCCACACTAATAAATCTCTGGGACTATCAATCACCTTGGTACAGGTCTCTCTTCTCAAAGGAAATGGGCTCTTTCTTGTCATTAGCTGCCTGTGTCTACCAACCATAGCAGGGGCTCATTCAAGCCCTCTTTGATGGACAGTCAAGACTTAAAGGAATATGTACCTCAGTCTCAGAGGACAGAGAACAAGTATTTACCCATTAGACAAGACAATGCACGTTAAAAGCTGTCTTTAGTACCTGGTCCCAAATTAGCCCTCCATTTGTGAAGTGCCAGGATGCCTACAAAGCAGTATGAGTACATCCCACATGCCTGCATGAGGGATAGCAAATGGAGCATCACAAACCCACAACACCTCTTCAGAGCAAGAAAGTGGTTGTGCTTTGTGCAGGTGGGAGGGAAGGTAGAGAAGACCTGACAAATCCTAAATAATGAACCATAGAACACACTGCAGGCAACACTACACAGAAAGAACAGACTTTCCATGCTGCCTTCCAGTCTGGAGCAGTCTCACACTGCTCTGAAAAGAAACTAGAGGCAACAGAGCCAAGGAGAGAGTCAGAGCTGCACAATTCCACCTACGTTTCCAGTGTCCAATTCCACTAACAACAGAGATGAAGAATGCCAGCAACTCAGGGAAACTGAAGCTTAGATACAGGCGAGAGGCACTCTGGTATGCTCCATTTTGAAGCATATTAGCACACAAGCCAGATACACAACTAGACACATTGAGGAGAAATTCCCATTCTTCAGAGGAACTGGTCTCCCTTCAAGCCTATCTCTTCTTACTCATTTGCTCCTCTCCAAATTCCAGCCTCTCTGGTCCTGCTCCCATCTTCTTTCTACCTTCTCCAACATTTCAAAAGTAGCTTGCTTTACTAATCTAGAAGCAGACTGATGCTTTTGCTCATTTTGAATGGTCTTTTGTGAGAATTGAAGTGACCACAGAAGGCTGGGATGAGAAACATCATCATCCTGATGTGTGCCAGACCTAATATGGGAGAAGCCCATAATAAAATCCAGAAGCCCATCTCTGAACCGTGCCTTCATTTTCAGCAGTATTTTCTCTAGGCCTGAAGATATTCCTGTGGGCATTGTTTTGCTCTGTGTCAAAATGCCAAAATTAAGCAGCAAGTGTTAAGTCAGAGATTTACATTTACGACTTCTGTAAATTCGTATCATCTTAACCTCATCCCGAGCACACGGATGACAGAGCCTGCCCAGGATGAAGGCAGTGCTGCTTTAAACATCCTCCCACTCTGCTAGAAGCCACCTTCTGTGCAGAACCCTTCCTTCAGAACTTTCCTACAATCCGTATTCCTACATTTATATATTCCCTCTCCTGAGCTGGAACAGAAAAGTTTGTAACTGTAGGTTGGCAGAGCAACATACCTTGCATACCACACACCTGAAGAAAGCCTGCTTTTCTCTTCCTCTTATTCTTCCCCCTCTTCCATTCCTCCCTCCCGGCCTTTCCTCAGTGCATTGACTGTTAAATAATTCAATCCCTGCTTGGAAAAAAGAAAGTCTCCCCTACTCCTAATACAGAGATGCAATGATAAACCTTGTCCCTTGATTTCCTTTTAAGTTATTCTTTACATCCATTTATACATACAGATGCACATACAAAGCTACATCCATGCACGCCTATTTCTTGAGTTGGTACAAGTTATTTGGACCATCAAGTTGTGCACAAGACCCAGTGGAGCCACCAGACATTCTGTGCTGGAAGTTGGCCATTGCCTTCCCACGGATATATGCAAATTCCTGTTGGATACAACAGCTCTAGAGGTAGAATTAGACGAACATGCCTTGAACAAGTGCTCTGCACAGCATGGACTTGATATGCTTGAATTGACTCCATTGATCTTAGTCATAAAACATATCCTTATGCTTCAAACAAACTAGTACATTTTGGATAGTCTACAAATTTGATTCAGCAAGTACCTGCATCAGAAAGGTACCATCGCTTGCAGCCTCCTGCACACTTTTTAGTTTCCTTCACGGAAATTAGGACTAACACCTGCCTTCATGTGCACATAATCATCACTGTCCTAATAAATAAAGAACTGGTGCTTTACTATAATTCTTCTTCCTGCAGCAGTCTGAAACCATCACTCTGATAAATTCAGTCCTTTCTCAGTTTTTTCCAAATATATTTTTATTCCTAGAAGAACCAAGGGCAGGGCGGTATCCCCCAAAGAGGCCCAGTGCTTCCCTCCTTGTAATGAAACCCTGTAATGGAATGCCCTGCACTCCAATTAGGAAGAAATGCTAATTTTCTCCAGTTGAGCACCCCTTCTAGATGTATCTAATTTGTTTCACTGCTTTCATCTCTCCCCTCCATCACATTTTCATTTAAAGGTTATGATCTGTTTGTGCCCTCCATGCAGTGCCCTGACAAGACACCCCTATGAGAGGTTGCAGGGGCCATGTCGCCCTTCCTAACCCTCTTCCCAAACAAAAACCAAAGCTTTTTTCCCTCCACTGCCTCTTTAAGAAATGCAGAAAGATGAAGGGGAGGAGCAGGGAATTGGGAAGACAATAATTAAGAATAAGAAGTAAGCCTTCTTACAAGTTGGGTTGTTGGTTGTTTCCAACATAAGGTTAGAGACCTTTGCACCATGACCAACACCAGTATGACCACTGCAGGCCAGCGGGGAGCAACAGCATTACAGAGCTTTGCCACTTCTGCAGATCATTTTTGGAAGAGCTGCCATGAAAAAATACCCTTTTGCAAAAGGTTTTGAGATATTAGATTGTTTAGCTCCTTGCAGGGCTGGGGAATACATTTTCTCTCACCTGTCATAGAAAGCGTCAGGTCGGAAAGGACATGAAAAGTTGGCTCAGCTGAAGAGAAAGTCACAATAAATCTTTCCTACTCCTCTCTAAATGGCTTATGTCTTGTTCTGGGAGCCTGTCTTTTGATAAGTTCCTTCAGGAGAGCAGAGACTTGAGATGGGTAGCATGGGTCCTAGAATAGCTCTTCCTGGCATCCATAAATTTGGGCTGCCATGGCTGTGGGCAGAGTTATAACTCCTCAGGGCTGAAAGCATCTGGACAGGACGCCTGCCCAAAGAGATTTCTACAAAGGCTGTCTGTATACTACAGAGGACAAAGGCATCCAGATCACCATGCTGGTACCACACCCTTTCCCACAGAAATTTCAAAGTGCATTCTTATCAAAGGCCAATTATTAAAAAAAAAAATAAAAATAATGCAGCCACCAGCCTAACTCCAAACCAGGCCTCTTTGCAGTCTGCCCCCCTATTCCTAAGTAAAACAGTATCCTTGGAGCTGAACTCATGGCCTTCACTACATATAAACCCTGCTCCCAAGTCAAGCCATTCATTATTTGTGTTCAGCCTCTCCCCCCTTAACTTCAAATTTCTCCTTAAATTCTTGTCCGCTAGAAAGGAAATCACTCATCTACACTCTCTAGACAGAAGTTTCACCACACACCTGTTGTCAACACCATGGAAGTTGAAAGAGCCCAAAGAACCTCTCTGGAGTCAAGACAGTTAAGTGGACCCTGACTGAAAAGGAGTGAGAACTGCTGGGTTCCACCTGTGGCACAGCCTGGAATAGTCTTGGAATACCCTTTTGGAAAAAGGGGAAGAACAGCTGGACACGCTGCCCAGACTGAGCACTGAGGAGGCTGTTCTTGTCAATAAGATGAAGCTGGAAAAGTACTGCAAGAGTGTTTTCTGTTATTAATAGGCACTTTGCTAATACTGCCCAAGATACCAGCTCCCTCTCAGTCATTTCCTGCTGCAGCTACTGAATCCCATTGGTCAGAGCACTGTATGCTCCATTACAAGCTATTTCCTCTCTACATTTTCAATGCCTCCAAAAGCTTTTGCAGAAAGTCCTGATGATCTCTTTTGCTGTCCCCCTCCACAGCCACAACTCCCTCATAATTTGACTTTCTGGGACCACAAACAGGGAATGGGTAGGAGGCACACAAAGATTTACTCTTCATAGATAGCACCCTTGCCCCTTCCTCCCCCTCCAGGCCCCCTCTCTATCTGGTCCATGCAAACAAACCCCGAGTGGGAAAGAGCGTTTGGAAGAGGCCTGTGTCTGGGCCAGCCGCCTTTCATCCAGAAGATGCCTCTTCCCGTTGGAAAATACAAGCATTGTGTTAAAACATTTTAATATATTCATGCACATTCCTATAGCTCGCAGGAGCGAGTGGGTCTCAGCACCCTCCCCTCCCTGCCTTCCAAATGATTTTCATAGGCAGCGTTGCACTGGGAATGCCACTTGTTTTCTCGAATGCCCGCAAGTATGTAAATTGTGGGAATATGCGGGCCAAGGGCTGTGGTTTTATTGTGCTGCAGAAAAGATTTTACTAATTACTTGCCTAAACTCCAAAGCAGTACGCCTGCTTTTTTACAAAGCGGGAGAGCGGGGAAGGTGGGGGTGGTGGGAAGAGGAGGAGGGGGGCTAAAAAAAAAAAAAGATGGGAGAGAAGAGAGAGTAAAGGGAAAGAGAGAGAAGGAAAGGGAGTGCAAGGGATGCATTTCAAAGTTTCTCCAGCAATTGGATGGGGGGGAGCAGGGCCCAATGTGAAATCATAGAGGTCAAAGGTGGGTCTCCCTCCCTTGTGAGAAAGTGGTGAATCAGGACGGTTTATCAAACGATCATTTTCTTTTGAAACTGGGAGGCAGCGGCTGGGACAATTCTGCAGATGTGCTTGATGAGTTCGGGACAAAAATGGGCCGCCTCCTCCCCCCCACCCCCCTTTAAGGTCTCCCATCAGGGGTTGCTTCTCCCTCCACTGCTTCCAGGACCCTCCCCTCCCTTCTTCAGTGGTCAGCTGAGACCCCCACCCACTGACCGCCTTTGTATTCCTGGCCTTTGGACACAGTGACAGGGCCCTTTATGAGACCCCAATCAAGACCCCCATGTCACAGGTACCTAGTAGAGATACCAGACCCTTTTCAAATGAGGAACAACAAGGAAAATATGCTGGCCCATTGTCCCAGCACGGCACCAAGGGAGATGAAAGGGACAGGCTGCTCCCTCTCTGCAGACTGCCTGCCAATCAACCCTGGTTATTAAGGTCACGATGTGGAAATTCTTTTGACCTACACCTAATCAAAGATGCACCAGGGACTTTTGAGACAACATGGGGGAAGGTGGGAGGGCAGGCATCCACCCGCCCTCTCCACCCATAAATACAGTGCAGCTTCCAAAGAGAATTAGTAGGAGTTACTCCAGTTAGTGCTGCAGCACACTTGCCCCAAGTACCACTGGGGCAGCCAAGCTGAGCTCCACGCTGGCATCCAGCCTCAGGAGAGCTTAAATTAAAAGCGTTCCTCGGTTGCAGAGTGAACAGCACTGGAGGTGGTCAGAAGTCACAATCGAGGACACTGTGTGACAAGCACTAACCATACTCTTTCCCATTCCTGCTAGCTTTGGTTTACACAGGCTGTGGGCTTCACGAAATGTGCTCAACACCATCCAACGCTGGGCCCTGAAGAAGAAAAAAAATCAGTGGGTGTGAACCTATCAATCTCCAAAAGCTGAAGCATCTGGAAGAGTGGATGGATGCCAGCAGTGCAGAGCAGATATTCTGAATCCCCCTTGCATGATACAGGATGAAGATACTAAGATGACATTGATGGTGGCAGTTCTTAAGACTATGCATAGAGAGGAGTTAGGACTCACCTGCTGTGACAGAAAGATCAGATGGGCACAAAACTGTTAGAGTCAGATGGGACCAAAGAAGAACATCCCACCAGATAGCTCCAGAGCACTTGGAATATGGACAAGATCAATTGCCCCTGAAAGGTTGCTCTGCATCACTCAGTGCCTAAGCCATCACCACAAACAAAATAGTTAAACACAATACTTCAACCTGACAACAGTGACACAAGAAATTACAGACTACAGTCTGTGATAGTTCATACAAAAGGGAAAAAAATAGAAACTGCAGAACTGAAACGTTTTTCAGCATATACAGGATGCTTCTGCAAGTGCATGACTTTGAATTACATTCTCCAGAAAAGCTACATGGTATAAATCATGGCCACCACTTGCACACTTAAGATCTGTCTTGATCTTGTTGGCTTATTTTCCTATGTCTTTTAGCTAAAAGACACCCATTCAGTGCTATTTGGAGCCCCTCAACTCTTGTCAGAGAGACTGCATAACACCCTATCAGTGGTTACTAACTGGGTAAGAAAGAGATAGAAAGTGGAAGATTCCAGAAGAGCTTTGGGACAAAGACTCATGTTCTTACACAAATCCTACTATAAGGCTTCTCCACTGCAAGTCATTGCCATTCCTAAAACTGTCCCTTTGTTCCTTGGCTTACACAATTGTTGAAGCAGGTGGAAAAGAGTTATTTCTTACTGATGTTGAACGAACCAGCTCTTATACCAGAAATCACTTAACTTCAGCAAGGCATGGCCTGGTTTAGGTTGTTGAAAGCCAAGATCCAAACAGACACTTTTCACCAGCTCTCTCCTCCAGCTGTAGTAAGCTGCAATGCTCAAAGCAGATGTGACTTAAGCCCTGCAGTACAAAAGACAGATATTGCCTTTACTTCAGGGCAATATCCTGCACTATCACCCTCCTTTCAAATGCCAATGGTAGGCTGAGGACCAGTCTCCTGCTGTCCTCAGAGTGAATCAACACTCCTTTAGAGGGGCTAGGCTGCTATCTTAGGACACTACGACTTCACTCCCAACCTCGGGGCATGAGCTTGCATTCTCTGAGTGACACCTCTGGCCTCATCTGGGAGGAGTAACAGTGGAAGCTGAGGCTGGTTAGAGGCATCTGCACCTGGGGCTCTCACCGTGCAAGAAAGGTCCATCCCTCTGTGTCCCTTCCCGCCCCCAAAAGCAGTCCTTTGAAAGGCAGGGGAGGGAACAGACACCACTCTAATTGTAGGAGTGAAACCTGGCATCCTCCTGCTCATCTACCTTTGCACTCCGTTTCTCTTTCTCTTTGAACCTCTGGTACAGCTTGTCAGGTCGCTGCCCTCCTGAGAAACCAGAAAAAAAAATACAGCAGTGATTACTATTGTACACTGATATGCAAGCTGGAAAAAGGGAGAAAAAGAGAGAGAGACCAGCCTCCATGTGTCAGACTATGAAAGGGTTGCGACTGAAGCCGCCTGAAAAACAAACCCTTAATTTAAATGTTAATGAAAGTGCTGAAGAGACATCAGAGGCTTTCATTTCTCTACAAGGAACAGAATCACTAGGTCTAGAATTTATGGCCCCCTTCACCTCCCCTCTCCTCTTCTCTGCTTCATCAGCCACAGAAGTTAGGAAAGGAAAAAAACCCTAATTTTAACATTAACTCCACACTTCCACCCAAGGATGCAATTGCTAAATTATCTGTTGGCAGGACACTGATCAAAGGTGGAAAAACAAAGGCACACTGCACAACCGACAAAGGTAAACAGCAGCCAAGGTCTGGTGAAGTTACCTTCTCCCCCTGCAAATTTAAAAAGCAAAGAGAAAACGATTACAAACTGGAAATGGAAACCTCAAACCATAAGGCTGCCAGCCCCCTCAACTAAGTTTCTTCTGTCACATCGATTAAAGAGATTCTCCTGTGCAAACCAGGCAGCAGAAGAAAGATGCTTCCTCCAAGCTTTCTGAGACAGACTTTTCCCTCAAGCAAGGGGAAAAATGATAAAAAACTGCAGGGGGAGAAAAAAAAATTCAATATACAACACAGCTCAACATGATTAGAAACAGATGTCTGGGTTCTAACTCAGCTACTGCCTCCCAAAACCTGTTCACCTGCCCACAACCACTAGTGAGCCAATTCACACAGTCACAGAAAATATATACATTAGAGTATTGGCCAAAAGTGACAAAAAGGGAGGAAGTCATCAATCATGTGAGCTTTAGGGGGCAAAGGAAAAAAACTGAAGTGAAGAAAGGTAAGCTGCAGTTTCTCAACCTATAGAAGTGTGTGCATATGTGTTTGTTTCTAGACAAAAGGGACAAGAGACATGTGTGTACATGTGTTCACCCATGTGAAGAAGACCAAATAGAGTCATTATCACACAATTACAGATGGTAAAACAAAGTCTTCTTCCTCCCAACATCAAGGGAACAGTCAGGGCAAAGGGATAAGGCACAGGTGTCATTTTAGCTCCAGAGGGGAGAAACTGATACTCATTTCCTGCTCTTCAGCTTTAGGGTGAAAGAGCACCAAGTCAGTTATGACTATTGCATATATCTAGAAACCCACATCCCGATCACTCCGAGGTCAGTAAGCGACGGTAGTTAATGCCACCACTAACTCCGCACGCCCACCCTGGGATCTCACAGTTGAGCAGGTTCTTCCTGCCCCGCTTAAGAAACAGCTGCAGGTCAAAGTCCCCTCTCAATTATTCAAACCGACCAGGCTCTACAAAGATCCCCAAGGACAGCAGAGCTATTGCTGCCGGCTATTTTGCTGGCAATGCACAAACCAGAATAAAATCCAGTTACTTGTCCCAAGTCCTAGCAGACTCTGAGAGGTTAACTGCATAAAGCTAGGTCAAAACAGAGCACCACTACAGCCAGCAGCTCATCTTGATATGTGATAGGGGAAATCTGCTGATAAAATGAGAGTGGGGGGAACATTATCAAACATTTTAACTGCTGCACATTAGGGTTTCAACTGCACAGTTAAAACCACTGCAAAGTTGCTTTGATTCAAGTGGGTTGGTTTGCTCTAATGCAATCTTCAAATCAGATTGTTACACTTCCACAGAAAGTTTCTAGATAACCATTAAAAAGAAGCCCTCAAAATTAATCATTTTGATTGCCCCCAATGTCAATTGTTCCCATTCAGTCAAATTTCCTGTCAGTAACCTTTCTCTTCTTTCTTTTACCCAACAAGTTTGGGGTACATTTTAAAATTTGCCTGAGGTTGTCCACAGTGGCAGAGATCTTCCCAAGATATTATTTCCCCATAATAATCCATGGGAGAGGCAATTAACAGGGATTCATATCAGCATGCTCAAACAGAGGAGCTGGGTCTCAACAACAACACAGCATAAATAGAAGAGAGAGCCAGCTTGGTTTTTTTAATTCAAATGCTCACAGAACTACTTCTTTTCCTTTAAATTAAACATTCAGTGCAGATAGTTAGTCTTTAGTACAAACTTTCCTCCTCTCTGGAGTAAACCTGCACTTTGCCAAGGCAACATCTGTGAGGAGAGGTCATGTAGTGCAGCAGACTAACGGCACAGTCAGAAAAGGAGAGACCATCTCTTGGGTTTACACACTCAAAGCATGCCTCTGTCACAGTGGGGCACTTTATGGTTGCCTGATGTTGCCCCAAATGGTACCAATGGTTTCCTAGCTCTCTATCTACACTTGGTAACCATTTTTGTGCCTCCATCTTCTCTTTTCTTGGTTTAAAATCTGACACACTTCAAGGACAACATGGGAAGACCTGTTCTCATGATAATTTTAAAATTAAAATAGCAAATGGTAGTGGTCAGACCCAGCAAGAGAAGCCAGCTTAGATCTGAATACTTTTTTTAATCCAATGCCAAAAAAATTCTGAATCCAAGATTAATCAAGGTCCTCTTTTTGTTTCCCCTCCAGTTTATGGTATACAGTGCTCCCTTACTCTTTCCTGGATACTGCCACTTTGGGGAACCACAAAGCATGAAGGTGCCACTACTCTACCAGAAACCCCTGGGATTGCCTCACTTTGCACATTCGAATTGGTCCACTGCACTCAGGCTTGCCCTGGTCCCTGAGCAGACATAAGTCACTGCAGTAAGCACCAGTAAATGAAAGTTTAACATCTGCATGATGCAGAGTTCAAAAGGCAAATGAACTTGGGGGAAGGGGGTTATGAGTGACTGAGAGACATGGTTTAGGGTATGCAGCCTCTCTGTTAGTACAGCATTTTACAAATCCATGGAGAAGGACAGCTCTGGAGACCAATTAAACCAGTTGTTGAAGCAAGCTGAGGCACACTTATTTTAAGTATCCTAATTTAAGGATACTCTCTTCTCTAGTCCCTGTGTTACATGCAATGTGGGATCTGCTCTCCCAAGCAGCACAGTTTTGGAGAAAACTTGCTGAAAACCCAGAAGGAACACCACACCCTCCCCATCCCCACTACCCTGTAGGGCACTGTTAGGGATCCCTACAGCAACCAAGTTCCAACACCACACATGGATGTCAAGGCACTTCCGTGGCTGAAAAGGTTATACAGAGGACTAAGCACAGTTCTCCCCCTCACAGAATGAACGGAAGATCCAATACTCTTGGTACCCTTTTACTATCTTTTACTCTACTTAATCTCCCTTATGGGAATCATTCTGTTTGCAGACCTTAAAAACATCCAGTCCAGCACCACCACACAAACAGCAGGAAGCCTCCTCCCCAGCTCAGCACAACCACAGGATGATCTTTCTAGTGACACAGGGAAAATGTGGACAAATCCAAGCAGAATACCCAAGAAAGATTCCTGAAGCCAGAGAAGATGTGCTTTAAGAGCACAAGTCTCTGACATGTTTGGGTGTACAGGCACTGCCCATTACATCAGCAGTCCAGCAGTGCAGGACTATAGCAGAAAACCCAGCTGTGAGTCAGGAGCACACTGGATACTTTGTAAGGAAGCTTCACACAGAGGAAGATATCACCAGAAAGCAAGAAAAGTTTCAGTCCTGCCCATTAACAGCTGGGGTTCAGCAAGAATACAACCCTAGAGAGTCTAGAGAGTCTTAGTCCCAGCAAACTTCCAGGTCAGGCAACCGCAGCCTCTCCAAAGCATTTCAAATGGCTAGAGTAGGAGAAGCCTTCCCTGCTCCTACCCCACTGCACACAACTGCTTTGAGCTGTTTCTGGTCTCTGTGGGTCCACAACAGAGAGAGCAGGTGGGTTCTCAGCAGCAAAGGGCCAAAATACTTTGGTGGTTGGAGCCTGATTCTACAGCAATTCTATACCAGCAGAACTACCTGTCCTGATGGAGGAGATCTCAGTTTACATCAGCACAAGCATGAAGGGAGAATCGGGAGAGCATGTCAAATGTTTAGGAGGAAATGGAGGTTATAGGCCATGTTCAGCCTCACTGAGGAACAAATGCATCCAAACTCTGGCAAGAAGGATGTGAACTGCAAGGGAAGAAAAGCTTCAGACTCAAGTGCATAGGGATGCATATGGGTGAAATATGGGCTCTTGCAAATAAAAGAGAAACCACAGAGATCCCCAAAGCAGACCTTGCTAGAAACCAGATATTATCTTTTTTATATTCACCCTCATTAGACAGCAAGTAATAAAACCTATTAGTGAAAAATTCATCTCCCCTGCCCCTTGCCCTGGCCCTCCCCCACCACATGCCCTCCTGCTCTGATCCTCTCTCTCTTCTAGGATGGCTGTGATTTGTTCTGAGAAGCGACAGGTTTATAGGTTAGCCGACACCTTCTCTCTGTGGAATTTTAATTAACTTCTCCCATCGTCAATATGTTAAGGAGCAGGGTTCCCATTATACGAGGTCAGCAGCGTGTTTCAGGCCCTGCTATATCAGCCGTCAAATTGAAGAATTAATGACGTGGCTAATTGGCTCTAATTCTCCACACCTCCCTCCCTAAAATATGGAGGGGTAAGCGGGGGTGCAGTAGGACGGGCTAGTGGGAGAGGCTGGTACAGTGCACAGTCTCATAAAAAAATGAGAGTGCACAATTTAAGCCCACTTGTTCATGGAGTAGCTGTTCCACCACCTCCAATTCATCACCCTGCAGGGAGGAAGGGAGGTGGGGGTGGGGAGACTGAGGGTAAATATTGTGACAGAGAGTGTGCACAAGCATGCACACCAAGGAGAGGAACACTGTCCTGACAAGAGGCCAACGCAGTAGGTCATCACTTAGGAGTAGGAAGCAACATGCCACTGGGCTCTAACTAGCCCAGTGGCCTGAGCCACAACCTGTCTACTAGAAAAGGGGCCCTTGCAGCACAGAAGACAGCAAAGGGCTTTCATCTCGCATCTTGCAGCTCCACTAATACACATAGCACTTCTACAAAAACACTGTCTCAAACACTCGGAGCAAAGAAACAAGGGAAGAGCAAAATCATAGCAAAGCTGGAGTGTCATTTTCCTGATAATGCCATCAGCTCTATTTCCAGTATGTTTCTGCTGCCTGCAAAACAAGCTTGGAAGTCTAATAAGAACAGCAGTTGTGAGAATTATTTTGGTTTTGCACAAGCCTAGAATTCAGTAGTTGCAGACATCACATGGGCAGCAACAAGAGGTCTTCTTCCCCTCTTCCTTGAGGTATGCTGAGGAAGAATCTCTCTTGCATGCTGAAGACCAGCTAAACCAAAGAGATAGATTGTTGCTGGTTGGTGATTGGTGTGAGATTTTAACAGTGAGAGTTTAAGTAAGTTTCTCAGATTTTCACTTCCTCAAGAACAGGAGCACTTTGAAAAATACCCTGTAAGATACTGCTGTATGTACTGCCCTTGCCTCCCATGCTGAAGCTGTAGTTGTAGCATTACACCTGCACTAGAAGCACAGAGATACAGACAATAAAGACTGGAAAACCTCATCCCTGTACTCCACTTTATCTTTCCCAGTTCAGCATGTTCAAAGAAAACTGAGCTTTAATCAATGCATACAGCTCTTAAGTAGGGACCTTTTTGCTCAGCATCTCTTCTGCCAGAGAATGAGAATACAAGTTGGCATCTTTTCAGCACAGAAAAACTCAAGAGGATCCAAGTCACTGCTTCCAATTAGCAAGTCAGAACTTGTTCAGCAAGAAAGAATGAACAGGTCCCACCTGAGGCACTAAGAGGAACACAGGGCAATCTTCACAGCCTCTTTATGAGAGGATCACTCTGCTGTTATAAGAATAAAAGACCACATGCTCTTCCCTGAGCACCTGCTGCAGGCAGAAGCCCTTCACACAAATCAAGTCCCTGACTTGTCACATTGGTGCCTCAGAAAGATTTGTGGACACACAGTCTATCCAACTCCTTTACTTCTCTCTGTTGGAAATTGGGAATAAAGAGATCTTGGTTACCTTAATAATGGGCTGATAGCAATGGACCACACTCGATCCTCTGTCTGCACTGTATGTAGACACTGACCAACTCTGCCCGCGGACAGGGACCAAACCTAAAGAAAGAGATGCATGTTATGCCACATCACCCAAAACGGCAGAAGGTAGGATGTACGCTGCTAATGTTGTGCTGGAAGAGCTGCCAAAATTACCATGCTTACCTTCCCCGAATTTCTCTCCCTGAATTCCCATTACTTATTTTGGAGAAGCAGAGCCTTCAATCACTGGTAGAAACATGCACTTAAAAGTCACACAGAGATTCAACTTATGAGTATGACCTTCCACCCCACTGGTTAGGGAGAGAGCACCCCCATCACCACTTGCTCTCTAGGGGCAGCACTCAACACGAAGTTATCATCTTCTGTAGTTAAATAAACAAGAAGTGGGATTTGTTCAAATATGTTCTCTTGAACAGTGTGGGAAGACTTTTTAGCACCCCTGAAAAATTCCCATTAATATCATCTATAAAATTAACTGTTCACTAGCCTGTAAAATAGTTTTCTTTTAAAAATCCACCCCCTTCAGACCAAGTTTCTTAAGTGTACCCCAGGTTGTTTTCAAATAGGCCCCCCTTGCTCAACAACAATGTGAGAAAATCTCTTCCCTCCCCCATCAGTGCAAACATCCCCTTCCACCAGTTCACCCCTTTGTTTCTGGGTCCTAATAAAGGCCCCAAAATTCTTGCTGGGGCCTCTGCTTGTGGCCCTCATTTTCTCCACCTTGCCATCATTCTCAGCCCACGGGACACAAGCCCCCCACTTCTCTGTAACCAACCCCCAATGTTTCACTTCAAGACTTCAAAGAGGGGAGTGCCCTATTTGTTTGTTTGTTGATAATGCCCAGGATTGCAGGCTATTCTTGTCAGCGGGGAATTTAGCACCTAGTGTCAGCAAAAGCAGCAGAAAAGCTTAACTCCTTTAAGGCATCCCTATCTCCTACAGGTTAAAAATATTGCTCAGAGCACACTATCTGCTGCCTATCACACAGGAATGTACATTAGCAGCTCTTCAGGGCTTAGTCCTAATCAACACTCAGCAGAGCCCTCAATAGCTTAGACACTTAGAGCCCCTTTAAAAGGCTGGTAGGGATTCCCTTCCATCTCCAAGAGTCTCATTCGTGCAAACAAGACAGCCTACAAAAGAGATGATAAAAAATAAGAGGTGAACATCCCCAGAACGTATGCTGTGGGGACCACTGGGTGGGCAAGACCTCACACTAGCTCCAAGGAAAACAGCCTTAAATTCCCCTCTGGCCTTCAGGAATTTGTTCTCAAGGTCGGGAATGTCTGTCCTCCAGCTGTCAGAGAAGTAGCAAAAAGGCACTTTCCCAGAAAAGAGGTTCCACAGACCAGAGAGGAGCAGCCCTGCTAAAGTGTGAGACAAAGCAGCATCAAGGCCTTACTCCCAGGAGGCAAACAGCATTCCCAGTAGTTCCTTTTGCATCTGAACACTGCTTTACTTGGGAGTGATTTTATCCAGGAGTACATCCGTACAGAAGGACAACAAAAATAAATAGGGTCACGCTGCTTAGCAGCCTGTCAGGTAGTTACCCATTTCCACACGCTTCCTACAAAACCTTGAATGAGACATTAGAGCCTCTCTTTGCTCCAACTTCCCCTCTTGCAAAACAGGAATAGTTGTTTTTCCTCTAACCTCTGCCAATGCTCTATGAGATGAACTAGAGACCAAGAGTATTCATCAGCCTACCCTGAGCAAAAGCCAAAGTTTTCAACATACAGCAAACCAAGAACCATTAAAAAAAGAACCCAACTCAAACAAAACAAAAAACCCACCACAAATAACTGAACCACAATCCCATAGATCTGGGAAAGGCATCATGCCATCCTTTACAGAGATTGAATATATAACAGAGAGCATGTTAAACCACACTGTGTTACAGTTCAAGGATGGGTTTGAGATACACAGAGCAAATTTCACACTAAACGGCACTGATCTCTACTACAGTGTAGACAGATAAACAGTGAAAGAAGCAAAATATCAGCTTCTGCCTTCTGCACTTCCTAGTTTAAACCAGCAGCTGATGTTGTAAACCTCTGCAAAATCTCTTTCTTAAAAGCCTGGCACTGCAAGCATCTTTTCAGAGACGTGAGCCTATACCAAGATAACCAGTGCTCCTCCTGCAAGGAGTACAGGCTCACAACAGTTCTGCTGACACTTAAATATTCATGGCACAAGGCCTCTGAAGTCACCTCTGCAGCAGCACCTGCAGCTGCTGAAATATCACTGCTCACCTTCGCTGTTCGGTCCCGAGAGCCACTGACAATGAGGCCACCTTGGAAGTCCACACAGTTCACCTCCTGTTCATGCGCAGAGAACTTGACACTGTAGGAGCCATGGATCTTGTGAAGGACAATACTTCCATCCCTGAAAAACACATCACCAAACAGGGAGTTCGTATCAGCTGCATCTCCCTTGGACATGCACCTTCCACTAGCGCTTAAGAGTGCCACAAAAAGACCAGGACTGGTCTCTCACAGGGGCTGAAATCCATGCAGCATTATTAACCCTCCACTCTTCACACATCACCTGTTCTCTTGTGATCCCACATCTGGCCAGTCAAAGCCTGATCTGATGCACGTGAAAATTTTCCTGGCGATCTTTCCACCTTCCACTTTGTGTTAAGCTGCAGAAACTAGCAGAGCAACCATTCCTCCTCCTACTACTCTGAGCTTGCCAGAATCCTGTCTGTGTGCTGAATGGCTGGAGTAAGGGAACAAGTAAGAGGACATTCTCACCCACGTCCAAACCTCGGCTTTTCATTCATTTCAGAGCAGCTGTGCAGGGTGCTGTACTGTGAATTGACTACACAGACATTTAGACTTTTTTCAAACAATACCAATACTGGAATTTTAAATGCATGCCTTCATTTTCACGAGAGTTTTGGGCTACAGTTCATGGGGGAGAGTCTCACGATATCCAGGGCAGACAGCCATGCTTGTCTCTCCCAGTTCCGTGATTAACTGCTGTGTATTTTAATGGCTGTAACTTTATAAGTACCAAATCTGTCATTTGCTGTAGCTGGAAAAGGTCAATCAAACATAAAATTAATTGGAGAAGCGTGTGTATGCTGGAACACCTGGCAGTTTTCCCCCTCTCCACAATTATATCAGTGGGTCTAATAAATATACACTTGTCTCTAGAAAGCTTTCTGCACCACTGTGGTCCCAGCTAATCAGCAGTAATGTTTATTAGAACAGTCTAGCTACCCCAACTCTAACAGGGAAAGAACACATCAGTCAGGTTTGCCTGATCGGTCAATCCCTATTCAACATCCTGTGAACATTTACACAAGTTTAAAAGAGAAAAGGACACTTTATAAGGTCAACAGCATGAGACTCAGCTCCTTCACTCCTGTAGCAGAAGCTTTTTCAGGATTTTTTCAGAATCAAAATATAAGAGAGGAAGCAGCAGTGGTTGACCAGAGCCAAGCATGAGGATACTGTGTCACAAAACTGGCCCCTCTGCTCTGGGCTGGAGTTACACAAAATATTTCCAACTTCAGTGCCACAATCCTTGGGCTTCTTCATTCATGCAACTTACCCCCCTCCACTGACAATGTGGGAGTTGACAAGAACGAAGCGACATACGTCCTCCTGGTGGCCAGAGAAGATGGCTTGAGGGTGACGCTGCAAACCTGTACCCTCTGGACACAGAGGGTAGGCCTGGATGTTCTCTGCTTGAGACAGGTAGAGATACTCGTCATCCAGCTCCATCCATGGCATCAAACTGCAAACAGAGAGCAGGTTGGGGGCAGGTAGGAGTGGGGAGAAGAAAACAAAATAAAACAAGCTCACACGAAAAATGAAAATAAAAGATCGTTTGTGTAAATATATCAAGAAAAACAAATGCCCACTCATGAAAACTGAAGGTGGAGTTGCAGGTCACACACAAAAGCAGACCTTCTCCAGCAACATAGGAAGCAGGTTACATTGCTGGCGTTCTTCTAACCAAGAGCTGAGGAAAAGGAAGCATGGAATCTCTGAAGGAGAAGGAGGTCAAAAGTCTAGTGAGGTTAGACAGGAAATATTCAAAGGTCCCTCAGCTTGCACACGAGCCCTGTACTTTTTAAGAAACTAGACTCTCAGGCATTGGTGAGCTATGCTGAGCATTTCTGACAGATCCTTCAATAAGAGGCTATTGGAGCAAACAGTAAGTTTTGATCCTGCACACTATTTCCTGATGCCCAGCAGAGACCACAAAGCTGCCAGTGTTCCACATGGATCTGAGCAGGGGAGCAGGTCAGATCAAATACCACAGGTCTTCCTACAGTCAGAAAGTCATCCACCTCCTACAATCTGAGGCTATCCAAAAACTTTATGCTCATCATGTAGAAGAGGTATTTTTCTACATCCACACCTCTTCCACTGCTGAGGCAAAAGCAATTGTAGAGCAAGCTCTTGATATCTATTACTTGTCTTTCAGAAGAGTACAGAACACCCTTTCTGCCCCCTGCTTTCTGTGAGACGCTGGTGGGTTCCTACAGAGAGGTTCCAGACCATGAGCAGTGGACTGCTTTGAAAGCAGGAGGGTTCCTCATAAAAACCTGTCTCCCTCTTTTTTTAGATTATTCATCCTCAGAGGTCATGCTTTTCTGTGTCATCAGAGCCACTGCATGCAGCCGTACCTCATAACATCACAACGAACAACCAGAGACAAGCAAGAGGACAAGACTGCTCATTAGATAGAAGGTTCCTGCTTGCCTATGTTCATCTCCAATAACAGGCTTTTAGTCACACAGACAAAGTAGTTGAGTTTATAATGTTCATCTGGGACTTGATCATATGTATGGAAAAAAGAAGCATCTTTAGAGCAGCAGCTTTGGTTTTAGGCAGGCTTTGATTTCCCCTTCCTTCCTCCACTCCTACACATCCTCTAAAAGCAAGTGAATATCCAGCTTACCTAGACTACAGCCAGTTTCTGTGGATCTTCTTTTGCTACAGTTTGGCTTTTTACCTTTTTCTATGGCTTTTTCATAAGGAAAAGTAACAAATCTGAAGCAGGATAAATGAAAATTAGAGGATGCCATTTGGATGGTGGCCTCATTAAATCAGTCCTTGCCTTTTCACTTGGGAAGCTGGTTTAGTAATGATCTCTAACATCCACAGAGCCTGTCTTCACAGATGGTTGCAAGCACTTCAAAGGCAGGTATACAACCTGCACCAAAACCCACTCTGCTCATTACAGCTGTTCCCAGGACTTTAGAAAAGAAGTGGCACATTATCCACCACTTCAATCTACACAGCACAAAAAGGCATGAAAGCTCAGTAGAAGGTCCCTGTTCTTCAGCAGCTAACAAACCATAGTCTTTCTCATTTTTCCTCCAGTCTGATGATGAGAAGGCTGAAAATTTACATGTGCTGTTCAGACAAGAGACCTATCTTATGCTTTGCTTTGAAAGCTGAGTATACCTTTGCAAACAAGAATTTAACAATGATCCCCTCTCAATAATGACAAATATCCATTTTTTTTTTAAGTGAAGGAGAGAAGCCTAAGGTATGAGAACGAAGAGGTGAAGGCCAAAGAATGTCAATTAGCATTTTAGATTTGTACCTCCAAATCAGGGCCACGAAAAAACACAGGAAACAAAACCAAGTATTTTGAGGGGACACCTAAGTCCACATCTGGGATCAAGGTAGCCCATTGTGAGAGCAGGACAGAAAACTGCTCATGGAATACAGCCGTAGATATGAATACAACAGTTCTGTAGCAAAGACTGCTAAATCCAACTAAAACTGTACAGATCAGATCAAAGACAATTTTAAATTACTTAGCATGAATCCTTAGGGCAAGGCAGCAACTCTAGTTACCCCACATCCAGCTGGCCAGCAATAGCTAAAACAGGCCAGCAAACCCATGGATCACAAGAAGCAGGAAACATCTCATTTCAGGGCACAGGCACAAACCCAAGGCCAAACAGCAGCGGTCACAGAACAAAGATGAGAAAGAAGCCACTTGCTTGCATTTCCATTTCAGGACCATCTCCCTCCGGCAGCGTCCATGTCTCCAGTTCTGAGATACTTTCACCCTCTCCTTCACTGGAATGCCAGCAGCTCTGCAGACAGAGGAAGAGAGATGACATTAGCAACCAGGACTGATGCTATCTGGACAACAAATGCACTCAAGCTGGTCACAGGTAAGCTCTCACTCTGGTTCCACAAACGATGAACTGGCAAACACTGATGGTGCCAAAGCCACACCACAGCAAGCACATTCACGAGAGCTGAGAAGAAAGGAACACTGAGCAGAGTGGGGGATTATCAGCACAGAAAGTCACCTCTGATGATCACTAGTGTACAAGCCTTAAATCTGATCAAGACTTGATCAAGTATACTGAATGCAACACAGGTTCAGACAAAATGTAATCCAAACAAGATGACACAGAAAGAAACTACCAGAAGAACCAGAGAAACAGCACATCACTCTTTTAATAGAGACTAAAAGGAGCCAATTAAGGACCACACCACATAAGAACAGATGGAGGAAACACTAGTCAGTAGAACACTGAAACTAGAAGTCAGAGAAATGTGTCTATCCAGAAGGACTAGTAAAGAAACTGCTCCATCGTCTCACCTGTCTGACAATCACATAACCAGATACAATAATCAGATGTGTTCAGACTAAAGATAAAATACATTCAGGTATATATAAACCACCCAATGCACACACACCCAAAGACAAGCTATCTTTGGCAGCTGCTCACCAAAGGACAGAGAATTCCAGCACATCACTGGAAAATTCTCTACTTACAGTCAGACAAAACTACTAAAAGAGAGACTACAGCTCATAAGCAGTTGCTGGGATACAAATCAAAGTTATTGGGATGAGCTGAAACAAACCAAAAATAACAGTTCACGAGGTGACAAAAAGTAGGTACCATAGAGACCTGGGACCAAGGTCTCTTTAGAGTCTGCATGAACATACCCAGTTCAAACAGCTGTTCAATACCTGGTTTGCTTCAATGTTCCATGGTTGATGAAAGATGGGGAAATAGGCAGCTTTAGCTCCCATTTTTCTCATATCAAAATTTAATTATTCAATATCCTTGGTGGAGCTGCTTAGGTAGAAAAAAATCAGAAAACTACAAACAAGAAGAAACTCTTGAAGTTATCCTTTTTAACTAGGGGTTGTGAACCACTTCCTAGACTATAAGAGTTTATCCCCCTTTCACACATTTCTCAACAGTCAATGTTCCCAGATGCATAGGATGAAGGGAAGATCCTTAAGAGATGGGAACTGGTGCCTGATCAGAACCAGTTCTCTCCTCCCATTCCTGCAGTCCCCCCAGTCCACTTCCTAAAAGTGGCACTTTTGGGTACTCTGTCATTTTTAAAACAAAGATTAGCTCCCTGTAAATAAACATCTCCTGTGGTTGTTAATGGGTGTAGGAATCTCTAACCTGGCCCTGGGGTCTGGCCAGATTCTTATTTTCCCAGCCTTCCTTCCATAGCCTCAGGCTCCTTTTTCTCTGCTCACCCTTCCCTCCTCTTTTCTATGCTTTCCGGCACTTAGTCACCATTATAATTTGACTGCATTCCTGGGCATGTGACCCATTTTAAACAAAAACAGAAACCACACACAGAAAAGCTTTTCGTCCTCCAGAAAGCTATGCAACTTTAAGTTTATGATCAGTAGAGCCACACCAATTAAAACTCAATTTAGAAAGCGACAAGCTCTTTATTTCTCATAGCCATTGAAAAACAAACAAACAAACAAAAAAAACAAAACCACAGAGTCAGCCTAAACTGCAAGAAGAGGAATTCCTTCTTTAAAGGGAGCACTTGCAGGAGCTCATGGGGCCAGATAGTGTCTGAGATGAGGAATGCACAGCACTGAAAAGTCAGGTCAGGTCCACTCTCCTCATTGCTTATTACTCTCCCAGACAGAGTTCAGGCTCTCCGCCTACATCCAATTCCATTCATTACTCCAAAACACTTCTCCTCCCCACACTCAACTCTCAGTTAAGTTCTCCCCACGTACAGATTTTAAGTCACCAGCTCACACAGTGATGGAAAATGCACTCATGCCACAACCCCCTCTCAACACGTGCTGGTCCAACCAGACATCCTGAACTCAGTGCACAAACCCTACTAAGACTAGATGGAATTTCCAAGGCTCTGAAAAAGGTGAATCCAAGGTCAAAAAGCCTCCATCTTACACTGCCAGTCACTGTTCTAGCTGGGAGGCAGGTCTTGGTCCTCCTGCTGCTGAAAATGGAATTTCATAAGAGTCACACATTGACTTGGCTCAGAGTACCAGTTCACTACCATGCTTACTCCTGTGACAGACACCTTATTCTTTCACAGAAATCAATCTCCTCAGTCTGGAAGGGCTGAGGGTTGGGTGGGGAGGACTACTTGGGGGGAGGTCTGGTGGGGTTTTGGGAGGGTTTGTTTTGGTTTTTTGTTTGTTTGACTGTTAATAGATATTTTATTCATCCAGCCTGCCTCCTCCATATAGCAGCTCTGGATCCAGCTAATTTAAACGTGCCTTAAAAGCACCCACCTTTTATTTTCCAGGCATTTTATTGAATAAAAATAGAGGCAAGAAAAGAGACATATGGAGAAAGTTGATGTAAATATTGGACTGATACATCCCTCCCCTTTGCCAGTGCCAGGGCAGCAGAGACTGAACCACAATGATTTTCAAGTGTTGGTCAGAGACATTCAATCCCCTATACCAGAAGAGAAGTTAAATGAAGCCCAGTGATGGAATTAAGTACTGAGGTATAATTTGATATTTGTTAATAATTTTATATTTGATTTGCTTACTCAACAGCACCCCCCACAGCAATTCCCAGAATACAAAAAAAAATGTGATGAGAATCACTGCAATGCATGAGAACAGTTCTCAAATCTTAGAAAGTTAAAAAAGTCATCCCCATATAAACTTAATAATTTGATTGGAAATTTCCTTTTCTCCCCTACAAGAGACTATTTTGCTTCAATCATGATCAACACACTTCCTATACATGCAAACTTTCAAGAATTGTTCTGTGATCACCTGAGGTAACCAACAGACATCACACACCTAAACACAGTACCTGACTTAACCAGGTACCCCTCACTTCATCAACTGTGCTGAACACCCAAAGATTTAGGAAACTAAACCACCTTACTAAGCCAAACACTATGTAAAATACTGTGGAGGGAACACTATTCACTGGCCAGTGAATATTTTGACCTTTCTTACTATGCAATCCAGCAAAATACTAAGCCACATTCCTAAAATTCAGTACACGCATAAGTGCTCTGTGAAATCAAGACCTCAGCATTCATGTCCCCAGAGAAGCCACCCAACAGTGAACTTCAAGACTGCTGAAGGCTGACTCACTGAGGAAGGACTGCTATTTTTAGCAGGACCTACACAGCCCCGAATCAGAAAGCAACAGAAGTACATCCAACATCCTAGAAACACAGGACGAAGGAATCAGTCAACACTGAATGTGAAAACTCAATGAAATTCAAGCAAAATGTTCTTAAAACCCACTAGTGTGCATCATCTTACACCTTTGCTAGGGCATCACAGTATCAACAGCTGATAAAGTTACATGGCACAGAACACACAAGGCTACCTTTGTTGTTACCTAATTAATCAAAAAGCACTCTGTCAGGATCCCAAACCATACAGTGCAATACTTGACCTGACCTAATTGTGTGTTTCCAGTTGCATGCACTCCTGATGGAAGTTCCCTTTCCAAAGACTCCATTACATTAAGAAAGAATATTTCTCACAACCTGAGAGGGAGTTCCAGGAGAAAAATCATCCTCAGCAACCCATTACAAAGGATTTTTCATTTCCCCCTTCTTACCTTACCCCACGATACAAAAAAAAGCTAAAAGTATTTTGCTCAAATTATGAATTTCCTCTCTTTCTTGGCAGAGTTGCCAAAAGAAATGTAATATTCCTTCTGGAGGCCATTTCCCAGCTGCTGAAGTGAGAGACTGGGACTGTCCCCACACAGCACCACTGACCAAGGTGACTTCAGCCACCATGGCAGTTGTTGGCCTGGGCCCCAAAAGAAAGCAATGAAAGAATCACTCAGCCAGACTCCAAGCACATCACCTCCTCAAGCTTCATATCCACCAGATTTTACCTTCATTTATCCCCTCCCCACACAAAGTCCTTTGCCTCCAGAAATGGTATTTCTGCAATAGCAAGAGTTTCCACACTTTACTGAATCCCAGGGAGATTTCTACTGGCCATCTACAATTTCAACATGTGCCAAAACAGCGGTGCCTGCAACAACGTGTACTGTGTTACAGAAAGTAACGGCGACATGTCATACCGTGTATTTTCCCAGCTGCATAGGGCATCCTAACCCAGCAAAGTCCTTCACGTTTTGCTACATTTTAAACTACTGAAGAGCTCATCTGGAAATTCAAGTCTGCAGAGACCTGCTGAGACTGAATCTCCTCGGTGGACAAAATCTGTTGTCTGCATAAAGGCTGTCACCAGCCTGCCTCAGGCCTGAATGGAAGGGTCATACAGAGAAGAAACAGGTCACAGTGGCTAAGCCCTACTTTCAACCTTGGCCCTGTGGCAAGGGTGGCTAACACAAGGACCAACTGTGCTTATTTGTGTAATCGGGACACACCTGTTGAGTGGCAGGGTCTCAGTGCAGCCACAAGTCACGGGCCACCAACAGACTGCCGAGAGGGAAAAGCTATTTATGTCAGAAGCTCCTGTTGCTGTCCTCAACAAGTCGGCTGCCTTTCAAAATGTCTCTTCCAGGACAAAAATTCCAACTGAATTCCTTTAGCACATGACCCTTATTTAGCTTACTGCCATGTTCAGCCTATCTTCTGTGCTCCCCCCCTCCCTATGTGACACAGGCTCAAATAACTCCGAGATGGAAGAGAGCTCTGCTGACTGTTTCTTGCTGTTCCTTCCCTCCCCTGGTGTGTCTATGCCATCTCAGTCAGACAGTACCAGGCTGTGCAGGTCAACTGCTCCACCAAACAGCTCTCGTGAACAAGTCATCTCATGAAAAAAGACAGAGACTCTAATAATACCCAGAGGTGCAGACAAATTTCTGTACACACAGCAAGGACATACACACCTTCACACAGCCTTCAAAAAAACCACCATCACCAAGACTGAGCCAGACCACTCTGCCATCAGATGCCCTCTCCCCTACAAGCGATTGCAATGGGAATATGGCTAGAAACTCCAAGCAGGGTTTGGACACTCTCAAAAACCTATGCAGGCTTTTTGGAGATGAAATTTGGGCTGCTTCAAAAAATGCATGGCCCTGGAAAGATCTAAGAAAACCTGTGGCTGCTCAATAGCTGTAATGTGTATTCTGATCTGAAAGAGTAGACTGTCAGGGTAGTATATGGATAGAATGAAATAACCTATAGCTAGTTCAACAGCACACATATTTTAAGCCCTGAGCTACATAAAATTCTTCCACTTTGAAATCGTGAGTATTTTAAGGGAAAGGTAGGCAGGCCTCAAAGAACTCCTACAAACTTCACCTTCCCAGAACAAAAAGAAGTACCAATGTTGTGGAGCTGTCCTGGAAGATCTGTCCTGCTCAGCACTAAATGTTTAGAGTAAGAACAAAAGCAACCACAGTTTATAAAAGCCACTGAGTTTTCCAGCACAAAGCAATAGCTGCATACCCTCTTCCAGGCTTTTGCCGTTACTGCAATATCCTCCCCAGAGTATTCCCTTCTGCATCATCTACACCAGTTCATTGCCTACTTCATTTCTGCCTTAATGTAATGACATTTTGGTAAAACAAAAAAGATGAAGGAAACTGAAGCAGCTTTCCAAGCATTCCCACTCCCTCCCCTTCCAGTGGTGAAGGCAGAGGTCTCCTATGATTGCTGCAGTTTGCATTTGGATTTGACTTGCACAGATTGGCCATTTCCTGCTCCTCTAGGTGTATACATTTTTCCAAGATCTGGAAAAAACACAGCTCTTATTAACTCACAGAAATGCTTACACAAGCTCTTAAATACTCAGAGATGATAAATTCATCCATTAATGGATCTGTTTTTCTGCACTGGAGAATATACCATGATCCTAGTAGGCAAGGCAGAACAGGGGACAGGGGAGAGAAAATATACAGTGGAACATATCTATATTTTGGCAACATCTATTAATACATTACAAAGAGTAAATTGTCAAGCTATTTAGGTTGCAACTTTTAACATGCCCTCTAAAATTCCTTTGTAACAAAGAGGAAATAAGTTTAGCCCAGCTGCAACTTTATTCCTTTCTTCCATGCTTTAAATAAAGAACCACCTTGCAATGAGCTCTTTGCCTCTCCAATTTCTCCAGTCCAAGGTGGTCCAGCAGGCAGGCACTGGATAAAGGCTTAAAGCACCCTCTGCTATTCCTGGCTCTGACACTGACCTGCTGCACAGAGGGCAGCTTGGTTGACATCTCTCTGCCTCTGCTTCGCCTCCCAGCCCTTGTTTACCCTGGCTATTTAGGCAGCAAGCTCATCAGGGCAGAGACTGCCCTTGCTGGGCCTGTACAACAGCTGGCAAAACAGACACAGGCTACAGGACACAACTGTAATATCACTATACTCACCAAAAACCCTAAAGGCTTTGTGCTACTGCTCAGCTACAGTTTAGCTTCAGAAAGTGTTGTAAAGCCTTAACTTTACTGTGATACGATGTCATGCATTTTTGAAACAAAAACTGCACCTTTCACATTACATTTTGAAGATGGGGCTCAACTTTTGCTTCAGCTGCTCCTGTGACGGAGTGAAGTAAAATTCTTCAGCATAGGGACTATCTTTTTACCATCCTCATAACAAGGTCTTTTAGCAGCACGGGTCTATACATAAAATTAATATGACTATACAGAAAAAGTGACAGCCTGATATAGAGAGATGCATAAGACAGGTGCCAAGAAGCACATCCATCTAGAACCACTCTGTGCTTCCATAGCAGTGACAAATATTCTATTGACCATTTACTTACTGCTGATTCAAAGAAAAAAGAGCACATTTTTAACATGGAGAATGTGCTTTAAGAACCCTTGCAAGTCAGGCCTTGTTGTTCCTACCATACAGTGACTCCTGCTGATGCAAACCTAGCGATACCCCCAAGCCCACCAAAGGAATGAAGGGTACAGATATATCTCTCAAAGCAAAATAATTTCTTCTCTTGCAAGTGCACAGTTGAATCAACACCTTAAATACTTAATTTGGCTTACATCTGTGGTTCCCAATTAGCTGAATCTACCAGAAAGGGCAAGTATGAGAGATGGTCAATGCTGTGAATATGCCTTTGACAATAACACCTAGTGTCTGGTATTAAACGCGTATCTTCCTTTGGCATAATTAGCAACTCAATTTAACATTGTTTAAGCCTAAGCATTTGCCCAGAGATAACCATAGCTGGCAATTTTTAAAGGTATGTAGCCAGGATGACAAACAGTCTAATTGTATAAAAATTAAATAAAATCAAATTGTTTCCCATATACTACTATTTTTGGTTTTCATGCTGCTAACAGCTAGAGGGTTGCATCCAGTTTCTTATCAATCTTCTCTCTTCCCTATTTTGGCATAAAGAAGTTCTTTAAGCAAGCTGACAGCAAAATCCTTTTTTTCACATATAAGATAAAGCCCTTTCTTTCTGATCTTCTTGTTACAATTATCAGAAGATATACCCAACAGAAACAACCTTTTAAAGAAATAGTGTCATTTTCAACTTAATCACCCTTTTAGAAATGGGTAAGTGGGGGCAGGGGATAAGTTTTACAGCTATCTCACTCTAGGCTCAAATTTATCGCTATTTACAAAGCATTAACAGATGGCTTATCAAAAGCCATTTAACAGGAGAAATGATCAAACTATTCTGAGATGGGTTTTTGTTTTAAATTGTAAATACTCCCTAGACCAGTTTTTAACTTATGCCAGCCTCCAAGGGACCATCAGTTTAAGATCTAATGTTAGAACCATGCACGTTATTTCATTAAGTACATCAACCCTAAACAGTTCCAGCCTTTGCTTTCTCAATTGCTCACAGTATAGCACAAAAACCTCTTAAAAGGAAAAACCAATGTTCATCTCATGAAATGTTAGCCAGAACATGCAACAGAAGCTTCAGCTCCTGAGTCAAAACCAAGCTTGACAAACTCAAGTGTTACTCCATATCACTAAGAAAGCACAGTTATCAAGAAGGTCCAGCTATCCATCATCTTCATCACCATTCTATTTACACACTGATATTTTAGCTTAAATACCTACTCGGATCAAATTTAACCTTCAATGAGTAATCTACCAGGTTCCTACTTAGAATTACTATCAAGAAAGGCCATGTGCCCAGAAAACTTACCTCAACTCCTGCCCCAACTTGTACTGGTTTGTTAAATAAAATACAGTATCTCTGCAAATCTTACTCCCTCAGTTGCAAGAGCAGCAATCTTGGAGATTGCTCTTGATCTTGGAGACATGCATGAGGAGAAAGTGCTATGGAAGAGACATGGTTAGTTAAAACCTTCAAGCTGCCACAGAGACTATCAAACTCTTCTTCAGCTAACTACAAATTTTACAGCTGTACAACTCAACACATGCACTCACACTGGTTCTTCTGCAGACGTTCAGATATCCAGACTCCTTGACACTGCGATCTGCCCTTGTCTTTTATCTATTGCCAGAAATGTCTACCCTACTGGGGCAAAACTCATGCAACTGCCCACAGATGCTGGATCTCCACAGAGGGAAAACAAGTGTTTACATTCAGGCATTCTATGTAAGATCTGGCACACTGTTTCAAAGAACTGGAGACTGCCTAAGCCTTCCGTGAAGTTAAAAGTAATTAAAGGATTCATCCTCCAAATATATCTCAAGGTTCCTCCATAACCACTTGTAATGTCACTTCAGTGTGTTACCCATGATTGAACTCTCCAGGACCAACGGCAGTGCTGACCAATGCTAAAATCAGCTCTCAGTACTGGAGTTGTTTAAGGAAAACTTGAAAATAGAACTCAGCACGAAACCATACCTAGAATTACTGAAAAAAACCCTGTTCATAGCAAATCTAACAGCACTGAAATCCCTGGGAGTTCATGATACTCAAGCAGCCTTCCCTTCTCTGAAACCCTCTGACCTAGCAAACCTCTTCTGTAGCTGTTTATAGACCTGCATTCCTCTGCAGGGGGAAGTGGTGGTCCTTACACACACCGCACCTGCTCTGCCGTACACCTGATCCCTCCTGCAACTGAAGGAGCACAGTATCACCTTATTCTTAATGAAAAATACAGAACTTCATTTCCTTGGGAGACAAAATCATATATCACAGTAGACAAGAGTCCAACGCACAGCCATTCTGCAGTGCTTATTCCTGCTGACTTCCAAGGGAACTCTGCTTAACTTTCAAGCTGTGAAGATTGAGTGGGTTGAAGTGCTGGCCTGAAAACCCAACACAAGGATTTTCAGCACCACCAAAGTTCTACTCCATAATTCTTTCTCTGAAGTCTGTGCTATTGATGAGATAGCAATATGAGACAGCAAAATAGGGTTCAAAACCTGACATCCCTTCTGTTGAGTCATGTCAACACAGTGTTTACAGAAACAGTGCTGAGTCACTGGATGACAAACAAAATCCATGCTGGTAGCTATAGGGAAACCATAGCAAGGCATTTATAGATCCTAACACTCTAAACTTCCTCTTGGCATCCTTTAAATAGCAAGGAAAGCCCACACTGTGGGGCTGCCTCTGAGTGGCATTTGGTACACAGACAGATTTGAGAGAGGAAAGGCAAACCCTAGGTCCTTACCAACCAAGGCCTAAGCCCCAAAGGCACTTCACCTAGAAAGATGCTGGTGTCACACACAGCAAAGCCAAGAGGACTCACACCTCTTCCTAACTTATGTTGTGCTGTTGAACTGGAGGAAAAATAAAAATAGACACTAGGAAAACAAAAACAACAACCTCTACTCAAAAAACTTTAAAACCCAGAAGTCATGAAGGTCCAAGAGTCATTTTCTCTGTGACAGCCATCACCATTTATACCAGCAACTTGCTCTCTGAGGAGAGCCTAAGATACGTTTCTGGGGGCCCATGCCCACTCTGAAGCCTTTTCCCAGGACACTATTCCAGGCCTTGCTCCCTTGCAGCTTCTTCTCTGAGGTGTCTTTGATACTACGGCAGGGGCCACTGCTCAGAAGTGGGGAGGGTACATGGGCACACAGGAGCCACCCCAGCTGCACACAGCAGCTCCCTCCATCTCCTCGTGCTCCCACCTCCCCTAGGCTGATGCCCCTGAGCCTCTGTGTTTTATTTGAAGGTTTCTGGGGACTGAGATGATCACAGAGTCACAGAATTATTAGGGTTGGAAGGGACCTCTGAAGATAATCTAGTCCAACACCCCTGCCAAGGCAGGGTCACCTAAAGCAGGTGACACAGGAAGGTGTCCAGGTGGCTCTGGAATGTCTCCAGAGAGGAAGACTCCACACCCTCCCTGGCCAGCCCGTCCTAGTGCTCTGCCACCCTCAGTGTACTTAAGTTCTTCCTCATGTTGAGGGGAAACTTTTTGTGGTTTAATTTATGGCCGTTGCTTCTCTTCCTGTTGCTGGGCACCAGCAAAACAGCCTGGCACCATCCTCTTGGCACCCTTTGAGATATTTATATGCATTAAGGAGTCTCTTAGTCTTCTAAGACTTCCTCTCAGTCTTCCCTAAACTGAACAGGCCCAGCTCCCTCAGTCTCTCCTCACAAGAGAGATGCTCCAGACCCCTCATCATCTTCGTGGCCTCCTCCCTGGACCCTCTCCAGCAATTCCTGTCTTTCTTGTACTGAGGAGCCCTGAGCTGTACACAGTTCTCCAGATCTGGAGAGGGCCTCAGGCTGCAGCACTCCCGCTGGGCCTGGCGCTGAGGCATCCCGGGAAGCCCCCGCCATCCTCGCCCGCTCCCTCGCGGGGACAAGAGGCGCCTCCCCCAACCCCGCTGGGCAGCGCGGGGGCCGAGCCCGGCCCCGCCACCCCGGGGTGCCGCTCCCTCCCGGGGAGGCCCTTCCTGCGCCCTGGCCGCCTCCCCTGGCGCCAGGACAGGGCGGCGCAGCCGCGCTCCGGGAATGGCCCCGCGTCCCCCGCCCCTCGCGGCCCCGCGGCGGGAGCGCAGCCCGCCCCTGGCAACCGGCTGGGCCGCAGCATCCCCGGCCTTTCCCGGCCGCCGCCCCCCGCCCTTCCGCCGGGAAGGCCGCGCTTACAGGTCGGTGCCGAGCTGGGTGAAGCCGGAGTTGAGGCAGCCGCGGGCTATGCGCCTCCAGAGGAGATCGCGGCCGCTGAGGAAGCGCAGGCGGCGGCAGACCTGGGCCAGGCGGCCCAAGGCCTGCGCGTCCAGGTAGGAGCAGATGAGGAGCAGCAGCTCCTCGGGTAAGGCCCAGAGCGGGGATGGGGGGGAGACGGCCCCGGGTCCCCCCTCCGCCTGGGGGGACCGGGGGCTGCCCTTCCTCCCCATGGAGCAGCAGCTCCCGCCCCTCCTCCCCGGGAGCCGGAGCTGCTGCTGCCCGGGGGAGGCCAAGCCATGGACGGGGCAGCCGCTCCCCAGTCACATGGGGCAGGAGCCGCTGCCTGTCACTGCCCCCTCCGGGGGAGGAGGCGGCTGCCGGGACCGGAGGGGGCACGGGCCGCCGAGCCCACCCTCGTTAGCGGATTAATTCATTAACGGGAGCCACTGGGACTCCCCCTGTGCCCCCCCGGTACACACCCCCACCCTACGACCGGCTCACAGATCTGTGTCTTCCGATCGCGGATTAGCAGTGTCACCTGATCCGAGTATTCGTTAATAACGTGAGCAATTAATGGTGGGGACGGTGATCCCAGGTAACCAGAACATCTGCTCCACCTGGAGCAATCCCAGCTAGGCACTGCACTCCTGCGAAGGAAGGTGAACAGCAAGGTGGTTAATGCTCATTAATTATTCTTGACCAGGGTCAGGAGCCCATGTCATCCACAAAGTGACAGCAGAGGTCATCTGGTGCTGCACAGCAGTTTTCAACACTCAAATTCCTGGGACAGGTAACTTAAGGGTCTTCCCCATGTAACAGCAGGCCCTGCCACAATGGATTTCACCAGCACCCTTCCATGCAGTCCATTCCTCCTTCCAGGGCTCCACAGAGTGAGGGCTGAAAAGTGCTCACAATTCACACGTGTGTGTACACATACACCAGCACACCACCACGAAAGAACAGTTCATAATAACTGAGTCATTGTTGCCATCCACAGGAGCCTGGAGTACTGACAACGCAGAAGGATTCTGGTCCAAAATGGCAAAGTAGTCCTCTGCAGACAGTGGAGCAGGAAAATATGAGTCTAGTGTTGTGTTATTCTTTCTTATAGCACTTTCCACTCTACAGAAGCCTGAAATGCTGAGGAAATTTCTCCCTCAAAATTAAAAAAATAGATAAATTATAAGAAGTTCATCATCTGCCTAGAATGCTTTGAACAGGTGTCACTTAGCCACCACAGTCTACATCTCCTTTTGCAGGGTGGAGTAGGATAATAAATTTCAGCATATAATGAGGTTACCATAGCATACAGGCCTTGAGACAGTACTTGTGTCCTGTTCCAGAAGATCATCTTGTCTGTGTAATCCCAAGCACTCAAATATTCATACGACTAAATCACCAACTCTGGAAGCCTCATATTTAAGAGTTTCAAAAGTGGTCCATTTACACTGAGTTTTAATACACCCTGCAAGTCAGGGAAGTTCCAAAAGGCAGCAAATATTTTATCAGCATTTATAAGAAGTGATGTCCGAAGTAATTAAAAATTTCTGAAGCTAAGTTTGAACTCAGGTGAAATAACAGCACATCTAATAGAGGACTTGAGTAGCCAACTGAAAGGGAGGTAATACAGCAGATTTAGTTTAACGTAAGATTATGGAACTTCGTGTGAACGCAGTTTTATATTGACTTTGTTTATATAAAACTTAGTTCTTTTTGTAATAGACTTCGGCAATGTCTGAAGCATTACAGGTATTAAAAGCTGAGTGGCTTCTCCATCTTAAATTGTTATTGTAAAAACAGACTTATTATAAAGTTGGTCTTTCTCCAGTAGCATCTTCACAGAGACAACTTATGCACCCTTCACTATTTAATATTTTTATTAGCAATCTGAAAAAATCTGAAATCATTCTTAGCAAAGCTTTGTAGGAGGCACAAAGCGTGGGGCAAGGGGCAAAGGGTGGCCTGTGGCTGCATAACCCTATGCTAAGTTTAGGCATAATCACATCATATGTATTTCAATCAAGCCAAATGTAAAGTCTCACATCTAGGAACAAAGAATGTAGGTCACACTGAAAGGATGTAACTCTATCCTGCAAAGCTGCAATTCCATAAAGACTTCATTAAGATGAATAATCAGCTGAACGTGAGCTCCTTCTGCAGTGCTGTGACCAAAGGGCTACTGTTGTCCTGGGAAAAACAAGAGCTGGGAGTGCTTTTACCTCTGATTTTGACTCTGTTGTGACTGCTTTGGAAATAATTTGTCCAGACAACATTTCAAGAAGGATGTTTAAAAGCTAGAGGGGTTTCAAAGAAGAGTAGTAAGAATGATTACAGGACTGTCAAACATGTTTTATAGTAAGACCCAAAGTGCTCAGTCTATTTAGCTTCCTAAAGAGAAGGTTAAGGTGTGAGGTGATCATACCTTACAAGCACTGAAACAGGAAGAAAAATCTGGCAATATAAGGATCTTGTGTTTAACAGACAAAGATAAGATCTCTTGGCAGAAGGTGATGGGAAACAAATTCGTAAATAAAGCATCCTTTTTTAGTGAATAAAATTAAGTGTTGAAACAGTTTACCAAGATTTATCGTAGCTTCACCATTACTGGATTTAAAAAAAAATAATACCAGTTGCTTTTGGTTTTGGTTTGAGGTTTTTTTCCTTAGAAAGAGAGACTGGCTAGAGCACAACTACTAAAACTTAACCAGGAATTGAGCTGATGAGTCCTAACTCAGGATATCAGACTGAGAAAGTCCAAGGAGTCCCTTCTGGTCTTAGGCTGTTACTCTGCAGAAGCAGTGTCTGCGTAGTGCAGATGCTGCACTGTGTGACATCCAAACTCCTGTGTACAGTAGTCTCCAGTTTGTGGCCATGCCCCTTTACCAAGGAAAACTACTTGGTGCAGACCAGAAGGAGCATGGGTGCAAATTAACACATGCAGTGTGACCCTCTGGGGCACCAGGATCAAGTATGGACAAGGGCATCTGAAGAAGGGGAACCTGGGTGCACTCCAGTTTGTGATCCAGGGTATAAACAACTATGAAATATTTGGCTAAGATGAAACACAGTAATGTTTGCACACAGTAGTAGTGCAAAGGGTCAACTATGCTCCAAAGAGGATACACAGAGCAATATGAAGAACAAAATTATGATATGTTTCTCTTAAATGTAGCATTGTTTTCTAGTATGAATAATTGCCTTACAACATAGTAACAATAGTTATTCTTTGCCCAAAATATAGATATCATACATTACTTTGGGTTTTGTTTTAAGAGAAACAGACCTGCAATACTTGTTCTCAGTGCCTGCTGTGGACCTCTCAAAGCTGTGTATCACAGTCTAAGAACCCAATGGCACTGATCTTACCAACAATGCAAAAGTTAGTGCTTGTATAGATATCTGCAGGAGCAAGAACCAAGGAAAGTTCTGAGCCACTACTAAAACTGGTTTTTACACTATTCATACTCTATTAGAGGACTTGGAGCAGGTGCTCAGTGCAGTGTAATCATAATAATGTATCCTTCCCAAATCTTACAGTCAAAGATCCCAGTCCTTTTGTGGCTCATGACCACTCTGAATCTCTAGAAAAGGGGTAGGATTGTGTGCTCAAGTAGCAGACCATTCCAACATCATGGCTCGCAGGGTTTGTAAACTAAAAATCGGAGGGCTTATATCTGTAAAGCTTTAACAGCATAAGTCAGTGAAACTCAGCTTCGAAGAAACACTATTTGAATACCTGCCTGTCAATTTTTTTTTTTCCTGTCTTCAAGGGGTTTTATTATTTGCAGTGCCCTCAAATACACCTTTCCAGCTAAAGACACATTCATGTGGACAGCTCTTTGTTTTGTTTTTCCTTCCAACCAATGCTTTTGTGTATTTCTGAAACTTAAGACACCTCCTCTGCTACTACAGTACTTATCTGTAACACCATCGCTTTGAGGGATTAAAGCAGGTTACTTGTTACACACTTAGATCAAGAGTTATCTGAGTAGAAAGTCTATCCCGTTAGGGTTGGCGGAATCTGTTTTTGATCTTGAGTTGTTTTGATTTTCTCTGAGAGCAAGTAACATGTTATTTTAACTTCTGAATAAGGTGTGCTACCTGACTGTGTCTCTTCTGTTTGGCAGAAAGGATTAGAAACCTCCACGGAACTTGCACTCTATTAAAGCAGAGTGCTCACCATTGAGAAGCAAGGGGCTGAATTGTTTTCAGATTATATGTGTGTGTGTGTCTTTCCCACATCAAAGACTTTGATGGAAGCTGTTCACGCTATTGTCAGGAATGCAGGAATTGGCACAAAGGTGATTAGCAAAATTGCTTTTCTGCAGGAGAAGCACAAAAATTACCAAAGGATTAAAGAGGATGAAATTAAAAGGTTATGCTGAATTTGGGGGTAAATTTTCTCCTTTTAAATTTTCTCCCAAATTACACATATTGATTTGGTTTTACCTCTAAAAGGTCTGCCAGAAGAAACCAGGATTAGAAGCTGTTTGGTATTGGTTGTGTTAAAGGGAGATGAAAAATCTTCCCTTAAAAATATTCTCAACAGATCCTATTCCAAACCCCATCCACAAGGAGCTTTAATGAGTACTAGGGGCAGCCAGCTACTAGTCATCTCTGCAGGGTTCTCAGCAGCCACAGGATTGGGACCTTTAGTCATGATTGTGCTGAAAATTAGAAAACCAAGCAATTCCATAAATCACTTTGTCATCAGTGATGCTGTTTGTTTACTTTTGTCACTACACTCTTCTGACAAAGATACTAAACTGAGGAGATCATTTTCATTATCCACTTGCTAGGCACATGCAATGCTTTTGTATTTTGATCAGCAGCTGAGCTGCTTGAATGGTTTGGAAAAAAAGGCAGTAAAAAGGGATTCTCAAATATTTTAGTGTATCAAAATGAATAGCCAAGCTTTCCAGAAGCTTTCTTGCTTGGCAAAACTGCAGTGCAATAAAAAAAATGTATCACCTCCCATAGCCAGCAGAATTGTCTCATCTTGCTGGTTTAGACTCTTTATTTTGCATTTTATTTTGAACAGTCCTCTATTATTTGCTAAGTACAAGCCATATACCTATTTCTTGGGTTTGCATTTTGAGATTTGTTTGTTTGTTTTACTAATCTCTTCTTCCCTGGAAGTCACACGGAATATTTTGTTTTAAACCTCATTTATCAAAGTATTATCTAAAGCATCTGTTCAGAAAATGTTCATTTTAACTGTTTTCCCAACAATGACCTTCTTCCTCCCCCCCAGGCCACATCAAGTTGTCACTCACCAGACAGCTGTGGAATTTGGAATCATTCCTTTTAAACGCTTTACAATTCCAAATGGTAGATTTCTAATGGCACAATATGATTGCCACAAAGATCTTTAAATTTCCCAATCCTCCCGGCTTCAAAGGCTGGACTGTCCTTGATCTCCTGAAGGAATGCTTTTGAATCTTGTTCTTTTATAGGGGCTACCTATGAAGATATTTTAGGGGCTTTTTCCTTTCGTACTTAGAGCCTGAGGAACTAAATGTTCAAATACCCCTGGCTTCTTTGGGAGTAAGACTGAGACTTAGAAAGTCATTCCTAGGGATTCTCAGCTCAGTTTTCATTAATTCCACAAGCAGTTCCAAAACTTTCTGTAGTGTTTATAAAGCAATATAAGTATCCTTGGTGTAACAGTGACTATGGTACTGTTTCTTCCTGCATCTTCCTTCCACCTACATGGCTACTTCAGGCAGCTCCTCAGCTGTCTGACAGTGCCCTGACCCATCCTGTGCCCATGGGTGCAGAGGGGTCCCTTGCTCTTGGAGGATTCTCCATTGTCATATCACTTACAAGGTAATAATTTGTTCAAGGAAAGTGAGCAAACCTAATCCTACAAACAGTTTTGGGTCTGCCTTGACCAGGCAACCAAGACAAAGCCTAATTACCTGTAACAACTACAAATTTGTGGAATTATTAGGGTCCTAGGCTTCCTTCTCTCTTTCCCTGAGTGAGAGGAAACGTTTCACTCCCAGTCCTTTCTTGCACAGTAAGATTTCTCAACTAGGAAGCTGACATTTTTTATTTCTTGCTGGTTAATTCTGTTTCTCATCACTGAAACACAGAATTCATCAATTTGAAGTTAAGAGATTGATAAAATCAGCAACAGGAATTCAGCTGGGGCTAGAAAACAGCCTTTATTTCTATTCAGTTCAGTTTATACCAACCCATAAGACAGGTTCTACCCTCTGTCCTCTTATAAAAGAAAGACAAATATATATATATATATAAAAAATAAAATAAAGGAAGGTATCCTGCTATCCACATAATGTAGGTCCTAGTCCTCCAGTGGAGCACCACACTAGTGCAAGGTCTCATTTAGCAGATTCATTATAGGTTTGGGGCCTTCAGTTGTAACCCCCTTGGGGAAAGCACTGTCCTTCCGACGCTGCTACAGCACCTCACATGACATGACCTCTGCTGTGACTGAGCCTCTCAGATATTATTATAAGGAGCAATTAATGCTTTGTCACTGCAGGAAGTGTGTGTTTAGATATCTTGTATTGCTAATGCATGTAATTTTTAAAATAGTCCTCAGCCTAACCTCAGGTTTTGTGATGACAATAACAAACTGCAGGGACAACTGATTACTAACCCAGTTTATGGGTCAGGGAACAGGCCTTAGATCCTCATTTACACAGTTTCTTATGATCATGTAAGCCCTCCCTCTACAAGACTATTTTTATTTGTTTGTTTAGATCAGTTAAAAAAAGAAATCCCAGGTCCCAAAATAGAGAATGTTTTCGTTTGGAACTGGAAGCAAACACACTTGATGGCTTTAACATCTGCTGGACAATGCGTGGATCGGTGGTGGGCACCTCACACAGTTTTGTGACAAACACATGTGCGTACAGCGTGTCAGATTATAAATCCAAGAATAAAGAGTCATTAAAACCTCCCTTCTCTAGCCCACCTGCCATGAAAATAGGCTTTTCACTCTATCTATTTAAACTGAAAATGAGTATTGGGAAGAAAAATGCCGACATTCCAGGGATTCAAGTCAAAATCTCCCCCTCCAGTAAAGGGGGTCTGTCAATTGAACATAGATTGATCCATTGTCTGTCTCCCATTAGGACCCACAAGCCACCTCATGCACATATGCTTCTATTCTGGCTAGAAACCGAGACCTCACAGTTTCAGACCGTCACAGTAACATTTTCATCTGTCATTGGCTTGATCTGAGACTGCAGAATTCTCAAATGCCTTTTCTGCTTTTGCAGCCTGTTAGTGCCTGCTTCAATTTTTGGGTGCAAATTCCAGTGAGATTAGCTTGTTACCCAGCAGGGCACAAGCTCTCTCAGCTCCACCATGAGCACAAAGCTTCCTGTTCTTGGAAGGGAGGAGAGAAGAAAGAGACACTTGCACACTGGATCAATTCTTACCAGAATTCACTTGCGTGCTGCAAGTGCTAAATTTTTTCCTATCCTTTCCCTTTTCCTCCAGTCTGCAGTGGACTTACCACTGTTAGTATGTCTGAACTATTAGTAGCATTAAATTGAAATGCATCCCAAGAAAAAAAAAAATAGGTTGGGCAAGATGCCCATGCCCCTGCAGAAGAGAAAAGTGTTCTGACTTACAGACATCAGCTGGAACGCTTGAAACTGAATTTACTAGTATGTGATGACATACAGATCACAATGCTTCTCATAGATTATTCTCACCTGTAACCGTGCTGCTTTGTCTGTTTAGATGTTGTGAGCCTGGCAACACACTCTGAGCCTAATAACTGCATTAGTAATGCCAGGAAGAAAATAGCTTTTTAAAGCGGGTGAAGCCCACAGCACTTTTTCCCTATTGCTTACGTTTCTTTCCATGCACACACGTACAGATTTTTCCAGCCTGAACTTCTGTACAAGGAACAGTGAAGCCATCTTCTTGCTTATTTTCTGTTGCTGCTCTGAAGTGCGAGGCCCATTTGCCGTGTAGGTGCCCTAGCAGGTGTTTGGATGTGCAGGTGTGTGCACAGGCAAAGTCCCGAGCGCAAGCACAAACAAAGATTCGAATACCAGGGCCTTTCAGCCTGAACCTGACACTGCCACTTTAAAACCAGAGATGTGGACATCAAAGTTTTCCACTCCCCAGAAGGAATGGACTATTTTACACCCTTCCAAATTATGTCTCTCATCTCTCTGCCTTTCCTACAGCCTTCTCTCTCTCTCTCTCTCTCTCACACACACACTTTTTCTAATACCATCCCTCCCTCTCCACTTCAAACCATGGGAAAAACCTAGGAAAAGAAGCTTGCCGACTAAGGGACCGTTTCGCTGCATTGTGTTTTCCAGCTAGACCTGAACAGACTGAAATCAATTCAGCTCTCTCTCACTCGCTCTTTCCCTCCCTCTCCCATGTCTCTTTTTGTTTCTCTTAGATCGTGCTCTCTGCCTTAAGAAAGCCCGGGTTAGTTATATCCATCCCCATAGCAATCAAGTGACCAGTGGTTTTTTTATTGCTTGTAAAAACACAGTATCTTTTTCATGGGAGTCAGGTTCTCCTTTGGTTTGAAATGCCCAGTGAGCAGTGGCAACAACCTGCAGAATCTTTGATCAATTCTCACATATCCATTTGAAGTATCTTTAGTAGACCCATCAAAAGAAAGGGGCTTGGTAATTAATATTTTAATAGAGTGTACCAGCCTCTCATTGTGCTATTGGCAAAAGGCCTGATTTAACAGGAGCGCACAGAAATACCTCTGTCTGATCTGAATTGCTACGTGCTCTAAAAAAATATACATTATTAAAGCTGAAGTCCAGCTGTTGCTATATTAATATCCTCTGTTTTTTATTTGCTCCTACCTTTTGGAAGGTTTCAGTTTTCATTCTGAAATTTTCCAGGCTTGCTCCCAATACTGAGGTTATAACTGCAGGGCAAGAACTAGAGGAGAATGCAAGAAGGTTCACTGGAAACTTGAACAGGTGAGATTCAGCACACCGGAGCCAGCAGCCCAAAGAAGGCAGAAGTGTCACTTAAATTTTGATTGTACAACCTGTTGACAAAGGGACAGAATTAAGATGTGTGTGCAAGCTGGCTCTTATACCTTCCAGTCTTTGGAATAGTTAATTCCACAGTTTGTGTTCCCTTAACATATTTTTTTCTTTCCCTTAGTTGTCCAGGGTCTCAAAACCAGATGTGAGGTTGCTGTAAACAACAGTTTTACTGTTTTAACAGAATTATGCTGCTTTATATTGAAACAGGGCATCACCCAGAGACAGAAATTATCCACCTATCTAGAACTTCCATAATAAAGAAAACCCAGCAACCAAGACCAACCACAGACCAGAAATGTCCAAAGAAAGCCAAACATCACAATTTCAAACAGTTTAAGTAAGAAAAATAAAGGTGTTGTGAAGTTGCAGGTTATCAGCAACACCCATTGAACTTGAGTCCCAGTCCTTTAAGACAATCATAACTCTCTCCAAGTCAAATTGGACTTGCAAGGTCCAGCCAGCAGGCATGCCAAGAGCTGCTTCTCATGTAGCCCCAGCTGACCACAAAATGATGAAGTCTTGATATGCTTTAACGAGAGACAGATTAAAACCAGCACTGCAGAAACCCACTCACCACTTACCAATGGTTCAGTCCAGTTCAGATCATCAGCTGGTTCCAGGGCAGTACTTTGAGAACTGCATTGTCACCTTCTGTGCTCCCTGTGTTTTCCAGCTGGAGGCTGGAACAACCATAAACACAAGCTATTGCACTAAAACCTGTCTTCAAGACTAATAAACTCAAAGTCGTTTGTCTGTCTGTCACTGCCTGCTGAATATCTCTGAAAATCAAGCAGAACTGTTGGGTGCTCATCACTGCTTAGAAACATCACTTTATTTAGGTGCCTAACTGCCTTTTTTCAGTGTCTAGTTTCTGACTCCTAATACTACATGTGCTGTGACTCACCCACCTTTTGCGCTGTGCTTTGCTGTGGTACAAACATTAATACTACAATTCCACATTAGTTCCCAAACAGCACAACACAGCATGGGCTGCATTTCCTCTGACCACCTCAAATATACTGGTAGTATCAGTCCTGCAACTTAACCTACCCAAGATTTGTAACCAGAATCTCATTTTTCCAGCATCCAGAATGTGCCTTGATTATTTTCAGCCAGCTACACAGCTTTTCAGACCTGTATTTCAGAAGGAGAGGTGATTAATTATAACCCTAATTTTATGCAATACAGACTTTCAGGTAAAGGACTTGAAGAGCTCAGCCTTTCAGTTCAGCATCAATTTCATTTGATTTACACACGTCAGTGTTGTCTGTGTGTTTGTAAATATTCTCTGTATTTAATAAACAGTATATTGTGTAAATACAGTTTACCTAGTATTTTTCTTAAAAATTAACATATGTTGAACAACGTGGTATAACAAATCCTATACAAAATTGCAGAAAAGGGCAAGTAACATATTGTACAATGAGGAAATCCTAGATGATAATAGATATTTGCCTTGGAGCATTAAAAAAAAGTGCATAGAGTTATCTTTACTGCAAGGTACCTTCTGGTTAGTGTGCTTAATCATACAAACATAGTGGTTTCCTGGAAGCTTTAGCAGGATTTTTTAGGTTTTTTTTTCCTTAGGGAAAATACTGTGATAAAAAGAGAAAAAAGTGAAGGAAAAAAAAATTTAACTTTAACATAGGGAAAAGCTTTGGTGTTTTGTTCTTGTGAGTGTATTTGCAGAGGCAGTGTCCCAAGAGCTCAGGTTTTTTTACATGCTGTAATTTCTTCTGACTGTTCTGACTTCTTATTTTATATAATACAGGATTAAAGTCTGAATATAAGCTTTTTCAAACACTTTTAGGTGCTGAAACTGCCTGACAGCTCTAGTTGCCACTTCCAGGACTGCTGAATTTTTCTGGCTTGCAAATAATTGTAATGATTGTGTGTTAAATGCCATCTCTTGGGACTCCTGCGATAGATACTATTGGAATGCAGCTCCTCTGGAAGCAGCCAAGAGGGATCCACTTCCCTGCACATCTTAAAACATTCTTTGGGGAAAAACTCTTTCTCTCCATCCAGAATCTCAATTATGTCCCTGAAAATCCTGGGAAGATGGTTGAAAACAGGGTACGCACTTCAAGAAACAAAAAATATTAAAGTTAACAGGGCAGTAGGGGAGAATAAAGACATTTTCCCATTCACACGAACAGATGGACAAGAATAGCCTTCTGAGGAATCTGAACTTTGCACAGGAGCATAAAGACAGCAGACGAGCCTCGTATTAGAAAGACAGAGGAGCGAACTACAGTGAGAAAGGAGAGAGATGGAGAGATGGTGTTGAGACATTTTCGGGGCGGGGGGGGAGATGATTCGTTGGGCCAAGTGACCTTTTCCCATCCAGCAATTTCTTCTGTCCCAGTGCAGAATGACAATGGGAACCCAATGGCAGCGCAATCTGACATCCACGTCCATACTGAAAGAGATTCAACTCGACCGTGCTGCACTGCTGCGGCCATGGGATGCTGTGAAACAAGCCAGACCTAAGTTTCCAACTTGCCCTCTTTTCTGTTGTTGTTGTTATTGCTGTTTGTTTCCATTCACCCCCTTTTATTCTCCATTTTTTTCTGTCTTGACTCTGATGGGGGCTCTTTTTGTGCAAAACAAGCCCTTCTGATCTCTTTGAAAGGCCAGCTCTTGTCATTCTTCCAGATCATCATTGTATGACATGTTTTTATATCAGACTGACAAAGGAGCTATTTGATCAGGGGGTATGGTGTGTGATTGTAAGAAATTCAGCTAGCCGGTGGCAACCATTGTTCCCCAAAGCGGCTCCCTGACCCCATTCTATTCAAGGAAAAACTCCCTTGGAGTGGCCTCTATTCATTGAGTAACACCAGTCCGCAGTCTCACTCCAGGAGTATGCTCAATTCAGAGGTGTGTCACCGATATTGCCCATCAACCAGCCTTTAACTCTTTCATCAGCATTAGGTTTCCAACACAACAGCTGTTATCATAGGATGAGCTGGGGAGCGGGGGTCGTGATGCATTCCAGCAAGCTAGAGCACTCCTTATCTTGGAGAAATTTAACCTTCCTTTCAAAAGTTGCCTTGGAAAATATCTGTCTGCTGCTTTCTGCAAAGTGCAGCTGGAGTCGTTTGCCTTCCCATCCCTGTGTCCTAAAACATCCCAGTTTGTTACTCGGCTTCTAGAACAAGTATCTCTGTGCTTGCTCAGGCTAATGAGGGGCTTTGCATTGATATTAACGGGTTTTGGATTTGCCAAAAATTATCTGTGACTCCCCTGCCCCTCAATCACAAAACCTTCCCTCTCCCAGATAATCTTGCACCCATGTGTGCATCCATGACATCAGTGCAGCTGCTGGCTGTAAAAAAGAACACACAGCCAGGAATCATCTGACCCCCTAGGAGACATTTCAACTCACATTATCAGCAGAGAAAACTTAAGGCATTCCCACAAGCTCCAAGAAGGCAATTCACTAAAACTGCTGCTGCTTTCTTCAACTAACCCTCTGTGCGCTAACACAGAGCCTCCAAAACCAAGGGAAACCAGCGCAGAAACTTGTATTAGGTGGCTCAGGCCCACTGTCCTGTGCTTGCAGTGAATATAGAGCATTGCCATGCAACCAGAATGGGATCAGACTCAGGCACAAGGTGCCAAGCAGCTATGGATTTGGCACTGCAGTGATTGATGACTTTGAACGCTGTTGTCAGAACTATCCAGATGACAGGATTAAAACTGGCCAGCCTAGTACAAGTGCAGGTACACAGGTCACTGACTGCCTTGGAAAAGTCTCTGAAATAACTTTAACTCAGTTCATCCATCTTACCATGGATCTGCTGCATCTATTTGTGTAAAATATTTTCCCCATGCAATGAGATGTCTGTTGGCTGTTGCAGGCCATCCATCTCTTGACATGGTTGTAGTGTTCCAGGAGTAGAGCTCCTTGCAGGGCCTCCTGGCTAACCATTCCCTTTTTTCTCTGGTTGGAAACACAGCCCTGCTTTCAACATCACCGCTAGACCCCCTCCTCCTTCTGCTGCCTTCCTTCAGCAGCCAGCATCCTGCCCAGGCGTTGGTACCACCTTGATAGCAGCTATCTCCGGGATCGGGATTTGTTAATAAACTCGGGCTCCCTCTGCTGGGACAGAGCACAAAATACGGGGTGGGGTCTGTCTGTCTGTCTGATGAAGGGTGACTTCACTGCTGGGCTGTGGGCTATTTTTTTTTCACCATAACATTTCAGCAGATGTCACGTTGAACCCAGCCGTTTTCTCCACTGGGTGATAACGGTAGAATAAATAACAATGCTTTGCCTTGCAACATCCTTTACTGTATGCTCCAAAACCTCTGGGAAACTTACATTAAACGTCCAGTGACCTTTGGAGTAATTTGGCACCGTCTCTGTTTTATGCAGGGAGCAGCAAGAGCTCAGGTGGTTGGCCACTTGTTCCATGTCATGAGGTGAAACGTATGGCCCTCTCCACTGTCCATTGAGACACAGTTCTTCCCACAGCACAATACTTAATTTTACCCCTCTGTGAATAGTCCTTTAAAACACTTCTGTCACAGGAGACTTTGAATCCACCTCAGATGACCACAAAAGTTGCAGCAATGGGAAAACCCACTCCTACCCTCTCCCAGGAGCGTGCTCTGCAGCAGGACCCAGCTGTGTGCACAGAAAGCTTCTTCTTGGGGGGCTGTGTCTGCACAGCCATCTCTGCAACCCAAGCAGAAGGCACTTCCCTGCTCCACCTGCACCATGCTAAGCAGGCATCCCATGATTTAAAGCATGGGGCAAAGATTCTGGTGCAGCCCTGCTAGCCAAACTGTTCCCAGTGTGCAGAAGAGTAACATCCCCCAGCAAAAGCAGCATGGCAAAGAACTGCATTAAGTGGGGCTGCTAGGATAAATCAAAAAAGGGGAATGTGGGTTAGATTTCAGGAAAAAGATCCAGGCAAGAGTGAAGGAAAAGCAAACCCAAAAAGCTACAAAGGAAAAGCAAACTCAGTTCTCGAGTAGAAAAGACAAAGCTGCAGAGAAGACACTTCAGCGAGACTTTCCCAGTGGGTCTAGGACTCTTCCCATCTGCTGCCTGTGAATTCAGCACACTACATTATCTCTATGACCTTTAATCCACCCCCTACTTACTGTGCAGAATGTTACTGCATCAACCTTTTTTCCAACAAGAACTGCAGTGTAGATCGAATTAAATGCATTTCCTCAGCAAAACTGCTGCCTTCATCGCTCACATCTCTGCTTCCTGCCCAGGGATCACTGCTGAGGGTAAGCAGGCTGCTCTGCATGCTCTAGTTTCAAGGAAGGTCAGTCATTTCCTAGCAGCTCAATACAGGCCAATAACTCCAGAAACCTGTTGCCTTCCATGACAGCTCTTACCAGTGGTTGGTGCACACAGCTTGCAGCTAAGTCCATGTCACTGTCCTGCAGCATCCTGATGTTCACCTGCAGCCTCAGGTCTTGTCTAGGACTGAGTGTTTTCTGTGTAGGCTGTTGGCAGAGCTATGGATTCACTGCTTTAGTGAGGAAAGATTTGCTTCCCCAGAATGTATGTTCCTGAAACAATATACAAGCAAATATCTTCAGAGTTCCTACCTCTACAGGGACCAGCTGTATGTTTAAATCAGTGCAAGCAGCAACATAGAAAGATTTCTGGGGATGAGGACTTTGTACTACGTTGACAACTCTCCTCTTCCCCATCCCAAACTCTTCATGTCCCACTGGCACCCAACCTAACTTTTTTCTGGCTGACTGCTTTTTGGGTTGCTTGTGGCTTTTTGTATTGTGGCCACTTGCCATATGGTCAGTTCAAATAGCAGCTCCAAATCTGCTCCAGACAACAGCAGTGGCAGTATGTATCCATCCCATGCATAAAACACAGCAAGCTGGCACACTCAGAGCATTCCCACATGGACAGCAACAGAGAAGGCCAGATCCATAAGTCCCAATCCTTTCGGTGTACAGTACCTGTGATGCTGCCCAGACAGTGGAGCAGAGTCTGATCTCAGTGTCCAACATCTCCCCGGAGAAGTCAGTGGAACTCCTCCGGACCATTCGTTAGGACAGGGTACGGGCAGGTCAGCCCAGCTTGCTGTGCCAGGGGGTGCACCTGACTCTGGGGTGGAGCAGACAGTGAAGGAGCAGTGAACAGGGAGTGCTGCCCAGCTAACTAGCCATGAAATAGCTATCCGTGACTGGTTTTGCCTTGCTGGCACTTCTCTAAGTGAGGGTCCTCTGAAACAGCCCATTTATTATCACTTGGTCTCAATAGCAAAGGCTGCACATTTGTCACCTCTGCATGCACTTGGGATGACAGGAGGACTCAAAGCCTATGGGCTTCACTGGCTGGCTTCAGCTTCCCTTTCCACAGATATTCATTCCCTGAAAATGTAATTTAAGGAGCACGGAATAGGACGCGCAGCCCCTCCTCTCCAGTGGCCAGCCTGGCTGCCCAGCGGGCAGAGAGGACTCCTCTGCCTTCCTCTGCCTTTCCAGGTAAGACTTACCAAAGCTCCTGCCTACTTTGTCCCCTTTGCTGTTCATCCCTTTGGTCACATCACCAGGAGAGCCTTCCACACCATAGATAGCAAATATACAAAAGAAATGCCCCATCCTCACCATGTGTAATGTGATCCCATGTCACAGCACTGAGGGTTTGTCTGAAATCCCAGCTCACAGAGCATTGCCATCAGGACAAAAATCTCAGCTCGGTTTTTCTCTTCCCTGCAGAGTGGTTTATATTGCTTACTGATGCTGAAGGCAAACTGGTTCTCCCCACCAGGGAACCCCAGACTTGATGTGGGAAGCCTTGGTTGGTGTCTGAAGTGTGTGGGACCACAGTGGCCTGGCTGCTGTCACATCCCTACTGCACCAGCTGGCAGCATGGCCCATGGGAACACCATCTTCCATGTCACACCGCACCACATTGGAGTTCGGCCTCTTGCTGGGAATGGTACAACTCCTTCTTGCAAGGCAGTTGGAGGGGAGCATTGGTGGAGGACAGGCAGCTGCTGCGGTGGGAACAGTCGTCAGGCTCCAGCCATCCCCCTGCACTGGTGTCAAGTGCACTGTGAACCCACAGCTCTTCAGGGAGAGGTGGTGAAACTCTCAGCTCCTCGCAGTGATCACTCTGAGAGGGAGTGAAGTGCAGACACTTCTCTAGGCTCCACAATGGAGGCTGCAAGGGTTCATCATGTGTCAGCAATCACTGCACTCTCCTCTCAATCCCATCAGTCCTTTAAGGGCCAGGGATGCCCCTTTACCATCCAGCAGCAATTAGTAAGAAAGAGATTTTCCTGTAATTAACCGGCTTGTGATAGTGGTGGGATTTGGGTCAGTGCAGCAGGTGCTGCACATACTGCCACAAGCCACAGCCATAGCCTTGGGAATTTGCAGGTTCCACAGCATTTCTTCTCCCTGCCCTATTGTGCCCCCTCCATCGTGGTCACTCCTTGACAAGTGCTGTGGGACAGCATCTGGAGTCAGCAACCAGCTCCTGAAATACAGATTCTGCCCAAACCTTTGCATATACGAAAACTTCCACGCTCACTGCTGTTGCTGTGCCAGCTTAGTGTACAAGAATTGCAGATATAGACATGGAGGATAATTAGGTCAAACCACCTTCTGCTCACAGCTGAACTTACCCAGAGTGATTCTAGTGAAGTTAGAGGAACAACTGTGGCTTTACCCATAACAACTGAGAGCAAAAATAGCTCAGACTTCAATATTTAAATGACAAGAGATAAGTCATCCCAGGGAAGCACAGGATCCGGCATTTCAGATTTCAATACAAAATAAATGCTGCCTTTGCCTTAGAGGTGTGCTGTGGCAATTGCAGCTCGAAAGAAGTGACAGGAGACTGTAACTGCCTTAGGTACTCCTCCTATGAGGATCATTCATGTCTCTCTTCTTCAAAACAGAACTGGAGTTATAGTGGTCCCAAGTGAATAAGAGTTACAGCTCCATAGCTGGTTTTGATTGCCCTGCAAGTCCCTTCAAGAACCTCTTGGAAACCACCAGCCCTGAGCAGAGAGACATCACCCCAGTGGGTGGTCAGTGCATCATTTCTGCTCCCAAGGTCCTGGACACAAGCAAGCCAATACCAGACTGTATTGCCAGATGCTGAGGCCAAAACACTTGGCTGCACTTCACAGGAGATGTTGACAGATGGGAATCAGCTTAAAAAATCTCTACAAGAACTTGGAGAGACCCGAAAAATCCACTTGCTGTGCCTGCAGAAGCTTGGTCAGGTGGGATGACACTATAAACTGGAAGAGTGAAAGATCAAGTGGTGTGAGTTAAAGTTAGGCAATTTTAAGCCAAAAATACCAAAGAATATTGAAATATGTGATCCCTGCAGGATATCCTTCCTTCCTTTTCTTTAAACAAGGACTACAACTTTCACTCAGAAGGCACTGAGCAGGATCTTCTTATCCAAGTGTGGCAGAAGACTGGGATGGACATTCAGAGTAATCCCCATGACCTTGAAATCTGCTGACATATAAATACAGGCTCCTTCCAGTCAGCATATGGGATAGAGTCCAATATTCAGTCAAAGCTGGGGAATCGGACATGAGGTTTAGAAAAAAAAACCAGGTTTGTGGTTTTGTACCTCATTTATAGCTCAGGTTATTGCATATATGCATTGCTTCTCCCATTGGACAACTGCCATACCTTTTCTTGGCCTCTTGCAGATTGATCCAGCTAATTTGTGGCTTTGCCAGAGTTTCTTTCAGGTCTTAATCTCTCTGTGCATTGATTTCCCCCACACCTTCTCTAAAATGAGGCTATGCCACTTGCTTTCAGCTCCAGCTGGGAGCTCCTCTGGGCTCACCCTGTGTCAGTGCAGAGCCCAGAACAGCATCAACTGCTGTGGCACGAGTACAAGGAGGAATGAGGATGTGACACTTTGGCAAAAGAGCTCTGGAAAGTCTGTGCCTCTTCTCTTGCTGAATTCTCTGCTGAGGGTTTGGCTCTGTTTGTGTTGGCTGCTGAAAGCTAAGCCAGCCTGGTGATGATGGAGCATTTTTGATGTCTAAAAAGAGCCCCCAACAAAACCAGTTGTTTCTGTTTATAACTGACCTTCTCTGTTATACAAAGAGTCTGAGCAGGCAAAGTGAACACCCAGAAGATGCACAGACTGGAATTGCTGTATTCAGCCCAGTTAGATACACAAGCTGCAAATAAAACATTTGCTCACAGACCCAGTGAGGGAGAAAACTGGGTTGTCTGCTTACCCCAAACTCCTCATTTTTCATTTTGTGAGAACTAGCTTCTCCTCGTATGGACCGGAGGGGGAAACCCTGAGTGATCCTCAGAATGCAGAAACTCACTGCACATGGACTGCCTAAAATGAGGGGCAGTCCCAGCTGCAACCCTCCTCAATATGGGTGGCAAGGTAATCCCAATGTGGGAGAGAGCAGAGCTTCTTTTAGTAGGTATTTGATGAAATAAGCAATTTCGTCCTGTCAGCACAAGGAATATCTAATACAGCTGATTACAGAAAACATGCACCATAATGGGATTTATACTGGTGGGAATCTGGGACGACCATACTTGCTGTGAAAGGACAGCAAAAGCATGACACTGGGGGGAACCAGATCTGCACTTGGAGGAACCCTGAGGGAAGATCTTTGAAACATCTACATGGATTTCAGGAGCACACATCCAGTTTCAGAAAGAGAGCTCAGGCTTCAGTGCTGAGGCCCTGGCAGTATCCCCAAAAGCACAAGTCAAATAGTGTTGTTCATCAAGGTTCTCACTCCTCACCACCCTGCTACTCGGCACCATCGGAGTTTACATTTCAGAAGGTCGACCTCTGCAGCGCGTCCTCTGCATTTTCAAAGTCTTTCCCTAACAGGTGGCTATTTTTCTCTCCTCCCCTTACACGCTGCAGCTTGAATCAGACACTTTGATCAGGGGGAAAATATCCCGGGGGAAAAAGCTCTTGATGTGTTTGAACCAGCCTGCCAGTGTACAGAGGAGAACCAGGTCCTGAAACAGCAGAGGGAAATGGATGACAACCTGACCACTAGTCTTAAACAAATCTCTACCTGAACCCTGCACTCAAAGAGTATTTTATAGTTTTCATAGAGATACTCACACCTGCAGAGGAGTCTTACCTTCCACTGAGGACAGTCTTCCAGGCTGCTGCAGAGATAATCCCTAGGCCTCCATATGATGATAGAAACTGCTGTAGCTGTACAAGCTCCCAGCTGGTTGTGCAGAAGGAAACGGGCCACTGGGTCATTTGTGGAAACATCTGAACATTCAAACTAGTTAAACTAATCTGTGCAGGTTTTCTGGCTGGAACAGTAACTATGTAAGAGAGCTGGACAATGAGCAGATCCCATCCATGGAGGTCTTGAATGCCATGATGCTCTATGAGTATCAGTAGTTGCCTATAAACAGTCGTGGCTACATTCTTGGAGTGTGGTGTATTGGCATCACTGTCCTGCTGGCTGCCAGTTCATCCTAACACAACCCAATGACCCCTATTTTAATCAAAATGGATAGAAATTCTGGCCATCCCCTTGCCAGTTCCACTGGTGTGGGACAACTCAAATGTTTGTCTGAGCCAGATGCATTCACAAAGTCTTGGCTTTAATGGCATTTTGTGACACAAGTTGGCTCCTCCACTGCAGCCCCAACTGGTAAGAAATCAATCATTAGCAGCAGTTAGTTGTTTGATAGTTAACAGCCTGAACCGAAGCCAAACTGGTTGTTAATTGGGCTAACAACTGATTTCAAGGGGTTGTTTTGCAGGGCCCAACACTCTCAGCAATTGACTTGGAGTTGTAACTAGCAGCCAGGCTGCAATTAACAGAGAGGAGGGAAATTCGCAGGCCATTACCAAAGGGTTAGCTCCCAGCTGGGCATCTGCTTCTCACGGGGCATGGGGAGCACAGCTACATCCCAGGGCCTGAGCAGGCATAGCCAGCACCCAAGGTCCTGCTTCATTTCTCAACAGTCAAAATTCTCCTATTGATGCATAGCCTGGGTCTCATCATTCTGCACTTCAGCTACTCCAGTAGCCTCTTTCAGGGGTTTTTTGAATGTTGTGATGGGAGTTTTTCTAATGTTTCCTATGAACTTCCACAGGGACACCTTCCAGCCCTCTTTCAAATCTCTTCCCAGGACTCTCTTTTGCTGCAGTAGCAACTAGACCTGTGGTTAGGTCTCTCATGCCAGCTGATGGCACCTGCCTCAGCCAACCATATGAAACATCATGTCTTTGGGACAAAGGCTGCTGCTTACTCTGGGAGCAGCTCATAAAAAAGGAGAACCCAGCCATCAAGATGTCCTACTACAGCAGAAATAGTTGGCAAAGTAATCAACAGCAAGAGTGAGGCTCAGTTTTTCCTTCTCCTCCGCTATAAGTTTTCAAGAGGAAAAAAATTAGAAAAAACTATTGGCCATATTGGCAGGAGAGGCCAGCCCAGGAAGCAAGGATCCTTTGCAGTGCCATGATCACAGTCAAAAGGGGCTATCCGTGGCTGAACAGAGGGCTTGAACAGGGGCAGGGGCACAGATCGGGCACTCACCAAACTGAGGAGGCTCTGCCAGCCATCACCATCCCATTTCCACTCCACAACAACCAACAGCACAAACTCAGCAAAGTGGTAATACCTCGGCATGGCTGGAGTGGTTCTTCCCGACACAGTCAAGCCTCTCCCAGCCTCTGATGCAGGACTTTATAGCCTCAGATTATATCTTGGACACCATACAGCCTGGAAAGACATTCTGGTGATACAGTTACTGTGAACATAGAGGAGATGCTGTAAGTCACACAAAGCTCAAGAACATCCACTCTGCTCCCAGTAGAGGAAATCTGAAGTGCATTTCATTGCAGAGCAGCCTGGGCCATTAGTCAAGCAACCTGGAGTAACAGCTGTAATCTTCAGCCAACCCACACATGAGTCCTTTCTCATCCTCCAGCTAAGGTAACACAGAGGGCCAGCGGGTGGACAAGAAGTTTGCTGGAGCCTGGCATCAATTTCATGCCAGCTTTGACCCAGAAAGGCTGCAGGTTCCCATCAACCAAGTTCCAAATATCCCTCCAGCATCTCCCAAGAGTTCCTCTGGTGTCCCAAGCAGCTGCCACGGCTCCCCAGATCCCTGGCTTGTCAACACCAGAGGTCACAGCGCATTCTTGTCTAGGAAGAAGGCAAACAGCAAACTTAGCCATCAAAGCTCTTCTACAGCAAAGCCACAGCAGTTGGGGGATGGCCCCAGTTCTAGGGGAGAACTGATACTACTATAGGCATGCATGGGGAGGGGGCAGAAACACTGCAAATGGGAAGCAAGAGTGGTAATGAGGGGCATATGTGTAGGTGCTTGGAGCATCCCAGGTGCTACAGAAGTGCTAAGTGTTATTATCATGGCCAGGAAATTGGCTGTGAAAACCCACTGTACTCCACATTCCCTTATTCTGAGCCTTCTCCAGACTTGGGAAAACAGGAACCGGCCTGGAGGTGCCTTTGACTGCAGCCATGCTGGGGACACTGTGGTCAGAGGGGCTGTGTGGAAAGGAGAGGAGGAGAGAGAGAGCAAGGCTCAACAGGAGCATTGGTTCTGGTCCACCTGTGGCCAAGATTTTGTGCCCTGTCCCAGTGCAATGGTGTCCCCCAACACAGGCAATTCTGTTGCAGTGTGCAAGAAGGTTTTCCTACCTGAGATTCATTTTGTGGCCACCCTGCCCAAAATAATACCTTTCATGAGCTTCTGGCCCTGGAGGATCATTCCCTTGGGAAACACAGTGCTCATTTCTGCTCCATCTTGTGTCTCCCTCTAGGATGCTCCTGTGGCACTCGGATCCACAGCCAGGGCTTGGTGGTACTGAGCAGGGCATGGGCCAGTGCTGAGCCCTCCACACTGGCAGGATGCAGCCCACCAACAAGCCAGTTTGATTTGGAATGGTCATGTGAGAGCAGAAATATGAGATCCCCTGCTGAGACCCTGAGCATCCCCATTTCTGGCTATAAACCCCCCTTCCAAGGAGGAGTCTTTAGAGAGCAGGGCTGAGATGACCCACAAGCCACAGCCATCCCCCGCCCCCTCCCCAAGAAGAATTGCTCTCACACAAATGAAATGTGTGTAATTAATGGGCAGGGGGCTGGACAGGTCTGAGATGAAAGCGTTTCCTGGACTTGTCCTTCATTTGCATGGTATCAGAAGCTGTTCAGAAGGTGTGACTTTTCCCACAGGGAGCCCTCAGTTCGGTGGCACAATAAAGCCAGAACTTCTTACCCAGAATTAATTAAAGGAGGGGGAGGGGGATGGCAGGGAAATGTTTGAAAGCTGAGCCTGATGCAATAAACAAACACCCCAGTCATCCTTCCCAAGCCAGAGTATGCCCAAGGGAGCCTGGGCAAGCCCCAGCCCTGCCACAGTATCTCACAGCCCACCCCACTCAGTGGGCATTCAGCAAAAGTTGGAAGGGCTGGAAGCCGAGGCAGCATGTGCTGAAAGGTTTGGGGCTTGGTGGATCAAGCCCTGGTGCAGCCCCTGCTCGGACAGCACAGGCCCCTTTTCTTGCCACTTCAGTTTATTCCTGCCCATCTACTGTTTCTCAGCTATAGGATCATATAAAGGTTTGGGTTAGAAGGGACCTTAAAGATCATCTAGTTCCCACCCCTCTGCCATGGGCAGGGACACCTTCCATTAGATCAAGTTGCTCAAAGTCCCATCAAACCTGGCCTTGAACACTTCCAGGAATGGGGCATTCACAACTGCTCTAGGCAACCAAAGCAGGACTTAACCTGAAAATAGCTCTTTATCCTGCCTGATGTCGACCTGATGTGTTCATCCCACATTTACTTCTTACCCCGTGTTGTTTGGCTGAACCAGAGAGGCTTCTCAGTGATCTCATGAGACAGACTTTCCCAAATGTTGCTCAGCTTCAGCCTTGTCACTGTGTCCAGATGGCATCACATGGTGAAGCCCTATATGGGGAGGGACATCCATGCACCACTGCCTGGAGCTTGGGAAGGGGCAGTCATCCTTTCACTGACAGTCAGAGCCGCAAGGCTCCTCTCCTGCTTCATCTGCCATCTCCCTCCAGGTGGAACAGCATTAGGAATGGAAACATACCCACCACAAGGACTTTGCTAGCTCGGAGCAGGGTTTTTGCCAGAACACCCACACTAACAGTATGAGTTAACAGAAGTAAGCACCCACCTCCAAAGCCTCCCATCCCCAGCACTCTCCTGCGTCCAGTCCTGCCTCAGCATCCTGCAGTCTCCAGAGTCTTCGGATGGCTGTGATTCCTAAGCTTGATCCACACACCTGCTGATGATGAGAGAGGAGGGAAAAGTCCCACATTCCTGGGCTGATGATTGACCCTATGTATTCTACCATCAGACAAGGTTTCTGCAACCTGGGAGGAACAGCATGTACCACCAGGGACTGTCCCCACCTCCCTGCATGGGTGGTGGGAGCTACCATCCCTGAGGACCATGTGCTTAGGACCACGCAGGGCACAGGTCTCCAGGAAGAGCATGAGCTCCTCCAGCCATATCGGGGACTAAGTGGTATCAGTGCAGAGACAGGGTATGAGGAACCATTAATTAATTCACTTACTCATTAACTAACTAGTAGTGATCTCTTTAATCTTTCAAGCAATCGTGGAACAACCTTCACAAGCTGAAAGCTGAAGCTGGGCAAATTCAAGCAATAAACAAAGTCCCAAGCTGTAGTGCTCCTAGGCAGCATGGCTGCCCAAAAGCCCTTTAATGAATGGTGGCTAATTAAGTACAGACCAACTGAGCTGGGGAAACAGGGGCTCCCCTCCCCGGAGCCAGCCTAGGTCTCCTCAGTGTGGCAGAGCAGATCACAGGAGTTAGGGGTGGTGTGTGGTAAAGAGCTGTGCAGGTTCACAGGGGTGTCCATAGCCAGCTCAAACCCCAGGGTGCTGGGTGCTCCCTGCACCAGCCCTTGGCTGCATTCCAGGATGACAGGGTTGGGGGAAAGCTTACTAGAGATTGAGCACCCATGCCCTGCCCTTCCCTGGCATCACTGGGGGACACATAACAAGGCAGGAAACATGGAGCCTCAGATTCACAAAGCCATTAGGAAAAGCAATTAGACAAACTAATGAAAGAAAAGCACCTGTTAAGGACTATCAAACACCAGTCTCTGCCTGGGGAAAGGCCAGGACCCATTCACTTTTAGTTCCTTTAGTCTGTAAACTGCAACATGAGCTTGCCTCAGCTCTGTCATCTTCAGGCTTCTGCAGTACTTGAGTCCCTCCTGAAACAGCTAGACAAATGCAATCTGTGCTGTCCTGTGGCCCAAGCAACATCCGTGATCTCCATGATGTAGTGGCGATGCTCAGGTGCAGAGCATGGCCGAGCACTCAGCCCCCAGTAGGTTTCTCTCCTTGAAGTCACTGATGTATATTGCCACCTCAGCTCCGGCTGCTGTGTCAGCCAGGGAAAGGCTTATCCTCACACCCACAGACAAGGCTCAGCCTGAGCACCAGCCAGGGCACAGGCAGCCCTTGGGATGGCAACACCACCCAGGCTGGCACCAGCAATGACAAGACTCACCTTGCAAGTTTGCTGCATTTATGGGATTTTAACATATTTCACAATTTTATTCTTGCTTGTTTCCATATCTGAGATCAATCCATATATGAATTCCTGTTCAGCTCCTGTAAGCAAGACCCAGCACCTCAGAAGGGTCAAGTATTCACCAAAGGAGGGGATCCAACAACCCATTTTGCACAGACACCAAGCTCTCCCAGCCCAGAGAGGAGCAAGTACCAGCTTTCTCTCTTGAAAAGCTTCATTCCATGCTTGAAAACATGCTCTGCACATGCTCCACTGGTCAAGGCTCCATTGCACTATATCCCCATTCAGCCCGCAATGGGCCTTGTTCCCACATGGAAAGGAGGTGGCATCTGTATATTAAACCTGAAATTTGTTGCAAACCTGAAAATTGTAAAACCATGATTTCCACAAGACTCACATGAATCCAAGAGCTTGGGACAGCCTCCCACTTCCCATAGTTCTTCCCTTGGGAAGGAAATTTTGCCAACTGGTAGCTTCAGCCCCATCCTGCACCTCACCGCCACACTTCTTCACTCCTTTCCAACTTACCTCTCCAGCCCCAACCCCCCACCCCGGAAAGCATCAGGCTCAGTTAGACTAATACAAACTTTTAATGCACATATTAAATAAATATTTCAATCATTTCATATTCAATTTGTACACAACCGAAACAGAACAAAAATCCTAAAGGAAACAGAAAAAACCCAAACAATCAAAAAAGATTGGATGAAAAGTCACCCCTTGTTCTGGCTCCTATCCAGTGTCTTTGTTTGCCCTCCCCGTGAAGAATAATTGCTTTAACCCTTTGGAGAGAGTCACAGTCCCAGGGCAGCATGTGCAGAGCGGGGCTGGCTGGGGATCTTCACTCAAGAGATTTAATGTTTCCTTTGGGGTTGGTTTTCCTTTTTTTTTCTAAATAGACAATTGGGCTTCTGTCAACACAGAAATTTTGAAAGAAACCCTCTCCTTTCGTAGAGGGACAAGGACATCAGTATTTCTTATCAAAGAGCAAACCTGGAAGAGACAGTTGGCAATGGAAGCACCAACTATTATGACAAAAATATTTAACATTATGACAAAACAGCCCAAAATGGTTCCACGATAATTTGTAAACTTTTTTTAATTTTATGGATGAAAACTTCTATCTGATAAAAAAATATAGACAGAAAAAAAAAATATCAGTTTTTGGTGAGAAGTTCACATTTTCCACATGGGAAAAAAAATAATACCAGTTACCAGCCTGCTCTATGGCAAGTCATACCTTAGTACTTTAAAACAAACCAAATGCCAAAGATGCTCCTGTGGGTAAGAGGTACCAAGTCAGTTCAGGACTTTCTCTGGGGCATTCATCACCCCTGTCCCCTCCTGAGATAAAAAAGTAAGTGGGGAGTTGCGAAGCCATCAGTGCTCTCAGAAGGATGCAAGTGGCTTCCAGCAACCCCTTGCTCAGCCGGAGAAATAGGTACACCTGAGGAAAGAAGGCATCCATGGTCCTCACCCCAGATGTCAGAGTCAGCTCCCATGGGCAGTGCCCACACAACACCCAGGAGGCCTCCAACCACCTCCAAAATAAATCCCCTCCCCTTAGTTATTTTCCAGCCTCTTCATCTTCTCCAGTAAGCATTAGTTCAGTTCATTTAAGTAGCACATCACTTCCAGATTTGGATTTCCATGTTTTTTCACTTGTTTGTTTTAAACATGATTTTTAAACTCCTTTTCTCCTAGAGCTACAAAAAAAAATAATTACAAAATAAAGTACGACCCCAAACAGACTAGAACATTTCTAAGTGAAGGGCTCTTCCCCTTCACCAGTCTTTGCATGTTTCATTACTTTTAAAGCTGGAGTACAAAAATAGAGCCTCTCTCATTTTTTTTTTTTTTTTTTTTTTAAAAACCAAACACCCCCCCAAAAGTATGAACAACTAGAGCAGGTAATTTTTTTTTTTATCCTCCCCCTCCCTTTTTTTTTTTTTTTTTTTTGTGTTTTGTTTAATACCCGAATGGGAAAGTCTCTACATATAGTCCACCGAGCTCAAAGGAGCATCCTCCAGGAGAGATGCAGGTAGGCGGGCAGGGGCAGGCACATCAAGGGCTCGCCCTGGAGCTGGAGTTTCTAGTCCTTTTACTTCTCCGGTTGAAGGGATAGTTGAGGAACTCAAAGCGTCTGTGGGGCTCGGTGGTCTGGTGGCCCTTGGGAAGCCTCTTCATGAAATGCACCTCCCGCTGGTGCTGCCGGGTCTTGGAGCCCTTGCGCGGGCGGCCCTTGCGGGTGAAGGCCATGTACCAGCCCTCGTACTTGGCATTCTGCAGCGCCGTGTAGTTGTTCTCCAGGACAATCTCCGTGAAGACGCAGTCCTTGCCTTTGCCGTTGCTCTGAAGGAAGCAACAGGAAGGGAGATTTAAGTAACAGATACTTGCTCAGAGGGCTGCTTCCCACTACCCCACCCTGGACTGGCTGGTGTGGCAGCAGGGTTGCAGTGCTTGTGGGCAACCAAGAGCTCACTTTTTCCCACTTCTCCCACAGTCAGAATTGCCCAAAATCTGCTTTTCCTTAAAAAGCTGCAGGGAGCAGGCACTGTGGCACAGGCAAACGCAGCTCACTGCAGCTTGTAACCTTAGTGTGATGCCAGCAGCAAGTCCCGATGCAGCTGGTCTCCACCTTCACTTCCACCACACCCATAAAGGAATTTTTGTCTCCATCTGTGCCATGGGCTGGACATGACCATAACCAAATTCTCCATCTCAGTTTGCCTATTCCCCTGGGGCCTTTAATATAGGAGGGGCACTGAGCGGCAGGAGAAGTGATGTGGGGTCAGTGGTGACAGTGCCCACAGATGCAGGTGGCAGAGGGAGCATGGGGCAGCTGGGAACTGAGCTCTCCCCATTATGAGCAGTAGTAGGACTAGGGAGGGACCCACATCAGGCAGCCCCAGCAAGGAGCTGCCATGGAAAATCCTTGCAGAAAATCACTGTCCTGGTGAGATTTTACACACCCAGTCCCCCGCCCCCAGAAAGGGGCATTGAGGCACTGAAGGAGCATGACAAACCAGCAGGCAGTGGGGCCCAGCCTTGGGGCCAGCCCCATGGAGCATCTTAACATTCCTGGCACTTGTACCATGTAATCGTGGAGAATAGACCAGCAATCCGCCTATTTGTTCGGGGAGATAGAAGGAATGTGCCCCACGCGACACCTGCCTGCCTTCTTTGCTCCCCTCCTTCCCTCCAGGCTGCAGGACAGCTTGTCTCCCTGCCCCTACATGGGGAGTGCTGACTGAAGCTTGCGACTCCGGTCTCACCTCCCCACCCACACAGGTGAGCTCTGTATCAGGTCAGAGCTCCTCTCCTAGCAGCCCCAGCTCCACATTCCCAGCAGTTCCCTGCCTTGCCCATGCCCTTGCATCCTACCTTGCCAATCAGCTTCCCCTTCTTGTTCATGCAGATGTAGAAACCTGTGGCTGCCCCCTTGATGCGCACACGGCTCCCAAAGGTGTCTGTCTCCACGATAAGCTTGGCTGGGGAGAGCAGAGAGAAGGAGGGATGTCAGAGGGGCTCTGGTATAGGGCAGGCACAGGTATGGAGACCTCAGCAATGCACCCTGATGCTGGGCACTGGGGGCACATGCACTCTGGCAACTGGCCAGAAAGAGCACTAAAATCAGGACACAAGGTTAAGATACAGCCTTAACCCCCCCTTACCCTGCCACTGTGTTCCTGCAGGACCTTGGTCACGTCCCTTTGCCACCCTGAGCTGTGCTGGATGGAGAGTAGCTCTGCTTTACCCGGCTCCACAGGGCTCAGTGGTGCAGGTACCACAGAGGTGTCCCAGACAGGGGCAGGGCAGCAAGCAGGGTACGCACTGGTTGGCAGAGAACAAACCAGCTGCCCTGCAAACCGAGGCAGGTCTGGGTGGGCCTGCAGGCAGGCTCCAGGCAAGCACCTTCTGGAAGTTCACAGTGTGCTGCCAGCTGTCCCCAGCCCAGGGGACACTGCTCCATGTCTCTCTGCCAGGTCAGGACTGCAGGAGGAGCAGTGACTTTGCAGCTGGCAGGGGAGGCGTGAAGGGTACGGCCATCCTTTTAATGCCTTTCACCTTTGCACGAGTCGAGAGGGCGTATTGATTTGGTCTCAGTTTTTTAATGGAGGCATCGATCGACTTCCGAAGGAGCTATGCAAATCGCCGGGTCGATGGGCCGCCTATAAATAGACCTGTCACCTTCTCTCCCTGCCTTCACCCTGGGAACCCATGCCCTGAAGCCCATCCATCCCCAGGGAAAGAGGAGGATGGGGACAGGACATCCTTCTCCCCGGTCCTGCAGCTGCTATCCCCAGAGCAAGCCCCAGTGAAGACAGTGGTTACCTGTTTGCACCTCAAAAGGTCTGCAGTGTGCCAAGCATCAAAGAATTCCCCATGGTGCTGAAAAGCCACTTGGGACTGTCCCGCCTCAACACCATCACCTCTTGCCCAGCATCAGCTCCTAGTGCCACAAACGCTATTCGACAAGGTGATCAGAGTGCAGGCCACAAAGTGTCCAAGTCTACAGACTTATTACAGGTTTGAGTCCGTTGGTGCCTTATTTATCCTCTGTAATCTCTGCACAAGGGCTGCTCAGTTCCTCAGGACTGCAGTGCACCACAGCTTGCACACCCTTACCCCAGGATGCTCAGCCTCCAGCAAGCCCCACTGAGAGCAGCGATGTGGCTCCGGAGCGGGAGGCTCTGCAGCAGGATATTTTGAATGGCAGAAGGAGGATGTGGGTACACACACAAGCTAAAGCAAGCCTAAATCACACTCTGGGCTAGGAGCAAATTTCCTCTGTCTCTGTGTCATGTCACTCTACAATGCCTTGGTCCTGCACACCTCACATCATGGACACTGTTGAGGTCAATGGCACTGAGGGTGGGAACAGCAGTCAGTGCTGGCCTCAGCTGAATTGACCAATGAAAAGATCATCCCCAGATTTGCTGGGGCCAACTGATTTGGTGCTGTCAGGCAGGCCAGGCTTGACATGCACGCAGGTACCCCCTCCATGCACTCCCTCCTGTCAACATCACCCTGCAGCATCTCTTGTCTCCAAACTACCCTGCACCCATATCCCCCTACTCCCTGCCAGCCACAGACTGAACTCAGAGCCTGGAAGAGTGAACTCCAGGCTGTGCCAGCACCAATGCCCAGGGCCTGGAAAGCACCTAGCATCCCCAAAACCAGCCCCAGGAGCCATGGCACTCTGCAAACGCAGCACTGAAACAGTGACCCCCTATTTATCCATATTGGGGAAAGGGGGGGAATTGATCTCAGAGGCAGTAAAAGGTTTGAGGAGAATTGATTTTTCTCTCTCAGAGATAGAAAGAGGTGGGAGGGAGGGGGGACGAAGAAGGGAGGGAGGGAGTGGGGAGGCCTTGGCCCCAGCGAGCACAAAACACTGCTTTAAAGATTGCTTCTCTTTTGGACTTTTTCCTTTTTGGGTTTTTTTTTTTTGGTGTGGTTTTCTTTTTTTCCCCAAAGGGCAGCTGTGATTTACAGCCACCAGACGGGTTTGCTGCCCTGCCAGTGTGTTGCTCTGGCCCCATCATCCCTCAGAGGATGAAGACAACCTGGCCCCAGGGCCATGCACCCCTAGACCCTTGCAGGCAACTCATGAACCCTGCAAATTCCAACCCCAACCAGCAGAATACCCTGGGCACAGACAGAAACCAGCAAGTGGGCAGGGAGCTGTGCTGGCATCCCCAGCCACTCATGGGGTCGAGTCCAGGCTGCAGCTGGCAGCAGTTTTCTCGATGGCAGGCATGGCCCAGGAGGGATGAGCTGGGCTGCACCGGCTGCCTGCCTTCCCTTAGAATTAAAAAAAGTCAATCAAATATTGACAATTAAGACAAATAACTGAAAACGCCGGACTCGATGTTAAGTCGGCTGTAAAAATGTCAGCGTGGGGAAAGGGGTCATCTGCAAAAATAAATCAACCCCCTTTACACGCCCACCCCCAAAAATGAGACAAAAAAAAAAGCAGAAGGAAAGGCTTGGGGAAGGAAGAACTTTGCTGCAAAAGTAGATTTCTAAATAACATTTGGGGGGAGTCTTTTTTTTCCCCCCTTTTTTGAGGTGTTGGTGGGGGAAGCTTAACGTTTTCAACTCTATTCTTTCATTTAAGTGACAGATTTATCCCAGTAAAATTATGTTTCATGCTCAAACTTTGAAGGGAAAGTGGCTACGTAAATGCTGAAAAAATGCAGCGAGACACACTTGATCCCCCAACTGGACTGCGAAGAGGAGAAAGTATTCAGGAAATGTTAAAAAAGGTGAAAGTAAGAAGCGTTTTAATAGTTCTTCCAGACATGGGGGCCTCCCTAGAGATTCATACAGAACAATCCTGAACCTCTATTTTAACATTTACAGACTTGCAACTCTTTTAAAACTTTACATCTGAAAAACTGCTTGTTCTCTTTCTGGTTTAGATCAGTCTTCATTTTCCTCCTTAGCTCTTCAAATGCTTAACCTTTTTTTATTGCATTTTAATAGAGTTTTTCAAGCCACCACAAGTCCCCTCCTTCTGGCCTTATTTAAACCTGGTCGTTATTTAAATATGCACTAACTGTTTTTTAAAATCCAGGCATTAGACGTCTAAAACAAGATGGGATTTTTTTCTTTTCTTGGGAAATTAACTACTGCCCTTTCAAGCTAGAGCTGCTCTGGGGTGGGAATAATTCATTTGGAAGATTAATGCTGGATGTATGGAATATCACATAGATGGAATCTGCACTGTGCTTGCACTGCTAACGTCCAGTATGAAATTTTCAGCCAAAGCAAAATGAAGAAAAAACAAAAAAGAACAATATTCAAAACAGAAGGGTAAAGAAGAAAACTGTTTCTACTAATGTCCCAAAGCAAGAAAAGGAAATTGCAGCTAATACCAAAGAAAACCACTTGTGATCCCTACATACAGCACACAGGAACACAGGCACTTCCCTGACCCAGGCGCAGGATCAGACCTCCTGCAGCCGGCCCCGCAGAGCGCCGGGGCTCGCTGGCCCCACTGAACTCTGCGCTGGACTGTCCTAATGTGTCATTAGAGCACACACCATCAGAGTATTTGGGCTTTGAGTGTCCTCAGTGGAGTGATCGGTCCCCCTGTCCTGGAGAAGTTGGAGGTTTTGGAGAGAGGGTGCCAGGGTAACGGCAGAAGGGCTGTGGCAGAGTGCAGGCTCTCACACTTGTGGAGTGCCTGCTTTGTTTCTGGAGATGCCACAGGATCATCGCCCGCAGCTGACTGCCTCCCTGACCCTGTTTCACATTTGTTTTGAGAAGGGAGGGATGGGGCTACAGAGGGAAAATGCCACTTCAAACAGTCCTAGTTTAGGGAAGGCTTCCACAGTAGCCATTCCCCCTTTCTCCTTTCTGCCTCTTCTTTTTCAACTTTACTTCTGAAGTCTCGGGGATTCCCATCCCTGCTAAGAGCTGGGATGAAATGACTGATGACACTCAGGATGCTGCAGCACTGAGCCCTCCGAGTCAGGTGCAAACCAAGAATAAAAAGGAAAGGAGCAGAGTCCATCCTGGCAGCACCAGTCCCCTCCCTCAGCATAGGGAACCTGCCCTCACCTTGAATCACGCAGCTGCTGATCGCTGACCCCTATGTTCTCCCTTTACAAGCCCCCACAAGCCGAATGATTTTAACGATTTCTGGCTAACAAACAGGACGGAAATCATCAATCGCCACACTGGGCTGCAAACACCTCCCCAGCTCCCCCCTCTTGCCTGCCCACATCATGTGTCCTTACCGTGCACATCCCCATCCTCTGCCATCGCATTGATTTTCTTGTTGTCCAAGATCTGCACATGTTTCCCACTGGTCCGGCTGTACAGCTGGTAGGTACGGACGAGCCGCCGGCTGAGCTGATCCGTCACCAGGCTCTGCTCCCTCACATGCTGTGTAAAATTAGGTGGGGACTGAACAGTTACCTTTAGGAAATTAAAAAATATACAACACACCATTATAATCTCTACTCCTCAGCGGGGCAAATGGGCTGAGCCGAGATCACCGGCCTCCAGCTGAGCGTTACGGGGAGGCAGGCAGCCGGGACCGCGGTGGTGCCTCCTGTGCCATCAAAGCCTCTCTAGGAGGAGTGTTCAGCTCTGGGACACAATAACCCTTTACAGAGCTGTGCCCACTCCAGACATGCCCTAAGGTGACTCAGGAGTACGACAGAGCTTGGTGACCCCAGAGGGCCCCCCCAGCTCTCAGTGGGTCCCTGGCACTGAGGTACCCAAGATGGGCATCAAGGCTCAGAGCTAGAGGGATTGCAGGGGGGGCACGCAGGATGGCACAACCCCAAGGGGCTGATGTTTGCATCCACACCTCTCTCACCTCTGCAGGAGCATACTACTGCTCCAGCTGCCCTGGGCACATACCCCAGCCACTGCCCCATCAGTTTCAACAGCTGCCTTTCCTCTGGGTCCCAGGCTCTTTATTTGCTCCCAAACACCACACTTATTAAGCTCTTCAAATGCAAAATCCGCAGAGAAGGTAGAGTTATGAGGTATAAGAATTACAAGAAAACCATACCCCAGCCCAGGTATTCAGTGATATAACAGCCCAAGGATACTAACATGCTACCCATGCGAACACATCCCTCATCCACAGTCAGCTGTTTGGTGCCAGCAGCAGGGATGTCTCCAGCCCCAGTACACCAAACCCGCTAGCCCTGGAGCCGCAGCTGAGCCCATCCCCTCCAAACCCGACACTGCTGCTCCTAGCTTTAAATGATTTTCATGAGCAGCCAAACCTGCTCCCCCCTCAGCACTGGATCACGAGCTGGCACAGAATTCTTTTTCCCCCCTCGTCTCAAATCCCTCTTTTAAGTCTGGAAAGTTTCGCTGCTCCCTGACATTTATAAAGATGTATTCTGAGCAAATGTTAGGAGATAGCTCCTTTCAACATCAGAAGGCTGGGACTACCCCCCACCACCCCCACGTCAAATGGGAAGATTTCCTCCTGTCTTAAACAACAACAGAAAACCACAATAAAAGCAAAAGCCGCTGCTCTCCCAAAGCTGGCTTTATAGAGATATCTCCCCTTGACAATGTCATCTCTCTCCCTCTGCTTCTGCCTGTGCATGTGTGTTTCCTATAGACGGGTTTTGGATAATGCAGCAGGATTCTCTCCCCAGCTCTGATGAGGGTACCATGTGGAGGAGAGGTCATTAGCCATGCTGCTATTTGGTCTCCATCTCATACTTCAAAATATTACAGCTATGTTTTTATACAACTGCACACTCCCAGTGCTTCATTCCCTTCACTTTTCAGCTGGAAACTCAATTTTTTCCCCCCCAAGCTTCCAGGAAAATAATAATAATAAAAAAGTAGCTTAAAGGGCATTTTAAACGAAGCTTCTGCACCTGTGATCTCAGGGGGAAGGGGGGCTTCACCCCAGTTTGGAGGTGCACCTCTCCCAGCGACATGTGCCTGCTGGTATGCGGGTGTTGCACAGGCTCTGCTGTTTAATCTATTCGTGTCACTTCTGTCTCTGGCAATACAAACCAGCGATGTTAAAGTCTGACGATTTTAAACTGAACCAAAACCTGTGCTTTTTACTAAAGTTTTGGTGGGGTTTCTTTTCCCCCTTTTAACTCTGCTTTAATTTTTGGATAAAGTAGCGCAGGGGAAAAAAACAGACAAGAAGAACGGGGATATCCACAGTGTAATTTAGAAGTCGGGGGGACGGGATTTAAAGCTACTTAAAGATAACCCTGCGCATTTCCTTGAAATCCCAGTACTCCCTGCCTCGCAGCCCGAGTCCCCAGCACCTTATTTTGTGGCCCGGGCAAGGGGGTGTTCCCCCTCAACCACAGCTTTTTACGGCCAAGCGACTTTTGTCTCCTGGGTTCTAAACTGTTCCTCTTTCCTGTCTCCCTCCCTGCCGAGCCGCTCGGCGGCGGCGGGGCACCCCCCATCCCCGCGGAGCGAACAAAGCCGGGCAGCCCAGCGGGCACTTACCTGGGCTTGCAGGCAGAGGACGAACAAGTGCATTAACCTGGGAGGGGGAAAAGCGGGAGAGAGGTGTGAGCCGCGGGGGCTGCGGGCGCGGAGCGGGAGGGCTGGGTCTGCCGGTACTCACACGTAGCTGAAGAGCGAGGAGCAGGGGTCCATCGCGGCGGCGATGCGGAGCCGGGGGCCCGGGGCCCGGCGGCGGCGGGGAGCGCCCGCGGGGGCGCGGCGCTGCCTCAGCTCCTCGGTTCCTCTCGCCCTGCCGGCACGTCCTCGCCCCGAGGAAAGGAGGGCACAAGCGGCTACAGAGGGGAAAGGCCCCGCCGGCCCTCCCGCCCGCCCAACCCCCGGGGCGCTCGGCCGGCGGCCGCTGCCGCGGGGCGCCCCCCGCCCGCTCCGCTCCGCGGCCCCGGGAGCCGGCCAAGCCGACCCGCAGCCCCGACGGCGGGGGCGGGAGCGGCCGGGGGGCGGCAGCCGCCGCGGGGGAAGCCCAGCGGGACCCCCGCTCCCCTCCCCGGCCCGGCGGTACCTGCCGAGGCGGTACCCACGGGCTGCGGGCCAGGTGTGGCCGGGGCTGGCTCGGAGCTGCCACTAAGGGCCGGGCTCCGCGGTCAGTCGCCGGCAAGACTCCCTCCCCACTCTGCGCCTCAGTTTCCCCATCCGTAAAACGGAGTTTAAGGGCTGGGAGGGTGGGACGCGGACGCGGTTGGTCCCGCTGGGGGTTCGCCGCTCCGCGAGCGCATTGTGGATTGGGAGAGGACGAGCGAGCCCTCCCGGGACGTGCCAGACATTAAAAGGATTACCGGGGGAGGGGGATGGAGGGGGCCGGAGTTTCGAGAAGGAGTGAGGCTGAGCAAATACCGCAGCTGGGGTGGGAAGAGAGGAGCAGGACACCCCCTGCTTCTTCCCGAGCATCCCTGCCGGGCGCTTACCTTGTGGAGCGGGCGGGTGCCCTCAGGGCCGGCGGTGCGGGGCCATGGGGCCAGGCGGCGGCGGGACGGGGCTCAGCCCCGCAGCCCGGGCAGGGCCGCCGAGGGCTGCATTGTTCCGGCGAGCCCCGACCCTCCCGGCCCCGCCACCTGTTGCGTACCGGGGCGGGGGCTGCGGCGGGGCTGCGGCGGGCGGCCCCCGGGGCCGGTACCTGGCCGGGGCCGGGGCCGGCGCCGCCTGCTCGGCGCTGAGTGACAGCTGCTAATTTGCCGGCCGTGCCCCGCTGCCGGTCCCCGCGCTCCCCGCGCCCTCCTTTATCTTATCAGAGCCCATAATTACAATTGCTATTTTGCTTCCTCGAATCAGCAATCAGCGCTATCTGCCGCCGTTGGAGAGGCAGCTCCTGTCAGCCGCCCCTGAGTGACAGCGCGGCGGCTGCCCCGCCGCACAAGCACACACACCGTGCACGGCCCGCCTGCACACGCACACAGTCCTGCACACGCCTGTGCAGCCCTCCTGCACACGCACATCCATGCACACAACCCTCGCACACACACACGCATTCTCTGCAGTCCCTTTCACGCGTGCACAGCTCACACACGTGTGCAGCCTTTCCCATGAGGAACCCTCCTTCCCACACCCCTCACACACCATGCACCCCCAGCACAGACACATACGCTCCTCTTTGCTTACCCGTACCCCCAAAATATACCGCTACGCCTCACACACACACATACACACACACCCCAGCTGCAGCCATGGAACATTTCTCTCTCTCACGTGCAGACACTGGTACCCTACTTATGTGCTTTACCCCTTGCTCAGGCACCCAGAAACTCTAGACAGAAGTGCACTCCCAGCTCTCCCCACCACACAGTTAATGTGTTACCCCAAAACACTGCCTAATGGCACCTCTGGGAATGGATCTCCCACAGGTCTCACCTGATCTTGTCCAGCATCCCCAACTCTGAGGGGTGCAGAAGGCAAGCAGGGGAGTCTGAGCAGTACCCCATCCCTGGGCTGACCCCACAGGGTTCAAGGAGAAAAACAGGCCCTACATCAGTATCATCAGTCCCAGCACAGCACAGGGCCAGCAAATGCCTTGTGCTGGCCAAAATTTCCTACAAAATCAGCCCCTTGTTCATTTTCATTTTCCTTCCTTTTTTTTTTTTTTCTGTGCAAAAGGTCATAAGGATGTTTTGGGAGGGGGGGAGGGGGTCTACATGTAGAAAACAGGCAAAGTCTGTGTTTAACTGGAAACATTTAGGGGCACCACAGAAATGGGCAGGATGGGCACTGAAGGCTGAAGCAGAAGATGGTTTTCAAGGGCAGCAAACACAGATTTTCAGTCCAGTACATGGTCAGAAAAAAACCCTCCATGTTGAGCTGTGTGAATAGCTGATGTACTCCAGCACAGGTGGTACATATCCACCTCTTCAGGCTGCCTAAGGAAAACCAGGCAAAACCAGAGCAGGAAGCACTAGATACTCCTCATACTCTAAATCTCTACATTCAGACAATCCTAATTTTTTAATATATTAAAAATTCAAGGGATTTAGGCATTGTCTATTTTGAGGATGTTGTTCTTCCTCACGAGTGGCCACCTCTGCTTTACCCCTGGTGGGCACAGTTTCAAGCCACACGTCACCCTGCACACCACACTCTACTCAATAGCACCGTGTCCAGAACAGCCCAGGCTGCCTTAAATGGGGAGATTTATGGTGTCCGTGTACAGGGTCAGAGGCAGCCGCAAGCTGACAGTCCCGCGTGCCCCCTGCCCTCAGCAAACAGGCTCAAGTGCCAGTCATGGCTGTAAAATCAAGCTGGTGTGGGATCACCCAGGGGTGGCCACACTTCGTCTGACAGCGGATGACTGACGACACTCCTGCCAGCCATCCTCAGGCCCACAGCCAAAGCCTCCACAGCCCCTATCCTACCCTACCTTTGGGAATGGAAAAGACACGAGCAGGTTGGTGACAGCAGCCAGAGACAGGTAACATCACAGCTGCTGGGCTCATCCCACCTCTCCTGCTGTCTCAGCTCGTGGCCACAATCTGCTCCTTGCAGGGAAGTTGGCTGCCTTCAGATAGGCATTTGCCTTCTTCCCTTGGGCTTCACAGCCCACCCATGCTTGCATCAAGAGTGACACACACCTCTGCTTTTGTTTTTTAAGAAAAAACAAACCTTTTTAGATAGGCGCTCTCCTGTGCCAGGCAGCACAAGGGAAATCAGTCTGCCTGTCAGCTCCTTCACAGGCCATCTGAGATAAGACCCCTGGTCCCCAGGGTGAGGGTCCCCTCCATTCCCAGGCACTGAAGCTAAATGGCTTGTCTGGCTCTCCTGTGGAGAAGAGAAACTATGCCCTCTGCTCCTGAGACCAGCTGGGCCTCAGGTCAAACTGCTGTGGAGCCTGTGGAAGAAAGTCCTTCTTTGTCCCCAAGAAAGACCTGGGGACCTGCTGTGCCCCCAAGTGCTCCAGCAGCCAGTGGGCTGTGGTCCCTGTGGGAGGCTACTAGCATGGTCCCATCAGATCCTATCCTGCTGTCCCACTGCTCCACTGTCCTGATCTGCAGAACTGGGACCGTGTTTAGGCTGGTCAGGCACAGGAATTATTTTCTTCAGAGAAAGCTCATGTACGTAATGTTCTTCAGGGATGCTAAATGCTGCAGATGAAGCACCAGATAACAGAGACATTAGCTGCAGCCCTCCCATCCCTTTTCCCGCAAAGCTGAGGGTACCAAGATGCAGCTGCAGGGCTACAACACCAAGAAGGAGCAGAGAGAGGAACCAGGACATGGAGATGTCTGTCCCAGCCTGGCTGGGGTCCAGGCTTGCTCTCAAACTTTTCCTTCTCTCTCCCCTTTGTACCCCACATAGAGCCTCCTGGCAGTTGGGAAGTGTGAAGGCAGCTCCTGGAGCAACCTAGACTGCAGTAAGGCAGTAAGCTGACCAGGAGAGGACTTGGGATGGAAGGGGCAGCAGGTGAGTGACTGTGAGACTCTGGAGTAGTCTGTGCCCCTGTACAGCAGTGACTGAAGAGAGCACAGGGGGTGTTGTGGGAGGCTCTCCTTGTTCCCCCAGTGATGCTCAGCACTGAGCCCCCTAGTCCAGGGCCACCCCAGCACCATCCCTGCTCTCTCCCAGGATGTCCCTTTGTACATCTGTAGGATACAACTGGGTTCCAGCTTCAGCTTCCAGCCTGCTTCTTCATCATCCTCATCTGGCCCAGTCCAGGTCAGAATTGGTCCACTGACACCCTTCTCCTTGTGCAGAGTGAGGGATGGCAGCATAAGATGCTGTTCCCCACAGGATATCAAAGCCAGCAAGGTATACCTGTTATCAGCTCTTCCCTGAGCTTCAGCCTGAAACCTCCCCACAAGCATCCCTTATTTCAGAAAGGCAGAGCCAAGAAAAACAACACCAACCACAGCTTTAGGGGCAACCAGTCCAAACAGGGCTGAGTGGAGACAAGGGCTCCTAGCAAATTGGGAGTTCACATCATAAGAGGAGGCTGGGAGAATTTGGGGTGAGTGGAAGCCAGCAAGACACCCGTATTAGTTTTGCCTTTAACACCTCTTTTAGGGGGACTATCAGCAGACAGTTTCAGGCAAAACTATCTGTTGGAGAAGGAACCGGGACATTGCTGTCACTCCCAGAGAAGGGCCAACAAGCACAGTTCCCTGCTCCTGCCAGGCCATGGACATAGACAGGACCAGAGCACTAATCTCACCTGATGCAGGAGAGCAGCACTAGTAGTAGTCTGAGCTGGCTGGAGGGTGAGGAGAGCTCCTCTCTGCAGGTGCAGAGGGCTTGGACGGTCTGCACAGCAGTTGCCTTTGAAGGAGGACAGACAGTGCCGGCAGTGGGGTGGCTGGCACGGGGCTGAGGGTTAGCCAAAGGCTGAGGCACACAAAGGTGAGGACACTGAAGTGCGGGCAGCACTGCCCTGCACCCAAGCATCTCCCTGTGCTCCAACACCATAGGAAGGAGAGCCAAAGTGCACAACACCCAGGATCCTGTGATGCTTTACATACTTTCCTGGAGGATGCTTAGCCATAAACCAGCTTTTGCCACCCCAAGATAAACACACAGAGGCTTCCCAGCAGAGCCGGAGGGATGCTAGTCCATTCCACCCTCACCCTTCCCAGCCCTGCAGCCCAGTGCCCCCAGCCCTACCTGCTGATCCTTCACCACAGCTTTAATGGGGCGTTTCAGAGGCAACAGCAGCTCCTCCATGGCTGAGCAGCACAGAGCAGCCTGGGGCAATCCCGCTGCTCGCCATTAACCTGCCCCCACCCCCCAAAGGGAAGGAACTTGGCCAAACCCCACTGGGATGTGTTACATGGGAATGACCTTGTCTTCACTACCCACAGCACCAAGACAGCCCCAGGGCAAACGAGGAGCGGGAAGGGGAGACACAGCCCACTCACAATTAATTCTCTCTATTCAATTACTAGCAGCAGGGCTGAGGCATGTTTCGTGGGCGGTGGGAACACCAGGCTGGGAGACTACTCCTGTGTTCTGGTCACAGTCCCCTGGAGCTGTGCCCACTCCTGTGCGGGACCAAGCTTGGGACATGGCCCTGTCAGGTCCCTCTTCAGCAGTCCACTCTCACAGCTTTGTTTCAGGGAACTGGGCTGACTCCTCTTCCTTTGGTCACTTCCTGTCCCTCCTGCCCAACTGCTTTCTAGAAATGTGACCTTTGCTTCCATCATTTCACTCTGTGCTTCTGGAAGTGCTGGTGTCAGTATCGGCTTCATCATCTTTCTGTGGCAGTGATGCTCCTGCAGTTCAGGGGAGACAAAGCTAGGCTCTGCTTTCCATCCAGGCTAGCTGATAAGGAGGAGAGCTCAACACTTACAACAGCAGGGCTGCCAGCCTGGCAGGGGCAGCCTTGGGTGGGTCAGCATGTGGCAGCTTCACTCCTGGTCCCCAGGCACAGCAGAAGCTTATTCAGAACAGTCCATGGATGCACAGATGGATTTTGCAATGGTGTTAAGCATCCCCTGCATGGCTACATTTGGCTCTGATGAGACCAGTGCTATTCTCATCTCTGGCATTCCCACACAGAGTATGGGTGTGCTCAGATGTGAGCCAGGCAGAGCTGAGTGAGGCCAAGAGCCTTGTGGAGGGCACTGAAGGGGAGATACACACCAGGCCACATCCATCTACAAGGAGAGAGAACTGGGATGGCTCTGCAGCTACCCAGCTCAGGAAGGGGTCCATACAGCTGGGCTTGAGCTAGGCAAGCCAGAAACAAAGACCAAAGGCTCCCAGCAAGGACAGCTGATGTGGGATCAGCTCAGGCAGAAGGTGGCATACCTAGCCCTATATGATTTAAACCCAAGGTTGAGCATTTTCATGCAATTCTGCTCTGCTTCAAACAAGGGTCAGCAAACAAGCAGCCTGGCTGGGAATGGCCATGATGCATGTGCATGGGGAAGGGGTGACACACACAGACACGTGTATGAGGATATGTGCACTCATGGCATTTTAGGCAGCTCCACTCCGTTCCTGACCCCATTGCACAGACAAACAGCACCTCCAGGACCTGGTCTCAAGACATTCCTAGCTGGTATAACTTCATCAACATCGTAGCCCCAGCCCAAGCAGCAGCATCCTACTTGGGGTCTTCAGACACGCACCATCAGGCAGGCCTGGGAAGTGGGGGTGTCAAAGCCAGGCTGGGTGGGAAGGGGCTCTGCTGGCCACCCAGGAAGGTAGAAGCCATCACTCAATGCCAGGGATCACTGTCCTCTCTGTGGGACAGGCTCAGAGGCTTCTTCAGGGCCACGAGTAGCTGAGACAGAGATGCAAAATGCTGTTCCTTTCCTGCCTTGCTTCCTAGCCAGACAGGCCAGGCAATTCAGCTTTGGCTTGGATCCTCTTAGGAACAGGACTTCTGCACCCAGCCCACGGGGGGGTTAAACCTAAAACTAACAGCAGTGGCCCAGGGGGGCTGTAACTCTACCTTCATTTGTTTGCTTACAGCATCCACCCAAAATGCCCCTGTGTGTCTCTGGGCTCCTGTGTTAGTGGCAGCTGAACTGCTGACCCCAGGAGTTTGCAAAACACCAGGGTTGTGGCCCCTTTGACATCCCAGCCCGGCAGAGCCAAAGCTTATCCTGACCCTGGACCCGGAGAGCCAGGCCCCAGGGCACCCTGCATGGCCCTGTAAGGGCTGGGGCTTTGGGGGAAGGCCATGGGGCCAACAAGACTGAACCCCAAAGAAATGTCAAGGTGGACACACATCCCATCTCCCCTGCTCCTCCCCAGTCTTGGCTGCAGCCCCCCACCTTGTTGTGGACCACCAGCTCCATGGAACTGCTCCAAATCCCCTGCTAGTCTTTATCCAAGCCCAGCCCTTCATCTTCTGTCAGCCCTACAGCCCCTACTCCATGCTGGCATGGGGACCAGCATGGCAACTGTGCCCCTCTCCCTGCATGCCCAAGGCCATGTGTGGTCTCTGTGCCACCCTAAAGACTTCTGTTTTGGGAAGGTGGGAAACATATGATCACAGGTAAAGCCACAACCAGAGCCTGAAGACAGCCTATAACTGGTTTCTCCCCAACACCAGCTGTGATAGGGGATTTTTGCCCTAGGTAGGTAGGGGATATGCTGTCCTAGAGTGTGGCCATGGCATGAACAAGATACCCAAGCTCCCATCATGGTGCAGACACCATCTCCAAGCTGTGCAGGGATGGGTCAGGTTTGCAGAGACCTGGCCTAGGCAAAGGAGCAAACAACCAACAAAAAACCAGGGAGTTCATATGGAGTTTGAGAGCTCTCCAAATATTCTAATTCCACTTTTTTCCCAGGAGCCAAAATCCTACCTCTGAAGGGCCAAGCCCCACTGCTAGACCACATCACCTTCCCCTGTGAGCTGAGCACCAGGAGGTCTAGCAGGGCAGAGCTGCCACAGACAAGATCCCTGTCCTCTCTGCTCTCCTCATCCTCTGCTCTGCCCATCAGCAACAGCTTTTCCTATCCAGTCCCAAAAACCCCATGAACTGCAGCTCAGGGGTCTCCACCTGCCTAAGAGCCCACTGGAGGAGCAGGGATTGGAGGCATGGAGTGGTATGTGATGCCCAACAGGCCCTGTGCAGTGCCATCACCAGCAAGGATACCACAAAGCCAAATCCTGACTATCTGACCTAGGGCTCTGTCACTGATGGGGCTGGAAGCGGAGGACCACAAGGTCACTGCAGTGAAGTATGACCCTGCGAGGATACCTCTGAGAGATCCTAACCCCCTTGGGACCCAGCCCAGCTGCTCTGGGCAGGCCCTGTTCCCCCAGATGCCACCAGCCCTGGCCAGGGCGTGTGGCCGGTAGTGACAGTTCAGCCAGCATCAGGGACAGCCCAGCCCAGAGTGATTAGATTTGTGCCTCAGAGAGGTCAAAGGGCAGGGCACCTGTGACCTCCATGTATCTGGGCTGCGGGTGCTGAGCGCGGAGCTGCCAACACTGCCCCGTCGTGAAGCAGCTGTGCTGGGGATGCAGGAGGGGACAGCATGGGACAGCTGTGCTGGAGCCTCAACCCAGGCTGTCTTGCAGGGGGCTGTCTACCACAGCCCAACCATGTTCACTTTTAGCACCTGCTTTATGTGACTGTGAGTTTAAATCCACACAACCCCTGCTCCAACAGTACCCAGTACTTCTCCAGCTGTGCCCCCACTGCAAAGCATAAAGCCACAGCTGCCTGAGCAGCACCTTCATGGAAACAGTCCCCTCTTGTATTCTGGGCAGCACTATAGGGCTGGGGACATGAATCCACACTGCAAGCAGGCACACTGGGCAGCTATCACAGCCTGTGAATGCCCAGAGCACAGCCAGGCCATGGGCAAACTCCCCAGCCAGGCATCTCCTGTGGAACTGGGAGCTGGAGGAGCCTCTTCTCCTACCACAGAGTAGCTAGTGGGTGAAAACTCACACATCCAGGCTCCCAACAAACTTGAGGCTCCCTGGGGAGGACCCAGCACACGACTGAGCACCAGCACATGACCCCAGACCTGAGTTTCAGCTTCTGCATCAGACAGGGCCGTTCCCACACAGTGCATCAGCACCATTTCCCTTTGCAAGGCATATTGATGGGAATTACTGGCAGCCTGGCCTTTCCAGATCCTGCTGCTGTCTCTCTTGGTTGCAGTCTGTCTGCCCTGCCCCAGTGGTTCCCTGAGGCAATAGCAGTGGTACTTGTGCCCACTGCCCGGCAGGATGGAACTAGGATAGACAGCACAGTCAGCTAACACTGCAGAGAACGGGACACTTGTCACACCCACCATCAGGGTTGTCCCAGTTAAGGGTGGCTCTGCTGGTGGTTTTCCTGTCACCGCTGCCACTGAGGTGCCACATGCCACACAGCTCTCTGGGCCACCTCACAGAGCTGTTGAACCCTGGGATAAGGGGGAGGCTGTGTCTGCCGGGGTGTCCCTCTTCTTCCGCCAAAGCCCAGGAAGCCAAGACTCAGAGAACAGCAGCTTTACCCCAGATCAGCGTGGGAACCAGCAAGAGAGAGCTCATGGAGCAGGAGACCAGCCCCACCTACAGCACAGTCACAGCTGTGCCTCTCAGCCGCCCCGGGGACGAGGTCTAAGCCACAAAGAGTTGAAACCCAGCCAGAACTCTATTGGGGCAGGACCAACCTGGGACATCACAAGAAAAACCATTGTCTGGCCATGCTCAGCAGAGCAGCTCCCCATCCTTCTCCTCAATCCCTGAAAATGCAACTCAAACGTGACCTCTGAAACCAGAGCATCCTCTGGGAGCTGACGGCCTGGCCCAGCCACCAGGCTGGAGGAGGCAGCCAAGCTCTCCAGCCCAGTGAGGCTGCACCTGAGCCAGACCCTGCAGTGAGCAGCCCAAGACTTTCACTGTGTGCAGCAGGCTGGATTGGAAGGGGTATGGAGTGTGCAGCAGCGTGGGTGCATAGCCATGGTGCTCATGCATGGTGAGCCCCATACCATGTTTCTCTGCTGCATGGCTCAACCAGGGTTCAGTGTTTCCTGCTGCTGCCAGGGTAGGGAGGGATCCATTGCCAGCCCTATCAGCCCACAGAGCACTGAAGCAGCAGTAAGGTGGGATGCTCAGAGGAAATCAATTCCCAGAGCAACTCCAGAGACATCACCAGGACTGGGGTATCATTTGGCTCTCTGTATTGGCACCTCCACACCCTTAAAGGGTTCTCCAGTATGGGAAGCTCACATATGTACCTAGAAACACAACAACTCAATTGCACCCTCATCCCATGCCAAACAAGGTAGCCCTCACACCAGGAGCACCTCACTTCACTCCGTGTGCACAGAGAGCCTCCTGCCCCCCACCATCGAGTACTCCCCAGCCCGGCCATGCCCAAGCTCACCTGCTCTTAGACAGCCCTGTTTGTTTGCCCAAGGTATTTGCAGCCGGGGGCACCTGCTTTGATACCATCAGCTCCACGAAGGAAGCTGCTCACCTAGCGTGACCCCTGTAATCCCATCCTTCCCCGTTAAGTGCTGTGTGAGCGCATCCCCCTCCCAGCCTCCTGCCACCTCAGCATTTATCTCCCCCTCCCCAGGCTGAGCATATCAAGGCTGTGACATTGCTAGGGAGTAGGGAGCAAACCTCCCCAAGTCACTCAGACGGGGGCTTGGCAGTGCCAACACCCCCTAACCCCTCCATTACCCCCTCTCGGTTTGGGGCATCCCTTGTCCCTGGGCATTGCCCTGCAGCAGTATTGGGGACCAGGTAGCACTCACAATAAAGTATTGGGTTGGGCTGGTCCCACAGTGAGTTGGACATGCTTGGTCTCCTCAAGCCTTCTGCCACCTTCACCATGTCCCCCACGGTGCCACCTTTGCCCCTGACAGGACTGTCCCAGCTGTCCAGACACCCCTAAAGAAACCAGTACCCTGAAACCATTTCCTTCTACCATTGAAGAGGCCAAATGCTCCTTCATATTAGCTAGCACTGCCTCTCCCACCCCGTGGGAAGCAAATGTACCACCCTACAAGGGCCAAGCTGTGCCCACTCCCTCCACTCATCACTCCCCACCAGGTTCTGAGCCAGCTGCCTCCCCTAACCCTCTCTTCTAAGAACACCTGGTTAAAAAGGATCTACTGGCTCTTGTCTCCCTGGAGCCAAGCTGCAATGCTGGGGAAGCGCAAGAAGGATCAGGGTCCAGCAGATAGATTAGTCCCTGACCACTTCCAGGTGCACACAGCCAGGGAGATCTGCGAGGTGCTGGGGGTGCCAGCCCTGGTAGGGGCCGGGCACTGTCGCGGTACCAGCACAGCCACAGCGCCACCCGCAGCCCTGGAATCCCCACTCGCACCATCAGCACACCAGTGCCCTTCACCCGGCTCAGCTGCGGAGTGCCACGAACTTCTCCAGGCAACGGGATTTGCCGGGAGATCTGACAGCGCCCGTGGGTACGGGCACCGACCGCCAGTCCCGAACACACGGGACAGTGGGAGGAAAAGCATCTTCCCGGAGACAGGACCTCTGCCGGCCGGCCCCCGCCCTCCCGCAGGAGGAGGAGCAGAGCGGGATGCTGTTTGCAGCCGGGTCTGGCGGCTCCCGGTGCCCCGGGCGGGCCGGGAGCGGGGCCGCAGAGCCCGCCTGCCCCCTGGCGGTGCCGCGCCCGCCCCCGGTACCGGGGTAGTGCCGCCGCCTCTCCAGGCCCGTCCCTATCCTCTCCCCTCGCTGCTACGGGGTCGTGCACAAAACATGGGCTTCATCTCCCCCGGACCGGCTTTGTGCCCCCCAGGCAGGCGCAGTCACCTACCCTGGGGCTGGGATGCCAGCAGTCTAAAGAGTCATGGAATTGGTCCGGTTAGAAGGGACTTTGAGGCCGTCTAGTCCAACCCCTCTGCCCTGGGTAGGGACATCTTCCACTAGATCAGGTTGCTCAGAGCCTGGTCCAACCCGATCTTGAATGTTTTCTGGGGCAGGTCATTTACCAGCTCTCTGGGCAACCCCTGCCAGTGTTTCAGCAAGCTCATTGTAAAAAAACCCTTCCTTATATCCAATCTAAATTGACCCTCTTTTGGTTTATAATTATTACCCCTTGTCCTATCACAACAGGTACTGCTAAAAAGTGTGGCCCCATCTGTCTTATAAGCCCCTTTAAGTACTGAAAGGCCGCAGCAAGGTCTCCCCAGAACCTTCTCTTGATCAATCCTTTTTCCCTTGCTGCAAGGGGCATTGCAGCCTCCCTCTGGGACCTGAGCAAGGGATGTTTGGGGCCAAAGGAAACAGTGGGTAGGTGGAGAGGAGCTGCACAGGTCCCAGAGGAGAGAAACATAATCTAGAATGGAGACTGAGCTGAGGATCCACCCTGGATTTCCTACATAAATCCAGGCAACTGAGAAACTTGCTGTCCCATGGCATCAACAGAGCCAGCACAGCAGAAAAAGTCCATGGTGCTTCTCAGAGACAACAGCCAGTGTCTCAAGCAAGAAGGGCTGGGACAGGCATCGACACATGGGCCAAGGATGCAAGATTGGTTGCAGGGAAATCACCAGAGAAACATTTAAGGGCAGAACCAGCACATGTGGGTGAGAAGTGCCACCTGACTGAAGCACAGAAAGGATCAAACCCTCTCCAGGTACCCAGGTGTGGGGTGACATGACTCCTCAACAAAGGTCAGAGCTCAAACTTGCCCCACTGCAGTGTGCATGGGAGGAACCTGCCAGCCAGCAGTGACCCCTCTCCAGACCTCATGTCTGAGAGACCTTTATTTAGAATGTAAGAGCAATTCTTTACAAAACACATTGACCCAGAACTTCCCTCCAAATCACAGGCAGGCTGTGAGCTCCCGCCCCATCATAACTGCAGTCAAGGACAGAGCCTAGGCCCCAGTTTCATAATTCCAAGTGTATAAAAACTATCAAATTGTGAGTAAATAAAAGCAAACACACTAGAGTCAGTGAAAGTGCCTGTCCCACACCTGACTTTACATCCATGTGCTGGGGAAGGGGCCAGGACTGGGTGTTTCACAGCTAGGGAAAGGGGGTGCACAGAGCAGAGGTCCAGGACAGTAAGAAGGCACAGGGTAAGGATCACCTCCTCCCTCCTCAACTCCCAGAACAGAGATGGGGGAGAGGGGATATACCAGCAGCATCCATCCAGTTTTAGGATCAACCTCCCAGGGCTGTGTGAAAGGAGACGCCCCAGTGCTGGGAGCGGCCCCTGGTCCCCAGAAAGTTACAACAGAATAAAAATAAAACCAAAATAGCAAACGTTGAGGTCCTGGCAAGAGGTCTCTGAGGTAAAAGCCATCCAGGGAGAGAAGTCCCAGCGAGTACCTAAGAGGAAGAACCAGATTGAGAACAGCAGTCTCCAGCAGCACCTCCCACCCACACTTGCCACTTCAATATCACAGCCACCTGGACCCTTCCTCTGATGCTACCTGGCCCCTCACCTTGCCTGGAGACAAGTTACTGCTTCCTCCTCTACTTCTTGGCTGGCATAATAGGAGGAAGCTCCTCCTCATCTTCATCAGACAGGTCATCGTCCACCTCAAAGGAAGCATCTTCCCTGTGCACTGGGACACACAAAGAACTGTTACTCACCAGCTTACATCTGTGCAAATACAACAGGCCCCTGAGACACCCCAGGAGCAGAGAAGCTCAAGGAGCACTGAAGCAGTTTCAAGAGCAGCTTGTGGGTAATAAGCTATACCCCAGCTGGAGGGATGTCTCAGTGGGGAATGGTGACAGCCAGCCATGGGGAAAAAGGGACAGTGTGGGACATCCAGACCCCTTTTCCCATGCAAGGGTTTATGGCAGGAATGAATCCCTGATAGAGAGAGACCCTGGGAAACCAACACAAAGGAGGCACTGAGCACACATGCTGGGCAGCACCCTGTGCATCTCCCAGAGGTTCCCCGACCAGTGTTCACACTCGTGGGAACCCTCCATACCCCTTACTTCTCCCAAGCCCTTCCCCATCCTCAAGTGCTTACTGATCCTGTGCCAGCCACTGAGGTGCACTGGGCCAGAGCCTGCTGCCAGGCGGAAGGTCACCGGAGGCTGCAGCTTGAAGTTGTCCAGACTCAGCTGCAAAGAGCAGAGTGGAGCTGAGTTAGAGGCAGAGGCAAAAAGCAGAATACCCTGCAGTCCCCAGCACAGCACCTGGCCCAGTTAAACATGTCCCTCTGAGGGCACCTGCAGTCAGGCCAAGGCTGCCCAGGGCATTCTCTCAAGAGCTGCAGGTTCTAGGTAAGGATCCACAAACATCCAGCTCTGTCCAGTTCCCTGCAGCCATCCCCCCCTGAATCTTCAAAACAGCCTCTTACCAAGGGCTGGCATGACAACTTCAGATTTGCCACAGGCACAGCAATCTCCTGGTTCTCATGGTTTCGCCCAACAACTTCCACTACGTTGCACTCGTCCTTGGCACCATCTGAGAGGCAGACCTGGGTGGGAGAGAAGACTGTAAACTACTGCTCTCCCAGGGAACACGTCAGGGACAGCCAGGGCTCTCCATGGAAATGGAAAAAAAGCTCTCCCACAGCAATACCACAGGCCCAGATGTCAGGCAAGATATGAGGACGCTGTTCCACAAAGCAGGGAGAGCAAGGACTCCTCACAGCACTTGTCCCCTGACTGCCTCAGGGAGGGGTTCTGTGCCTTTCCCAGCTGGGACAGCTGTTATTGCAACCGTCTCAAGGGATGGCACCTGGGCTGTGTTTTTTGCTGATCTGATCCACGCTGGCAGGTCCTGTGCTCCCAGGACAGAAAATATCCCGAGGGAGAGCCAGGAATGAAGCCCTACATCTACCTGGGCTTGGAGAGCAACAAGCCACAGACCCAGCTGGTGTGGATTTAAGTGTGAGGCTCCAGCAAGGTCAAATACAAGGAATAAATACCTTCCTTCACCCCATGCCTGGAGTATTTCTTTGCTGAGCAGTCTCCTGCGATCACTGGCTTTGCACAAGCACCTCTGTACAATGGGTTAAACATGACACCCTCATGACACCCTGCCCTGAGAGCAGACAGAGTCAGGACCTCAGCCAAGGGAGTTCCCTTTTCTGGCCCAGCCAAGCAAGGTGGGGTGAGCCTGGAAATATGGGGTAAGGGCATGGGTGAGGAGAGAAGAGGGCAAGCACAGTTAATTTGCATTTCCCTTACCACAGACAGTGCCAAAATGTGGTCAGAGTCATCTTCCTCATCCACCTGAAATGTGTAGGATTTGGTACTGGCAGTCAGCTCACAGCCTGGAAGGAGGAGATCAAAAAAGCTGTAGCAAGCATAACACAGCACAAGGCACCACAGGCAAAGGGTTCCCAGGGCAAGCTCTGGTCAGGCATGCACATGGCATCCCTAAAACTCTTTATATTCTCATGTTCAGGAGCCTCACTCAGCCTCAGGCCAGGGCTGTGTGTTCCCAAGAGCTGTGTGTGCACTTGCCTCAGCACCATGCAGGGACAAAACCTGGTGTCCCCACAATGGGCTGCCCTGAATCTCAATGCCCAGGGGCACCCAAGGTCCTGGAGCACTGACAGGGCAAGGCTCTTCCCCTCTAGAGAGCAGAAGAGCCAGGGTGCACCACTGCAGAAAAGAGGGGAGGGAGCAGGCAGAAGGGTGACTCTGCTCTTGCCATCACCAGCAGAATGTTTTCTTGGGTGAGAGTCTGAAAGCAGAGACAGACACAGAGTGCAAGACCTCAGTGAGGAGGCACAACCCAAAGGGAGGATGCTGGGCCAGGCTGCAGGGAGCTGCAGTCCCTCAAGAGAAGTTTTGAGACATATTTTATTACATACTTCTCAGTTACAAAAACAAGGGAGACACACAGTTACGTCCTTAGTTCTTACGATCAGGATTCGGCCAACGAAAGGGAGGGAGGAAAGTGCCCTGGGTGTATTTGCTTCGTGCAGGATGATTCACCGATAGGAGACCCATCGGAAAAACACAGCGCTGAGCCCTGCATACCAGAGTCAGCACTTGAAAAGGCAGCCCGGGGCAGGACCTCTTCCTGCCCGTGCTTATATACTCAGCTCGCTGGGGCGAGGACCAAATCCCGGGTTCACAAAAAGCCCGGGGGGCTGCTCCGTTTCCCTGCCCAGTGCAGGCGTGTGCCGAGCTGCGCTGCTCGGGCCGCGCCACGGGCTTTGCGCAGCCCGCACACGTTTGTGAGCAGCGTAGGGCCACGTGTGCGGGGGGTTCCACAGCCCAGCCGAAATCCCTCCCAGAGAGGAGGGACAAGGCTCCTCCGCCCTGCGACAGGCGCCCACGAAACGCTGACGTGGGAGGCGCGGGGGATTAACCGGAGGAGCGGGAGCCGGGGCTGCCAACCCCTTGCCCCATTATTCCCAACCTTCTACACTCGCTAGAACACCATGACCCCACGCGGTTCCCCCCCCCAGACCGCCTCAGGACGCCCACCACGTGGCCGTTCCCTCCCAAGCCCGGCCATATACGTGTCTCTCCCCACTTCTCCTCCCCGCCGGCACGTTAATGCCCTCCACGTGTCTCTTCAGACCCACGTATCTCTCTTGCCCTCTCGCCCCCTCCTCAGTGTGTCTACGCTGCCTCCAGGTCCCTCTTCGGCCGCCCCACCGTCACTACTGCCCCCACACGTGTTCCCCCTCCCCCATTCCCTACCCACGTGTCTTTCCAGCCTCCACGCCGTCCCCATTACTCCTCAGTCTCCCTCTGGCCCGTCTCTCTCCCGGCCCCCCGTTCATTGCTCCAACGTGTCTTTCCTGCCCCCCAGCTCTCTAACCCACCCACTCCTCTCTCTTGCCGTCGTCCCCCAACTCCTGCCCACGGTCTATTACCCCGCGCCGTGTCTCACCTCCTCTACCATCTACGACCCCCCATGTGTCACTCTTCCCCCCTCGCCCTGTCCCCCCTGCCCTCCCGGCCCCCGGTGCCGCTTACCGAAGAAGACGCTGCCGGGGCAGGCGGGCCCGTGCGGCTCCATGAGGCGGCGGCGCTGGGAGCGGGTCTGGCCGCGGGGCGGGCCGTGCAGTGCCGAGCCGAGCCGCCCCGCCCCGTGCCCGCCCCCGTGCCCAAACCAAAAGGCCCTGCGGCATCGCCCCCCATCCTTCAGCTCGGGGCCGTCCTGGGCCTTCAGCGCTTACTGACGCCACGGCCAGCTGTGGAAATGCCACACGGGAAAAATGGCCCTTTACTGCCGGCTGCCCACCCACCGCCCTTCTCCCGGGCACCATCGCAGCCTGCACCATCAGCCTTCCCAGCACTCGGGAGAAGGCACAGGGCACCCACAGAGCCAGGAGGGCATAAAGAGGGGTATGGGGGACAGGAAAGTGACAAGGACTCAGGCAGGGGCACAGAGAGAGGGACCTGCTCATCTCTATCCCTTTAGAGCAGCATGACCTGACCCTGGGGACTGTGGCATCAGAGCCCTTTAGCGCAGAAGGCAAAATCCTACTTCAAAATCCATGGCAGGGAGCAGAGGGCGGGACTGGCCTTTCAAACCAGAAAGGGAAGCAGCCTGGTTGATGCTGCAGGGGTGAAGGGGAGCAGCTAAATTGAAACAAACTCCGCTAATGATGAGCTCACATCACATTCTGGGACAGAACCTGGCTCTGCTCCCACCGCAGAGACCTCTGCCAGCCCACCACTTGCTCTGCTCCAGCTGGACTGGGTTCAAGAAAAACACAACTGAAGAGGTTTGAAAAGCAGAACCTGGTCTCAGAAAAAGGCAAGCACTCACTCAGCAATGGTTACACAAGCACAGACATGTGCTTCTCAGCAGCTGCTCTCCACAGCCACCTGACCCTACATGACCTGTCTGCAGCCACCACCCTGGAGCAACTGGAGGCACGAGCACATTTCTGTGTTATGTTCCTTTAAAGAGTCTGATGCAACATCAGAACCCAAACCTGTCTCTCAGGGCGAGACGTATTGCAGAGAGGCAACTCTGTCATAACTTCATGAAACAGGCTTCAAGGAAACAAAGTTGCCTATATTTAACACAGTACCATTTGGTGAAGAAAACTATCACTTTTACATGGGCCAGGAGAAAAGTTTTTAACTGCTAACTTCCCTGCATAGTTTGTGTGTTATCCTGTTCTCTACACGAAACAGCTTCTGAACTGCACCACCAGTGCACTTGTACAGCAGGTGGACGAATTTTTGCTAAATGATTTTGCGGAAAAAGCAGCTTTTCATACTCTTTGCCCGTCCCTTTGCTTCAGCTACCTCAGTGTTTAGCTTCCCAAGTTAAACCTCAAGGATGTACAACTCTGGCCAGATTATGCAGCTATGATGTTTGCTCACTGTACACAGTGGGACACCCAAGTTACTTCATCTCACACCTTGTCTGTGCTGGCAGCTTGGTGGGGTTTCAGAAACCTCTATGCTGAGCAGCCAGCAAGGGAAGAAACAGTGTCTGAAAGGGTGAGGGAACCCTGCTTATCCTGGCTTTGCCAGGCACCAGTGACCACCTGTGAAAGAACTGATTTTTTACAGAACAGGTAAAGTTCAACAGGCACAACTCACAGACAGGCCAACAAGAAAGGCACTGCCACTCCAGAAGTCTTCAGGGTGAGACCTCCACAGGGTCACAGAATACCTGCCTCTGACAAGCAATCAACACAGTAAGTTGTCTACCAGACAACACACTGCTGCCACCAAAACCAGAGACAAGACTGACAGCTGATTCCAAGGGCATCCAACACTTACGGTATGATGTAACTAACATATGTTGCTGAACCATTTCTAGTTCTGGAACCTCACACACACAAAACACACATTTATTTACATTCAATTCTCAATTTTTATTCTATTTCTCGCATGGTCTTCAAATACAGTTTTACAGGTCTTCTGCTACAGATACTGTTGATCTAAAACAGATTAATGAAAGTGGCATTCCAACCTTAATGAAAATTCATAACCATGAAAGATATGTCAACATATCACTTTACAATTCTAGAATGATGGTATTGGCCTGACATTCCATAGGCTTAGACAATTAACCTCTATAATAATAACAAATTTATAGGAAGAGAAAATGTGGCAACTCCTTAAAAGCCAAGAAATAAGGCCACAAGCATCCTATACTGTAATGTTATGCATCCAGATAAAGTAAGTTGACTCTGGTATCCATGAAGAAACAAAATTCTCCCACCTGGTAAATCAAGGTATCAGCTACTCAACATGCACTCAAAGCTGTATATAAACTAGTGGCATTCAGCTCTGACTTACATGAAATCCCACAGCACAACCCCGTACCTCTCTCTAAAAATGAAATGACCTTGTTTCAACTGAAATACTTCACTACCGCATTAGAAATCATTCACATTCTGCAAAGGAAAAAAAAAAAAAAAAAAAAAGACATCCTGCATGTGACTGCACCAGAAGGCCAAATGCAGCATCTCCTTACAGGTCACAGACAGCATCACTGCAGTCTTAATGCCATTCATTACAGGTTGCATAACAACTTCTATGTAGCTGGAGGCTTTTAAGAGGAACTGAATTTCCTTTGTGTACCACTGAAAAAAAACCAGGAAAATTTAAACAGAAGATATAGACAGCTGATGGCAGCAGGTGAAAGCAAGGTACTGCAAGGTGCATACCATTGGCCAATCACCTGCCTGGGACACTGGGACTTCTGTGAAATACCATTTTCATAAATGATGCAACTACCTGACTACCAGGTCCCATACTACACGGGTTCCATCCCATAACCAAGCATGTCCACCCTGGGTAAAAACATTAAACTTCTGGAACATTTAAAAGTAGGTAACCATTTAAATAATGTGTAAAAATGTGCTTATTGTGGTATTTCTTGTAGAAAAGTTATTTGATACAAATGTGCAGGACTTGAAGACCCTGATTTAATCAAACTAGTATGAACAGGCTTTGAAACATGGTGAGTGTTTCAAGGACAAATCCCAGTTGTGGGCCAGCTCTCTCTCCCTCACCATCTTTCACCCACAATCCCTTGCAAACATTACCAAAATTAACAGGTTCAGCAGAGCACCCTGTGAATTGCTGTTTCAGTCCCAGGAGAATGATACACTCAAGCAGCGACAAACTGCTATCTGAAGGAAGGGTTGGTTGGGATCTGCTCCCCTTTCCCGAGATGGTCAGTTCCTAGCCCTGGATATGAGGCACAATAAGAAAGGTCAGTGCTGAGGACAGACTTGTTCTCGATTGTGGTTTTAGGTTATTCAAAAGTGCCATCTTGGACCTATACCATTTCACTTTTCAAAAGAAAAAGTTACAAAAACTGGTAAACAAAAAGTTAGTCAGCATACAGCTAAGTTTATATACACTGAAATTTACAGGTTTGTCATTAAGTGACTTCTGCCACAGACCACTGCACATTTGTCCCTAACAAAACACAAAGCTTGAACCAATGGTCATTAGAATTGACAACAGGTCATTGCTTTATCAACAAGCGCAAAAGTAGTAAAAAATAGAACTGTAACTACTTATCTCTAAAATTGCTGATTGACACAAGCAATCCCTCCCATTTCTGCAACTTCCAGTTGCACATCCTGCTCTATGACAGAGAAAAAAACCTGCATCTTTATAAGTACTTCTGCCAGAGACCACTTTTCTGTTGACACATGAATGCAGAGAACTGTCGTCAACCACAGCACCGACTGAGAGGGATTCCTCCAAGGAGCTATAGCCCATGCAAGATTCCTTGGCACTTCACACAGGACCAGGAGAGGACAAGGTTTCTCTTTGTTAAAACAGTGTTTTCAGCAGCATTATCCCCTTCCAACAAATTACAGTCTGAATGTGTGATGGGTGATTTTCGCACAGCCCTTTCTACCAAGCTGGCTTATTGCTGGCTTTGTGCAGCTAGACCATATGAAGATCCCCACCACTACCTGCCCAGCTGTTACGGGTCTACAGTACTGGAACAGTTCGCTGTCAAACACATCACAGGCTTCTTCCAAGGATAACAACATCCTTTGGAAATCCTTCCATTTTAGCAATTTCAAAACAACCCAGCTTGCTGTAAAATTCCAGGATTCTTTTATCATCTGGTCTCACTTCACAGAAAGCCCCACGGGAGCCTGAAGAAGGAAGAAAGAAACAAAACGCTGTAGGAGAAGAGTTGCTGTAAAAAGCGCAGACATCAAATATTACTGCTTTAACACCTGCTTTAACATTTAAATCAGTGATCCAACTCCCCATGGAGCACAGTGGCTAAGAAAGTCCAGATTTATGGCAACATAGCTGACCATCCCCTAAAGGAACTGTGCACTGCAGACATCAGTCTGAACAAACCCTCTGCACACCTTTCATTGCACATACAAACATCCTGAAACGCCAACACTGGCTCCAAAAATAGCACTACAAGAGGGCACCAAGCGGCGCAAAGGAACTGTGAACGCCGGGTGTGCAGTAAGGCAGGCAGCCAAGCACTTCCCACACTGAAGGGTTTGGTAATTACCCACCAGTGCACACTGCTGCGTGTGAAAAAAAGCATCATTACCAATGCCAGCAGGGAAAATATAAACGTTTGTGCACTGTTCAAGATGTAAAAATGCATGCTCTCATCGCCAAATTGCTCCCTCAGTTCTGCCTATTTTCTAATTTGCAGGGTAATGGCTGAAGTGAAAAGCTACCTTTTACCAAGACAGCAGCAAAAGTCAGCTATCTGAATGCTTTTGTAATTATTTACCCAAATCTAGAGTGTCAGCTATGGCAGGAATCAAACATCTCAGGCTGACATGCAAATATAGTATGTTCACGTAACCCTCCCAAGTTTGCCTTGCATCCTAGAACTGACATGTAGTTAGGAAACAAGAATTCTGAGAAACTTACCATTAGCCTTTAGAGAAGAGAGCAGACAGGCCATCATACTTTTGGCCACGCTTGGATCTGTCACTTTTTTGTGGATATCAATCTTTATCAATGATGGGAAGTTGGCAAGGAACGATTCTGGCAATACCTCTTGTTCTTCATGGAAGCTCAGCATTATTTTCTGAAAACAATACGGGAAACAGGTATTTACTCATTATACAGCTTTTCATTTTCACTCATCTTTATCAGGGGAGACTGCTTTGCTCATGGAGCATACCTCCAAACCAGCAGGCTTTTCTGCTACACCTCTGATGGCCACTTAGTTCTTTACCTGCTCAACTTCCATTTGTACTCCAGATAAAAAGGCAGCCTAGAAAAGCTTCTCAGAGTGTCAAAGGAGGCATGTAAAGCTCCTTCTCAGTGACCCACACTTCAAGTGAAAAAAATACCATTCAACCCATAACCAACAGTTTGTGCAGAGTCATTCCTTTTCGTTTCTTTTATTTTTCCACAGGCAGTCATATTTTCACACCAAAACCAAGTGCTCTTCAATTTGTTTTCCCAACTTAAACTGATATGACTACCAGTGCCCTACCTGTAGCAAGGAGAAATCATTACTGCATTTAGTAGTAGAACACATCAGAAGCAATCCTTTATTTTCAAAATGTAATTTTCTCTAGAGTAAGGGGCCTTACATTTACTGCACTGATTACTACTAAAGTACACCTCAAGGGTGTATTACAAAACACAGCTGTAACTGATTAGTAGTGAACAATTTTACTGTCACCTTCTAATACATCAGATACTATGCTCAAGTCTTCAGAAAGGAACAAAACTGAATTTCACCGTGAGCTCAAAATGCAAGACAAAAAGACCCGCTTTAGAAAGGAAAGACTTCAGCACACAATTCTGATCTCACAGGTTATACCAACCTCTGCCTCAGACAGCTCCTTGTCACTATTTGGTTTTGTGTATTTTTCTTGCATGAAAGGGATCCAAGACATTTTGCATTTTTTAATGAAGGGAGTCACATCAACTGTTCCCAAAGCATAGCCACATATGCCATCCTCATCTTCTAAGACAAAGCAGTAATCCAGGCTGAGGGTGAGCAGACCTCCTACTAACCTGCAGGAAAAAAAAAGTGTCCAAATTCAATCAAAAGAAGGTCACTTGGATAAAGTATACCCCTTCAGGTACCCTGGAGAAGACTCTAGGGTCAACTAAAGAAGTGACAGAGTTCTCCACTCGTGGAATTAGTTCCTACAAAGCGTTAATTGACTGATCAGCTGTCAAAACTCAGCTGCAAGCAACATCTGCACCTCAGGATCCCAAAATTTAATTCCATATACACTGCTCTTATCCTTTTGCCCTCAGTTGCTCTGCTGCCATTACTTCCATGTTCTTCTATCTTCTCCTTTGGGTATTTTTTGATACCAGTTACACATCCCTTCTTAACTGCCTTCCTGTCACTCAGAGCAGACTCTCTATAAAATTCTATCTAAACTGAGACCAAAAAAATTCTCACAGTAGCTCATTTTACAACTCAGATTTAATGCCCTTTTTTTTTTTTAAACTTCATCTGTCACTGCCTAGAAGTTTGTACATGTACTTCAGAAAAGCTGGAGGCACTTGGCTGGGAGACTGGTCCTCAAAAACCCATCAATTATCTTAAGAACTACAAAAGATTGGAAAAAATACCAGAGAGTAACTACAGACTATGGACACTCCCATGATTTACTTTCACAAATCTGAAAAAGGCACTGTGACACACAGGTTTCAGCCAAGTCTATTTTCTAGCAGCTCACAACAGGTGACCAGTGCACAAACTGAAACGTAACTGCCAATGGTATCTTTAGGAGACCAAAACCCCAATTTCCTGAAGGTAAGTTTTATTTGTTTTATATATATCAAATGTTCTTTGCATTCTTCCCACAATTTTAAAAATTCAAATTAAATACAATGTCAGAACTTTATCTTTCAGAACCACCTCTGTAGGTCATTCGTTCCCAATACATACTTGTCTCCAATTAAATCTGGTAAACTATGGAAGGGTTGATCAGCTCCATCAGCATACATTTCTCTGCAGATCTTATACACAGATGCCTAAGAGGAGAGAAGATTTCAACTCATCAATCACATTCAAAAGCTAACAACTTCGTTTCAGAGCTATGTCATTAACAGCCACACTGTAACCTCGTACTGAGAGGTGTTTAAGTCAACACAGATCAAAAGTATCCATCTATGAGAAAGGATGTGTCTTCCCCCCACACCTCCTGCCCGAAAGTAACTCAAAGTTGCCTTCAGAAACATTGTGGTGAAGTTGAATGACTGGGAAGGCAGAGCTGGAGGTCAACCTCCTGCAGTTGTAACAGCACAAGATAAATCGTGAGGGTAAAGATCAACATCCTTGATATAGAGTCCCTTTACAAAACCTCCAATGTTTCAGTACAGCAACGTAACCTCTGGGAAGGACAGACACACCCAGCATGTTAAAAGGCTTTCAGCTGAATCTCAGAGTAAACTTTTGTATCAGTCGCACTTTAAATAAGAAACTTTATACCCCTATTTTTTTTTTGAAAAAAAAACCAAAAAGGCTTTTCATTTGACACTTCTCTGCCCTTTCATTAAAAAATAACTCCTCAGAAGAAATACTGTTTAAAACTGCATGCTTAGCTGCATCTCCAATTGCTAAGATGGCTTAGAAATATCAATTCCATTCTCCACAAAGGAACAAATCAGTTTAGATATATACAGTCCTGCACTAAGGTATGGAAAAGACTGCTTCTCTGCTCCTGAGAATAGCACAGGACAGAGCTTCCCTAAAAGTGGCAGGTAAAGGAGTCTTCACGTGCCAGTCCTGTCTGACTGGCTTCAAAGTCAGGACTCATTTAACTACTGCAAACAACCTAGATACTCATGTTTCACCTCAGTGTACCTACAAAGGCAAAAGTTCAAGTTGCATTAATCCTTACACTGTATAAACTCCATCCATACAGTGTTAGCTAACTACTGGTTGCTACATCAGTTTCAAGTATTCTCTTTGCTAAGCCAATGGAAATGAAACTACTCTACAGATGTATTCAGAAAGGAAAAAAAAAAAAGGGAAAAAAAGCGCTAATCAATAACGAGTAATAAAAAATTCTTGATTTTAAAGTGTCAAACACTCCAAAAAAGATTTGACAACAATTCTTTCAAAACCAGACCAAAAAGTTTATAACTGTACTTAAAACTGTAAGAACAGCTGAGCCATGATCACATTTTGCAGCTCCATTTTGAGATACAGTATCAACATTCTGCCTATACCACTCTGCAAGTGCCACAATAGTTACTGAGTGAACAGGTACACATACCCACCCTCTAAGTTTAATCCACTGCATGTCTCCCTGCTGCAAGAATTCCTCTACCAGCTGTGAAAAAATTTCACTTGCCTTTCATAAGCAGGGAAGGCACTCACAGATTTAAAAAGGTGGGGGGAGGTGAGAGGCTGGGAATCAGGATGTGGGTGTACACGTACTGTTGCACAGCATGTTGCCGAACCACAGGCAAGTCACTTAACCTCAGTTTTCCTGTGAGCTTGCATTTGTGCCTCATGCAAGATATCAGGACATCTGCTTAATTAGGGGAAGAAGGGACCAAGCAGTAAACTCTCTTGCCACAAAACCAAGCCCATCACTACCAACAGCAGTGACAAGTGTCAAAAGCAGTTACCTCATCTTTAGGAAAGTAGGGTCGTATGGTGTACACTTTGGAAGTGGGTGTTAATGGAGGTGGTTGAAAAAACAGGTCATTTGCTCCATCAATAGGCAGCAAGCGCTGTGAAAACAAAATACTTAATATGATTGTATGAACAACAAAACCCATCACTCTTGGGTGTGCACTGCAGACTCCCAAATTAACAATTGCTACTTGCAGGCACCCCAGAAGAAGGTGGGGTTGGTATGCTTTACAAATGCAAAGACCATATTTGAATAGAAAATATCCAATTGGTGTTCTAAAATATGCAATTGAAACAGCACATTAAGAGTCTCTTAATCTTAACTGCTTTAAAATACTTTTTACCAATCATATCTACACTGTCTCTGTATAAGAACATAGAATGTCAGGAGGAAAGGTTTGGTCTGAAGAGGGTTAACTGGCCAGAGGAGACGCTTTATCCCAAAAGCAATGCGCTGATTCAATTTGCTGCGCGCAGAGCACCTGTGAGGGGGGAAAAGTATAGCGCCAGAAAAATCCATGAACAAATCTGAACATGGTATAAACAGCGATTTAAGAATATTTGCCAATTGCATTCCTCGCAACAGAGCGCGTTACAGCATTATTTATAGAGGAACCAAAATTTGGATGACTATCCCTTTTTGCTCATGGAATTCCCATCGGCAGACAAGCATGCGCGCATTGTGCAATTGCGGGCGCAGATAAAAATGCTGTGCGACCTGCAAAGAAACAATGTGAAATGTACAACTAAAGCCGCTGCGCTTCGCATGCGCGTGGGACAGGCAGCATCTCCTTGAGAAATTACTGTAGAAAGGGGAGGAAAATTATTTTAAACCAAGCTGTAAGGCTAATGGGCTTTGGACCAGAAAGCCTTCGGCAGACCAATCCTTCCAGACCTCTGATGTGCAACAAAAGGTTTCTCATAAAACAAAGAAAATGTCATTCAGTTGTGAAGTCATATTGATACCTGGAACTCTCCTGCTAGACCACCTCTAAAGGCCCAGGGTTCTTGGTCTCCACTTAAGAACTGTGCTGAAGATTGACTACGACACCCTGTTGAGATCAGATCCAAGCGGAGAATGTTACGAGAAGGGGGATTTCCTGGGTGTCTTACATGTCCAAAAAGCTAACATACACTTGTGGAAAAAGCTCTCTAACTGAGCTAGAAACCGGGGCTTGGGGGAGGGCTGTAATAATGTATGACTTACAAAGATTTTGTGCTTGCGCACTAGCTGTAGGATTTCAAACTTATGGTTACCTATAACAGCCAGGTCTAAGAACAGGTGAGGCAATTCAGCTACACACTTCATTCTAGACCAGGAGGCACAAGAATGGTGCCATGTACAACTGTGTAAACCTCCCAGACATTTTGTACCTTTTTTTTGCATATTTGCACATTAATTTCATCTATGAAAAGATGACATCTTGGAAGCTATGTGGCTCAATAGCTACTATCGTAAATTTTAGATCAAATGCCATTATCACAGCCCTTTGAAAAAAAATGGACCTTTCTGAAGTCACATTTTAGTACTGATTGTTTCTAATCTTGTCAGAAAACTAGGACTGGCAACATATGCAAACAGTCTGGAACAGTTCAGGCAGCCAGAACAGTTGTACAGAACTGCACTCTTGCAAGAGACTACGCAGATTTATATAATCCAGGTCGTATAATCACAGTGCTGCTGGCACATTAAAAAGCTAAGTAGTGTTAACTGGAATTAACTCACAATTTAACTAGTATGCTCTGTTGGTCATTACTAGCTTTGCTTTTTAGTATCTTGACTTTTTTCCTTCACAAGCATATCGGATGCACCAGGGACTCCGCTGCTCAACCAGCCACAGCCGGCCCACTGCAGTGCTCAGCTTTAGTTTGTGCTTGCTTTAGAAAAGAATTTTACATTGGCTGTTTGAATTTTAACATTGTTCCGCCAGCACAGCACTGCAGCCTTCACCAACTAACACAAGTAACAACTCCGGAGAGAGAAGCAAAGCAAGTGGTATCTGGAGTGGAGATCTCAATTACCCGCCTAGTTTTCTGACAAGATGAGCAGCGCAAACACTCTTTTCCTTTTGTGGACAGCAATCTACCTCCTGTTCAAGTAACAGTCTCAGATCAGTACACACAAGTATGTTGTGCTAGTCAGAGAGTCCCAAAGTGTGCCAAGTTTGACATTTATGAGAGTTTAGGAAGATAGATTAAATAAAAACTACCCTAAGTATGGCAAATTTCAGAAACAATCCAAGCACCAGAATTCAAATTTGGTTTACTCCCAGATTTTAGAATTCTCACTTAAGAAAATATCCTTCACAAGGAGATTTAGTCAATAACTTGGAAGACAGTATCTGTCTCTCCTTTGAGACTACAACTTAACTAGCACTTCCAATTATTACAGTAAAGAGCTGCGTGAATGAAGAGCTGTATAAATGAAAAACAATAGTTAATGCCTTAGTCGCTGCGCAAATGTGACTTCAGTTCATGCCTGTTGCATATCTAATCTATCTGAGCTGCCTCACAGACAAAACCTTTCCATTTTAATTAATTAATGACGACGCGCTGTGAACATCTGGCGCTGTCCATCCAATAGCAGTAGAAACTTGTGCTGAGGATTCTCCCATCTGTACACAATGGGGAAGAAGACAATAGAAGTCATTAGTAATCCATAGTACTGTACAGCCACACTAATTTAAGGGACTGAATGCTAGCTGGACTTGGGAGGAGTGGTGAAGAAAGTGAACAACCAGTGGACCATTGAGCACACCATTGTGAAAACTAACTTGTTTCGATTTGTAGTGTACTTGATCTATTTTATCAAAGACCTTTGCTCTGCACGTATCTACATTAGTGATAAAAACATAAGCCGAAGACAAAAATGGCCTCTCTCACAGAAGCACTGCTAGCATTAGAGTATTAATCTGTAAATGTGAAAAAACCTGAATTTTTCAACTATCTAATAATAGTGTGAGTACTGGAACAGAACAGTGACAAAGTTAACAGAGTATGTGTTAGAGCTGGTATCTACTGTGAACTGCTCCAAATATTTGATGCATTTAGAGACTTGAACCCAACTTTACAGGGACATTGAAAACTGAAGACAACTTCAGATGAAATCAGTAGATAGTCTGATACTTCCAAAATGCGGTCTTAACCTGGGTCCTAAACATTAAGAGATTACAAAAATCACTGTTCTCTTTATAGAGCTTTGGCCTGGAGTTTTAAGCTGATTAAGCTATCAAGAAGAGAGCATTCTGTCTAGCTAAAGGTCAACACATAGCAAGAATAGTAAAGTTGGGGGAGTTGTGTTACACTTAAAATTCACAAACTAAACCTTTTAAACAGCATGAGGTTGTTAGAGAAATATTAGCATACTACAGTGCTGCTGAGTTCTCCACCTATGCTAGTTTTCTTCTCTGTACTTCGCAGAATGCAGTCTTAAAAGCTCTCTTCTTTTTTCAGCTTCTTCTTTTACAGAGATACATATTGGGATCAGATATTCAATAAGCACAAAACACAGTAAGTTGTTGGGCATGGACTGACTTGATGATTTAACAGCTCTTCTCTGTCCAAACTTGAACCTGCCAGTGTTTAAGAATATAATTTAAAGACAATCCAAACACTAGGACTAGACCAAGGTTGTGTAATGGTCAACCACTGTGAGGTTTGTGACAGTTACAGAAAGTGTGACTTAAGATCATCAGCTTTGCTGTCTGCTGTGCATCTCAAGAAACTCCACAGCATATTCGTTATAGTTGCACTGAAACCTGAAAGTGAAATGAGGTCACTAGAATTACCCAGGCCATGCTGGTGCTATCTGCCAATTTAGGATCCCCCAAAAATTTTTCAGGAAAAAAAACCAAAACAACCAAACAAGAAAGGGCCACACACAAAAAAAAAAAAAAAGAAAAAAAAAAAAACCAAAACAAACGAAAAAAGAAAAGGAAGAAATATTTCAAGATCATTTTAAGTCTCAGACTAAATCTGTCTAGAGAGCTCCACAATTTCCACCCATTACAAAAAAAAAAAAAAAAAATCAGTAATTTGTAAAGTGTTTAAAAGAAATTATTTTGCACCAGAATAGCCTTATGCTAAAGCTCGCATGCGCACAGGGCTGGGAGGATCAGCTTCCTCATGGCCAGGCCCACAAAGGTCTGTTGAAGACAGCAATAATGTTATAAAGACAGAGCAAACAGCAGATGGCTGATGTGGTCACATTTCGTAGTGTCATTTCCAATCATAGAGTGGGGTATCCAAGGAGGTAACGGCATAGTCCAGTGTGCATTCAGTCAAGAGTAAGTTAAAGTCAACACTTACGTGTCAGATGAGATTCAAGTTTCATTAGCCCAAGAAGAAAATCAAGGTCTCCAATCTTAACCATCCAGCAGACTTCACTTATAATAGCAAAGCAAACTCACTGCAAGCATTGCTTCAACTAGCAAGACAGGAAAACCTTTAAAACAGGGTCAAACCAGACCCCCATCCAAGAAGGCACATTTGCCTAATACTTCAGTTTTCCCCGTGGGCTAATTAAAAACACACATAAAAAATATGCTATCTGGGATTATAATGGCTCCCAATGCACCTACCTAACCACTGCACAAAAGATTTCACCATTGACATAATACTCTTGATATCCCAGACGTAGGAGTACATGTCATAAAGGATTGTCCTGTTGGCACAATTGGAGAGGCGAGTGAACATCCCCATCACCAAGCTGCACATCTCTTCAAACTTGGCTGCTCGGTTACGCCATTCTTCTATCTATGAAAAACATCCACAGGATCAAACACAGGGTTCTAGGGACGAGTGGTCCTCTAAATATGGAGGAAGACTATACAATTCATTACTTCATTTTACCAGCATTGACTACCACACCACACATGACTCACAGATATCCTCTATGGCTGTTAGAAGTGAGGCCAGTACCGGGAACATTGGTCAAATGCAGACACCAGACTGCCTTCACAGTAACATGGCACTACGGGCTTAAAACAGTAGATTCCACTGGAGGAATGAAAATTACTGTGACCTGTGGTTGGTTATACACTACCCTTCAGGTCCTAGGAATTAGAACACCAGTCTGTATTACAGACAACTAATAAAATTGCTCAAGATTTTCATTTAGAAGGACAGCAATAAGATTCACACTTACTTTTTCAGCATCCTTTCCTTTGCAATTAACACTGACAACACTGCTATTTGCTCTGAGCCACTGGAATTCCCTCAGCATCTGTGCACCTTTGGGCCCATGTTCATAAGGAAGGTAAAACAAGTCAGCAAGAAGCTGCAAGTCCTCCAAAGTCACTGGTTCTACTGTGTAAAGAGGCTTTTCATTCGGACCAGGCACAAAATGTTCTTTGTTAATTTGCTCATCAGTCTGCATAGGTGCAATGTCACTACCGGAGTCTTCCTGCATAGACATCTCTGGAGACTTTGACTCAACTATACTCTCCTTATCTGTATCCATCGGCTTCAGCTCCTCTGCCATCTTGGCTTCGGCAATATCTGTCAGTATCTGGTTAGCATTCTTGTCTGAGTCATCTTGTTTTTCCACCACCATGTCCATTGGTTCCTCATCAGATTGCTTCTTCTCCTCCTCCTTGGCCAAGGCCGGTGACTCGCTGTTCAGCGCTGCGCCCTGACTCATGATGGGTTCTTGGTACACCGTGGTAACCACTGTAGCTGCATTTAAAGAGGATGGTGCCACCAGTGGCCCTACATCCCCTACAGAGGTTTTAGCACCACTGTGAGCCACTTGCCTACCTGAAAATAAGAAGAAATAAGTTTAAGAGTTCTCAATATCTGTTAATTAACATTCAAATCAGCAACTTCTACAAATCACGTGTGATTTTATTACTGCAGCATCCAATCAGTGCAGCTTCCTGTCGGTACTTTGCCTGTTCACTTCTGCCACTGTAATTCTAACTACTGGTTTTGGTTTCTGCAAGTTTCCCTCCCACATAACCAGTAAGCAAAGATAGGATGGGGGAAAAGTTAGGAAAATTATTAATATTTATGTGCTGCCAGCAGCATTTCTGACTATGCCACCAGAATAAAAAGCTCTTAAAGTCAACTCTTTTCCCTCTGCATCAACTGACTTGTTAAAGTTGCTTTCATCACAAGTGCCAAAGGATCATGCATCAAGGTTGCTTCTGTTGATCAGTCAGAGCACTACAGGCACACTGCAGAACATCAAGCATTCTTACTTTTTTATCAAGGTTTCCCAAATTACTAAGGTAGAAGATATTCCCAGCTAAAAAGTATGTGAATTGCCAGGATCTATAAAATATTTTTAATTTAAATGCGAGTACTGATCATCTAACCCCATTTTTTTATCAACCCCAGAATGATACCAAATCATACTCACTGCTGTATTGCTGAGGTACCCCAAATTCCTGCAACCACTCTGTTAAGGCCAACTTCAGGGCCATTTGTGGGCTGTAGAGAACATCCGTTTCAATATCTTCATCGCTCCCCTCATTTTCCAACTTAATCTGGATCGAAACGGTACTGTCTTCAGTATCAGCTAGAGACAAATTTTTTAAAGTTATCATGCAAGTTTAACTTAAAACAATAATAAAAAAAAAGTTGTGTCAGACAGGGCATTCAATAACTCTGACAGGTCTTCTTTACAAAGAAGCACAAATTATTAGCCAAAATGGAAAATTACAGTGACCGTCAATGTTGACACAGAAACAGTGTGCAGGAACCAGACACTCTGGCATTCAAGGTTTCTTTTGCTCTGAACTGCTTCTACTCCAATGACATCATATCCATGGACACATGTCAAACTTGGGCACTAAAACTCCTTGCTGAGAGTGTTAATTATAGAGCCATAGATACTTCTCAAGACTAAGAAATTCTCTGATAATATGTGCTACAGATATGTCCCAGGAAGTCATTAAAGTCAAAACCCAGTATGATTCATAGGGTTAAGCACAGATAGAGCAAACACTTATGCATACTTACTCATCACCACATCTTTCCTCACTCCATTCATGTTAGACTTGTACCAGGTCGCAAGCGTGTGAATGGCAACATAATTGGCTTCAAATTCACAGTTTGGATTGGTCAGAACTCCCTTTAGTCGAGGGATGAGCTCAGTTGACCGACCCTTGTAAGGCCCGAGAAAAAGCCTCTTCTGATCATAATCATTAGCATGAATGTTATCCCAGATAACTGGTGCTCTCCTGATGATTTTAGAAACTTCTTCTATGGACTCTACTGGAATGTCTTTGGATACAACTTTTGGACCTAAGAGGGAAACAGGATAATCAGAGGGCTTTGCACATACTTGAAGATTCAATCCTCAAGTAGCTGGAAAGTTTATTTTATACTAATACTTACGAGAAATTCTTGTAACAACAACAGTGAATTAAAAGAAACAAGCCACCAAACCGAACATTTTTTACCTGTCCATAACACCTCAATGCCAGGGAGCAGCTTTTCTCCTACAGTTCGTAAATACGGTGATTGGGCAACATTCGGGTAACAGAAGGTTCCACAGTACTCTGCACAGGAAAAGAGAATGTCACTGTTGTTAGAAGAATGCACAGGTGTGACAACATACCCAACTGTCCCATAAACACACTGAGAGAATACCATTTGAAAAGAGAAACATCCATAAAATTAATCAGCTAAGGCACAAAAGTCTAAAGTATAAATAAAAGGGACATTATGAATGATAACTTCACATAAAGATCAGAAACAAAAGGTAGAGAATTTATTTAAAATTGCTCAAATGTCAAAATTAGAAAAAACTAATAAAGTCCATAAACAGAAGGCCAGGCTACAGGAGACAATATGCAAGAAAACTGGAAAACCCCAAGGCTGATTATGAAGTGCAAATATCTAAAAATATTAACACTGGAATACATGTCTCTTTAAAGTGGAAGTCTGCAACAGGACCAAACTACTACAGTGTAAGAGGATAAACTAATTAACAATAACAATATTGCTACTAAATTGACTCTTCCTTGCAACCATCCTCTGAACATAATGATTTTCTCTCCAGTACCTCACAGGTATTAGAGGAAGTTTGCAATTCAAAAAGCAATGACTGGACCCAAGTGCAAGTCATTTTTTAATAACTAAAGCAACCCCGTGACTAATGAAGTGGGTAATCTTACTAAAAACAGGAACCAGTGACAGCAGTGAGCACAGGCTGTATCTCTAAGAAAATTCTAAGAAACTAACAGCCAGTCAATTCAAGAGGCAAAAAGATTTTGGTTTAAGTAAAAAAAACCCAAAAAACTTCCTTTAACCATTCTATCAAGCTGCCTTCTTTGCTTGGCATTAACCCTTTCAGAGCTGCATAGATTTGGCAAAAACTTTGCACATATTTGAATAATCAAACCTGTCTTTGTAAGTCAATTTCTTCAATCAACCCCAAAATACTTCTTAAGGCAGTTACTAAATGCTAAATCGGCTTTGCAGCAAATAAGACTGAGGCTGAACCAAATGATTGCTCTAGTTTTACCTGTAGGACAGAAAAGGAATGTGTCGGGTTCTCCTAGGTATTGATAAATTTCATTTGTGATTGAGACTTGAGCATGAGCAAAAGAACTGAAAACTTCTTTGTCTGCTGCACACATGTTATGATCGATATCATCAAACAGCAGTGCAAAAGATCTGCAGCCAAACTGGGAAACCTAATACAGGAGACAAGAGCAAAAGATTTAGTTTGTTAAATTATTTTCATTTTTTTTTTTAATCAAACTAAAAATTTTAAATCTAACCTTAATCTTAAAGGGAAAGCTATAGGAATGGAGGAGAGAAGGTAGTGGAGGCAAGACAGACTTTGTTTTCTATTCACAATGAATGTCTATCTCTGGCCCATAGCTCTGCTTCTCTCAAAGATTAGACCTCTAAAGACCTGCAATCTGTTCCAGTTTTAACAACCCAAAGCTGATCTCACAGAACAGACAGCTGGGAAAAAAGCTAATTCTGTAATAGCTCTTGGAGAAAGGAGAGGAGTCAATTAAGAGAACAAAGAAGATGTGCATGTCAGGTCTGCCTGCAAAGGCGTTTGTTGTGGGCAAGAGTTCTTGCTTTAGCAATGCATCTTTGGTTTCAGGATTCCAAAATACTCTGAAAACAAAGATAGCCTTCAGAATCCCATATGAGACTTGTTCTTCTTTAAAAATCTAGGTGATCGCCAGCCACTTCTGCAATGCAACCCAAACACATCCATCGGAATTGTTCAAAGGCACCAAAACTACACCAGTGTTGAAAAGGTTCGACCTTTTGAACCTGGTGAAAAGCCGAAAGAGTAAGCAGGGTATTGGAGTTTCCAAACCAAGCATGTTGCAGCTGTGCTGTTTGTGTCACGCTTACCTGGTCCAGCTTACGTTTCAATGTGGATACCTCTTTAGGATTGGAGAAAGTGATATCAAGTCCAGGTGAAATTGCATAGATGAACTCTATTTCGTGTTCTCGTGCAGCTGATATTAGAGTCATTAGCTGCTCTGGAAATCAAATTGAAATATTTCAGAGGGATTCAACAATTTAAAAAATTCTTGGGCATCATTATAAGTAAATTATGAAGTTCAGATGCCTCTTTTATCATAATTTTTAAAAAACTGATTAAATTTCTTGAAACTAACACAGCAAGGAACACCAAGTTATTTGGGAGAGTTCTCAGAAATTATGCCAAAAGGAATGTAACAACTGTCCTTGTATTCTTATTTTCCATGTTAAATTTTTATAAATATTTTTAAGATCATCTCAGTACTGTGAGACAAATATAGATATAGTCTGTTTCCACAGTATGCACACCAACAGTTCTAGAATTATTACTCACTTCCCCCACACCTACTAACAGACAACTCAGTGCAGTAATATCACCCTGTGTGACAGTGGCTCACGTACCACTCATATCACTGAAGCCTGGAGCACACAGAAAACGTGGGTTTTAACATCACTGTGCAGAAGCAGTTGCTTTAAGAAGTAAACTTGAAATTTCATCTTCCACGCAATGAATAAAGAGAATTATTTTTAGAATATTTAACAATCTTTGCTGTTATTGGCAATTACCTCGCAGTATCCTTTAGATTATGTTTCTGCAGTGATTCAAAGTGGCCTCCAAGAAGGATTATTTAATTTCAAGAGTATAATTTTACCCCCCACCAAGGAAAACTACAATCCCCTCGGTCTAATAAAACACCACAGATCTCATAAATGCCAGAGGTGGATAAAAAGCCTCATACCAGCATGAACAGGTCTTATGTTCTAACTAACTAGTCAGGAGTTGTTTTTCTAATAGATACTTTCTTCGTTGAGACAAGGGCTTAATGAATTACATAAAGGGACAGGCTATTTGCTCAATCTTTTTTCTCTTTTCTGAAGCGAATAATTTCTACTTCAAATATGGTGCAGATGTTCAAGAGCCAGAGGAATAATTTCCCTTGAAAAAAAGTAAATCTCCTAAGACAAAGCCTTAAAGCAATTTCAGAAATTATCTGCAGTTATAGTTAAAAGAAGAAAACCATGCCTGTTCCAAAGCTGCAATAAATACACCTGCAGAATATTAAGAAAGAGGTCTCCAGTTACCTTTGGGAATGGCTACTGTGATTATACACACACAAATATACACGGCAATAACCAATTAATTCTAAAGTCTTTTACAGAAAACACAGAGGAGAAATAAAGGCAATTACCTGCTTCCTCCACAGAGTACATTTCTCGCCAAAACATCCTGTGCTTGTAGTCATCCTTTGGAGCATACAGGTATGTATTCAGTCCCCACTTCTGAAGTCTACAAACATAGGAAAAAAGCCTTCAAATAGCCTACAAATTCAGGAATTCTAAGTTTCACTTCATCTTTTTCTTTTACTTGATCTAATTGTTTTCTTTATTGAACATTGTGTTATACTATTAAGTCACGATAACTTATAGCAGGAATTATAGTGGACAAATTTGGTTCATGTAAGATGAAAAGGTGAATATGAGTCCCTAGGAATACAGATATTAGGCAAAAAGTTTCTCTAGCTTAGAACGATAATTCTTTCCAGGCTTAAGTGGAAGATTATGATTTCATTGCGATGGAATGTGCTGCAGTAAGAGGAAGCATGACTTGCCTTCTAAAAAGTTCTTTCCTCTGCTCCATCACCCAAGGTCTTCCATAAAATCCTATGGGACACAAGATTAAAATTATCCAGTTAGATTATGCCTGCTCCATGAAACTCTTCGGTTACACTCATCAGAAAGCTTCCCAAAGCAGAAAGGAAAAAAAATTAGTTAGCATTAGGGAAGTGTAATAACCTAAACTGATCTAAATTTAAAATGCAATTATAACTTGTTTCATTTCTTATGATCTAAGGTCATATAGTTTTGGCCAGTGAAGCAATTAGTAGAATACAAACTGTGTTCCTGAGCATATGCCCTTGACAAGTCAAGTCAGCGTTATTATAGCAGCAGACCAAACAGTCATAACCTAATTAAACTATCACTCCAGACACCTACAAAATAGATTTAATTGTAAGGTGAATACTGAAGACACTTGAAAATATTTACTAGCTCAAAACTGGTGGCACAGATTAGAATTTATATACATAGAGTATATAAATACATACTAGGGGAGATGATGTGCAATTAAAAAAATATGTGCAAGTGACTCAACAAAATGCTTACAATTTCATTTTTTTTATCCCATTTAATAGGCTCCTTGTCAAAATTAACTTGCAAGCTGGTATCTTTACAGTTCCCACATTTTATAAGCTAATACTATGCCTGTGAATAACCATATATAAAAGCCTCTACACAAGTCATTTTAGAACAGATTGTACTGAAAGTCTTGGAATTTCACAGAAATTGTAATTGCTTCTGGTTTTAAATCTAATCCTCCCATTCTAGAAACAATTTTAAAAAGCACCCTCAGTGCACTCTTAGTCAAGCCAATTCACTTAGACCTATGTGCAAACAGTTCAACCACAAGTGGGCACTTCAAAACAAAGCTTCAGCTTGGCAGTCCTTGCAAAGACCAGGGACTAAAATAACATGAAATTTAATAAGCTTTTATTTTCATATAGCATGGCCAATCAGTGGTGAATGATGCTCCTAAAACACAAAGCTCACAAGTTCCCACAGAACACCAGTTCAAAAGGCAGACAGTATCTTCATTTCCAGAGCTATTCACTGCTGTAAATCCGTAAGTATTTGGTCTCACTGAGGCCACAAACACCCTCCTATCACCTTTCAAAACTCCAAACTGACTCAACTGAAGCACTTCCTACACATTAACAGGTATTTCAGTTACATGTTAAGTGTACAATGCTTTTTTAAGCAGCTTAAAGCAGGTTCAAGTTTTAAGAATTAGTCTCTCAAAGAGCAATCTCAGACTGCCTGGCACCACGACGTGGCAAAGCTGAGATACTACGGCTCCTCACAACTGCCCAGTGGCAAACACAGGAGTTAAACAGGGGAACAACAAGAGAGCAGTTGTGAGGCCTGTAAACCTCCAGGTCTATTTAACCCAGAACGAATTTCTCATTCTCACCACAGTTTCCTCATCTTGACTGATGCTGCCCTGAAGAAGCTCAAGAACCCAAAAAAGGAACAAAAACTTGTGGGACCCAATGAATACCACCCATGTCTCATAACTCATTCAGCACATTTTTTGCTTTACATATACTTCTGTTTCAGACCCACAAGCCTGAAGCAGAGCAGGGACCACTATAACAAAAGGACATTCAGCTAACAAAAACTAATTAAATAAGGCTGAAGAGAAGAGGCTAATCTGAAGTGATACTTTTCCATCTGTCTCCACATTTCTTAGGTTACTACTGTCACCAGCTGGTGATGACTCTTGGATCTTTCTGTCCAACTGAAAATCGACCTGGTTTTGTATTACTCCATCAGGACTGTGTGTCAGGTTGATACAAAGTCAACAGATCATGCCAAATACCTCATCCCAGTTACCACACTCTCCATCACTAAAAGCCAGGACATCCTAGAGGCTGAGAATGAAAGCTTTGCACTCAGTAATCTTAGATCTTATTACTCTGCAAAACTCTGAATTTGATATCTGTCATAAGCCCTTCCCACTCTCAGAGTGTACAACCAGTATTTGGCCAATTCTCCTCTGCCTTTTCTACAAAAGATCCAAATTCTCCACCTCAGCACTTTAACTTCACCATCCCTCTAGTCTGTGTTAACCACTACTCTGTGTTTTAAGTATTTACCTACACTTCTGAAGTTAATTGCTGCTTTACTCTTAACCCTATAATTCCCCTGAGTCACTAACGACGTTTTCACTCGCTACCATTAACCTCATTCACCACAGGTTTGTTTTTCTGTCGGTGGTGGTTTTTTGTTTGCCTTTTTTTTTTAAACACTCCCCTATTCCTTTTTTTCCTGTACACTGATTATTGTTAGACTGGTAACTCCTAACCAGTTTTTGATGGCTTCATTGGGCAGAGGCCATTTTCTTACTTTGTTTTATGTACAGTAAACTCAAGAACACCTGCAACAAAAAATATGCAGAGGTGACCAACAAAGTAACTACCACCACCAGAAAAATGACTGTGGTATACTCAGTAGTTCCAACATAAACCTGGATGAACAGGTGATCCAGGTGTATCAGCAGGAACATGAGAAAACGTGTTGTTACAACATGTGTTTCTCTTCACTGATACCTGTCTCCAAAGCTTTCAATTTAGTCTTTATCTTCGCAGAATTTTAACCTATTAACCAAGTAAAGACATCTTTGTCCACGCTGACTGTCTTTAAGCCCTAGTAGATGCTAAAAAATAAAGGCTTAACTGGGCCTAATACACCTCACACAGCAATATTTGCATAAGCCGAACAGTCTTTTCTTTTTAAGATACAAACAAAAGACGTTCTGCAAAGCAATGCAGATACTGACTTTGATAAACTGCCTGTTTCCCTCTCCATTCCATCCCTTAATCATTTTGTTCTTCTACTGGAAAGCCATTATAGGTACAGAAATAATAAGAGATCATAGGAATGAGTACAATTTCAAACCAACTATTATGCTAGGAATAAACCATTTTTCTTGCTGGCTTTCAACCACCTACCTCAACCAACCTGCCAGAAATGCAGACAAATTCCATCATTAGTGAGAAACGCAAAAAGAATCACTTTATTCTGCAGCTTCAGCAACAATTTAAACCTTTTACTGATGCCAACTATGTCAAAAGTCAGAGGACTGTCCCACAGCCGAATTAAAATGACAAGCTAGAACACTTTGGAGAACAAGGGGCATTTAATATTAATTACAGAGCAGATGCCTGTGGAATCACATATTCCCTACTCGGGAAACTGACTCTGAGCCTCTGACGCGCAGAAAGAGCACGTACAGCCGCGATAATCGCGCGTGTGCTCTCTCTCTCTCAATCCTACCTCCTTCAGACCAGCAGGCGAGACACGGCAGTGCCTCGTCCTCTCCGAGGAATCACGGGCGCGCTGGGGAGCCAGGCCTGCGCTCCCCGCGCCGCGCAGCTGCCGTCGAAGGGCGCTCCCCGCTCCGGCACAAGCCCCGCGGGCAGCAGCCCCGCCCGGGAGCCGCGGCTCCTCCTCCCCCCCCCCTCCCGGCGGAGTCCCGGCCAAGAACCGCGCGGCACCTCCCCGCCGAGCGGGCTCCTCCGGGCGGGGGAGGAGACGGGCACAGCAGCGCCAGCTGGGACCGGCCCACCCCCGGCCTCCCGCGGACACCGAGCCGCCCCCCCTTCCCCGTCCCCCCACAGCCCCCGTCCCCCAGGGGACACCCCCCTCTCCCGGAGCTCCCACCTTCGACAACGCCGCAGAGGAAGCGGCGGGATCCCAGCGCCGTCTCCGTCTCGGTGTCGGTCTCCTCCCCGCCCGGCACGGGCCCCGCGGGGCCGGCGCCCGGCGGCTCCAGAGGGGCTCCGGGCACCCCGGCCGGGCTGGGGCTGCCCTGCGGCTCCTCCAGCGCCGCCTGCCCCTCCTTCTGCACCATCCTGCCGCCCGCCGCCAGCGCCGCCGCTCGCCGGGCCGGGCCGAGCCGACCGGGTCCGCTCCGTGCCGCTCCGCAGCCCCTTTGTCTGCGCCGCTCCGGGGCCGCCGCCGCCGCTTCCTGTTTACGGGCCGCTGCGCCTGCGCGGCGAACCGGCCCCAACCGGTCCGCGCCGCCTCGCCCGCAAAGCCGCCGCGCTCCGACCGGGGAGGGGAGTCCGCTGCGAGGGCCGGGAGAGCGCCCGGCTGGGCGGGAAGGGAGGGAGAGAAAAGGGGGGGGTGGAGGAGGGCGGCTGGGACGGCGGCGGCGGAGCGGGAAACAGCAGGACGGGGGCGCGGGAGGTTCCTCCGGGGGACGGGGCGGGCGGCGCGGCTGCTCGGCCCTGCGCGCGCGCGGGCACGCCCACACGCCGCCGTCCGGCGGCGTGTGGGCGTGCCCGCGCTCGCGCAGGGCCGAGGGTGAGGGCGGCGAGGCGGGGGGGGTACGCTCGGGTTTACCCCTGAGGCGTGACCTACTTGCGGAAGCTCAGCAGGGTCCGCCGGGGCCGCGGCGCGGATGGGAGACCGAGCTGCTGCTGCTGCGGGGTGGGGGGAAGGAGAGCCTCCACGGCCGCCCCCTCCCTCCTCCCCCGTACACACAGCACGGTCGGAGGTGTTTCTGCGCCTGGAAGAGGCTTGCGAGGGTGCTGGAAGAAGGGGTTGCGAAGCTGAGGCGGATCGCAGTCAGTCAGAGGAAGGGGTGTGAGGTCAGAGGGTGTCTCCCCCGGGAGACCCCAGGGCCGAGGAGGTGAACCTCCCACGTGGCTGTGGAAAGAAGCCAGCGGGGGTCATCCTTACAGCCCATGCCAGCAGTGGGGAAGCTGCAGCGGGCACCAGCCAACAAGGAACGAGTGAGCAAAGAGCTACCGAAAGACCTGGCTGGCGAAAGCCTGCACGCATCGCGGCAGACACATCACATTTCAGCCACGTTTGAGCTCTTCCCCGCTGATGACATTCTGGCGTGACAAGAAACCCAAGACGGCTGCATGTACAGCCCCGTCTGTACCTGCTCAGGAAGCTGCAGCAGAGCCCCTTGTCAAGGAGCATCTCTGGTTACCACCAGATTCAAGCTAAAGCTTTCAAAGAGCAAAAATAGAAATTGTATTGCTGCCCTAAATAGTAACTAGCTGAATTGTATTGATGCACAAGACTTTGCAGAGGGGTTAGAGAGGAGAAATGCACAGAATTTGGGTGGAAAATAAATGGGACTCTCATACCACCATATAGAGAGCTGGGCAGTGACTGGACCCTGAAGCTGGCATCATGCTCATAGCTTTGGTCATGCCAAACTAATCTTGCAGTAACAGTTCTCCCAGTGTTAGGATCTCATCCTTTTACAAAATGCTTGTATTTCTAGACAGTATTCAGGATGCTGGAGTGAATCACTGTCCCAGGCTGCATCAGCTGCCCATCCAGTTGCTCAGCTGTTTTCCCACATAGCTGCTATTAATTTTTTCCTCTGAAAGTTGGGAAAATGATGCCTGGAAACAACACAAGGGTGCCCTTTTCCAAGGACTCATCAGCTCTTATCTCTGTTTTTATCATAAACCCACTGACTTTGCTATTACCCTTAAATGCCACCTGCTCCTGACAAGGGACATCTAAGCCAGGGCTCAGCCCTGGTCACTTCAGCCCCTTTTCTGCCTTTTACTCTGGGGAGAGGGACCCAAGGGATCCCATCAGTGGCTCACAACATCCCTGTGCCACGAGAGGGCACATCCAGCCCTTGGATATCATTGCCCAAAATAGCAACCAGCCAAACAGAGCTCAGGGGATAGGATATACTTGGAAAAGTGGGTTAGAGGGGAAGGCGTGCCCAGGCCCATTCATACTGCCATACGCAGACCTGGGTGATGGCCAGCGGCTCAGAAAGGTCTCTGGAGAGTGAGAGGCTTTAGAAAGACCAGACTTGCCACTTTCCCAGTGCCACAGTGGTAATTCCACCCATAGCAGAGCCCATCCTTTTAAAATGTTTCAGTCTCCAGGCAGCTTTTTGCGTTGAGTTTCCAGTTCCCGGACCACAGACTGTATAGCGCTAGAGGATTTCGCTGTCCCATATCAGGTCCATAACCTTGTTCTGCTGGTTTCTTTCTTCCATGTTTTTTTCTCCTCTGTTTAGCTTCATTTTTTCCCAGTTCTCAAGGCTGCACTTTTCCAATGACCAGTGATTGCCCATCAGTTCACATCCCTAAGGAAAAGCCCTCCCCAGTCCATACCTACCTCTCCAAGGTGGTAGGTGACCGTCTTCCTGTTAGCTCAGCCTTAAATGCTATGTCCAAACAAGGGCCACCTGGTCCCAAGATCAGGTCCACCCAACAGCATCTCACACACCTGACAGCCCCACTCCTGAGATCTAACACACCTGATGTAAGAGCTTTTTAGCCTAAATGCCTACAGCCTCTTAGCAGGGGCAAGTCTGTATTTACAGGCCCATCAATGGCATGGCCAGGCTCAGCATACACCTTGTCCACTGTGCAACCTCCCAGAGCACCCATGCAGCCATAGCACCCCAAAAGGGCTGCCACCCTCTGCAGAAACCCTCCGTCCTACATTTCCCCTCCACCCCCACCCCAGACAGCTGACAGATGCGAAAACATAACGGTGGTGTGCATAGCGATTGTGGTTAGATTTTATTGGATTTTTGTTTGGTTTTTTTTTTATTTTATTTTTTTTTAACCCATATAATTGTTATAATACAAAATATACAGACTGGAGATGCCAAGCAGGTTGTGGGTCACCATGCCCTGGGGCAGGGGGTCACTCCATGCGACCTACAGCATGAGGGAGAAGGCGGCATCTGCTCCGTGTGGCGGGGGGATTGTGGGCACCACAGAGAGACTGGGAGGAGGGAGAACAGGGGGAAAGGGATGCAAGGGGTAAGGTTTGGGATACCTGCCCTCCCACCTTTGAGAGAATGCAAGTGGGAGCTCAGCCCCACGACAAACCTGGGAACAGGTCTGCAAGATGAGCAGTGTGTTGAATGAACCTAAAAAAACCCACGTCATTTCTGCGAGGTGAAGAATGTGTTGAATGAACTAAAAAACACATCATATCTACAAGGGATGGGACAGGGATGGTCTCGCTGGGGAGTGGCCCCATAGCTTTGGCTCAGAGCCCCAGGGGGGAATTCTAATGTCTCCAACACCAGGGGTTCAGCCTGGGTCTGGGGCCCAGCCCGACGTGGGTGCTGGCCTTGCACCCCTTCCCAATTTCTCCCAGACACCACAGCTCAGGTCAGCCCAAATCACCCTTGGCTGCTAAGGATACAGATGCTGGAGCCACAGTCAGGGACTGCCAGGGGCTGTGGAGGGCTTCTGGCATTGGCATGGGATCATAAGCACATGGGCATCACAAGCTCATGGACATCACTCAGCTATGACTTGAAGTGGTATTTGGGCAGGACAGGCCTGCCTGCACACACCCAGCTTCAGGGACCTGGTGGTGACAAGGACATGGAGAGCACCGGGGTCCCCAAGCAGGCTCTCACATGGCCATGCTGGGAGATGGGGATAAGCCCCCCTGCCCCTAGGTGACCCTCCAGCCTGCCAGCAGCATGGCAATGACTTCTGGCTGTCCCCAGCCTCAGCTGTGTCTCCCAGGAGTTGCCAACTCAATCATGTCACCAGCACAGGGCTACGCCTGAGGACACCTCTCTGCCCCATTGTTCATTCCCCAGCCTCTGGGCAGCAGATGGGCTGGGATGGGGCAGGGCCTGGGAACAGCAGATGATGCCAGGAGCATGGCTGTGAGCCCTAAGGGCCAGGACAGCCACCAGAGCCCAGCACATCTCCCTCTTCCATGTGTCCTCATACCCTGGCTTCCATGTCCTCAGGAAGGGTTAGAAAGGGTATCTCTTGATTGTAGCCTCAAAGTGGTTCCCTGAGGTCCCTGTGTACCAGCATTCCAAACTCAAGGGACAGGTTTGAGGCTGCAGCCCTCCCAGCCCTGCATCCTTCATTCTGGGGGACCTGTGCCACAAGAAGTCACCTCGGGGTTCCTTTAGTCTCCTCTCTCCCCTTGTCAGGATGAGCCTCCTAGGTCTAACCAGGACCCTTGGGGTCAGGGGATGCTCCCCATAGTTCATGCAGCAATGAGCCCCAAGTGCCCATGTGGCTGCCCTCTCCAGGCACGGTCCCTCTGCTCACCCACTGGCCCAGTGTCTGGACAGGGAGGGTGGCCAGCAGCTCACAGCCAAACATGCCAGGCACACTCCCCATGGCAGGGCACAGCCAGGGCAGGGGAGGAAGCCAAGGCACTGGGGCCCTTTGCAAGACTTTATTGGTTTCTAGACAGCATCACTGGAGGATTTGGGTTGGAGCCGGGACTGGGGGCTCCTGGGGCTGGAGAGGATCAGGGTTAGGGGAGCTGTGGCTGCACAGGGTGGTGTGCATGGGGAAAACCCTCTATTGCAGCCCAAGGCTGCGGCTTCCGCACCAGGAATGGGTGCAGGGAGGTCCATCCAGGTGAAATGCTCATCCTGTGCCAGCTATGCCCACGCTCCGATGTCTGGGAGCACCTGCTTGGGATCCCCTGAGGAAAGCAGAGCCAGCCCAGGGGAAAGGGAAGATCTCAGCGCTGACTGCATCTCCGGAAAGGGAGGCCCCTTCCTGTGGGGTGTCTGTGCAGCCAGTGGAGGGGAGGCTCAAAGGAAAAGTCAAGAGAGAGAAGCAGGTTCTGGGCCCAGTGTCAGGAGCGCTCGGCTGGAGGCAGGTCCGGGAGCTAAATCACACTGTCGAAGAGCTGCATGGACCGCATGATGTTCTCGTCCTGTCGGGAACAGGTGGGAAGTGGGCAAGTTGGGCACAGAACAGGAATCTGGGCAGCTCCCCCAAACTTGGCTCTAGCCTTATGGCAGCTCTGGCACATGCGTCAAGAGCCCCAGGGATTACAGGCAGTTTCCAAGCCCTGCTGGGATGCATGGCTCTTGTCATCTGTACAGGGATGACAGCACGGGTACAGTTCCCAAAGCAGATGCTCCAGCCTTGCTCCTGGGAGCTCTGGCATCATCCCCTCTCTGCCAGGAGGGAAGTGTGGGGGACAAAGGTCCCCAACAGTCAGGGTGGTGACCCAGCCCAGATAAGAGCTGCTGTTGGCTTTACCTTCTGGCAGGACTCCAGGAACTCCTCAATTGTCACCACGCCGTCCTTGTTCCGGTCCATTTTCTGCAGACAAGCACATCACAGGGGTCATGGCAGGGACAGCCCCAGCCCAGGGAGAGCCCAGTACCTCCTGCCCAGGGTGGGCACAACACACCTCTGTGCCAGCCATCCCCAGGCACTCAGCAGGACCAGCACAGCTCTGTTTCATCCTCAGTGTGAGGTGTTTTCTGCTGCACCCACTGCAGCCACTGGCTCAGTGCTGGAGCTCTGCTTCCCCAGGATATGCTCAGCTCACCTGGAAGAAGTTCTCCACATGCTCCCGGGGTGCTTCCTCCCGCATGGCCGGGTAGGTATATTTGCCCATCATGTCATAGATGGACTTCATGATGTCCAGCATTTCCTGATGGAAAGGGAAACAGGGTTGCAGGGTCAACACAGGGCTCTGTCTCCACCCAGTCCCCAACCCACACCTTTTTCGTGATGCTTCCAAAAGACCTGTGGGGTGTTCAGATGTTTTTCTGCTGTTTGTGTCCACAGTGTGGGCCATGTGTGTGCCTGCATGTGTGATAGAGCCCCAAAGCAGCAGACCCCTCATCTACCCTCCATCCCAGAGACACACCAGTGCCAAGGAGCCAGGAGGGGCATTTGCAAAGCTGAGCTCAGTTAAATATTGAGCCCCTGAGCTCTCCTCCAGAGCTCAGCCAACACTCCTGAGTCCTGTCCTTGTTCCTGACAGGTGCAGACCTGTCTGGACCCCCATCCCACCTCTTTGGTGATGCAGCCATCTTTGTTCAGGTCATAGAGGTTGAAGGCCCAGTTCAGGCGATCGTCAATGGTGCCCCGCAGGATGGTGGACAGCCCAGACACAAAGTCCTGCAAGGATGGATAAGGCAAGCAAATGGGAGTTACAGCCACAAAGGGCCTCACAGGACAGAGGGTACTGCCTTGCTTTTCCCTCCAGCAGAGGTGAACTCAACCCTAAAGCAGATGTGACCTCAGGCTGGGCTGACAAGGGAAATGTTGGTATCAAAAAGAGCCTGAGGAGAAACAATTGCTTGGCCCCATATATGTCCCACACTAGTCCCTTGAGTCACAGCACCCAAGAGGACAATGTGCACCAGAACCTACTGTTCAGCCAAAGGCTGACCAAGACCCAGCCACTGTTGTTTCTGCCAGTCTAGATATCATACAAGGCACTAACCAGAAAATACAGAAAGCCCTTTTTTTGTTGCTTTTCATTGCTTTTCTACTGCCTCTGGGAATTTAATAAACTCCACCAGGTCCTGCAAAGCTCTTCATCCATCTGCAACAGCAATGCTGCTGATCCCAGCCCCCAGTACCTGAAGAGACGTGCTCTTCCTGCCCCACTGCCATCCCATCGCCCCCTCCTTGGCCACAGCTCACCTCAAAGCTGACAGAGCCATCATGGTCGGTGTCAAAGGCATTGAAGAGGAAGCTGGCGTACGTGCTGGAGTCTGCAGGGAGAAGGGCAGTATGAGGGGCTGCTGTGTGACCCCCCGGCCTCACAGAGGCAACCGTGCAGGGCATGGGGACAGGGATGGGCACTCACCTCCCTGAGGGAAGAACTGTGAATAGATCTGCTTGAAGTTTTCTTCATTGACAATGCCACTCGGGCACTCCTGCCAGGGCCAAGCCACAGTGTCACTTCCACATTGCAGGAAGGGGGTGAGCATCCCCCTAAATCCCTGTGATTCCCTTGCTTTGCCTTGCACCCTGCCCTGCACACCTGGTAGGGTGGCTGGTAAGGCTGCTTTGAGCATCTCCCTGATTTTGTGGGCTGCACCCCTCTCTGGAGGGGCTCTGCATCCCAGGCACCCAGGAAGGGGGCTCTCTGCACCCAAGGAAATGGAACACAGGATCAGGTCTCCCCACTGAGCTCCCTGGAGGTAGGATCAGGCTGTAGCCTTATATAAACATCAACCCCAAGGTCCCAAAAGCCTTCACAAACACTGGGCACTGCCAGGTGCAAAACAACCCCGAGGAGGACATGGCAGCAGAGGTGGGGCTATCAAAGCTGGTCGAGGGGTACTCACGTTCTTGAAGCCTCGGTACAGGACCTGCAGCTCTTTTCGGGTGAACTTGGTCTGCTCCTGAAGCTGATCCAGCCCCTCGGGGCGGTGGCAAACGGTGGAGAGCTCAAACTCATCCTCAACACTGTCTGCAAGGAACCCAGGGGAAGAGAGGGCGGCTGAGGCCAGCGCTGTCCTGCCCTACCCTGTCATGTCAGGGGGTAGGAGAGGCATCTTGCACAGCACACTCTGTGCTCTCACATCTGCCCAGGGTGACACATTTTTGGGGTGCTCTGCTCAGCCAGAGTTATGTCTATGCCAGCAGGGGACACTCAGAGACACCCTAAGGGCAGACCAGGGACTGACACTGGGCAAAAGCTCCTCCAGCCTCCAGTACAGACCAGGGTGAGCAGAAAGGGGGTGTGAAACCCCTCCTGTGCTGAAACCCTCGCCTGCCTGCCTTTCTCCTCCCACCAGCACACACGTCTACCCTGTCCTGCTCCAGGGTTTGTGTCCAGCAGGAGAGTTGCCCCTCCAGAGCTCCCAGCCCCAGATGCCCCCCCAGCCTTTCTAGAGTCTGTCCTGCCCGCTGCGCCCCCACCTTCATCAATGGCTTCTCCCCACCATCTGCCAAGCTGCACAACCCCTGCCTGCAGCACCAGCACCTCCAGACCCCTCTTCAGCCAAGAGGGGCTGTGGTCCCATAGCAGGTACCCCATCTCTGTGGGACGGTTCAGCCCCTGCCCCTCCATACTCACCTTTTCCCTGGGGCGATTGGCTTGCACCGGTGGGCAGAGAGAGACCCTGACGAGGGGCTTGGACTCACCGAGGGGCCAAGCACACCCAGTGCAGGTGGTTAAGGTGGTTCTGCCCTCACTCCCTGCTCAGCCTTTTTCATCCCCCCGTCACACCCCCACCTCCAAACCGACCTTGAAGTTTGAGCAACAACCCCCCACCCCTCAAACTAGCGCCGGGAGGGTCCGGCTACCCTGAGCCTGCTCCCAAGCGGGTCTTGCCGCTGTTCATCCTGTTCACCCGGAGCTGCTCCGGGGAGCTGGAGAGGAAGAAAACCAGCCTGTCAGCAGGTGAGGACAGAGGCTGGTGCAGAGCCCACGGGATCGGGCCCCTCCAAGGCAGGATTGATCCTGACAGCCCCAAACCCAGAGCAGGGGAGAGGCGAAGGCGTCCCCTTCCCGCAGGCAGGGCCAGGGCGGAGAGCAGGCAACAGCGCCGCCGGGGACACACACACACAAAGGCAAGAAGAAGCACTTGCTTTCGCTGAGCGAGGGGATGGATTTGGGCCGGCAGCAGGGCAGCAGTTTGAGGAATCGCTGCTTCAGCGCTTTTTTAGTTTGGACTGGCGGATTGCCTGGAAGAAAGAAGGAGTCACCAAGCAGAAGAAGAGTTAACAGAGCATCAGCCCCGGTCCCGGCGGGCAGCAGGGTTGGGCACCCGGCGCGGGGTGAGTGGGGCCGGAGGCAGCACATGCAGCGTGAGGCTGGAGGAGCAGGAAGGCAAAACCCAGCCGAGGCTCTGCTCAGCCTTCCTGCTTCATCCCAGGACAAACCCGGCACGCGAATTTCCCTCCTTGGGAAGGATGGGGGTGGCAAAGGGGCAACCCTGCTGAGATACCCACACTCAGCACTTCTGCACCCCCACATCGGAGCGTGTCAGGGAGCACTGGAGACACTCAGGCACCCAGAAACCCATGAGATGGCAGAGCTGGACTCTGCCCTTTAACCTTGAGGACAAATATCTGCTCCCTGGGGACCGTCCCCATGGGGCAGTGCAGGGAGATGGGGTAGGATGAAGCCCAGGAAACAGCCTTTGGCTGAGCCAGGGCATTGCATCCTCCTCAAGCTCAGGCTGGGTTTGATCCTGTTGGCACCTGAGAGCTGAAGGCAAAGCATGCACCGAACCCTGCCATGCAGCCCAGACTGCAGCATGCACACCCACCCCAGCACAGCACTGGCACCCGAGGCCAGGGACCTGCTTTGAGACAGCCAGGAGGGATATAGGACTCAGGGCTTTGCCTTGGCCAGGCTAGGGGTAGGATGAGGTGCTCCCCACACCAGCCTGGCCCATGACCATCACATCCAAGTGGCCCTGCATAAACAGTAGGTCCCCTCACTGCACTGACCCACGTGCCACACCCTATTCCCCCATTTGGACCCCAATGACTTTTCTAAGCCCCATCTCTCCCACCTGGTATTGCCCCATGGCTGCAGACCCGCTCCCTCCCTTCCCACAGTGCCTCAAGCCAGCAAACTCAGCACAGGACTAATGCTGCAGGTGGGGAAGGGAGGAAGAGGAGGGGATGAAGGCCATGCCAGGCTCCAGCCCCCAAAGGGAGGCAGACAGCAGCATGGGGCACAAATGATATGAAAGGTGCAAAGTCCCTTTGGGTCTCTGGTGACACTGCGTTTGGTCCAAGCATCCTGGACATCTGCAAAGAGCAGGTCACAATGCCTCTGCATCCCAAACCCTGGGTTTGGAGTTGTTCCTCTAGGGCGCCAGCAAATGGGGCTTCTCTAGCAGCTTTCTCAGCCTTGGGGGGCTAAGATGAGCCCCAGATGCCAGAGAAATGGCGTTGCATGGTACCCAGCTCCATGACAGGGACATGAGTCTGCATCCAGTAGCTGCAGCCAGGCAGGTAAGGCTTCTGAGTGCCCACAGGCAGGACCTGGGACCATTTGAGATCACATCAATGCAGCAGGGCTGGGGTAGGCAGATCCATCATTCTGGGGGATGGAGAACAGCTCCAGGAGGTCATTGTCCTAGTAGGACATCACACAAAGCCACTCAGAGAGGAAAACTCTCCCAAAGGAAGTGTCATCCACAGCAGGATGCCAGGGATGTGCAAACACATAGGAATGAACAAATGCACCCCCTGGCATTTGCCAGGGGGTAACAGGCAAGAGTGAGGACCAGGATCGTGGCACTGGCATAAAAGGACAACCTGGCTCCTGTCTGCTCTGGGGTTTGCAGGCAGGAGAGGAAAGAGGATTCTTCCTTCCTAGAAGTGGGCATCAGCTGTGCATAAACAATGATTTTGTCCCAAATATGTTTCCAGGGCCTTATTTTGCAGAGGGAAAGGGAAATTGCACCTTTCAGCTTTCCGAGGATGCTTTGCAGCCAGGTCCCTCCAACAGAGCGGAGCTGTGGGAACAGACCTGGTAGGGAAGAGTGTCCTCTTTGCCCAGGAGAAGGAGAAGGGACAGGATGGGCAGAGCAACACCCAATGCCAGGGTGAAGGACCAGGGAGGGAGCAGGGCAGGAGGGAAACCACACAGCGAGAGAGATGCAACAGAGAGTAAACTGTGGTTGGACTCACAAGGGCAGCAGGTATAGGCACGTGCAGTAGGTCAGGTCAGGTGCAAGTTACACTTTAGTTTGTTATAAAGAAGGAAAAAGAAAAAAAAATAAAGAACATGGGAGTTTGCTTAAGGAGGAAACCAAAGGGGGCCCAATTTCAGGATCCCCAGGGCAGGGGAGGGAGCATGTTCAGCACATGCAGCTTAACAATAGGAGAGGAGTGACCAGGGCTGGGGCTTTGCTGTCCTGGCTTTGGTGTACCCAAAGGCTCTGCTGGGTAGGACACACCATCCCCTTTCTGTCCCCAGCATCCAAACCACAAGCAAATCTGGGGGCTCCCCCTTGCTGGGAAACAGCTCTGCCCAAAGACCAGGAGCGGAGCACAACCACGTGCTGCCACTGCGCACAAGGGACGTCTGCAGCACCAAGCTCTGTCCATGCCAGGAACAGCTCCCTTTCCAAATACCTCCCTGCTCTCCAGCCTTCTGCAAGGGCCATCCAGAGGCTGGCACAGAACAAGCCAACAGAAAGGGCTGGCAGTGTTTTATCTGCGGCGGGAGGGCTGCCGGGTTAAGCGGCTTGTCGCTTCCCATGCATCACTCCACAGCCTGGCAACTTCAAAATACACACACACACACATAGACTGAGCCTCCATCCTTGGGCAGCACAAGAAGGGGAAGGGATTTCCCATTCCCACCTCCCTGTCCTCCCCAGAGCCACAGCCACCAGTGTCCTCTCAGGGGCAGCTGGCTGAGAAGACTAATAGCAGACCCCTTCCACAGCACCCTCCTGCTAGAAAAGACCCTACAATAACAAACCAACAGGCAGTGCCAAACAACCCCCATCACTCTCCTCTTAATAAATGCATCATCATGATGGGTGGAAAATGTGCATCCCACAACAGCAAAACCCCCTACAGTGTTCCCAGCTCAGCTCCCAGGCATGGCACCATTCCAGGAGGGAAGCAGAGCACCAGCAGCCCACCAGTCATGTAGCCTCACAGCCCTTGCTTGGCTCCATGGGACAACACTGGGTCAGTCAGCAGGTCAGGAGGAGCTGGTACCCCAAGGCCGATCTGTCCCAGCACTCTGCCCTAGGAGCAGGGCTGGGGTGGCTCAAGGCTGCAGGGCGAGAGGAGCCTCTGCCTTTTCAGACAGCCTGGCAGCATAGGGAAGAGGTCAACAGCTCCCAGAATACATTCTTTTCTGTAAAAGAGCCTCTATCGCCTTCCAGAGCATCACCTTTTCCTTAGAGGCCAGAGGCAACTCCCCAGGCTCCCCCTGCCAGGCCATGGCACTGGGTCCATCTGGGCAGCAGTGCTGAACACAGCTGCCCCTAAAATCTGTGGCTGACAATCATCCTTGTGCAAGGCTCAGCTCCAAGCAGGATACCTCAGCCCCCAGCTCTGCCCACCCCTGGCAGTGCCCAGCCTCAGACAGTGCCACCAACCACAGCTCTCTGGGGTCTGCAGTGAAAGCTGGCAGGAGGAAGAGAGAGCGAGTTCCCCCAGCCACCCTGGAGGATGTCAGGATGGGTCCCACCAGCAGCAGCTCTGCAAATGACCCTCATCAGTCAGCAGTGACAGAGCCAAGTGTAATGAAGGTGCCTTGCAGCAGCCACAGGGGCTAGACAGTCATCCATCAGGGGAATGAAATCAGAGCTGGCATCTCCCAGGGCCAGACAGAGAGTCCCTGTTTCCGGGGGGTGGAACGGGGCAGTCTCAGCCTGGACACACAGACCTGGGAGGAGCAAAGCTGCCAAGTTAAACCTGTGGTTCATGGGACAGCAGAGGCTCAGGCCCAGATATTGCCCAGTGCCAGAGGGAGGAGCAGCTGCACGACCCTTGTGCTGAGCAGATCCCGAAAGGAGAAGGTAGGGCCATGGGCCAGAGGGGGCTGCAGAGCAGGGCTTACGGCAGTGCTGTCCCCATTCCCACCCCCAGCCCATGACAGTGCTCCCAGACAGCCTGGATGTACCCAAAGGAGATGCTGGCAGAATAGTAATTTCTTCAGGCCACACCATGTACGAAATTTTGCAAACAGGGAATGGGTCAGGATACAGGTGCCAAGGGACTGTGGAGCACAGGGGTTCTCCAAATGGAGCAGGTAAGGCTGCAGGAATGGAACAGCTATGTGCATCACCCTGCTACAAAACCCACACACAGGGACACATCCCATCACAGGAACATCTCTGGCAGCATGAACCATGGCACATCCAGGGTGCCAGAGAAGCTACCCAAAAAAATGCCCCAGCAGAGCAGCAGCTCCTCTTGGCTGCAAGCACCATGATTCATATGAGAACTGGTGCTCTGCATACCCATTATGCAGATGCCCTCTCCAGTAAGGCACAGGGACAAATCCTGGACATGCCCAGCCACAGCCCAGCCAGATCTCAGGCAGCTCAGGGACATCCTCCATGACAAGGGGTTTGAAAGCACCTCATGGGCAAAGTGCCTTCCTCTCCTCCCGTCCTTCTGCTCAGCCTCTGATCACTCCTATCCACACATCCTCCTATCACAGCTCCCACTCCAAGATCTGGATACCCAAGGGGATGTGATCTATAGTCCATTTATCTCACAGCATCCCCAGTGCCAGCGAGGAGGCAGAGAGGATGGAGGCAAAGAAACCCCAAATCACACTCACGCAGTCTGTTGGCAGCCCTTGTCTGAGCAGGGACTGTCTGTGGCACAGCTGAGGAAGGCAGCCAAAGGAAACAAGGCAGCAGCACCGGGCAGCTCCCTGCACTCCCACCCTCACCAGGCACAACCAAGAGGTCGTGTATCCATTGCTCTAACATATTTTGGGTCCTCTTCTTTGGCCACACCCAGCCCTGTCCTCAACACCCACCTGCCAATCCAGGAAGCTCAACACCCACAGCAGCCTCTTCCCTCCCCAGTCCTGGCACAGCCCCACAGAGAGGGCAAAGGGGCTCTAGCCTCTTTTCCCATGTTCCCCCCATAGCCACCAATTCCTGTAGCAGTGGGAAAGCTTTGTCCTACATGGTGCTGCACCCCACATCTGTTGCTCTTTTTCCCAGCTCCCACTCATCTCCCCAGTTACCTGCAGCTCTTTTTCCCATCATCTGATAGAGACTGGCCCTCTACAAACCATTTCCCCCAGACTCCAATAGTCCAAACAGTCCCCATCCCCCAGAAGCCCACAGATCACTCCATCCCAGTACCTCCAGAGCCAGAATTTCCCCACCCCAACTTTCTAGCATCCTGCACCAAACATCACATGTTTCAGTGTCCCCAAATAATCCCACCCAATATCCCAACATTCTGAAACATCCCCAGACACCCTCATTTCCCCAGCTCTCTGCACCCTAATGATGCCAGACACCTTAGACACCCTAATGCACCCCCAAATACCCCAAACCACACTAATCCTTCCAACCTCCCCCAGGCACCCTGCAGCCCTTGGGACAGGAGAAGCACCTCCATCACAATATCCCCATCTCATCGCAACCCCATCCCTGTCCCCATCCAGGGCACCTCCCCTGGCCAGGTTGATGATGCCCAAGGCGTGGAGTAGCTTGAGGCTGGAGCAGAGCAGCAGGATGATGCCCACCATTTGCAGCCCCTGAAGTTCCCAGGCAGCCTCAGCAGCCGACATGACCCCAATGCACAGCCCCAGCAGGCAACTGGTCTGGCAGCAACAGACCCAGCAAGGGAAGAGAGGGGAGGGCAGGGGAGGAGAGGCCTGCCTTGGCCCTCCCTCCCCTCTGGAGTCCCTTGGGGCACCCAGGCCACAGGGGAGGAGAGAGCCCACGGAACTGCCCAAGGGACTGAGAAGTGCCCGGGGCACCCCTGCACTACACAGAGTGGCACAGGCACCCCACAAAGGGGTGCAGAACTGGCACAAATGGCTATGTGTAGGAGGTTCAGCTGCACCTGACTGCCACCCTAACAGCAGCTTATGGTGGCACTGAACAGTATTCTAGGGACTCTCAAGCTTATCACTCACTCCTGGGATAGTGCTGCCACCCAGCCCAGGGACCAGCCCTGCCTACTACAACTCCTCTGCCCCATTGCAAACCATCAAACCCTCCTCCCAACAGTGCCCCTTTCATGCACCCACAGCATGGCACGAGTTCTCTGCCACGGAGCTCAGCCTTGTCAGCTGATCACCTCCACGGACACCTGCCATCCTCATCTCTTCCCTTATCATGTCCTGGGGGGAACATCTGCATCTGGGCACCAGCAAGTCCGCCACAGTCACAGCTGGGGGCTGCCAGCCCTGGATATCTTGCTTGCTGCTGGAAGGAAACGTGCCCCACAGGGTGCTGGCTGGAGGGAGGGAAGCAGGTCAGGGCAGACAGCCAGGATGGGGGCTCCCTGCAGCCCACCCAAAACCCTGCCTTGTGGGCAGCAGGACAGAGACCCCAGCGTGGCAACAGGGATTATTAGGAAGTCCTTCTTAGCTGGATGTCTATGCATCTCTCACCAAAAATCTGCTTCTGATCTGGCCACAGCCTGCCCTAGCAGTACAGCAAGTCCCAGGGCAGGCATCCATGGGGAATGAGACATTATCCTGCATCCCTGGGAGGCAGTGCTGCAGCCAAGCATGGATGGCACATCAGACCTCCTGCTACCTGCACTCCAGGGACCACAACTTCATACATCCCAGTCCAGGGCACCTCTATTCCCACCTGTGCCCAGTCTTGGGGTCTAGTCCTGTCCTTCATAGAGAAGAGGTGAAGGAGACCCCACTGAGCTCCCACAACACCCAACACAACTCTGTGCTAGAGAGCCCCAGCCTCTCCCATTAGACTTCGAGGTTTCACCCTCCACCAGCAAGCATGGATACAGAGAAGGGTTGTCCCAACAGACTCCTTTGCTCTCTAGATTTACTGCTTTTTCTCCAGCCTGTGATTTTCTCACCTTCCTGTGGCTGAGTGATCTCCTTACTCCTCAGTCTGCTGGCTCAGAGCCCGTCTCTGAGGTAGGACACAGCAGAGAAGGGGCCCTGCTCTATGTCCAGCTGGGTCCCCTTGCTCCCCTCTCCAGGCACATCAGCAACAGCAAGAGCAAGCCAGGCCAGAGGGAATTCAGAGGGAAGCAATGTGAAAAGTGATTAACACAAGGCCGGAGGGAAAAGAGATTCAACAAGCTAATTAGGTCTGGCTGGGCTGAGCAGGACGTGTCACCATGCAGCAACAGAGGCACAGGGCACACCGTGGGTGCTTGGGGACCTTGGGGAGCTCAGGGCTGGGAGAGCTGCCCTGCCCTGGCAGTGACAGCCAAGGAGACCCAGGACCAAGTCCCCTTCTACCCCTGCTTCACCCTCTCTAGGTAGGGTGAGACAGTGCATCCCATCCTGTGTTCGCAGGGATGACCAGGTATGACATCCCTCAGTGTGGAGCATGTGCAAGAGGCTCCACAGAGGGGAGATCTTCTTCTCCAGGATCCCAGTCCTGACAGGATGTGGCTCAGCTACAGCCTGACTCAGAGTGTAGAGCCATGCTGGGATCCAAGTTCAGGGCCTGATCACAGCTGCCACACATCCCTGCTCCTTTCCCTCCTTTGCAAGCCCTCACCATGAGCCAGAAGCTCTATCCTGATTCAGCCACTAGACCCTGCCCAGCCCAAGAGCCAGCTGAAAAACCTGTTATCCCCTGGAAAAGGAAAGGCAAGGGTTAAATCCACTGCACATTGGGAAATCTCTGATGCACCCTAGGGAACCCCGAACTTCAACCTGGAGCACCTGCAGCTGTCCTTGGCTAGATTTCAAAGATCCACAGCCCTGCAGCCAGCCTGCCTTCACCTCTGGGGTCTGTCAAACCCACCAGGCTGGATGATGCCTTGAGACCAGGGACCACAGCATCACATCCCTAAAGGCCAGTCCCTCCTTCAGCCACAATGCAACACTCCTGCCAAAGGGGTTCCTGGAAAGCAGGGCTTGGCAAGGGGCTTTGCTCTCACCAGCACCTCAGGAATGCTCACTTTCTCCCCTCTCTGGAGGAACCCTCACCCTGAGCCAGCCATCAGGAGGTGTCCATTCTGCTCGCTGCCACCACCCTCCTGCCTGGCATATTTGGGGTGCTGGTGGCACCCAGACAGGCTGCCACCCCCTCTCATTTCTCCCCAGACTCTGGAGGGGTTTGGTACCGTCCCCAACCCTGCTTCCCACTCCACATCCCCGGCTCTGGGACAGCAGCAGCACTCCCCGAACGAAGGCAGGGGCCAGCTCACCCCGTGTTGGGGGCTCTCCAAGATCCCCCCAGTCCTGCCTGCCCCTGTACAGACCCTGACCAGCCGAGGCAGGAACAGTCCTGGGCAGGCACCAATTATCCTGCCAACAGCAATCTGCAGCTTCATCTAATATTAATCTGAGGCTGAGCTACGCTGGTGGCTCTCCCGCCTTTTCCTTCCCACCATCCCCCCTCCCAGCCAGGACCAATTGCTCCACTCTGAATTATTGATGCTGCACTTCAGGAGCCAAAATTGATAGCGTTTCTCTCTGCCTGCCCCATCCCAAGTGCTTGGCCAAAGCAGGCTCTTGGCAGAGGGCTGGGACCCCCCTGCATGGCTCTTCCAGGAGATACTCAGAGGTGGGGACAGGCACAGTGGCACAGGGCAGACATGGAGTGACACAGTCCATCATTGATTATCCAGCTGGTAAACAACATCAGTTCCAGCATCAACAGCCCTGGAGATCCTGGAGCACAGTGCACTCATGGGAGACGCTCCATTGCTGCTGCCAGACAGTGGCTGTGCCTGTGCCACCAAGGCTGTGGCGGGGGTCCAAGGGGACAGAATGCCAAGCAGACAGGACAAGAGGGTCCAGACAATCAGCACTTCTGTCCAAGCCCTTGCTCAGAGAAGAGACAGCTCCAAGTGGAGGACAGTCTGCTTAGGGCCTCATCCAGCTGAGTTTGGGAACCCACTAAGCCTGAAGTTCCCCCAGGGGCAGACAGAGTCTGTCTGCAAGATGCTCCTGCTTAACCCATCTCCAGGGCTTGGGCATTTTTCTGGTCCCCTCTGGATGTGTTCCATTCCCAGCCCACCACTGTGGTGGCAGGACACCTCCCAGCACAATCTATCCACGGGACAAACCAGCACAGCCTGGGCAGAGAGACAACCACAGGCAGAAGACCAGCAGGGGACCAGCCAGAGCAGGGGAAGCACAGCAGGCAGCATCGATGGCTCTGGAGCAGGTGGCGGAGCCCCGTGTCCATTAGCAGAGCTGAGCCATTAGTGTTTGGTTTCAGGCTCTTTGCGGTCTCTGGGCTGTCACTGTCGACCGAGCCGTGGCTTGTAAACAACCCCTGAAGTGGACACAGCGTTTCCCAGCCCCAGACATTGCCTGGGACCTTCCACAGAGAGCAAAATCTCCTACCTGCTGCCTCTCAAGTCGAGGGGGGAAGTGACCCATGCAACAGCATCTCACCTCCATCCCAAAACACTTCCATTCACACACAGAACTCTTCACAGAGTGCCCAGGGCTCAGCTCAGCCTCGGCCAATTTTTGTCCCTCAGGCAATATGCTTCCCTCTCCTCTGAACACCTTTAGGCAATGGGAGCAGCTGCTGGCAATTCAGGGCACCTGGGTCCCATTCTCACTGCCACAGCTGGGGTGCATCTCCAGCCAGGCCAGCGACAGCTCCCCAGCATGGGAATGTAGGTAGCTGGGGACAGGCATGCCACTGTCCCCCCTGGAGGAGTGATAGCTGATGAGGACAAGGCTGGACACAGGACACTCCGTCTCCATTCTCCTGCCCTGTCCCAGGCCAGCAAAAAGTCACTTGCAGGTGGATGAGAAGTGTGCCCCAGGGAACAGAGGAGCCACACCAGGCAAGAAGTGGCCCCTGCCTTGTCCTATACCCCTCAGCAGGGTTGCTGCAGAAGCTGGGAGGCTCTCTGTCTCCATGCTTTCCACCACACCTGAGAGCTGTAGAATGGCTGCAGTCAATACCTGCTTTAGTCCAAAGCTTTGGGCAGCTACACGGGGAAGGGGAAGGCACCCCCCAAATCACCAGAAGAACTGGGGAGGGGGGTCCAACCTGGGCACAGTCAGCGTGCCCTCCCCTGGGGTTCACAAGGCAGGATGTTTGCCAGGCCAGCTCCTGCTTCAGTTTCCTTCCTGGTATGATCCACCCACCATGCTTTCCCGTCCTGCGAGCAGGTTTTCAAGATCAGAAGGAGAGATCCCCCCATTTGCTCCTTCCCTCCCCACCCCCAGGCACAGCCGACCCACAGGTGCAACCCAAGGGTGCTGCCGGGGAGTGCTCTGGCACTGTTTGTGGAGGGGAGCCAGCAATCACCACTACACCCAGCCCGTGTGAGAGTCAGCACTGGAGAACCAGAGCAGAGCATCCCAGGGTACCAGTGGACCAGGGAAACTGTCTGTCACCCCCTCACCCAGTGCCCTGATGCCAGGGGCTGGGCAGGCTGCAGCATCCTTCAGATGGGTGTGTGCAGGTATGGGCAGGGTTGGGGAGACCCTTCACACAAACTCTCTGGGAGCCCAGGGAGCACCCAGTCAAACAGTCCTGACCTCCCTCCCACCATGCACAGGGTCCCAAGAGCGGATCCAGATTCCAACAAGTGTGTCCTGCGCACACCACTCAGCATCTCGCACTGCCCGGCCCCAGCTGGACACCCCCTCTGTGTCCCTCCATCCTGCTCAAGGGCCACAGGGGGCCCTGGGGAGAGCCAGGAGCAGGGAGGCCAGAGGTGCCCATTGTGCCTGAGCCTGGCTGCTCCACAAACTGAACTCTGACACCTCGTGCACAGAGTGAGGTGACCATTGTCTCTGGTAACATCTGGGTCCTGTAGAGGTGCCGGAAAACACCCTGGTGCCCATATGCACACTTACACACAGTCCCAGCCCACAACACCCCAGCACACATCAAAGTCACCCCTATACAGCAGACACCCTGCCAGCCCTGTCCCCTCCCCACATCCTCAGCCACTGGGACAGGCAGGATACCCCACTCCTTGCATCCTATGCTCCTACAAGCAGTAGACGATCACCACGTCCCAGGACTCTCTCACTCTTTCATGGATGCAGCACTCTTGGAGCATCCTTGGAGGCAGCTCTGGACACCCACTGCCTGCCCCTCGTGTTCCCAGATGCGCCAGCACCGCCCACACCCGTTACCTTCCAAGGACACAGGCTCGAAGAGGCCAAATTGCTCCAGCACCTTGACGAAGAGGACCAAGACCACCAGCACCGCGATCATCTCAAGGCCTTCCAGGTTCATGGTGGGGGTGTCTCATGGCCCCTCACTCCCCCGCCCCTCCCCACCACAGTCCTGGAGCCCTGTCACCCCAGCACCACAGCCGCCAGGCCACGCATCCCCAGGGACACCTGCCCCTGTCCCTGGGGGGGGATCAGCTGTCACCCTTCTGCTCAGGGGCACCCGCCATCGGCTGAGGGCAAGCGAGGGGTCAGCGGGAGGCTGTGGCGGGCGGCTCAAGGAGCCACGGCCGAGAGCCCAGGCAGAGCAGGGCTGTGTCTGCGAGTAAGGGTGGAGAGAGGCCAAGTGGAGGGAGGCGTGGGGGGTGGCGGGCATGGGGGGGTTGAGGGGGGAAGGAGGCATGCCCTCCCATTCCAATGACACCACCTCCATCGATTTGCTTAATGCAGTTGCTAGGGAAACGGGCCACAGATATTAAAAGGCACTCAGTTCCCAGGGGGGGACACGGGGAGGGGCAGGACAATGGGCACTGGCTAAACATCCAGGATGGGAATGACTCAGATTTGTCCTCTGTGCCCCAGACACATGATTGCCCCACGGGGATCAACATGGCTGAGCATCATGGGAAGGTGTGGGGCAACAACTTCATCTGCCCCATTTCCAAACAGGCAGATGGGTCCAGCTGTTTTGGTGGGAGCACTAAGGGGAGATGCAAAGCAGGGCTGTGGGAACGGGTGAGAGCAGAGGCTGTGGTGCAGGATGCCCAAGACACTGCCAGACCCACAGGCGGTGCACCAATGACCAGGAGAGGAGAAGATTCAGGGATGCAGTGGGACTAAGGGACCCAGCCAAGGTCACAGAGCAGCTGGAAACAGAGGGTGAACCCAGACATCAGTGTACTTCAAGCACACATCCACACACTGCCAACAGGGCTAAATTTAGTTCCTCTGCTTTTTTTTTAACAGAATTCCAGCCATGTCCTGGCTGCTCAATTACAGTCCACAGGGATCACTGGGGAGCCAGGTGTCCGCTGGTCCCTGCCTATCACCAGGGCTCAACACCCTTGGGGTGCACAGCTTCCCCCAGGAACACCGCTGTCACTGCCCATCTCCACGTGGAGAATTCCCACATGGCACACAAAACAAGATCAGTTTTAACTCCAGCACCAGTGTGGCAGGCAGGGAGCAGGGCTGCCCCCCATGCTACCACTGCTCCCCACCCTGCACAGTTCCCCCCAGGTGCAAGGTCAGCTGCCCCAGGCAGAGGTGGAGTGGCCATGCCCAGGCTATGGGGCACACCTCCTGCCCAGCTCTAGGGCCCTACTGCCTCCACAAAGGGGCCTGCTGACAGGACTGGGGCAGAAATCCCCTTTTCTCCCTACTATCTTTGTGCTGGGTGAGAAATATGTCACCAGGGGAAGAAATGTCACCCTGAGAGGCCGGCGGGGAGAAAGGGATGGCAGAGGTGCTGGCTGTTACTGGCAAGAGCTCCCAGCAGGGCTGCCTCACACCAATCCCCCCAAGAACCCCCATATCCAGCCCAGAAGGCTGCAGGTTTGTCCCTTGGCATGGGACAGAGAGGGCTGGTGCCTCAGTTGCAGGTCATGGCATGGCCAGGCTATCTAGTGGCTCCGTGCCACCAGGCTCAGCATCTCCTGCCCACTTGGGATGTGCTCCCAAGGCTCTAATGCCAGCAGAAGATACCAGTGATGCATCAGAGGTGTCTTGAGGAGAAAGCTGAAACTTTTCCCTGGGGAAACATCTCTCAGGCTGGAAGTTTTCAGACTTGATATTTCCTTTTCTTGGAAAGAGGCAAGTTTCCAGGCACTGAGGCTGAATTTCATGTGGCTGCCTCCCAGTTTTGCCCCGAGTCAGTCCCTCCAGGCCAGGGTGGTACAGACCTGTTGCACTCTCAGAGAAAGTTTCCCACTGATGCCAACTGCATTTTTAAAGCCATTTTTCTTGCTAAACCCCAGTTACAACCCATTACCTCCTCAAGCCTCCAGCAGCTCCCAGTGCCAATGCCTGTCCTGCACACTGTGGGTCTATTTTTGCAACCTAGTTTTGACCAGATACAGAGCAAGAGGAGTCCTTCCAGCCTGAGACAGGGCTTGTCCCAGCAAAGAGGGTTTGGGGCAGCTCCTCTGCAAAGCAAACCTGCTGAGTCCCTGAATGGACCATCATCAGCCTCTCACATGTCTCGGCCAGCATTGTGGAATGCTGGGGCTGAAGGGCACAACAGCAGGTCAGTCACAAAGTGACAGCTTCCCCTCCTGCCCTTGTGCCTGTCCCACGCCAGCCATACTCCACAGCAGAGCAGTGATAAATCTCCCACTCACCATGTCAGGATCACACATTTCCATGCTGGACCCATTGATAAAAACCCTCCACTCTTTGCTGCCAGCATGACTGCAAGACCCCATCAGGACTGGCACAGGCACCTGACAGTGGTCCCATGTCCCAGTGCCGCACACCACGTCATAGCCCAGCTCCCAGCACTCCCAAACTCCCCAGGGTTTCTTGCCCAGAGCGCATTCTGTCCCACCGAGGACAGGTCCAGATGGGCTGGGTTCCCAGGGATGCTACTCCATCTGGAGCTGCCCCTAGCACGGAGGAGACACATGGGACCACATGTGGGAGCCAGACCCTCAGCTGCCTGCAAAGGGATTCTTGAAACCATACACACCCCACCAGAAGTGGGAGGGGGATTTGCCCCCCCATCCCACCAAGGGGCATCACTCCCAGTGGTGTCTCCTCACCCCTGCAGCCGGCCAGCATTTGTCCATGCCAGGGGAAGAGCCTTAAGGCCCTGGCTGAGTTGTGCAGAGAGAGGTCACACGGATGGATGGAGCAAGGAGACAGGAGAGGCTCTGCATGTCCTCACTCATGTGGCACCAGTGCCACCCCTCCTGCCCTGCTCTTTGCCCTAGGGTCTCACCTTGCAAAACTTTTGGCATTCACATCCTACTGCAGCGGGGCTTGGAGAGACCCTTCACCAGGAAAACTGGGACCCCTGGCACACCCCAGAGCTCCCAAACACACCAGCTAAGGACCAAAGATGTAGGTCATTCCCAAAGGAACCCAGAGCCCCAAAATGCAGGTTGAGGTCCCGGCATCAGCACTGGGCACACCACAAGAGCAGGAGGCTCCAGGGAGTCCGTCCGTGTCTCCATTTTGCAGTGAGGGGTAGCAGTACCTGGACACCGGCAGCGTGGTGGACCCTGGAGCAGCCCTGGATACTGCCACGACTCAAACTGGTGGCTGCCACTGGCGGAGCAGGACCAGGGCCAAGAGGAGCAACTAGGAGACTGAGGAGGAGATGGAGGTGCCCCAGAGAGACAGAGAGAGGGTCCCCAGTCCATCTGTCCCACACCAAGCATCTGGCTTGCCTCACCACTTGTTTCGTGGAAGCAGATGGGATGAGCCAGCATCACCCTGTCCCCCCAAGTCCCCAGCCCCGTACCTTCAATGCCGCTGATGATTTTGAAGCAGCGAGTGGTGAACCAATAGGAGATGAGGAGGAGGATGGCAATCAGGGAGGCATAGAGCAGGCTGTCGTTGTGCAGGGATGTCTTCTCCATGGCTCCATCCCCTGTGCCCACTTGTGCCCCCCACCCAGCCCCGCCGTGCTATCTGGGGCAGCCCTGTCCCGGCAGTCCCCCTGCCAGAGGAGCCGGCCACCGCGGGCAGGGAGGCGGGGGGCCGCACGGGCAGGCAGGCAGGTAATTGGGAGCGTTGTGTGAGAACCAGGCTCCCAAACCAATTACCTTAATTGTGCTCAGACAGCACATGGCAAACAGTTAAAAATAACCCTCCTGGCCCGGGGGGAGAGTGGCACCATCAGCCGGGAGAAGGAAGCAGGGGGCAGAGAACAGACGGGGCTCATTACCCATGTGGATGCAAGTCAGTGCCACGGGGCTAGCAAGGCATCACCACAGCTCAAGGGCTGCTCCAAGTCCCCTGCTGACCTTGGGATTCTCAGGGTTCAGCCCCTTGTTGCCACCTCAAAGGAGGAGCTGGAAGTCCTGGAAACGGGGCTCCCTAGGGAATGATGCTGCAGCCTAGGATCAGGGAACACCAGCATGTCTGCTGAGATGCTTGTGTCTGCCCTTGCTCCAGACATGGGGCCTTGAAGGAAGGTGTCTCTGCAATTCTGCCGTCCCAGAGAGCTGGGTCTCACAGAGAGGCTTTGGTATCTCATCCTCTGTGTCCCAGCACAGCACCTCCCCAGGGATGCTTGGGATAATCATCTGCTTTTCTCAGCCTGGAGTCAGAGCCAGACAGTCTAGTTCCCACTCTGTGATGCTGGGTGCACTTGGACAGTGCCACCATGAGTCTGGGCACACTCACAGATCCAAAACCATGTGGGATTAGCTGTACCCATGCCTGAGACACCTCTGGTCCCCAGACTGCCTTGGCCCCATGAGCTGCCCCATAGGATACAGATACATGGCTGAGGAAGACAGACCCAAGTGTTTCACCCTGAACTCTCTTTGTATACAAAATGTTCTACATCCACACTGCAGCTACAGCCAAGGGATGTGGCCACCCAGGTATGGGGTCAGGAGTACAGCGTTGCTCCAGCTCTGCCCATTTCGGAGAGCAGAATCCAAGCGTCCCGATCTGCCACTCCCTCCCTTCTCTATCCCCTAAGACCAACTGCTCTGAGCATCCACAGGTGACACTGGATAGGCTGGCAAAGTGTCTCTGGTATATGCCCATGGCTCAGCCCTGGAGAGGGCGGCAGGCCCTGTAACACTGCCGCAGGCACAGCTAGGCCAGGACAGGCAGCACAGGCTGGCACCAAGTGCCATCTATCCCAATTTGGGCTGTGATAGTAACAGCCATGAAGTATATGCCTCCCCCAGCCACCCCCACCCTGGCTCTGTAGTGTTGTTGGCAATGCAGCCCTGCCACCCAGCTAAATTTAACCACCCTACCAGCCACCCGCTGTGTGTAAATAGAAGTGCCTGGGAGCAGAGTTTGTTTCCCAGAAAGTAGCTCTGTGCACACAGGGTGTCATAGGCACACATGGGGCAACACCCAGAGCCATCAGGTAGCCAGGTGGCTGGTTCCTGTCTCCATCCTCCCAGTACCACCACCAGCAGGGGATAGGGAACTGCCCCCTCACTGTAAAGTGGGAGCAGATGGGGGACAGAACAGGGGAATCATCCATTGTCAAGGGACCTGTCTTTTCAGGAGGGGACCATGCACCTTGACCATGGCCAGGCTCTGCCCTGCTTGAGAACCACCCCTGTGATTACCCCTGTGCTCTTCAGCCAGTGCTGCAGGGTGTTAGGGCACTACATCCACAAAATGTGCCGTAGGACCTGCTGGACCAGAGTGAGGTGATGGTCCCTGGGCACAGCTGGGCAGCAGCTGCTCAGGTACTGTGGGTGATGCTGACCCACTGGGGGGCCAGCCTGATGGATAGGAGTTTCTCCTTTTTTTTTGTTCTCGGGGCCATCATCCATTAGGGAGAGTTAAATTTAGGTTAAAGCTGATCCCTTATTACCTTGCTGCTAATCAGAGCGCGAGCAGATTATTAATAAGCACATTAAAATATTGGTGAAATGCTATTTTTGGGAGGTGAAGTCACAGTTTTAATCTGGTTAATTGATTGAGTCATTTCTCTTTCCCCTCTCTGGTGACCTGTCCTTGGTTAGCTCCCCAGGGCACCCAACCGGGAGCCCCCTGCCCCAAGGCATGTCTGGTCAGGCACCCAGTGCCTTCTGCAGTAAGCTCCAAGGGACCTCCTTCACCTTTGCAGGGAGAACAGAGGGGCTCATTGCCCCCAAAAGGGGACGATGGGGTAAGTTAGCAGTCGGACACGGGACAGCATCCTGGTCACCCATGGACCAGAGCAGCGGCTGTGGAAGAGTGAACACTGTGGAGCGGAGAAGGTTCTGCAAGCCCCACATCCCACTCCCAACGTTGAGTCAGGGGGACATAGAGCTGCCTGGCTTTGGGTTTCACCCAACTTTGGCTTGTCTGAGAGTTTGGGAGGACATTGAAAAGAGAGTTTGCAGTGGTAGCCAGTGCCCCATTGCCAGCCATGCCCTCTGTGCCCATCCCAGCCCCGTGCATGCCCAGCAGGGCTGTAGGGACAGCCCTTGGTGCTGCTCAGTACCACGCACGGCCAGTCCAGAGACACAGTGGTGAGGAACACCCACTACAGCCCCAGTGCCATAGTGCCCAGCTGCAAAGCCCAGGACACTGGGATAAAGACCTGCAGGGTGTCCTTGCAGGTGGTGGGGATGGAAGCACACTGAAGTCCCATCCCCACTTCACTCCATTACCTGCAGTTCAGCCCCTCAAGTCCAGGGCCAGACTCAGCTGACTCATCCTCTTCCTCCTTCACTCCGGACTAGTTGGCTGGTGCCCAATGGAGCCAACTAGTGGGGATGGACCTGGCACTGCCTGTGGCACACCCAGCCTCCACAGCCTGGCACACTGCTGGGCCTGGGGGACTGTCCCCTGCTGCAGGGGGACCCTCCATCCCAGGGCTCAGATCTCTGTGGGCAGGAAGGTAGCATGCCAGCTGGGCATGGCTCACAGGGTGGATACTGCTCCCAACCCCCAGGACTGTGCCAAGTGCATCTCCATGCTGTCCCCGCCTTTCCCTGGCCCCAGGAATAGGCAAAGGCTGGGGAGACCCAGGGGTTTCCCCAGGAAAGGAGGGGCCAGAACTTGCAAGGGGTTTTCGGGCAGGCTGGGTCCTGGTAAAGGCAGTGCAAGTCCCAGGCCTGCTCCAAGGCATGAAACTGTCACGGGTGCCCAACAAGGCCTTCTCCACACTCATGGGAGGAAGTGCATACATGCCCTGGCACTGTTTTTGCTCAGAGGGACAGCCCATTGGTCCTCAGCAGGGCAAGGCCATGGGGATGGCAGCTTGCCCCCTGCACAGGGGCACAGGGACAGGAGCAGGAGTGGCACAACGGGAGTCCCAGCACACACAGGCACATGATGACCTCCCCAGGATGTGCCCATTGGGTTTAGGAGGTGGTTCTGGGCTCACGCTCAGAAGAGGGGGTCCTGGCCAACTGGCTAGTCTGTGCAGGGGCTGGCATGGGGGTGAGGGTCCTGCCACAGCTGTGACAGCAAACCAGGAGCACATATGCAGCTCTGTCCCCAGGACCAAGCATCCCAGGACACAAGCTGATGCAGGCACTAGAGTGTGTCCCTGCCTTGGCTTGTGGGGCACACCCAGGGCTTTCCTGGCCAGATGGATGGAGGGCACAGCTGTGGCCCCAGAGGAGTCAGATTCCTTCATATGGCAGGGAAGGGTCCGACCAGCTGCCATTTATGTGCACAGCAGTTCTTTCACGCTCCACTCTGCACCAGTCCCCTCCCCAAATAAAATATTCCCATCACCCCAGGTCCACAGGGGACCATTAGGGGCTGGCATTGCCTCCTGGAACGGTCTTCAGCTTTGCTCCACACGGAGCTCAGTGCAACCCCTCTGCCAGAGACTGAAGCGTTCAGCACCTAAACGGCATTTCCCCCCTCCCCAAATAACCCCGCAGAACTCATCAGACAGAGACCCCTCCCTCAGAACAGAGACCCCGTGTCCTCCGGGGCGGCACCTACCTTGGGAGAGAGTGCCGGTGACAAACTGATAGAAGAAGCGGATCACCCGGCCCAGCTGCCTCTTGCAGCGCTGCTGGCAGTGGCTCATGGCTCCAGCTCCCAGCGCTGGGGAGGGACCCAGCCGCACCCCCTCCCGGCCTCCAAACAGCCCCCCAGCTCCTCCGAGCAGCAGGCGATGCCCGGGGGAGGACAGAGCCTTCCTGCCCGGAGCGACCCTGCGGGCATGGGCGGCGGGAGCAGCCCGGCGGGGCGGGCAGCGGCAGCGCCCGGCAGCTCGGCAGCCGCCGGCCCCGCTCCCCGGCGGCGGGCAGCGGCAACTTTTGCGCGGGGATGCTCCGGTTCAGGGGGACGGCGGGACAGAGCGGCTGGCGGCGATACGCCTCCCGGGGCTCGGGCTCACGAAAGGTGAGAGCCGAGAGAGAGCGAGGTGCCCGGGCACGTTCCCCAGTGCCGTGCCCGCCCGCCGGCCCCCTCCGCACCGCAAAGTTGCGGGGAGCGGTGGGGAGCAGAGTCAGGGTGATGCGGGGGGCCGGGGAGCCCGGCAGTGCCAGCCAGCTCTCCGGCGGAGGCAGATGGACGCTTCCCTGGTTGGCAGAGCCTCGGGTTGCCCCTGGCTCCCGGTCCGCCCCTTGGCACCAGATCGACCCGGCACTTCACGCCCCGGCTGGCCGGGAACCAGAGGCAGGTTGGTATGGCAACCGGCAGACTCCACAGGTCCCGCTGACCAATGAGGCCCTGCTGCATCCCAGAGCCGCCTCTCTCCGAGAGCAGGGAAGGATGCTCCTTCTGGAGGGGAACCGGCACCGAGAGCATCCTGCATCCTTGAGCATCAGCCATCCATTCCCACTATCAAGTGCTGTGTGCATCCTGTATCCTTGGGCATGAATTATCTGCTCCAGCCAGCTGGTGCTGCAAGTATTCTGCATCCCCACATATCAACCATCCAGTGCTGCAAGTGTCCTGCATCCCTGTTGCCACAGCAATCCAACACTGCGAGCATCCTGCATCCCCGGGCATCAGTCCCCCCAGCACTGCAAGTGTCCTGCATCTCCAGGCATCCACTTCTGCTGGCTCCACACCGGGGAGGAGGCAAGGATGAGTGCAAGAATGGGAGGAAAAGAAGTCAAACTCCAAGACCACCCAGGCTAAGAGCTGCTCACTCCAAGCTCAGCCTGGCAGCGAGTTGCTACCTTGCACAGTATGTCAGAGCCAGAAGGGAGTCTGGCATGTGGTGGCGATGGGATTTCCCTGCTCCCAGAGCCAGCCTGAGATGCTCTGTGCAGACTCAAGACAACATCTCTTCCCCTAGTTTCTTTTTCCCAGCTGTAGTTCCATCTCTACACTGCATTCACACCCCACACAAGCAGCATCTATCCATTCCGAATCCATCCAGGCTCTATTATCTCGTAAACTTCATCTCTTATTAATAAGGAAGGAAGTGAACAAAAAAGGACCTGATGGAAATTACAGCTTCTTCTCCCTCAGGGATGGAAAAGGAGGTGGAGCCATGATCCAGCCAGGAACAGCCCAGTCCCTACCAATACCTCAAGAAGGAGCCCCAAGGGAAGGTGCAGGAGCACCACCACCTCCCACCAACCTTATACCAGGATTTGGTATAGGGTAACCTCACCTCCTGCTCCCCAAAAGAAAGGCCATCCCCTTCAAACGAAGCTCTCCCTATCTCTTATTCAGGCCACGCCCCTGCAAAAGATAGGCAGCCCCACAACGGAGTGTCCACACCATGGCAGGACAGTGTCCCAGGGTGGGGGGACCTGCACCAGGGGATGCTGCACTGGTCGCTGCATAGCTGAGCCAAGTTTGGGGAGATCCTAAAAAAGGCACAACACACAGCACAGCAGGGACTTGCAACCCTACAATAGTACATCCACAAAGCCCCAGACTGGGGAAGGGCTGCAAGGTACATTGTCATCACAAGGGGAAGGGGACACCCAAAGTAGAGTGGGCAGCTCAGCAGACAGACACAGCTCTAGGGAGAGTCTGTGAATGCAACACCCTGACTGAATCTACCTCTGTGAAACACCCTCCTCCACCTGAAAGCGCAGAAATTTGGGCTGCCAGAGGTGCCCAGTCCCCTTCTACCACCTTCTGGGGACAGATCTGGGGTTTAGGTCCCTTGTTCTTATCTACAGTATCCAGGAGCTCTGCTCCTGGCTTAACCCCACAACACAAATACACTGGGACAGTTTCTCTCAACAATCAGATCCCACGAGCTGTGTGATACAAGGCCAGATCCTGACAGTGCACAGCTCGCTCCCACTCTGAGGGAGAGGAGCAGCTCCCAGCATCACCGTGGGGACCACCCAGCACAACTCAGACCAAGGCAGCTGCAGCATCCCGAAAGCCCACGGGATACAGGAGAGGTGGCAGAACATCCACAGGAGGGTGCCAGAGCCCACAGGACGTGACAGCAAACAAAGTTTGCAGCTCGATCCCCAAAACCACCATATGTCTCCTTAGAAGCCAGGGACATGGTAGCAGAGTAGAGCCCAGCATCTGTGTCACCCATCCTGCCTCCAGGCCTGGCTGCCCACCAGCATCTCTGGGTGCTACAACCAGTCCAGAAGTGTAAACTGATTTCCAAAGGAGCATCACCTTTCTGGGCTGGCCCTTGGCTCACCAGAAAGCCCCTTATGCACTGACACTGAGACAGAAGTTCATGGGAACCACATGAGCTGAGCCAGGGGACTGTCCTCTCCCCCTGCACCCAGCAACCCAGAGCAAGTAGTCTGCAAGGATGATGCATTGCAGAGACATGAGCCAACTTGCTCCCATCCCAGGGCTCCCTTTGAGCACACACTCTCCAGGCTGGCACCAGGGACTGTGTGTCTTGCCCTTGCAGAAAGGCAGCAAAGCCACTTGGTCACTGCCCCTGCTCCTCCCTGACAAGATGAGCAGGCATTCAGTGCAAATCAAAAGTAAACCACAAGGCAGGGCTGTTGAGCCCACCTTTACACACTCTTTCCTGCTGAAGACATCAGCTGGGACACAGCCACCAGGGGTGCCACTGTAGGGTACATCCTGCCAGCTCCTGTCTCGAAACCCAGCCTGTGGTTCTCCCAAACCTGCCTCCTCCCATCAGGAGGCCAGTTGTTCCCCAGCCCCTGCCCCAGCCTCAGAGGAACTCCATTCCCCACAGTGCCCCACAGGGCAAAGGACATTCTCCAAAAGACATTTAGATCCAGCCCGTGTGCCCAGAGCACCTGCTGGGCTCCCAGAGAGGACATGTCATGGCTGGAGCTGCAGCAATAGGAAGGAGGAAGACTATTGCTCCAGGTTCTGTCTACGCCTTTGCTCCCACATGTGCTTTGGCTCTGACAAGGGGAGACACTGCCCTGCATCTCCCAGTGCCCAGCCTGCACTGGGGACCAGCCCAGCTCCCCCCTGTAGGGGATAAAGGGTAAATTCAGGGAGACTGCAGACCAACATTGTCCCCCGCTTCCCTGCCCCAGTCCCCGTGCCTGCCTGCAGACTGTGCCGGGACACCTCCAGCTTGGAAGCACAGAAGCCCGGGGCAGGACATACAGGCCACGCGGCGCACCTACGGTGTCACGCGTGGGGACACAGCCTGACCACGCTCCGTGCCCCCGCTTCGTGCCCCCCGCTCTGTGCCCCCGTCCCGTGCCCCGTTCTCGGAGCCGCCGCGGTGTCGCTGCCACCGCCTGACGCTGAGAGGAGCCCCGGTACAGCGCAGCGGAGCGGCAGGGAGGCAGGAGGTGAGCCGGGGACACGGATCGTTCAGACGGCTGTGGCGGCTGATGGCACACGGGGGACAGGAGGGGACACGTGCTGTTGTGTCGGAGCGTGGCCCTGCACGCGTGTGAGAGGGGGCAAGGGAGCCGTGAAGGCCATCCCTGCACGCACACGTGGCCACCGCGGTCCGCTGGCAGTTCCTTGCAGGCTGAAAGGGCAGTGAAAACACCGCCGGGGATGGGGACACCCAGAGCCATTGCGTCCTTCCCTACCCACGGCCCTCTCCTCCCGAGGTGGCTTCTTGGCAGACACGTGCTTCCTAAGACACCGACATCTGGGTTGGTACCTGTCGCAGGAGTGCAGGGAGCTGCCAGGGGAATTCGCGCTGGTTCCTGGCCCTGAAATATTCATTAGCACAGCCATCGAGAGAAGGGGGGAAATAAAAGACAAACAGAACGAGGGAAGCAGACAGAACGCTTGCAGGCAGCTCAGCGTGGCACAGACAAGCCCATGGGGTGTTTGAATCAAGGTCTTCATTTGAGTCATCGCACCAGTATGTGGGTCCCCTGGTGTCCGTGCAAAGCCTGTCTCACTGTCACAGGTGTCGTGGGCACATGAACATCCCTAGAAAATGCAACCAGGAGACAGTGGTCCTTGCAGGACATACAGCATGAATAGGGATGCCCTGGGACGTGGACATCACCAAGGGGCACCATGCTGGGATGGGGGTCAGGGGCCATTCCTACCAGCCCTGGATGGGGCCTGAGCTTCAAAGAGCTTCAGCTTGGGCTACACACCCCAGGAACAGTACCAGATCAGTGCTCTAGCCCAGGGCCACCTTGCCCAGGACATCTATGGGCTCTCTGGAGTCATTCCATGGCTGGCAGATACCTCTGACATCATCTGCCAACCTTTCTCTGAAGGAGGAAGAGCAGTCAGGGTGGGAGGCACATTTCCAGTAATGAGGAAGGTCAATCAGGATGAGAAGGAGGAGAATTTCCATTACCAAGGAAGGGCAGTTGGGGTGGGAGGAATGCAGGACACTCTGCAGCCCTGTGCCAAGCCTCAAGACACCACTCAGACCCACAGAGACTGGGCAAATGCTCTGTTCTCTCTGTACCTAAATCCAGCGCTCACCTTTTTTGGGGATGGAGGGCATATGCGTCCCAGCAATGCCAAACCCACAGCTGCTTGGCAAGGACAGAGCAGTTCCTGGCCAGAGGGAGAGCTCAGCAAGGTACACCCCAGAGCCAGGATATGATGAGGAGGAGAAGGAGGTGGACATCCCGGCAGCAGGGATGACTGCAGGAGACATGAGTTTCTGGTTCCAGACCCACTGCATCGGGGTGGGTGGCTCTGTGGGATCCCAACACCACTGCCACCAGCAGAAGAAAGCTCAGCCAAGCCAGCCCTGCGTGCTGCTGCTCTGCTTCTGTCTCCTCCCAGCCCGGGGAAACCACAGCCTCCGGGACTGGGGGAAGTGCTGAAAACGTGATGCCAGAGAAAATAAATAAGGCAACTAATGAGGTAATTTGCATAGCTATTAGCAGGCAGGATTTGCAGCGGGTCTGACATGGGATGTGCTGTCACAGCGAAGCACAGCCCGGGGGCTTTGCTGGTGCTTGTAGAGGGAAACACACAGCACAGCCGTGCTGCACGGGCACACCGCAGGCACCCACCGCAGCCACCGGTCACCCCACGACCGGGGAGGCAAGGGGGGCAGGAGCAACCCAGGAAGGAGGTGGGAGGGAGGCTCAGAGTGGGCAGACAGTCTGGGAAGGGCTGAGTGCTCTAACGTAAACTCATACTGCCCCTGACCACACACCCGGGGCTTGGCCCTGTGATGTGCAGAGCATGGGGCAGCACACAGCCCATACCTTGCCAAGGCACAGAGAGCATCCATGAAAGGACGAGCTTGCAAAGGCCAAGGGAAAGCTGCCAGCAGCCCAGCCTGCCTTGCGGGGCAGCCCTGCCATGTCAGAGCCAGCTGGCTCCATGCACTTTCCCATCCAGAGCTGGCCACAGCTCCCTGCATCCCTTACCTCTGCTTGCTCCTTTGTGAGCCTAGCCTAAAACACATCCATGACAAACATAAATCCCAGTCTTTGCTGCCAGCAAACCCAGCTCCCCCTGACTCCCAGTAGAAGGTGCAATTTTGGGATGTAGGACTGTGCATGAAGCCTGATGGCAGCACCTGCTCTGCATCATGGCTGCCCCCATCCTTAGATGTTTGGGTAAGGAATCATTACACCGCAGCAGGAAGGAGAGCACTGGCCATCCTGGTGCCTTCAGGCATGCAGGGGCAACACACTTGCAACCTGTGACACTGCTGGATCCCCAACCTGCTCTGCCTTGTAAATCAGCCGTGTGATGGAGAGGAGTGGCACGCAGGGCCACCCTTCCCTGGGCTGCCAGGGCATGTCTGGCTTTGATCACAAACGTGCGACGACAGCTCAGCTCGTTCTCAGCCGGTGGATCTTGTTTAAAAATGCATGTGACGTGATCTGTCTGCTCAGGAAGGAGCTGCCAGGGAAGGAACCCAACCCAGTTTCACCGTGCACCAGTCCCGCAGCACCAACCCACCAGCAGCTGGCACACAGTGAGCCGTGGGGCAGGAGCCTGGCTCTCTGGCACCAGGGACCAAGACGTGCCAAAGCACCCCCACAGTGCAGGGAAAGGATGGAGGCACCCCCACCATCTGATGACAGAGACAAGCAGAAAGACCCAATGGATGCGTGGTTGGACAGACAGACACAAACTCCACAAGCAATTTGGGTGGTGGATGACAGGCCAAGATCAGTGTCAGAGCCCCACAGAGACCAGCCTGGTGTGTCCATCCCCCCCAGCACCTCCATGACAGCCCATCACCATCCAGGTTACACTGAGGCACTCCCTGCTCCCAAGCTGAATTTTTTTTTGTCAGTTCTGCTAAATATTTTAGGGATTTACACAGAAAAGCTCTCTGTGCTCAGCAGCATTTAGGCCCCACTGGCATCATGCAGGCAGTCACAGGCACACCCCTGCCTTCCAGGGCATGAATAATTCATTGCCCCCATGAACAGGGTACAAGCAGCAGGAAGAAGGTGACAAAACTGGGGGAACAGGTTTCATCACCCTGCCCAGGCTCCTGGGGTGCACCCTGAGACTCTCCATATCCTGCAATGGGAGGGCAAAGAACTGCACCAACAGCTGCAGGGAAACAGAGGCACAGGGAAGGGATAAGAACCTGAACCCAGCCTTGGTTATAGGGCTGGCACATCAAGGCTGCAGCAGTAAGCAAGGACACCACAGCCTGCCTGGACCATCCAGGGCCATTTCAGAGCTTGCTGGGCGTGCAAAGCACAGCAGTGTTGGGGGTACCCAGGTTATATCAGGCAATGAGGCAGCACAGCCCCCAGGACCTCCAAAGAGCATGGCCTTCACAAGTGGGCACATCACTGGAATGGGGTGAATGGTTTACACTGGGGCACAAGACAGCATCTCCTTATACTGAACTGGCATCATTTTGCCCCTCATATGCCCACCTTGCTCCATGCACATGGCACCTGACAAGGACCAGCAGAGATTTCCATCCCCAGTCCTGTCCCTGTTCCCACTCTAAGCTTCACCAGGTCTCCTGAACTGCGAGGCTGGGAAAATCTCAGCCTGGCCACAAGTGATGGTGGTCACTTTGGGAGCAGTGGCCACTGCTCCCAAATCTGCTCCAGGTGAGGACATGACCCTCAGAATCCCTCCAGACTCTCCAACCCTCAGCATCCCTCCAGACTCTCCACCCTCACCATCCCACACCAAGCCACAGTGATGGTGACAAATTAATGAGTTCCATGCAGTCACACACAGGCTGGGCTCCAATAAGTGGGAGATGGCACCAGGTTCATTTCCTTGCAATCAGCGCTTGCTTGGCCGCCGACAGATCCAGCTCGGTGGGGTGATGGTGACAGTCAGCAGGAAGTGCAGTCGGGACAGGCAGGGACACGACCTCAGTTTCCACGTGTGCAGGCAGCCTGGGGCTGCCTGTGGGCCAGGCAGAGGGACACCCTCCATCACCCAGGCGGATGCTGCCGGGCTGAGTGACACGGGCTATTAGCACCACCTATCTGGGGGCTCTGGCACACGCTGGATGCACAGCTGGGAGAGGGAGATAAGACGCCCGAGGGATCCCAGGGAAGGGAAACATATTTCAAATGGCAGGAATCTCCCCCAAAATGGACTTGTCTTGAAGGCACTGAGAGTGTTTGCTGCTATTAATAACTCCAGTGCTGCAACCAGGCGCGTGCCCTCTGCTCAGGGAGACACAGCAACAAGGCAGGGAGAGAGAGCAAAGCGGTGCTGGAGATGGGGCTGAGGTCCTGACCCATGGCTTCTCACCTGTCCCCATGGCAACAGCACCCTGGCACTAGTCTGAAACCCCTGGATGTGTGGCTGGGTGGAACTGGGTGTCTATGGGCAGGGGAGACACACAAGTACTATCCCTCTGACAGCCCACAGCTCACCTGCACTTTTCTCCAGCCTCAAGCCAAGACACTGCACAGCCCCATGGCTGGGCTGATGGCCCCCGACACCAGAACTCTCCCTTTCCCCACCTGTACACTGCGAGATGGCTCAGCCCTCCAACCTCTTGCACTCTCTGCCCCATGGGGCAGCATGGCCACCCCCTTGGCATCTCCAGGGCACCCACTCAGCCCACTGCCAGCCCAGGGGGGCCCCCAGAGACTGCCTTTTAAAAACTGACATTTTGGGGACGGGAAAGCTATTTTCAGTTGTTTCAGAGGCAGCGTTTTCATCGCAGTTTTTCTGCCTCCACTGGAGGGAGGGATGCTCCCCCTGGGGGTGCCATGGCAGGCAGCTTTGTGATCGGCTTGTGGTGCTCAGCACCAGCTCCATGCCACCCCCTCATCTACCTACCCAGTTCCTGGAGCCACTGTGCCCAAGAGCAGGTGGGAAAAGACATCCCTGGGTTCCCACCTGGTCATGAGGGTCAGGAGCACCCCATCTGGGAGAGAAGATAGTGGGAAGCACAGAGCCTGCGGGCCTTGCTCCTGCCCGAGACCTTGCCAGCATCATCAAGTTATCTTCCACACACCTTGATGAGACAATCCCAAAACTGAGCACACAGAGCAGAAGAGGCCCCCCTCCCTCTGGAGCCCCCAGGCACTCCTGATATGAATAAATGTGCCTAGCAATTATGGGGTGGGGGGGGAATACAGCCTCCCAGTGTAAGACCTGCTGAGAGGCTCAGAAATAAATACGTTAATAATCAAATATCCATCCTGTGCTTGAGCTCACGGGAGGACTTTCAAGTCTAATTAGCAGAAGATTTGTACCATTGCTGCCAGGGCTCGAGGGACAATTCGCCGTGGTTCCCACGAAGTGAGAGGTTCTGCTATAATTAGTCAGCAGCATTCCGTCTGCAAGGATTACCTCCAAACCTCCCCCGCGTTCCGGGCTTGGGGCAGGCAGGACCCAGGTAAGCCAAGATGAGAGATGACCCCAGGCTTTGATCTGAGCAAATTGACTCTGGAACTGCAAATCCAGGGCAGGCAGGAGGACAGGCAGCAAGGAAGGCAACACGCTAGCAGGATAGGTACCCTGAGCCTGCAGGTAAACCCATACTCCCCTGCCTGTACACAACCCCTACACAACTCCTCTTCCCACAGCATCCAACCACAAAGACCCAGAATGCTCCCAAAACCTCTCCACACCCAGACTGATCCTTTCCAAGCCAGGCCCCTGACACCAAGAACTGTCCACAGTTAGTGGGGGCATTTCCCAGTCTACCCCATCACACATGTTGTACATCTGATCACCAATGCAAAGACCTTTCCCCAGTCCATCGCAGAGGGACAGGCAGTACCCAGGGGAGCACTCCTACCACCCCTGCCCATGTGTTTTTAAACAGGGCCACATCATGATCCTGAGGATGCCATAACAGACACTGTTCCCATTGCTACAGCACCTTGTGGGGTGGCTGCAATGGGCAGAAATGGGCACCCAGTGGAGCAAGATATGGGAGCAGCTCCTGGAGCTGCACTACTAGCAGTGCCCAAACTGGGAACCAGCTTCCTGGCAAAGGTACAAAGGCAGACAGAGCAGAGGGAAACATATATGCACTGAGGACCAACTGCACAAGTGAGGATGCTCTTCTGAGAAGGAAGTGTGGCCCATGCATCTGGTCCCACAGAGGGAGAGCCTGGTAGATACTCAACCAGAGCTCACTGACCCGGCAGCAGCTGCCAGGGATACTCATTAGCACCAGCTAATTGCAGGTAGAGGTGGCTGGCCTGGTAGCAGACACCCTGCCCACACACCATCCCCAGCCTGGCAGCAGGCAAGGCTACAGACAGGGTGACAGCGGTCACATTCAGGGCACTTTCTCAGGTTTGGCCTGGAAACATCTGTGCCAGACATTCTGTCCATATGAACAAAAAAGTCAGCACCTCATCCCTCTCAAGGGCATGAGGGTACCCCATATGCAGCTACGTTTCCTGGTCAGAGCACAGCCATCCCCATCCAAATCCTGTGCCATCCCCAAGAGACCTCCCCAGCACCACTGGAGTTCCTGCTGGTTGTTCATGCTGGCAAACAAGGGGTTACTTTTACTAGCCCCTCACTTCCCTACAGTTATTTAATTAAGCAGTGATAAAAGGAAAGACCTATTATCCGTAGAGTGACAGCAGGTTGTAATTACAGCAGGGCAGGCTGAGAAAACAAACAGTGCTGAGGGAGGCACAGGGTGGTGCAGTGCACAGGGGAGACCCCACATCCCCTGGGGACTCACGTCCCTGTCCTGGAACTGTGGTCCAGGTCAGAGGTGGGACCCTTGAGTCTGTGACAAACAGAGAGGGGGAAAAGACTCCTTTGCTCTGATGGATGTAGTCCCAAAAGAACCTCTCTCTGCAGTTCACACTGGGCTGGGGTGTGATCCTGGCCTCTTTCTGGGGATGCTGGGTCTGGACCAGCCCCAGGGAACAGCAGATTTTCAGTGAGTCATTTTGAAATATTGAATACCATCTCCTTTCTCCCCTTACTGCTCAGGGCAGCCCTCTGCACCAAGGGGACACGCTGCCCAGCTAAGAAGAAGGGACAAAGTCACTGCTGGGATGTGGCACCCCAGAGGGGCTCTGCCTGCCCCCTCTGAGCTGGGCATGGTGCTCTTCTGCTGGGTTACCCCAGGCTTGGGTTTGAAACTTCTGCCTCATGTGGCACACACAGCAAGGGGCAGGGGTGGAACATGGGGCATGGCCGTGCTGCAAACAGGCAGTTTGCAGCCCCCTCCTTGCCCAGCCACCCGGCAGCGGTGCTCTCCCTGAGGAGGGGGAAAGCTTCACCCCCATGTTCCCTTCCAGGGGTTGGAGGGTACCACTGGGTACCATCACAGTTGCAGTTGGGACACATCGGTGTGGCTTGGCCTTCAGGAGTGCACATCCTGCACCATCAGATGCCATTGTCCCCTGTGCAGTTCCCAGCCACTTCCTTTCCCTTCCTTAAATCCTCCTGCCCTCAGCCCAATCCTCTTATGCTCTCCTTCTCCCATTACAGCATCTTTAAATTAATGCCTGGCTGAGCGTGGGATAGAAGGAAATTAACCCTGGGCAGGGGGGGCAGTGTCCACAATGACTTTTATCTCAAGTCTAAAGTACTATTCCCTGCCCTTCTCCCCCTCGACATGCAGGGGAGAGACCAGATCTGCTATAACCACAGCAAGCATCACTCAAGCATGGGATCTCAGCACCCACAGTCCTTAGCTGAGGTGACAAGTGCCCCCTCCAGCCAGCCCCCTGCTTGGGAGGCTGCAAGGTCCCTGGGAGAGACCCCCAGCCGTGCTTGGGTTTTCACCAGCAACAGCTGGCTGGGAACTCACTGGGAACAGTTCCAGAGCTGTCTGCAGCCCTGACAGGGCACCTCTGGGCTGAAGCAAGAAGCCAGGAGGGATTTGGCTGCTGGTGGGAAGCATTTGAGACCCCATGGCTTGGGGAGGTCATAGGAGCTGGAATGGGTGGGAGGCAGGGACATGGCCAGGACAAAGGTTGCCACAACACACACCCCCTGATCAATGCAGGGAACACTGCTCGCCTGTGTCATGGTGGGGCGGTTGGAACACACCCCTTTCAGAGGATCTGTGCGAGGGTGAGCAGACACTAAGGCCACGACAAACAGGTCCGTCCCACCCAGTTGGGGTCCAGGCAGGACTTGATGGTTTTTGGAAAAATGCCTCAGGCAGCTGACACCATCGCTGGCAGCATGATGCAGCTGTGGGACCAGCAAGACCTGGAACGCTCCCATCAAGCTGCCCTCTCCCTGGGTGGTGGTGGCCAGGGCCAGGAATCACTTGCCAGAGCAGCGCTCCCGCTGATCCTCTCCGTTATGCAACAAATTATTCCACTCGCATTAATGACTTTGCGGCAAAGGGGGAAATGACATGAATGATTCCCGGTGCCTGGGAGTGACTCACTTCGTACGATGGAGGGGAGGCGAGCAGGGAGGGCGGGCTCCAGGGGAAATTTGTTTGGGTCAGCATGGGCAGCACAGGGCTGGGGCTGGGCTCAGAAGATGTGACTTCTAGAAGCAAAACAAGGGGGAAAGAAAGAGGTACTCAAGGGCAGATTCCACCACCAAGGAGAGGGCTGAGATGTCTCCAAGGGATGCTGGGATCAGTCATAACCACAGCATATTATAGCAACCCTCACTGTGCTGCCCAAGCCCCACACCCATTTGCCAACCTGTTCTGTGACCCCAAAGCCTCCCACCAGCTGCCGTCATTCTCTGCTCTGGGGTCAGACAAGACCCCCTGCAGGTACAGCCATAGCTGGGGGTGCTATGCCCCACCACTCAAACCCCCAACTCCAGCGTGCCCCTAGGACTGCAGCAGGATGGGCAGGTGGGCAGCTGCCCATCATGGTCCTCGGGGCAGCAGTGGAGGACAAAGGGGACCTGTCACAGGGACTGCAGCACAGAGCCTGGCATCTGACCTGCTCGCTTCTCCATCACCTCTAGAGGCTTTGTTAAATCACACTATTAAAAATTAATGTGTATTCCCTCTTGGAATAAATCAAGAGCTGTCAAGGGCCAGCCCTGTCAGCCACCTCCTGGGGACACCAGAGACACGTGGAGACACACTGGGGACTTCAACAACCCACTGCCAAGTAGCCCCAGGGGGACCCTTGCAGTGACGGAGGGCTGGGTGGATTATTGCCTTTAAACCCATTCAGGGGCTTTCTGTAAGCAATGCAATTTAAAAAAATTCAATCTAGGAAGAAGCGATTAACCAAAGGGGCCAGGAGCAATGGCTTGCCTGTCTAATCTTGTTAGTGAGCAGGCCAGCTCTCATTTCACCCCAATGCAGCTGGATGGGCTGCAGAAACCAATGAAAGCATCTGGGTGGCTCTTCCCTGGCTCCTGACCCATGGGTGTGCTAGTTTTCTGGTGTCTCACTGCATCCCACAGCTTCCTCAGCTGGGCCAAAGGAAAAAAAAACAGGAACCCCTCTTCCCTGTGACTCAGATCCAGGCCAGACTATCACCAAGGCTCCATCCCTAAAAAGCACTTTTTTTGGTGTCTAAATGTGTGGTTGGTTATGGGAAGAGGGCAGGTAAGGGAGTTGGAGCATTCCAGCTCTGCTGCTTGGGTCAGTGTCTGAAGCCAGGAGCAAGGTCCCACTTTCTGCCCCACAGAGGCTCAGCGACAGGGTCCTGCCAGTCTCTCACGGTAGCATCTTGCCAAGAAAACTTCCTCTGCTTCAGGCAGCCTAGCCCCTTCCCTGCAGGACTGTCACTGTCATGGGACTGGACATGTCTCACAGGCACAGCATGACAGCCCGGGGGTGATCCTATCCTACCCAGTCAGTCCCTAAGCCTCTGCATCAGAGCTGTGGCAGCAGATTTGTGTCACCACCCCACCTGCTGAGTTAGTCTCTCCATCATTGTCCCTGATCTGCTCCCTGAAGAGGGGCCAGAGGTGAAGTCATCCATCTCCACTGCCAGCCTGCCACCATCCCTGAGGGCTCTGAATATCCCGTCTACCTACAGGCACTGCTGCTACTGCAGTGTGGTCCTTGACAGACCTCTCCACAGATGCCACAAGACAAAGCCACCTGCTTGTCCCAGGTACAGCCAGGGCTCTCTAAGAGGAGCATGGATCAGGTTTGTCTACATGCAGGGGTATGCAGTACCCTTGCCTTGCACAGGGCACAGCCTCCAAAATGCTCACTGCAGATGGAGCTGGTGCAGGAATCAGGTGAGCACCAATGCTCAGAGCTGGGGCTCAGAGCTGCTCTTATGTCCTGCATACCTCAGCATCCCCAGGGCCCCACGTCCTCAGGTGGAGTGAGCAGGAGCAGCACGGATGGGACACTGACCCTCTTGCAGCATCCAGAGCCCCCAGCAGCAATGCCAACATCAGCCCAGGGTTGGGAGAGGTGACAACTGCCTGAACAGGAGGGAACCCCAACGCAACAGGTTCAAAAGCAGAGCACCTCCTGCCAAAATGGGGCTGGAGTCACCTAGAATCAGAAGGAGCTGAGCCTTGGGGGCAGGAGAGGCATGTGAGGCGTGGTCACACATGTGCATGCCAACAGCACCCCTGCCCACAAGTTTCTGTAGGTGACTTGCCCTGTCTGGACCGGAGGGGAAATGTTCAAGAAAGATCAGATTCAAAAGCAGTGAAGGTGACGCCCTCCTGCATTCTCCATCCCTGTCAGCTCCTGTTGAAGGTGGCAGTATCCTGCCCCCAGCTCCCGTCCTGCAGGGCTCCCTCTCCAAACAAGCTAATTACTCTCACTGCTCCCAAGGGGTTGCACCACCCGTTTTCATCTGAAACGGAAGACAAATTTACTTAAAAGCCAAAAGCAGCCAGAGCCATAGCAGCTTGGGGATCCCAATAAGAGTCTCCCACCCACCACAGCCCAACTGCCACGTCCCATTTGTGAAGCACTCTGTGGGGTGTCACTGGGAGCAGGGACACTCATCCTCAGTATCCTGCCACTCACCACCATGGCATGGTACCCACCCAGCCCTGGCATTCTGGCATGGATGGTGGGTTGAACAGGACCCCTGCACCCACCCACAGCCCCTGCCCTATGGAAAGGGGCTCCTCTCCCCCTTTGCTCCCTGGGAACCCTCTTGCAACAGCCCCAGCACTTCGCTTGCTCAGCAGTAACCACTCTCAGGGCTCTGCAACCTTAGTGAAGGGTTTTGATTCTCTACCCCAAGTCAGAGCTCCTCACCATGGCATCAGCCCACCCAGTTCAGCTCCCCTGGCGAGGGACAGCAGGGAGATTTGTTTCACTAGAGGCTCATTCATCTGAGGCATGATTAAAGCCCAGGGCTGGGATCCATTCCGGCAGCAGGAGAGTGATTTGCCAGCAGATGGATTTATCATCTCCCAAGCACAGCAATTTGGCTTAAACAAAACCAAACCACTTCTCCTAATGAAAACATCACTAATGAGTAGAGCCAGCAAGCGAGGTGGGGGCAGCTCCACTAATGTGGTCTCTCCTGTCCTTCAGGGCTGGTGTGACCCACTGATGCCCTGGTGGTAAGGAGTGCAGCTCAGCTCCAGCTGGGACATATAGACCCAATACAGCCCAGAGGAAAAGAGAGTTTGCTCCAGAGACCAAACCTCCTCCTGTCCTGACTCCCAAAGCTCTAGGGGCAACTGGTTCCAGCACAGCACACAGGACAAGAGCAGCACCACCGGCTCTGGGCACCTCCAGCTGCAACACAGCCAATGGTGGGGAAAAACTGTGCCCGTGGTGAAAGAGCCCAGCCCTGTGCAGTGGGAGCTGTACCCCTTGGACAAAATTGCAACAGCCTGTGAATTATGCATCAGCATCTGCAGAAATCAGAGCCCCAACCAAACCCACAAACTTCTTGTCAATTAATCCCGTGCCACCAATTCCCTGTGGACACCAACCTGCCTTTGCTTGCAGGAATGCAGCAGTGCCTGCCAAAACCTCAGCTCCAGCCTTTCCACCTGCAAAATCCAACCTGTTCACGGGCAGTGCTACCCAGCAGTATGACCCACATGCTCCTTGCCCCATGGTGAGGCTTTTCCCTGGCACAGGTTTGGAGCAGCATCCCCTCCATCAGAGACCCCCAGGATCTCAGCCTCTGGTTAAGGGAGGCCACAACAGCCTGTCAGAGGGGATTCATCAGCATCAAAGGTCTGCAGACAAGCCAGGACAGCAAAGAGGGAAGAGAAAGAGGGTATAGATGCCAGAAGGAGGAAGACAGTAGACAGAGATGAGGCAGAGTTAGGCAACAGTCCCATCACCCTAGGAAGGTGCAGCAGCACAATGAGGGCAAGGCATTTTGGCATGAAGAGGACCCACGGGATCCCTCTGCCCTGGCACATGAGTGGGAGACCCTTCCCCACAGTACCCCACTCTGAGGACCTCCTGGGAGCTTGGGGACCTGGCTTGAGGGTCAGCCCGGCTTCCAGCCCAGCCTCACCACCAGGCTGCAAGAGCAGAAGTGGCAAGCAGAAGGGGGGTCATGTGGGGCAACAGCAGCAGTGCAGAGGAGGTAGGTTAGCAGGGGAGCAGGGGGATGGACAACACGCTCAGTTCCCATGGGCTAGAACCTCAGGGGAAGTACACTGGTGTGTGCCACCCCTCCTGGGGGCTGCTTCTAGGAGGAGGGGACAACCCATGCCTGACACTGAGCAGAGGGATGCAGACAGCTGGCTCTGATAGACCCGTGAGGGCAGGGCAGTGCAGCCAGCGGTGTTCCTGTGCTTCTCAAGGAAGCAACTGGGCAAGAGAAGGAGCTTTATTGTGGGCAAGGGTGAAGTGGTCTTGGGCACAGTCCCCATTCCAGTCCCCCTCCCTGGGATCCACCCCAGCACACAGGCACACCACACAACCTGCCATGCACACTTGAAGACGGGCTCCTGGCCAGTCCCTGCCTGTCTTATGCCCTCGCTCCCACCCAATGGCCTTGTCACTCCATCCTCCAGTTGCAGATCCCAGTGCTTCCCCCTACACACACTATTATTTGGGACAGGCTATCACTGACACCTCCTCCACACCCTGGGAAATAAATTATCCCCCTCGCAGATGGAAGTCCTACGCTATGGCAAGCTGGTGGAGATGTTCCCCCCACCAGGCTGATCACAGGCTGTGAGCAGCCACGATGGAGCTGCTGGGTTTGCCGGCAGCAGAACAAGTCCCTGGCGCAGCCCTAGATCTGCCCATCACCTGGGACCCGCCTGCAGCAGATGCGTTGCCAGGGCACGGCTCCGTGGCTTTATCCTGTGCCAGGGACCAGAACCCTGCTCCCACTGTGCTCCCAACAGCCCAACTGGCCCTCCTGCCTCCTCTCTCTATGGGAGACAGCTCAGCCCCATCTCTCCTTTCTTACTGCCATGGGGAGAAATGCTTCTGAAACTCTCTCCCTCCAGGTAGGGAGGAGAGCTCAGTCAGATGCTGCGCTGCCGCTACACTGGTACCTAAGGCTTTCATCTCACGGAGCAGGTTGCTAAAAGTGCTAAGAGGTGGGGAGTCCCCATCCATCAGCTGTGCTTCCAGAAACAGGAGGATCCCAAAGCTCTGCAGATGATCACTATAGCAATTGCTCGACCCTGCAAATGCTGCAGCTGCCTTTGAGGTGGAGCAAAGTGGTTGTTCAAGTCCCCACATCATGACAACAGGAGGGAGAAAGTAGGGATGAAAAAGCAAGGGTGACAAGAGATCCTGTTAACCCTTTTCTGGGGACCCAACAGCCCTGGAGGTGAATCCCTCATCTTTCTGAAAGGCAGTTAGGGGGTTTGCCCCAGCCCAAAGAGCCCAGGTATGGACCCCATGCTGGAATATGCCATCCCGCTCACAGGACACAGCATAGCTGGGATGAGCTTGTCCCATGGTGTATGATGGGGTCCCAGGGCATCTACCCCTGCTCCCCATCTGGGGCTGGGGCAGCCTTGCTGTCCACACATCACTGCAGAGTGTCAGGCAGGAGCAAAACCCCTCTCCAAGTCCACTCACCTCTCACACTGCCAGCATTTGGGGCCAGGGATGTGGTACCTGCGCTTCTCGGGACAAAGCGGCACTGGACTCCCATTTCTTCTGCACAGAGGGCCATGGCCAGAGCAGTCCTGAGACACTGGCTCTGGGCTCTGCTTGCACACTAATCACTCATGTCATTAGAGGCTGAAGGAATAATGTAATTTATGGATGGCTTTTATTTCCCGCTAGCGTCATCTAAATATCCCAGAAATGGACCAGTTTAATTTCCTAGTGGCATAACCTAAACATTTCTCTCCTTAACACCCAGGTGGGAGCCCATCCACAGACTCAGCAGCCAGGCATTGCCACTGCCTGCCTTTGCCCCACGCTGCCACACTGGGGCCAGCACAGGCAAGGCCCTTCCCAGCTCACCCCAGCGCAGCCGGCCCGTGTTCCCCTGGCACAGGAAGCAGTGCTGCTCTCCCTGCTGCTCATACACAGGCAGTTCTCATTCACACACACATCCACGTGCTCGCACAGCCGGGGCAGCTGGGCACTGTTGGAGATGCCTCAGGGAGGGGGGTCTGTCACTGCACCCTCATTTTCAACAGCTTTTTTAATTTAAAAATGAGTATGCTGCTGGGGACAGTGTGGAGGGTTTCTCTCCTGAGCATGGCTGGGGATCCTGCTTCCCATTAGCTCCTCTCCTTCTTTTGGAAGTAAGTGTTGCAAACCCTTCTATGCACTGGGCATGCATAGATGGGAATCACGTTGCCCTCACTCCTGGTTTTGGGCAGTGATGGGAAGGAGCAGGACTGACTGCTGTCCCTGTACAAAGCAGCAATTACTGGAGCTGCTGTGGGGCTGTTACATCATCTGACACCAAATCATCTCTCAGTTAACAGCTCTTGCATGGAAGAGGTCCTCTGGACCCAGACACACCCTGATGGATGGATGGATGGGGGTCTCCAAAGCTGCAGGAACACGCCAAACTGCTTGTACTTGTCCCCAAGCAGAGCTGTGCTACCGAACAGCAGGTGCCAGCAGGGACCCTCCCATCTGCAGTGAGAGACAAAGCCCACACCGGCATTGCCAGCTTCAAGCCAGGGCTTTGCTATGGCCCCACGGTGGTCCAGACTCCTCACTGCATCCCCAGGGTATCAGGAGAGCCTAGGCCAGTTAGAAGGCAGGGGCTCAAGCTAGTACACCCTCCCTCTCCTGCCTGCATCACTTCCACACTTTCTGCAAGAAAGACAACTTTCTCTCCATCCAGGGAAGGATGGCTCCAATGCATTCAGCCAATGCAGAGGAAATCAGTGCCACTGGGACCAGCTCCCTCTCCTCCCTGGTGTTACTGCAGGCTCTGCCTCAGCAGGTCATGACCTGACAGCAATGACAAATGAGTGGCATGCCCTACCGAGGGCTGTTTCTCACTCTGGGAAATGGGGTAGATATTTCCAGTCTTGTTCCCCAGAGCCTTCCCTGCAGCCCCATTCATGTGGACAGGCGCTTGTACAGTGGCACAGCTCCCCTCCACTCAGGCTCCTGCTGCACAGCTGGTGCAGAGGTAAGTCCAGGCGTAAAAGGTCTCAGTCTTGGAGAGATTGGAATTTATTTTTAACTTTGATTTAGTTTAAATCCATATGGACATTTAAAGTTACCGGAGAAACCAAAAGTTGTGTGTGGGTTCCAATTTCCTACACAGCTCAAAAATATCTTCCCTGAAGCACGTTTGGGCAGACAGTAAGCAGTGTTTCCCATGTGTAGGGTTTTTCAGGAAAGCAGAGAAATGGTCCTGCCCTGCTACCACCATCTATTCAAAATTCCAGAGCAAAGCCTGAAATCCACTCCAGACTGTGGCAGGAAAAGCATCACCAGGAGTCAGAGGAGCTGCCTGTGCACACATCACAGTGCCTGCGGCATGAGGGCATCCAACCCCACTGGCTATGGACAGGTTCAGCTCCGTCATGGGTTCCAGGAGGCAGGTGGGAACCACTGCCCCATTGCACAGTTGCTGTGACAGGGGTCCTGACAGGGGATAGGATTTGGCCTGATCCGTGGAGAGAACGTTGGGAAGGAGGGATGTTGCCAGCTCCAGCCCAGCTCCTTCCCTATCGGACAGTGGGGGATAAAGTGTGATGGATGGGCCGATGTGGTGGGATGTGGGATGCCCAGTAACTCCCTGGGACAGAGGACAGAGGGGAATGCAATAGCATCACAGGTCATCTTTGTCCTCCCCATCCTGCAGCCACCCCAGTGACAGGTGGAATGTCTCTGGAGATGCTCTAGGGAACACCAGGTGATGGGTGAGGACACCAGGCTCTGTGGTGCTGCTGCGGTTTTCTGAGCAGAGTGAGTCTCTCCAGTCCTGGGGAGCCTACTGCTGGGGTGCAGCTGTGCCACCCCAGGGTGCAGTGGGGGCCCAAGACATGGTGGAGAGAGCCCAACACCAGACACTGGTGTCCCGAGGGCCTTGGGAGTAACAGTGGTAGTGAGGGAGCGTGAGCTTGGGGGCGGCCAAAAGTGATCCAAGCATCCCACCTCCCGGCCGGGGCCTTTTCCTTGCCTCGGGACAACCACTGACCGGCTGAGGCCAACCCTACCGCCCCTGGAGCATCCCCCCGCGAGGCCAGGACTGTCCCCCTGCTCCAACACGGGCTCGCGGCCATTCCCCCTCTCCCCGAGCAAGGCGTGAGGCGAAGCGGAGCGGGCAGGGACCGGGGCTCAGCGGGGCTGGAAGCAGGTGCCCGGGGCCGCCCCGCGCCGTGGTCCCAGTGGCTGCTGCACCTTCCCCGGCGGCGGCACTCACCCGTCAGCTGGTCGTAGGAGCCGTCCAGGTCGCGAGAGTCGGACAGGCTCTCCTTCCTGCCCTTGCTCCGCATCTTCCCGCCCCGCCGAGCGGCGGGGGGAACGGCGACGGGGCGCACGGGCTGCGCCGGCGGGCAGGGTCCGCCCGCGGCCGCCGCCTCCCCCCGCCCCGCCGCCCGCGCCGCTCAGCGCGGCAGCGGCAAAGGGGCCGGCGGTGCCGGGGAGCTCGGCGCGGCTCGGCACGGCTCGGCACGGCAGCAGGAGCGCGCAGCCGCCCCGGTCCCCGCCGCCGCCGCCGCCGGGGCTGGGCACGGCCGCCCCCTCCCTGCCGTCCTTCCCCGCCTCCTCCCGGGAGCCGTCAGCCCGGCACCGCCGCCGCGGGGAAACTGAGGCACGGCCGGGGGGCGGAGAGCCGGAGCGCTCCCCTGAGGAGGCAGGGAGAGAGCTGCTCCGGGCTGCACCGAGGTGCGGGCTCCGGCGGTTCGGGAGAGCCCCGGGAATCAGGCACCGCGCAGGGTCAGAGACGGGGACAGAGATGAATAAAGCGTGGGGCAGGAAGGGCGCAGACCCCCACAGCCCACCGCGGGGGATTAAGGGACTCTGAGCCCCGCGTGTCGTTGTCCCTGCACCACAGCTGCGCCCTGGGACCCACAGGAGTGGGAAGACCCCAGTCCCACCCAGTCCCGCGCGGCTGTTGCCGTGGGGAGAAGATGAATGTAAAATCGGTCCGAGACGGAGGGAACGGGAAGGGGTCAATAGATGAAGAAGAGGCGTGGGGAGGGCGGACAGGTCCCCCTCCCTGCACCCAAGCGCAGAAGCAGGTCCCACTGCCGCTCCCAAGCCGAGCACGGCTTTCCGTGCCGGCTGGAGCCTTTAGCAGGATTTTACCCCCATCTCCTGCAGCCCCAGGGAAAGGGTGAAGCAGCAGCACATTTGAAGAGGCTTCCAGAGGCACGGTACTGCCAAGAGAGGAGCTCACAGCCCACCGGTACATCTGGCACTGGGAACTTGATGTCCCGCTGCTGCCCCTGGTTATTTGTTGCCATCTGTGCAGAATGGCATCCCGGGGGATGCAGACTGTGCTGGAGAGTCCCTGCCACGGACAAAGCCAGGGGCTTTTGTTATGCCGCTGCCCGAGCACTGACTGCACCACGACATTGGTCCTGGGCACATCTCAGGGGCTGCGCAGCTCCCAGCGCTTCCCAGCACTTCCTCCCTTCATTCTTTGATCCGTGCAGAGAGACGGGGGAAACAGGAGCTGCGGGAGGAGGCAAAGCATCCCGTCCCGATCCCTTCGCCCAGCCCAGCCCACAGGAGCCGCAGGGCAGAAGGGAATTCGGAGCAGCAAGGAGGGAGGGCCATGCTCACGAGGCAGCGTGTTGTCAGCGTGCTTTGGTGTCAAGCCATGAAAGAAGCCGCCTTAGCAAGGCAGCGATGCTTAGCAACTGCCTGGATCTAAAAATAAGAGCCATTTAGCGAGGAAAACGCAGTGGAGAAATGCTTGGAGAACTAAACACATTCCCCCAGCCCTCCCTGTGGCCCGGCCACTGCACAGAGCCTGCATGCACTGACTGGCTGAACAAAAACTCCTGGGATAGCTCTAGCGGTGCCTGCTCTGCTCGGCCTGACAAGCAAAGCTGGAGCCTGGCCAGCCCTCTGATCACCTGTGCTTCTGGGCTTGTCCATCCTGCTGCTCCTTGGTCTCCTCAACCTCCCTCCTTCAACCTCTACACACATCCTCAGCCACATCTTTGCGGTGGCTCTTGGGGACCAGAAGTGTCCTAGGGAAGTAGTGGGGGGAGCAAGTGAGGGGGGCAGCCTGTGTGATCTGTGCCCAAGCTCATACACCCTGTCTTCAGCTTTCTGCAGGTCCATCCTGCTGTGGATGTGGTAAGCCCAGCAGAGCTGCACAGGGAAGTTTTCACCTTCTGCCATCCCTGGTCCATTGGGAGGCAAACATGGCTATTTTTATCCCAGCTAAGTGCTCCTGTTCCTGTAGGCAAGCAAGAGATGCTTTAGCAGGCTGGGGAGAGAGGGAAAGCTGGGCGGTTTGGTGAGTAACACAGGGTAGGATGGGGCAGCTCCAGGGCCAGGCTGACACAGACTTCCTCCCCACAGTGTAGAAAAAGGGGGACACAACTCACTTTCCCACTGGTTACAGCTCCTTTCCTTAGCAAACACGAGAGCTGGGCATTCTGCCAGGATCCACAGCCTTTGAGCCTTTCTCTTCTTGGGAAAAACACATCATCCTCCCCTAAATGTTCCTCTGGGCACTGGAAGCTGGGGGTCTGCAGGATGCCAGGGTAGGAGAAGCCCTTTGTGCTGCAGGAATAGCTCTGGTCTCTACCCTCCTGTCCAGACCCAGACAGGGGTCCTGCTGTGGGTGCACTGGGTGAAGAGACACCTTGGTAAACACGTGTGGCCAGGGATGGGCACGGCGACAAAGCCACCCCAGAGTGCTGAGCATTTTCTGCAGCACATCTCACTGGCACATGCAGCAGATGCAAAAACACAGGGCCAGGCTGAGGAAAATCACCTAAGTAGCATCCCAGGCTTTAGTCAAAGTGTACCTTGCACAGTCCCGCTGCTGCTGGCCTCATCCACCACAAAAACAATCAGCAGGTCCAGGAAGGGCAGGAGCCATCCAAAGACAGGGCTGGTGGTCTGTGCTGCTGCAGATGACATTCAATTAACTGTTTCCAGAGGATGGGAAGAGCTCTGTTGGCTCCCAAGAGCCCAGATCCCAGTTACAAGGGGTAACCAGGAGGGAGGGCCATGCCCTAGATGGCCAAGAGACGGCATAGGCTCCACAGGCATAGCTAACCATGAAACCCATATTCCAATGCCCAGGGCCAGGGAAGTGTGGAGGGCTGCCAGGTGGATGGATCCAGCCTGTTGGGGCAGGCAGGGGTCCTGTAGAAACATCCTGGCCCCAAACTCATCTCTGGGACAACAGCAGAGAGACATGAGAGAAACAAGGCCATGTAAACCATCCGCAGATCTTGGCACAGCCAGCAGTGGGGTGGGATGGGGGTAGAGAACAGGGGGACAGGTGGGAAATGCAAGGAGGAAGGCAAGCTAGGGGCACAAATGGTGCTGTCCCCTGAGTGCACCCCAGGCTGTGTGCCTCTTAGAGGCAGGGTGTCCCCAGGACCACCCATGGACCCTTGTCATGATGGAATTCACCCATTTGCATCAGCTGGGGCACGAGGCACATTTCCTAATGGCCTGTCACTCTGTTGGGCAGCAGTGCTTTGGTAAGGGACATCTGCACAGGATTAATGCTGCTCCACAGGCAGCAGAGCTGCAGCCAGGAATGGCTCTGAGTCAGGGCCAGAGGGGAGTATGAACAGGGCGATTCTGCCCGAGGGCCTTGCTTGTCCTCAGCTAAGTGTGTGGCCAGTGCAGCCTTGTCATGAGTAACTGGGGAAGCGGACAGGTTTGGGGATGTTCCAGTGTTGTCTGGGGCACTGGATGCAGAGCCTGGTTGCAGGCAGAGCAGTGCCAGCCTGCCACCAGCCTCGTCCAAACCCAGGCTGGACTGAGCTGAGCCCACCCACAACCACCGCTGCTCCTCTCGAGGAAACTCACCCTGCAATACGGGACTTATCCCTTCAGTTCATCCATGCCTTCAGCTCCTTTTTGGGATTCCCTGGCTCTGGGGGCACATGTTCCCACACGGCCCACAGAGCCCTGCTGAAAACCTCAAGCTCAACACAAAACCAAAGACAGTGCCAAACTAGTCCCATCCACAAAAGCATGACCCTGGAGAGGAAGCAGGAGTGCTGAGGTCTGCAGCCCACTGGACTGGGATACAGGAACACAGGAACCTCTCCCCTAGACCCTCTGCTCTTTGCAAATAGCCTTCTGCAGGTGTTATAGAGGGACAGGGAGAGGGAAAGACGTAATTTAACACTTCATTAGGTAACCACAAGGCATTGATCTGCCCTACCAGCCTCCACGTTCTATAATTGCGTATCTCCGTTCTTATTAGTTCTATCGGAAAAGCAGAGAGCAGGACTCGGGAGTCTGATCCTATCTTTAGGAAATTTCAAACAGAGATGTAATTGCCGAGTGCTTTAAATCACGGTGCTTTATCCACTGTTAACAGTATTTTAAAGCCACGGTCATCAATAGCAGTCCTTGGGATGTGCTCCCAGCAGATGCCGTTAATCCTATTTTCCTGGATTGCCTGGAGCCTCTGGGCTCAGATTTACACTCGGAGGTAAGGGACAGCTCTGCAGAGAGGACTCCCAGGCAGCTCCGGGGCTGGGACATGGGGTGCAGCACCCAGGCACTCGTCACAGTAGCAGAGGGCAGAAACAGGAGCTCCTTAAACCAGCTCCATCCCTTGCAAACATGCCAGCAAACAGCCACCTTAGATGGAGATGAGCAACTTGACACCAGAGGCTATTCCCCTTCCAGGGCCCATGCAGCCCCCCCAAGTCTGGATCAGGGATATTCACAGCCATGCAAGCATCTGGGGAGGGCTCCAGGCAGGGCAAATTGCCTCACTCAGGAATAAACCACAACACTTACTACATCTGCAGATGAAATGGATCTGGGTGGCATGAGACCAAGACAAGCCCCTTGGCCTCTGCAGAGTGACCCGTCTGGGGTCTCTGGTGTCCTGGGGACTGAGGAAGCAGCTACAGCAGAGCAGCAGGTCCTGGGCAGGCGATGCCTGAAGGGGACGTCACCCAGGACATACTCAGGGCAAAGCTGCTCCCATCTCCATTAATCCACCCTGCAGAGATACAGGGGCAGATGGGACTATGGTGAGATTCAAACCTGTAGAGAATTTCAGCTGATGGAAATCTTGTGAGGCTGGAGGAGGAACAGATTATGCTGCAAGCTGCTGGGAGAGCCTTGCAAGCAGGAACGCTGCAGGAGGAAGGGAACCTCCTCTGTCAAATGAAAAACCAGCAGGTGCGAGAAATCTGAGTGTGCAGGAGGGAAAAAAAACTTTGCATCACACTCTGTATCCTCGAAAGCCAGTCACCTGCCTCTGCCAATGCCTCCAGGAGGGATTCCCCAGCATGGCCTCACTGCTGGGTGGGCTGTGTGGGGTTCTGTGCCCACCCAGAACATTTCTTTGCCCCTTCTGCATAACAGATGCAAAATCTGTGTGAAGAAAAAACTTGGTTTAGGGAGTTGAGACTGAACTGGAGCATTCCCTGGCTCAGGATGTACCTCTAGTCTCATGAGCCCTCTCAGCATTACAAAACATGTCATGTTTGTGTGCTCAGTGCCTATGGGCTCAGCTTTTATTTAAAGAGGAACCAGATATTATTTCCAATCTTCACTTGTGCCATGCTGGATGCCACACCAGGGGCTCTTTCAGCATCTCAGGTCTGCTATGAAAACAGGTGTGCATCTCTGTCATGAGTCCACACTGCGGACACACTTCCTGCTCTGCCAGGGCCCAGTGCCCGAGCTCACCTCCACGTGAGGGCATGTCCCTGCTGTGACTGTGGTCTCAGCACTCTGCTGCCCATCCCATTCCATCCTACCCCATCCCACCGGCCTGGCAATGGTCACAGCAGAGGGGTCAAAAGCAGGCATAGGGCCAGGGTGCCACAGATGGATGCTGCTGGAGCATCACTTGCTGTAGGGTTGGGAGAATGACCATATCGGAGCTGCTGAACAGCCACAGGTCACAAATGCATTCTTGCCCCTGGACGCTGCCAGGAGGGCCCTGGTTGAACTCTGGAGCAGGGGAGCTCCAGATAATGAGTCATTAGTTGCTTCAGAAGGGAAACGAGCCAACCCAACCTCTGTATGTCTGTAGCAGAGTGACTTGTGGGCCTTGGGACACTGCCAGGCTGTACATCACTGAGAAGTGGCTGAGGGTTCATCTCCCACAGCAGAGCCGTAGAAGCAGCCCAGCATGGTGGGTGTCCACCTCCCCAGCCCCTTCGTGCCCCCACGGGACTCCTGGGAGCTCCCAGCCTCTGGCAGCAGCCTGGCAAGGCTCTGAGCTGCCCTGCAGTGAGCGGCAAGCCCAGCTCATTTAATCTATTCAATTGGATTCAATTTCCAGCCACATGATTCAATTAGCCCTGGAGGGACAGCACGGAGAGCAGAGGCTGCAGAGCATGGCCCGGCCCATGCTCCAGCAGCTGCCAAGCTGGGAAAGGGCAGTGCAGTGTGGGGCCACAGTGGCAGGACCTTGTACTTGTCCTGGCCCTCTGGGGCGTGCTGAGGTGATGGGGTTGCAGGCAATCCCTCTTTTGTCCAGGAGAGGCAGGGGCTCGTCTGGGCACAAGCTGCTGGTCCTGAGTGATGTGTGAGCAGCTGTAGGGCAGAGTCTGGTGGAGCCCTGTCCTGAGCATTTACGTTTGCAGTCAGTCAAAACCCAGAGAGGTGACAGCCACTCTGGATCAGATCTGAGGTCTGCATCCTTGAGCACCTGCCAGGGTGGCCTAAAGAAGCTTTAGAAAGACAACAGGAGCATTCAGCGATGCTCCCCCGAGGGTGCTGCCTGTCTCATGTATTTGGGATCACCCCTCTGCTTGATCAGTGTTGCACTGAGCTCAACCACACTGTGCTGTGATGGGGAGGACCAGGTCTCTGACCAGCAGAAGGACTCTCAGCAGCCCCAGGGCCTTCCAGGTCCCACAGGCCTTGCAACAGCCCTTCTCCAGACTCCTGGCCTAGACTTCCATTCATCACTTACTTCTCTGTCTGCCCTCCTCCTGAAAGCATCAGCAAAGGCATTAATAAGTTCCCACTAGGAGAAAAACACATCTTATCCCAGTCCCTTCGGATTTCTATACCTCCCAAAGCTGGGCTTTACTTCTTTCCTTTCAGGTTACTGCAATAGCTCATCTGCCAAAAAACCCATCACCTCCACAGGGACATAATGCCATCCAGCACAACTCTGCTAATCCCAGCAAGTAACAAGACCAACAGGAGATGAGAACAGATATCCATAAGGCATTGGTGCTGACACCAAGATGGAGAGCTGCTTTCCAGTGCCAAGAGCCAGCTGTAAATCTTACCACAGACTGCTGGCCACACACCAGTCTGAACACACATGATGGCAGTTGTGACTTGGCAGGGGTAACAGCAACTCCCCCTGCCTGCCCTGTACTGAGCTGGGAAAGACAGCGGCTCCACCCTGGGAGGGAAGTGAGGGGAAGCAAGTGGAGCACACTGGGGCTGATCCCCTGTGCAAGTGCTGTCTAGGCAATAGCTCTCTCCAGGACTTCTCCTCCTGATACAGACCATGCAACAGTCTGACAGGACCCCAGAGCAAGGAGTGTCCAATTCTTCAAGCAAGGAGAGAAAAGCACCCCAACAGGCACCAGGACTCTCATGGAGGGCAGCTCAGTCCTGCAGAGGTATGGTCCCTGTGCCATGCAAAGGAAGACAAAGAGGTTTGCAAACCAAACAGAGCAGGTGGGTGAAGCTGCACCCTACCCTCTGGCTGCTGTACACGATCAGGGGTGTGGTACTACCTGCTCCTGGCACCTTCCAAGGAGAAGACAAAACATCACATGGAGCTGACAGACCATGCAGGGAAGACTCAGCTCCTGAGGAACTGCCTCTCTCGAGTCTGCATGAAAAGTGGGACCTGTAAGAGTGAAGGAAGAGACCAAAAACCACTGTGGCACTTACAAAACAATTTTTATAACTCCCTCCAAAGTTTAGCTCCAATTATTCTCTTCCAGAATTTGGTAATTATTTTGTACAATATTTGTCTTCCTGCAGCAGCTGCCTAATTCAAAGGCAGCAATCTGATATCTCCCCACACTCCCTGAGCCTCAGAAACAGCTCTTCCAATAACAGACTGAGTTATGAATTAGATACAATAAAATACATTCACCTGCTCAGATCAGATACGGGATCAAACAGGAAAGTTTGAGGCCATCAGCCACATCCTGATGCTGAACGTTAGTTAAATGACTCTCTGCTCCGTTCAAGCTGGCCTCAAAATATAAGTAGCAGCAGGGTGTTTAACAAAGCAAGCAAATGTGCAGCAGAATCTGTGAGCAGGAGTTTGCTGACACCAGCAGCAGAGAGCATCACACTGTGCACAGACAGGTCCCTGTGTCCCCCGCTCACAGGCTCTCAGCCTTGCTCAAGTTTTCCTTACTGGCAGCCCCAGGCACAGGTAAGAGGAATAGGGATGCTGACTACTGGCTGGTACCTGCAGCCAGGACCAAGGATGCAGCATGGCCATGCAGCACCACAACCTCCCTCTGCACACACAGGAAGAGCCCAAAGGCAGGTGACAGCCCTGCTGCAGCCAGTGTGCCAGCAAATGGTGACAGGGCCACCCCCACAACCACCCCACTCTCCCCCCCCCAAAGGACAAACACTGCACACTCTGGACAGTCAGGGCTCTGCTATTTATTGAGCTCTAGGTTTGTATGTACATCCATTTACAGTGCTTGGTTTGGTGACAGCATGACAAGAGGACGTGTGTCACAGTCTTCCCAAGCTCAGACTCGGATGAGGGCTGAGCTCAGGAGCAGATCTCAGTCACAGCCTGGGCTTCTATAATGATCCAAGCAAGGAAGTGTCCTGAGGGAGACAAGACTTTCAATAGTTGAGCCCAGACTGAGAAGCTGAAAATTCCAGAGGTTGCCGAGGCAAAAGCAGACTCATCCCAAACTCTCTCAAGTATCTGACTAGGTTCAGCCTAACTGGGATTAGAGAACAGGAGGCATGTAGACAGCATGATGACTCAATGTTCCGACAGTCATGATGCTGGGGCTGCACCTCCAGTCCCCTTGAGCAGGAACTCCCACCCTCCGAGGTGAGATCCCACACACAATCCCCCACACACAGATAAGCACCATGTGCTGCAAACAACTCTTACTCATTTTTCACTGGAAAAGCTGCCTCCTCTACATGCCCTGGCCTGTTCTCAAGCAGTGATTCTATGGAGCCTGTTTGCTCTCCCAAGCAATGTCCCTCTGACATGTACACATTTCCACACACTCACATGGCAGAAAGCAAATAAGTGTCTGGCTTAGTTGTTAAAAGCCAGACAATTCCCTGCTGAGGCATAGTATCTTCTGCTGAGAGAAGCCAGTGCTCCCAAGGAAAATATAGGGACTTCATCAGGTGTCATGCCCAGTGGGTGGCCAAGGACACAGTTTTCAGTTACCCATGCTCATAGCAGGTAAAGATGAAACATTAACACAATTAACGTACATTAGTGTGAATAAGCCTTGTCTATAAATGGTAGTAAATGAGCATGACATCCACATTACTCACACTAACCTACAAGGCTAAGAGAAGGACTAGGCACTTTTTAAAAAAAACCTGTTTTCTAGAGGGGAAAAAAAAAAAAGGTGGATCTGGGACATAAATAACTTCTCTGCTTCAGTCCACCAAGTCAGGACAGATCCTACCAGCACTGCCGGGAGCTGAAAATGCACGAGCAAGGAACGGGTGTTTGTGCTGTGTTTTCCTGAGCTAGGAGCCTGACACAGCACTCTGAACAGGCTCTGCCAGGCCTAAGCACCTCTGAAACACCGGCTCTGGAGCAGAAAGGTCTGCCTGTGCCTCACAGCATGATCCCAGAGATCTTCCTTAGGAAGTCCTCAGCAGACCGTGGCTGTAAGTCACTTGGTGAAGACAGGAGGGCAAGTGAGAAAGCGAAGTTACTACTTCTCCAGCTGCATTTTAACTGTGTGCTACACACAAGGGAAAAAATGGGGACTTCTTCGTTCATGAAGGTCACCAAATACCTGCAAACATGTGCAAGGCAGACGTTCCTGTGAGGAAGAGGAGGATTGTCGCAATGCGGTCTCTGATGGGCAATAAGGTGAGTGAGGAGGAGGAGCCAGCCTGTCCTCTGCCCCATGAAAACCAAGTATCTAAAAATGTCCCTCAACCTTAGAAACAGCAGATGAGCTGGGACTACTGGAAGCAACAGTGACCCCAAGCAGAGCTGGTTCCAGTAACCAAGTGCTGTGTTTGAGGACACATGTTCTTGCATACTGGCTCAGACTGGACCCTGTAAGCCAACAGCCTTGGAGGCAAACTTTCTCCTTCTCCAGTAATCCGATGGCTTGGTTGAAGTGACACCTTCTGACAGCAGGAGTCAGCAGTGAGAAGGGCCTGCTCCTTGGGGAAATTTTTACACTCCAAAGCCATTGCCCATGGGATGGCAGCAGATCTGACTTACGTTACAGGAGGGCAGTTGATTACATCATTACAGTTGATTCAGGATGATGGAAATGAACAGCCCATACCTGGGATCAGAGAGCTTTCCCCATAGAGCAGGTGAGCGATCTCAACCCAGAACAGTTTCACACAGCTGGGCAGGTTTTATTATTTTGGTTGTGAGCTCTCCCCAGCTCTGCTACAAAGGTTTCCAGTGCATCTTCCCTGAGCCTGTGGAGGGAATCTCCCATTGCTATGTCACAGGAACGGCTCCCCACTCCCATGGCACCTTAAAAAATTGCTTCCTCCTCAACACGCCAATCACCACTCCTCAGCCCAAGTTCTGTTGAAACACATTCCATTGGGATCAAAACACACAGCAGCAAGGCTTTCCCCTAAAAGAAACACAGTCCCTTCTGCCGGCGGAAGGCAGGGGGTGACCGGCTGCAGAGCTGTAGTGTCCCTGCCCACACAGGCCCGTCTCTGCTCAGCCCGGCGCAGCAGCAGCGTCCCCGCCTCAGGAGATCGTAGAGAATTCCTTCAGCAGCAGTTCCTGGCTCAGCGTGTTGAAAGCAAGGTTCTTCCTCACGTTGATGCTGATGGACCGAACCTGACAGAAACAAAACAAGATGTTTTAGCCAAGGGACTCCTCCTGGCTCCTCATGAGCCTGGCAGTTTTGACACCACTGACCTCCATGCTCGGCACGAAACTGTTCTGCACAGTTACAGCTCCACAGAACTTGATGCAGCAAGCTCTCGTTGAGACTCCAGCTTAGCAAGAAAACACTGAGATTCAGCAGTTTCCTGCAATAACTGGAATGTCTACAGTGACATCCCAGAAAGAAGAGTAAATTCCCAATGAGACAGGTGTGGGAGAGGATGCTCTGTTTGGATGCATGAGCTATGATGTGTTTCCTGTTTGGGGTAGAAATGGAGAAAGTGAGCACTTCCAGGTTGCAGCTGGAAGATCATATTGTATCAGTGCCCACTGGAGTGCCAGCCAGCATTTTCTTGGACTAATGCAGTGCCATGGCCTCTGTCCTGCTCCAGAACCCAGAGCCAAAGATATAGACTCAAGGAAAGTTCAGAGGTCGTGCCACTAAACTGAAAACACAGATTATCACCCAAGCTGGCAGAAAACCCTGGGTTCAGAGCCAGCTGTGTGTACTCCGAGTGCCTGACACTTGCAGCTGGCTCACTGACTGTCTCTGAAGAAGAGACACCTTTGCCCCTCAGTGACACCCAGACTTCTGGTCGCTCACAGAGCATGAAGAAGAGCTGGGCAGCCCTGTTACGCAGCCACTTCCCTTCCCCCTTCATGCCTGCAGACTCACTGGCCGAGCACACAGGCCCCAGACTGGGCTCAGTCTCAGCTGCACTTGGCAACGAGAAAACAAAGTCAAACATCATCTGTGTCAGCGCCTGTGCAGCAGTGACAGAAAGCAAAACTGACACAAGCTCATCCAAACAACGGGATTACAGTTCCCAGAGACTCAGAGCCTGTGATAATAAGGTTGTTGCTGACCTGGTTAGTGTTTTGTGCTTTTTAAAAGCACTGGAGGAAGAATTAAATAGAAGCAGAATGAGGAATCCAACACTGGGGATGGAAAAGCACATAAATATACATATACAAATATATATATATACACTGCTGAGGATCCCACTTGCTGCCCTGGTGAGAAAAAAAGAAGGGAAGGGCAGAAAGCTCCCCAAAAGGCAAATGTGTAAGACAGGGAAGGAAATCAAAACATGGAAGATTAACAAGGAAAGCTATAAAATGAATGCCAGTGAGCCCCATTGCACAGATCCTAATAACCTGAGCATGCTAGCAAAGGTGTCTATGCCTAAAGACAGAGTATTTAAGTTTCATGTCATCTGCAGAAACCACAAACTCTCCTTCATTAGGATGCTTGGCACAGACCCCATGTATTCCTTGGAGCACCCCCTTCTCATCTCTCTTCTCTAGGTGCTTTTTGACTTACTCCATCCTGAAACAGTTTGGGATCACGACCCTTAAGATAACCACAGGTTACAGCCTGTGTTAACCACTGCAAGTGGTCTCCAGAACACTGGTTTGCACTGGGCTGTCTTGCTGCCAGGAGACAGGAGTCTCACTGACAGGATTTGGTCCCACTCCTACCAAGTGCTTCCCACTCCAGGGATTCAGTCAATTCTCACCAGAGGGAAAGAACATGGCTAGCCAGATTCAGAGAGTCCTCTTCCCTGAGGGTCACGACTGCCTGCAGAAAAGGGGTAGATGCGACATGTAGTGTAAGCCTTATTCTGACTAGAAGCATTTCTATGGGTCCCAGCAACAGAAAGAAAAAGCAGGAATGTGACCCTGGCCTCAGGAACCGCCAGGGGTAGGCAGATTCCCAGCTTGTATACACATCAAGTTCTCCAAGCAGGATGTGCAGAAAGCTCTGCAAGCCCAGAAAGGGAGGAGTGGCATGATGAGAACACAGGGCTTAGCAGAAATTGTAGCTATGGAGTGGAGCACAAGAAATTAATTAGCCTGATTAGTTTGCAAAGAGAAGAAGGAATAGAGCAAACACTCTCCAATATGTAAAATGAGGTCAAAAAGAGAACAGTGAGTAATATTTATCTGGCTCCCCAGGGATGGGGCAAGAAATACTTAGCCTAATTTAAGACAAAGAAGATTTACATAGGAAAAGAGGAAGTACTTCTAAACCTACAGTTTGTGAAGCAGTGGAATAGCTCACCTGTGGCTACTGTGAAGCTGTTTTCACTTAAAGACAGCTTTGGGTTTCAAGAGGAGTTTTAGACACAGAGTTTGGTCAAGAGTAGTCTAGCTAGACTTAGATCTGCTTTTACACAAGTTGGGGAGAAGAACACACAAGACTGATGTTTCTACAAATCTCTGTCCAGCATTTCTTCTGCTGTGAGAAATCCGGCTGCCCTGAGCTAACTCACTGGAAAGGTAAGAACAGCTCAAATCAGAGTTAAATCGAGTTATCTCCACCACCAGGGCTCAGCACATGAGCCAGAGCTCATCTTCTTTTGGGGTTGGAAGACCAGACAGTGACACCAAGAGGTATCAGCCTGTAACAAGGATAAACTTTAGAAGCTTCCTGTGGTCTAGCTGAGCTGTTTCATCCATGAGGCTATACCCCAGGACTCCTCCTAGCCCACTGGTGCAGCAGGCAGTCCAGGCCTGGCTGCCAGACTGGAAGCTACCAGATCTCTCCAGGGTCACTTAAACAAGGGCCCCAAAACCACAGAAGGCAAGGTCAGATCTTTAACATTCATTCTGCAGGGAAGTAAAAGCGGATTACATGTCCTCTCTTGCTTCTGTTTGGAGCACTAGGGCCAGAAGAGCTTTTAAAATTGTTTTCTCCCTATTAGCCCACAAACTTTGAAGAAATGGGAAATGCATGAAATGCTGATATCATCTGGAGGATGATGAGGGAATGAAGGAATGGATGAAGTGATGGCATTAACCATGTGAGGAAAACATGATTCAGTTCTAGTTTTGTGTCATTATAACTGGATGTGTGCAAAGTTGCATAGACACTCCTATTTCACAGCAAGTCTCATCAATTAAACCTGTTCCTAATCAACAAGCAGCTCTTAAGATATTTGTACAATGGGAGGATGGTTTACACTGACTGCTACATCTAATTAAAAGTCAAATTAATGTAATTTCCCCTGCAGAAATCAATCCCTAATCAGACTATACTGAAGTGACTACTGAAATCTATCCAACTGCAAAGACAGGGAATGCTTTGGAAAGACACTGAATCTCTTTCCACACATTTCTTCAGCTGCAATGCAAAGGTCCAAAAGCTCACATCCAAACTATTCATTCTATCAAAGCACCACAGTCCTCAAATGACATCCCTGAGGCTTCAAAGGAAAAGATATAAAAAGTGTTAGAAAACTTCCTAACTTCCTTCCTTTAGCCCCCAAAGGCACCACAACAGGCCATAAAACCCAGTTGATAAAACAATCTGCACATCACCTTCCACCACAATGTGGCTGCAGTACCGCAGCCTTTGAAAGTTTCTTTGTAAAGGGAATGGGAGAAGAAAGCAGATTTTTCTTTGGGATTAGTAAGAAAGAGCAGCACTGAGGCAAAGCCAGAGAAGCAAAGCAGTGCATTAGCAAAGCAGGTCAAAGGAGGGAGAACAAGATTTCTAAGCATGAAGGAACCCAGAGAATGGCATGGGGAAGCTTCTGCTCACTCACTTAATGGGAGCACACAGAGATGAAAAGGTAGCTGAAAAGGAAAACGACTCCTGCATGTCATTCCCCACCCAAGAAGGGTTTGCTTTAATGCAATCACACAGATAGTCATAAGAAAACCAGGTAGAATCTGGAAAGAATTATTTGCAAACAGATCCTGTTCAAGAAGACCTGATGGGACAAGCATGAGTTTGGAAACCATACTGGAAACCTTTAGTTCACTATCAGCCCTGCTCGTTTGGTACAGTCCACAAAGAGAACTGCAGCAACTTCTCTGTGCCCCCTCCGCAAAATCATGCAAACCTAAGTAGTTAAGTAGTTAAACACAATACATCGGGTAGCAGGGCATTATCCAATATCAGACCAGCTACACAAGCCAAGGTAAAGACTCCGAAGCTTCACGAAAAGGAAGCAAAGTACATGGTTTGAAGAAGCTATGGGGAGGACAGGTCAAATTAGGACCTTTCTGATGAGTTATTTGAACAATTAATAAAGCCATCAGTTACTGTGCACCTAGAGAAAAAGAGAGCAAGGAGGCCGGGAGGCCAGCTGGGTTTGCTGAAGACAAATCATAACATATCAGGTTGATTTCCCGCTGTGTTGAGGGAATGGCTTAATGGAATGCAGGGGATTTTCTGTAGCTGTGAGTAAAGAACATTTAATAGGGTCCCAATTCTCAGGGCATCTAGAGATGTGGATTAAACAGATTCACAACTGGGTCAAATCAGCACATTTATACAGTAATTATTCAGGCTTTAATATGCTCTTGAGGAGAGGGTCCCAGGGGTACCTGGATGGGCAATTTTCAGAAGGGAGTTGACAGGCTGGTTATGCTAAACCGATTCTTAAATGATACAAAATTGGGATTTCGAGAAAAAAAAATCAGTCTAGGAAGAAAATAATTTTAGCTGAAGTGTTTTGTGGCTGTGATGATCATAGGACTGAGAATGTCATTTTAATCAATTGGCATGATCAGCCTGAGCTTCTGCCAGGCCAAGTGGAAAGTGGGGCACGCAGGAAGCAGAGCAGTCATGTGGCCAAGAGGCTGGGGAAGGAGATGCTGGCTGAGGATGGGAGCCCTTGGGACAGAACAGATGACAACAGAAACAGGAATGTGCCTTATTTCCACGGTACAGTAATAGAGGAAGTCTGTGTCACAAGAAGGTTACGGCCAAATTTCTTTGCATGTGTTCCAGAAAAGGTATTAAACAGCGAGCCAGAGAGACAAAAACAGGGACAAAAGAACACAGAAGAATGGCATGGAAGTGATTGCAAGTAGTTTTGCCCATATACTACCCAATGTCTGGAGTGACTCCAAAAGCATCCCATAAAAGGAAACAAAACCAATTCAGGTGCTTGCTCCAGAGCAGAGTAGACAGAGGAATGCACAACATTCCCAAATTAATGGAGGCTCGTGATGGAGTGGGCAGGCATCGATACTGATGCCTCATCAATAGGCAACGACAGAGCTGGGAGAGAGAATCAGCTCTCAAACTGGTGGAGAAAGCTGCCACAGTTAGAGATCTTTCCCTTCGCTGAAGCTGTAATGATTCCAGAGTGAGGAAAAACAGGCTTCCCTCAGATACCAGACATTACAAAAATTCTGCCTCCCTGCTGATGTGGCTCTTGGACAAGAAAGTTGCATCAGGGCTCTCCAGAGCAGGGGAAGCAAGCCAGCTTGCTGAAGAATATAACTACAAACCCAAATTATTTGGACACAGTTTTGTCTTCGCTCTATTAGTTTTGTGGGATTTCCTATCATCAGTGTTCTCCTCTTGCAGAAGGAGACATTTCTAGGAAATGCCTTCACTTTCTTTGCTTGGGAACCCTATTTTGTGAGTGATGGAGGAAAGCAACAAGGAGGAACATGTTTCACCAGCATCACATGCTCTGCTCAGTCCCACACTTTGTGCTCCCCTTAACAACAGCAAAAAAGCGAACTTGCTCTGTGTGATAAACCCAAAGTGGGAGCAGTCAGCTTCTCCCCATGCAAATTTACCAGTACAAAACACAGAGGATCACCATGGCAAAAGGGACAGACACTGACCAACCAGTGCTGGCCTAAGCAGTCTGGAGGTTCCTCTTCAGCCACACAGAGTGCTCCAGGAAGCTCTCAGATCTGTTGAGATACGCAGCGTCTGTCCAGACCCTACTCCTACACTGTCTTTAGAGGCAACCCAATGGAGTGACAGGGCTGCTCAGCTATACCCCAAATGCCACTGCCCAGGCCATAAGCAAAGGGTCTGAAAGAGGGTTGTTGATTCTGCAGAGTCAAGTCAGCTTACCAGCTCTTTGAAGAAGGCAGCCTCTTTATGCTGCTCTGAGTAGCGCTCATACTGGTCCAGTCCGTCCTGCAGTTTCAGGGTCAGCGTGTCATAGTTGGACCGCACCACTTCCAAAACCTGCCAAAGACAGCCAAAGACAGCAGAAGAGTCAACATCCACAGATACCTCACCACAGGAGGAGCAAGGCTGAGACAGATCACAGCTCTGACACCTATGTTGTTTTTGCACCATAGGTGGCTTTAACAGCCAATATTTGTCTTGTAACTCCCAATACAGAGATGAGCACTAAATGTTTCCTAATGACAGTAAGGAAGACTCCTCAAATTTATGGAATTTCTTCATTCATGAGAATAGTGTATGGAGCCTATATGTATGACAGCAGCAGCTTTCTGTCACCAGAAGTAGACACGATCTCAATAGATTATGCAGTTAATTACCATGTTTGCACCCCAATACCACACAATAGGCACTATACACACACAGGTTCCCCCGACCCCTTCCAGGGCTAGTTTTGCCAGCACACCGCCCACCTGGCTTGGGAATCACCATTCACCACCTACTAAACCACCAGCTTCTACAGCTGCTCAGGTCAGCCTCCATACAGAACACTGCACTTCTCTCCTGATAGGAACAAGCTTCTGACAGGCACTAAGAGAAGACCAACCCTGGTATGGACTCTGGTTTTAGAAAGAGATGAAGACACAAATCCAGGACTTCCTGCCCAGGAGATACTTCACTATCTGCCTTCACTGTAACAAAAGCACTACAGCTTTTATTACTGCCCTACTCTGCTCCCAGCACTAGGCTATACTTGCAAATTCATAACTACACATCTCTGTCCCATTGAACTATTCATTTTCCTAGCTAGGGAACACCAAGAGGGACTCCCACGATGAATTTTAGCTTCAAAGCATTGCATGGACTAACATATTCCTCAAAGCATTTGTGAGATGGTTAGTAACAATAATGCTCCTAGAAGGAACCATAGAGCTCAGCACTCCTGGGCAAACATGCTTGAAACAATTTTCTTAAAGACATGAACTTCTTTCTAGGCTGTTACTATTTGCTCTGAGAGCTAAACAGAATATCAGCATCTGAGGCCTGCACTACAGTAGCCCCTGCTTACGACAAGGCTCAGCCAGGAGGACACACAGTATAAGGTGCAAAGGAAAAGGACTCTGCTCCAAGGCACCACAGCTCAGAAAAGATCCTAAGAAGAGCATTGCAGAGGATTTAAGACAACAGTGACCAGAACAATGAAGAGCCCTTGTACTTCACCTTTTGTCCTCTCAATAAAGTAAACACTACCCTCAACCCTCCCTTTAGGCAGCTGGCAGCTCCTGCCCCTTAACAGGACTGAATCCTGTCCTTACATCCTTTATGCCAGGAAACTTGGACTTGCTTAGGGTTCCTTCAAAAGCTTGTTTCCTCCAATCTCTGCACGTGGCAGTGGTCCACAGAGACACGCAAGCTAGAGCCTGAGGTGGCAGAAGCCACCTAATCAAGGACTGGGGGCAAAGAAAGGGTCCCAAAAGCGGTTCCCAGGTGAGATGGTCATACAGGTCACTTTTCAGCTCAGTTGTCCTTCAGCATTGCAGAGGCAAACTAGAGGTAGGAATAAGCATTTGGACTCAATCTCAGAGGTCTTTTCCAACCTAATTGATTTTAATTCTGATTCTAATTCTGCAATGTTACTTAAGAACAGCCTGCCAGTGTCCTGCTGTTGTGAAAGCACACAGCCTCCTCTCCAGGACTCATTTCCTAAAGCTGTTTGTCAGCTCCACTGCCAGAGAGAAAGAAAGAACCCTCTGCAATGACAGCGATCTCCAAATTCAGCCTGCCCTTCTTGTCCCTTTGAGCCAAAGCTGCAAGAAGTATCACAGAGCCAAGAGCAGTGATGAAAGAAAGCTACCAAGGCACAGGAATAACTATCCACTAGGGACAGATCACGGTAGTATAAAGCACCTTCTTCTGAGCAATAAAGAATTCAGCATCTTGCTCCTGTCAATCGCAGGAAGCCAAACTGACCAAGATTAATAATAAGCTGCAGAGGAGCTTGTTTGAAAAGCGAGGAATCGAACAGGCTTCTCCAGCAGTAACTCGGGGTGAAGGCATTTTATTCAGGGCTACCCCACTCCCCAGGAACCTTCCCCTGGGCTCCTCTTCACTCTCCTTGTATCCTCTTATGCAGAGCCATGCACAGTGCCATAGAGGTGTGCCCAGACAATGGATGGACATGCTTCTCCACAAAGAATCAGGATTCCTCCTTGCTAGCTCTGAGTAGAGATCTTTTCAGATATTCAGAGGTATCCTCAATCCGTGGTAAAGAGAAGCAAACTCTGAGGGCAGCAGTAAGCTCTGTAACCAGTATCCTTTAAATCAGCCCTCCTGCATCCCCTTTGAAAGGCAGCTAAGAACTCAGTTTGATACCTTAAGAGGAGGACAGGAAAGGAACAAGAGGCCCAGAAGTCTTTACTGTGTTACCCACTACTTATCATAGTCTCTGCAATGAACTTGAGATCAGCATATCCCTTTAGCTACATATTTCACTGGTTTCCACTCCTTAACTCCTTTAATTATGAAATAGAACTTAAAAAGAAAGAGTAAGTTAAAAATAAACAGCTTCTCCCCACTGCCTGATAATTTCCCTTTCTTGCTGTTGCTGAGAAAAAAATGCTACGTGGGATCTGAGATAAACCCACTCACAGATAATTTCACTTCATATCTGGTAATGGATAGAAACTGTTACTGAGATTAGGACCTGCCATCCTTGAGACGATTTCATCTGTTCTTTAAGATGCAGCTGCTAGACAGAGGACAGCTTAAAGAGCAGCGGAAGATATTAAGAGCATTTAACATGAAGGTCTAAAAGGTATCAGCTTTCTACACAGATGACAAGGAACTCAAATTCCCAGTGCAACAGAAGACTGTGTGCTAGCATCCTTCGCCCTCCTTACGTGCTGCTTTGACTTTTGCTCAGGAAAACTACTGCAGGAAGAACAGCGCTTTTCATTAAACACACGAGATCTTTATCTGCACCTTTCCATCAAATAAAAAGAACTAGAGGAATTTAATTTTGAGATTAAAGCATTTCTCCTTCAAAGAAAATATGAATTCCAAGATGGTGAAGAATGAATGACTTGAAAGAAGGGACTTTTAGTTGGACTCTTCCAAACAGATTTTAAATAGTCATTCAAATTTTTACAATCTCACGGGCATCTGGAAAAACACCAGTTCTAGTGTCAGGCAAGGACAGAGGAATTTGGACTGCAGATTATTTCAAAGGAGCTTGATGTGCCACTCCTCAGATTGCAAGGGTGAACATGCAGGGCAAGCTATTTTTTTAAGAAATATTTTACTGGATCTTTACAGTAGGAAAAAAACCCTAATGGAGTCACAATCTAAAACCCTTTTTGTCGGTTACCTGAGGGGGATTGGAGTCCTAAAAAAGCAATATGACGAAGTGAGCAACTCAAACACAGTCAATACAAGAGGAGCGAAGGCTGCTGAATTCCTTTCCTGCAGTTACCTGTGTCAGCCCCAAAGGCTACATTTGCTCATTTACTCCACTGCAACCAACCTCAAGTCAGTGGAGCTGCACCACTGTAATTCAAAGATAATTTACCATCAAATTAACCCCCTGCCCCATCACTCATTCACTGACTGCTTTCGAGAAATTCCAGGGAAACATTAGCAATTCAGGTCCCTGCATTTATGTCCCCAAACCAACCTTTCAGGAGCTGCATCTCTGAGCAAGCGCTTTCTGTGACACTCAGATTTCAGCTTCCTCCTGCAGCTACAACTGCCCATGGCCCCTAACTCTCCTTCCCCAGTAACATGGACAACTTGTGAACAGAGGCATCCCCTGAGTAACACAGCAGGAGGGCTGGCTTCTGACAGAAGAGCTGATGTGGGGCTCAGCTCTCCACAGCATCCCACCCATGCCCTGCCCTGCCATGACACCGCACCCAGAGAAACAAGATTATTTTGCAGAGTTTTTGCCTCCTGACTTTGCTCCATCCACCAGCCTGCAAACTGGACGGACAACCTCCACTGTTTGGGTCGGTGGACTCTTGAAGACATGCTCGTAAACCAGTTCTCCCAGAACCAATTGCCCCCGCCCTGCAATTCAAAACAGACCACGCTTTTTCTGTACCACTCACTACACACAGGCTCCTTCCTTACTGCACCAGAGCTGTTCCCTCTGACTGACCCTCAAAAAGAGCCGACATACTACACTCTCCCAGGAGAGACCAGTCTCCTACCCCTATCCTACCCAACAGGCAGTCACTCTTAGCAACAAGGCCAGAGAGGAAGCTGAACTGACAATGAAACCTAACAGGCAACATGCAGCACTAGGGCCCATCTATCTGGAAGACACCATTTGCTTCACTGCTTAGTAACTTTTTAACCTGCAGAATCTTTCATCATCTGCAACTGCAGTCTTTACTGGAACATAAAATTAGAGAGCACCAGCAATTCACAGCACCCAGCAAAGGCCCCGGTGGTGGGTAGATTCTGGGAAGAATGGACAGGTAATGACAGAAAAATAAAAGGAAAAACAGAAGCTAGAAGAAATCAAGGTCTCTACACTGTCTTTTTAATCAGCACAGGAAATGACAAGAATGCAATCAGTCAGCATCACCAGTACCTCGCTAAAGCCTCTCCATGCCTGTAAGACAGTAATTAGATACCATGACACCAGAGCCGTTGGAACAGCACTGATTGAATGATCTCACATCAAGTAAAAGGCAAAAAACCACCCCAACAACCCCCAGGTTAAAATGCACTTGCCCCACACACCAATTCCATGCTGCTCACATGGCTAGGATGGGAGGAGGCCCTCCAGATCAAGCCTAGCAAGCCCTCACAGGATGGAAAAGTCAGGTGCTCTGTCCCAGCTGTCCCATGCCAGAGGATGGAGCAGCCAGGCTACGGGGCATGTAATGCCAACCTCTCATCAGCGCTACTGCACAGACATGGCACAGGGGCAGAGGGCAGCCAGGGACAGACAAACAATCCTCCCTGCAGAGGTGTTGGAGTGCCTCTCACTGCCTGTGTATCACACCCAGAGGGAATTCTGGCAGTTCCACCTCCCAAGCCCAGGCAAAGCCCAAAACACCACAATCGAAATCAGCTGTCTGTCCCCTGAGCTCAGACAGTGAAGGCTGTAGGACATTATGGTTTTCCTATTCCAGTAGAATGCCCAATGTACATTTTACACTGCAGTCCTCAAACTGGCTTGTTTATTCCAGGTTTAGTACAAATCTTCCCCTTTTTCTCCCTCACTGATCTCCACAACTCCTAGTCCCTGAGCATTTCTCCTCATGAATTCAACTGACGAGCAACATTTCTCATCGTAATGAAAAGGCTGCTGACACCTGGACTACGAAGAGGCTACTGCCTCTCCATAATAAAGTGTCAGGTAATTGACATCAATTTTCCAGTAGTATCTTCTAATTAATATGGAAAATGATTTTTTTTCCAAGTGCCATCACACTTCTCACAGAGAGACTTTAAAGTTGCTGATGCAGGCTGGAGTCTTTGCCGAAATTAATCCCCAGGAGCACCACAGACAAAGAACATAACTAAATAATTAGAAGTTAAATAAAAACACACACACAGAGCTGCCACATTTCCCAAAAGACTCTGCCCAAACCCTGGCTACATGCATCTCCTTCTCCCTTTTCTCTTCACAGTCTGCAGGAGCCAAGCTCAGAGACACTAAGGCTGCCAGTGACACACATGTGCTGGAAGCAGCTGCCATGCACACTTGGCTTCCAGGAAAGCACCCACCCCAGGACTACCAGCAACACAGAGCTTTTGTCTGACCCAACACTACCTTACCTTTGCAGCTGTTCTGGAGCTAATGTAGGACTGATGCTTTAACACCATTCCTCACCCCGTGAAGATTAAGCCATGGTTGTTAATTCCATGTTCGTGAATGCTAAGAGGAAGAGGAGGAGGATGTCGCTAGGATAGTTTAACAACTCAGATTCCCAAGACATGCTTCATGTACTGCACATATCTATGGATCCAGAGGATGTGGAGTGGGTCTGGTGGGAAAGACAAAGATCTGGGCTGGAGATGCAGATGTAGTCAGGCCACATATGTGTCTTTCAAGACATGCAGCACATTGCCATTCCTGTTCTGGTGCCCCAGATCTCCTGCATCCAGCAGCTTGTACTACATATAGTGAAGGACCTACGGCTCTCTCTTGCTGTCAGATGAGAGTGTGAGACTGCTCAGACAGCCCCCACCATCTCACACACATCTGTCACTGCCAGAGTAGGAAGCATCATCTTGCCTGCCCTGAGCACAGGAAGGTTTTTTTCCAATAGAAAAAGTTCAGCCAGCTCAAAGGATTAAGTGAAAGTAAACAAGGGAAAATTTCTCCACTGATGCAGGATGCACCAGCATTGCTGGGCAGCAAGACACAGGAGGTCTGTGCAGGTCACCGGGGGAAAAATGGTCTGCAGAGGTGGGCACAGCTGCCCACGAGCATCAGGGTGGCACTGGGCCATAAGTACATGCTCCAGCCCTGACCATGGAGAACCAAAAGCTGATGGGACTCATGGGAGTCTTGTTCAGTGCCTGAAGCTGGACACATGAACAAGGTTGAACAGCATATAGCAAAGACAAGTTAGCCAGGAGGTAGGGAGAAGAGGTGCCCTGCCTTGCTTTCCACTGCTAAGGTTGGTGCAGGGACCCCTTGCATACAGTTCCCACCAGCTTTACTCTGACACTTGCTATTTTGTGTTTGCCAGTTTCCCTCTGCTCAACTCACTGTGCATTAGTCAGGACTGGAAGTGAACAGTCTTTGCCCATTAGTTCGTCCTTTGTCCCTGCCAGTCACTCCTGGCAGTCTTGCTGTGCTCAGTGAATTACTCTGTGCCTGGCCAAACATGAGGTAAGTCTAACTCTCCATGTCCCAAATCCTTCCTGAGGACCGCTTTTATACATTTGCACTTCAGTGGTATTGAAATCCAGGCCTTGCCAGTTCTCTACACAAGGCAAAAGGTTTTGATCGTACATAAAAGATTATCATTATTATTATTTTACTTAGCAACATCAAGGAGGGACATTTCACACCCCTTTTTCCTCACCTCAGCATAGAGCCAGCCATTCTGTCAGGCTCAGATGATATACAGTAGCTCAGATGTTTGTTCAATGATCTCACAGGGATCTGTGATCTTTAAAGGAACAAGCCTACAAAGGCGACAGTTTCTATCCATGGAGTGGGAGGGTTTGGTTACAGTCTTTCTACTCTGCCCACAGGTGTGCCTCTTCTAAAGATAAATAATTTATGAGCTCACACAGAAAATGACTGTTGTTCTCTGAACTCTGCTAGCAGAGATCATGTCCTGTTTTGAGACAAGAGTTATCTGCTCCAGAAATGTTTTAAACCCATAATCCATTAAAAGCCTCAGGTGTTTGATAATGTTGGAAAACGACTCATTGATCCAACCAATCTAGAACTCCTACAGCTTTCAGGAACATCCCAAAGTCAAAAGCGTTATCCAGCTCCACCAAGAAGCTGTAAATGCACAAAAACAGTGCCCATTCCAATCTCTCATTGGACAGGCATTTGCAAGAATCAACACTTACTTCAAGAAACAGAAAGGCTGCAAACAAGGACAAAGGCAAAAATCAAGAGAGACTTATGGTCTTTCAGGGGACTTAATTTGTAAGAGATACAGACAAACAGAAGAGATGAATCTGACTGATAACCCTGGACAACCCTGTAGCCATCACTAGGGCTAGGGAGTCTTGTGCAATGACACCCTCTGAGCTCCAGCATTCAGGCAGCTGAAAGCCTGCGCAGCCACCTCACCAGAGCGCTTATGCCATGAACACTTCTGCTACATAGTAATTACAAGAAGTCATATCTACAGACACATGACAGCTCCCACACATGTTAAATGCACTATGCTCATCCCATCGGGTTTTTGAGCACAAGGAGCAAAAATGCATGTAGCCCCACACTGCTTTTTCTCAAGACCAATCCACTTTCCCAGTTTCAAAGATGGTCAGTGGGTTTATACTGATGTACATATCCCACTTGGCACAAAGAACCTGGCACTCACTGCGGGACCCTGGGCACCCTTTCCCAGACCGCAGGTACAGGCTTTCCAGAGGAAATACAGGGGGCAATTCTGTATCCATTCAAGTAGGAAAACGAGTTCAGTGGGTTTCTGCCAAGGGAACAAACATCCATGTACTGCACAACACTGGCACTTTCAAAACCCAAGCAGGGAAAAAGAAATCAAAGATCCTGAAAGAAATTATCTTAAAATTTATCAATTAATAAAATAAGCAGCCTCCAGAGCAGATATTTAGATCTGGAAGGGGAGATACGCCAGAAACTAAATGAGGCCCACTAAGCTTGCCTGATTTTAGAAATGTTGCGAGGAAGGCAGGCAGCAAAAGGAAGGCCAGGATGATGGCAGAAGCATAAAACCCTGAGAGAGATAGATTTGCTATTTTGGAGTTACAGCCCATTTTGGAATTGTGAACCCTTATCTCCAGCTGGTGGCATTTATGAAAACATTTCTCACCGCTAGGTACGTAAGAGCACTTGCAATTCTGCCAAGGTTTGAAATGCACTGCAGATAGCTATGGACCGGACCGTTAATTTTTTTATTTCCCCGTTGTGCTTACAATTAACTTAAGTGCTGAAATGTGATGGGCTGTTACAGGAGAAGCTTTTTATCTACCAGCTGCATTCTAGCAGAGCAGTAAATCAACCGCTGTCACCAAAGCGTCAGACAAGAGGACGAGAGCATCCTTATGCTCACTGTTATCACTCATATTACCCGTTCAGCCTAAGTGGCTAAACCAGCATTCAGCAAATGAATGCTGTGATTTGTGTGCAACCTTTGGTGCAGTTCTCTATTTACAGCAGACCTTGTCCTCCTGAACACAAAGGAAAAAAAATAAGCAGCAGTAGCTCTTTAGCACCATTTAACTGATCAAAGCAAGACCAGTAACCTTGATGCCCAAAACAAGACAAAAGAGTTTCAAGTTGTGAACTGCTGCTCCAGCTGAATTGAGAAGCCAGGACACACAAAACTATTACAGAAATCAAAGACAGCCACAAGAACCTTAAAGACAGTAGGTGAAGGTTTTAAGAAAAGGTTTGAAATAAAATCCTTCCAGGGCCAGTAGCCAGAAAGCATCCTGACAAATGTTGGAACTCAAATACACAGTTTTCAGTTCAGATTGCCTTGATGAAGTGACAACAGGATACCTGATGTACACCAGAGGAAACTCATTCCCAGTAAAGAAATTCAAATTTGCCGAGAAGACAGTTGGCTCAGGAATAAGGCTGTCTAAAGAACAGATTAAGACAGGATATGCAACAAAATCCTTTCTATTCAATCAAACCTGGACAGAAGTGCACTGTTCCAGTTCGAAGAAACCAAAGCCTAATTGTGCCCACGGGAAAAACAATGGGGAGGTTTATCCTGGTTATGGTCTAATCAAACACCTGCAGTCACAGGAGGCTTCTGGAACTACGTCACCTGGTCAGGCTCACAGAAATCAGTACAGGATCCAAGAGAGCTTGTGCCCCCCACGCAGCCACCATGAACTTCTACAGGACATAATGATTACAGACTGACTTAGAAATAAAACCAAACCAGAACTCACCAGGACTCTGACTTGAAGATCAAGACAAATGAAAGGAGAACACAGACACTCCAAAAAGCTAGGGAGCTCGCCATGCATTTTGGTTTTCTTTTTTGATCTTTTACAGCAACTAGCAAGCAAATGGCCTCTATGAATGTACGGCCCTGGGTCTGATGCTTGCTGAGAAAAAGTGGATGCTAATCTACCTCACGACTTTATTTTTTAATGATCAGAAATCTTTTTAAACTTGGTTTGCACAGCATGAATAAATTTAATTGAAGGAAGTAGCAAAACTAAATACCAATATGCTAAAAAACTGGCCACAAACCAAGTGGATGTTGTGTATTTAAAGTAAGTCAAAACAACATAGGACATACTAGAGAAACCACCAGCTAAGACTGGGGAAGGAAGGTACATGTTTGGAGGAGCAAAGGTTAGAAAGATCAGTTCCATAGCTCCTACTTACATTTCAGCAATTAGTGGAAGTGATAAAAGGCAGTAATTCAGTGGCCTGAGGAAATGCAATGAAAGCAAGAAAGAGGAAACACAGAGCTCAACTGACTAACTGACCACACCTGGAAAATGAACTCAAGTCTGTTCTAAGATGGGAAAACCAAGAACATTTGAATACAAGCAAGAAGTCTGGATAGCCAAGAAACCCAGAGAGCAAATAGCTGTTTGATTATTTGCACTATTTTGCAGTTCTAGAGTATCATTTATGAAATAGGGGCATTGGAATCAATATACAAGATTTAACATATGGGTCATCAGAGAACTTACACGGAGACAACACAGTACTCCTCCTTTATTTTTGTGTTCTCTCTAATAATTTCTAATTCTCTACTTGCCTTTATGACCACTGTCGAGCCTTGAGACAACATTTCCAGGCTTATCACAATGACTCCAATAGTCCTTTCCTGCATGGCAATATCTAGCAGACTTTTCTACAGCTTAATGATTCTAAGAGACTTATAAATTCAATCTGCAAAAATGCCTTCTAAAGATAGAGCCCAAAAGAAGTAGAAGATCTACGGTCACTTGGTTAGCTACAAATAGCTGGAAAGAACTGTAGTAGCAGTATGCTAAGGTAGGTAGTTAACAAGGAAAGGTGGGCAATGCTTAGAAGTTTCTGTGACTCAACCCATACAAAAGTTCTAGGTTTTAAGGCTTTTGCAAATCTGGAGTTGGAACCGACAGCTATAAGCTGCTGGATGATCTTACAAACAGAAAATCCTGTAGTGAAAAGGGAACTTCAGCTGCAAAATGTCTGCTCTAAGGCTGCAGTTCCAAGTGTGGTTTAAGTCATTCTAAGTGCAGGTCACTTAAACTGCAGTCCAAAGTCTGGAGTTCCTCCTTCAAAGGTACTTACAGCAGAATAAGACACTCTATTGGAGTCTCTTCACTCTAGACATAAGCACTGAGGGTGCTGATGACCAGGCAGTATTGACATCAGGAGGGACCGAGAGGGTAAAGAAGGAGCAGAGATGACAGAGATATTGAGAATAAAGTTTGGAAGAATTATGACAGTGATGAAATTCCTAGCAATACAATGGGATCAAAGCAAATCTTCCCAAACTAAGTGACTCCTCACAAACCCTAGACACACTTTTGGATCCTACGGTAATCTTCATGGCACAGCTAATAATAATGGCCAGTCTTCACGAGTGAAGATCCGGGGAAGGTCTTTACACCTTCCAGCCTGCGCATTGGATTTTTTAGGTGAGACACAGTGTGCGCGGAACTGAGCCCACCCTTTAATCCTAAGGTTCATCTGCCGGGGCCAAGGGAGCTTGGACGGTGGTAGCGAGGTCCTTAGGACGTAGGTGGGTTGCCTTTAAGGGCTAACGAGCTCCACCTGCCTGGGAGTGGCCCTGACCGCGAATCGAACCCGGGGCCACGGCGGTGATAGCGCCGCGCCTTTACCACTAGACCACCAGGGGCTCCGTGCTAGAAGAAAAGAAAAGGACAAAATCTGTAATGAGGGCAGAAATAAAGGAACCAAATCATTTCTGATACAACATGCTGAAGGAGTGAAGCTTGTTAACATTTTAATTTGTTGAATTATCCCCTTTTGTGCTGTTGGAATGTGTCATTCTTTCAGAACTTCATCTGGGCAATGACCAGAACTGAAACAGAACGAGACCATTTATGCTTGGAAGTGTTCATGGCCAGCATAAAAAACATTTTCTGCCTGCAAAATCAGAACTGCTTAAACTTGACTGCTAAGTTAATTTAAAAGGAACATTCAAAAGGCTATCAGGACAGATGGAAACACAGAGTCTACTATCCAAGATAATCACTAACAAGGGCAGGCCTGATGAGATGCTAAACATTGTGGGCTGAGATACTTTTTGACTGAAACAGAGATGTGCAGGATAGCTGGCCAGCAGTCAACAAGTTGAAGCAGAGACTTGTGCATGAACCACACACAGAAAACAGTTCTGATGTTTCTGAAAAATCAGACTGTCTGCTGATTATTACTGCTCTTCTCAGGGAAAGACATCCATGTGTGTTCTCTGAAATAAATACAGAGACATCAAAGGTTGCTGACGTTCCATTGTTTCTAGTAGTTTCTTCTTATACATAACAGAAACTATCACGGCCCAAGATAATAGTTCTGCCTCTAGAGAAGGACTCCTGGAATGGTTAAATGGCATCTTGCAATCAAAACTTATTTGGAGAATAAAAGGGGTTTGTGTGCCTTGGAATGTAATGTTTATCCCTGCAATATTTCTTCCACTTACATCCCTAAAATATCAGACCTACCACCTCTTCAGCACCAGTGTTCTTGTGATTCAGATGCTCCCAGCAACAACCCCAGAACAGCACAGGAGAGAAGTTCCTTCAGAATGTGTGGCTGAGAGAGACTGAAAAGAGGCATCTTACCTCTGTGACAGTGACATTGTTATCTTCACTGAGGTTCAGATGCTGGATGGGCAGGAAGGACATGACACAAAGGGGAGGTTTATTGCTTACAGGCCAGATAAGATTACAGGGTTGGCTCTATGCCCACTATTGACAATCAAGGAAAAGGCGACTTGTGCTGGCACCTGTTCTCTCCGAAGGATGAGGAGATCAAAAGAACAAAACTTATGCTTCCTTTCCAAAGCACCATTAGCTATTGAATCCTAAAGCTGAGCTGATCAGTACGCAGAGCAGCAAGCTGGAGAACTACTTGCCCACAATGCCTGCCCTCTGAATCACAACATGCAACCTTTGCTGTCACAGCTCTAAATGGAACCTGCTGGCTATAGAGATAGGATATATTAGACTTAGGCAAAGATGATGCCACTCTCCTGGGGATACGGAGCTGATCACCAAGGTTTCCACTTTCTCTCTATATTTCTCTTTTGTCATATTTCTGGATCAGTACCTGCAGGATCTGTAATGGAAATATCATCTCCACGGTAATTTCTGCAGTGCTTGGAGAACACCATTGTTCCACAACCTAAAAATCCCTCTGTGAGGATTTAGTGCTCCCAAGTGCCTCTTGGACATCAAACGTTTTCAAAACTATTAGCTCTGATAGGTTTTTGAATAAGCTCAGTGAAGTCACTCAGTATTTCTCATGAGAAAGAGGTAGTTCTGACCTGGTAGAATAAAAATTACTGAAAAGGACGAGGAGGAGGGAGAAAGTCCACACAGCCCACGCTGTCTGCAAGCAAGGAAATGAGATTTGATTTACTCCGTGATTCTGAGGTGTGTTCAATTTCAGCTTGAATTTTCACTGCATAAATTCAGCTTGGCCGAGCAATGTCCCCATTAGAGACTGTCCAAAGCAATACAAAGTGATCCACAAATGATCTTTGAAGCTGAAGGTTCAAAGCCTTGGTGAGGTGGGGTTTTTTAGCATATTTTTGCATGTGCAACCCACAAACCCGTGTCTTCCAAGAAGTTTGAGGACGACAATATAAAGAAAGCAATTAGATACAGTGCATACACAGCTCCTTATGGGTGCCAATTAATCAATTTATTTATTTAGCTCACTGGTTAAATTTCCTCTTCCTGCACCACAGAGAACAACTCCAGGTCTGTTTTCTATGATTCAAAGGGATTAGATGACAAGCAGAAGTCACTCAGTAAAAGGACTTAAGGGCTTCAGTTCAGGGATTAATAACTCAGCAGCTTCTTCTCCAGATTTTAAAACCACTAATTTGTACTGCATTGGCTGGTAGGTTTATTTGCACAACCTATTTTTGTTTAAATGGGAATCTTAAACTCTTGCCAAAATGCTGCTGCATTGCCCCTTTGGTATTATTCTCACATCTGAATTTCTGACCATATTTAATGAGGATTTCATGCTGGCTTAGCTTATTTCTTAAGAAACTGCACCCTGTATTACTACACACAAGTTCAACTTCTACTTGGCTTTTCCTAACTAACCAGGCACATCAGCTCAGCAGCCCCCTCAGGAACTCAACACACTAGAAGGCAGCTTGGGTGGAAGCTTTGGACCAGGTCTCTCTGCATCAACCCAGGTCTCACATTTCAGAGAAGCTCTACAAAATATTTGCTTGCATTTGACACACAGTAACACACCTTTAAGGTAGGATAAACCACAGGGGTCCGCTCTCACCTGGGTTTACACAGAATAAATTGCTACCACACTTAGCCTGCTGAGAAACCCAGTGGCAGAAGCTGAAGTGGGACTCATTTCTGCTTACTCTTTAGAGACACTGATCTTACAGTTCTGACAATCATTCACTTAAGGGAGTTTCAGTGAAATGTTGCTACAATTTAACCCAAACACTTCTATCACTTTGGACTGCATGAATAAAACCCAGAAACAAGTCTGCAGATTGAAAATTCAGGAACTTTAAAGGTTTGTTGTAGCCTGAACTGGTCTGAGTCAAGAAAGACTAAATTTCTTCCATATGCCTTTTTAAGGACTGACTTGTGACTGTGCCTAGAGCTTTTATTTGGTGTATTTTCACAAATTGCAATAAGTAGAGCTGTTCACTTGGTTTACTGCTTCTAGACAACATCTGCCAGCTACAATCAACTCAGAAAGGACAGTAGGGAAGGGCTGGCAGCAGCCATAAGATGCATCATAGCAGCAAGCAACGGCTGTGCATTAGGAAAGGTTCATCTTTCTTCCTTCTCACCTCTCTAAAACATGGCAAGAGCACTAATTAACAGGCTACCCAAGGCACACAAAGGCTACAAAGAATGATGTCCCTAGTGTCCTGTTAAGGCCCAATCCCAAGACTGGTCTACCAAGGGGGTACCTTGGGATACCAAGGCTTTAGGAGCCTACTGAACTCTCCCAGTCACGAGTCTCCAAAACTGATATCAGAAAGCATTCAAATATCACAAGAACTGCAGAAATAAAAAAAGCAGAATAGAAATAAAGTGACCTACTTTATGTTCTGTTATCACATGTTGAAAGAGACAGAATTGTAAAATGCCAGAAGAGGCACATGTAAAGGAATCCTCTCAAATGCGTGTGCTGTCAGCAGCGTGATGGCACACAGCCACCCACAGGAAAAATAAGGGCAGGGAAAAAACTCAAGTCAAGCACTGTGCCAGATCAACAATTCAGTACCCAGAGAGAAGGGAACACACAGTAGGAGCCATACAGAACAAGAGAAGCCTGCGATCTGAGATGCCACTTGCCCCTACCCTAGCTGGTATTAAAGCCTCTGCCAGGGAGAGACACTCTCGCATCAGAACCATCTGATCCCCTCTTCCAAGAGCTCGTAACAGAGGAGAGCTGTCTTAAATATTTTGAAGATATTTCTCCAGCATCTGTTCTTGACTTAGTAACAAGTAGCAGGGTAGAAGATGCTGCAGTGGTCTGAGGGCACCCAGGTACAACTATGTAAGATGACCGGAAATAGGTTTAACAGTCCAGAATCTGGATTCACCTTTTAAACCACAATCCTATTTAGCAAGGGGGTTTGGGATAGTGCAGGTAGGGGATTTTTTCACCCCTTTTTAAAGAGGAATTCTATCAAAATAAAAACCTCCCACTCTCCAGATTTGACTTCAGAGATTTTTGCATCATTCTTTTCTGAAACAAAGATCGGGATCAAATCAAGTGGCCGTTTTTCTTCAAGCATCTTAACCCGACCTTTTCCAAACTCATCTCAGAAAAAGCTCTCCCTGACACATGTAAGCTGAGGTCACACTGAGTTAAGATCTCATATATGAAAAGCATGGCAGCTTCAATCCATGTCTCACAACAGAACAGTTACCTCCACCTTCAAATTATGCTTCACTCAGCTGAAGGGTTGCTGGGTGAGGATGAGGGACCAAGCTATGCCTTAAGCTAATAATGCAGCTCGCAAGACCACAAGTTAACAACTGACTTCCTGATGAGCAACTGGGACAAGAGTGTTCAGTGACCAACTTCTTTATGCTAAAACGTTTGGTACAAAATTAATTGCCCAGCCCTAGTACCACTTTGTCCTAGTTCAGAAGCATCAACATACTAAATAGCAACAGAAGCACTTTAGAACTCAAGCAGTCCTGGAATATTATCCCTCTGGGCACTAGTGAGGGTGGAAAGCTCAGCAAAAACTGGATGATGTGGGAAACTGTCATCAGACAGAGAAATTAAGTTCAGATCATGTTAATATTCTCCCCTGCAAAAAGTGTGTCATGCTCAGGTGTCTGCAAAGAGGCTGAGATGAGGCATTACAGCAGCTTTCCTTTTATTCTTCTGAGAAGGGGAGTTCAGCCCAGCAACAGACCTAACTTTCCTTTCTATGCCTATAAAGCGACTTGTAGGTGGTACTGTAATTAAATAGGTCCATCACTTAAAATAGAAAATCAAATCTTTAGAGCTGAGGTGAGAATTAAGACTCTGTAGTGAAATGCATCCATCAAGTCACTGGCTTTCAGGAGCATTAACGACAGGGTAGAAAATTCCCAGCAAAGCAGCCTGGATGCGAGAAAACAAAGGAGACAATCAGAAAGTTAAGTTCCAGCATGCCTATCCTCACAAATCCACATTTCTGTTTTCATCAGCTGGCAGATTGATCCTGTTCCAGTGTTTCAAGATGTTCAACAAAGAGAGCACTTACTGCTAACAAAACACAGCCTTAAAAGGTCTATACTGCAGCTCACAGCTACCTTTTTGAAGAAATGAAAGGGACAAAAATACCTGCAGATACAGTCAAGCTACAGTGAAGCTCCATCTAGATACATGTTCTGTATTACATCCTGTTGTACAAAATCACTGATAAACCTTGGGGTGACAGGAACAGCTAATGTTTCTTGCAAGGTGGGTAGATGCCTGACTCCAGCAAATCACCAATATGACACAGCTGAGCAAAGGGTAGTATCTAGGTTTGGAGAGGGCTGTATGTATTTCTAGTGCAGAAGAGTACTGGAAAGGGAGACTCAAGTCATTAGCCAGCTAAGCAAGCTCTTCCTTTAAACATTTGGAAAGAGAACTGCTGACAGAATGAGAGACATCTCAGGGCAGGCTCTGTTTGACCTCTAAATTCACATATGGATTGATTCATCCGAGGTTTGAAACATTAATTATCACCAAACTAGGAGAAGACTGCAAAGGACAATGCAATACTTAAGTGGAAAGACTGGTGTCTTACTTGCAGGAAGAGCAATGGTTTGATTCACAATGTGCTGAAGAAATATAACCAGGGGGGAGCTGATAGCAATGCCCAGAGAAATACATTTTCACAGTATCTCCATAATACTGTTATTTCCAGCTTTCCATTGTGTTAAACACACTCATGGAGCTCCAGGGCAGCTCAGTTTGCTCTGCAAAAGATATCAGAGACCTCCCTAAAGCCAAAGCACCCCAAGAAGAGTTAGCTAGCCAGATGCCTGATGTGAGCATCTTGTTGCCAGAATGGTTCCCTGTCTCTCCCCATCATTACATTTCACTGCAAGCAGCTGTCACTGTCTCAGAGTGATATCAGAATGTCATCAGTCCATTAATGGACAGGCGCTTTCTCATGCCATTGCAAGTGGGAGGAGCACTCATAAGAACTTCACCTCTCCAGCTTTTACACATGATCCCAACCCAGCATTTTCTGAGAACTCAGGAAGCCTTACAGAAAGATTTCAACTGCATTCTGTGTGTGTTTTTACATCCAACTCAAAAGCAAATGCAGTCTGCTGAATTACAGCTGCTGAGGGAAATACACTTGGGAAACCACGATGGGGTTTGTACACAAATAAGCCTCCAGCGCAATATTTCATTAGCAGGGTTCTGCACACAATGACACTTATTGGCAAAGTTTCCAAATAGGAGGCTAAAGCATATGGCAGGGGTCCTAGAAACAATGTTATTAGGTGCCAGTCTGCAAGAAATCACCCTGTACTCCAAATGTTGAGGATATACCAGCAAATTTTCCATATACATCCTCTTACTGCCAGAGGTTATTCTAACATACATCTGTTTTCATGAAAGAAAAATGCTTCTAAGTTTAAACTAACACTGATACAACTTGTGACACACCAGTTAACACTGATGCAAGTGATGGTTTCTGGGTCCCATCATCTTATTCCAGAAATCCTAGGTACTGTCAGACAATGCTCCAGGACAATTTACCAGTTTCTTGTCTGGGAGGCCAGAAAAAACTTTCCCTGTCAGAAATTCTTGCTGTGAAGCAGTTATTGGTGGAGAACATAAATCCACGGATTGGAAAAAGTGAAATAAGAACTCCTCCAAACAGGTGCTCAGGTGAAAGCAAACAGGGCTATGAACTAATATCCTTCCACAGGCCTACGCTTCTGCCAGCTATGAGGCAGATGCTGCTGCTCAAACAGCATGTGCTGTTAGCAATACTCAGCTCCCCAGGAGCTTATTTGTGCCTCAACTGAGCCATGGGGGAATACAAGCGCCCTCTGACTAAGGGAGTGGAATTGATTTATAGCCTCTGGCACTTGGCTGATGCAAAACCACCTTCCCCAGTTCCATCTCTCTGGGCATCCATCCCCCAGGCTTGCTGTCCTTGAGTGACAGCTCCCTGAGCAATCCCACTGCCTGCCTCAGATCTCCCGTGAAGACAGGAAGAGGATCAAGAAGACACATCAGGGATGCTGTCTTCTCCACTATTAAAAGGTTTGCCTTTGAGGTCCCTACAGTGGACAATAAATTTGAACATAATGTCTTAGCATACAAATGCCAAATGTCAGAGAGCCAAAAAAACTAATCTTCCAGATGAGTGGAGCTCTGCTCAGATGTGGCACCTTTTGGCTCAGCAGCATTTACACCCCTGCTCTGGGAGGGATGGAGACCACAAAGCTCCATTTGTTTCCCACTTAGAAATCAGAGCGATGACACGATTTGTCACTTCTGGGAAACAGCTGCAGCTCCAGTTAGAGGATCCAGAGAAGGAAGGCAGAAAAACATCATCTGTTACAGCACAATACTATCAGAGAGAAGGAAGACTAGCAGTCTCTGAAGGCAGGAGTTTTAGTCTAAAGGATGAGCAGAGCTGGCAGTCACTGCAAAGCCTTCCCCCCTTTTGTTAGAGGAGAATGTAACTCCAGGAGTGGTTTCTCACAGCCACATCGCTGTCTGTAGCTGGCACAGCAGGCTGCAGCCTGTCTGCATTTAGGACTCCTGAGCAGAGAGATGACTGAGCGTAAGGAAGCTTAGGGTGGAGCTCAGACCTAGAGCAACAAAGTGTAGTGCTATAAATCCAGCTTTACAGAGGATGACCAAAGAAGTTTGCACGGTATCTATATGCATTATGGCAACAGCCAGCGTCTGTTCCTGTTTCACAAGGGATTAAAAAACCTGCTCAATCTGAAGTTTTACAAAATGCAAATTGAATTGTGCGCTCACACAAGCCAGCCGTTGACAGCTCCTGCTTTAATCGCAGATGTGCAAAGTTGTAATTTAATCTTTATAAATGCAGACTGTTTTGATCATTCCGTTGCAATCCTCTGTGGAGCTTTCCCTGCCCTATACAAGTGCTTAACAGTGACGGGAATCCGTAACACTGCTTCCCACTTCCACAGCAGCCTTCCCTGGTAGATCACACAGCACTTCAAATGCTGCCTGGCTCCCCACGGGCTCCCCACTGGCTGCCCTCTCCCTCAGGAGGACAGAGGGCTCAAGGTTTGCTCAAGGCAGCATAATGACAGCCAGTTCAGACCCCACCCTGCAGCCCCTTCCTCTAGCTACCCACAGCATCTTTTCCAGGATTAGTTAAGTACCACATAAAGCACAAACCTACCAGGCATCTGAGAAGTGTTTTCTGAAACACACTCACTGGGGAGGAGGACAAACATTAGGAACTTGAGCGACATCAACTTGTCTCCACAGTATCGACAATGTTAAAGCTATGGCTCTTGCTCAGCACACTTCCAGCTGTTAATCAGGCAGGGGTCATAACTCACACCCCCAGTGTAGCTTCTACAGCCCCAGCATAGAAACTTATCTTGCTCCAGGAGATTTTACCCAGTTGCAGCACAGTAGCAGCTCCAGAAGGCAGCTCTTCCAAACCAAATCTCCAGCATTCAGCAAGCCTTGCTTTGAAGTTTAACGGACTTTTTTTGTTACCAGTTTGTACTTCGAGGCAGTCCCTAACCTGTCCAACAGGACAGCTCACAGAAGTGGTGGAAGCAAGACACGCCTCAGTATTTGCATTGCACAAAGCATGGAAAGACTCCTCTGCTCTGGGAGCAACTGAGGTGTTTCAGGGTAACTTTGCCTCCAAGAGGCACAGAGCAGCTAAGTGACACTTGGGGTCACGGGCAGGATGCTGGGTAACCTTTGTGTCAAGCCTGAAGGAAGGGAATTGAAGGGTTTCTCCCATTTCTTATCAGAGTTTCTGGGACTGAAACAGGAATAGGGTTGTATCTCTCCAGCAGCAGCTGTTTTTAAAATCAAAGTCCTTCTTTCGTCCCTCTAAGGGCTTGCCACAGTTGTTCCCCCTCCTGCAGTGACGCACAGTTTATTGTATTCTGCATGTTAATAAAAGGCACTACACAGCACAAAGTCAGTGCTCCAAAGCTCACCTCCAGCTTCAAATCTCCTTGCTGCAAAGCTGATCAGACCTTGAAGCCTGCTCAGACCCATTCAGTCTGGCACACTGCATAACGCAGTCTGAGGCATTTAGTAAATTGCAGGGATATTTCTCTGATAAAACAAAAAGAAAAAAAGAGAGGAGGGTATCTAAACCAGAGAAAACCCCCATCAGCTAAGCAAACCAGCAATTTGCCAACTCCAGAAGATTTTTTATATAGATCTTTTCCAGTTTCACCTGGTGCAGCTCAGCTCTATTTAAACAATAAAATCTGTTTCAAGCCATTAGTCATGAGTAGGTGTCTGTAATGAGAGCACAAAAGCCAACATCCTGCCTCATTTGCAAAGATGCCCTGACTTTAAATTAAGGCCTTGCCTTGGTAATCCCTTTGCTTGAGTTTCACATTCCCACTACTGTGTGCAACAGGGTAGTAGCAGGCTTGAGGCTTTCTACCCCAAAGCTCACTGCATTTCAGAAGTGAAGTAGCCAAAACTATTTTAAAGTATTTCTCAAGCCCTCACAACACATTATACTAGTATAAGAGATTAGGGGGATTTATTGTAGTAGTACCTAGCACTGATGGTATTCATCATTTTAGAAATATCAAATGTGCACATGCCAAGAGCCTTTTAACTCTTAACAGCACTCCCAGCAGTGCTAAAAAAAGACAAAGCATTTGGTATCTGCCAGTAGTTTTGCTGTTAGTTATGGAAACCAGAACAAGTTGAATAAACCGTGACATCAATGGCTCAGAAATAAAACACTTGAGGATATCCAACTACACCCTTTCGTGTCTTCCTGTGCAAGTCCCTCATGGACAGTCCCTGAGCTGCACTTCAGCTTAGTCCCTCGAAGCCCCACCAGGTAACAGAAGGCCATGAGGATGTGAGTGGCATGGAGGACCATTCAACAGTTGAAGTATGACCAATGAAAGGGAAACGGCTTTGTGAGATTGCCTAGCCCATACGGATTGCAGCTACTGGCAATGCTGGGCTAACGATTGGACTTGATGATTTTAAAGGTCTTTTCTGACCTAAAACAATTCTATGATTCTACTTGAGTTATAAAGGTGTTACAGTGTGAAACAACCTAAGTATTACATTCATTTGTCACAATTTTAAAAGTGATACAGTTGTCCTGTTTTTCCATCACAATCTGTTCTGGCTCCCAGCACTTTCCATCTTCAATTATCAGACACAAAACAGGTGTTCACAGCAGTCTCTCACAGTGAACTTTACCACTGTTTTGGAAGTGGCATAATGTCCCCACTGCAGCTGGGAAGAAAGAGGGGCTTCTATTAGAAAAAGTACATAAATGTTACTGACTAGCAAGTATCATCAGTCCCACATGTCTGCCATCTCAATTTTAAGACCCTTAGAGAGGAAACCATTGAGAGAAAAAGTGCTGACAAGAAAATGAGACCTTAGTGAGCTATTTTCTAACTGGTACAACACTTGCTTGGTATGCAAGGCACCACAAAACATTCCTGCTCAGAGGAGATTTCACCAAAACTACTGGGTTCCTCTCACTTTACCCTCTCTTGAAAACTGTACTACATTGACATCAGGCTGAGAGCTGCCCTCTTACAAACAGTTGCTCTTTCACATCCAGAAAAGGCAGATTTGAGACCCCGTCGAGATCATTCATGCTATGTTTTCATCCTTTCTGTTTGTCTGCATTTGCCCTCTCATGTTGCTGTTTCCTCACTGCTTTGACCCCGTTCTCTACAACTGCTTCTGCTAGAAAACATGTTGGGAGATTCTCAGATCAGATATGGCACAGAGAAAGTCTACTGCCTCCATGCATTAAGTAGATGGTAGTCCAGTCATCTAGAAAGTACAGATAAGTCCATGAATTCATTTCATAAAAGGTTATTTTGCCCTTTGATACAAGAAAGGACCAAAATCTCTTTGAAGACATGGTAATAATCACTTTCATGGAAGAGCCAAAACTACACTGGCAAATGTAATGGCCAAGCCTACCTTTTTGACTATGCAACATCTTTCAACCCCTTAAAGGATTGTGCAGGCAGAAGCCAAATGGGTTGAGAAGGAGAATACCACAAAACCACAAATTAACACTTAAGTCAGGTTTAACAAATTAGCAAGTGAGGGAAGATGCCAATAGCTGGCTAAGACATTCCCTGTTTCACGGTGAGGAACTACAGCAAGGTTTGTAAAACAGCTAATGACTAGGAAGGATTCTGAGTTTGCCTTGGCAAGTAGATGCTTTGCAGAACTGCATTGACAAGGATGCCATGGTGTTGATAGATTGAAATGGCTCATCATCAAATCCCTGGCGTTTGCTTGCCTCTGGGAATCTCCCACTCTTCACTCATGAGAACATGAAACAAAAAAAGTTCCTTCCCAGTATTTCTGATCTGAATATTGGATAAACCCCACAACAGCCAGCAAAGCAGTACCATGAAGTCTTACAAATATACCTGTCTAGAGCAGAGATCTGTATATTCAAACTATGTTCCTGGAGATCTTTAGGGCTGAGGATGTCCAGTGGTATTAACAGTCTATGCTTAAAACAATCCCATGTCCATCATTTTCAAGGGCCTACAAATCCCCTCAGCATGTAATACTGTTAAAATTAATGCTTGTAAATAAAAAAAGGAGAAAGGACTGAAATTACAGACTTAGAATTAGTGATTAACTTAGAATTAGTGATTAACAAGGTAATAAAGGCTTCAGTAGGATTAGGAAAAGAAAAAGACAGAGCAAAATCTCTTTCAGCTGATTACTTAGCTTTAAGAATATTAAAAATACAAAAATAAATAAAAACATAATCTAACTCACATGAACAGGTTGTCAGAACTCGGGTTCAAGCGAATCGGACACAAATCAGAACAGCTGGAAATTCCCCTTTAGACAGAGCTATGTCAAAGCCATGCCTGCCTGATTAACACGATATTCTCAGATACTGCAGAGGAGTATAAGCAGCTGTATGAGAATCTGGCCAAAGACTAGCATCTGAGAAGGAAATCCTCATTAAAAAAAAAGTTTGATCTTTAAAACTGTAAAAACAAATGTTTCCTATAGAGAAATACCAGTCTCCAGAAACTATTGGAATAACTCAAAGGAAAGAATAACCAGTTCCAAATGTAGTATCAATGTGTGGACACACAAGCTAAATGTCATCATTAAATATTTCAATGTGGTACACTTCAAAAAACAGGGCTATAATGGATGGTGGATTCTGTGCAGAAAATATTTATGGAGAGCAGAGAGATGGTGAATTAAGTGAATACACGAGTAGAAGCAAAGGATACAGCTGGTAGGAAAAACAACAAAGGAAAGAGACAGCAGCAGCCAAAAGGCAAGCTTGATCCCCTCCAAATTCCCCTCCCCATACAATGAACAGCTAACACAACGAAAACATCAAATTCTGTTGCTCCACAAAAGCCAAACCCTGGGCTTGATCTGGGCCATCTACCATTAACATAACATGTGGGACGGGTACTGACAGAGGGGAAACCAGAGTCCAGCACACAGATCTGAGCTCACTGGCATAATTAAAAGAGGAGGCAAGAAGTCTCCATCCCTCTTCCCCTTGTGCAGTGAATTGCAGAGCACTGATTAAACACCCTCACTGAGACCACACAGTCCCTCACCACAGCGACATCTCCTTATTTCTCTGCAGTTCACCAGGGCCTATTATTGCTTTACTTTGTTTGATGTTCTCCCTATGTTGAGAGAAAGCACGGAGGGAGAAAAGAAAAAAGACAAATCTGTCTGTCTTTCAACTTCCTAATCATCTTCCTCAAAATGCTCTACGCATCAGCACTGATTTCATTATCTGCCTGCTGCTAGAGATTTTATTTAAAGAATAACACACAAGGAAGAAAGGATTTAACCTGACCTCCCTGAACTGCTGGGGGATGAATACTACACAGAGCTGACAGTGAAAAGCTCATTTCCTTTCTCAGACTAACTCAAAGACTATGCAAAATCCCCCTCTATCCAAGCCTCCAGTTTTAAATTGGGCTATCAAAGGTTTTTTTTTTTAGGGGCCTGGGTTGATGCAATCAGTGTATCCTCAATGAATGAGGATTGATAACATGAACCATCACAAAGCATAGCTGTGGATACAGTGACTCTCAGAGGCAGAACAATGAGGAAAATTGAGCAAATTAAAACCAGTGTTCTTCTACACAGCTATACCAAGAAGACATTAAAAAGCAGTAAGGTCCACCTTTTTTCCTGCACTGCACCAGGACAGCATTCAGCCTGAGTCTTTGGGGTGTTGCATACTACAGATCAAGTAAGTTAATAAATGAAAAGGTTAGTGGGAATAATCAAGAAATAGTAAAAGTATCATGGACAGAAAGAAAAATTAATTGCAGAGCAGGTTACAGTCAAGATCTTTTAACAAGCACAAGCATGGGATCCACTAGAAGGAGCAATCCAAGGTGACTCCAATGAGGTCTGTCCTAGACTATATACACAGTTTCTTCTCCAGAAAGTCCAGAAGTGTTGACGCAGCTGCATCTGGAATGATTCCCCCAGCTCACATGGCAGCTCTGCATTTTGTCCACCACCTGCTCCTGCAGAGTCATTTACCTCTTCTTGATTAATGCATAATCCCAATATTTTATTTTCAGAAATAGGCCAGCTCTTCCCTTCCTGAGACCATACACAGTAGCCTATTTTCAAAAAGCTACATTTACACATTAATGCAATACAAGCAGGACACTAAGACACCAAACCAGGCCAAATTCAGGAAAGGAAACCTAACCCTACCACCCTTTTATGAAAAACCTTCTATTTTCAAAATCATAAACCAACTGAACACAATTATCCTAGAAAATTTCCATCAACTGTTGCCAGAGTTCCTTGATATCACCAAGAAAAAAAAAAAAAAGAAAAATCAAGCTATGCCCAACAGTTCCCCAATGACTAAATTTGCTGCTAAAAATTTCCTGTCCCATTCTAAATGCCAGCATCCTCAGTCTCCAACCACACTTGCTGTCTGTCAGTGCTGCATATTTCATACCCATAGTTCATACCCATCCTTCTGCATTTGCAGGACCAAAATCTCTGCATCTGATGGTAAAACTGGCTAAAGCAAGCCTTGCTTTTCTTTCACCCACATCTGAACAAGGAACATGAGAGTTCCACTTCCACCCCTCATACTGCTGCCACATCATCAATCCCAGCGAGCACAAGGTGCTCCTAAACACTCATATTCCAGAGGTCAACATGAAAAAAGGTCATCACACGCCTGGCTTACCTGATCCTCGGAGAGCTGTGATATGTGATTCACTGCAGCATAAGACTCGATCTTCGGGTTGAAGTGATTGATGATGGCTCTGAAACAAAGGAGGGAAATTTTCAGAGGTCTCAGGAACAGCTTAGGGATGCAGCAGAAATTCCCTGCCAGTCTGAGTAAGCCCATGTGGAACCATGGTCCTGCAAGAAGTGGTTCCTCTCTCACTATACAGAGTTGCCTGCTCTGCTGAAGGCACGCTCCCTGCTGAGGCCAATGCAGATTCAGACACAGGCTGGCTGGAAATCACAAGCACAGACACTGCCCTACACATGGGTGCATTTGTCCCAGCAGATGCTGGACTGTCCTTGCTGCTCTGAAAGAGAGAATTGCTGCCTAGCTGGGAACAGGCTGCAAATTGTCCCATGTTCCAATGGAGAGACAGCAAACACGGCTATCACTGCCCCATCCTGCTCAGAAACTGCAGCTCCTCATCTCTTCCAAAGTCAGTACTGCTTGACATTTTGCTCTATGGAACTTTAGTTGCCTGATATGATAAAGCTGATGGTTTATTGCTTTGGATTTCCACTATGTTTAAAATGCTGTACCTGGCCCTTACTTGCAGTCATCCATCACTAGAGCCACTATACTTGGACTTCTTACCATAACGACTTTAGTCCTCAGCCCCAGTTTAGATTGTTAGAGATAACTTATGTCAGTATTGCAAACGCGGCAGCAAACACTGGTCACTTCTGCTTCTTTGCCTCATTTCTCTCAGTACCTGCACCAACATACTCCTCTTCCCTTCTAGGTAGATCTAGAGGCAGATGTGAGAAATGTAAAACTGAAAGTAAGTAACAATTGAGGAAAAAATTCCAGCTGCAGTTTGGTGGTTATATCCTCAGTCTCCCCTCTACCTGCCAGGTGCAGCTGAGAAGACAAATGGCAAGACAGAAAAGACTCCTGGATTAGTGTTTGCAACTGCTCTAGTTGGGATATTACTCATGAGACCCACTGCTGAGGTAAATGCTCATCATGGGAACAGGCCATGTCAGTGCTCGGCACAGATGTGTGCTGACTGTGCCTGGAGAACACTTGCTCAGCCAGATTACACTGCAGCAGCAGTCAGGGCTTCCACTCTCATATTCATCAGCACGAAAATTCACTCCAGCTCTCTCTCTTTTATACTCTAATGGATTCCCTCCTCCCCACACCTCCCCCTGCAGAAGGGCTTTCAGCTGCTGTCTCCAGACCTCATCACAGCTAAGAGCTTGTGCACCAGTCTGCGAATAAGTGATATTCAGAGGTGCTAATCAGAGCCCATGGATAGAAAACCTGCCTGGAAGCATCCTTACTTCTTTAAGTACACAAATAAACAGTGTGGAAGGGGTGGAAAGTGGCAGCAAAAAATAAAAAAACACAAACAAACAAACAAAAAAACAAAACCAAACAAACACAAAAAAACCCACTAACCCTCCCCTCCCCCAAACAGAATTTGCAGATCACAGACTTATAGGGTGGTTTAAGTTATAGAGGGACCTTTAAAGGCCACCTAGTCCAACACCCCTACAACAAGCAGAGACATCTTCAAAAATATCAGATTGATCAGGGCACTGTTCAACCTGGCCTTAAACATCTCCAGGGATGGTGCACACACCACCTCTCTAGGCAACCTGTTGCAAAGCCTCACCACCCTCATTGTTTAAAACTTCTTCCTCATATATATAATCTAAATCAACCCTGTTAGCTTCAAACCATCATCCCTTGTCCTGTCACAAGAGGCTCTGCTAAAAACTTTTCCCTCAGCTTTCTTAACTTTCTTTAAGTACTGAAGGGCTTTAAGTACTTAGTACTTTAAGTACTAAGGTCTCCCCAGAGCTTACTCTTCTCCAGCTGAACGACTCCAGCACTCCCAACCTGTCTTCAGAGGAGACGTGTTCATCCCTCTGATCACTTTCATGGCTTCCCCTGCACTTGCTCCAACAAGTCCATGTCCTTCTTGTGCTGAGGACCCCAAAGCTGGACACAACATTCCAGGTGGGACCTCACGAGAGTGGAGCAGAGGGGCAGAATCACCTCCCTCGACCTGTTGGTAGATTAACTAAACATTCCCAGCCACACACCTTTCCAACACACCAGGTGCAGTCCTTGCACAGGGCCACTCCAGCAGCTTCTCCTATAGCATCAGTACACACTTAGCACAGAGAGGCTTCTGCAATCTCACCAACCTTGCCAGTTACAGCCATAAAACCAATTCAGCAGGGTGCCTATCAGGCTTCCCATAACACTCTTCCCTCTGAGAAGGGCAAACAGGCAGGTAGAGACATGCCCAGACTCCTCCAATTTCAATCTGACCAGAGAAGCAGCTCCTGTGAGTCTCAATCACACCCTCCATTACCCAGCCTCTCCAACACTGTGGCTTTCCAGTTGCATGTTTCATGCCTGGCTAGAGTCATACCTATAATCCTGCAGGACACGCTACAAGTTATTGAAAGAAAAGGGAGCACAGACTTACAACAATTTAAGTTCTGGCTCGACATAAGGTTTGGCAGCTCAGAGGGGTTCAGTGCGCTCACAGGGTTCCAACATTTACCAGGGAACAGATTTAGCATTCATTTGTACCCACTGCTGTGAAGCATTTCAACATGGGCTGCCTGCTCACAAGTCCCTGCTTGGATCTGAACTAGTGGAGCGGCACCTGCAATCACAGCTGGGATTCACCCAGAGAAAGCAAAACCACCAGCCAGCTGCCACTGCAGTAAGAATCAACAGACATTAAGGAAGAGAAAGAATTCAAGTCTCCTTCCTCGTTTCACTAAAGGTGAACTGAGAGCTCCTCAATGACTAGAGGAAGAAGTTCAGCTGTTTAATTTGTTTTAACTACAAAGAATTCCTTCCCAGATTGATCTTCTGCAGAGCTGTTTTCCTGAACTCACAGGCAGGCTGGGGCAGAGGAGCATGAAGAGCTTGAATTCAATCCTGACTCTGTGTAGCCAGGTTCTTACTATCCAGCACACCCGCCAAGGCCAAGCTTTGCACATGGTACAGCTCTTCCTCACACATCTGCTACGAAAAATTCCAGCTCAACCTGCTGTGTGACAGCAGTGCCTTTCTGCATCAGCTACTCTGATATCCCTCTGGTATTCTTCCATCTCTCTAAATCTATCCTGTCCCTGAGGCATACATTTAGGCAACTGGCCTCCTGGGCTACTCAACTGAGTAACACCCAGAATTTCCCTTAGCAAAGCTGACACTTCACCAGCACTTGATCCTGGAGACAACAGGAGACCAGCACTTTTAAGCACAGTCACCCTGCTATGAACAACAGGCCAGTGGTTTTGCCACCATTTGTTCACACACCCGCAGGTAACAGCTGAGCCTTGGCAATGGTTACTTTTTACACTGTGATTGCCTCATCAGCCAGTAGCTTTAGGGAAGGGGAAGGGAACAGTTAAAGTGCTTAGAAAAGATTTGTGATGCACTGTTCTCTACTGAGATCTTCATATCGATCATTGGAGGGGGGGGGATTAAACCCTTGTGTTTGGTATTCATGAAGCATGAGCATCTTCAGTGTATTTGTAAAGCAAGGAAATGGTCAAGTGTCAACTGAAAGACTAAACGCTGAAGTTCCTCACCTTCCTCAGCCTTCCATAGGGTGTGCATTTAGACATTTCCACACTGCCAAGTCCCTCGGTGGGGCTGGCTGCCATTTGTCATATAAATTTCAGAGCACTTTTGGGACACAATTCTCCAGGGACTGAGAGATGTCTGGAGAGATGTCACTTCAGGAACACTGCCTCCTCTGACAGACCCACAGTTCAGCAGTGAACTGGCAAGAGGAGACTGTCAATAGACAAAGGAAGGATTCTGCTGAATAGGCAGAAGGTTCAAGAACTAAAACACTGGCTCCTTCCACTTCTCTTTTAGAAGTTAATGCTTCATCCTCTAAGGCAGATCACAAGCGATCTCCACATTCTTTATTCCTCAATCTCCCAGTGAGAGATCTTGATCTCCCAGTAAATACACAACAGCCATACCAGTGGTCTCTTAAGAATACACATCTCACATTACTCCTTCACTCAGCTCTTCAGAAAGTAAGCTACCTACTCTTATGAGTATTATCACAGAATATTCTGATTGGGAAGGGACCTACAAGGATCATCGAGTTGAACTCGTAAGTGACTGACCCATGCAGGGATTAAACCCACAACCTTGGTGTTACTACCACCATGCTCTAACCAACTGAGCTAATTTCTACCTGGACACCACGATGCCAGAAGCCACGTAGACACACATATAAATGAACCTGCATATTCCTCAGAATGAAAGACCTTTATGTAAGTTTGTATTCATTGCATATTTATTGCATTTATTTCATTCTTTGTGAAGAAGGGAATGATTGCAGGAAAAAAGTGTATCACCCTGATTTAAGAACCTAAAAGTGCCAATAAATCATTTATTTGTACAAGCTGTATTAATCATGTTATTAGACAGTAAAAGTGGGTCCCACTGTCAGAGATACTGTACTAATCCAGAGGGATGCAAAGGGGCTAAGGATCTCAAATGCAAGAGAATAGGGAAAGCATAGAAAAGTGCATCAGCAACAGAGCACATAACAGTGCTGCTACTTACTAAGCGTCATGAAGGACTTCAGTTAGAGATAAACCAGGGATAGAAAAAAATACAGATAAAGAATATTGAAGGAAGAAGTAGAGAGATAGGAAAAAGGAGACAGAAGGGCAGACAGGATCAAGAAAAACAGAGGTGAAAAACTGCAGAATAGAGAAACAGCAAATCGATCCCAGGGCAGTCTGTCCTCTACAAACTGCAAAGCCGCAACTGGTGGAAAGTTTGTGCTTTGGCTGTTCTTGAGGCTGCAACAATTGGCCAATCCTGAAGTGCCTGTTACTGGCCCTTTGCCCCTCAAACACACACTGGAAGGTGAGAAGCAGTAGAACCTCCATGTGGGCCCTGTTATTTTTTTTATTCCCCAAATATGGACAATCCCACTGTGGCTCTCACCTAGGGCTGAGGTGAGAGAAGGAATACCTCCAGGTGAGTTGCATTCTGCTCTCCTCACTGTGTTCACTGCAACAGGGCTTGCTTCCGCAGCAGCTGCGGTAGCTCTTCAGACAGTAACATTTAAAAACTTGTTTTTATAGTCTTTAAAACCTGCCTAGAGTTCCTCCTTGATAAGCAAAAAAAACAAGTGCTACCCTGCAGAGAGGCCCAGAGTAAAAGAACTTCTGAAGACTCAGAGGCTGCTGACAGGGAAGGGCTCCTGTGAAAATCAATGTCATGAATGGAAAGATTTAAGTAATTCCTCAATTTAATTTGCCAATAGTTGTAACATCATATGTGAGAAATGCATCAGCAATGTGAAGGTACCTGTCCCTTAATTCCTAGCATCTTCCAGCCCATCTGGAAGATGGCTGTATCTACTGTGGCAAGGAATGCACCTTGCCCTCCTTAACCTCACAATAAGCTGGTCTGGGTCCAATGTGCAGGGAAAGCAAAATCACTATGCTTAGGCAGGCAGCACTTCTTCAGCACGTTTTCTCTGACCTCCAGACTCTCCCCATCAAGTTATTGCAGATGAGCTGTCTAATACCCACTCTTGCCTGACAGCAGCTACATTTCCAGAGTCCCATAAGACAACACTGTCCTCTTGTCCTGAGCAGTGAAATGAAGCACTGTGGAGATGCTGAAAGCAGGCTAAGGAAAGAACAGAAAGGCTGCAAGGTTTGTTGTAGAGATGGTAATGCTGAGCCATCATTCGCTGCGTGAACATGGCCTTTGTACCTACTTCACAGGTCCAGGATGCAATGCCTGGCATAAAACATTCTTGTGGATACTCAAACATTTCTTGTACAATAAGAACAGCACCACAAGTTCACTTCTTCCTACATCCTGTTAGAGTGGAACAGAGAAGCAGCAAAACCTGGCTGGTATTTACCCCTTCACAGGAAACCAAGGGTGATTTTATACTCACTACAGACATTCCCGCTGTCATCTGCTCATGCCAGCACAGTGCACAGGGCATCAGTGAATGCATCTCAGCTTTCCCTGAATAAAGCCAAATGCATGGCAAAGGCAGCCAAGTTCACTTTCCCTCTTCAATAAAAATTGACACTATCTGAGATGGACAAATACTTCTGCATGCACTAAACTCGTAGTGCCATGATGAAGGCTAAGAGCAGACAATCAGGAAAGGGCATAGTTGTCTTTCATCACACTCCATAAAGCTGCTTTACTACAAAAAGGAGACCTGAGATAAAGTGGTTATTGTTCGGGAACGGGAATCAATAAATGACCGATTTCTCCCTGATTTGCTACAGCAGTTTGCTCTCCCTCTCACACACCTTAGCTTCTGTCTTTTTGAAATGGAAATAAGAGCAATCACCTCCACAAAGTGTTTTAACCCAACAAGGTGATAAGAGATCAGAGTGTTTTAGTATGTAGTATGTTGGAAAATGCTCAAGCACACAGTAGCAAGTAAATTACACATAACACAGAGACAAAAATGAACACAAATCCTCTATCCTATTCCCTTGTGCATGCCATCACAATCATGGTTGCTGGAGATGTGTGTAAAACTTCCTGCCACAAGCCAGCCTTCCTGCAGCAAGCTGTGTCTCAGCAAGTGCTGCTTGGGGCAAGGAACCTGCTGACATGGCTCTCACAGGCACTCCCAGCACTCCAGACAATAAAACCCCATCTGTTCCATGCCTGCAACAATTAGATTGAGTTACTCCGTATGTACAGCCCCACCTGGAAGGAGGTGAGGGAGTTTAGATTATTTTAACACATGTCCACGAAGCTTTGCTATAAAGTACACCTACCTACCATACCTAAGCTATGTGCATCAATTAAAAGCAAGCAAACTCCCTGAAATGGTGCAGTAAATTCTTTCTTCTATTGTAGTTTAACTCCAGTCTGTTAAATTTCTCCTGCTCCTACAATTTAATGAGTACTGACATTAAGCTGAAAGTCCACAACTCTCAGTGGGAAGCATCTTCCAGACACAATAATAAACTGCAGGGAAGAATCCAAGACAAAAGGATATTTTAGTCAAAAGCACTTGCTTTACAGTTCACAGAAAATATCCGAGTCAGCACTGCAGCAGTTTCACAGAAGAAATAAGCCCGCTACACCTGTTCAATTCTGCCATACTGAAACCTATTGATCGCGATGACAGGCTCCGTGGCAGAGGGAGATACATGGTCTATTTATTTAATAAGGAGGGGACAAAAGAGTGCACAGACAGCAACTGAGCTTCCTGCAATTCTCGGCATGGTCTTACCAAGCCCCACTCTGCAAGGGCAGAAGCAGAGGATGAGCTTTCTGAACCACCACGAAGCTCTGCAGTGTATCTTGGCACCTCGCTATTTGCTGGATGCTATTGTGATGACCTGGTGCCATCACAGCTTGCAGGATATGCTGATTTTCTTTTCTTACAGATCATGTCCACACATTTAAGTCAAGCAAACCAAATACCTCCATCCTCACACATATACAACTTCTATTTGGCTTCTTAACTAAGGAAATCCTCCTGGGTGAGCAGTTAACTCTTTTGGGACAGCTGTTCAACAACCTCACTGGAGGCTACAACTCAGGCTGTTTGTCCACTCATCTATTTTCATGAAGCCAGTGCATCACTGGAAACTAAATTAAATCTATTTCTGCTCCCTTTTCTCAATAAGTAGGTATCAAAATTCTCAAGTACCAGTGGCACTGATAATTTAACTGATATGAATGACAAAGTAGAAAATACTGCCTAAGCACTGGGAGTGAAAATATCTGTTGAAGCACAGGACACCAGCCTGCTCTGTGTTCCAGTTCTTCTGCCAATCTGTAATTGACTTTTGTACAACAAAGCTATCACTTGATAACAAATACATCTCTCATCTCAAACATGTAATTTATGAGATCAAATGACATTTCATGGCACATTTCATTGCTCTGAAACAGCCAGCTAGTACTGGTGACAGTGTGGCAAGACTTTACTTTTACCAAAGTAAAAACATCAAAAAGCCAGCCCTCCATTACATCTCAATTCCAGAGAGCAGCAGTTAACTACACCTACTCACCTCTAACTACAACCAGAGCTGGTGCTGTGTGACAGAATACAGAAACACCACAGATAGGAAGTCTGCCCTCTGGGCTTGGGCTGTCAGGCATCGAAACCTGCAACCCAGTCTAGCATGTTCAAGATGTGAGTGCCAGCCATGATATACCAGCACATCAGATTTTAGGCACAATGTCTACACTTCTTCCACAGCTACGTTACCAGTTTTGATTCAGACTTTTAAAATGAGAAGCCTTTTTGTAAAGTTCCTGAATGTATGCTTTCAGTAAGTACTGCCCCTATGGTTGTGGTCCTGGCTCAGTATCTGCACAGAGCCATAACAAATAATATTAATATGGAAGTATCTTTTTCAGAGCCTTACCAACCTTTTCTGCAGCACATTTTTCCCAGTCCTCTTACCTAAAATATGTTCCTTTGTCCGAAGTTTGTCTGATGTACCAAACAAACAGAAAACAAAGGGACCAGACAGGCTACAGTTTTTTTAGTATGTAAGCACCCTGTGGTGCAAACAGCACAATATTCTCTGGTAGCCAGGTGATTTAGAGCAGTGAAATGGGTTATAGAATACTGCCTAACACAAACTACAGCCCTTCGCTACAACTGCTTTAAACTCCCATGTACAAGGCAACCTGCTCTCTAAAACAAACAGCAAGGTATGAAGAAACAACTAACCCAGAAGGTGAAGGGGAAAAAAAAAACAAGAAGGAAAAAAGTGAAAAAAGTGCATTTGACAGTGGTTTACCATATAGGTTTGTATGCCATCCTCCCTGGTTAAGACCTGAAGGAAATAATTTTCAAAATATTTATTCTCTGCAAGTGCTATAAGTGGGCCAGCATCCATCCTTCGCTAATCACTCACATTGCAGGCTGCTATTCAAGCTTCCTGAGACACAAGACACATTGCAAAACCTCAAACAGGATCAAAACCTGAAGTATTTTAAATTACTTTTAGTATCTTCATTAGTATTTATTCACAGGATGTTTAAGGAAAGCAGAAAGCAGAGTTTACTGGACACCACATCAAGTGCAGAACACTGTATGGATTGTGCACACCAGCTTCCAAACATACCAAGCTAAGAGTGAAACTTAAAAAGTTTATAAACCATCCCACTGGGACCTTTTAAATCTCTCTGAGAAAGGCAATGAGTAGGCTGTTAGTCTAATTAACTTAGTGAAAACTTGCCATCAACCCCATATTATCTAGAGTGCACTGGAAATGACTCTTATTACCTCATTTTGTCAGTTGTGAGTTGGCAGGTGTTGCATGAGGCCCTGAACACCCTGTTTGTAGACTGTGGCAGCAAGACAGAAACCTCTCTCTTTAGGTCATGTAACATAACCTTATTCTACCAACTCACAGTAAATCCTGTGCCACTAGCAGAAGTCCCAGAGGGAAAGGAAAGCACTGAAACATCAGCATTTGTCTGTATCGAGTGAGTAAAGGATTAGAATAATGCAATCTAGTCATGAAGTAGATGGATATTAAATGACACAGAGAGAGGGGGGAAGGAACACTGTCTAAGCAAGAATCAGCTACAGTCAAACTTACTTTGCAAAGGAAATTAAGACGAGTCACACAATTTAATTAACTTACACCAAATTTCAGCTATGGCTCTATCTGCACAGCCACATAAATCCGAAAGAGTTCACAATATCAACCTTTCAGACACTACCAGCTATCATACTGACCAAAGTCCATTATTTACAGTCCAATCCTCTGAAAATACAAGATGCTGCAAACTTTACAATATTTTCTCATCAGACAGGTTCAAATGAGAATCACATTTGTTGAAAAACACCTGATGGAAGTCAGGTCCTTCCAAACCCCAGGACCAAGACTGAAGCATGGACTCTGATGACACCCACACACACACTGAGTGAATACCACATCCTCAATAAAGATGTCATCACACACCACTTGGGACAAGGTGAAGTTGGTTTTCAATGCCAGGGAGAGGTAGAGCCAAACAGCATTACAGCTGAATGAATGGTTCCCTTTCATGATATTTATTTCACATCTGAAAAGCTGGAGGATCTGCAGTTGATTAGATTCTGTTCTCCTGAGACAGGGTGCCTGGTTTATGGACCAGTGGAGAGCTTCATCTCATCTCCTTTGCTGTATTTTATGTGTACCCATCTTTCCCATTTAACTCCCTTAATCTGACCTGTCTCCCTGAAAGCCAAGCTCCCTCCATCCCGATATCTGCACATCTTACAAACATCTACTCTATTCAGATCTCTGCTCTTGTTATCTAAGGGGTGATGATGAGAAAGAAGTGATTTACTGAAGTTGATCAAGCTATCAGCTGAGTTACCTACAATAAGCACACAGTAAATCCATTGTGACTGCAGAGTAAAATGCTGTACATAAGCTGGCCTGAGCCCGTACACTCGCAGTTCACTGGACAGAAGGAGGATTGGGGTCAACTCATCACAGCCCAACTGACAAGTGGTAACTTTTTTCAGTTCCCTGCCTCACTGAGGGCTTCCAGAATCCTTCAGTGGTTTGGGAGTTTTTTGGGTTTTGCTTTTATTTTATACATCCTTATCCTGCCCCAAATTTCAGGCAGACGTTGACAAAACCCATTCAGCTGAATCGGCCATTGAAGCGCAAATCTCTGGGAACAGACTTTCCCGTGTCATGGAAGAGGAGAAATTTACTTTCTTTTCAAATAAGTACATTCCCCTCTCACCCACCCATCATCCCTGACATACAAGCCCACGCTCACTCTCCCTCAAAGGTTTGGTTTTGTAATTTAGACATACACTTTTTCTCTGCTCTGTTCTTTGTATGGGTGTCAGTGAAAGCAAGGCCAGTAAAGTGTATTTTCTATTTCAAAAGTGAAGTACGGTTCTCCAGTATTAGAAACAGCACTGCACCAAACATTTCAAAGTTAACTGCTGATATTTTCCTACCTATCAAGTCAAACACAAAGCCCAACTCCTACAATGTTCTGCTACTGATACATCTTTCATGCTTTAGAAGTTTTTAAAGTGTTTTTCAAGGCTCTTAGAACACAATGCCAAAAAAGCCATGTTTTTTAATCAGCTACATATAATATAACACAGGTGGCAGAGGATCTTCAAGCAGTAAAGAAGGAGCCCTGGACTTTTTTCTGTGGAAGGAGAGCTAAAGGTTTGCCTCTGCTTTGTCCTTTTAATAGCTAAAACACAACTACACATTTGAGAGATACATCAGTTCTAAACAGGGCAGTGGCTTTAGCTCAAGCTAGTTTGTTTGCAAAGTTTAAGCTGCACAATTCTTACACCAACAGTTATAATTCAACATTTCAGACCTTGGACCAACCTCTGAGTTGTGTAACACAAGACTGTTTTATCCCCTCCCTTCCTTTTCTTTTTGAAACACAAAGCAACCATATTCAGTTGTTGTTGACAAGGTTTGTAGGCACTCAGCAGGTGGGGAAGACCACACAACTTCCCAATTGAGCAATCACAACTGGGGTCACACGAATAAATGTTACTCATTAATCAAATGAAAATACAGGGAAAAACCAAGCAAACTTGAGGAAAAGAGACAAATATTGTAATTATTTGCAAAATAATTTAACATCAAAAAGGCAGTCACCACACTTGGTTGCATTAATTTCTCTAAGCAGTATTTCATTCAGAATTGCTCTATTGAACACCAAAACAATCTAAGCATTAAAAGGCTGTTCAAATCTTGACTTGTCATTTTGCATTGGCAAAAACTGAACGTGTATTCAGCTATTTGATTTTTCTTCATTTCCTTTTAGCTCTTCCATTCAAAGACTGAAGGCAACGCTTCTTTCATCATCCACTCACTGAGGCAGGTTGATTTCTACTCCTGCACCACCTCACCACTCTTCCATCCACATACAAGGGGTCAAGATCTTTTTCCTGCTGTCGCTTGTGAACCAGCATGAGCAGCATCAGCTCAGTACTAGAAACATTTGAGATAAGAGTGCTGCCATACGCTACAAAGGGAAAGCTGCCCAACTTAAGCATTTTGGGAAGCACAGAGAAACAGGCGCATCTTCTAAAAAAAGGTATTCAGCACATATACAGGTCACTATTACAAAGTTTTAAACTGTCAATGATTACTGCATGTTTCTGTGATAGTGCAGATTCCACCACATTTAAAGAGCAAAAAAAATTTGCATGGTTTCTATTCCCTTGGCTAGCGTTCCTTCTGAGCATATGCATAATTACTTACTATTGATAGGCACACACTTAGAACTTTCTGACAACTTAACCCAGATCCAACACCGCTCTATCCTGACTGATACAGCATTTACTGCCTGGTAAAACAGTGTAAAAATCTTGCTCCAAAAACACTAGTCAAACTTGCAGCAAAAAACGTTGTTAGTGCAACAGAAAGCAATCAGGCTGCTCACTGTTCACCTACCAAATCCTGTTTTCCCTTCATCCACAGTGCTCTTGCTTAAGACATCATTTTCCTGAGTGTATTTGAAAAGCATTCTTTGCCAGCAGCTCTCCAGCACTGTGTAAGTTAGCTTGCATGGCAAAATTTCCTCATCTGTTGCAAGATTCCTAATAAATCATGCAAGTCATTACAGAACTTTATTATTTTAAGTAATAGGTCAGATGATTACAGAACCCATTCAGTATCAAAGGGATTAACTACTGCTTTAACTGCTCGGGTGGGTTATCCCTGGGTGATTACCAGGTGTCCACCAAAGCTCCTCTGTCATCTTCCTTCTCAGCTGGACAGGGGAGAGAAGACATAATCAAAGGCTTGTGGGTTGAGATAAGGACAGGGAGAGATCACTCACCAGCTACCAACATTGGCAAAACAGGCTCAACTTGGGGAAATTAGTTTAATTCATTACCAATCAAATCAGAGAATGGTACTGAGACTCCTCACACTTTTCCCCTGCTCCAGCATGGGGCTCCTCCCATGAGAGACAGTTCTCCACAAACTTCTCCAACATGAGAGTCCTTCCTATGGGCACCAGTATGGCTCCCTTCCACAGGGTGAAGTCCTTCAGGAACAGACTGCTCCACTTTGGATCCCTTCCACAAGGTCACGATTCCTGCCAGCAAACCTGCTCCAGCATGGGCTACTCTCTCCATGGGGCCATATATACTGCCAGGAATCTGCTTCAGAGCAGGCTTCTCATGGGGTCACAGCCTCCCTTGGGCTTCCACCTGCTCCAGTGTCAGGCCCTCCACGGCCTCCACGTGGATCTCTGCTCCAGTGTGGACTTCCATAGGCTAAAGGAGCACAGCTTGCCTAATCATGGGCTGCACGGGAATCTCTGCTCTGGCTCCTGAAGCACCTCCTTCCCCTCTGGCCTGGGTGCCTGCAGAGTTTTTCTTCTCATACATTCTCTCTTCTTTCTCCAGCTGCTGCTGGTGTTGTGCAGCAACTTTTTCCCTTCTTAAGTAACTTATCTCAGAGGTGCTACCACTGATGGGCTCAGCCTTGGCCAGCAGCAGATCTGTCTTGGAGCTGGCTGGCATTGGCTCCCCTGGACACAGGAGAAGCTTCTGGCAGCTTCTCACAGAAGCCACCCCTGTAGCCCTCCACTACCAAACCCTTGCCACTCAAACCTAATACAACAGTCAAGTGTTAGCTAAGCAACACAACAAAAACGATACAAGCTGTGGCATTTGATGCTAATGAGTACCAGCATTTATCAGTTTGCAAGAGCCAAGGCTTGGCAGCATACTTGTTTGAGAAAGCTAAACTGCATAAAAGTGAAAAGTGAAAAAAGATAAAAACCTAAACAGATGCAATAAAAAACTGAATACTATCTAAAGGTCAGAAGTGTATTTGGATTCACAGACAAGTCACATAGGGATAACTCAACAAGAAAATTGACCAAAATTTAGAAGTATTCCCCCCCCCGCAGCATATTTGTTCTTAATTTGAGTTGATCAAAAACTTTATTTGGACAAAATTCAAGATTTCAGTTCAACTTTAAGATACAAGGTTTGTGATAAAAATCGTTACAAACTTACACATTGAAAGCATCCAGCATCACCTCAAGAAAATGAGGTGATGATATTTCAAAATAAGAACTGGCAAATATTGACAAGTGTTTTGATTTCAGCCTTCCACTGGAAAATTATTACATCCAAGTTCTTTCCAAGCTATCTCTAAAATAAACTCACTGGGTCCAGCACACAGTATTTCCTCACACAGTGCACATATACACACAACAGACCCATCAGGACTAACGGTTTGCCTCCTGTTTCTGGCAGAGCTTCTGCCACGGACCAGGAAGCTCACCTCAAGATCTAGGCATCTCTAAGCCTTCAGATCCAACATCCCACATTTGGAGGAGATGTACAACTGCTCTGCACAAGCCACTTCATGGCCCCTGGCAGGAGGCCAGAGGTGCTGGCAGCAGGACCAAGTTTGGGGTGTATTATCCTGGGCTGGGACACCTGTTCATTGCTCAGCATGTTCACCATTCTGTGTTAATAAGAGCCAATATACTATCCCCGGCCTCTACTTCCCACAATTCTCAGAAAGCCTGAAAAATTAATATTCAGGCGACTTCTAAGGTTTCATTCTGCATAGTAATGAACAGGGAGAGACAGCAGAGAAACAAAGAACCTGCTTCAGTGCAGGTGGCACAGGAGAGCAAGAGTAAGCAGAGTGCTCAACCTCCTGAACTGCAATGGCAAACCTGAGTGTCAACAAACCATAATGACTTAGTGACCCAAAACACCTCTGCCATTATTCAGCAGGCAGAATTAGGAGATGATATAAAAAGACAGATGTGTAGACCTTGCAGATTCTCTGCAGTTACACATTGGGGCAGCTATTGAAAGCTCCAAAACAGGCTGTCCCAGGCTTTTTCAGATTCTCCCTCAGACCAGCTCTTCATGACACAGCAATAGATCTGCATCAAGTATTGACTACCTTTCCTGTTTCCTTAAATGGCTTTTAGTGTATTATCAATCACACCATCACTTTTAAGTGTTTTCAACCATTCCAGGAAAACTGCAGTCAGACAGCTGCTAAAGATCGAGTTCACTTTCAGCTCTAACAGGACTTGGGATTCACTACAATTCACTGCTGCACAATTTGGCACAGTTGACCTTCTCCTGATGGTTGGGCATCATTAAGATTTAGTTCCTGCACTATCTTTACACACAAAGCATTGCTATAGGAAGTGCCAGTCCTGTTCAAATCACAGTGTCTGGATGCACAGAGATAGAGGCCTGAGTGCCAGGCTGCAGATCCTGAAGCTGGTAAGTGGGTCCTCTTGTGTCAAAGCCTGTCTTGACATCCTGACCTAAAGAACCCAGCATCCTCAAGATCAGAGGATCTAAGAACACCAACGCTATACTAAAGTTTATTCTAGATGTATGCACTTCAAAAAAAAAAAAAAAAGCACACACAAAAACCCCACAAAAGAAAACAAACAAACAAAAACACACACACACAAAAAACCCCAAAAAACCCCCCCACACAAAGACTTTGCTGAATAATCAGCATACTTAACCCTTCCAATTCCCAGCACGATTTACCAGTCCTGTCCATTAATTCCACAACTAAACATGGAATACTGAGCAAAACTCATTAAGTAAAAATCTTACTTTTTACATAAGAAATTGGCTCTATGAAATCTCTGAAGCACTCTAGCTGTCTTTTGTTATTACAACCAAGTACAAAACTCTTGCTATTCTGAAACACAATGGGCAAAATCCCTGCTCCCATAAAAAACCTGAAACATGTACCGCTGAAAATATAAATTTCAGATGTGATATTTTTACCCAGAGGTTAAGCTAGGGAATAATTTCTCCACACTTCCGTGCAGCACAAGTCCTCCCATCCTGGCCCACACTCACTGAGCACAGCAGTCAGGGTGACTGCAAACTGCAGAAGAACAAAAAGCCCACTGACATCTCGAATCTCACCCCTGTCTTGTGGTCTTAAGAGCAACAATGCCTCAAAATAATTCTCAGGGCAGCCTTTCTGTTTAAGTGCTCCATGGATAAATTTCAGTATGTCTAAGGCTGATGCACAGGAGAATTCTCTCAATGCAAAAATAAAAGCCCAAAGCACAGGAATCCAGAGTGAATTTGTTAAGTTTTAAATGCTAAATGAGATCTTTGAGCCAGTCTGCCTGATCCATGACACCACAAGTCAGCAGATCAGCTTATCTGAACTTCAGCATGTCACAGGCTGTTGCATTTTTCAATATTAACCATGCACTATGTAGTCTCACGTCAGTAGCTTGCTAGAGCACCTCTCACCAAGGTATTCTGTTCAGATAGGAACAGGAGAAGAAAATCCATTCCTTCAATCATTTACTACAGTGGTTAATTACCTATTAAACACCAGGTACTAATTTGTAGTTTCAATTTGGTTTAAGCGTTTGCCTTACATTCCTTTTCTGTTGTGGTATTTTATCTTCTCAAAGATGCTTGAACACTCTGAAGAGCATACCTCGGGTTTTGTTTTAAAGAGACTGAAGTCTTGAAAGCCTTCTTACTAGCCTCTCATAACTGAGGTTTCTCTGTCCTTTCTCCAACTTTTTAATATACTTTTTGAAACAGACACCAGAGAAAGCTGCAAAATATATACGATCATAAAATAACTTTTCGTCTCCTGATAGTATTTCAAGGGTTAAACAATCCTTTCTAGCTGAACATTTTGCAAGAGATCTAAAGTTGCCAGTCAATACTTTTTGAGTCACTGCTTTTCAAGATACAGCCCCTTTTGCAAACTGGCACTTCCTTTTTCATCAAATGCACTGCCTGAGAGGTTAAAAAGCAACTCAGATCACACCGCCTCATCTACTTCATGATTTAACCTTCTGCCAGTCTTCCAGTAACTTGCCACATCCATCAGAAATTCTTACGTCCTTTCCGATCACTGAAAAACTTACCATGTAGCCCTATTTTCATGCTCATCACCTGACAAGGGCACCCTCAATATCCTTGTCTTCTGGGGATGCTCCACGACAAGGGTTTTGTTACATCACTTACTCTTAGAATCTCCAGCATTGTTGTTGATGCCCACTGCTAGATCCAAAAGCAACACTTAAGAGTTTCACCTGTCCCTAGAGCTTCAGTAATCGCTATGACACAGACATACAAAGGTTCTTAAACACTTCTCCCCCTGTCACAAGTTTTCTGTGGTGCAGATGAGGTACAACATAAACGTCAGCTAACAATACTCAGAGAGCCAACACCAAGCTAAGTCTGACCAGCAGCAATCTCAGTGACTTCTGAAGTCTCTCCCTGTGCTGACATTCAAGAGCTCTCCAAGTTCCTTTAGGCATGTGGCATTCCTTTGGTGATGAATACTGACCTAGGATCCCAAATTCCCAAAAACTCTCAGCCAATGGACAACTGCATGTATGGTTTGTCTGCTGTAGCCAAGACAAACTGCTTGCATGATGCCAAACAATTTGAAGCAGAATTAGTGAGTTCTGAACTTGTCTTGTTGCTGTCGTCTGCAGTGTGCTATTCGATCACATCAGCAATTTTGGGCCATCAAATGCAGAAAAGTGACAGGAAGACAAGTGTCAGCTCTGACAATAGGCTGCATCCACATTTCCTCTCAATTAACAATGCTAATAGCACATAGACGCATTCTTCATCTTGCAACTGTGGTAACTGCCAGGGAAACATTGATTAGAATGAATTTATGAGCATACAAATACATTTTCTCTCCTCCACAGGAACCCCTGTCCATAAGTTGATCTCTCCAATGCAGAGAAGAACTCAAGCTGCAATTACCATAGACCATTTTGAAGAAAAATCAGTCTTGATATGATGAATATTTCCAACAGAACAATCTAACAAATACCACATCCCTCCACCTTTTTGCTTTCTTTACACAGAACTGCATAGAACAAAAATCCAATTAAATTTCTAAAATGAGGTCACCTCTCAAAATCGCATACACTTTCTACAAGACTGCCAAGGAGTTCTCATACAGATCTGGACTTAGTCCAACCTGAGATACATTTTGGTGCCCTAAAGCCCATGGAATTTCAAAAAGGACAAATTATTCATCAATGCCCTCTGTGTACTAAAATGCATTCTGCAATGTTGCTGGCACAAAATGGCTGTTTGCTATGAGTGGGCAAAATGATTTATTTGTTATATATACATATAGCCTCTGAAGCACTGCAGTCCTTGTGACAAAGAGGCATACAAATGTGAGGATTATGCAGATAAATCACAGGCGCAGGACTGGACTCTACTGTACTTCCACTGTGTGTATATTTTTATGATCTACAAACGCTTTCAGATGAAGTTTTGTAACGTTTTAACATTAAAAACTCTTGTTTTTATAAAAGTTGATTACCACTTCCAAATACCTATCTTCCTGCCCCTGTGTATTGACTAATACATTAAGCTAGAATAAGACAATACACTTTTTGCTTCATAGCTATTGAGAAGCTCCTAAGCATGATTAGATTATCTCAGTTCAACCCAGACCAAAATCGTTTCTGGGATGTTCCTACAGCACATTTCGTCTAGTACATCTGCATTATTTATGGCATTTACACAAGGTGAATTGAAGGCTTTTATAAACTAAGACACAAATCAATACAAGCTCTTAGCAGATGGGGCCTTAGTAGGGTTCTACAGCAGCATCGTTCCACACAGAGCCAACTCTTTCAAGTGAGCAACTGGTAGCACAGAAGGAAGGTTTGCTTAGGAAGTCAGGAATTAGAGACACCTTCAGCACCCATCCTTTCCAGGAGAACTGTACCTGCCTCATTCAGAGCCTGAACAGGCAGGGTTAGGTTTGAATGCAGTAGGAGCGCTTCGCAACATCAGTCTGCAAGAGTCATGATGGCTCTGTTTCATTTCCCTCCCCAAGCTAACATAAAAAGGCTGTAACACAGATGGCTTTCCCTGTCAGAGGTACCACGGGCTGGGGAAGGAACGGATGGGAGGCAAATTCAGTTTGGCACTCAGTCATGTCAGCAGTGTGCTCCAAAGGAGACCCTTCTCAAGTTCCACTGTGTTGGTGCTTGTTGTAGGCAGCACAGGTGGAGGTGCAGGACTGGCCTGAAAGATCAGCGCTGGGCAGGAGAACCAGCTGGAGACACAAAGCTTTAGTTCCTCAGAGGGGGAAAGATCCTCCCCATCTTCATACAGAGATGGCCAGCTGGGCCAACACGGGACAGCAGATGACAGTAAGATTCTGTGGCATCACAAGTGCCTGTTTTTCAGATAATGTTCTTTTAATTCACCTTGGCTGGTCTTCATTGACAAATGCTCATCAAAGAACAAATCATTATTTGAGGCACTTAGTGCAGAGATCAGATCACCCTGATCCTTCTGTTTTCCTAATGCATCTACTTGTACACTGAAAATTCACAAGAATTTTTTTTTCTTTAGATTTAGTGAAATTGAAAGTTGTCTTCAGAGATTTTGGCAAAAGAACCTTTTAACCATCTATTTATAGAGCAGTGCATTGGGATCTGCAGTAGCCAGAAGGAAAAAGGAATGAATGATAAATTATCCAACACAAACTTCCTTTAGAACAGTAACCTGAACAAAAAAAAAGCTGATTTATGTTCCTGTTCAGTTCCTTACTCTACAAATGCTCACTAAAGGGATTTGGTCCCTTAACCGAATTTAAAAACCTTAAGGCCTTTAATTATTTTTTTTTTTTAAATCAAAGAAGTCTCAAAAGGTCCCACCAACTCAATCTTTAGCTGAAAAACATTAGGCTACTGAACTTATGAAGAGTTTTATATTTGTGTTAGGGCTGAAAAAATCCTGTTAGTCTTAATTAAAATCATGCCTTGCTCAGCTGGCATGGGTTTTACTTTCATGAGATTTATGAGTACATGATCCTGACAGCTCTCCATGAGGTCCTTCTGGAGAAAAAAGGAACAGTGAAGATAATGACTGAAATTCTCACGTAAAATCACAGAAAAATCTTCCATGGTAATCATTCTACTCTTTTCTTCACCAGTGCTCCAGAAAATCACACACTTCTCTGCCACTCCCAGAAAAGAGCAAAAGGCTGCTAGACAGGAGACCACCTCATCATATTCCTCCTCAGACATCCCTCTTCTAAATTACCACAGACAGTATTTCCTGCGCACACACAAGCAGCAGCAGAAAGCCACAGAAAGGCTTGGAGGTCCTCTCTTCTGTGTACAATGAGGGTGTGAGTCAAAATGAAGCTGAGACTCCTTCATATAACAATGAACCCTTACAGACACCTAACATGGGAATTCAGCCTTCTCAACTCGAAAGCAGTGACAGATTGAACACATCACATGTATAACCTAGATGGGTGATTGTAACTAAGCTGCAATCCTTCCATCCTGAAAGCAGTGAGATGGGGAATGTTTGGCATGTTGCCTTACCCTTGGATAAAGGCTTTGCAGCAAATAAGTTATTCCTGAGAAACTGCTGACAGATAAAATTTATGTAAACATTAAAAACTGCCATACTGAGTCAGGTAGCAAAGGCCAGCTCTATGTCCCTGCTTCAAAACTGTCCAGAAATGGGAGCTCAAGTAACAGTATAAAGTAGACAAAAATAAAATGATACTGCCCCAGAAAGAACCCTTACTTCCAGCCACATGCAGCTCAAGATAATACGAGAAGCAGAAGTGATATCTGCATGATTCAGTAACCCATGATGAAATTCTCTTCAATTAATTTGTATAATCCTTGCTTTAAATTCACATAACTTTTAGGTATTTCACTGCTTTAAAAAGTATTGGGTGAAGCAGTATCTCTTTGGTTTGAGCTTATCTGATCTTCTGATATACCCTCTTCTTACAGTTCCTCTTCATCTTCTCTGACATTTGATATTTTTTTACTAAGTCTTTTACATATTTTCTGCCATCTCTTCCAGCCTGAGGACTTGTCATGTATATAAATGTTCTTCATAACACATCTGGTTCCATACCTTCAGTCATTCTTGCTGCCCCTTTCTGAAACTTTCCTAGTTCTGCTACACTCTTTTGACTTTTCTAAGTTCTGGATATACATGAAAGACTAGGCTAATTAATACAAGAAATTGCCTTGCCTTTGGGAATCAATTCTAGCACAAGATACACTATTTTCTAAGGGAGAGGGGTTAAATTGAGAAGCAAATTTTAAAAGAAGTTATTATAGCCAGGTAAGAGAGAAGCTCCATTTTAGACCAAGAGATCTGAATGATTTTAAACACCACAGCTAACAGTTCAGTTAATGAATATTAAATATTTTATCTAGAGCAGTGTAGCAAAATAAACAGTAAACAAAATAAAAAAATAAAGAAAACCAACAGCTTTTCAACAGAGCCACTGTATGTTGCTGTGGGAACATGAGGTTATGTGCAAATCCCAGGCTTAGCATTGCAAAAGCATAGGGGTTATTTGGGGCAGGGGGGGAGGCGGTATTAGTTGCACATGCACACAGGTCCCTGACTGAGGAAGGGAGCATGAACCAATATCCTAAAGGCTGGGGCAAGTGTTATAATGAGAACTTAAAATAGTTTTTTCTTAAATTTTCCTTTTTTTTTTTTTTTTTTTACTGCTGGCCTCCTTCAGTAATTGTAGGCTGTTATCACAATCCCATGCTGTTCAGCTTCTTATGCTTCCATTTTGCAGGTTTTCAGAAAAAAAAGTGTCTTGGGAATGGTCACTGATTACAGAAAAGTCCTTCAAGAGCAAGGAAAGCACACATGGTTCTTCCGCTCCAAATTTGCCCCAAAACATCAACAGCATAGAGAATACTGAACTGCTCTGACGATGGTTTTCCAGGTAAGATAAAAAGCCAGCATCCTGACCACTCAGTGAGCTTTACTCTTCTTAACAGAAGCAGAAAGCTAAGCTTCAGTGCCCAAATAAATTCCTGTTTGGGTGGCAACTCTGGAAATATGCCTCCACAGCTTCAGTTCAAATGTTCCTCATTCCTCACCCTAGAGTGTCACATGATGAACCTGTGCAAGGTTAGCACCACTTCTGTGTTTCAGCAGCACACCAAAAAAAACCAACAGAAAAATCTCAGAATGCATCCTTTACAGTGTGTGATACTTCTCTAAAGGAAACCCAGAATATTTCTGAAAAAAGGGCAGTACGATTATAAAACAGTGGTCAAGAGAAAAATACAGACATCTTTCCTGAGGCTAGAGAAAGCATGCTGTGCTAAACAATTTAATAATTAAATTGAAGAAGAAAATACCACTGTAATTAACATACAAAGAATCAGCACAGCCAACTAATCTCATCATGACGAGATCGAATAAAGTAGCATGCGTTTTATGGAGCAATTTAATCTGGCAAGCAATTAATCGTAAGAGCACTAAGTCAAACGAACACATTTCCCTTTAAGGAGAGCATATTCATCATCTGTAATGTATTCTAAAGTGCAATTTGTTAGCCAGCCCCTGAATTTTACCGAAGACATTTACTGTCTTCCTTTGGTGGAAAAGCGATTCCTGACTGACAGGAGGGAGTGGCATCAGCCTTTTTGAACCGGCTACCCTATTAACACTAACATGTTCTCAATCGTTGATGCAGGAAGCAAATAACTTACAAAAAGTAGCTACAAGTTTCTACAAGCCTTATATTGTAGGAAACAGTACACACCATTTGAATCATGTCCTAAGTCTCAGACCAGCATGATCTGACCCATCTCTGTAACACCCTGGAACTGACAACATAACTGATGCAGGAAGGGGGGAAAAAATTAATTTAAAAAAACCCCAAACAAACAAACAAAAACAAAAACACAAACACCAAAAAACAAAACAAAACAAAACCAACAACAAAACCAAACACAAAAAACACCCCACATGTTCCTTGCTCATTGAGAACATCAGTAGGCATCTTTCACCTAGGCTCCTCCTGGTACAAGTCTGGGATTCTGGCTCTCCCCATCCTCTGATATTCTCAGCTACAAAATAATCCTTCCCTGTTTAGATTGCATCATTTTAACTGATTACAAGACTGCCCCAGACTCTCAGTGCTTTGAATATTAGAAAACCTTTCACTTCCAACTTTTATTTATTTATGATACTCCCTGTCCATTTGTTCCCATTACAAACTACCTTTCAGCTTCAGAAGCTGCTCTACATCACTTCTGTTTCCCACCACATTAGCAGTATCCACTAGTTTTCACTTTGCTAGATTGGGCAAAGCATGAGCCAAGTGTCCCTGGGAAGGAAACAGTGATTCTTGATGCTTGCCTGCACCTCTCCCCATTGAAGCTTATCCTTCTACAAGATGAATTTGAAGGGTTCCTCTCTTCCTAGGAAAAGACTTTCTGTTGAGTATTTTCCTATCTTGCTGTATAGATGGCCTTATTTTAGTTCTGCCTGAGTGCACAGTTTGGATCATGAAGATTAGCAGGCTGAAAGCAATCAAAGCTCACATCCTCTAAGTGTCCTTGGATCCAAACTGATTCCACTCGGAACACAGAAAATGCTTTAAAATTTAAAAACGTTAGCAGACAATAAAAAGGGCCCTAAGAACCATTCAGTAAAGCTAAGTCTTAACAGGGACCACTAAACTTTACCAAAAAATATGTGGCAACATTTCATCTAAAAAGCACACAAAATTCACTCAAATGAGGCTATTGGCCATGTGAGAACAAAAGCTTGCGAGAGACATACAGCTTCTGCCAGTGCCTTCCTGCCCCACTGTCACTCCGAATCAATTCAAAAGACAGATTTCTTCACAGTAATGACAGGATGAGACCTATGCCTGGCTGCTTTCAGTCCTCTTCCAGCCTGATAATTTCCCTTATGCTCCACTCAGACTGAAGGCATGAATATAAAGTAGCCCCATGCCAAATCAAAGTTAAATAAGTAGTACTGGAGATGGAGTACAATAAAAAAAAAAAAAAGAAATAAAAATCCCTGAGCTGTGCTCAGATCAAGTTCCGTTAGTATCATCTAATTCCAGAAATAGTTAAACTAAAGCTCATATTAAACTGATTATGAGAAAATACCCCTTTACTGCACTGTCAAAGCAGCATGGGGAAAAAAACTTAAAAAAAAAATTAATCAAAATAAAGATTTTTGTATTCTCAGAGGGGAAGAAAAAAGCCCACACTGCAAAAAGATGGTTACATTAAAGAAAAACTCTAGTTTACAGGCTAAGTTTAAAGGCTAAGTTTAAAGGCTAAGCCTTTAAAGGCTAAGCCTTTAAACTCCTCTGACCTGACCTTAAGTGCTCGGTATTGTTTCCTGATGCCTTCCTGCTACATAACATCATACTTAGACCGATACCACATTAAAACGACAGCAAGTGCAGGCACAATTCATTTAACAATTAATCTACCCTAGCTATCATTTTCACTTGTCATTAACTGCCTCTTAAATGCCCTCAATCTCATATAACCATAGACTCTTCCTTTAAACACACACACGGGGGAATATTCCATTATAGGCATTATTCAAAGCAGTGCTTTCTGTCCCTGTCATCAACCACAGCATTAATCATACTCAGAATAGTTTCTCCTCACAAATGACTGAGTTGCGTAGTTGGATCTCACCGGCAGGATCCAATTTAATGGTAAGATCACAGACAGCAGACAATACTGGGCATCTGCAACATGTACTGTGAGTTCTTCAGATTTTATCCTTTACTGATCTTTCAGGGAAAGAAACTAGATGCCAAACACCACAAGCTCCTTCTCATTTAAATAAGTGCTCTACTCTGCATGTCTAGCAGATGGCCCAGAGTTAACATATAGCACAACACATTCCAGGAGAACAAGTGTTTTACTATCTGACCATGCAGTGAAGAGACTGCTCTCTAAAATCAAATGGGTTAGGTTGGAAAGGACCTTGGGAGGTTACATGGTCCAACTCTGCACTCAGCATAGGGCCATTTAACTCACAGCTATGTTCAGGCAAGATAGGAATAGACTGCAACAGCAATAGATTGCAGGCAAGATTGCACTGAGCTATTTGTTCCAGTATCGGATCACTTATGTTGAGAAGAACCTCCCTCACTGCAATCTAACTTTATTTCCCAGCCAAACTTCAGATCCTCGACAGTCTTGTTTTGTGACTCTTCATTTCTGACATTAGTTTATGCTTAGAGTGAAAGTCACCAAACAAGGAAGAAAAACACATGTTACTCAGTGAAAATTGCAGTCTGGTCCTTCAGCATGGCTCGAGATATCACACATGGACTAACTCAGTAAAGAATCAAGAACAACATATGGCAGACCTATTGCTTTCTAAGTCTACAAGGGAAGTCTGTCTCAGACAAGCTCATCTCAAATGTTCATAAAAAGTTAACTCAGATTCCAAAGCAAACAAATAGCATTGCAAAATTGTAAGGACATTAAATAATTACAAAAAAGTATAAGTAAAAGCAGTCGGTCTTTGTTCACGTAAACTGCCCTGTTTAACAATCTCCCTGTAAAGTCCTTTCAAATATCCCATAAAGGACATTATATAAAGTACATCATATTCACACCCTGCTGTCAGCAGCAAGAGCTTTACATTACTTAACACAACACTCAACCTTCTGGAAGAAGGATCCAGTTTAAAATTCCTCATTCAAAGTGTGGGCAACATCCCAAGTTTGTTTAGAATAAAAGGATTTATCCTGCCCTCAAAGCACTTAGCAACCACATTTTCTGTATTGAGTAGAAACAACTTTTTTACAGTACCCAAAGCCATCTTTGAAATTCAGTGTTATAAAGTTTGAAATCATCCTTCTCTCGGCCACAGAGGTTGCATTACTTCCCATCCCACACAGACTCAAACACCTTCCATAATCCAACTAATGAGAAGAAAAATGTCACTGTAATTAACACAAAAAGCGATGACCTAATTAATCACTAAAGCAGCAACATGAAAAAGCTTTAGGCTTTCAAAGTCTTCTAGCAAAGTCAGGCAAAAAGATTGCCAGGGAGCTTTTAAGGTCATTCTAGTTTTGGTCACCCTCGAAATAAGACACATTTGAGACCATGTTTTTATATCCTATCAAACAGGACTCCATTGCAATGAGATGCCTTCGATGTGTCAGAGATCTACTTCAGACTCCCAGACGATTAACACTAAAGTTCTCTTTTTTTGGGCTCACAATAGTATTGTCTCAAGCCCAATACCTAAGGCAAAGCTTTAGGCAATGGTTATATTGATACTAACAGCAAGAACAGTTTACAAAAACCACCCTGCACTATATCAGCACAAGGAAGAGAACATGTACTTAGACCCCTCCAAAGAGTCACAGCAGTGACCACTGATGATGCTGGACATAACCAGAGAAACACTATGCAGCATTTTAGTTTAAAACCAGTTTAACAGGTCAAAGCTGTTAAGAGACACTGTCCTGTTGTCCCTGACACTGAGCTGTTTGTGCCCACATCCTCTATAGGTTGACACAACCAGTCACATATCTGTATGCAACAAAGGCTTGACAACTGACCCACACTAAAAACACGTTGTTTTGTTCTTTTTTTCCCTGCCTAGAGAGTTTTATCCCAGTTCAGGTCCCCAGTCTCCTCCTCTCCATGCAGCTGCACGATACAGGCTGCTCCCCACAGAGGAGACAGCAGGAATACACAGCAGGTGAACCGTCCTGCTCAGACACACTGTCAGCTTATACCTGCTCCAAGTGATCACAGCACAAGCTGAGGAAGCACACAGAGGCAGTTTTGTCAGAGGAACATCCTTTAACTAGACCCTTTCCAGCATGACATATTAAAACCTGGTACCCATCAGATTTGAATTCTTCATGAGACCACTGTTACCTTAATGTGGTTGACTTTGATTGCTGAGAAGCAGGCAAGCACATGGGCATCTGCCACTGCCACACCTTCATAGTTAGCATCCCTTGAGACAGGCAACAGAAATTTGACCTCAAAGCTAAGGGAGAAATTGCTACTTCTGGAGTATTATGCCATCATTTTCTGAGTTTTCTTCTAGCTACAAGGGTCAGGAAAAAAATTTAAAGACTAAATAGGGTCATAACAAAAGGCTGCATTCTGGGATTCCCAAACAGTCAATTTGATTCAGGTCACCTGAAACTCTGATGTATCTTACGGCCTGTGTCTGGACTGAGAAATATTAGAGTCCAAAACACTTTGACATTTTGGAAAGGGAAAAAAAATTATAAAAAATAATCACACTCGCTCAAGCTCTCTTCCCCCCACCCTCTAGCTCCAAGCAGCATTTTACTTTCACCTTAGCCTTAGCTATACCAACTGGTATTTTACTGGCAGTTGCACAGTTAGCCCCTGCGCTGGTAGGATGAAACAACCTTCTCTGCCTTTGGTGGGTAGAGCCATAAGGAAAAGCATCTTAACTTTAAAAGCTAGGCTGTATGGGTTTTTTTAAATGAACTAAGTCTTACAAACAAGTGTCTTCCTCTTACAGTTCCCTGGGAACTGAGCTACATATTCTGGTGCAGTCTTCAGACTGCAGTTCTGCAGTCATGCTAACAATGTATTATCCTTGCTTTCAGTTCAAAATAAGGTAAGTACTTCATTACTTAATGAGCAGATGTACTTAATGAGCAGGTACTTTGTCAATTTAGTCCTAAAGGAAGAATTAAGGAAGAGGGCATTTACATTTCTAGACTAAAACCAAACTTTAGGCCCCCCCACTATTATAAGATAATAAGAAATACATTTTACTGACTTTTGAAAAGCTTTTTTTTCTCCAAGTACACATCCCACAGCCCAGATTTTCAGAGGGAATAATAATTCTGGCTGCTGCTGTGAGCAACAAATTTCTTTTAAACAGAAAGAGCAAAACAGCTCTATATTACATCATTTTTCAAGGGAAAAAGGTACTATTTAAGTTCACAATGATTTTTACATTGTTTGGGTTATGAAGAAAGTTGCTTAATGTTCTTTCTCCATTAAAGCAAATCTTGAAAGCTATATTTGAGACCAGTGGAGATCAGAGTCCCTTATATTTACCCAAAGAATAAAACCAGCATGGGCGAAGTTTCGACAAGCTATAAACAGCTGTTTCAAACTGTGCTTCAGTCATGTTCCAGTAGAGCCAGTTCTTGGGGCCAAGAGAATCTGGTTGCCTCCTGGCTGCATTAGAGCTACCAACAAAGACATTGACTGTAAGGTTGAAATCTATCAATTAGGAACTGAACTCACGCCAGCCACAGTACCAGAGAAATAATTAAGATTGTTCTTGTAAACAGGATGAAACAATACAACCATTGAAAGCCAGAAACAGCAGACCTCTCTGGATTTTGAGCTGCAACAAAAAACCCAAGATGTTTACAAGTCTGCATTTTAGCTTTGCAGTACATGCTTTAATGTATTACTCAGCTCATCCACAACTTGACTGTTTTCAGCAACAGGATTCAAGACCAAAATATCTGCAAATGAGATAGAAAAATAACTTCTAACCAATAAATATTTTATCCACTTCTGAAATAAACCAGAACTACTCCCCATGCAGACATATATTCTCCAGTATTTTTATGTTTCTAGAGAGAAAAGTATTTGGCAAGCAAAGCAAGAAAGAATGTCTTGCCCTGTGCCACACTTCTTCAGACCAGGCGGTGCACAGTCACTCACGTAAATCAAACACAATTGCACCGAGAAGTCTTTCGCTTCTCTCTCTCTTCTCACAAAGCTCCTGACCCCAAATTCACTAGCACAAAAGCTGAAATTATGTGCCAACATTACACTTTCAAAGCTGAATACACAGCTTTCAGGAAAAAACTGCTTGCACCTTGACTAACTCCACGTTATAAGGCCACAATCTGCACCCACGAATCCAGTAACCAAGATCCACAGACACGAACTGCCTATTCACAAGGCAGGTGTATCTGACACAGAGCATACGAAATCTGGGTTGTCATACCTCAGTAATGGAGGTAATATTTCTCAGCAAACTTTACTAAGTAGCCTATGGATCCTGGCTAACTTTCCAAAACCTTCAGATCTCAAGGAAGAAATGCTTCCAACAAAGTATCCAGAAAGATAAAGTTTCACAAGTGGGCAAACTGCAGTGCGATGTTCACCTTACAGGAATCACATGAACTAAGAAACTTGCTGAACTTCAGAAGAGACTGCCAAGCAGTGGCAGTGCTGCAGAAAAGTTTCCTTTTGGCCCAGCAAACAATCCTGTCTTGTATAGGTGCCTCACCTCCATAGCAGGGGGTCCTGCTACCAGTTCCCTCTTAAAGGCCAGCCTGTTGCCTTTGTGACTTAAGAAAATGAAAGTGGCTAATAAAATTGCAGACATTGAAAAGCAAAAAAAGACAGCTAAGAGAGGCTGCTATCCCAGGAATAAATCACCTCAAGATTGTCCCCACCCTGATCCAAAAAAGCCTTGGTTACTCTGAGGATGAAATTTTAGAGCAAAAGTGATCCCTGTAGAATGACATTCAAGTGCACTGAAGAAAGCAAGCTGTGGCTATGGTATCTCAGATAGAGGCATTTCTTTGCCATCCAAACAGCTTTGCTCAAAATCAGCATCAGCTCTAGAAACCTTAACTCACCAAAAAAAAAAAAAAAAAAAGCACAAAGAAATCAGTCCTTTCAAAAGCCTAATGGAAGAAAAAATTTCATTGAAGAGAAAACACGCTTGACACTGTCAGAGTCCCTTCCCAAGCAGCAGTGACTGAAATGGAAGCAAATGGCAGAAAGAAGGAAGGTGACTAGGGATGTGCCTGACTTGCTTAACCATGCTGCTGTGTTCACGGAACTGGTCCATACAACGCCACTCAACCAACAGATCTGCTATCTGGATTCAGGCCAGTGGTAGAGACAACATTTAATTAAGCCACTGCATGAATGAGAAAGAATGAAAGAAAATTATAGCAGAATGAAATTGGCTATGGCTCTGTAAGAGAAACACACCAAGATGAATCAGCTTGTAAACAAAGAGCAGTAACTGAAAACTAACAACACTGTCTCAAGAAGAAATCAGATAATGTACAAGAAATGAAATGCTGAAGTTACAGAACTAGACTAAATGCTAATAAAAATAATGGAAACATGGGTAGACTGCCATGAAAAGACAAAACATTGCAACCGGAGATAGGAGAGCTTCTTTCCTTCTTTTCGATTCTTCTGTTAATATGTTGCCGGTCATTAGGTTTTTCCCTTTCAATCCACCTGCTTCCTCTGTTTAGGTGCCAGCTAATGCCAGAATCTGTTCACATCAAGATCTGTTGCTCCTAGCAAAGGAACTTTCCTTACCAGAATACTGCAAGGTCAAGTGAAAAACAAGCAGAGTTAGCAGGTGAACTCTGAGTAACCCAGCTCTGTTATAACCACTGTGGCATTTCAGAACTGTTCTGCTGTGCCAGAATCCCTGTGCAACTGGGAAAATATGCAATAAGAAACACGTGAAATGACAGGAAGAGTCTGTTAGTTTTCCTCGTGCAACGAGGAATGAGCACAGGTCACTAAAAAAAAACTAGAACAAATCCAGAATCCTCATCTAGAATCCGCTTTCAGTTTTTCAGCATCATCATTTTTTCAGCCTACCATCCAAAACTGCAATGAATTAATTCTTCAGATAGCTGGGATATATAAAGCTCAAAAGTTTTCTTACAGCATTTTAGCAACAATTTGATCCTTAATCTTACCAAACTTACTTTAGACTTTAAAAGTAGCAATAAAATACATTTCTGCCTTTCTCTTTGGGTTTTGTTGCTTTCCTCTTATTAAGAAAAGTAATTGTTGACTGTCTTGTACTATCCTGTGATCCGAGCTCAGTCAGGCTGATTAGCAGTGACAGCATGTCAGAGGTCATTACCATTAAGCACACCTCAGTGAACAATTCAATGGAGTTGTTATTCCACCAGTGGTAGCCCTCACAAGTAGGCTTAAGAATCCCAGGAAATGAACTCCAGATCACTCTGGGCTAACCTGCATGCCTGAGCACCCTCTGCTGCTCAGCACTAGCTGGAACCAGCAGTTCCACACAGTCCCCTGAGTCCCGGGGGATCATGATGCACACCCAGGGCAGTGGTGCCGCTGGAAGGAGCAACACCTGAGCATCCTTAGCCCACAGTTGTGGTTCATCTTGGAGAATTTGGAAACAAGCAGGTGCTTGGTATTTTCAGCTTGGAGATTATGGCTTTAGATTAGCACATTGCCAAAGGCAGCATGTTTTTGTGTGTGTTCTACATATAAATATACACATTTGTAAGTGTATACATGTGAGTGTGTCAGTACGTGTTTCAATATATACACAGATATCCATATATAGGTATATGGATATACACATTCATATATGTGCATATATCTATAATGTACACACCAATATCCATATTTTATATCTATGCACATAGATTTTCTTGACCATTCCTTTTCATAAACAGGCTTTAAGCCTGCCCTCCCTTTTTCACTCTCTTACTCATATTGGCAAGAAATGTGTGTGTCCATTATGTCTGTACAGAGAGGGAAGGAAGAAAGTGCATGTGTGTACATATATAAGTACATATCTTATACGCAGTTTCAGCTGGCTGTAATCCACAGGTCATCACTCCATACTGAAGCCCTTCTCTACCAGCAGGTCCCCATTCACGTGTCCTGCATAAATGCTAGAGCCATCCACTGCAACACGACTAGGTTAGCAGCATTTGGTTCCTCTCCCCATAAATAGATGCTAAATTCCTTGCAGTTTGGTGGAACAACCCTGAAGGTACTATATGGACTGCTTGCAGCTGCTCACTTTCTAACAAATATCTGAATGAAGCCTCCTCCTCTGTCAAGGCTTTCAGTAAGTGCAGTTCTGTGGAGTGCTGGTAATTTATCATAAGCCATAGCTTCAGAGTCGGGATATCTGTTGTCCTACAACAAACAAGCACAGCCTGATTTGGCTTTCTTTCACCCAGGTAAAACTGCAAGACTTCCTTCAGAATGCTCCTGCCTAGATTGGCAGCAAGCATAACCCTTTTTTTACATATCCATGTGATGCTTTAAGTGCTCCACCCAAATCCCCTGTCTCTCCTTTACAATCCCAAAAGCAGCCCTGGGAGAAGCAGCACCTCCTGTTCAAAGAAAGAGCATCACACGGTGTCTCAAGTGGAACAAAAACAGCTGCAAGATGGAAGACTGAATGAAAGCACCCAAGCAAGGATTGCAGCATATGCTACAACAGCACATAAAACACCTTAAAAAAAAATAACCCTGTCTAGTTCCATACTACAAACTTACTCTCTGCTTATTAAAAATGTTCCAGTGAGAAAAATAAAATTACTTTAAAATTATGATGGGACTGAATTTCAGACAATGGAGAAATTCAGTCAAGTAATCACTGAGGTAATCTATTTATTCATCTTGGAAAAATCCTGATCAGGAGAAAGTGCATTAAGACACGGGGATTCAGCTGCCACCCTTCTCACTGAATAGACAATCAGAACATGCCCCTTTGAACCTTGCATTAATAAAATTCTCATTAAATGCAAACCTGCACAATGTTATCTTGAAGAGGCTCATTAGCTTAATAAAAAATAACTTGTCTCAAAATGTGTTTATTTCCTCATAGGTGAGAAGGTGAGTTTTCAAACCACCAACTGCTGCAGCTTCCTATTTCAACCCCACCAGTGCTGCATGCAGCTATATCCTGCAGTCTATCACATCTCAATTATCAATGAAAACCCCAGAGACATATCCACAGACAGAAGTTATAATGACTATTATGAGATAGGACAGCAATTGAAATCACTCATTCCAGTGTGGTATGTAAGATTTTCAGACAGATAAGGCTATTATTATTCTGTCTTCTTCAAATTTTCATTTTCTTTAGGTTAGACAGAAATTATGAATTATCTGTAAAAAAAAGAGAAGGCAGGAATAGCCTCCCCATCTCTCAATACCGAAAAAGAATATTCGTGACTGCTCTTTTCACTGGAGAAATCAAAGAACACAAGGACAAGAAAAATCAAATAATCAGCAACAACAAAACTATCTAGTGGAGAATAAGGTCCAAGTAAAGAGTAGTGTTCATACCATAATAGGATACACAAAGTGAGATCTCTCTCTGTGGCTGAGTTTAAACAAGAACATGTCAAAGATTCTCTAAGTATTACTCATCCTGACTCTCTATTACAGCATTTCATCAGCTGAGCTCACCAGTTCAGCACTGTGGGTGCAAGCAGGACTGTTTTATGTGTCTCCTCAACAGTTACTCTTGTAACACAAATGCAGTGCAGCCACACACCACTCCTCTCCTGGCAGAAATACACATAAAATTGTACACTAAGATTTAAAGCACTTGTTAAAGCCCACCACATGCATGCACAGGCAGATGCTTTTACATTTATGAAACCCACTAAAAGCCTTAAGATAAGGAAATGACAATGTTTATTTATTTTTAAATAGCTTGTATAATGAGATGAAGATATAAACCAAAACAGGACTTTGCACTGTAGAGTTACAGCAAAAAGCAGGTAATCATTGCTCATAAAAACTTTCCAGAATGATGGAGCAAGGTGAGGGAAAAATCCAATGTGAAATGGATTTCTCTAAATTCATTCTCTTCATGGCAAAGGTATCCAAATAAGACACAGTATTCTAAGACCACTCTAGGGGAAACCAAAGGAGTATAAATGAACAAACATAACAAGGAGCTAAACCAGGTCCTAGTCCCAGTCACCATTTTGAAACATCACACTTTAAATCACCTTCACAAAAGAACAGTACCTTTGGATTTTTCTGGCTGCTCTGAAATCTATTCAGTTGAAGAATCCTTCAAATGTAGTATTTTTACCATCAGGAGAAAAGAAACCGAAGACAAAATTCTTCCCCGCTCCCTTTTTTTTTTTTTTTTGAGAAAGCAAGGAAATGGGATAAATCAAAGAGACTGACTTCTCAGAATCCTAATCCCTCCCTAGGCCTTGAATCATCTCTAATTTAGACCTTTTCAAATTTCAGTGAATGAAAAGCAGTCATTCACAAAACTTCAACCCAGATGAGCAGTTGGGTGGAGCAAGGGAAATCTACCAGAAGTCCATCAGAAAAACATGTTAGAGACTTCACTGGTTCCAGACAGAACTGTGACCTGGACATGTCTGATACAGGCTGTCCAGGGAAGGGTCTCACAGTGACAGTTTTTTTGTTGTTTCTTGTCTCAGTTGCAACTTCATAAAGGCAGTTGTTAAGCCAAAAGGAAATAAGCCCACACAAAATTTTAGTTTCACAAACCAGAGGTGAGCACAAACCCTCAGTGATCACTTATTGTTTTAATCTCTTCCCAGTGTAGACTTCTCTCCCTGGGTATACAGAGAATTCACAGGGCAGACATTTTGTGTCACATTAAGTGACATTATTTTGCCAACATCTACCTGTTCTGCTGCTTCACTTCAAGTGCATTATCTACCCACAGGAGTTCATTTACATCTGGTTTAAAAAAAAAAAAAAAAACAACAAAAAACCCACAAAAATAAGGATAGTACTAAAATAAATCTGGAATCATACATGATTGTCACCAAGCTTACAGACTTACTAAGGGAACCTCTAAGGTGGTTTACAGACATGTAAGATGTACACTGATTTCAAAGATGCCCTCAGAGAGTTTGTCCTACACAATGTCTTTTGTAGTGAGGGAAATGACAAGCACTAGCAATGCAGCAGTACTGAGCTACTTGGTGTTGCAGACACCGAGTGTCTGGGGTGACCAGGGAAGGGATGGACAGATATTTTTTCAGTATAAATACTTACACCTTTTATGGTTTGTTTACAGGCCAGAGCTAAGCTGTAAATATTCTCTCTCAACATCTGCTCTTAATCAGTCAGATCCATCATGATCCTCTTGCTCAGCACCCAGCTTGGTCAGTACTAGTTGCTTCAGGTGCCAGCAAAATAAATTCTTGCCATCGTGAAAGAGCACACACCTAGATTTACACTCTTTAGCCTTACAAGTAAAGCATAACTTCTGCCCTTGAACAGGAAGAAGAGGTTTAAGAGAACACTGAAATGTCCTTAAATAATCAGTTTTAAACACACACAAAATCCTGCAATGTTAACAGACCTCACATCTGCTTATTAGTGCTGGCTTATAGTCCCCTCCATAGCTTCCCAGAATTGCAATAGAATCACGCAACAGAAATCCATCAGGTCCACAACTGCTCTTCCAGCACAGCATTGTTCCCTACTGTACGATTCCTCGCAAGAATGCTGTGAGGATTAATTCATTACAGTTTGTGCCATGCTTTGAAAGCACTCAGTCAACAGAAGAGCCGAGAGAATTATTAGAGAGAGGACAATCAAACCCTGGTGATCCTCTCTTTATCCCAGTAGTCCCTTTTTAGAGCAACAGTTTAGCCCAACAAAGAGAACAAATTCAGCCCCAAATTTATTAAAACAAATGTGAAAGAATCATGATAAAAATGTAGTTGCACAGGACACAATCTTCAAAATGGTTACTAATTGTACTCCTTACCTAATATTCACTAATGCATGGGTCACCTTGCTTGCAGGCTCTTTCCACTGACCAGCATTGGTAGACAGCCTTAGAACTGAAAGGAGAAGACAGTTAACAGTGCTAGCACAGAACTGGAAATTTTCTAATTTTAAACAGAAAAAAAAAAATCTGCTTTGGCAAGATGGAAGTCCAGGAATCACATCAAAACAAAGGTCTTCTTCCAGACAACCTGTGATCCAGGGCAGATATTCCCTTCAAAGCCCATGTAAGAAACATAAGGAACATGGAAGTGGTGAATAGAAAAAAATAATGACTCTGAGACAGGAAGCAGAGGGGATAGAAGAACCCAGGTCTTGCTTTCATCACCACATATACCATTAATTTCCCCCAGACACAGGTCAGTGACCCACATCTAGAATAACTAGTATTCCACATTCTGTTGTCCTCCAGCTCCCATTTATGCAAGATTCCATCTGAGCTGGACTACATCCTGCAGATTAAACTCTCTCCAGCAATAATGGATTCTTTACATCTCCATTTATCCAGAATTGTAGAGAGGAATTACACACTAGACTAGGAAAAAACACTCCCTGTAGGAACAAGGGTGCTGTTCTATTGCACAGATGGTCTCTGACAGATTTAAGAGCAGATCTGAAAACATTCTGCAACAGGAAGAACTTCTAGGGAATCCAATCCTTTTCCACCAGAGTACCAAAAATATTTATTTAGGTCAAAACACGTGGTGTTTCTATGGTGGTAGTTACCTGCACATCTCTTGGTATGCATCAAAACAATAATAGATCTTGCAGCAGATTAATTTCCATATCGCCTGAATAAAAGGGAATTTTCTATGAAGTTGTACATAAGGGTTTTCAGGAAATTAGATCCCACAAGAAGGGATCACCGTCAACTTAGAGGTGAAGGAACAGCTCATCATCTGAATTTAGGATCATCTAGAAACATGGATGCTACAAGTGAATCCATAAGCACAGTGGCTGCGTACTCATGCCTATAATTGTAGTACAGAAGCTTCCAGTCCCGAAGATCTGGATAACATTCAGTTTCAAAACAAGAAACAAAAACTCCAAGTCAATCAGACTCCACCTCCACTCCCAAAATAGAAAGTTTCAACCACATTAACAGAAAACTAAAGGACAGAGTAGCTTCCTCATCTGTGCTCACAAATGCCCCAAGGTCAGGGTCACTGTAGTCCCAGAGATGGGCTGACAAGCAAAAGGAAGCTCTCAGAACACCTGATGGCTTTCATCAGCTTGAGACAGTGCTACCTTCTCACTTCTTAGTCTACCATTACACGTCATCTGCAGAAAAAAGATGTCAGCTCTGCATAACATTATTTTGTCAAACAGTAGGTACTGTATTTGAACATCTGAAGTAATGTATTCAGAGAGGGTTTTCATTCAGGTATCTCCAACAGTAATTCAAAGGGGTTTGCTCTAGGTAGCAAGATGGAAAACATTCATGTGACAAATTGTTTCAACGGGTTAGGTGTGCCTTTTGCAACCCAGCTGAGGAAGTATTTGAGTGTGTTATACTATTCCACTTGCCTTCAGCTTCCACAGGGGATGGGTTTGAAAAAATCTTAACAGCTAAAATTCTTGGGAGTAAGAAATGGGTTAGTAAAAAATCTTGTGCACTTAGAGGGCACAAAAATGGGCAAGTGATCTCTTATGTAATGATGTAATGGCTGATAACTGTAGGAAATTTATACAAAAGAGCAGTTACTTTTTGCTTGCAGTTACAGGGGGTATTCAGCTACTTTTATATGGGTGAGGAATGGTTCTCCCCCATGTCAGAAGAGTGCTGTGGCCAACTGTCTGTCCTTTAACTCCCCTTATTTGCTTATATTAATTCTCATTGTTCATTGATTGATTGCATTGAGAAGGAAGTACGGGGTGAATGGAAGAAAGGTCCTTCTAGAATAAAACAAACAAAGAACACAGCTATATTCCTTTTCTTCATAGCTTCAAGTATGCAGAAACTACACCAATGCTGCTGCAGCTACCCTGGGCTGCAGGCTCCTGTGTATGCACTGCCTGATTATGCCTCCATGCATTCCTTGCTCTTCTTTGTTCCTCTTTTCCCTGCTGGGTGTCACTTGGTAGCATTCCAGTATGTCTCTCTCTTTTGAAGGGTGGCAGCTCCTCCCTGTTTTGCCAGTGGGCACATTCTTCAGTCCACTGATTCACTTGTCACTGCAAGCAGCTTTGTGAGGGCTGTTTTCTTGGTTCTTTTGGCAATGAGTGCAGTAGATGTGATTCGCCTAGCACAGCAAGCTTTTTGCTATAAGTTTCTCAAATTCTCTTCCAAATTCTTATTTGCATTGAGTGTTTCTCTGTACTGGCTGGTTTGGTAGCATGTACATGCCTTTTGACTTGAAACTGTTGAATATAGTAGAGGCAAACTACATGAAAATGCATGACATACCACATACTCTCTTTTGCCAACAAATTTATATTTCCAACCACGGTCGGTGACTGATACAGAGGCAAGGAAGGTAAGGACTCTGTTCCTATTTTGTTCTGACTTAAAAAAAAAATTATCCCTTTAACAAGTTTATCCTTCTCTCAATTCCTCAATTCTTAATTTACCAAACATATCCTAGTACACAAAACCTGTCCAGTCAGCAAGGCGCACATCAGAAGCAGGTGGACTGAAAACACCTGACACAAACATCCCTCCTCCACCACCCTCAGTTCCAGTCAGCAGCAGTCCTGACGAGTCAGGAGGTACTCACCCATGGAATAAAGGTTGTCAAAATTCTGATGCATCCGAATGATTTCATAATACAGCTCATCATAGCTGCTGGGAGTGGGGAGGAAGGTGTCTCCGTAAGTGATGAACATGTTGAACAGGTTCACAACCTATATAAGTGAAAAGAAGTTACAAGAATATTTAGCCCAAATCTATTCTGCAACAGAAACAATACAAACTATGTCCCAAACCTTCAAAGAAATAGCTCACAATTGCAGCAGACAGTATTACACTACTTGATTGCTTTATCTATTATTTTCCTTATAGTAGAGACAGACAAGAACCTTAAATACTATTTTATCTGAGGCTAGAAAAGCATGTTTCTATTTTGCATGCAGAGGGACACAGAAGAAGAAACAATATTGACAAATCTGGAAAATTAAATAAGGCCTTTCCTCAAACAGACTTCTTTATTTCAATGAGCAGACCCTACAGTGAGTCCAAGCACTGCCCTTTCCAAACAGCTAGTGAAACCAAACACAGTGATATCCCTCTGCTTTGTGGCCTTCTTCTCATATCTCCTTAACAGACCAGAAATCCTTTCTGGAATCCTTTCAGGATTACAATTCTTTCTTAAGATTCATTCACTATTAAGTTGTTAAAAATAAGAGGATTTGTGTGTACTCACCATAAGAGCAAGAGTGAAGATGTTGTGCTTGGCCAGCAACACAGTCTCATTAGACATGAGGAACTTTAACAAGTTGATCAAAGCTAGGAGAAAATAAGTATTTTTAAAATAATATAAAAAACAAAGCCATTTTCTACAAGTCACTTAAATACAGATGCATTTACATTATCAGGTGTAAGCTAGCCTAAATGCCAGCTGCAGAAATTATTCTCAGAATTTATCAGAAATTATCAATTTACATGTAGGGGTTGGCAGTGGGTTTTGTGGCTAAAATACGCTGCTGGACAGCTAAGTGACAGCTATTTTATCACCCCACTTTTATTCTATTTCACTGACTTCCCAATCAAATCTTCTCAGGCTCAAGCTAAGTCTCTTGTTAGCTTAGTTCATGGAGCTTTTTCTATCTGCTAGATCCTGGAGTGAGTTTTCAGGCTGGAGAATCAGACTGTCTCGCTTCTGTTTCGTGTATCACCAACATGATGTATGCATAGTCAGCCCCAAACTGTCACTCTTGTTGATACACAGAGTTTTTAAAAAAAGTAACAAAAACCCCACAGCACAGCTTTTCTGTAGCTCTGTGTCAATGCTGCTGCACTGGTAAAAGGAAGAATGTAGTACTTTATTGTGTCAGTTATCTGGGGCTGGGCGGTAAAGACTACAGATCTGGTTCACACTCGTCTTAAATTATGAAACAACAAAAGTCCCTGCTGTAACCACCCAACAGCAGTTAGTAAGAGTGATAATTAACAAAGAGGTTCACTAAAAATGCTTTAATCAAACCGACTTCACAATAAACAATTGCATTCCATGTGCTTGAATAAAGTTCTTTATCTTGTTTTTTCTAGCTGAAATTTTTTGAAGAGAAAACTATTTTCTTCTGCATTATAGCTGCTCAGGACTGAAAGCTGATGCTTGCCTAGAGCAGGTTTTTAATGTACTCTCTACTCTGAAGTCAAGAGATTTCAAGACTTAAAACCTCTGACTTTAGATGTCCTGCAAAGTCAAGATGGAGTGTTATACACACTTCTTAAAAAAGTTCTTTATTATCTACTAATTGGTAGCTGCATCTAGCAGAACACCACCAGGCATTAGTCCAACTTTTTATAGGCATGAGTAGAATTTGTTAATCTCTTTTTCCCCTCACCATTACACAAGTGCCACAAGCTACCCAGTTCTGGTTTGGGAAAACTCCACAGCAAATGCAGAACAAACCATTCCTTTCAGCCCAAAGGTACAGGCTGTGTAAGAGAAGAAGAACATACACAGGAAACAGGAATGAGGTAAGGACAAAATTTAGATACCCATCCCCTTCAAGATTAGAAAGTATTCACAAAAGGTAAAACCAAAAAAACAACAGTATAAAGATAGATGTGAAGAGAGTGGTCAGATCTTGAATTAAACAAAATTGTCAGATTCTGAATGCAGTCCTGCAACCTCTATTTTCCAATATTAGAAGTTTACCACGAGTATCAAAAGTTTATATACGCCCCCCCAAAACAGAAGCCTACATCTCCAGGGTGGGTATTTACTCATCACAGACAGAAGCTATTTCAGTTTAATCTACCAATGGGTGGCCGATGCTGAACTGCAAACCAGAGTGAACAAAGTTCTCTGCAAACTCCAGACATGCAAATGATTTATCTTTCAGAGCTATTCCAGGATTTAACCACCAGCAATAACATCTCTCCCTTCCGTGACAGCGGCCCACCTCATGAAGCAGATATATTAACACTCATTCAATTCAGCCACAGAACTCCCCATACCATTATCACCCCATCATCAGACAAACTTCTGAGACCAAAAGCAGAAACCAGATTCCACAATAAACCATCTCTGGAAATAACTCCTGTCAGTTATTTTTCAGTAAAACAGCTTTTTCAAAACAAAGAAGTAGCAGGTACAGATGGGCTCTCCACCAGAGCAGAGATCCAGCTAAAAACAGGTTGCCAAGGTAACCAAGCCTCCACAGCAAAAAAGTAGAGTCTCCTGCAGTCAGTGCCTTGGACTGCAGACAGCTGCCCTGCATCTCTGTCACAGCAGCTCATCGGCCATCTCCCCATTTCATAGTTACAGGCACGACTTTACTCTTTCCTGTCCATACAGCCACAGCTTGTGACCAGGTGGTGCTGTTTAACAAACAGCACCTTGGGCTTCTGGAAGCAAAGTAGCAGAGCTCTGGATTTCCTGTAACAAGTGGTGTGAAGTCTTTTGTTCGCTTCTTTGCCTCTTGCTCTCCCAACAGAGCCCTGCTGAACAGCCTTTGTAGCAGGTGATTGCACAGCATGACGAGAAGCCACTGAACATCCAAACACAGTGAACATGAAAGACACCCCTGATAGACACTGTTTTTAAAAGAACAAGTGTATTTGTCTAGAGCACAAGCACTCACCAAACAACAAGCACCCTACAATTACCTATTGCAGTATTTCTGAAGAACCTGCACTGCTCTATATTGGTGACAACACTCGAAGGAGAACTTGCTCTGTTCTACCCCAACACCAGCTCCTACGTTGCTCCCAGCTGTTGTGAAGAATTTGCTTATGTTTCATTTTCCTGTTCCAGTTAGAAAGAAGGCAAGAGATTACCACTGCTTGAAATAAATCTTTATACCTGAACTGCACTGCATCACAGCTCACTACTCACAGCTCATCTGCGCTGGTCCTTCCCCAAGAACTAGGAAGGAGAGGGTTGTGCTTCACATGAAGAGGAAACAGTGCTGCACTCAGAGCCTGGCAAGAAGAACTAACCCACCAGGTTTACAGGCACTGTGTGCACTGTACAGATAAATTTATCCAACTGTTTGGAAACCACACATTCCTAAAAAAGTTGCAGTGTTCCTAAGTAGGATATGCTCTACATCGATACTAAAAGAGCAACCAATCTTTTTCCACACCAGCACATTCTGCAGCAGCCTGTGCTCAAGTGGCTCTAAGGAACAGGATCACTGTGGAACATGAACCCTTAAATCTCTTTCCTGTGTCTCTGTAGTTTGCTTGTAAGGCAGACTGTACTGAAAATGAGGACAGCTATGCCCTGGAGTTTTCAGGATTAACAACTTTTAGATTCAGCTTCATGTGCCCAATGTATTTCAGCAACAATTACACACACAAAATAAACTTTTAGAGGAAATGTCCAACTGGTTGAACACCCCTCTGCCCTTTAGCTCCAACAGGGCACTGATGCTACTATTCCTGAACAACCTGAAGCTAAAACAGATGTGCCACTTTTTCCCTGCTGCAATCAACTGTTTGCCTCTCATAGCCCATCTGCAGGCTGCCCTCTCACAGTAGCCAGGAAATTATCCTTTTTTTTTTTTTTCTTTCCACAACAGAGGAGCCATTCAGTCTCTCAGCTGCACAGCAGCTGACAGCACTGTGACCTTTGCTTGGGCCCAGCCACCTTAGCCCAAATTGTGCTCCAAGATTTAACAGTGATGGATAGTTTGGGCATGAGATCTATTTCAATATGAACTGGAAAAGAGCACCATTTTTATAACAGCCTCTAGAGCCTTTTCTTTCTTCCCCTTAAAGATACCTGTCTTTGGCATCCCTTGGCAGGACCCAATACATCCACTGTGGTGAGTCTTGAAACATCCATAATTTCACAACACAACACTGTCACTAGAACTTCTTTGGCAAGAAAAGCAGGAAGCTTTATGTAAACTAAAAAAGCAGCCACCAGTATTTTCATGCAAGCTCCTCAGTTTGAGCACACTGACTATGCTGCTTAAATCAATAAGAAGAGAACACAGATTTGAACACCTATATTTATAGCCTCAAAACCAAGTAGAAAAGCATGTTGAGTGGACACAGAGTCATATGATTGGCTGTATGCGAAAGTGGTGTAAAGCACAGGTTGTTTTTTAGGCAATTTTCTCTCCTAAGGATTATTATAGCCAAAGGATGAAAAGTGACATCACCAGCTTTTACAGATACTCTCCCTGCTTTTTAAATTGAAGTGACTGCAGAGAAAGAGGCTCTTAGCTCTTCCACTGCACAGCTGCTTTTGAAGACAGACATTTTCCCTTATCAGCTCTTGTGGCCGGTCTGTCTGCCAAGGAGCAGCAGTACTCCTGCTCAGTGATTTGCTGCCCTTCTTCAAGCAAATCCTCAGTGAGAAGACTGTGGGCAGCCAGAATCTCCTCTTCTACCAGAAAGGAAGTAATTCCTGGTATGGACAGATGCCCTTCACTCACTCCTTCCCCTATTCCTGTTCCCACACTAGACTTACCTTCTCTCCTTGTAAACCTTGTTTCAAACAGAAGTATATTCAGCCCCAGACAAATTGGCATTCATGCAAAGTTTTTGTTTAATTTAGTGTCTCAGTAATCACTCTATGGATCATGTGTAATGCAACAGGACCGTGGAGGTAGATTAAGAGAAAAAGAAAAAAAGAAGTAGTAGTACCATCCCTTAGGCAAGTCAGAATGTAGCACAGATTCTGCCAGGAGCATCAGAAGGCTCTGATGTGTTATTGCACAACGGAGCAGAAGAGAACAGCCCTGAGACACAACATCAGTGAGAGCTTGGGTGGGTTCAGCACAGTATGGAGGCCTCTGTCACTGCATCTGCTGCGCTTACAGGTCAAAATTCTTCTAATGGTGCATATAATGGCCCTCAACAAAGGAGCAAAGGAGAAAAAAGAGAGATGCGAGGATTCCTCAGCTGCAGTGTAACATCCATTAACAGGATCCTGTGCTCTACTAAAATCCTCAAGATTTCTACCCTTCAACTTTCAGGGCACACTGGGAAGAATAGTGATTTTCCCATTCTCTCTGGAAATTACCATTGTACCAGCAGTATATTCAGTGTCCTCCTTTATGTGTCTCAACACCTTTAGGAGGATCTCCACCCACATGTCACTAAAATAATGACATCTGGGCAATACTTCCATGTTGCAGAGAAATCATCTGCCTACGAGTGCCTCAGCAGCACAGTAACCACCCTGGACCTCCCATAGCCAGCCTTTTCACATATACATACCCTAAAGGTAAGGTCCATTCCACTCACTGTAGTACATGGTAAGCCAGATCTGCTACGGCTTAGCACAACAGACTGGAACTGAGAAGAAAGTGGATTCAGTTCTTCAGGAAGTAGCACTGGTCTTTCTGTGCTTCAATTCCTCCAACATAAAAGAGAAAACCAGACTACTCTACCTGCCAACAGCACTGGAAACATCAATAGAGCAACAAGAAGAGCCCTGGCTCTACCTGGTCAGATGAAAGGCTCACCTATGCACAGTGCTCTCCACTGGTCAACATCAAATCCCTGTTGAGAAGTAATAGGCCAAACAATGCTTTCTCATAATGCTCTTCCACATTCCAAAATACAGCATGATTTCCTTACATGAGGGAGACTACAGTGCAGAATATGGAAATAACAGATTCTCACAACAGACCAGTCCACTCTCATTCTAGACTGGAAGTCACAAGGGCTAAACTAGGATAACCATATAGCCCACTGTGCAGCTGTGAGGAGAAGAAAGCCCAGACCAGCCTAATCACCTGTAGCAAATGCTGTAACTGAAAGGCAATTCAGAACTAGGGTAACAAAAGGCTCAAATACGACATTCTGAGATGACCAGAGTGTTAAAAGGTGCAGATCTGGCCACATTCAGCACTGGCAGGCACTCAGCAGAACAGTGATCAAAACAAATTCAGCAGGAGATGAGTATCTACAGATTGGGTTTGACAGGAAAGAACCAACAGAGGTAGTTTCCAGATAGAGCTGTAGGAATAGGAAGCGTGTCCAAGGAATAGTTACATTGCTGTTACAAACTAATGCACCAGAACTCCCTGAGGCACAAACTATCCCAGCATTCTTGGACAAGCGAACCAATTACTCACTGACAGCACTTGCAGCTTCCTGTCAATCAGCCAAAGCGCTAGAAAACAAGACTGTTGCACCAGTGCTGCAGTCCCCACTCAGGGGAGCAGGGGAAGCAATGTCAACATCACCAGTCAACATGCTTCAGCTCCTTCCCTCTGCTCTGATCAGGAGGGAGCACCCAGCTCCCCCCCGTAACAATTATGTGGTTGGACACTCTAACCACAGCCACGCTGCCCCCCTGCTTGCTGCCACAGGCACTGCCAGGTTCCTCCTCCAGGCCACCACAGCTCTGTGGCAGAAAGCAGCTGGCTACTGGCAGGCTCCTCATCAACAGCACCAGCACTCTGCAGCTGTTCCCTCTTCTCCCCATGACTCTCAGGGTACAGGCATGGAAGCAGCCTGTTTTCTAAATGAGAATCAACAGCTTGCCAGAGGGCTGGAGCACATGCTGGCATAACCCTCCGCTCCCAGGATCAGTCAAGCAGGCCACTTCACTTCCAACCCTTTACTTTCTTTCTATAGCCCCCATCCCCAGTACTCACTGTTCCCACCTAAATGGAGCCACCAGTGTGAAAATTGCAAGCTTAATGGAAATGCTGATTGCTGATGCCAGAGCAATGCTGCTTGATGGCAATCCAGCAAGCACTAAGAAAGAACACAAATTTTCCAGCTTAAGCTAAAGCTCAGATGAACAATATGCTTTTTTTCTTAAAAATAAAAAATAAAAAAGCACACACCCACAAGCTTCATTCCTCTTTAGAGAAAAGGGAAGTATTGAGCTCAGTTCTGTTTTGCCTGACAGTGTAGGTTCACACTGTTAATTAAACAGTAGTCTTGGGAGTTAAGGTTGCACATTTTTGCACAGGGTTTTTAAACAGAAAAGGAGGAGAATCTGGAGAAAAAGCAGAAACATTGTGTGAGAACATGGGAAGATAGCAAGGTAAGGAAGCCAGGAGTGCTGCTGTTTGAAAACAAAAAGGGGGCAGGGATAAATCACTGCATTCTGAATGCTGCAGCCCCTCTGTGCAGACAAAGAAAGGGCTGTGAACAGCTGACTGTAACACTTTATCATCAATGGGACTGTTTCCCAGGAGAAATTTTCACACTATCTCCTACGATCTCCAAACTGCTAGGGATTCACAATCAAATTCTCCAGTGTTTGCTAACTTTATTTAAAAAGTAATTTGCAGGACAGAGCAACATATCTGGATGAGACCTGCCAGGCTGAGGCAGGATGACCAAAAGCTTGCTAGACTTTTGTCCATGCAAATGACTAAATTCCCTTTGTGTTCATCTGAGCAAGCCTCTGTGGATAAATTCCCATCCTCATCTCACCAGGTGACCAAAAACAGCCACAAATTCTTGTATTATTCTTTTTCCGTTCATTGGCTACCAGGGTAAAACTCTTGATTATCAGTATTAAAATATGTTAAAGGTAACTAGAATTAAGTAATAGAACACTAAGATTTAGGTAAAAAAAGATGCTTCCTAAGAATGACCCATGCAGGGAATTTAGAACATCCTCTTTTACAAGAAAGCCACTGAGGTTTTGCATTTCTTACACAATCCTCTTTAGGAGATTTATATTGGGACATTTCACCAAATGTCTGTGTGCTCTTACCACAAAAATATTCTAGCTTTGGCTGAAGGGGAAATGTGGAAAGGTTAACATGAAATTGGCCCACAAGGTGAGAATGGCAGCAGAAGACTACAAGAAGATATTTGCAGTCTTCCTTCTGACCTTCACATATGCTTCTGCCTGCAAGTGGGCTTTGTAAGATGGGACTGGGGTTTTCTGGGGCAACATGGGAGTGCTGCCAGGAGTACAAATTACGTAAATCAGCAGTTGCACCAACCTTGAACCAACCTTGGGCCAACACAGTACCACACGCCCCAAGCATCAGCACTCCATGGGTAAAGAAAAACCTCTAAGGGCTGCTAATTCCCACCACATATTCCATGGCACGTAACAGTTACAGCCTTTAGTTTGTGTGAGAAACTATATTCTTTCCAATAGGTTTTCAGAATTAATCCACATTCTCAGAAACTTCACTAAAGTCAACAAGAACAAGTGTTTGTAAACCTGTTGGGCTTCCTACTAAATAGGTGGTCAATATTATCTATTTTCTTTCAGTTCCAAAGACAAGGAAGAGGATATAAAGCTTGCTGGTTACCCATCTACAAGTAAAGAAGAGGTAAGTTGCCATAGACAAGGACAATGCATAAAATGCTACTTAATCACAATTTTTGTACTGATCTACTGAGGCACTTAAAAAACAAACGCTAATTCAAAAACTTCAACTTAATGATCCAGTTCATCAGAATACTAAAAGATCTCGCTGTTTTTTGCAATCCTAGAGGTAAGCATCTCTTCCCTCAGGGTGCTAATGAGACCTGTGAAGTCATGTCTAGTCCTTCTTGACACAGAAAGAAGCCATAAGCACATCTGAAACAGTCCAAACACCGTTCTGAGAAGAAAACATCCTTTCCTCTTTCAAGCATACCATACATGATAGATACCCAGGATACACAACTAAGCTAGATGCTAGCTCTCATTCCTAATTTTCCTAAACCAAAGAATGGTCCCAGCAAGTCATTCAAATAAGAGAACAGAAAAAGGATATCAGTTCCATCCCTGAAAGTTAAAAGTGATGAACAACTCCCTTTTTGTATCATGCAATTATTTCTAACACAAAGTTCCTATCCAGTAACACCTGCCAGCCTCCCTAATGCTCTAATCCCACATTTCATCCTATCCAGATCCTACTCAGGGTCTCCCATTCCTCCTAACACACTATAACCTCCCTTTCACCTTAGACTCTCCATCCTCCCAGGTCAAGATCCTTTGAACCTCTGAAGACCAACCCATTCCATTAACTCAGAACTCCCATTCCCCTTGCATCTTTAACCAACCTGAAAACTATTCTTGCTTCTTCCTTCCTCAGTTCCTGGTGCTGCCACTACCTCTGGGATCAGCAGAGCGAGCCCATCCTCGCCACTTCAACCCCATCCCTCAGTCAGGTGGCACTAGAAAGCCAGCAACACCTTGTACTGAAGGGGCTCATGAGATCCCAAATTTCCAGCATGGCATATGGCACATGGCTGGGAGCTCTCGGTCACGTGGAGATTCTGATGTGCCACTTTGAAAAGTTGGGCCAGCCTCCTACTTCAAAAGGCATGGAGAATGAGAGGGTGAGCACCAGGTAAAGCCTGAATTAGGCAGGATGTGCTGACCTACAAAGGCATTCAAACTCTAGCATTTGTTCCACAGTTCTCTTTACAGTTTACAAGCAGTGCAGTGAAGTCAGAACGCATTTCTGCGGGAAGATATTTGAAAGGTCAAGTCTCACATATTTACTTCTTTCTCTTCCCAAAGTAGAGAGAGTTCTACTCTTCAAGTAGAACCATTTAACAGAGACAAACAGACGTTCTTTGTACTCACCCCAGATTTCATTTTACAGAAGCATTTTACACTTCACACACAAGCATCCTATTTCTTCTACCCTATTCCTACACATGATCCTTATTAGTTATCTTTGAAGATGCTGTGCTGAAGAGACCATTCTCTTAAGCTTCAACATCCTTCAAAGCTTAAGGACATTTCTTTCTTTGTTAGAACATTAGAGAATTCTTCATTGCACAGAAATTAACACAGCAGCCTTATCTGTACCATCAGCTGAGTCACGATGGCTTCCTCTGAACTGCAAAGACTTCACAAGCATGCAGAAGACAGCACTGTTGAATCCTGAACATTAGTAGCATTTTTTAAAGCCATGGAAGATACTCTGCAAGTTTGTAAGGAGGTAATTTTTTTTTTTTACCTAAAATCTTTTAAGTCATTTGCTAATGATCAAGCTCTATGATCTTCCAAACTCTCATAGCACCCAGTGATCAAGCACTTTAGTAGTGAACTAGACTGTCTGGTGCATCAGTATATGAATCCTGCCTCCACAAGAGCCGCAAGACAAGCTTCCCTTGCCAGGTAGCTGCTGCAGAATGGGACAGTGACAGCGGTATTAGAGATGAAGGGGAGGCACATTACCTGATTTCCAGTTCAGCAACATAAATTAAGCAGACCTGATAACAGTTTAGAACCAGAAATGGCACAGGTAACAACTACTATCAGTAATCAATACTGCTCTATTATTTCTGTGACTGAAAAGTGACTAAGCAATACCACTTTAAATATGCACTGCATAAGGGCAAGAGAGTTACATATACTCCAAGTGAGTGGGGAGGGAGGTTCTACTCCCCCAAAAATTGCTTCTTTATTTTAAAATGTTCAACAGAGGAACCTTTTACATCTTTAGTATTCACCCAAAAAGATTTTGAAAGCAAAAAAAGATTTTGAAAGCAATATTACCCTCACATTATAAATACAGAACCTGACAGAAAGATCTGAAGAGTCTACAAAAAGGAAAAAACCAAAAAAGAAAAGAGTAATTTTGTCTAGCAGCATTGTAAAAGTCTGCTTTGATAATTCTAAACTGAGAAAGAAGAAAAATTAACTTCTTGATAGTGCTACACATTTAAAGCACCTTTATTAATAGTGCATTCTGCATCTATCAAATTAACTAAGCTACAAGATAAGAAATTGTAACTCATGTTAAAATTATTTGGAAATTCATCTTCAATACTTACTAATGGCAAAGCCCACTTTTAATCCTACTTAGCTATTTATTAGGGCAATTGAATGCAATTTCACTATTATTCATCATTATGTTTAAGATTTCTTTATGCTCTATTCTTGCTATTATAAGTCCATATTAGAATTGCTTTTCTGTTTCTTTAAACATGGGCTTTGCTTAAAGCAAACCATAGCAACTGCAAAGAAGTTACCTGCACCCCCTAAGCTCAGAGTGAATTGCTCAAGCATTGCTAATTTTGAGGTGGGAGGAGTTGTAGAAATGAGGTCTTTTTATATAAAAAGCTTAAATGACTCATGAAAACTCTTTTGGCATAGCTTATACATGCTTGACAACAACAACAACATATATATAGCACCATCCATCACTCAAGTGCTGTACAAACCAGCCCAAAAACATTGGGCATAACGGGCTATTTCTGAGAGCAGGGAACTGGGTGTTATCGAGTCAAGTTTTCTTATCAGGTATATAAATTACACTTGACATCCAGTAAATCAATGTTTAAAAAGTATAAGGTACCTTGCATAACTGTCCAGGAGACTTCCACTTGGCCAAAACATCTGCAGGAGAATGGGTCAACACAGACATACTGATCTTGGCCAAATTTCCAGGCTAGTCACCAGCAGTGGTGCACTGTCACAGATGAAAAACCTGAAGGTTTTCTACAGTGCTCATACAGCTGCACACTAATCACAGATGGTGGAACTGAAGTGAATAGTCTGCTGAAAAGGGCTATTAAAGAAGAACCAAGAACAACAGACATGTCTGGATCTGAATGTCTGGTCTACCTCTCAGTAAATGCACGTGCCAATTAGTTTCATAGGCTGATCAAAGTACAACTGCTCTTTATTCTCCAGCATTCCTTGTAAGATATTCTGGAATTTAGCTCCACTAGTGACCTGGTATTTATTTTTACACTACTTATAGCTACATGTCAGCTTATACACACTACTTCTGCCACCCACAGATTTTCCTTTCTGTCAGTCCTGCTTCCAGCTCTCAAATTCCTGCATCTTCCTCTGTCAGCTAAACATTCTTGGTCATCAGGTCTGCACAGCTAGAGATTTACACTGCTTTAAGTGTCATAGTCCTGGCCCCCTGACTTAAAACGAAAAAATTATTCTAATAGAGGAGCTAAGGCTGGATGACATCCAAAGACTTACAGTATTGTTCTTCTGCAAGCTCAGATGCTGCAAAAGCAAGTTCAACAGAAATAAAATCGTATGTAAACAATATGCCATATAGTGGCATATCCGAAAAAGCATGACAGACTACATAAAAGTCCTATATGTGTCCTGAGAGATGCAAAACACCTGGCTCTGCTGCTTTTCCCTGCCATCATTGCAACTTAAAATCAGACAAGTAAATGCAGAAAGTTTCTCAAAGTGCTGCTGGCCTTCCCTACTGAAGACAAGGCACTCACAAAGGAAGAGCATCAATCAATCAGATGACACACGAGTGGCTTTCCTTAATTAGAGACTAGCTAACATTAGAATAGGCAAGTGAACAGAAGGCTCCATACATTGCTACTGCTTCCACCTACAACCTTTATCTCAGTTCCTCCGCACCTTATACTGACTACCTACCCCACAGTAGTCTCTTTGTCTTCTTCTCCCACTCAATTTTCTGCCTGAAAAAACTCTCCTCCTTTTACATGCCAGGTAGAACTCCCTCCCTTTCTTTCAATACTCCCTTACACCAATTCCCTCCAGCTTCTTTGTTTCACTCAGCCCTGTTGGGGGTCCTCCATTGCTATTATCCACACTGCACCACAGGGGCATTGGTTCACTCATCACACACCTTGTCATTCTACAAGACAAGTGTGGGCTTGAAGACCTTCTGTAAAGCACACCTGATGGGGCAACCTGAGATCTCAGACCTTACAGTGAACAGCTGTTCTCTTTCAGTTGTCCATCCAATTCAAAGTCCTCAATCCAAAATAAAAACCCAGTGGTCATATGAAGGATAGAAATTAATTCACAAGTCCTGTGCTCTGGTTTGGAATTTTCTGTCACTTAGATCAAGACCACGGAAATAGCCATTCTTTCACATCAAAGGCAGTAGCATTCTGGGTAATCAAAGAGCAACCCTGACAAGTATAAGAGTTAATTATGAAATAGATCTCAAGATAGGGCTGCCAATTAGTGTTCACTCTGCATACAGCACTCTAGAAGCACACCTGGAGTAGCCAGGATGTGCCCTTTTACAGATGTATGTACCATTCCATCCAGGGCCTTCCACCCTGTATAAACCACCTGACAGCTACTGAGGAATCTGTCTGCTCACCTCAACATCCTATAAAAATTTTTTTGAAACATTCTTACAGTAGTTTGCTCCCACATGAGAGGATCTCCCTAAAACACACAGAAATCCATAGTAAGCATGAAGCTTTTCAGTTACATCAGGTGTGCAGACATTCCACGTTCTTCACAGAAACCTGATCAACCTGAGTGCTTTTTACATTACTGCTTTGCTTTTAAAGCATGTGCACTACTCAATACTTCTGAGGCCCTTTATGTTTCCAAAGCACTATACAAACACCATTTAATTAGAGACAGCTAACAAGAATATCCCAAGATACTGAATCTCAGCATGCAGCAAGGATTTTTATTCCCCACCCCGCCCCTCCCCAAATAGGTAAAGTTAAGGATTGAATGATGCCTAAGAGTGTGCTCACTGAGCTGTGGAACAATACCTTCAAGCAAAAAGGTATTATATTTGAAACTTTCATACTGCCAGTGTGTAGCAAAGATCCAGCGCAGCCTGGCCAAGCAGAAATGGCTCTGGTTCACTGTTAACTATTGAGAGGATATCACATATGCTGTCAGATGCAGTTTCTATTCACAGAAGGCATCCACATTGTACACACATTTCTCCTTACTGGCACTACACTGCAGCCATGCCTCTAGGGGCTCTGTTTTGATGAAAACAACTGAAAAGAAATCACTAATCCCTTAATTAGTGGCACCTGTTTCACCTTCTGTGGGAATAATTTAGGAAGTCTGAATGGGCCACATGTCACACAAAGTGAAAATCTCATAACTGAAAGTGACTCAGGTTGTTGGTTCATTTCTCTGTACCTACAACTCAGCTGGGGAAGGCTACTGAAAGTAAGTACTCAGTGTTAACTGAGAACAGCTTCATAAACCACTCATCACTGCCTTTTTCAAAAGCCTCCTCTCAAATTTCTGATGGGAGTTGCATTACACCATGCCAAGTTGCTGATCCTAGGTCTCAAGCACAGCTCCAGGAATACACAATTAGAGCCATGTTCCCTTGAATTTTCATAGAGCTCTTGTTTAAGCCACAACAGCAAGGGGATTAACTGTACTTTCCTAGCTGAGCTACTTCACTGCTTGCTAGATAAGAACAGAAGCACACACCTTAACCACCAAAAACACCTATTAGGTCTCATCATCCACTCTGCTACTCCATTCCTCAGACCTCCCACGCAATAACTGCATCATGTAAGAGTCCTACAAAGCTATGTCCAGTAGACTATGTCAAACCTCTTAATATTTATCTATCTCTGGATACAAGTGGTATGAAATAGACTTATCTACCATCAACTCAAAGGTCAGAGTTAAAAGCCTCTCTTCCCTCACACTGACATTTCTAGGTTGCTCTGTTCAGAAGGGGCTGCACACACTACTCTATGTGTATGCAGCTCTGACAGTAAAAAGGAAAAGTAAGGTCCACCTTCCTTTAACCAAGAGCCTGTTTCCCTTCTACTCACAAATACCTGAGAGAAACACTACTCCAAAAAAATTACTCCATTTCTCCAATCAGGTGAACAGGGACTCAGGTAATGAAACAGAAAAACAAAGACATTTGGATACCATGGTGATCATGGCCAGACAAGAAAGTAAATTAGCTACCATTATGATAATGAACTGGCTTTCCAAAAGAGGCAATTTGCATGTAGCAACTGAGAAGCAAAATAAAGATGCTTTAACAAAACTGCTGCTTGCTGTTTAACCCTGTAGCAATGGAACGAGCAGTCACAGCCACCAAACAGCCACTGCTCTGGGCTTTTCCTATTTAACTGTCACTGCAGATGCAAAGTACCTGACCAGAGCTCCCTCCAGGTGTAATGAAGTCTCACTCTGCATTTCTTCTGGTAGCACAGCAGCTTGTGCACAATCTGAATGCACCGTCTGGAAAAGAGAGGGCAAAGGATTAATGACATTGCATTTTCCAGGAATTCTACATCAAATCTGGAAATGTCTTCAAAATCAGCACCATAGAAACAGACAAACTCGAAGACTATCAGAGGAGGATGGGACTCATGGTTTTGAGCTCCTAAAGGAAACAAAAAAAGAATCAGACAAAATGAAAGAAAGGGGTCTGTATGTCAGTTTAAGCTCAACAGGACTGGACTGACCACAAATGCACATTCATTGTTTAATTAACACTTTCCACTCTTTGCTACCCTTACCTGAGAACCTCATAAGCTCTACAAAATGAGTTACTTAATTTGGAGGCTCCATGTGTAGGAGATACTGCAAGTTATTGTAAAATCTGAGCACAGTGGAGTTTCTCAGTTTCTCTGGCCCAAATGATCAGGCTAAGGGAAGTAAGAGTGCCAAAAAAACGACAGAATTTTTAGTTTGACTGAGGTGTGTGGTTTAATTACTTAAAAAAAAAAAAAGATATTTCTATTCATTTTTCCAATTTCTTTAAAAAAACAATTTAGGTGGAGTTTTAGAATGATCAAGCACTACACATACAAGCTCTGGAATCCCTCAACACAGCTAGTGTACTTGTCAAGTCTCCAAATAATCCTGTAGGTCTCTAAAGCATCTAGCACTCATACAAACTCTCAGGTGCACAAACATTCTTCACAAATAATATCAGAACTAAATATGCAGTATAATGAGCAAATTCTCTAACACTAGCTATCATAAAGGACAAGACAAAAAATATATACCAATTTCAATTTGTTAGGTCAAGCTATTTTTAGTTATTGACATTTAGAAAAAATAGAAGGAAGGCTTCAAAAAAGAAAAATTCCTTTTTCCCCAAATTCTTATTTCTCAAAGACATATCTCATTAATGTGAACATCTTTCTGAAAAGACATTGATGAATGACACTACACATCAGATAAACATAGAGAGATCAAATCCTAGAAATTTGCATGGAATTTATCCCAAACGGTCTGAAGAGTTCAAGAGCAGGCTTTAAAAATAAGGCTGTAGAAAAAAATATGCAGAAGGTGTACCTTATTCTTTTCAGACCTTCAGATGATCCCAAAAATACCACAATGAGGTAAGAACTAAAACTAACTTTGAATGAACAAAAGTTAACACCATTTATAATCTCTGAGCATCACAGTAAGTGCTGTATTTAAAACTGCATTCTCATAAATTCAACCAAGAAAAGGAAGCAAACCAGCTATGATAGACAGCTGTCTTCAGATCATGAACAGTAATCACTCTGGGAAGAGACCTCCTATTTCTGATGACACTGGTACCAGACAATGCCCAGCACCTCTTCACCTACATATTTGCTTAGCTGTAAGTCTAAAATTGGCCTCTCTAGGAAAAAAAAGCCAAACCCTATTTAAGGCACTGACCAGAGAGAATCTGCTAATGGCTAAAACATTTCTTTATAATAACAATAGCTGTTAATGCAAAATAATCTGCATACACATCTCATCACTGAAACCTTGTGATTGTACACAGTAGCATACAGCTACTGTGAAACCCTGGCACGGACAGAAAGGGATCAGAAGGGGCATAACAGCCCTAGTACCCCTTCCTAGACTCCCAGACTACACTGCTTTAGTTGTGAAACTTCATTAGTTATGAAGACATCCATCCCCGTGGGGTATCTCTGTATTTTAGTTTTGTGCTGAGGATTCGTAATACCCATAATGGACAAAAAGCACCCTTGGTCTAAGCAATCTGGATTTCTCTTTTAAATATTAATATGCCTGCCCTTGAGCAGCTTCATGTTGTCACCTTTTAAATGCACTGCAGAGAAGTATGACACTACTTGTGCATTCAGAACACCCACTTTGTCTGCAATAACTGCGTCTGCTACGGGATGGTTTCAGACAGGAGTATAGTGAAAGGACTGCACAAACATGCCAAAATGAATGGATACAGATGTCCACCAGTGGTTGCTACTGCTCATTATTTTTAGTCTCATGGGGTTTCTGGATGTGACATTACTTCTGAGCCCAAGCAGTTCACACCTTTCTTGTGAGACTCCAGTGCATTACACCCATCTACAACTAATTCTGCAATTCTCATTAAAAAAACATTTCTCACAAACTCAGTTGAACTATACAACCTTTGAAAAGGCACTGTAATTGCAGGGTTATGTGGGCAAAATCATAACATGCTGAAAAGTTACCTTAAGGGAAAACATCCTATGTGTCTTTATTTTTTCTGCAGAATATAGTGCTGTTCATGCCTTGGGGAAATTCAGCACTGTACAAACAGTCAGAGCAAAGCCAACAATCTGCCTAAATCCTATTTCTGCCCTCCAGGCTAAAGCAGCACAAAAGCATTTGAGGGGCCCCCCGTGGGACCCATGGAGTGCTCATGAGTAGTTCTGTCCTCTTGTCTCCTTTTGCCCATTGCTAAGTTTTACCCCTTGCAAGCTATTTCAAGCTTAAACCTCTCCTCCTCTCCACATTGCCTTCCAGGCCTCACATCAGTCATCCCTGGGTTTTTAAAACTGTCTTTTCTGTTTCTAGAGCAAGATTCACCTTCTGGGAAGTGGGGATTCTTGCAATGACTTTGTGTTATGAAACTTCTTTTAGGCTGAAAAGCTCTTTGTGTTAGATCAAGTAGATTAGGAAAACAGTCTGAAAGGTAGAAATTCATTTCACTTTCAATTTTCTGGCACACAGAGGATTTTAGAAGTAGAAAAAGTTACTGGAAGAGTTCATGAAACGCCATCCTACTCCCCACCAGCCACAGCGTTATTTCAGCAGGAAGATCGCCCTGGGAGCAGAATTCCACCCGAATTCAAACTTCAAATAAAATCACAGTGAGTTACCCCACAACACTTACACATAGAGATCCATAGGAAATTCTTTCATCATGTGTGTTACAATGAATTCCACCATCAAATCTGACAGAAAAGAAAATGATTAAGTAAGTATTGAGCTGGCTACTGGTAACTTCTTATAGACTGTGAGGAAATCAAACTGCCCCACCTACCTACCTACCTCTACCAGACAACAGTCCTGCGTAGATGAGAGGAATTTCACTTGTTTATTTGTTTTAAAGAGCATTGGACATCCTCTAGAATCAGAAAAGAAACTACTGGAAACTGACAGCACATACTATACCCTTTTGCTTTGAGGCACTGCTTCCCCACATACTTTCCCCCTCTAACAGCCAAATAAAGACTATACAATGAATTCTGATGTTTAGAATTGCTCTCATATTTCAAGACTTGTCACTAATGGAAAACTCCCTTAAGAAGCACATTTTAGAAAATTATTCTTGCAAGAAACAATGCACAAACTAGAAGTTTACTTAAAGAGACACTGTAGGTAACACCTATTTTTCCCTATAACAAATTCTGAAGTAAAGTTAGTTTGATCTCAACATAGGCAAGGCTTCTCCTTAAGACTAACTCAGGGAAAAAAAAAGAAAAAAAAGGAAAAAAGGAGAATGGACTGCCCATTTAAGGGCTCCCAATGTGAGGATTAGAGGTGAAGAATACAGAAATATAGTTGAAAGAGATAAATTACTATAGTTCAGCTAATAATGATATCGGAATGTGTGTATGCGCAGTACAACTTCAGCATAAAATGTTTATCTCATGCCAGTGGTAACAATTGTGAGCTGTAACCTCCTAGGGCACTTAGAGCCCAGCAGTGTGACTCAACAGTGACTAGAAACAGTCTAGGGAAAGAGTGCATGAGATCTGATAAGTCTAGAAACACTCCTCATGCAGTCAGTGTGTCTTGGCTTCAACAAGCACATGTTTGAAAACGCTGGAGTCTAAGACTACTTCCATACCATCCTGTTTAAGAGTCATTCAGGACCCAGGCTTCATCCATTTCTGAACCCATTTATTCTTTTGGCCTCCACAGTAATGAGAGTCACAATTTAACCATGTGTTGTATGAAAAGCTTTTAATAATGCCTCCATATCCACAGGCAAAACCAATCAAAGGTAGTGACATTCCTATTGGTTTTTTGCCCAAAAAAGGCTAAACACCCAGTAAACACATTCACAAACATATCCCTTCCATAGGTTTGCCATCCTCATATCGCCTACAAAGTACTTAGGGCTAATTGCTACCACACTCACCTAAAACTGAATTTATTAATCAACTGTCCTCCCTGTTGTTACTAACTCATATCAAAGGGGCCAACCGGCTTCTGCAAAGCTTACTGTAAATATATATAGGATTTTTTGCTACAAAGTTGCAATCTTGGATTTAATTTGTCTGTGAAGCAGCCATGTATAGTATGGGGATGGACATTCCATTGTTGGAAACATCTTTAGTTTTTAACTGTCCTCCTTTTAAGCCCATCCACCCCTCCACTTAAGCCACAAACCTCGTATTTCTCTTGCACAACAAGAGGTGCTCTGGGAACCACAAGCACACAGTACTGTGGCAACACTCACCGAGCACCGCACACACCAGCGGGCGGCAGGGCAGGTTCTTGTCTGCTGCTTTCTTACGATGTCTCATTGGCTTCAAACACACAAAGATGAAAAGAAATCAGCAGAAGCCTGAAGTGACAGTCTGAAGTGACAGTCTCTGTATTACTGTATTTTTCAAGCAAATAGCATCAGCAGCACAGACTTCCCTTTGTCTTTTTCTCCAACTGCTGTCTTACCTATATTAATCCTAAAGGCCATGGCTGGAGCAAAATTGTGCCTGCTTTTCCATGCCAGGGTTTTGTTTCTCCAGTTGTGTAACTGGAGGGCACTGTTATACTGGGTGGGGGGGGAACACCACAAGACAAAAACAAATCACACAGCAATTCCTCCCCCTTGCTTAGCATAATGATTTGGTTCCTGACCCAGAAGTCTGACTGGTATTCTCAACAATGTGTGCATTATTCAATGGCTTTGGTTTTATTGTAACAGACCAGAAAGGCTAACGAGATGGCAAGTTTGTTGTTAAGTGGTAGGGACTGGCATCCTTGGAGTATGCTCACTATAAAGTAAGATGTTTGTTTCTGTCCTGGATTAGTGACGCTTTTAAGTGCTGCTTCACTGTCAGATAAGGTGGACTTTGCCAGTACCACAAAGACAGAATGCATCAAGTTAGGATAACCATTCAAGTTACTTGTAACTACAGAGCTTCATGAGATAGCTAAGGACACTTCCCCCCACAGATATCTATAGGAAAAAGCTCTGAAAAAATACTTTCCTCCCTGAAGGTGAATCACTCCACCCAGGATGAAGCATAAGCCAAATGAGAGCACTCAGTGTAATTCCAGCTGGCTATTATATATCACATGAGGGCTCATGCTTGCTGAAGATTAAAGCAGAACATTCCCTCTGCCACTCATTTCCTCAGAGACCTCATAATATGCAGCTCCTCCCCAGTTACACAGGCCTCTCAATTCACTGACAGGGCAACCAGCTCTTTGTTCTTTGAAGAGACATTCTGAGAGCAATTTCAAAATCATTCCCCAACTGCTGCGTTTCTCACAGTATTTCCACATGCCTTAGCAATCTAGGTTAGATGTCTGTGACACAGTTTTCAACATACAGGGTCTCCAGTCCTCTGAGTTTGCATCCCAAAGAGAAAGCAATCTGGAGGAAAAGACTCACCATTCTATGTAGGTTTACACGAAAATTCATGTTGTCATCATGAAGAAAAGCGTTAGCATACTGATCCTATTGGAAAGGGCAAGAAAAGGGAAGAAATGTGAACAGCCCAACATCTCACAGTTGCCTCTCAAATCACACGTGTTTCAGTGCAATACTCCCAATATATAACTATAAAGTTAAAAAGACATCTGTAACTTCCTCTTGCCCCCACCTATGTTTCCAGTCACACAAAAGTAAACCCCTCCTGACCCCAATTCCACTTTAACTAAAGCCTGAACTACTGCTTGTTTGGTTAGCAATTTATTTTCCATTCTCCTCTTCTGCTCATTCAAACTCTGGACTGCACACACCACTGTGTCAAGAGTTCAACAAGTGCTCCAGATGTATAATATATGAAGGTGGTTCTCCAGCACACCAGTTTCTGTGACTGTGTGGACGAAGGTTTAAATTGGCATTTTGATGGACCCATCATGCCAGAAGTTACTGCAATACTAGCAGCTGTTCCACCCCTCAGGCAAAGCTCATTCCAACACCACCTCTAAATTAAAGAGACTTCTCCAGATAATGCACAGCTAGGATGGGTAATAAATATAACTGACTTAATACCAGAATCAAAGCATGCCCTTCTTACAGAGAAACACAATTTCTTATCTTGTGTTATCTATGCATCCATCTGAAGAAAAAGTGCCAAAACCATTTAATTAGAAAAATTTGAAATGTAAATGATTAGTTTTTAGGCCGTACCCTGAAGAAACATTACTTCAGAATCTTTACACTTGCTATCAACATCATGGCTTTTTATTCTTTGTTAAGAATGAAAGGTCTTTATTTGCAAGCAAGCAAAATGCAAATGCCACGCAAACACAACCACCATTCAGGACATCAGTTGGACCATTAGTATACACTTCCCATGAGACACGACCACATTCTGCCAGGACTGCTGACCTAGCTCTGTGATGCTGCTTTCTCAGCCTAATATCACGCTTGCTACTTGTTCTCCTTGTAGGGACCTACAGCCATGTGACTTTCTTTCAGACTTCTATCCTCCTTCAGCAGAAGGGATATGGCATAGCCCGTGTTTCCCATGAACAGCACAGAACTGAAAGCCATTAGCACATTACTCATCTAAAAGCCACACCACAAGGTCACTTCACAGCTAAGAGAGAAAAGGCTTAGGTTCATTCTTTTTTCTCTTCATTCTTGGGAGTTGGCTAACCCAAATAAGATTATCCAATTTTCATGTTTCAAATCAGCTTTAACAGTACTATACCATGTTTATTAGCAAAACATTAAGTGCCTGAGATCCTCACCACTCAGTTCCACTGTGGATATTGAACTGCTCCACCAGAGGCAGGTAGAGCCCTGTAACACACCATCTCCTGAGCAGCTTCATACAAGAAACCTACCTCTGCTATGCATGTCAGGATAATCAGGCACAGCTTGCCACTGTGCAGTCGGTGCTCATCTGCAAAGAAGAAAAACAAGTCCTCTGTGAGCCACACAAGCCTAGCAAGGCTGAAGAGCAAGACAGCTGTTGCAGCAAAAGAAAAGCCCAGCTTGGAGGTTATTCATACTCCTACTTCCTCTGGGATAGCTAATAGTCTATTCCCATTAAGCATTCACCCTCCAGCCTGTCCACTAAATCCCACCCCACAGTCTGCACTCACAGCAGAAGTTTCAGATTTGAACCTCCAACAGCACTGTAACTATCCACTGGGCTTCCGTCTCATTCAGTTTTACTTCCACAGCTACTCTAAATACTGGGGTTAGACCCTGTCTTTCTGTCATAGCAGAGACACACTGTTCCCTCTCCGAAAAGATGGAAAGAAAAACATCACCTTTGCTGTAGGTTATGAAACAAGTGGCAAAGCTTTGTCAGACGCACAGCACGGTGTAGCAGGATGTAGCACGGTGTAGTAGAATGACTCCTGACATTATGTTCAAAGTTCCGAGTTTTAACCCCAATACTGAGAGACACGACCTACTTTGCTCTGTGCAAAACTATGAAAGAAGGAAGTCTGCAAAGACTTAGCATTTTAAGCCAAAGAGTTTCACACTGATCATGTTCCACAACTTCTTATTCATCTCACAATTTCAAGCAGCTTTGACCTTGAATGACAATTGGAGGGCTGAAAGACTCACTAATAAAGAGGGACTAAGGTAGAAGAATGCAATTTTTACTTGGATTATTAAAAACTCTTCTCTCTCAATTTTAACCTTGAATATAAAAAACCCTCAAGATACACATAGTCATAGAGGACTGTAGGATGGAACAAGCCTCCGGTTCAATCTTTTCTCCAAGCAGTGCCAGGTAAGACCAGTTTGTTGAAGGCACTGTTCAATCAAGCTCATTTAAAAATCTTCGTTCTAAAAACCAAACCACTCACATCACACAATCCCAAACCCATAAAAACAAACACACAAAAAACAACAACATACCTATAACTAAATCCTGAAGTGCACATTCCTGAGACCTCAAACAGCTTTTCTAAAGCATAAAACTACTAAACATCCCATCCCAGGCATCTGCCTTAGAGTTAAACTTGGAGAAGATGGAAATATGAAAGAGTCAGACCCACTTTCATATAAATCACAAGACAGTCAAATTCCTTGCATCTTTGCAGATGACTTTTACAAACACTTTGTTAGCTGGTGTGTATATGGTAATCTATAGAAACAGAATGGGCTTAGCTAGCTGCTGTCTAGTCTGATGCCTCTTGTTTTCTTTAGTATGCTGCTGAGGGACAGATATTTACAAGAAGATAGGCCCTGAAGTATGCTGATTTCATCTTGCTTCACTAAGTAAGATGAAGAGGAATTTTGGAATGGGAGAGTTAAATGTCTCTCCTCTTTTCTTATCTCAGCTAAAACGTTTAAAGTTTTGTACTCCAGGAAAGCAGGAGAAATGGCCTCAAATAACACCGATACACAAGAGTCTTGTTATATTCATATTGTACGGCCTCCTTGTATACTTCTGTAGGTGCTGCTACCACTTCTCTCTCTGGGGATGATGCTGTAAAGGCTCATTTCACACCGAATACTCTGCCTTCCGCCAATGCTCTGTGAACATCACGTCATTTTCAGCAGCACTGGGGTAGCTATGCAAGCAGTTATTTGCACAGACACTTTGTATTTTCACAGCATCCTTCACTAAAGGAACAAAGCAAGCCACTTTCTAAGGGCTGAACCATAAACCCTGTTTCACCGATGGGAAAAAATGACACAGGTTTTGTTCCTCCCAAGGCAGCTGCCTCTGACTGACAACAAGAGGAGGATCTAGGAAACACAATCTATTAAATTATGTTCTCCAGGACAGGACCAAAACAACTGTCTAGTCCTGGATATGGAACAAACCAGTCTCCCCTCTAAGTGTTCCCACCTGTCTCAAGACACCTGGAGTAAATTGGAATTATTCATTCTTCTTGCTATATTGGTGTCACATAGAACCACAGAATTGTTTAGGTTAGAAAAGACCTTTTAGATCATGGAGTCCAGTTGTTAACCTAGCACTGCCAATCTAACCATGTCCCTAAAGTGCCACACCTACATGTCTTTTAAATACCTTCAGGGATTGTGATTCGAGCACTTCCCTGGGCAGTCTGTTCCACGCTTGACCTTATACAAGAAAAAAATTAGGCAGGGCTCCATCTAGAATCAAAATATAAGGACAGGAATATGCCCACTAGAATTAATAAGTACTGGTTCGGAGGGCACACTTTTTTTAAATGCTCAATCAGTGGAGCTCATTGCCACGGTGGGAGGGAGATTAGGTCTATCAGCCAGACCAATTTCAAACATTACACAAGCTAGAACCAAAGCAAAGAGAGAAACATCAACTCCTGTCTCATAACATAATAAACTCATCCCTTGTTGGTTTGTTTAGTAAGGAATCCCCTCTATCAGATTTCACTCCATCTGAAACTAATTCAGTTTGGCAGTTCCTGAGTCCCTGCACAGACTTTTCATTTTACGGTGACTAATAAGTGCAGAAGTTAAATTGAAAAACACAAATTTTTTCCATCAGAGATCTGGATCTGCAAAACAGACCCTGAGAAAAGCAAGTGAGAATGATTAGAGAGCTGGTAAACCCTCCTCATGTGTACAATCTATTAGAAATGACTGAGCAAAGACTGATGTGGTTTACTTCAAAAGGAAACATGAAAGCAGACTTCAAATACATAAAGGCTGACACAAAGAAAAAAGAAACAATCCATTCTCAATATCTATCTTGGAGAAGACAGACAGTAATTCAAACCCTAGCAAAGAATTTAGAAAGCATATGAGACTTTCTTACAATAAGGATGGTTAAATGGACAGTCTGAAAATGGTGCTCCACTATAACAGTGTCTTCATCCAACCTGTCAGCAACACCTCTGAGAAAAGATTCAGGTAAACCTGATTCTGCCTTGGTTTTGAGGAGTTGTCAAGGTTTAAACCCAGACAGCAACTAAATACCATGCACCTGCTTACTCACTTCCAGTGCTTCTCCTCTTTCCCCAGTGTGAAGGAGAATCAGAAAGAAAAAATAAACCACGTGGGTTGAGGTAAGAACAATTTAATAATTAAAACATCATCATAATAATCATCAGCAGAGTGAGAGAGGGTAACAGAACCCAAGAGAAGCAAGTGACGCACAACACAATTCATGATACAATTGCTCACCACCTGCTGACCAATACCCAGCCCATCTCTGAACAGCAACTGGCCCCTTTTGGGTAACTCCACCAGTATATCCACTAGGTGTGATATTCCATGGTGTGGAATATCTCCTTGGACAGTTCAGGTCAGCTATCCCAGCCATGCTCCCTCCCTGCTTTTTGTGCACTTCCTCACTGGCACAGCATGAGAACTGAAAATTCCTTGACTTAGAGTAAGTACTTCTTAGCCAGGGCCAAAATATCAGTGTGGTATCAATATCATTCAATACTGAATCCCAAATTCACAGCACTGTATCAGACACTAAGAAGAAAATGAACTGCGTCCCAGCCGAAATCTGGACAGGGGTGCAGTAGATATTTTCATAAAGTCCCTTTCGGTCCTAATTTCATTTATTCACTTTTTCCTCAACTAGCTTGCTTACTGAACAAGGCAGCCAAGTGTAACTTCACTGTAAGCTAGTAGGTACAAGGAAACTCTCCTGCCTGCTCTCTTATTCAATGCCAAGCAGTCATGAAGTTCAATAATTGATGTATCATAGCTCGGCAGATAACATCCTATTTTCATTCAGTTGCTACATCTAACTTAACAGCAAAAGTCAGTAATAGGCTAAAACATGGTGCAAAGATCACTTGTTATGTTCACACTATGGTCCTGCCCATACAACCACGGGGCAAAACAGCACCCTTGGGTACCCTGAGCAGGAGATGAACCAATACTTCAACTCTAGCAAGCTGAAATTAACCGCCACAGTACTAGAGGAGAAACAGAAAGCACAACATGGAAAGATACTTTCTCAAGCAAATTACTGCCAGTGCAGTGTAAGTCACTGCTGTCTTCTTTACAATTACATAGCTACCTGTTTAACTGCTAAGTATTAAAGGACAAAGAAAATATGTCCTCCTAATGCTGAGCTTTACCTCGTGCGTCAGTTTCTAAGTGTTCATTAAAGTACAGTTCTCTGGTCCCTGAGACTTCCCCTCTCTGACAGTTGGGAATCATATGCTCACACCTCCTGCATATGGACAGGCTTGGTTATTAGGTACTATAATCTATTATTAAATTCTTTTCATACTTGACATCTCTCCTGCCAGCATTAAGTCTGAGTCTCATAACTCTCATTTTGCAATAAGAAATCACTTAATTTTCCCAAAAGGTGGAATTCCTTTAAAGGGACTCCAGTTCACTTCTATTTCTGGAGTCACTAGACATATTCTTGTGACCTCCTCACTTCAAGAAGCACTGTTTGCTGCATCCACAGAATTCATTTACCTTTTGTGTCCTGCATCACAATCGAGCTGTACTTCAAGAAGGTTATCAGCAGGTTGCTGGTTTGCACATCAGCGTCCAAAGGTAGCTCTGCAGAGCTTATAACTGGAACAAAACAGATAAGACACATTTATCCTATACAAATACAAGAAATGACTATACAGACAACCAAAACATGGACTGACAGACCCAAGGCAGGATCAGCTTACTCGCAGGGCCATCTGACCTCCTCCTCCCTCTTGACCACCCAGGAAAGATTTTGTTGTGAAGACTGGTACCACTCCCTCAGAGACCATTTTCCTAAACTAAGCACAGGCTGTGATACCTGGCAAAGTGATATCCTTCCCTGTCCTGCTCCTGCTCCTCTCCCGAGGGAGCTCAGCTTGCTGTTTCAGCACTCATTGACATTCCCAGCCTAGGGAGCTCAAGATATTTGCACTGATATCCAATTAATTCTTATAACCAACACAGATAACATTCACACCGTTCTCAATCTGGAAAGAGATGTGCCCAGCAAAGGCCATTCTCTTTCATCCATTTTAGAATTTCCGTTCCAAAAGATCCACATCAGTTCTATTCTTCTCTCCCAGCAAGAGTCTGTCTTGCAGAAGCAACACACAAGACATAACGTAACAATTACTGACCAAAGCGGTAGAAAAGGGACGCAGGAAGAGCAGTTTTATAAAAATCAAGAAGCAAAAGCAGTCACACCTTATGCTGGATACATCACAACCCAGAAGGGAGCAGAAATGTACATTCTATACCTGCAGCAGTTCATTGGCATTTCTCTGGGATACTAGCTGTACTTTTGACATCTTAACAGTGGACATCATCTGCCTTAGACTTCACAAGAAGCCATCTCAATTCCTCAGCTAATTGCACAATGTGCCTCCTGCTCACTCCCCATGCACCATCTGAAGCACAGAGTTTATGAACTGTCAAACCCCTATCATGTGACTAAGCCACATTTTTACTGATGACTGTGCCCGAGCTGTCCTAAAGGGCTGTTCTCATCCTTCCCATTCAGAAAGCTTTATGAGAAATACTGAAAGGGATGAGCAAAAAGGTAAGTGGTAAAAATGCAGCATGCATTTACCTGCAGATCCTGCCAGTCTGATACCATTTAAGATAAATTAGCTCAGACAAAAGAAACCCCAAATTGATGGAGGTAGTCTAGGAAGACTTCAGTAAAGCACTTAATACAGTTCTGTATGAAAAATTAAGAGTGAAGCAGATAGGTGGGAACCAATACATAAATTTAATGTACATCAAAGCTCTGGTAAAGGAGAAGCAATTGGAGAAATTATTAGTCTGAGAAGAAACTACTGCTTGAATTCCTTAGGTGTCACTTCAGATAATAGTTCTCATTTTTGTGAGTGATCTGGGCACAGGAAACAGTTGCTTGCTAATTAATCTAGAGCATGGTGCTAAAAGCATCAAGGTTGTGGAGTTCAGTCCCCATATGAACCATTCACTTAAGAGCTGGACTCGATGATATTCGTGGCTCCCTCCCAACTCAGAATATTCTGTGAAATCTGCTAATTGCACAAAGTTGGGACATGTAAACACAGAGGAATATCAGACTGCGCACAAAGTATAAAAACATGAACACATAATAAATAGAAGATGAAATTCCACAATGTTAAGCCATAGGATCAGTCAGGAATTCAGGCATTTATTTGCATGGTAAACCTAGAGTTCATCAGTTGCCAACAAAATACCATGATACACTATCAGATCATGAGATGACACACTACCAACACAAAGGGTTCAAGAGTGGTTCTACATATCCAGAAATGCACTTCCAGCAGAGACAGGAACACTGTAATGCCTGGCACAAGGTGCTGGTGAAACCTTGTCCCAAACATCGTCCATAGCTATGCGGAACCCATGTTCAAAGGGGATGAACTTAAACTTGAAGAATATTGGAGAAAGGCTAGTAGGTGGAACAGAGGAAAAGAGTACCCTTCTTGTGAGACAGCAAAATACACAGGTGAGTACCCAATGCATGAAAAAGAGCTGTGTTTCAAAGGAAGGTTAACAGCAAGAGAAATGACCACGAACTGACAAGAAATGCAGGTTGCAAAGTTGAAGATTTCTAATCGAGGAACAAGATGCTGAAACTGCCCCCAACAGAAATTACTGGGAAACAAATTAAGTCAGAGTTTGATAAATTTAAGGGATGGATATGCCTGTGAGCATAGGGCACTAGTAGTCAAGGGGATCTTTTCCAGCTCTCCATACATGACAATAACATGGTTGTTCTGGCTGCTTAGAAGCTCAAACTCACAGGTTTTCACGTGCGGGAGATCACAGGTGGCTTGAATTACAGTTGTCAGAAGGCCCTCCTCTCTTCTCAAGCAATAGAGACAGCCTAAGATTGGGCTCCTTTTGCACTGGAAACAGATCTGCAGACCACTAGGACACATCTTAAGAACTGTATTATCTCTTTTCCATCTATCCTCAGGAATGCCCAAGGTTTTTCTCACTCTTGAGGAAAGAAAAAGGTATTTATGATGAGATTGGACCTTGCAAGAAGTGAGGAATTACTCATACTGATTGTTGGGTGTCTAGGTTGGGGGCTCTGAAGGGAAGTACTTTGATCCTGTACACAACTGTGTTTTGGTTCAGAGAAAAGTCTGCTTTAACAGACAATGCCTTTCACAATTCAAGGCTTGGATCTCACAACCCTGTAATGAAGAAAGTGAGGCTTATTTACCCCCCTGGAACTGGGGCAAGGACAGGCACAGAAAGATGAAGGAGATGAACCAACAGTAAAATGCAGTATTCTTTAAACTGAGCACAGAGAGGCCCAGAACACAGCAGAGGTTCTTGTGGAGCTCAAGATTATACAATCACCTTGAATACGAAATTGTAGCCCTCGGAAACAACAGGTCAAATAGATCAGTGTAACTTCTCTGTTTGAATCACATTAAAAAAAAAAATTCCATACTAGGGCTTTCAGCTTCTAAAGGTTGCACATCCCCAAGTGTGAGCTGGTTTAGTCCATTCAGGCTTGATGCCCTGGGGCTCCTGACACGTTGCAAACGTGCCGGGTCTGTTGGCAAAACCTATGCAATAAGACTGGAAGCTTTTTCATTCCCAATACTATGAATAGCTCAAAGATTCAGCTAAAAGTCTGAAAAATGTATTTATATCCCCAGTGGGTCCTTCTTGAGCTGTTACAATAGTGAATGAATATTTAACAACAGTAAGCAAACTGACATTTAGATAACTATGGTGACAGCCACACTTGATTTACATATTATGGATCAACAGTTTCTAGCAAAAGTCTGATTTTCTTGGGGGGGAAAAAAAAAAAAGAAGAAATCACTCTGAAGAACACATCCCTGCTTATCCTGGTTCATGCTACAGACCTTGGTGGGTTTTTTTAAACTCACATTTGGAAACTTTACAAGCTCTGAATTCACACTATAGGCTAACAGCCAGAGAAATTTCAAACCAGAATATGAACCCATTTTTAATCCCAGTCAGCATAAAAGAAAAGTGCCTGAAACCCATAGAGGGATTTCTACATGTTATTGTAACTTGAAAACTACACATTTTTTTAATGCAGGAAAAAGAAAGCAATCTTTTCATTCCAAAGCCAAAAAGCCTCTTGCTAACTTTCAGCCAGAGGCAAATTTTACATCGAGTTGCAACGCCTTAGAAAATGAGGAAAATTCTGACATATTCTTAAAATAACTGCAATGCTTGAGCATCGCCAAACTAAACCAAGCCGAGGGTCACAAAAAAAAATATCACTGAGAGTAGGGATCAGCAAGGTGACAGCAAATATGGAATGCTTCTCGATGGAGTTGCTGCACATTAAGATCAGATCCTCTTCTTAAATTTAGTAACCTTGTAAGCCACAAGAAGCCTTGAACTTTACAAGATCACTGCCTCTGCTTAAAGCAGGATGGAGTTTTTGTTTTGATTCTGTTTTGTCTTTTGGTAACTGATAAAAAGCCGTAGATGTAGGTAAGCACACGTTCCGTCAGTTGTGTAACATGGCGTGTGGGCGGGTACATTTGTAATGAACACGCTGAACACAAGCCCACAAAATGCCCGTCCCTCCACATTTCATGTTACGTGCACACAGAGACTTGAGACATAGGGGACTTTCTTTCTGAAGCTTTTGTTGTCCATGGTAACCAGACAGAATTCATCCTGAGGAGGCTCATCCTTAACTAGGGTATCAAATGACCTGAATAGCTGATAGAACTGAGTAACCCAGGCTGCTTTTCCCAAGAAATATTTCCAAACTGTGCTCTATTCAAATTGACTCTGTTCCTTCATTAAACACTTTTTTCAGCTCTAGAAAAAGTATGTGCCATTAAAGTACGTGACAATAGCCTTTAATTTCTTCTCTTAAAATAGGCCCTATTTATCCATACCTTAAATTGCAAGGGTTTTATTTTAGGAGATTGCAAAACATATTTATGTGGACTTGTAACATTTCAAAGAAAGATCTCGGGGTAAGCAGTTTTTTACAAAGCCTATCAGAGAAAAGGCAGTAAGAGGGAAGAATACTTTCCCACCCAAACAGAATTCAAATCCCAATTAATTCAAAGCTGAGGACAAGTGCATTAATGACAAGCAGGAATCCACTGCAATTCTCTGTAAATCTGTTCCAATGACAAATAATCCCAAGCAAAGGACCTGACACTAGAAATATTCATAAGTAAAAGCCTACATAGAATAACTAATGGGTTGGCTGTATCTTCATGCAGATATTGGGAGAGTACTGTTTTCAGAAGGAATATCAGCATAATTTCATTGAGCAATATACAATGAAACAGAAATAAATTTGAGTCAAAGAATCTCGCTCATGTTCAGTAAGGCAAGTCGCTTCAGGAAGAGACCATCAGGTTACATCTGCTCCAGACAGATCTCATTAGCTGCCATCTTGAGAAAATACTTTGTTAGTTATTTTACAGTTTTCAATTATTTTTCCCCAGGAGATCATTACATTTCTTACCATCTGAAGAAGGCGGGGTGGTTCCAAGTGGAGTGACAGGTGTCATTGGAATTGGGCTTGTTGGTGTTGTCATCAGGCCCATTTCAGGATGGCTCTAACAGGAGACACACATGCACAGATCAATACCTTCCCCAGCCATTAGAAACACAGATCACTACTTCTACTGTTCCACACTCTCACACAGACATGACTAATGAAGTCTCAAGAAACTTTAACCTCTCCTCCAAAATGCCAGGCCATGCTTTCTGACCTTGGACATCTAACAGTTAAACAGTACATCAATTTCTTTATTCTCCAAAACATGAAAATATATCAGAAAGTGGTGCCTCTCCCCAGCAGACAGAAAATACTCCCATGCAGAATGGGAAAAGGTTTGCAGAAGCCCACACTGCTTATAGCTTGATTCCCCCCCAAAGAACCCAAGGATGTGCATTTCAAGTCTTCCTCCAAGATCCTGTAATTTCTCTTTCTAAAAGCAAATTCTCCCCACTCCTGCCACCCCCACCTGTTCATATTCAAAGATGATGGCAATACATTACTTTCCTGTCTCACTATAAAGCCCAGACAATGCAGGAAAGGAGTGGATAACATAAATAACACTATCATTATCGATCCTTTCAGCTTCCATCAGTCAGTTACTCTCCCCATTTCATCTTTGCTAATAGTTGCCTGCCCAATTACTGCTCTGACTTTACTCTTTGCAAGCTTCCGGATCTATCCACGCGCTGGTGAGAGTGTAGGCAATCTGCTATTTTTGAGTCTGGCTGCCAAGCAAAGTGTCCATTTCATGGGGCAAGTTTTACATAAATGTATCATCTGCTTTAATACATCATCACAATTTCAAAATAAAAGAAAGGTACAGAACTGCTGATTTGACGTTAGTTCCGCAGGATTTTTCACAAGTGGATATCCTCCACACTGCCTCTGAATAGCTCATTTTATGAGCAACTATAAATGCATGTAATTTTTGGGAAGCACAAACACACGTACTACAACTCAAACACAATTCTACATCGCTACTGGTCCCGACTTAAAACTTTAAAATACAGTTTTTCACTGTAAGTCTTACATAAGCCAGGTTTGCCTCCACAGATTTTTGAGGTTTTCCTTCTTTATCCCAAACAGTAAGTGGTAGTTGAGAGACAAGAGTGCCACCCAGCAGCAAACCTGAGCACCCACGGCTGGTGAGTACATGGAAACCTTATTGTTCCATACGTCCACACAAATGAATCCCTGCTCTTCCCATGTGTCTCACAGCAGCAGGGAGCCATTCATGCAGTGCCAAGCAATGGACATCAACTTAGGCAACAGCATTCATCAGCTTTTATGAGGTTTTTCCAACATGACATGACCTACGTTGCTCTCTCTTAAATGAAGGATTACAGACACTCCACCCAAGATTAGCAGGCCTCCACATCAATTAAACCCACTGATCAGTGGCTGTTTCAGCTATTACTTCCACAAATAACTAATCTATCCTTTTATTTTTAAGAGCTTTTACTCTAGCTGATCTTTTTCTGCCCTACTCTTTTTCCTGCCAAAGGTCTCTCTACCCTCAGGAATATCTTGACCACAGAAAGGCCTGAGGTGGTATTACACAGAACTGAAAGAGCAGAAATCTCTCAGAAGTGGTAGGAAAGAATAACCTGGCAAAAGACAGGCAGGGAACCTCAGCAAATTAACCATCCGTGAAACAGAAGCTTTCTTCAGAGACTGCAGATCTGCTTATCAGACCTCTTCCATCACCACTACTGTCAGGAGTCCTCAAAGGTCTCCTCCATCACGCCAAGTGTCCAGCCTATGATGTATGACTATTCTCTGAGGACCTGAAATAACTAGGGAAAGGTGCTAACTGTTTTGCTGATGTCGTTTTTCTCACAGATTACTACCAATACCTAGAAACCAAAATTAAAAGACTAAACCTGAAGGTTTTCCTAGACACATCAGGCTACTTTTGCAGCCAGCCACAGCACAATCCCTAGATCAGACAGGCTTATTATCTGCCTTCCAGCAATAACCACCTTTACAAACTCACACAGTGTTTAGGAAAGCATCCAATGCTTTGTGATCAGAGGTATGAGCAGCCCACTGCTGCTCAGAAGGCTGCCATAGCTGTTCCTCCACCATAAACAGCACAAGGACAAGTGCTATGCTCCAGCAACAGGTTCCCAAGCAAAACGGGTTGGGCAAAACAGACAACACCATGCAGTCTGTGCACACCCATACAGGACAATTCATCCAAGTCTGGAGCTGAATCAGTCTCTTTCTCTCAATACCAACTTAACAAAAGTGTGATTTGCTCTAAGAGCTGCAGCAACCTTATCCCTACTAGTTCACTCACTCCATCCTCCCCCTAGTGCAGTATCAGTAGAGCACAGAAGGCACTCCATGCAGCCCTTCCCATTTAGTAGGAAAAATGAATAATTCCAGCTTGAACTGTGACTTCAAAACTCTACTGATTTTCTGTCAAGGAAGGAAGCATTTCCTAAAATGCTTCTCAGGCCCTGGCCTGCTTCTGATCTTTCATGCTGATCCTATGACAAGTATGCAGGGGTGTACATCTTTTCACCGATTCCATTTCTGACTCTCTAATTTCAAACACATGCACTACAAAGAAATGGGAAAACATTCCACTGAAACTCACCTGTGCCAGAACTGTGATGAAATTCCGGTTTAAGTGAACAGCTTCATAGAGGGCCAGAAGGATTGCTTCATTCGTTCTGTGGGAAGGACACAGACAAAGGCACAGTTAGTGATCAGAGTACTAGAAGTCAAGTTTTTCAGAAGTAGGGCCTATCTGAAAAAAGAATTTTTTTTTTTCAACTATAGAAAATTCTGCCTCTGCAATCCAGTTGTTCCTCCAATTACTAGTAGTACTTAGCAATGCATAAAAATAGCTATTTTTAGAGATCAACTACAGACTTTGTTCCCTTCCTGCTGAAGGTGTCCCTCGTTGCTCAAACAGTGCTTTCCCTTTGAAGTCCTTTCTTTTAAGGGCAGAGGGTCCTGCAGATACCAAAACCCCTCATATTTATCACTTGTTCCCTTGATTTAGAAAATATTTTGGTGGGGACAAGACTAGATGAATCATCTCTTCCCATGTGCCACCTCCAATATGTCTATTATATGTTATAAATACCCCATAAAAAACACTGCATTTTTTTTTTATAGACTTCATTACAAGCAATTCAGCTGTGGCTCCTCCTGCTGCACCCTTCCCACTGAAGGGAGAATCCACAGTTTTCACGGGTGTGGTACAATTTTAGTGACAATAGAACCTGCCCCTCCTGTTTGCTGTGTGACATTAGAACAGCTCCATGACAGAGTGGATCTCACTGACCAGCTCATTGTGTAACTAACATCTGTGCACTTACTGGACTGAGATCTTCTCATCAGCATCTGCTATGAACATGCTGCCCACCTATGGAAAGAGAGAGCATTGCACAGCAGGAATTTGGGAAAGCTATTAGGCAACAAGAGACAATACATGGATACAAACAGATGTGATTTTGCAGTCCTGTCACTGACCAAGTCTTCACCTGTCAAACCACAAAAAAAGGAAAAAAAAACCAGCTGGATCTTGGATCCCTATCTTGATTAGTCTGCCATTCTGTAAGAGGACAACAGAGATTGTTTCCTATCTGCTTGCCCCAGAGTGATAGCAGTTTCACCCAAGTCACTCCTGACAGACAGCTGTTAACAGTGAACTATCCTTACTTAAAGGAAATTTTCCTGGCAGTCAGATCTCAGACTAAAGCAAGGCCAAACTGAACAAGGGTAACAGTGGATACTCTTCACAAGGAAGAAATTCAGAATTGCCTTTGAAGAGTACCCCTCCAAAAATGCAGACAGTGCCCACTACAGAATCCAAGCTTACTCCATGGCCATTCAATACGCCCAGACTTGAGAAACAAGACAGTAAAGAAACAGAACCTCTAAAGCTAGAGACAGCCCAGACTGTGCCACTCTGTTTTAGGCCACATCAGCAGAGTACTGGGGTTTTTTGTTTGTTTTGGGGGTTTTTTGTTAGTGGTTTTTTTTAAGTAGCCATTTAAAAGTGATTAATAAGTTTAAAAACTGATCTAAAGGGGTTTTGTTTAAGTGATTTTTAAAATACAGTCAACTAGAATGACAGCAATGCAGGAGAACAATTTCAACTATCAACACCAGAACAGAGATCTTGTCTTTTGAAAGAGCTCTCCCAGCCAGACAACACCACAGTCCTCAGAATACAGCCATTTTAGTTGTATTTGGTTTGGATTCATTCAATCCATGCCTGCAGAACCCACATCCCAAACTCACAGTTTACAGAAACACCCTCCTGCTGGACTTGCATGAAGACACTTATTTTAAGGGTAGAAAAAAGACGGCTTCCTTGCTTACCATATTAGTTAGGGCTGAGAAGAAACCAGTCTGATGCTCCTCTTCCTTATCTTTGTATTGCCTGAACAAAAAGGAATAAGGATGAAGTTTCGGGGTTATACATGGAACTAGGGTTATTTTACCTAAATCCCTATAAGATAGTCTAATCTGATAAGTAGACAGGATGGAGGAAGCTTCAACATTCACAAGCCTTTTTCAAGAAAGATGCAAAGAGTATTAAAATATTTGAAAACTGTGTAGAGTTGAAGTGGGGTTGTTAAAAGACATGAGAGTTGAACAATGCTTGTGCTGTTACAGAGGACATGGGTAGCCTGGGCTAACACTGAAGGAAAGGACTCGAGTGACTTAGGAAATTTTGTCCTGCACTGGAAAAACAGTAATAAACCACATGAAGCAACAGAGTCAGTAACCACAGAACAGTTTCATTTCAATCATCTGCTACAGACCACATCAGAGTTGGTCACCCTAGGGCCTCCAGAAACCATGCAGACCATTATAGTTCATGGCCTGATCCCACATTCCTGGAGCAAGTGTAGAGACTGGAACTGAAGTCAATGAATAGGTTGGGTACCTCAGATTTAAGCTACGTTGCTACATTTGGCATTCAAATGGACTAGGAAAGCTCACATGGCCATTTATTATGTCTGTCATACAGAAGTCTCATCACACACAACATAACATGCAAAATAAGCAATTCTAAATATTTGGAAAATGGGGAAGAAAGCACTGAGATAAACAAAACAGGCCATGGTCTGAGACAGCTTTTGTCACAATGAAGGAAGCTGGGTCGGTGAGGTTTTTCTGCTTTACTCTGATAATTAACTCTGTTACATACATGATTTGCTGATCTTGCAAGTCACTTGCATAACTAAAACAGCAGAGTTTCAAAGGAATTAAAACATTTATCTGGATACTTAGAGAATCCTACTTCACCAAAAAATGTCATGTGTTCCTCAGGTAAAATTGCTGTAAGTACTAAATTTTTCTGAAGCACTTTCCTCTTTGGAAAATGTACCCATTTTGTGGTGTTGCATATGAAGCAGAGGTCTGGGAACATGCCACCCTGCTGCTGACTTTCTGGCTCTTTCTTCAGCAGCAGTTACTGCTTTCCACCATTTGGAAGTGCATGATTGCCCTAAGCATCTCTGATCTGGCATGTGGACAGGCCTGGATACATTTGTTTGTTTGTTTTAGACAGTTTTTGAGTTTAATCCATTCTCTAACAGAGAAGTTCTCAGCAAATCATTGATCTTTTTATTTGGGACTAAGATTTTACACAAGGTTCATACAGAGGTAAAATCCATGACAGTAAAAACATACAATAGATATCTTCCCCTAGAGCAAGCTCTCTCCTGAAGCAGCTCTCCTGAAACCCAGCTGGTAGAGATGGATTCACTCTTGCAATGACATCAACAACTGAGTCAAAGTATCCTAAAGCACAGGTCTATTCCCTGTCTCTCTGGATGCGTCAAGCCTATTAATGCTTCAGCATTAAAAAAAAAGCTTGTGAAAATGTACAGCAACTATCCTGTACTGCAAAACAAGACACAATTAGGTTTTACCTGTTATATTCCGATAAAGCCTGGGCAATTACAAGTCCCATTCCCTGAAAAAAAAGGGTTAAAAAAACTTCACATTACCAATCTCAAGGGAGGAAATCGCACACTGAACGCACGTAGCAATGCTGCCCTCCCAGATAACCTAGCATGCTATGAAGAATTTCCCTTGTAGATGTCTGAACTCTTAAGACATGCTATGATACAACAAAATTATAAATCAAAAATCAAGACACCAAAATTTAAAGTTATATATTTAATTACTAAGTTCAACAGAGAACATTTACTCTCCTTGGATCTCCAGACAGAGCTTACTCACTCAAGAAGCTTCATTAAAACACCAAGTGCTTCAGAAGGAAGATGGTGTCAGAGGAAAGACATCCAAAAATTCAAAACAAGAGCCATAAACACCAGTAACCTTTGACTTCTTGCAAACAGCCTCCACCAGTCCACAACTACTGAGCATCCTTTCTGTCAAGCCAATTTAATTAACTCAGAATCACTCTTTAGTTAGCACAGAGCCTGCTTTTTACTTCATGCCTAAAGAACAGTTTCCAAGTCCAGACCTCCATAGCTCAGTGTGCTGTCACTTTTTATCTACGCCTGGCTACAAAACTTAAGACTGTGGCTACAGCCCAAAATATGTTGTAGGACTCTTGACTCAAGTACAAGCTTCCATTGAGCTACAAGAATTAACTTTTGGACTGGTAAAACTGGGTGACACAGCATTGGAAACGAGATCTTTGGCATATGCCATCATATGCCCCTTTGGCATGTGACAGCAAATAGTGTATAGATAGTTCATAAATGTATAGTAGATAAACTTTAAGCATGTTTTTCTACCTAGCTTTTTAACCACCCCCACATTTACTGGAGATCAAACTGTCCAAACCACGAGTGGCCTAATCCATTGCAAGGGTACAGTTAGGGCTGAACAACCCCTGTACTGGTGTTCCTCAGAGTAGCACTGTTCCTAGGCCTGATTTCTACAATTTCTTCAAAAATGTGCTTGCATTCGTTCCACTACCACCACACATGAAAGAGCATCCCCAGCAGCACAGAGGAATCAAGTCAAGTACTCACATTGAGCGTGGCCTCATCATCCACGATGGAGAGCTTCACAATGTAGGGATTCACTGACTGCTCAGCATGAGGGGAGAAGGAAGAAAGAAAACTGGTTTTAAGTTCAGCCTTCAGGAAAAAAAACACACTATTATCTTTTCAAGTTTACCCAACCACCTGGGGAGAATCACTCTCCTGTCCCATAAAATAGAATACACGCAAAGAAACAGGAGTCACAGCACTTGCTAAGGTTGCTGTGCCTGGGACACCTTCTCCTTAATGGTTCAGCCAAGCAGTCTCCTGATTTTGTTAAGAAGAGAGGGAGTTTCTGCCCCTCTGCAAGCTCATCTGTCAGTCTTGAAAGTGGAGCAGCTGTCCTGCAAGCCTGTTATCTGTGACACACACACTGTTATGCAGCAGGAACAGGCAGTGAAGCTGTGACGGAACATCAGCGTTCTGCTATCTCCCTTCTGCAACACCTCACAAAGATTGCTTTAAGGAAGGAGGACCCAGGAAGGCACGACAATGTTGTAGACTCATCTGCTGCTGGGTTAAACATCAACACCTTGTTTACACCACTAAGACCTGGAAGTCTCTGGAAAATATAAATTCCTTGAACTTAGCTGAACAAAGCATGCAGGCTCCACCTATAAAGTTAAACGCTAATGATTTAGGAAGCATTTTAGATTAGCAATGCACATTTGTTTTTCCTGGTTTATATGTGTCAGTGCAAAACTAAAAAATGCTGATTTCAAACCTAGACACGGAAGAAAAGTCTGTCTGTGTAGTAAGTCCAAAGTTATGGGAAGAATAAAACACAAAACATGCATCAGTTGCTTGACAGTAAGTTAAAAATAAGGTTGATCAGAAAACACCACTCTCAACTATTTGGTGCTTTGGGAGGATCAGTCCTTCTCTTTAAATCAGAAAAGAAATTGATCAGAATAGTTCAAAGCTCAGCCAGCCTCTCAGCTGCCTCCAGGCAGCACCCAGCCCTGCCGCTGCCTCAGAAAAAGCACAAAACCCACACAAAACCAGCCGTGCATGAACCATGGAAAGACATTTCCTTGAGGCTGGAGTAAAGACTCCTATGGATTAACAATAGGGGGTCCTCTCTGTACAAACATGCTCCCCTTCAGAAACTAAATTTAGTCAGCGCCAGCGGAGCAGAAGCAAACTTCGCAAAGTCATAATTAAATATGGATTAAAATCCATCCTTGTAAATATATCTTAGCTTTGCTGATTTCAGTCATTCAACAGGGAAAAACTTCCCTCACAAGAGCTCATGCACAGAAGAGACCAGCCTGTGACTCATGACCAATAAAAGTGATGGGGTTTTTCCAGGCAATGGCCCCCAGCTACCCTGGATTAGAGGTTGCAGGGTTACCCAAATTCCCAGATGTGGAAATAAGCAAACTGGGAGATACTACCCTGACCAACACCACCAGGCTGACCTGACATCTAGTCATACAGTTGGTCCCATCACAGAGAGGGAGGGAGAGTGGGTTCCTTGTCATCTCCAGCCTATGAACAGTTCTTCACACTCCCGCTCTCCTTGATTTTCCAAGATGCATGCTCCATGTCTCCCGCCTCTTGGCACCAAGATGCCAGCAGTGTACAGCTGAGAGGGTCATGAAGCTGGTCCAGTTTGCTTTGGATCTCTGCTCTCTGTCTTTTCAATTGTCACTTCCACACCTGCAGAAGTCTTTTTAACAGTTCCTCTCTGAAGTATTCCATTCCCCTGACACATTCCATGCCTCCTTCTAGGCTTCCCTAACTCCTCAAGCAGCAGGCAGATTTCAGTGTATTTCACGCACCGTATGGGGTGTGTGGGACAAGGCAGTCTCTGCTGCCTTCCAGTATGCAAGTCTGTTCCAGTGTGATGGGAACCTTTCCAATGCTGACCATAGGACATGCAGTTTGTTCCTGCCCCTCCTTGAGAGCCACAGCTCCAGTTACTGTCCATGAGCACCAGTCTGCACATTTATGACGAGTGTCAGCAACCTGCAAGTTGTACAAGCACCCCCACCAAACCTATCCCATACTCCCTGCCTGCTTTCCTATTCTAATCCTGCTGTTTCAGAGTTCAGTTCCCCTCTCACCAGGAATCAAAGCAGAAATCTGAAAAGTCAAAATTACACCTACCACTCCACAACACGCACAGGCAAGCAACAGCCTTGGAAAGAAGTTAATAGGCATTCTGAAAGCTTCAAATTGTCAGTGAAGCAGTTACACAATTAGTTAGAAATAGTTTCTGCCTCTACCTGCAGACAGAAAGAACTCAAAAATATGATTCTGAGCTCCTCAGACAGCACAGGTCTTTTCCTATCACTGCCATCAGGTAACAAACAAAAAATAGCATTGAAATCTTCTTGTCAGTCATGACATACAGACACAAACTCCTGGAATCCGGGAATACTCACGATGTCCTCCATGAACTACCCATCATTAGATGCCAACAATCTCATAGAAATGAAGCTGCAGGGAATCATTACCAGGTAATTTTGAAAGTACTCCCCACTTGGTGACAAATGCCATACCAAGTGAGTATTATATGGGAAACTACACAAGTCTAGCAGAGGGACATGACCTCCATGCCTTCAAACACATCTCTGAGACCTTCAACACAAATCTGTGGAAGTAATTTTTTAGGTAGATAAAGAAAGCAGAAAAAGCCCAACCCAACCATGTATAATCCCTACTTAGGTGCTTAACTTTTCTTCACATCTGTAACAGAAACGAAGGTCAGAGTCCGCTCAATCACCCCTCATAAGACCTTCTGCTGAACAGTCATTAGAGATTATTCAGCAGAGTCATTCTGCAGGGAACTGAAGCTTGAGTATTACTCTTTTTGTTAAAGAGATTTGTTTAAAATAATTTGTTATGCAAGATAATTTTTTTAAAATAAAAACAAAAAACCCCATGAACTTTCCAGCTCTCCAGTGTTGTGTCTCTTCAGCACCTGCAGTTGTCTATATCAAGGAGAGGCAAGTGCACATAACCAGACACGAAGGGTTGTTGGATACACTCTAAGTAGTCAGGCAATTTGAGAGAAGACTACAAAATTCACATCCCAAAAACATGAAAGAACATCCTGATGCAAAACACACTGGTATTCGCACTAAAGACAGACACAAAATCAGTCAGCTAATTAATTTTCGACCTTATTAGATTTTCTTAAGCTGGAAACACAACTTAGTGACCAATGGAGTTCAGACAAAAGGAGAACCTATCAGCTGCAGCTTAGTTAGCTAATAAGAGAATTTCAAAGCATGAAAGTGTGCTACAATACACTGACAACCAGGTAACCACCAGAATAGTTCTAAGGGCAAAGGAACAGCAAATGAAAGCAGCTACTGTACTTAAGGAGAAAGAGTCTAACTGCATTACTACAGGCTTTGCTTGTAGCACTGCTACAAAGGGGCAGTGTTGGGCAATTGTCACATAAAACCTTTCTGGGAGTTGCTTTCAACCTTGCCAGATGAACTGCTCAAGCTGAAGTTCCCCTTGCCACACATCTGCTCGGCTGAATTGTACTTTTTAAGGATCACAATTTCCTTTGGGTGCCAAGTTTCAAGACATCTAGGACAGTGTTCTCCAAAGCACTCAACTCCAAATCAGTACTCCACAGAAAGCTACAGCAAAGAGCAGAGGACAAGTCTCACGTACTCACTGCATTCTACCTCACAAAGGACATAAACTACATTCCACAGGGGTCCATACCTCAGGGATGGGACTACACAGCTCTCCACCTTTTGGTCTGAACGTTGCAAAGAGACCTCTGGTCTTTCCAATCTGCCCTTATCAGTACCCTTAGTCATGCAGTTCCCAACAGTTTTCCCTCATAGCCATAAAATGAAATCAAACTCCATGCTACTACAGCACAGATTGCTGAACAGAATCTGTAATTCACTATTCTGACAACATTGACAGGAATGAGAAATCGACAGGCATTACTTTGACACCAAGTATAGCTCCTGTCTGTGCATATTCTCTAGGTCTATTCATAATTCAAAACAAGATCCATTATAAAAACAGATAGGTTTTGAAGCCTGTCCCTCCTGGTGATTCTGTTCAAGAAGGGGCATTCCAGAACTTTCCCATTTGTTGCCTAGGTATATTAAGGTATTCCTACTTGGGGAAACAAAAAAAAGCACCATGCCTCATGCAAAGAAAAGCCAACAGCAAATGTTTTTCCAACAGTCAAAATGTTTTTCAAGGTGATGAATAACAGGAAAAAATGGGACTACACCACAAAGTAGTACAGCCGGTTTAGAAAAAGGAAAACGAATAAAGTTCCTCAAAGAGGAATCCATCAAAGAGACAGAGAGAGATTTCTCTTAGAAATACTAGCTATGATGTTTCAGTTCATTCTTTGGTCACAGCTTTGCCATCTCTTCTGGGAATCTGTGCTCTTTCAGCCTGCTAGTCAGGTTCTGAATCACAAATTCAGTCTGAAGCCCAAGATGACTGACAGCTCGTTTAACTTTGGAGAATATGTATAACTGCACACTCACACACGCAGAGGCAAACACTGGTTTGGCACAACAATAACTCTTCCAAAAGGACCTTCCTCAGAATATTTCTACGAAGGAAACGCAAATCCCCTAGGTAGTTTATTTCATACTGGTGCAAAATGAGTTGTAGGAATATCATACACATTTGATTACAGACGTACATCAGAGACAGACACAGCACAACAGGACCGCCTTGCAAAGCTTCTGCAGCTCAGTGCTGATGTGTGATAAATGTTACAGTGTGCAGTCCTAAAAACTGTACTGTGTGCTGCCTTAATAACAATCCACCCTAAATTAATAAGGTAGAGAGAAGTGATGTTTCTGTTATCCAGATGAACACCTACCTCATACTTTCTGTAGTTGACCAGCAAGGCCAGAAGGACAACAGCATCATACCCGTGTTCCCTGCGACTCAGTGGGCTGGACAGGATCTGGAATAAACAATCGCACTGGTCTGTTCAGGCCTGCTTCAGGAAGCTTGCAGTGACTCTCAAAGTGCATACCCATGAAATGTACGTGTAAGAGCAAATTATGTCCTATCTGAAAGAGGGTACTTAAGGTCAAAGGATTGCCAGCATCTACAGGAAGTTATGCACACAGAGAAGCTTATTTATCACAGAAAGAATGCACACAGGCTTTCAGGACATAAAGGGCAAATATATTTCTCAACAGCACTGGACAGTATCTCAGTTAATCACCAACATTATTTGTGCAAGTTTTCTGGATTTCCCCAAGCTCAGTTCCACTTCTAAAAACTATAATTTATCAAAAAGCAGAAAAAACTTCTGGGGTTTTTTTCTGGGATATATCCCCACTGCCTTTTGAAAAAAGGTTTCTCTGATACATAAATTCTCCGTTAAATTAGCCCAGAAATCTGTTCAGTTTCTATCTGTGCAGAAATGTCTCAAGTGAAAATAAATACTCAGTAGTGACTAAAAACAGCAGACTAGAGTACAGAGTAGACAGCACTAAAAAAAAATATGACTGAGTTATGAATGGAAGCAGCAACAGCGCCAGTGAGCTAAAAAGCAAATACGTTACTGAAAGCTCTCACTATGCAAGAGGAGCCCCTGCAGTGAAGGAAGAACCCTTACCTGTAAAATAGCTTCAAATATGCTGTTAATCATCACATACTCCAGGATGGTGTTCTGGCTAATGTTATCCGTCACCTGAGTACAAACACAAGTTTTAAAATCCCACACGAAGCCTCCACTGATGCTGCAGCTGCCTCTGGGAGCTGTACAATGGGAACATGAGAGTTCTACTCCCAGATGGACACATTTATCCAGAATCTCACACTTAGTCAGCAAGTCAAGGTGTGACTAGCAGCAGAGCTAGACATGAAGTAAAAGAAATACATCCTGCCTCCCATCCCTTTCTCTGGCAAGAAGCACGACCCACATACTAAGAGCTCCCCCTTTCCTCCACACATTGTTTTCTTATACAGCTGCACAACAACAGCCATCAGCTGTTGCACACTCTACACAGGAGGTAAAAAATGAAAAACACGGCACATATGCTCCACTGAGTACTCTCCCCATCACGAAGAGGGCAGTGAAGACCTCCTCCACACTCAGTTATCTCTTATCACAGTCAAAATAGTTCACATTTGACCGTCTCAAGAGCTGATGAGTGGCCAGTTACTACACTTCCTCATTCTTCACATTCTCACCATTCTTGTCTACTCCACACTTCCTGTCTTTCCTCAACCCCTCTGCCTTTCTTTCCATTTATCTGAGACTTCTTAAATATCATTTTCACTAAAAAAAACCCCACACCTGTGAATCCAATTGACAATCCTGTGAATCCAATCCTGCCTCTCCCCTTTTGCCCCAGGCACTCATCTTACAGGATTCCAGTCTGCATTGGCACCATGGTTAGAGCCATGATGCATATTCTGGACTGGCCCTTGTTCTCATTCACAATTTCTTTGCCCTTCCCTAAGCTTCCCACTGCAGCCTTCTGCTGAAGTTTTGAGACAGTTCCATCCCTAACATGTGGCTCATGTAACCCCTGAAGTTATTATACAGCTGGTATTTACTTACAGTCACCAAGCAGAGAAGTAGCTTCAGACACAAGCTTTTGAGGCTTTCAGAACCTTCAGCACATAGGAGTGAGTCCAAGCTCTCCATCAGATTCTAAAGAACAACAGTCACATTATTTAAAAGCAGTATTTTAAATTATTTGAAATACTTTTTATAAAAAACTTCTTGAAAGATTCAAATACAAGAGTACCAATATAAAGCCACATTATTCCAGAATCAGTAATTGAGCCATTATTACTGCCACACAGGCCATATTCACACTATTGCTTCTCAACACTGTTTTGTGTTAAGTACATTTTAATGACTACAGGCATAACATTATGATCATTTTCCAAGAGTTTTCTCTAGATGCATGAGAGATTTTTGTATACATAGAACAAATTATTTTATTCGCAAAGTAATTCTGAACTCTACAAAATACGATTTTCCTTTTTGTTTGCAAGACAGTAAAATCACTGCTCAATTTTTTCTATATTCCATTTTCCTTATAGGAATAAAGTGGGTTTTATATAAGCAGCACACTCCAATTAACAGTACATATATAAGTTATGATTAAAAACAGATCGTATATAACTGTTTTTCAGATATTCATTAAAACTGTTTTCCAAAAACTAAGTTACAGGTAATACAGTTTTCTTAATGGAAAAATGTAGTTCTGACAGGTAAATTACTAGTTAATATTTTCCGCAATGTACTACAATTTGTATAGAGAAGAAAAATTGCCACTGTTGTAGAGATGAAAGACACAACAAGAATTCAGCTTCATCACTGATTACCTTATCATTTCCCAAACTCAACATCTTTACAGTGAAGAGCATCAAATAATTTTAAAGCGATACATGTGCTGATGGAATGTGAGAACAGAGGGTGTGACTATCAGATTAGAACTAAGCACAAGGTCTGAGGTTCAATACTAGGTACTAATGGCCTGTGACAGCCTTTTCTGGCTTTAAGATTTCTTAATTTCTGTGTGACTGCACACCGTAGAACTAAAGGAAAAGAATATTTATTCTGTTGAATTACTAACACATCCAGGGAGCCCAAGTGTCTTTGCGTCACTGGCAAGTAAAGAACTTCAGGAGAGCTGGTTTTAGTAAGTGGCTGGAATATCTCCCCCAAAGCTGCACATCTGTCTACAAATCTCTGCCCTTGCAACACAGCTGCTGTGCAAACTGTTCCTCTCCATTGCCAGTGCCTCACCTTCATACATAGCTCTGCCTTATCAAAACCCACAAGCATGTTGATGATGTCAAACCCAGAAGTGGATTTGTTCTTCTGGTGGACACCCCGAATTAATGCACACAAAGTCTGCAAAGGGAAAAAACAGAAGGTAAGATGTAAGGCAACAGCTCCAACTCAGTAGCAAAACCTGCAGCATAGCTCTTCTAGCACTGGTAAAGCACAGATATTGAAATTAATACACCAGCCTGGAAGCCACACATTTTCTCTGACCTCTCCTCCACCTCTATTGTTTCTAAGGAAGATTTTGGATGCTTAAGACTCAAAAAAATTGGAGAAGAATGTATTTGATCATATTTTTTCTCTCTGAGTACAAATACCAAGTCTGACCAGTAAACTCTCTGTCAACAGCAACAAAAAAGCAAACAAACACACCAAAAGAAATGTCTCCAAGGCTATTAGGCAGCTTAAGCTTTCCTAACTTCCTCCTTCACGTTTCTTGTTGCAGGCACTGGATTACTGCGTCATACCAAGTTCTTGGAGATCACTGGCAACACAAAGGTATCAGCACACCATGCTTCCAACAGACAACCTGGAAAATTTATGGACATGACTAATTGGGAACATCTGTGGTGACTTTCATCATCAGGCACCTCCCAGGCCTGTGAAGAGGGGAATGAGCAGCAATATAGCCACTGCAAATTTAGATCTCAGCTTAAATTCACCTGTGAGAAGTAATTAGTTTCAGAAGATGTAAAGCTGGAGACAAGAAGACTTGAAGGAATTAGCAGATGTCTGGAACTATACAGAAGAAAAAGGATAAGGTAGACATCCTTTTTTTTGTTACTGTGAGAGACAGGATATTGGGCTAAATAAACCCTTGGTCACCAAAATCATTCTCAAGAAATGATTGCTTAAATAAGTTTTGGCTTCAGGACCACTTTCCACATCAACAAAGTCTGATTAAGGGAACGCTCTCCTACCTCAAGCTCAGGACATGTTGCCTCACTCCTGTTTACACACACAGAGCAGTATTCTAGACTTGATCCCTGCCCTAACATTTTCCAAGAGTCTGGATACAAGTTTGAGAATTCAAGGTTGGGCTAAGCTGTCTGTGTAGCTATAACTACAATATTTAACAGCTTCATTTCAAACTAATTCTGGAAATAATAATAAAACAATGCAAGATTGCATGTCAGAGGTATAAATATTCTGGTTTAAACCAGCTTTTCCTAGCTCACTGCCCGTCCAATGTCTACTACAGGTAACTTCTTCAAACCTGACATTCATATCCTGTACTCCTATAGCTGAGAGAAGCAAATGCATTCACCAAACTGTAAGAATCAGCCTGTGAACTAATAACATCAAACACCAACACTGAGGAGGGGAGTCTCCCATATGAGACATGGGATGGCAGAACTTCGGTAAGGAAAATCCTGAGGGAAAATGGCTGTTAATTCTGGGTGACAATTCTTCACAGCTTCCAGTTAGGAAGTGTCCAGGTGGGACAGTTTCCTGTATAAATTTCACACTAACTTCTCCAGAGGTTTATTTATTTTTGGACCCCTAAGGAAATTCAAAAATGCAGCTGAAATGAGGGAGAACAGGTGAAAGTGGAATAACAAAGCTATACAGTATAAGTGCTCTTGAGACCCCAAACTGACAGCCTGCAGTGTGCACAAGCCCCCTTGTCTCTTCATTGCCATAAGCTTCATCCTCTATCACCAGATCCTCCTGAATTCTGAAACAAGCTATTGCTCTGCAAAGAGTAAAGAGACTATGAATGTTTGTAACCTCCACAGCCAGAAAGTAGTAACTGCTCTGTAGACATCGCTTCTCCTCAGAAGCAAAGAAATGAGCAGCTAATACATTGCCTCATCAGAAGGAAAAGACAGCATTGCCTGTCTCCCAGCAGTACCTGTAATGCATTGACCACTCTGATTGGGTGCTCCTCACCCAGGGCCTGGATGCAGTGCTGAAACAAGCAGTTGATGTTATCTTTTATCTTCATTAACTCTTCCCCATCCAAAGCCTCCAGCTTGCCCTCCAGATACTCCAGGTTGACCTGTCAGGTTAAGAAGCAGTTCATGCACGTTACACCCTCATGCACACCTTAGAAAGGCAAGTCCTTGCACTGACAGTCTGCCACTGGCAGAACAGCAACAGCAAATCAGAGGATCTTCAAATTTGGTTACCTTCATGAGAAATAGCTCCTCCCAAAACCGAGGGTTGCATTTACTGGGGTCCTCCGTCTGAAAGGAAAAGGAACAGCCATGAGGGCAAAGAAGAAAAAATCATTCAGACGGAATTTAAAGAAAATCATTATCATGGGTAGCTCAGAGTCAACATCACCCCACTGGATGACCAAGCAGTCTCACAGTGCAGAATTCTGGCTACACAGATTCCCAGAAACCAAGGGACCAATGGAAGTAGCTCTCAATTGGGATGCCTCTGTTTATTTTCTGAGGAGTTTTTCGAGAAATACTGGAAAAGCCATGGCTTCCCATAGATCACGAATGGTTCTGGTAAATAACAGGACAAGATGACATTAAGGAAGAGAGGAGAATACAGAGTTCTACATGACAGCAGGAGAGCCTACACTCTGCAGACCTTACCTTGGGAAAAAATCCCCCATAAAGAACCCTCAGCACAAACTAAACCAAGAAAATTTAACACAGCACTTTAGAAGAAGAGATGCTCAACTCCTTACCGTAAAAATCTCATCATACATCAACACAACTTTCTCTTTCAATGGCTTCTTGGAGGCTGAAGATTTCCGGAGCAGTCCACCTTTCTTCTCTGTTTGGGCCATGCTGTATACCCTGAAGGTAAGAACAGACAAAAAGGGCTCAGAAAACTTGAACTTTTCTTCAAGGCATATCTGGCCTGACTTAACCATGAGACTTTTTGACAAGCTGCAAGTAGGGGTTTTATAACTATACTAGATAAGAAATCAGATCAAAGGACCCATCTAGTCCTATATCCTATTTCAAAGACACATGCAAAAGTCCAGACGCAGGCAGAAACAGAATAAGCTCCTTATGGATAGTTTTTCTTAATTCTTCTCTGCTAGAAATTGATTCATGATCCAGACCAATGCAGTTTGCATCTAAAAAATTATATATTTTTTAATCTCTTTGGAGGAATTGTGATACTTAATATCAAATGGATACCCAGTCCTTTTTGATGCTGTTCAAGTCTCAAGGGCATCTGGTGAGTAAATGCTCCTGAAACTGTTTGAAAAAGTCCTCCCTTACTTGTTTAATATACTGCCTACCAGGGCAACTTCAGATTTGGCTTTTGCACTCTGAGGTGGAAGCCAACACTAGGAAAGCCTCCCTAAAGCACTCCTGCCACCCCTTATTTGTCCCTACCTCTGCATCTTGGCATCTCTTATCTGCACCAGCTGCTCTGCAAATTAAGCCAGAGAGGAACCCCAGCCTCTAAAGCATCCCATGTGGTTCAGTTTTCAGAAGAGAACAGAAGAACACTGGGGAGATGCTTCACAGGGATTTTTTTTTTTAAACCAAATGAATTTCATGATCCATTTGACAGTAAAGGGCTTTCTAAAAACAGAAGGAAGGTTTATTGTCATTAATTGGTGTCTTACAGGTCATACTACTAAAAAAAAGAAAAAAGAAAGTATCATTATTACAAAATGAGCCATTACACAAACACCCATAACTGTGGTCTCGAGCCTTCTGTGACAGACAACCCTCTCCAGGGGCTGAGAGTCAGAACACACGACTTGCCATGTACTCTCAGCCTTGTGTCTGCTGCTACGGAGCACAGCACCACTCTGACCTTGCAAATACATATTTACCTGCAATCACAGATTTTCCTGGCAAGCACCACAGCTTTGGCACAGTCCTAACCTCCTCTATCACTGCAGCATGTCAGAGGTACTTAGCAGAAAGGGAATGCCATCCCTCCTCATATCCCTGAGCTCCCAACCCTTCTCCCATACCTCCAAAGGTAATTACACACACGGCAGCAGCATACCGCACACGGAGGCTTGACTTCAGTCATACTCCAGAAAAACATGGGCAGGCTCTTGTGGCAGCTGCACTCAGCCGTGATAAATTATGCATTGCAAGGTAAGTTCACTGCTGTCGGAATCTAAGACCCCAGAGCTTTCGGAGCTGGCAGCCATGGAGACAGCTTTGGATGTAGCCTCAATCCCAGACTGCCTGAACCCCTTCCACAACCATAGCAGGTTTAGATCTGTCTTCCCCTCAAAGACCAAGTTCCAGCAACTACAGAATACCAGTTCCAGATCTCTTTCATGTTCTTTCCACTGCAGCCAGCTTTTATTTGACTTAAGCTACAATTGTGTTCTCAGCTAGGTCTCTCAGGCTCCCCGAGTCAGTTATTCAAACATCCATCCCTTGAGGCATAAACCTTGGTTCTAAGTGGCAAAAAAAAAATTTAGGAGAAACAATGCTGCTGCGAAAGACACTACCTCAGGTGTGAAAGGAAGGAGCTTTGACTGGATGGGAAAGGGTAGGACAGAACAGCAGATCTCACACCTGAAAAGCCAACATTTACACAGCAAGGCAGAGAGGTGTTCTGTCTTCCCACTAGAAAGGGAATATGCACAGCTGGCTGGTTACAGGCTGGTGTGTGTGCTGGGGTGAGAATGGAAACAGCCCCAAGACACACCGACAGAAGAAAGCTTAGCAACTACTGCACCGTAACATTCTGTAAACACCAAAATTATTCCTGTAGCCCGGTAGGTCTATGTATCCAATTAAGATGGAAGAAGGTTTCCAACTAACAAATGAAAACATTTTTCAATCATCTTGATAGCTTCTCTTTTACAGACTTTGCATTATTTTTAAACTGTCATGGGAAATAAGACATTATTCTAATTAGAAACATAATTGGAAACAGAGAGAAACCTATTAAAAACCAAATCAAGTGCGATGTCACTTTTAGCCTAGCAATACAAATCCTACCCAAGATTGCACAAAACAATTTTCCTACTAGAATTCTAAGTTTCTGAACCTAGAGCAGCTGCCAGCCCCAGCATACAAACACATCCATCAGTGTGCTTCTAATTGAATTACAGCTAACGAATCCCAATGTCAAAACTAATAAACTAACTCTCATTGCTTCTAGGTCAGCGTTCTCACATGAAATGTGTACGTGAATGGGAGGGGATCAATATGATCTGCTTAGTCCCTGGACTTTCAGAGCTGAGTTTTAACCCTTCTCCTACATTTCCAGAAAGACAGAAAAACCTAAATCCCTCAGGACACAAAGGCTTGATGCTGGGTGAGCATCAGAGGGATCGCATGATCATGTGAAAATTCTAGTCTGTCAGCACAGGGCTTGGGATTCGCATTCTCTCAACCAAAACTGCACAGAGCACACACAAGGACAATGCTAGAGGCAAGGATTAAATAACGTTCTTACTTTTAATTTGCTATTCTACAAATGAGCATATGGAGGAGCAAGGAGAGAAAAGCAGAAGTCGCCTTTCATGCCAATGCTTTATCAGGCTGTGCTTGTTTCATGACCTATGATGATCAGGCCATACAAATGGCTTTTTCTTTTCACTTTATGCAATTACATTTTCTAGATGTCATAAAGACAAACAGAAAACTGCATTTTGCTAATAGAGATCTTCCAGGCAGCTGCAGAAAACAACAGTTAAATGCACAAAACATTTATAAATATGTTGCAGAGGTGTCAAATTATGAGGATGCTGTGATGCTTACGAAAACTTTATGACAATGAATATAGTTAACAGTTTTCCTTTAAACATCACATTTAAAAAGCATCAGTGCATTTTCCACATTTTAGGTTCAAACAGATAATTTATTCTGTCAATAGGTCATTCCCATTAACACATGCTGCTAAGTGAATCCTGCTGTATTCACTGACTACATAGGAGAACTACCCCTCAGGGCCAAGAGAAGCACACGCATGGGGATTTTTAGAACAACAAGTACTTTGCTGTGCAGCAGAAGATACAAGATACTTCATCTGGAACTAAAAGAAAATTCAACAGAGCACGAGTCCTGAAGGCTCAAAAAGCAGGAAGATAAAAGCCATGGCAGGCAGACTTGCTTTATCTCTCATCAACCCCGAAATCAGCTGATGAAATCAGGAAGGGATGAGCACATCCAACTATCCACCTCCTTTCTGTTTCATTCCAGAAGTCATAACAGAGATTCCAACCAAACATATGACATTCCAATGAACACAACTCTGTTAGCTTTTCGTTAGAGTAGCCACGGAAAAATGAAGCTGACATTTTGAGTCTGAGATTTACTCAGACTCATGCACATTGAAGACTGTGGATGCTCCACAGTTTTTTCATTCAGCCCCTGTACAGACTTATTAGTATTACACAGACCACCTTTTAATAGCAAAAAATTCCATAGAAAGGATAACACTAACGCTCATCTACACCATAATGACATCAGGATCCAAAACTTGCAGCTTGTGTAATCTTGCTTGCAGCCCATCAAGCACGGCACTTTGCATTCAATTGCCTTGGCTAACAAACCTGAAAGTTTTCAAGATTACAGATGCACATACTCAACACCCACATACAATTAAACGTGAATAAGTGGGTTTTTTTCAGTGTGACTCCTCAAAAAATATATTGTAACACTTCTTCTCTAGGCAAAAAGAATACAGATGATATAAAATGGTATTTTCACACACTGACTTACTTGGCAAATCCTATCTTAAAAAGGCTTTGCAAATGATGTGACCTGTATTAGTTTGTCACTGCCAAAGCCCCAAACCTCAACCAATGTTTATAAAGACTCTGAATAAGAACTGAGATACTTTTGCTTTTAGAATCCAGTATCCCTTGACTTGCCAGAGCTACTAAGATTGGACTCACTTGTTCAAATATTTCAAGGCTAGTAATTGCCTCCTCCCTCCCTGAGTCTATGCTCTTGGGACTCAGTGTGATCATGCTTTGCCTTTCAAGGTGTTCGGCAGGTACATCACTCGAGTCTAAGGGAGTTGTTCAAAAAATATCTTAATCATGCAAGAGATAAACCCCTGTCTCAAAGTTAGCATACAGCTTCTAAAGCAATGTGTTATTAGCCATATACTCAATAAATTCTTCACTGAAGTACCAGGAAAAGCTTGCACTTAATTCACGTGATGAATCTGCAGAGTAAATAACAGACATGAACAACAGGCAGTTAAAACACAGGTTCCAGCACTCATTCATCCCTGGAAGCAATAGACGATCTGTACCCAGCAGAGTACCTGGAGTGCCTGGACCCAGTTCAAGGTCCTGTATTAAAACCCTCAGAACCAGCCAGCAGCAGCCTGGAAGACCACAAGTGAAAAAAGAGAGAGGAAAACCACACTGGATTAAATTTTGTCAAGGTTTTAGCAACCATCATGGCCAAATTTCTGCGATAAGCCGTTTTACAGCCTATTCTCCACCAACTCTTCAACTCTTGCGTTGGTGGTTATGGTTTGTGCTTGTACATCCACACTGCTTTTGTACTGCATCCATTCTTTACAACTTCATATGTATATTGTCCATTGCAATGCAAATTGCTTTGACTGTGCTTCCCTTTACAACTGAAAGGTGCTCAACCCACCAACAAGCGAAACAATAACGCTCACAGCATACGAGCCTTGGATCCATGTGGCAAAACTCCCAGGTGCCTTCAGGCAGTACGTAACGAGAAGCATATTCTGAGGGTGTGCTGATGACAAAAGCCCACATAGATCCTACTTCTTTTTCTGCAGTACCAAGAAACAACCTCCAGCAGAGTCACATACATTTTTACTGGAAAGTCCTTCCATCCCACTTAGAGCAGAGCAATCTATGTGCTTCTACATAGTACACTCTAAAGTTATACCACGACTGACCTATTTTTGCCCCCTCGAAAAACAGGAAAATCAGCTTCCTAATGCAGATACGGCCACAGATTACCTACCATTACACCTGCTTTAGCAATAATGTAAAAGAGTAACATTTCATCCATAATTGCATCTCATTTCTATCTGTCCAGTTAAAATAACACCCAATCCATCAACTTCACACCACCAACTAGTTACACTTCTTTCTGTGAAGTCCATCCAGATAAGTGTCACATGCTTCCACCAGCACACATTCACATCATTTTTCCAAATTATTTTCTCATTTCACCACGCTTTCTCTCTATATACCTGGCTACAATGCCTAGCTCTCTCATGTCAGAAAGCCTCTTCAGGTTTTCACTTCTCTAGCCCTTTAGAATCCATCCCACATAGTTTAGCCTGAAATATTCCCCACTGCCTTTACACTCCCACCTAAAAAAAAAAGCTCACACCACTTGCAGGCCTTTTCAGATGCCATTCTTCTGAAGAAAAACACTCTCCCTACAATCCTCCCCTGCCCTTTTCCCATGGATTCAGCTGGCAGTGTGGATCCAAGGCCCATGCAGAATATAGTGCAGCTACACGACCTTGCCTCCAACTTCTAAGGTAGCTGCTATGTTATAAGAAGCTGCATAGTAAAGTCATGCCAAGATAAGAAAGGTAGAGCTGCAGAGTGGGTAACATTTTTGAGATATGGACCATTAGCAACACAAGTACTCAGGAGTTAAAATAAAAACATAATAAGGTTTTAGTTCTAAAAATAAATAAATAAATAAATTCAAAAAAGTCAACCAAACAATAACAAAAAAACAAACAAAAAAAAAAAAAAAAAAAAAAAAAAAAAAAAAAAAAAAAAAAAAAAAAAAAAAAAAAAAAAAAAAAAAACACACTAGGAAGCCAGAATATAGCAACTCAGCAACACTGAGCAGCAGAGGCTGACCCTTCCCCTCCTAAGGGATGTCTGCGTGGCTGCCTGGTGTTAGCAGGTGGGGTGAGCAGATAAATGTTTAGCCTAGCAGTTCATTAAAGCCTCACTGTTGCTTTTGTGCATGCCCGCCAATAACTGTTTAACATGTTTACACTGTATCTACTACCCTACCCACAGCCTCCCTTTACACACAGCAAAAAGTACCCCAAGTGACACAGAGGATCAGCTATTATTACTGGAAAACCAAACTGATGTCCTTTTCCCCACTCAAAATTCCTCTTAAGCATTTTTGTCACACTTCCTGCTAGAGCTCAAACAGCTGGTGAACTGCAATCACCACGTATCGTCGCAATGATCCAAATTACCTCACTGCTTTGCATATTCCACCCACCTGCTCACCCTAATTGGCTCTCATCATATATTCAGATTACGGTCCCTGCTGAAGAGCAAACTTTCTAACAGTGATATATGCAACAGGGTTTGACCGAGCCCGCAGCTTGCTCATGTAGCAAGTACCTCTGCCTTCAGCAGAGTAAACATTGCAAACTCCCACTGCTTTGCCACTGTTTACCGCTTCCTTTTGCTCTGCCCATGCAAGTGCTTGTAGGACCGCGAGGTAAACCAGATAACTGGAGTGCCCCGCGAACGCTTACTGTCTTCCTAGAGTTATCCCGAGCCCAAAGCCCCCGCAGCCGGGGAACAGCGCGGCCCGCGGGCAGCTCCAGGGCTGGGTTGCCGCAGGCCCTGCGGCCTCCTCAGGGCGGGCACCCGGGGCACGCAGCGGGCACCGCGGCGGGAGCGGAGCGGCACCTCCCGCTGCACGGGCCGCGCGCGGCCGCTCCCGGAGCCGCCCGGGGCCGGCGGCGCAGCGGCCCTGCCACCGGCCGCCGCTGCCCGGCGAGGCCCCTGGCGGCGGGGAGGCGCCCGGCCTGGCGGAGCCCCCGGCGCGGCGGAGCCCCCGGTGCCGGAGGGGCGGCGGGGCGGGGGCGCGCCAGGCCCCGCGGGTGGGTGGGATCCCGCGTCTCCCCCGCCGCTCCCGCACTCACCTGCGGGCAGCCGCTCCCCGCGCACCGCGCACGCGCCGCGCGTGCGCCCGCCGGTCCCGCCGCGCGGCCGCGGCTCCCGTGGGCGGGGGCGGTGGCGGGGACGCTCCTCCCCGGGCCGGCCGGGGCGCTCGGCTCGCCCCCCCCGGGACTGGCGCTCCCGCTCCGCCGCGACCAATGGCCCCTCCGCCCGCGGGACGGCCCCGGGACGCGGCCTCGCCGCCCTCCCCGCACCGGCGGCGGAAGTAGGCGAGGGGCGGCCCGGGGCGGTGCGGCCCCACCCGGAAACCCGCGGCCCCGTGACTGCGCAGCGCCGAGCGGAGCCGCCGCCAGCCCGGCCTCGGCCAGGGGCACCCTGGCCCGGTAGGCAGCCGCTGCCGCGGCAGGTGGGTCCCGGCGGGAGGGGGTCCCGCGGGTGCCCGGGGAAGCGGTGGGTGTCCGGGGAGCTGGGGGCGCGGCCGGTCCCCGCGGGGCTGGTGCCCGCGGAACGGGCTCGCCGCGGGAGTAGGGTGTCCGAGGGGTCTCTGGGGGCCTGCAGGGAGCCTGGGAGTGGAGCTGCGGGGGAGGCCCGGGCGGGGACCGGGCGGCAGCAGGGGCTCCGTCCCCCGGCTCGCCCTGGTGCATGCTCTCGGTGACAGGACGGGCGCCCCAGGATGAAGCGCGCCGGGACGCTGCGGCAGGTCTCCGACTTGAGCGACTTCAGCCGAGGCCACTGGCTGCGGGAGCTGCTGTGCCGCGGAGAAGAGCCCAGCCACGTCCAGCCCAGCCCCGACGGACAGCACCTCCTGGTCCTGCAGAAGAACGGGCCGCCACCCCTGCCCCGGGTGGTGGCCTTCCAGCGCCACAGCATCGCCGGAGCCGACCTGGAGCGGAGCTGGCAGCCACCCCAGCCAGCCCTTGTGGGACTGCTCTTCCTGCAGAGCCCTGTGGTACTGGACTCTTGGGTACTGGCCATGGTGTGGGAACACGGCCGGACCGAGGTCTGGCACTTTGTGGTGTCCGTGGGCTGGCAGCTGCTGCAGAGGCTGGAGCTCTGCCAGGGCGCCCGGGCACGAATTGTCTCCGTGTGCAGCCAGGGAGCCAGCCTCGTGTGGTGTGAGGAGAGGCCGCCCCTGGATGCCCACTCAGACATGAGCAAGTGTGCCTTCAGGTTCTGTGTCTGTGCCCGTGCTCTGGAGGTGGGGGAGCAAGGTGTGAGGCTGGGCACCGTGAGGATGATCCTGCACAACAGCCCTGAGTATCAGGTCCTGGCCTCCCCTCAGCACATCTTCCTGGTGCCTGCTGCTGCCGGCTTTGCCACCACTTCCAAATTTCTCCTCACCTGGCATCCTGAGACAGCAAAACTCACCATCACAGCCCCCTCTGCAGGCTTCATCCACAGCAAGGTGCTGCACTCCAGCAGCGAGTCAGATTTCAGAAAACTCCTGCTGGGTTCTGTGGGCCTTCTCTCAGGTTTAACACCTCTGGACATTCACACCTCTGCTGTGTCTAACAGTGGGGGTCTGCTGTTGGTGAGCACAAAGGGTGCTGTGAACATGGTGGAGCCAGATGGGACACAGAGGCATATCTTTGACCTGGAGGTGGACTCCCTGGCCCCGGGGAGTCCTGTCCGGCTGAAGACCTTCGGCAGCATCCTGGCCTGTGTGCTGGCTGGAGTCCTCTACCTTGTTGACCAGAACAGTGGAAGGCTCATACAAAAGGAAGTTCTAAGCATGAAAGAGGTGCATTTCCTGGAGGCCCCGGGAGATGAGGACAGTATCCAGTTCCTCTCTCAAGCTGGCATCTATAGCTTTAGTTTCTCCAAACCTGAAGATAGCAGCAGACCTGAGCCATGCCTGGTGGAGATGGTGTTTGAGGAGGCCTGCAGATACTACCAGAGGAGGAGCCTCAGCAGCTCCAAGCTGACAGTGGAGAAGTTGAAGAAAGGTGGTGCATTCCAGGCTCCTGTGGCCCTCGCTTCCATCCTGCAGCACAGCCTCCACCAGAAACAAAAGCCAGCCCAAGGCCTGCAAGAAACTTATGCCAAGCTGTTGAGCACAATGAGCCTGGAGCTGCAGAGCTACAGGAGCCTGGAGCTCCTCAAAACCTGTGTGGTGTGTGCCCCAGAGAGTGAGGTGGAAAGCTACTGCAAGGAACTGGTGGAGCAGGAGGTCAGCCGCATTCTGCACTCTGACATGGACAAGGACAATTTGGCCTACCTCAACTCTGTCTTTGACTCTTTCCCCAAGGCTGCCTGGAAGGCCACAAGGAGCTGCCTGCAGCTGCAGCAGAATGGGGACGGCCTCTTGGTAGCCAGGGCCACCCCAGAGGTGTGGAAGAAGGTCCTGGGAGGCCCGCAGCTGGACGACGTGGGTCAGAATGGGATGGTCCCACTCTTTGAGCTCATCTGCGCCTCCTTCCTGAGGTTCAAACCCAAGTGGTTGCCCAGTTTTGTGGAGCTGACCCAGCAGTACGTTGGCATGTCTTGGGCGTACAGCAGCAAGGAGGGCCCAGAGGGCCGGGTGCCACTGTACAAGAGAGCACTGGGAGTACTGGCCCGGAAGAACAAACATAGTGAGGGAGACAGTGAGATGGAGCTGGAACTGCTGCTCTGCAGCAAGAGGCCTAAGGCTGTGCTGCAAGCTCTGCACCTTCTTATCCGTCTGAAGCGGTGGCAGCGGGTGGTGGAGGTGGCAGAGAAGTTCTCCAAACTCAGCCCCTTGCTTAACAAGGAGATATTCACCACGCTGCTGGCTGAGTTTGCCCAGCACCGGGAGCTGGACCCATATCTGGACAGGCTGTGGCCACTGTGCCCTGCTGAGCTCACTGCCTTAGACATCCTCACCGTGGTCCTGCAGAACCTCCCTCACTCCCAGGAGGACCCAGTGCCTTTCTCCAGCGAGGGGAACCAGCTGACTGTGGGCTTGCTTAAGCCACTGCTGCAAAGGGTTGTGCAGCGTCCCAGTGTCCAGAATGAGATGTACTTGGATGCCTTGCAGAGTCCCACCTTCCCCCCTCCTACCCCACCCCGAGAGCACAAAATCCCCTCAAAAGCAGCAGCTGATGATGTCCCTCAGCCATCAATGGCAAGGACTTCCTCACCCTCAGCACTGGTACAGGATGACAGTGTGTGACGGGGGGAAGGACAACCTGATCCCAAGCCTTGGGTGTACGAGGAAGGGAAAGCCGTATGCACCCCAGGAAATCCTACCCTGCCTGGCAGTATGGAAGCCTGCTCCTTTCTGAAGCCTCCCTGTAGCAGCATCTTGAAGAGCCTGTTGGGTGGCTGGGGTTGGGGGATCTCTTCTGAGCCAGGGCAGGCTTTCTGGCTATTCCTATGAAGTGCAATTGTGTGTGTCCAGTGGAGGAGCAAATGCCAGGTGCATTTGTAGATGAAAATGCTGGTTGCACTACAGGACTACAGAACTGCTCCCTTCCCAAAGCACTTTGTTTTCAGTTTGCTTGGCACCTTTACAACTCCCACTTCTACTTCCCTGATCCTCTAGGACTTGTGGTGGAGCAATGGGCAGGGACACACAGAGTGTTGTCTCCCAGTTCTCTGCTCAGTGAGTTGGGTGGTGCCTCCGAGCTCTGCCTGTGAGAAACAGGGCATGTTTCCTGCAGTGGGGTCACCAAGTCCTGCTTCTTTGGGCTCAGTCAGATGCTAAATGCCAGTGTGGCACAGCTCTGTGGCACTCGAGGTCCCAGCACACGTGCTGGCAGCTGCAGCACTCTGCACGCTGTCTCACCACAGTTCCTCTGGGATCAATCCTGTAGCTGTGACTGATTGCAGCTACTTAGCTGAAGAGAGCAGCCTAATTCCCTTATCTCTCTATCCCAGACAGTACCCAAACTCTCTTCTGAGCTGAGAAGCTGGCAGCAGCCTGTGTGAGCTTGGGGCTGGCCCTGCCTCTCCCTTTCCTTTGTGGAAGCTTAGATTATGCTGCAGGACACCCAGGCCCTCTGTTCCCATCTCCTCTACCTTTGCCCTTTGCACACAAAGGGGCTTTGTCAGGGTTGTCTGGCTCATATTGTGCCTCTGTTTGCAAAGTCAGTGTAACTTGAGAGCAGTTGTGCAGGAAGATCCAGGTTCCAGCCTCACTCTGGTACCCTCTGCCTGGCCCCCTCCACCAGGAGGGAGACCCTAGCTATGGCTTTGCCTCTGCATTCTGGGCTGTGGTGTAAAGGAGCTGTCTCTTGCCTTGCTGGGCTGGGGGAGATTCACCTGCATTAGTCCTCTTGAGAGTGGTCTGAAGTGTGGAAGACAGACTCCTTTTAAAAATAAAGGTTCCTAAAGCAGTGCTGAGGTGGTGGTGGATGTTGTGAGGGTACACACCCTCGGGAGGAGGGTGGTTTTGTTTTGCTTCTGGTGAAAAGTGGCCGAGCTCAGCTCGCTAGTACTGCCCAGCGTGGCTCACTGGGTTACACAGGGCTCACAGCTGGGTTTGGAGAGTGTGCCCAGACAGTCCATTCCCTCAGCTACTTACCATTATGAAGCCATGCAGGCAGGAGTCTGCAGAAGCAGGCAGAAGATAGAGTTGAGGATGGGGATTTTTTTTCTCAAGAGCTGCAACTTGTCCATTTTTTTTTGAAAACGAGCAATGGGGAGTACTTGGCTGGCCCAGCAGGAGTCTGCTGCCAGGCACTCAGTGTCAGAGCTGCTGTTGGAGAGATCCTGGTTTGTGAAACCACTGTAAAGATGCAGCAGGGCCTCCCCCAGACAAGGGCTTGGCTGCAGAAAGTCCCTGTGGTGGAAAAAAGGTCTGGCAAAGAGAAAGAGGAACTGCTGCAACGGTTGCCTAGAGGCTGGCTGGCTATTGATGAGACCTTCCTTATTGGGAAGGGGGTGCTGTGGCCATGGGACGCTGCCAGTTTCCTTCCCACACAAGGAAGCCACCTGATTCTGGCAGCTGCTGCTCACATGAGCAAGGGAGCCCGGCCTGAAAGGAGAGCTGGCAGCAGCCACTGTGGGCTGTCCCTGCCTCCTCTCCAAGCAGCTGCTGCCTCTGCCTGACTGTGCTCTCACCCCCCTCCCAGGGCTGCTCAGGAGGAGGATGGTGGATGGACCCAGACTCCTCTCAGAGCCGTTGCTGGGATGCTGCCCTGGGGCAGCACTGAATGGGGAGCTGCTGAGAGCAAGCCCCACACCTTGGCAAAGGCTGTGCAGTAATCTGAGGGGAGATCTTCATTGCCACGGCTGGATTTGGATGCAGGTGGTCACGGTAACACAACAAATGAGGGTCAAGCTCCCTGCCTTCCAGCACTAGCTCTGCAGGGAAGAAAAAGCAGATCAGGGAAGGAGCAGTGCCTGCAAAGCCAGCAAGAGGAAACTGAAGCCAGCAGTCATCCTGTGTGGGCTGATGTCCCCGAGGCACAGCAAGGGAAGAGGAAGCAGAGAACGCTATGTGGTAGGGACACCCTGAGGCTTGGGGAAAGAGACCTCCACATATAGGCCCTAGACAGGCAGGAAGCAGTCAGAATTTGGGAGGCTGAGGGTTCAGGGTAGGGGAGAGCAAGAGACAAAACTGAATGCTTTCCAAGAAATGCTGGAAGTCCCCAAGGACCAGAAAGGGGTGCTTATGAGGAGCAGTGACCAAACCACTCCGAAGAACAAGATTCAGCTGAGTAACAGGCAAGCACAGGGCTGTCTCTGCGGTCAGACTGGTGCTGGGGGGAGATAGCAGGAGGTAAGGCTGGTGCAGCTTTAGATAACACCCAAAGGAAAAACCAGTGATTAGGAGATCTGAAGGCAAATGGAAAAAGCAATAAAGCAGATGCACGTAGCGGAGGGTGAGCTGGCCAGCCTGGCCCTCTCACTCTGCTCCAGAGAGACTTGGACTGTGCAACAAAGGAAATGAGTCAAGCTGCTCCCGCGTATTCCCTGTGCCTGACATGGCTTTCGGGATGCTCCCTGTGCTTGCACAAAGGAGCAGCACAAAGCAACACCTGCACTCGCCCCAAGGCTGCAGACCAAGTCACCCTTGGCTTATCTGTGCATGCAGCTCTCACCATGCAGAGCATGGGACATGGGGGAGTGGACACAGGAAGTCCATGCCACCGTACCTAGCAGAGGAAGATGTGGGCTGCATGTACCCCATAAACTAACTGGAAGTGCAGACACACCAGGGTTGACAGAGGGAAGTGCTTCATCTGTTGGGGACAGCTTGGGGTGGCATCTCATGGACAGGAGGCTCTTGGTGTGGCTTTTCCCAGGAAAGGAACGGACACCCAGCCAAGCCACAGGTGAAAAGGGCTGCCCGGTGAGGGGAACATCACCCAGCCCTGGTGATGCTGAGCAGTGGTACTGTATCAACTCATGGGCTGGCTGTAGGCAGAGCATGCTTGGGAACTCCAGAAAGAGCCCTCTGGTCCCAGGCACAGCCCCAGCTTGGGCCAGCAGTAGGGAACCCTCCCTGTCCTACCCCTGTGTCCTTTACAGCCAGACCTGAGGAGTGCAGCCACATCCTGCAGTGCACACAAATATCCCATTTATTGTTTGACACCAAAAATCACAGCCTTGGAAAGAAGCAGGCTCCCTGTAAAAATAAATAGTCACATTTTTCAAGTCAGGGGGGCCTTTCCATTTCTTCTTCCATCTGTGGGCGGCAGGGGCTAATGCCTTGTGGATGGCCTGGGGATCATGGAGTAGTTGAACATAGGTGGCCTGTAAAACGAAGGTCACATCACCCCCAGCCACAGAAGGGAGCAAGGGACAGCCCAGGATGCATTGGGATGGCCAAGCATCATCACCCAAGCACCATCACTCCTATCACCCAGTCCCACAGGAAAGAGGCTATGGGGACAGGCATCCCCAAACCCACCAGCTTGGGAGACTGGGAGCAGCAGCACCTTCAAACTTAGGAGTGTGGGAAGGTGATGAAAGAGCCCCAGAACTGTGTGCACTGCAAAGGTCCCACCGTCCAAGCCATCCCCTGGTACCAGCACCCTCCTTGGCCTGCACTCACCCTATTCCCTACCTCACCCACCTCTCTTTGTGCCCTGACCCCTTCATACCACAGGATCTGCCCCCCATCCCACACAGGGACCTGGCAGTATAAATAGCTTACATCTCAAATTCTTCATTCCTGCAGGGGAGAAAAAAAGAGAGGACAGTGTCAGTGGAGCAAGACTTGGGACAACCCAGCATCTCCTGGTGGGACAAGATCTCCCCCAGGTCACAGAAGAACACAGAGAGTTCAGGGTGCTGTGATCCCCTCCATCCTGGCTGCCTGATCTGAACACAGAGCATGGGCCCCTACAGCCCCCCTGAATGTTGCTGCCCCCAGAGCCTCCCTGCTCCTTCCCTGGGCAGGCAGAGTGGGGCCCCACACTCAGCAGCTCAGCAACACACAGCTCCCCATGCCAGAATTTCAGTTCCCCCAAGTTTCCCAGGCAGCTGAGCCTGTGCCTCCAGCCAGCTCAGTAGGAGGCCGGGACTGGGAAGCCCCCAGCACACTGCAGGGCCAAAATGTAGCCCTCAGGAGCTGGAAATACAACTGGAAACTGCTCACTACCTTAAAGGGTCAGCAGTGGAGTAGCAGTGGAGCTGCTGGTTAGAGGGTCCCAGAGGGCTGGGGGGCAGCCCCGGGGCACCAGTGGCCACAGGTGTGTGAGCAAGCACTGCACCCTCGTGGCAAAGACACCATCCACACAGCACATTGCATTCTGCACAGCATGAAGCTGAGCTGCTGTCTGGGGACCCCAGCACAAAAATGGTGCCAGAGCAAGGCAGGTGATGGACCCCCGAGCCAGGCTGGGGCTGCAGCCCTGCCGGCTCCTTCTTCCAAGGGGAGCTGGATGCACTTTCATCTGGCCAAAGAGGAGGTTCAGGGCAGGCAGGGCCAGGCTCTTCTCCAGAACATCTCCATCTTCAGAGGCTGAGGGGCCCAAGGCAGCCCATGTCACTTTGGGATCAGCCCCACAGGCTACCATGAGGCACATGAAGGGACAGCTGGCAGTGCACGAGGGGACCCCAGACCCAGTGCAGCAATAGGAGGTGGGGCTGCTCCTCACCTGTACACATCAGCAATGTCCATGCGGCGGTAAAACTTGGCGAGTCTGACAGCCAGGATGATGCTGGGCAGCAGGAACAACGTGCACCAGCCCAGGCTGAACCAGAAGGCATTCTGGGGTGTTGGGAGGAGAGCCATTAGGACTAGACAGCAACTGGGAGAATACCTTTTTCTCTCAGAGCTCCCCAATGACCACCCAGTCCTTCTCACAGCTTGCTCTTAGCCACAGCAATCTGCCAGGGAGAAGCTGAGCCCTGCTTCCTGTGTATCCCTCATCCTTCCCTGCATCCCTCATCCTGTGCATGATGAAGACAAGGGGACCTCACTGCCGCCACACACACACATTTCACTCCACACACCACTGCCCTACTCACCACGGAGTCCATGATGTAGTCGCAGCCAATGACCTCCACATTATCCAGGGTCTGAGCTACAGGTTTGCAGCGTGCCACATCTTCTGTCAGCTGGACATATGGGTGGGAACAGGATATGTCAGCATCCACCAAAGCCTGCAGCCCATCCTCCCCTTCCCTCCACACCACGAGGTCTCAACTCACCCTGCTCTTGGCCCATGAGATGTAGGTCTCAAAAAAATGCAACAGCTGCTCCAGGAAGGCCCACGTCTCCTGGGGGGAGCAAGCACAGAGTGGAGATGCTGCACCACCAGCCCTCCATGCTCCATGTCCCCTCCCTGTCAGGATGGGGGCTCTCAGACCACCTCAACACAGCAGCAATGGGGCTGCATGCTTCACCCCACCCAGCCCCTTGCAGGGGGTGCCTTAAGGGGCAGGAGCACCCAGGGGTGCAGGAAACCCCCAGGGAAGACAACAGGGGAGGACAAGCCAGACATCACTTGGCATCCCTGCGCAGAGGGAGGTCTTGGTGTGGGAGTGCAATCACATCCCCACGGTGTGGCCCAGGAGCAGGGCAAGGCAAGCTCACATTCTTGATGATGTTAGGAGTCTCCTTCTCCAGGAACTCCTGGGTTTTGTTGGCTTTGTCCAGCGCAGTTCTTGTCTGTCCCTGGGGTGAAAGATGCTCTCAGCAGTGTGATGGAAGTTGGGTCCCCCACATCTGCCCTACCCTGCACAGCAGCGCTCCCTGGGGGCACAGCCTCTCTGAGCTGTGGTGTTCCGAGCAGTCATACAATGGTAGTGCCTGAGTACCTCAGGTGAAGGGAGCCTGTGCCTGGCAGGGTCCATGACACGGGCCCCCTCCCTCTGCCCCATGACCAGCCCCTGCAGCGTGTGCCTGGGGAGTCCCACAGCAGCCACCAGCCCCTCAGACTGCAGGTGACCCCCATCATCTCTGCTGCAGGACCTCAAGGGTGCTTTGCAGGATGCCCTGGACTGAAGTGCACTCAGGAGGTCCTCTTGTGCAGCCTACCTCAAGCTGGGCAGCCCCGCTCTGCACTGAGTGGATGTTCTTCTTCAGGCTTTGCTGGGGACCAAGAGAGGGAGGTCAGAGGTGTGGACCCCACAACTCAGACAAGACCGTGCCAGTAGGCTCCAAGCTCTAGGGAAACCTAAGCCAGTACTCCCAGGACCTCCCCCAGCATCGCTCACCAGTGGTCCAGAGAAGTTTGCCTGCATCTTCTTGTCCAGATTCCTCAGTTCAAGAGCTATGTCTTCCAGTTCCTTTTTCACATCTATGTCCTGGAGAAACTACAGTCAGCAGCGCTCCTGGCACAAGGTCCAGGCCCCACCATAGCCAGCTGATAGGCCTGGTTTGGGAAAAGAGCTGAACGAGGGTGAAGGGCATCGCCTCCTCTCAACACCCAGGCAGGGATAGAGGAGCCCCGCAGCCAGTGGCTTTGAGGACAGAGTGGCCATGGCCCTGGAGTGCCATGGTCTCTCACCGTTTTTTCTGCCAGCTGCTCCAACTCTGTGGCCAGATCCAGGAGGCTTCCCTGGGTTATGTTCTGCTCCAGCTGGAAAAGGCAGAGACAAAGCCATGAGAATGGGGAATGGGGCTCCTGAGGGGAGCCGTAATCCAGCTCGGGGGCAGAGTGGAGCCAGGACCTTCTGAGTGGAGGATGTGTTTGGTTACCAAATGGAGTGACATGAATGAAAGCCTGCAGTAGGATTACCACAGCAGCAAAGCATAGGTGACAGTGGACATCCTCAACCCACATCCAAACTCCCCCATCCCAACACCAGGCTGCCCTCAGCCCACCTGCTCCAAGGTGAGGGTGAAGTTGGGGGGCTGCCCAGCCTGACTGGCATTCAGCAGCATGTCTTCCTGTGTCTGGTCAAGCAGGGAGATGGGGCTCAGGGTGATGTTCACCTCCTCAAAAGCCGTGGAGATCTCTCCTGTGTACTGCCAGAGCAAAGGGGGCCGTATGTAGCATGTGCTAACCCCTCACTGTCCCCTCAGCCCTGTGCCCCCATCCCTGCCTTCCAGACTTGGCACCCCCAGGCTCACCTGGCTGATATTCAAGAGCTCATCCAGGGACACACTCTGGTCCAAGTGCAGAGTTTTCCACAGAGAAGCATCTTGCTGGCACTGCCTGCAGGGTGGGGGCAAGGGCTGAAAACAGGGCAGGCAAAGGCTACCCCCTCCCAGGAGTATGTTCTCACCTGTGCAGGTAGGTCACACCTTGCTCCTTCCCTGGCATCAGTGCCCGCCCACAGCCACAGCAGGTAGGGCAAGCTGTCCCCCTCCTGGAGAGCATCTGAGGGCATTGAACAGCTGTACCCCTCCCCAAAGACACAGTGCCAGGGCTGGGACTCACCTGTATATCTCTGAGAAGTTTGTCGTGTCACCCTCCTGGCCCAGCAGCTCTGAGAGGTTGAAGCCAGGGATCAGGCCGGGAGTGTCCAAGAGCTAAGAGCAAGGGAAGAGATGGAGAAACTAGATACAGTGCAGGGCAGGACACCTCAGAAGGACATCCAAATGACCAGTGCTGCCACCGCTCCACCAGTAGCCCTCACAAAGACAGAAGTGTCTCCATGCAGGAGTGTCTCTCCACAGGGAGCTCACCTGAAAGAGCTGCTGGTTGCGCCAGGACTCACAGAATAACATGTAGACATTCCCCCCCAGCAAGAAGATGATCATCACCAGCAGCATCAGCAGCCAGGAGAAGATGAAGCTGAAGCCGACCCCTCTGCCGGGACAGAAATGCCATCAGCACCTGTGGCCCCGTGCCCCAGTGCTGATGCTGGCATTGCCCCCAGCTCACAGAGCCCAAGGGCTGCTCAACCCTTGCCCCCCACAATTCCAGGAACACCCTCATTCCTCCAAGCATTTCTCCATTCTGCCTTCAGCCCCCAGAGTACAACCTGGAGCTTGGATTCCAGAATAGCTTCTCACAGCTTTGCGAGCCAGCACTCCCCTGCAGAGCCGCAGGACCACACACACTGCCAGCCCCCGCCAGCACGGGGCAAATGGGCTCCTCTGGAACGCCTCTCACCAGCACCAGGTTTTACCTTCACATTTACCACTGCATGGGGAGTTGCCATGGGGCAGGCCATTAATATGATGGGACTGCATGTAACATGATGATTTAGGAACCTGAGCATTCCCAGACCAGCCCTGCCCACCCAACCCACCGCTCCCACACACATCCTCAGCAACAAAGGGAGCCTCACGCCATGAAGAAGTTCCCGCCAGCATTGGAGAGGCCACTGCGCTTTGTGGGCAGCACGTCTTCCTTCAGACCCAGGGGCCCCAGTAGCAGCCCAAAAATGTTGCAGAGGACCACCAGCAGCACTGTGCAGCACAGGAGGGCACACACAATCAACCTGGGACAAGACAAAGAGCAAGAGTCAGGTAGAAGGACCTGAGACCCTGAACAGCACCCAACAGCCCACTGGCTGCCTTCCTGGGGAGGAAAAAGGCCCCAGGCATTCCAGCAGCAAAGGGGCACAGGTGACTGCAAGGTACAGCTCTGACTACCCACCACCCACCAAGCTCCTACCTCTAGCAACTGGATGATCAGGAACCTGAGCCTCTCGGGACAACAAAGCTGGGGATGCAGCTGCCCCTCACCTACCTGAGCCCATCCCAGGCAATGATCGGCCCCCTGTACTCCTCTAGCGTCAACATGGCATTGCCCACAAAGGCCCCAGCTTTCTCCTCCACATCCTGGAAAGGCAACTGTTCCTTCAAGCTTCTGATCTCCTGCCTGATGAAGGCCAGCTGCTCCTGTGTTTCTGCAGGGGACAGGGACAGGTTGACACTGCAAGGTGCTGCCCAGGTCCTGCAGGGCAGCGGGGACCAGGAGAGGATGGGAAAGGGGCAATCATGGCCAAAGATGGCATTGGCACAACGGCACCTGGGGACAGCCAGGGTTGCAAGCAGCCGGTTGGCAGCAGGTGAAGCCCACCAGGCAGGGGTGGGTTGAGGAGGGAGCCTTGGGAGAGGAGAAGTTGGCACACTGCACACAAAGCCCTGCTTACTTGCCACCACATCCTGGGACTGCTCTTGCACCTTGTCCGGGATTGTGTTCAGTGTTCCGTTAACCTGCAGCAGGGGAGCACAGCATACAGCTCACATCCTTGACCTCAACCCAGGGCTGAGCAGCACATCCTCTTGGTCCCAGATCCCAGTGCACAGGATAGCCAGGACCCCCAGAGCACCCAGTCCACCCCACCAGTGCACAGGGGTGGTGGGGACAGCGAGCAGACCTCTAGCCAGCCCTTCCCTCCATGTCACAGCAATGAACTCCCCACAGGAGCTTTTCCCAAGCCACCCTTGTCAGCACAGCCCCAGCAGTGCTGGGAGCACCCAGCCTGTCTCTAAGGGTCACCCATTACCTTCTCTAAATCAGTCGCTATGCTGGAGCTAGAAACATAATGCAGTGCCTCCAGCTGCTGCTGCACACTGGGGATCTGCAGGAAAGAGCCTGGGGTGAGAGGGCCGCAGGGGGATGGGGAAGGGGCTGTGGGGCCCCTCACCCCACACCCTGCCCCTCCTCACCGTGCTGAAGTTGGCAGTGAAGGCAAGGCCATTGAGGGACACGTTGTTGCAGGGGGGGCCGCAGCGCTGCAGAGTCTGGTTGAGTTTGTCCCGCAGGTGGCTCAGCTGCTGCCCAAATGTGCTCTGCAGCTCCTCGAGGTCCGAGCGACCGATGGTGATGTTGTAGAAGATGGCCTCCAGCATCTCCATCCCTGGGGAGACAGCAGGGGCTCAGGGCCTTATCCTGCCAGTGTGGCAGGGACTTATTCCCACCAAGCTGAACCTCAGGGACCAATAAAAAAATGCAACATAAGGACACCCCCAAAGTCCCAGCACTTGCCCCAGGGTGCAGCTGGGAGGCCAGATGGATCCTATGCCCTGGGAGCCTCACCCAAACATGCACCTACCCCAGCTCTCAGCCCCGGTATCCCCAAGTCTCCTGTCAGCCTCCCAGGGGTGGGACCACTACCTTGCAACAGGCTCTGGAGGGATCCCAGAGCCCCATCCGTGCTGCTCCTGATGCGTGAGGTGATCATGGTGCCCAGGTTGGGCCCGATGTCTGCAGAGATGGGAGAGGTGGTGTCACTGACAGGACCCCTACTTGCAGGAAAGCTGGTGAAAACTCTGATACCCCCCAGCAACCCAGCCCTCACCCATCCCTTAGGTGGGGGTCAGAGGGGATGCCCCTATCCTGCCACCACCTGCATTACCTTTCCCAGAGAAGAGCCTGAATGGGGAAAAGCAGTGGCTGGAGCAGAGCTGAAGCCTGGAGGAGCCCCCAGACTCAATCCCTTTGGACACCCCCATAAGAACCAGCCCAGTGACCCCCCCAGGGTCAGAAGCCATCCATAGGGCAGCAAGGCAAACCCACACAATACACCCACTACCCAAACACCCTCAGCCCTGGATCAGCTCACCACAGGAGCACCCCCAGCCCTGCCCACCGCACACACTCACCCTGGAGGCTGCTGTTGACATGGCCCAGCGGGACCTCGCTGTTGTCAATGATAAAATCAACTTGCTGTAGGGACAGAGATGTGGTGTCAGTGCGGGTGGGGACCCTTTCCTCACTCCAGCCCAATTGCTGCACTTCCCCAGGGGGCTGTTTGGGCTGCTCCCCACACCTGGCCCCTTGCCCCCCAGCAGGCACCCCAGCCGTGGCAGGGGGACCAGGCATACCTGGGGAATTGAGGCCAGGTAGGTGTGGAAGTTGTCCAGAGTGTTGTTCACATTGGGGAAGGTGCTGTTCACAGCCTGGGAGAAGCGGGCGTTGCTGATTAAGGCACAGACACCACCGGCCCTACAAGGGAAGGGCGGCAGGGTCAGCACACGGGAAACTTAATCCTGATGCTCCCCCCCTCCAGTACCTTCCAAATCCACCCACACTGACCCCAGCCTGCAGGGTCTGGAGCATGCCAGTGAACGCCCGCTTCCAGTGCATCCCAGCAAGTGCCCTGCACACTGCTAAGGGACCAGAGAAGAGGCCCACGGGAAACTGAGGCACGGGGGAGCCCAGTAACCAGTGCACCTCCAGTTCCCCGTGGCGAAGCTGTCGGGAAAGATTTGTGCCCTGCCAATGCGCAGCCCCCGGGGCCAGCTTCCCACCGCCGCCGCTTCCTCTCCTTTGTCCCGCCGTGCCGGGATCTACTCGTGTGAACAATGGCAGTTTCCTGGCACGGCCGCCAAGCGCCGGCGTTTCCACCCACCCCTGGGTCCCATCCGGAGCGTCCCGGCCAGAGCACTCACAGGAGGAAAGCGGAGACCAGCAGGACGGAGGTCCAGAGCGCCCAGCGCCGGCAGCCCATCCCCGGCTTCTGCTTCTGGTACATGCGGCCCCCGCAGTTCCCGCAGCAGCGGCAGCAGCAGAAGCAGCATCCCACCAGCGGCACGAAGATGATGAAGAGGACTCCAATGGCCGCACAGACCAGAAAACCCAGCTCGTAGAGCAGCAGCTGGGATAAGAAGAATGAGAGGCAGCATAACACTGGTGCCCCTGAAGACTCCTCAGCTCTGAGGGTCCTGTCCAAACCCACACAGGGCTGAATGCGTCCCCTCAGGGGGCTGCATATCTCCCCTTGCTGCTGCCTGGCATCCAGGGCTCAGCCTCAGAGCAGCACCTACTAGCATCCCCCAGTCTGTGGTGGTCTGGGGCTGCCAGACCTCTGCCCTGGCTGCCTGCTCACCTCCTTGATATCCTCCTGGTTGAACTCCATCTGGGACTGCCCAAAATCAATCATTTCTGGGGAATAAGAAGCAGACAGGGCTGTGAGCAGGTGCTAGGCCCTGGGGGGCCCTCTCCAGGTGGGCCTCACACCCTGCTCATCTCAGAGATGGTCCCAGGCATCACCTGTGGCTCAGACCAGCTGTGCGTGCCTGGCGTGTTTCTCCCCTCCAGCTGCCCTCCCCAGCCCACGTGCTGCACAGCATTTTTGCATCTGGGAAAAGTGCTGCCAGCCCCCAGACTCTCAGGGTTCCACAGAACAAGGCCCTCACCCCACTGGGCATCAGGGGCATTGCCCTGGGGCTGTCCTCCTGCAACCCAGCCCCCAACAAATGCCCGAGGGCACTGCCTACATGGAATGAGTGTTGGGGCAAAGTCCCCCTGACGTGCTGTCTCTTTCATCCCCAGGGCTTGCCCTGCCCATGGCCCATGGACTCATTACAAGTCATGATGAGACAGGGTGCCATTTATTGTACCCTGGTATCTGTGTGACATGAACAAGGCCACAAAGCCATTGAGGAGTTTGTCAGCCACACCTTTGCCTGCCAGTTGACAGTGAGCAAGGGCTGAGCCAAGGGAAGGAGGAAGCACAAGTGCCAGCAGCCAGAGTGGCATTTCCCTCCAGGTGGGCAGCACTCACCCCACCGGTATCAAGCAGCTGCAGGGTCCTGGTATCATCTGTGCAGACCTGCAGCCACTTCAGGGCAGAGCTGTGCCAGCGACACGTCCCTGTCCCCTCAGATATGGAGGAGCAAGAGCAAGCTCTGGCAAGCTGGGCAGCGTGCGGGGAGTGCCTGCAGAGCTGCTGTGCGGGCACTGGCACCGGAACACACTGCTCTTGGTGGCCAGCAAGTGGCTGCAAGTCAGACAAGAACCCTGAAGGCAGAGTTGGGTTTCCTCTGCACTTTTGTTGGGGCCTAGGATTAAAATACCTGGGAGGATAGGGCAGGAGTCTGCAAGGTGGCACTACCACCAATGCCTGTCTTGGGGTCCAGCTGAGACAGCCCCGGTGACAGTTGTGATGGGATATGGGTAGGACACAGATAGCAATCCTCGGGAACCCCACTCTGATTCCCCCAGCCATACTCCTCCTTACCCAGTAGCCCGGTGTTAAAATGCTGGATGGACAGTCACCAGTGCAGGAAAGCTCAGGCTCAGATGGGACCGGGCAGCTCAAAGCAGCCCCTCCACCCCCTTGCCAGCCCCCCGCTGCCACGCACCCACCTACAGGCAGGGGATTGGGTTGCACCAGCCTCAGGAAGCCGTGTGCCATTGCCACCAGCCCCGGTGTGTTGCTCCCCGGTGCCTCAAGGCCAGGGCCGTAGGCAGGCTGTGAGATGTTCCCCAGCTCCATCGCAGCAGCTCCGGTGGAAACCTGGGCACAGAGAGCAGCTGTCAGCGTTGTCGGGGCACAGGACCACGCAGCTTGCCCTGCCTCCGACCAGGAAATACAGAGAGAAAAATCAGGCACCTGCCGGCTCCTGCCCGGAAGGAACAAGCTGCGGGAGAGCACCAAATAGGGATGGGGAGTCCTGGGAACAGAGGGGTGGGAAGACAGGCAGGAGGTGCCCACGAGGGACCAGGGGGGCTGTGAGGGATGAAGCAGAGCACTCACCCTGTCCTCTGGCAACCCTGCGCGTCCACAGCTTCTGCAGGGCCCAGCCACACAGTGCCAGCGCCCAGATTCGCGGTTTGTTTAAGTTTCAGCGGTGATTGCTGACAAGGTGTTTGCCGGGAAAGGCGGCTATGCCGGGATCGCCCCACCCTGTCCCCTATACCTCTTGGCACCCGGCCACCTCGGGCGCCTCTCCGTAGCGGGTCACCACCGACGTGTCCCGACCCAGGCACCGGAGAGAGCCTGTCTCCTCACTCTGCTGAGCTCCCGTGCTCCTGCTGGTTTCCTCTTGCCCCGACCCAGGAGCTAGGTGGCCCGGGGTGATCCATCCCCACACCGCCTGCATCCTTTCGGGATGGGATGCATTAAGTCGGCCACAGTTTCGGCACAAACCAGCTCTAGCCACAGAACCAGGTTTTGCAACTAAAAACCTTCCGAAACCGGGCACTGCGGCAAACCCAGCGTTTTCCACACGCGTCCCGGTCCCCCCAAGCGGGAGAGAAGTCTCGGGGGCCTTCTGACGGGATTCTTCCTCCAAGGCTGGGCGCCTGCCCGGCTCCGTCCACGCTCCCCGCACAGCCTTCCCACGCCTCGGGGGCCACTCGTGACTCTACCCCCGCCCCGTGGTCCTCAACCTCCACTCCGCCGCCGGGACTCCGGGAGCCGCAGCCGGGGGGCAGGAGCGGGGAGGGGTCGGGGGTCGCTCCCGGTTGTGCCGCGGACGCACCAGGCGGGCGCGGGGCAGGTGCCCCGGAGGTCGCGTCCCGGCGGGCGGCGGCGGGCGGAGGTCCCCGGCTCGGTACAGCTCGGCACAGTTCCGCGCCGAGCGCGGCGCGGCTCCGGCAAGGGCGAACAGGGCTGGACAGAGCCGCCCCTTCCGCCCCGGCCCCCCGGGGTCTGTCCGGGGCGTGCAGCCGCCTCGGGCCCCCCTCCTCTGCCGGGAAGGGGCCCCCCGCCCCGCCCCGTCGCGCAGCACCTTGGCACCCCTCCTGCACCCTGCTCCTGGCCCCATCCCACCCTGACATCCTGCATCTGCCCGGGAGACCCCCGTCCCTGTCTTGTCCCATGTGGGAGAGCCCGCTGCCCTCAGACCCTATGGCCGTGCCCAGGTGATGCTCCCTCCTTGCCCAAGAGGCTCAGCCCTCACCTCACACTATCAGGCCCAGTGCTGGGCCCTCTGGCAGCCCACCCTGCCACAGCCTCCTTGACCAGAGCTGCTCCCCCTGCTGCCCAGCTTTTCCCTATGCCATCCCTCAGCTGTGCCTGCACCCTCACCTCCCGCCCCCGATCAGCTGGAGCCCCCAGCATGGTCTTTGGCCCCTGCCCCGTGTCCCTGTGTGGGGCACCATGAGCTTTTGGACGGGCACCAACGGGGAGTCAGGGTGAACTGTGCCCTAATGTCCTTTGCATAGTCGGTTTCCCGGTCCCTCCAGCGCCCATGGCTTGCTCGCTGTCATCTCCCAGTTACTGCTTAACTTGGCACGAGCAGGCATCACTGCACTTCGTGACCTGGGGCAAAAGTGGCACTGGGAGGAGGGCAGCCCTGCTTCAGAGTTTCTTCCTGGTCTGGCCTATGCCAGGTGCTGGGGTACCATCTGGAATCCTCTGGCTCAGTACTGGCATGGGCAGGGCAGCAGAGGACACAGATGTATCCTGCCAAAAAAGCTAAAAAGCAGGAAGTTTGTCACAGGGTCTGATGTGAGAGGGAGGTTTGGGGGCTTCACAGGTAGTCTTGGGCTTTCCAGCTCAGACCTCAATCCTGAAGTGCTTCCTTGGGGCCCTCCACCAGCTCCCGGGTGCATGTGCAGCATCCCACCAGGCTGGATCTGCAGGATCCTTCACGGATGGCAGGAACTGCTTCTGCAGAACATCAGTCCCTTCCAGCCCAGGGCATCCCACTGAGGCTGCCAGAGCTCAGTGCACATCAGGAGCAAGGGTGTTGACAATCTCAACTCTGGATGCCACCACACCATGGGCTCATTGGGGCCACCCTGCACCCACCTGCCCAGCCACGAGCTCCCACTACAGCACTTGTGCTCTGCAGCCCCGCTGACCTCAGTCCCTCAAGGTAAGGGTGGCAAGGTAGTATCCCCTCACCGCAGATGTAAATCCAAGCCCAGACCCTGCTCTGAGGACACAGGCCCATCCTGCCCTCACCCTCCACTGCATCAGCCCTGTTTTAAGAGCCTGTTTTCCCCCACATCCCTTTTTTCCCTACCCATTACTCCCAGATCTGCCCTCATCCCACCACTAATCACAGCCACAGGCTCCTCACCCTACACGTTTGGCCAGAGTGGGGTGTGTGCATTGGATGAGGCAGCCACAGTTTAAGCCTACTGTGTCCACATGACTGGGGACTGGACCCAGCTACTCCCAGACATCTCACCCAGCGGGGATGGCAAGACGCCATCTCTGGGGTCAGCTATCTGCCCTGGTCTGGGGGAACTGGTGGCCTGCATCTTGCCTCTAGTGCTGGCACAGGGCACCCCAGCTTCTGGAAGGAGACTGGGCTAGTACCTGTGCAGGCTGGCACTCTGGGGGTCCCATGTCCCTTCTTTGCCCCCCCAGAACACCTCCACGCTGCTCAGCTGCTGCTGCCCCGTTCCCACAGCAGGACTGCACTGCCCCCACTGCTCCCCAGGGAATACGCCTATCATCTTGATGTTCAGACAGGCCCTGAGCTGCTTGTTTGCTCTGGCTTGGGGACAGAGCCATTTCCCAGTTGCCCTGTACCTTGTGCTTGCTGAGATTTCTGCTTTCCATGGTGTGGCAGGGAGCTGGCCATGGTCTGGCTGGGAACCAGCAGCCTGAAGAGAGCCAGCATCATCCCGGGAGCAGCAAGCCCTGTGCATGCACCCCCTGCCAGGGCACCAGAGACATGAGGTTCTGCCCTCTCTGCCTTGCCCATAGTGGCCTGGTTCCACGCTCAGAAATAAATGCTCAGGACAGCCTCAAACCGAAAAGTCATTTTATTGGTACCATACATGACTCATAAATGGCACAAACTATGGAGGGGAGGAAGAAAAAAATAAAATAAAAAACCAAAACAAAACAAAAGAAAAAACACAACCAAAAAAAAAACCCCAAAAACCAACCAATGAAACAAACAAAAAACCAAAACAAAAACCCCCCAAAAAACAAAACAAAACAAAACAAAACAAAAAGGCATTACAGTGTGCCCGGGGCAGTGAGGGCTCCACACCTCCACGGCAGCCCTGCGGCATGGTGTGGAGAATTGTACCTTAATTGCAACTCTCTCAGAGACCCGCTCCCCTCCCACCACACCAGGCTCCCACCCTGGGATGCTGCCCCCACCTGCAAAGGGGCTGTGGGGACCCCTGTGCCTTCAGCTGTGGGTCTGACAGGCCATGCCCTCTGCCTCTGGCCTGCCCATGGAAGGGCCCTGGAGCCGACAAAGGCATCTCTCCGGATATTTTCAGCTTGACCAGGGCTGACTCAAAGGACTCCCATCTCCCTGCCCAGCCCCAGAGACAGCAGGAGGAGACACACAGGGTGGCGCCCACCCTGTCTCAGCAACCCCCTGCACTCGCAGCCATGAGTGGGCAAGTGCAGGGTCCCACAGCACCCCTGCTGCAGCCAGAGCCCCCAGGCAGGGACAGCCCCTCAGTGCCACCTGCCAAGCCCCTGCCCCACAGGGCAGTGGGACATGGACTATGGGATCTCCGTCAGGGAGCTGGGCGCAAGTCTGGCAGAGAGAATGGAGCACACAACCCTCTCCCTCAAACTTCAGGGCTGCTCTGCCTGCCCTGGGCTCCCTTACACATGCAGACAGACACACAAACCTCCCGCACACACACTCTTACACACATTCAGACCCCTCCCACTAGGGCAGTCCCTCCCACCCTGGCCACCCCCCATGGCAGCACTTGCTGCAACCCCACCTTGGGACATGCCAGGGGGGCCCCATGGGCAGCCCAGACTCCCATCTCACCCCAAAACCTCCCTCCAAGGCTGCTGGGGTGAACTGGTTAGCACAAATACCCTCCCCCAGCACCTCCCATCTTCTCCTTGGAAGAAGCCTTGGAAGGGTTTATTTTTTTTCTTTTTTCTTTTTTTTTTTAAACCAAAACAAAACCCCAAAATTATTATTTTTCTCATCGTTTCCCCTAACATCAATGGAGGCACCTGCTCTAGTGATAACACATTGAAAGAACAGTATCGTACACACTGTCTACAGCGCGGAAATGTACAAGCACGAGGTACACGAACCCAGGGGGGGGAGTGGGGACAACAGCACACAAGATTTACATTGAGGAGGGAGGCGGGGGGCTGATCCCCCTGACCCCTGGAGGGATTAGAAAGGAAGTCTGCAAAGTCTCTCCTTGGTTTGAAGCTCTCCGAACTGGATATAAAATGAGACTTCCAAGAGAAGAAGCCTGTACAAAAGTCAGGACAGGGTGAGAGGGTTCAGGACAGGGAGGGGGGAACTGGCAAGGGGGCTGAGGGGGGCTTTTCCCATTTTTTTTCTTTCTTTTTTTTTTTAAACTTACAATTTTAATAATATTATTTTTTTTTCTTAAAAAAAGACAAAAGTAGGAGGTACCAGGAGCCAGGGTTTGCAAAGGGGCCCCAGGCAGACTCACGCAGGGTGGAGGGAACACAGGGGCTGCAGGCAGTGAGCAAGGGCACTGGCTGCTCCAGCAGAGCTGCAGGTCCTCCGTGTCCCTCCAGGCCCCCCGCCACACACTTCCTATATACAGAGTGCCCCCATGGCCATGCTGCGCTTTCGCTCTGGGGAGCGAGGGGAACGGGAGGGTGCAGGAGAGCGGGGAAATACGATGGGGCCCTATCCTCAACACCACCCCAGCGATGCAGGATCTGACGCCAGCCGGAGGAGGTTCTGCGGCAGAACCCGAGGCATAAGGACGGGTTTCTCTCACTGACCCCCCCGCCACTCAGCCCGAGGCTGGACCGGGGATGTGCAACCCTGCTGCAGGTGGCTGCTCAGCAAACACCAGCCATAGGACCCGGGCAGGAGGAGGGTCTCAGGGCTGTGCCAAACCCCAACACGTGGCATCTGGTAATGCCAGCTGCTGCTAACACCTCCCTCCTAATTCCCCCCACTCAGCAGGGAGGGGTGGGGCACATCGGGGCGGGGATGAGAAGCTCTCTGGGCAAGAAGCAGGGAGGAAGAGAGAGGGGGAATAACGAAGCTATGGCCCCGGAAACCCACCCCTGCCCTGGGGTCCGTTGCGGAGGCAGGCGTGGGGGTGCGGGGAGGCGGCGGGGGGAGAGGGCTGGGGGCTGCCTGCCTGGCACGCGCCCCAGGCCGTGCACCCCATCATCTGCGCGGCGCCGGTGTGCCCCCGGGACCTCACCGCTTCCCAGTCACTCTGTTGCAAATGTACAGGTAGATTGGTTGGGACTGAGTCCACGGGGCGGCGGGGGGGCCGTTACTGCGACGCCTGTGACGTGGGGTTCTCTGACTTGCTCTCCTGGCTGGAGGGTGGTTTGCTGTTCCAGGGGCTGTTGGCCCCCAGCGCCGGCGAGTTGTTGAAGCTGTCCTCGTCGTCGATGCCGTTGGCGGCGTCAAACTGCGTGTTCTCCAGCCGGGTGATGAGCCGCTCGTCCTCGTCCCCAAACTCCCCCCCCATCAGCGTGGGCTCGCCTACCACCATCACATCCTGAAAGGGGAGACGGTCCCGAAACATAATCGAGGTGGGGGGAGCCTGGGCCGCCAATCTCACCCTCAACACTGCAGCCCCTTTGCCCAGCTGCAGGGCCACTTGCTCATCTCCACCACATGTCCCAAGCTCGGGCACTGTGTGGAACAACACATCCTCACTCCCTTGCAGGAGCACAAAGGAGCTAAGGAAGGCAGCTGGGACACCCATTCCTTCTTCTTCCCATCACATGGAAAGAGCTGGGGGTGCTTGGACAGGCAGTCCCTCGGGGTCTCCCCCTAGCAACTCCCAGAGGCTGGGGCAGAGCACCCTCCCCTCCACCCCCAGGGAGGAAGAGAGAATGGAAACGGGATGCTTACAGGTACCTGACTGGACAGGGCAAAGGTGCTGGCTGGGCTCTTCTTCTTGCTGTTGCTGTTGTTGGTGTTTCCCCCACCGGAGCTCATGGTGCTGCCCCCCGACATCTTCCTTTTCCGGCGCTTGCTGGGCTGCTGCCGTGCTGGCTCCGCTGGTGGAGGATGGAGACATACATGGTCAGTCCCAAACCCTTTTCTGCAAACCCCACCTCTGCAAAGACCACTTCTCCCCTCCAGGCAGCATCACCACCCTACTCGCCGGTGCAGGGGACAGGAGAGGCAGCGGGAAAATTTCCATCCCTGCTTTGCTTTCCACAAACAGCTGGCAGCCCCCAGGCAGGGAGCACTGGCTGCCTGCAGCCCTGCTCTGCCCCAGTAGGAAGGCAGAAGGAAGCCAGCTGCTTGTCTCACCACCCCAACCTCACAAAACGAGGCCAAGAACAGCTCTGGGGCTGGGAGAAGTCTGTGCTGAGGGCAGGGCCCAAGCAGGCAGCCCCAGAGACCCAAAGGCAGCACAGCAGGCAGTGTGAAACTCACCAGGCGGAGCAACCATCCGCTGCCACTTCTGGAAGAGGCAAGTTTTGAGGCAGTCCCGAGGACTGAGGCTGTAGGTCTTGTGTCGTGACATGAGCTCCTGCATTGGTTCTAGGATTACACAGAGCTGCAGGGAGCAGACAGACATGGATTTAGATCGCAATGCTCCGAGCCCCAGCAAAACCCCTCTGTTAGGCAGCCGTCTGCACTGCACCAACCCAAGCCACGCTGGGAGCTTGTGGGACACGGCAGACCCGCTGCCCCACGGTTCTCTGCAGCACCCCTGCAAGACCCCTTTTTCAAAGTCTGCCTCGCTGTCTCCCCACACCCCAGGGCAGCCAAGAGCTGCATCCCCTCCTCTTCTGGCATGCTTACTCGGAGGTAGTTGAGTGTGGAGTTTGAGAGCCCACAGCGTGTGATGTTCTTGGACAACTGGTCCAGCATCTGGGGATCCTGTGCCTAGGAGCAAGAGGGACAGATGGCTCAGCTGCATCCTGTGCCCTGATCTGTGACTGGGGGGACTGGGTTGAGGTCCCCCCAACCTGCACAGCAGCTGGAGTAGCTCAGCAGTGTCAGTCGTGCCTGGGGGAGCTCCTGGAGCTGTACTCACATGCATGGCAAGGATGCTGCGAGGGATGAGCTCTCGATGCTGGCGGATGCTGAAATGCCACGTCTTTATCCTCATCATGTCATCAAACATGAACTCCAGGTAGAGCCGCCCCTCCACACATACCTGGACATGGCATAGGGTCAGGCACAGGCTGCTCCAGCCTCCCCCAGCCCAGATCCCCTGAGTAGCCCTTGCTGCACACTGGACACCCTCCCAGTGGCTTGCCTCTGCCTCCCAGGAGACTCAACACAAGCCAAACCCATGAGCCCTGTGGGACCACAGCCACCACGGGGGCACACCAAAGCAAGACGTGAGGGGCAGCAGAAGCTGTAGGCACAGCCAGTACCTGGGTGAACATGGGCTTGCCGTGCTGGGTGACCATGGTGCACTGGTCACAGTCCAGCGAAACGAAGTTGTTGTGGAAGGACTCCTTGGGGTGCTTGAGCACGTAGTAGAGCTCTGTGGCCCCCCCCTCAAAGATGCTGCGGAAGTAACGGGGAATCAAAGTCCGGCCGATCGCTGGAGCAGAAGGAGGAAAACAAGGTCAGTAAACCTGGCTCACCCAGATGTGCCTTGGGACATACATGAAGAGGTTCCTCCTGTCCCTGCTGGCTGAAGACCGCTGACCTCCAACACCCTGCCCACATCCCCCTGAGCACACAACTCTCTCCTGCCGGAGGGCAATGCCCTGACGAAGGAGGGCTCAGGCTGGTACTCACTGTATCTCTTTGGTCCATCCTCCAAGCAGAAAGTGATTGTTAGCATGGCGTCATCCTCAAAGAACTCCGTGGTGAAGGCGTCCCACCACAGATTGTCACATTCCTGAGGATGGCGGAGAGATACTTAGTTTATGGGGAGGAGAGAGAGACAGACAGACAGCCACTGGCTGCCAGGCACAGTAGCCATGCGCTCAGTCCATGGGGGCTGCGCTCCAATATGAGTGCTTGCAGATGGGACTAGTAAGTCCTTATGGGACAAGGTGCTTGAGGATCTCCACAGTGGGACAGCACCCTGCAGCCAAGGGGATTTCTCCTAGAGCCAAGGCAGCTTATAACAGCAGGCAGCACAGAGGACCCCACCCTCAAAACACACACACGGAAGCATCCTCTAACCCCTGTCTGCCCCTTGCTGCCCCAGCTCCCTACCTCTGTCCAGTTCTGCAGCCGCTTGTTGAGCTCAAATATCCTGTAGTCAGTCTGGTTCCCGTACGGCGTGTGCCTCCTGCCCAGAGAGCACAGGAACCCATCAGAGGGGAAGGCAGCCACAGGGTGGGGAGGGGTCCTGAGCCCATGGTTGGCAGAGTCCAAGCAATCCCCCCACAAGTCCCAGTCAGCAGTGTGCTGGCCCTGCTCAGGCACACCCACCACGGGCACAAGTTCCCCTTCCTGCAGGATTCCCATCAGCCCCCCATGCTTACCCGATTCCAGGCTCCAGGTACGTTGGTGGGTACATAGGAGTAGGTCTAGGGGTGGAAAGAGATGCAGGCAGATCAGTCTTAGTGGGGATTTCCCACCACAGCTCCCCCTTCCCCGGTTACAGCAGCAGGTGATCAGGCTCGCTGGAGGCAAGACCCCCACACACGGTGCGGGCTGCACCCTGGCTACCAACATGTGACAGCCCCATGGGCATCCTGTACCCCAAAAATGGGCTCTGATCTCACATCACTGGCTACTTCACCCCTGGGACCTGGCCCACTGCTTGCTGGCGATGTGCCCAACTCCTCTGCAACTAGGACTGGTGCCAGGCAGGAGAGATTGGAGAAGGGGCTGCTTTGGGAGAAGCTGGGAGTGCTCCCTGTCCAGAGTCATCCCAAGGGCTTGGTCTGGAAAAGGGCTTGGCCCTAGAGAGCTCAGGACCTAGGGGCTTTCTTCATTCCAAATATCATTCTTGTACAACCCAGTACCACCTGTGCCTGCTCTGACCCCTTCTCTACCCTTGTGCTAACTGAATTCCAGCACCCCACTTTCTGCATGCTGCTGGGAAGCATAACAGAGACCCTGGGGTGCAGACTGCAACCTTGCAGACCCCTCCCAGGACACCAGCTCACCCCACATCTCGATCCAGCATGGTGCCCGGGTGGAAAGGGGGGAAGGCGTTGCCGTTCGGGGGCTCCTTTGGCGAGTACAGCTTGAATGACTTAGAGGAGCAGCCTGTAAAGAGAAGGGACACAGGTCAGTGGGGGCACCCTGTGAGGAGATGCATCCTGCTGCTGCTGCTGCTGTGAGGAGGAAGAAGGATGAAGGACCAGCCAAGACCCTGTTACCACAGTCACATCCCTCCTCTGCTCTCCCCAGTGTCAGCCCAGCCCTTTCACTCCACACACAGCTCCAGGCCTCCCCTTTGCAGGATGGGACTCACAGGGTCAGGGCTGAACTCAGGATTAGCAGCCAGAAGAGCCCAGCCCCATGAGAAGGTTCCCCACAGGTGCCCAGGGTTTGTCAGTTCTCAGTTGGCTGGGCTCTGGGGATGTGCCCAAGGGGGACAAGTCCAGCTCATTAGCCAGAGTGGGGGATAGCTGGACCCTATCCTCTCCATAGCCCTCCTCCCGCGCTGCTCCTAATCCCACCAACCGACCCGGGAACCACACGGGATCTTTTCGCTGACCTTTCCATCGTCATGGTGACGGGTGAATAATCACCCAGAGGGACGGATGGCAGGTCCCCAGGCAGCCACCATCTGCCGCTCAGGCAGACCAGTGGCCACCCAGCTCCAGGCGGACAGAGAGATTCCACACGCCAGCCCCCAGCTGTGATCAAAACATCCCAAAGCCTCATGCCCACTGCAGTACCAGGATGAAGGACAAGAAGCCCACAGTGGGCCGTGGGGTGTGATGGGGTCTACAATAGAGCACACAATGTGTGCAAACCAGCAACATCCCTGAAAGCAACCAGGAGACAACCCCCCCCGGCCTGCCAATGGGAGACAGGGATGGATGCCTGTCGAATCCAGCCATGCCGGGCACAGCCAGACCCATCCAGGCTCCCAAGGGGAAGCAGGGGGCTCCCACACTCACTAGCCCTCTCCCACAGCAGGGGCAGGTTCCCAGGAGCTGCAGCTGCCAGCACCCCTCCCGAGGCCTGCGGGAGCCCCGGCACACCCCGCGGGTGGCAGGACCCAGCATGCTGTGCCCGGGCGCTGCCGAGGCACGCGGCTCCCTCCCGGCAGGCAGGCGGGCAGACAGGCTGACCTGGATGGGGTGCAGCGGCGGGCGAGCTGCCAGGCAGCTCTGGCTCCACCGGCTCAGCCGGCCTCGCTGCGCACGGGCACGTCTCCCCCCGCCCCGCTGCAGGCAGGGGCCCCGAAGCCGGCCACATCGGGGCCAAGGCGGGATCCCCATCGGCTGCCCGCCTGCACACAGCCCTGGGACGGGCACTTCCCAACGCCCACAAACTGCCAGGATTGCCAGCCAGTACTGGAGAAAGCAAGCCCAGCAGTGGAGGGAAGTGTTCCCGAGGCACCAGGCACGCTGCTGCCCATCTGGGCTCTGACGCACAGCTAGGCTGTGGGGAACAGTGCAGGGACAGGATCGGAGCAGCAGTTCAATTGTGTCGGATACAGGAGGGGAGCAAAAAGCACCAAGGTCAAGGAAAGCGATGCCATCAGCACCAGGACCCGAGATGTCCAGCTTGTTGCAAGCCATTAGCCAACACGGAAGAATGACCAGGGCATCACCTTCACCCCTGTAAAGCCTCCCGGGACCCCAAGTCAGCAGTCACAGGGATTGCATACACTGCTGAGCAAGCAAGGGCTGGTCAAAAATAGAGGGGGTCACCTCCTCGGCATTAAATCCAACTTGCAACAGGGGAAATCTGTGTTTTACTCCTTGATTCTTGTTTTCTTGGAGCCTTTTCACCATGTTTCCGTGCAGCAGCTGAATCCAGCTTCTCTCCAGCACCCACCAGGATGCACCAGTCCCATAGGGCTGGAGCCAGCCCAGCCACTCAGACATGGCTCACAGCTCCAGCTCCTGCCCGCCTGCAGTGAGGATAAGTGGGGCACGGCACAATTTCTCATACAGCTGCTAACAACATTGGCCCCTTGCTCTTACCTAATGTTTTCAAAGATAAAAAAAATTTTAAAAGGGAGGTCGATGCTGGTCAGTCGGTGCTGTGAGGGAATTTTTGCTTTCTGCTTTATCCACCTCAACTTGTACCTAATGGAAATGATAATTCAACCCAAACTGTACTGGAAACAGAGCACTTCCATTTCCTCTGCACTTTCAGCAAACAACACAACGTTGAAGGTACTCGATGCTTAGGAAACTTCCCAAAAGTGTGTCTTCTGTTGAAAACAAACTGATTCATTAGGCAGAGACAGCACTGGCTGGAGAACTGCTTGTTTCTGGTCACCCTGTCCATGGGGAGGAGAAAAAAATTGGACCCAGCACGTCTCATCCTTCAATTCTTTGTTTTTATTCACTGATGAGAGATGGGAGGGTTAAGTCCCCAAGGCTTCTTGCTGTTCTCAGTCCCCATCTTTTTTCTCAGGGAGCAGAAAGGTCTCCTGGGGTGGGGAGACCAGGGAGACATATCACTCTCCATTCATTTGGCTTCTCCTGCTCCTCCCTAGCTCCCTGCTCCTGGAGGTGGGACAGTAGATAAGCCAGGTCACCACTCCTACCCAAGCATCCATTTCCATCCTGGGCCTTCTCTAGCAGGTTAATATGGACATGACCTGCTTTTGGAGCTCCACTGAGTGACCTATCTCAGGATCTAGAGGAAAGGAAAGGAGTCTGTGACTGGCCTCAGTAACACTGGCATCCTGACCAAGTGTTATTTTTAATGCAGTGTAAAATATGTAATTGGATTCAGTGGTTTAAAACAACGCTAGCAATAGCCTTAGGATTTGATATAGGCTGTCCAAATTCTACATTTACTGTACACACTTTACATGAAATAACATAAATACTTTAAAGCAGCAGCAAACTAACTTTTACTCACGCAAGGGTCACGCTGCCTGGTCTGGGAGATCCCTCCATCACCACCTCTCCCCTTCATGCTGCTCCAGCTGCACGTAAGCCCTGTCCAGCTGGATGAAGTGACCCAGAGCTCCACGATGTGGCCCTTCCCAAGTCAAGCCCAGTGCTTGGCCCCAGCTGGTGTTTCCACATGACCCTGCTCTGCCTCCTGCTTTGCGCACAGAGGATCTGGGCAGGCTTGGTGCAAACAGGGATGCTGCCCGGTGGCTGAGCATGTGATGCCCCTGTGGACCCTGAGCCAACAGGAGATGCTTCCAATAGCTATCCTCTGGTGCTAGCCCAGCACTGCAAAAACATTCAGCAAGGGGAAAAAATCAGGCTGATGCTGCAGCTGGTGAGCTACTGGTCCAGGCAGGTCTGGGCAAACAGCACAGTGCCTGCCAGGTGGGCAGCCTCACAGCTCCTCCTCAGCACAGAGGTGCAGGAGAAGGGAACCCCGTGAAGGGATGTCCTGCCTCAGCATCCTCTGACAAGGCCAGGTCCTCAGCCGTGGGCAGGATGGAAGCCACAAAAGCTTGGGCAAGTAAACAGCTCCAGGAAGGCAGGCACCCAGGGAAGGGAAGGCAGGTGCTCTACCCATGACTCACGTACAGCCCAGCACTGCCCAACCCTCCACATGTCTTCTCCTCTGTGTTCCCTCCCTGTGAGCTACCAGCCCCATGGGGAAAGCTCTTCTAGTGCATTTTCCGGTGGGTTTGCTAGAGCAGGAATGACTCAAACCCTACCCAAGCCCCCAGAGCTGGGGAACTTTGGGATTCCTAAAGCACCAAAAGCACAGTGGGCACTTTGCAGAGCCAACATAGACAGGAGACAGCAGGACACAGTGAGCCGAGACCAGCACCAGCTGCCTGCCTGGGCAGGGGACGTGCAGAACAGGAAGAAAAGCCCCTGCTTGAACTCTTTTCACTTCAGCTTGCCTGTAAAGAGCAAAGAACTGCTGAGGACAAAGGCAAAGCAGCGTCAACATCTCACTCCTACACCTGTGGCCATTGGTAGGAATCAGTGCCCCGCCATCCCAGAGAGAAGCCAACTCCAGCTGGGCAGCCAGTGCTGCTCCGTGCAAGCAGCAAAGCTCAGCAACAAGGCAGAGGCTAAAAACGTAAATGATAAAAATAAATGAAGAAGCAGGGCTTGAAAGGGGCCACAGGGTTACAGCTCAGCCAGGGAGCATCCTGCTCCTCCCAGCAGCCCAGGGAAGAAGAGAGGCCAGCCTTCACTAAAGGCAGCCAATGCTTCCCAGCATGCTCTGTGCCTGCTTCCTGGCTGCCTAACGAGGCTTTAAAGTGTAAATAGCGGCATTGTTTCACAGGGCTGCCTCGCTGGGGTGTGGGAGCGGTGATAGCGGCAAGAAGTACATCTTCCCAGCCCAGTCCCACTGGCATGGCTGGTGGGAGGGTGCTATCCAGGAGGCTGCTATCTGGGGCTGGGTGCAGGGCAACAACTCAAATAATTCACGTGGTTCTACCCAGTGACAGTGCCTGGTGTCCAGGAAGTTGGCAAAGCTGTGAGGCAAACATGGAGAAGTATTCAGAGTGACTGGGACAGGCAGAGGCACATGGAGCAGTCCCTGGTCTGCCCCCACAAGCCTGCCTTCACCTCTTCTTTCTCCTCTTCTCTAGAAGAGAGGGAATGGAGCAAAGCCAATTGCAAACCCTGATGTTGTTATTAAACACACAGGAACCCAGGCAGCACACACAGAGGCATGACCTGAGACATTATCAGCGACAATCTCAAACTGCAGCAAGCCCGTTTGCTTTGAAAATGCAGAACTGATGCAGCTGAAGCTCCCAGGAGGCCGGGCTGTGTAGGGAAGACAAGATGCCACTTTTGGAGAAGACCATGTGCCATGGACTCAGCAGCATCCAGTCTGAACCCAGCCAGCACATCGCCTGGCCCTGACCCGTACAGAGGCAAAACCTGCATCGCCACCTGCCCTGCTGTGTGCAGGGATTACCCTCTCACTTTTCCCAAGCTACATATCTGAGTCAGCCATGGAGCTTATCTGGACCACAAGCTGCTTCCCTGCCTGTACCACGTGGCTGTGCACAGTGTCCCGGCTCCAGGTCACATCCTGCAGTGTTAGTGCAAAAGTCCCCCACGGCAGCACACAAAGCACCTGGACCCAAGGGTGCTCCTCTCTATAGGCTGCCTCACAAACTCAGGGGGACAGCCAGAGAAGGGATAATTACTTGCAGCTAGTTATTACAAAGTGACAATCTTGACGCAGGCTGCGAGGCAGCGCTGGCCAGGATGTGGATTTACAGGTCAAGGCCCAGAGTAGTCCCACAGCCCCAGCTCTGCTGGAGTCCCCGGTCTCCTAGGAAGGCATCCTGCAGAGCTGGGTACTCAGCTGAGGCCCTGGGGGACCACACTGCCCTGCAGCACGCTAAGGATGGCAGCAGTCTCCCCTTTCCCATTTTGTCCCTCAGATGATTCAGACACGTAGATGGGGAATTCTCCAGGAGGGAAAAAGGGAGAAGAGCACGCCCTGCCAATTGCAAAACAGCCAGAAAATTGAATCACGTCCAAGGCTGCGAGCCCCAGATGCAATCCCACAGATAACCCAGTTTCAGCTCCTCTACTATCAACTTACCACGAGGCAGTCATTTCCTGCAACTCTCAGGGAAATATCCCACTGTCCCTAATTACTCCTTTCAGTTCACTGTCTCAAAGACGATCCATAATCAAACACTGCCGGTTTCAGCCTCAGGAACGCACCTTTCACATTTCTAGCCACTTTCCCTCTCACCCAGACCCATGCACCCTGGGGCCCTGCCATCATGCAGTGACTGGGCTCTCATCCCTCAGCGTGCAGTCAGCACAGGCGCACAAACGAACAACATGGTGTGGGAGCCACGGGGCTGGAAAAAAACCCTGTCGGCATCCCGTGAATAAAAGCCTCCAGACAAACTAGGGTTTTCATCATGCAAGGTTTTCTAGGCTCTGCAGCAGCACAGAAAAATTCAGTCAAAGGCAACCGTGCCGATGGCCTCACAGAACATCCTTGCTCCTGCCTCCTTGCCCACCACGCACGTGGTGGAGTAAAATACACAGCTCTACAAGGGATTCTGGGCTTGTTGCTCGGCACAGCCCTCCACAGGGACAGAATCTGCCCCAGAGAGCTGGAGCCAAGAGCCACAGCAGGGAAGTGGCAGCAAGAGGCTGAGGTCTGCCCTATGCCAACAGAGGGGGCTTCATACTGATCCCTCAGACCCGCAAGACTGCCAAGTGCTGCTGCCTCGGAGCGCAGGAGGCTGTCAGCCCCCACGTGGCACATGGAGATTTGCGATCCCGGGATGCAACACTCCACCTCACTCCCCGCCGCTGCCATCGGCGCCGAACGCTGCACGCTGGGACGCGTAGTCTCCGGAGACAGCAGCCCCGCCACCAGACAGCCGCCTTGCTCCATGTTGCCTCCTAGGTGGAGCCCCACAGCCCTGGCAGCCGGCCAGGCGCCCGCTCTGGAGGGGGTAAAAAAGCTGGATAACTCCTGCCGTGAGGATCCAACTGGCCATGCTGGGGTGGCTTGAGCCTGGGGGCAAACCATGACGCTGGGGTTGTAGTGGCTGTCCCAAAGTCTGTATCACTCACAGATGCCCAGGGAGGGAAGGCACAGTGAGAGTACGGTGGGAACCTGCCCAGTGCAGCTCACAAAACACCTCCATTGCCTCTTCAAGCTGCCAGGGCAAGCCTGCCCCCCTGCTGAGGCTGAACTTTTCTCTCCTCAGGAGTGATGTGGGAGCGGCTGAGCGAGGGACTGGCCGGCTGCTGGCAGCGCTGGGGACAGAGCAAATGCTGTGGTTCCTGCACTTGCACCGCACCACTGCACTGGCAGCACATGCTGCCACTGGCATCAGGGCTTTGGACAACCAGTGCAGGATGGGGCCAAAACCCCAGGGAGCAAAAGGACAGGGTCTGGTCAAGCACACCTTCTTGCTGCTCCTGAGGCACGAGCAGCCCAGTCCCAGCACCGCAACTCTGTAGAAACTATCTTTACCATCGCAGCACAGCCCCGGGGAAACCCTCTCACCCAAGCAACCCTAGTTACAACTCCACCCGAAACAACAACAACCCATGGGGCAGCAAACCTCATCGCAGCTAGCATCACAACCCACAAACACACACGCACACGGAGCAAACAACAGCAGGAGCATTCTGTACTCGGGTCACTGAGAAGACAGGAGGTTTCCAAGAGAAAGGACCAGGAGAAGTGCTGTCCAGCTCTGCCACCACACAGGACCTGGAGTTTGTATTGTTTATGCAGACCTCAAGCTCATGCCAGTGCAGAGCTGCAAGCATGCAGAAGACTGGCACACTGAGAGAGACCACAGGGGTTGCTGCCACCCTGACAGCCATGGGACAGGGAAGGAGCCCTGGGCCCGGCTGGTCCACATCACCCTCTGTTCCAGCATACCGATGGGCTGGGCAAGCTCGGGGACGCCAGGTATCACTGCTCTTTGAAAAGAAGCTGAAAGAGACTCCAGGTTCCTAGACCAGAGCACCTTTGCTCCAAGCGAACTTCTGGGGCTTTTCACTGTCTTTTTTCTATTTCACATGGATTGTGACCTGCTGCCGGTGAGGGGAAAAGTCTCCATCAAAAGACACCAAAACCTTTGTATCACCAAACTTTCAAGCACCAGCCTGTCCCCCTTAGATCACAACTTTTTCTCTCTGAAGTAACAAAACCTGCATGTTGTTCTGCTCAGCGCTTCTCTCCTCAGTCTTTAAGCGTTGCTCAGATCACAGACCTGGGATTTCTACAAAAATCAGGAGCAGAAAGATCACGTTCAGTTCTACTTCAGTGAAAACTACAATTCCCCACAACGAGAACACTCCAAAACCTGAGGCTTTAAAAAGGAACATGGACACTGATGTTTACCCATACTTAGAAACAGTAGGACCAGATACCTGACGAGCACTGGAGGAGTCGCTGCAAAACTGCTTGGACAAGGTGCTATTGAAAGCAGGCAGAGAACCACTGGGAAGACCCTGGGAAGGGGTGTTTGCTCCCACACCTGTCTGGCCCACTGGGCACTCTCAAGCAGGCTCAGACTCCGCTGGTGAGAAGGAGGCAGGTGAGGGTTTGCAGCGCGGGATGGGTGCATGCTCCGTGCCCCAGAAGGTGACTCCCTATGGGACACCCCCCCTGCCTTGGAGCTTTTTGCTCACACCTCACCCCAGGATGGGCTGACACCTCCAGTTTGGGCTCCTGCTACAGCACTGGCTTAGGTAGAGGCAGGTTCCTGCCATGGTGCCTGGCCTCTGCCAGCCAGGGCTGCAGCGAGGTGATCGGGGGCTGCCCAAGCCAAGGGAACCCCAATAGTGCCACCCCTGGGTGCTTATTGCCCATCCCAGGTGGGCTGGCAGAGACCACTGGACGTCAGCACCCAGGCAGACACCCGAGATCAGGGTAGCCTACCACAGCAACTCTGCCGAGGGGGCTCCAGGGAAACACCCTCCCGGTGAAGACACCCCTCCACAGTGCTGGCATGCATGCCGATTCCTAAGCCGGAGCTGCTGAGTTTTCCCCATTCCCAAAGATGCTGCTCCCACCCCTAGCCTGGCCCCTTGGCCTCCAGCTCTGGCTGCCCCGGGCTGAGCCAATGCTTTGTCTGCCAGGGAGGATGAGCCCCCTGTGCCCATGGCCCGCTGAGTCTGGCCCCCCCGGGAGGGTAGCTCCTGTGAGAAGGTGTGTGGCCCTCAGGCGTTTGCACCCCTTGGACCTTTTATTCCCTTTAAGGCACCCATGGGAGGTTGGCGGGACCCTCTGAGCTGCGAGCAAGGATGAAGTTGCAGCAGGCAGCGAGGTGAGGCGGGTGAGCAGCTCACAGAGCCAGGCACCATACCCGCAGCCCCCATGACAGCCCACGCAGGGGGACGCGGGAGGACGCGGGGCAGCTGTCAAGGGGCTCGGGCAGGGGAAAGAGCCGAGGGAAGAACAAAGGGAGCTGCGGGCTGGGATGGAGTAGGGCACGGTGGGGCATGGGGGCTGCCGGCAGCATCACACCGGGCTGGGGGGTGCCGCTCCTTAAGACAAGACCTAGTGGATGGAGAGGGGAGCCGGGCGGGGAGGGCATAGGCAAGCAGGGGGGGCACAGGCAGGGGAGTTGGTGGGGAGGGAACGAGCTGGGGGCCAAGGATGCACAGAGCAGCTGGGGAGGAGTGAGAGACCGGAGAGCTGGGTAAGGATGGAGAAGGGAGCCGGCGAGGGATAGAGAAACGGGACACGGGGAGAGCCGGGCGGGGGGAGCAGAGGGCGGGCAAGGGGCTGCCGCGGGGACCCCGGGCCGTACGGGGGCCGGGCGGAGAGCGGCGGCGCGGTGCGGCCGCGCACAACTTCGCAGGCGCGGGGCGGCGCGGGCGGGACCCCGGCCCTCACCTCCGCCGCCAGAGCGGGGCCGCCACCCGAGGGGGGCACCGGGAAACTTCCGCGGGGGAAGGGGGCGCGGGGGGCGGGGTGACTCACGGCGCGGCGGCGGGCGGGGGTCCGGCGGCGGCGCGGCGGCGGCGGGCGGGCGGCGCGGGGCCGCCGCGGGGCGGGGCGGGCGGGGCGCGGGCGGGGCGGGGGCGCTTCCTTTGTCTGCGCCGCGGCCGGGACCACAATGGCTGCGGCGGCGGCGGGGCCCGCTCCCCCCGCGCCGCGCCGCCCCGGGGCCCAAGGGCCGGGGTGGCGCCCGAAAGGGGTCCCTGAAGAGCGGCTCCCCCGCCCGCCCAGCGCCGGTACTGGCGGCCCCCGGAACGGGGGGATGCGGGAGCCGCGTCCCGCTGAGGAGCTCGGTACCAGCCGGGGCAAGGATTCTTTCCCCACCGCGAAAGTTTCAATAAAAAAACAGACCTCCTCCTTGGCTTAGTGTGGGGGTGTCTGAAGTTTATCGGGATTTTCTTTCTTTCCGAAACTTGTTTTCCTTTCCCCTAGTTCAGGGAGAGGAAAAAAATACGACCGGTTCATTTGGGAGGGGGGATGAAAAGTAAAATGTGCCCGTTTGCAATTGCCTTCAGACCCCACGGATCTCCTTTCCTTGACAAAACTCCAAGCTCTTCCAATTTGGAATTTTTACACAAAAATTTCTATTTTTGTAAAAAATTTTCATAATGAAAATCTCCATTATGAAAAATCCCATTTTTCCCATTCCCTTCCTGCCTCGCATCTGCCCCTTGCAGCTCCTGCCCTGGCAAGTCATACTGCCACAGACCTCTGCTGCCAGCCCAGCTGGCAAGCCCATGGGCAGCAGGGACATGAACCGGGATCCTCGAGTCCAGATTGTGTCCCCCAAAGCCCCAAGAGCCCCCAGCTCCGGGTGGTAGAGCAGGCTCAGCGCACACACACGCACATGCCGGTGCATCTCACCCTGCACACGTGGGCTGGTGTGCACCCCATGGGCTGGCATGCACTTGCATGTCTTCCCAAATGCCTCCCGGCACAGCCCTGGCCAGGTGTGCACCCACGCCTGGGGCACACACACCTTCCCACACCCCCTTGCTTGCAGGGCCAGGCCCGCACCTCATCCCCTCCCCAACAGCAGCCTTGGGGTAATGCAGGCACAACCGGTCAGGTCCTGCCAAGCACGTTTGCCCCCCTGACAGAGCAGACATGGCGGGTGCAAAACCTCAGCCACAAAGTTTTGGGGGTGTCCTCCGCTCTGTGCTTGTGTACCCCAGAGCCCTGCAGCTGAGGACTCGGGGGAGCCCCCTGCCCCACAACCATGTTGCTGGCTGGGACCAGCACCAAAGACAGACAGGCAACATCCCCCAACTCCTGACCCCCATGCCCCCTCAGCCAAGTGAGGATCCATCCCCATGCCAGTGCCCATCATACCATAATGATTTCCCCTTGCAGGCTACCCTGCAGTGAACACCACTTTCCATGGGCACATAGCTAAATAGAGGAAAAGTCAATGTAAACCCCAGACAAACAGAGAGAAAAACTCACTGTAAATCCAACAACCTCTGTGACACCCTACTCTGCTAAAGGTATGTGCAGCTGGAGATGCCCATGCTGTTGGTGCCCCAAGAACTGGGCATGGGGATGCTGTGAGTGCCCCAGCATGCTGCCACTCCACTGCCCATCCCCCTGTCAGCCCAAATTTGTGTGGCACCAGGTGAGACGGGGCTGCAGCACGCTGACCCCACCGTCCTTAGGCCAAAAAATTGCTCTGGCTGCAATGCCGGTGACAGCTCCAGGATGGCACACCCCTCCTGGCAAGACAGGTCAGTAAATACAGTCTGCCTGCACCCATTCCCACTCAAGGATGCACGAGGCACAGCCAGCCACCAGCACTCAACACCACACCACTACTGCAAAATACTGCAAAACAGTGAAAAAACAGGCATTTTGTCCCTGTACTGGAGACTCCTGGCACCAGTTCCATGGCCAGGGGGATCAGAGAAGAGCCCCCACTGCCCGGTCCGGTGCATCTACAGCAAACATGCCCTGAGCAATTTATCCTGGGGCTCAGCAGCCCTTCGGGACTGCTCACGTGTCCCTGCTCGGCTCTGACGACAGCGCTGGACTGGTCCACGTGGCTGCAGCAGCCCCAGCTGTTTATGGTTATAGCCGAGTTAATAATTAAATAGATGCTGGATGGAGAGCAGAAGGGCTGGGATGCAGCTGGGAAGCGTGTGTGGCAGTGACTGTGTGGGGGGAGCCCCTTGCTCACGATGTGCTCACGCCCGCAGTGCAGGGGGAGCAGAGGGTGACAGGTTTTTGCAATAGGGCCCTGCATCCCCCAGATCCCAGCTTCCACTCTTCCCTTAGCAAGGGCCCCATGCCTGCCTGGTCTCCCCAAAGTCCAGCCCTGATCCAACACCTGGTGCAGGTCTCAGGCAGGGAACCAGCAGCAGCTCAGGAGTAGGAGTGAGTACAGGGATACATCCCAGACAGGCAGATGGGAAGAGCCCAGCAGGGACTAGCATAGCCAAAGGATGCCCAGGTCTCTCTGATCCCTGTGGCTGCGGCTTGGTGTGCCTGCAGAGAGTGCATGAGGGACCCCAGGCAAGCAGGGCAGGAGGCAGGGCATGCTCACACCAACACCTGGCCGGGGCCCCAGCAGGCGCAGGCATAGAAGAGGGACACGGACGCGCGCTTGCATAAAAAATAATAATAAAAATCTGCTAGCTCTGCAAAGAGCACAGCCTGCACTGGGGGACGGACTGGCCTGGCACTTCCAAACCTCACGGACTTGCCCAAATAGCAGCCAGACCTGGGCGCTGTCGCACGCACGCAGATGCAGCCTGCAGCAGTGCAGCATGGCACACACCCCAGAGCCCCCTTTCAGGAACACAACAGCCATCCCCCCAAATCCTACCACCTTTCAAACAGAAATATGCATTGCTTCCCTGTTTCTCAAGAAGAGGCTTCTCTCCCCCCTAAAGCTATGCATGCCCAGATCAGGGGGGAGTTCTGGGGCAGAAGGGCCCCCTTTTTTGGCTATAGAAGGCACAGCTCCGTCTCTCCAGAAACAAGGTTTGGGGGAGGCTGGAAACGACATAGTGAGTCATGTCGGGCAGGCAGCAGATTCTGGGGACTCCTGGGATTAACCCTTCAAAACCAGAACCACTTCCAGATATCCAGATGCAGGAGGAAAGCCCAGGGGCTGGGTGGAAAGTTGGCTGCCAGGGCAGGGTGGGAGGTTACAGGGTCACATCTTGAGCATCCCACAGGGGATGAGGAAGATAACCTAAGTATGTGAGCCCCAGACAAGCAGCAACCAAGTGCTTGCATCACTGCCCATCCCCTCCAGAACAAGAAGAGAAAGATTACAGCAGGGTACAGGACCCAAAAGCACATGGCATCCAAAGCATATGGGATGTCCACCCGGGTTGGCCACATCACCGCTGGGCTGGCCACAGGCTCCAAGGGGAAGGTGCAGTAAGCTTTGGCAGGTCCTTCTAGCAAGAGGTTTCCCCATGGCACCAGCACCAGAGAAACATAACACAGTGTTCCTATGCTGTCCCTGAGACATCACAATACATGTCCTGCGAGAGCTCAGCCCCAGCACAGCCACCCGCAGCAGTGAGCCCCAGCTCCTCTGGCAGCAGCCTGGGGCCAGCCTGCCAGAGCCGCAGGGTTTTAAGGCTCCTCAGGAGGCTCCAGGTGGATTCTCTCATGTTACAAGAATGGTTCATTTTACAGCCCCTTTCCCGGCCTGGGATCTCACGGCAGGGAGGGGGTGACACACAGCATGGCTGCACAGCCCCAGCATCCTGCGCCTGCCCTCTGTCCCGCAAGAAGACCATCACCCGTCTTAAGGGGTAGGCAATGCTGCTTCCAAGGAAAATCACAACACAGTCCTCAACACTTAGTAATGCAGCTCCAGGGACTCCTGGTACCCACATGTCACCGTGCTCTCCCATGCTGGAAGCCCCTCTGGAAGAAAGTAGGGGACATCTCCTGGGGCCCGGCTTGCACATGGTTGAGTCGAAGCAGGTAACTCTTCACCAGCAGAGCCCATCCCCCCTGCCACCCCAAACATGGTGCTGCTGAACACTCTGGAGCAGCTCTCCGAATATAGCAGCATCAAATAGCTCCATCAATAATGCATCGCTTCTGCTTCCTCTCGCTGCTGTGTTTTCGTTGCTAACATGCGTGTCCTTCCTGTTAGTGGCTGCCTCCTCCCCACCAGCTAGGCCAAGCAGGGACACGGCCACCATGGGATGGGGATGGCAGCTCCCACAGCTCCAGGTCCAATTCCTGTCGGGATCAACACACAGCCCCATCCACTCCACTTGGGGACAGCCTGGGATTTTGGGGGGAAGACTTTTCCATGGTCCAAGCCTCCTGCCGCGCACGCACCGGCAGCAGGCAGGGTGCCTCGGCATGCCGTGGCTGCCCAGAGGATTTGGCAGGGGCACCGAGCTGGGAGGAGCATCAACGACATCTCCCCAGCCTCGGCGGAGAAATGCCCCTCTGCAAGGACTTTTGGCAGCCCAGCACTCCCCGTACCCAAAAGGCACACCCATTCCTGACTCCATGCACTGTTGCCCCACACCAGGGTCCTCCAGCAGCTCTGCACTGCTGTCCCCTGTGGGGAGAGAGCTCCCGCTGCCATGCTCCTGCCTGCTCCTGCCCGCAGGTGCCCCGGGCTCATCCTGGGCCAGTTGGAGCAGGCAGGTTGGGGCGCCTGGACCTGCCCCATGCCCGGCAGAGCTGCGTGCCTGCAATGCCACAAGCTGCCTTGGGCTCCCACCAATGGGGAGGCAGGAGTTGGGGTGGGCAAGAGCTGGCACCCAGTACCCTGCAGCTGCCCACAGTCAGCAGGGGCAAACCCTGCCCTCGAGGGGAGCCCCCCAGGCTGCACAGGGCCCCAGATAGAGGAAGATGCAAGCAGCAGAGCAGAGGTTGGAGCAACCGGCTGCTGCAGAACAGGGGTGGTGGGAGCTGCCGCCCCTCTAGGCTCATCAAATAGTATCCAAGCACTGCCAATGTCCCAGCCTGCCTCAGGCTGCAAGCACGATGTCCCATCTGCACCTGGGCTGCACTGCAGAAACCCCGCTGCATTCACAACACCAGCACCTCAGTGTGTAGTAGGGGGACAGAGGCTGCTGCTCCTGCAGAAAGCAGGGGCCCCACCCACCCCTTGCCTGCCACCCCCTCACCGTGGGGCCATCCTGGGCACAGACAGTGTCACCTTGGTAACTCTGGGACCTAACTGTTAGTTCCACAAAGCCAAGGGCAGAGCAAGACCCTGCAAAGTGGGGACAGGAGCTACGCCCCACAGGGCCCCCTAGGGAAGTGGCAGCAGAGGGGTGCAGGCAGGGCGTTATCGGCCACCCTGAAGGGAGGGTGGGGCAGGTCTGGGCAGGGGCCAGCGCCTGCCACGGGGGAGATTACACCCTGGGTTTAACGTTCGCCCCGATCCGAGACCTGCCTGGGAGGAAAGGGGGCAAGTTGCAACAAGGGGCCAGTCTGACAGTTCTTGACGGGTCCTGGTCCCCCACCAGCACACCCCTGCTCAAGGGAGACACCCCACACTGGTGCACAGCCCACTCTCCCGCACTCCCATGAGCTGCAGTGAACTTTCCCAAAATCTGCCAGTAGCACCCCTGCTGCATCCACCTCAACCCTGCCCAGCAGAGACCCCGAGAGAGGGGCAGACAGTGGCCACAACCCCCTCTCCAGGTGGGGCCTGGCAGCCCTGCCTGCTCCCCAGCACCCTCCCCCAGGCACCGGCAGGAAACCACAGCCGCAGCCTGCGGGCAGGCTGATAACGGTCACCCAGCCCCATCCTGTCTGCACCCACCGCCCGGGGAGCTGCCCCCATACCCGCTGCTCCCAGGCCCAGGGGTGCATCCACACCACACACAACGGTGGCCCCAAAGGCCCAGTGTCACCTCCCGTGGAGCCAGGGGCTCTCACAGGCTGTGCTGGTGGTGCAGCGTGTGCCCCAGGACGCACCAATGGTTGCTGAGCACGGGTATGCTCGTTCCACAGTGCTCCCAGCATGCTGCTGGCACATCACGCAGACCCATGCCTTGTGTGTACAATAAACATGCATATGGCTGGGCAACCCTATAGCTGAGCAGGAGCAGGAGAGGGTGGCATCAAATCGAGTGAGCTGACAGGCAAGGGAAGGACATGGGACACTTGTAGTGTTGTGGCTCCCACCCTGCCTGGGGGCATGCAGCTGCCTGGCCAGTGCATTCCTGGCCACAAGTCCTCCCTGCCCCGGGGGGTCCCATCCCACTGGGGCACTCACTCACTCCTCAAGGAGTAGCTTTCACAGCAGTTTGGGCTGAGCAGATAACATTTCTGGAATAAACTCGAGGCCCTGGGCAGACAAACAGTGCTGAGCCCATTGGTACAGAGCTAACCCATCCACCTTTGTCCAGGCAAATCTTGGGTGAGCTTGCACCAGCCCTAAGGAAAGCTGTGATGGCACAACCTCACATCAGCAACCAGATCCCTGAGAAATCACTTTGCTGAGCACCAGATAGCCACAACCCCATCCCGACTTTGTTGGAGTGTGCCAGGCACAGGCAGCCAGCACGGCACAGACAGCATCTACCATGTGGGCACTTTGCTGCAGAGGGGGACAGGGCTAACAGTGTGTTCCATCCAAACATCACCAGTAACACAAAGAGAGCCTGGACAGGAGCACACAGACGTGTACGATGAAGCCTTGGAACCCCCACTGCTCCTGCCCCCAGCAGGTCCAGGTGCACCCCAAGGTGCTAGGTAGTCTCAGGGGCATTTGGGAGGCAGAGCCAACACAGGTCAGGGCTGCCTGACCCCCCCGCCACGGCACTCAGCCCGCTCGCTGCTGTCCCTCTCCCAGCGCATCTGTCGCAGAAGGCATGTGGCACAGCTCGGCCTCGTGACGGTGGGGGACGCATGGCGCCAGCTTGGTAGAAGGGAGGGATACGGCAGTGGGCCGTGCCCTGGCCAGGCATGTCCATCCCGGGACCTGGAGGATGTGGGCTGGGAAGCTCTCCCTCCTGATGAGTGGTGCACAGGCTGGCTCCTTGCAAGGTATCCCAGGGAAGGCGCTGACCTTGGGAAAGTTGCTTCCCTGCCATGAAGCTGGAGCCAGCCCTGCAGGGAGGAAGAACAGCTCTGCTTCACTCTGCTCCCCTCCTCCCTCTCTGCACTGACACCGTCACTACAGGGGGAAAAATAATGATAATAATAAAAATAATTAAGAAAGAAAGTGCAGAGCATGCTGGGAGAGCGAGCAGTGCCCCCAGGGGTCAGGGCCCTGCTGAGGTCTGGATGCCGAGCCGTGCCCGGTGAGAAGGGCTGAGCAGAGCAGCCCAAGCCACAGCACCACCGGCACCAGCACTGAGCATCTGCCGCCCTGGCCTCCGCCACCTCCTCTCTGAGCCTGCCACACTCTCCCTGTTCACCTCTCCACATCTGGGGTGGGGGCCAAAATCCCCCCAGTCCTTCACTGGCCCCAGCAGCTCCTCACCATTCTCTGGCACAAGGACTGCGTCAGGTTTCCAGCTGCACAGCCTCCCTGTCCCAAAGCTCTTGGGGAGGGAGGAAAGGAGCAGGGAAACATCCCCAGAGGGGCGCGAGTAGAGGTGCACTGGGGCAGGATGCAACCCCAGGGATGGCAAGGAATAAGGAGCCCCTCTGAGAAGGCACAACTTCGAAGGGGGGCAGCCAACCCCCCCGCAGCAGCAGCTCCCAAGCAGGAAACTCCTCCAAGTTAATGCAGCCCTGAAGAGCAGCCTGGGCAGAGCGGTTCATTAAATGTTTCTGGCTGGCGGGAGGCCAGCGGCAGAGCTTGTTTTTTCTATATTCCGATAAACAGTCCGGGGAGGGGAAGGGGGAGGGGGCGCAGGCTCTGGATGTGCCACCCAGCCCCGGCGGGGGAGCGGGGGAAAGGCGGGGGGCACACGCACGTTGCACGCACCCGCATGTCCTCCCCGCCGCGGGGGAGTGGGCAGCAGCAGCAGCGTGGGGGGGGGCCACAGCACAGGAAGCCATCCACAGGGATGCTCCCAGGTGTGGGGTGACCCCATGGCCCCTCATCACCGCGCTGAGGGAGGACCCCCCTCTTTGCGCCCACCAACATGGCGATGACATTCCCGGTGGCACAGGGCCAGCTCCCGGGGGACGTGACAGGGCCCCACCGTTAGCTGTGGCTCGGCCTTTGCCCCGCCGAGGCGGGACCCCCGCCAAGGCTGGGGGTGTCAGGAGGAGTGTCATGCCCCCGGTGCGGGGTGCCTGCGGGGCGGGTGCTGTGGCTGCTCGGCCTGGCTCGCAGGGAGGTTCACGTGACTTTCTGCTTGAGGAAGCAGCGCTCTGGCAGCTTCCAGTGGGAGATGGAGGAGGAGGATGGGGGAAGGGGCCGCCTGCCTTCATGGAAACACGGCGGCAAGGCGCAGGCAGCACAGAGGCGGGGAGCTGCCACGCAGGGGCAACCCCTTCCCCACGCCAGGGATCCAGCTACAAACCCCTCAACAGAGGTGGCCCCAGGGGATGCACAGGGATCATGCACTGTCACAGCATCCCATTGCCCCCAGCAATCCCCCAGCACGGGGGTCCTGGCCTGGCAGAAGGCTCTCTCGGGACCACAGGGATGCTGTCACAGAAGCTGGGCTGAGGAGCATCCCCACTGTCCCTGCAGGGACCCCAAGTGCCAGTTGCCTAGGGAAATGGCAGAGTCCCTTCACCAGGGCCCCCTGGACTTGGCTCCCCCTGTCTGCTGCCAGGGGCCAAGGGGACCTGGTGCTGGAGAAGGCTCCAGCAGCCCCTTGGGACCCCTGCCCTGCCTTGTTCCTGGCATAATGACATCCTGCATGCAGCAGCAGCTGATGCAGCTGGGCCAGCTGCCTCAAACCTGCCCCCAAGTCCAGGCGTCCAGATAAGCATTCCTGTGGGAGCACCCTCCTGGGTGCTGAGACCTCAGCAACTCATCACACCTCCCATGTACTCCAGCAGCCTCAGCAGCCCACAGTCGGGAAGAAGCCTCTGAGCAGACACCCCACAATGGCCATGGTGACAGGGCATGCAGCACCCTTGCCACCAGCAGCATGGCCAAGCCCCTCCAGGGATACTGTGCCTCGTGCTCACATAGGGACCGGGTGCACCCCACAGAGCTCCAGTCACAGGGGCTACTTCGGGGTCACTCCTCACAGTGCCACCTGCATGCCTATCCAACACCCCTGCAGCACCCTGCCTGTGAGGTCCCAGCCGCGGGGCTGGGACCGGCACCCATGTGCTCTTGGGTCCTAGACCTCTTGGTCCAACAGATCTCAGGATCCATGCACAGCATTCATGCCAATGGGTTCCAGCCTCACAACCAGACCCCAGTGTCCATGCCCTAGGGACTCCAGCCTACAGCTGGACTGTAACAGCCCATACCATGGGGAACCCATTCCCATGGCTGGACCCAATGGCCACACCACAGTGCTGGGACTCCAGTGTCCACACTTTGCTGAGTCCCATAGCTGGTCCCCACTACCAGTGCCATGGAGACCCCAGCTCCACGGCCAAAGCTCAGCACCCACATGGAAGTGTCCCCTGTCTCACAGTCATCTCCCAGCAGCCATGCCCCAGAGACCCCAGCCCCAGGTCCGAGAACCAGTGCCATGAAAACCCCAACCCCACAGCCAGACTCCACCATCAATGGCATGGGGATCCCAGCCCCACGGCGAGATTCCAGCAGCAATACCATGGGAACCCCAGCACCAATGCCTCGGGGACCGCAGCCCTACGGCCAGACCCCAGCACCAATGCCATGGAGACCCCAGTCCCATAGCAGGACACCAGCACCAATGCAGTGGGGACCGCAGCCTCATAACCAGCCCCCATTCTTTGTGGAGCCAGACCCCAACACCGACACCACAGCGGCCCCCACCCCACAAGTGGTCCCAGTCCCCCATCCAGCCCCAGTGCCGCAGGGACCCCTGCCCCAGGGACAGCCCCCGCGCCGCGCCACTCACCAGGGCATGCACAGCCCACTGACATCTTCACATGCCTGGCCCGGCCGGGGGTCGCTGCGCGCTGCCCGGGCCGCGGGGGTCTCGCATGGGCGAGCGCCGCGGGCTCCGGCGCGGCGGGCGGCGGGCAGCGCCGCGGCCAGGGGCGGTTGCGCCGCGAGCCGGCGGAGCAGCAGCGGGGTGAGGCGCGGCGGGGGCGCTCGGGGCGGGGGCGCTCGGGGCGGGGGCCGCGGCGGCGGAGCGGGAGCGGCGGCGGCGGCGGGGGCGGCTGCGCCGGCGGCGGGCGGGCGAGGGCGCCTCTGCGCGTGCGCGGGGCGTCCCGTTCTCCCCCGCTTCCCCCAGCCCCCCGGCGAGCGCGTGCGTGCTGCGTGCGTGCGCACCGCCTCCCAACCCCCTGCGGGCTGCCCAGCGCGTGCGCCCCCGGCAGCCCCCGTGAGGGGTCGGGGGAGCGGTGTGAGAGGGGTCAATGCTGGGGGAGGGAAGGAAGGGGCAGAGGGGGAAGGGGTCCCTCCTCAGCTTTGAGGGCGCTGCCCCTGGCGTTTGGCAGCTTCGGAGGGGGAGCGCTGTTCCCAGACCCCCGAGGGTGGGTGAGGGTCCTCAGGGCTGGGGGGGCGGCGCGGGGCTGAGGCGGCTGTCCGCCCCCCCTCGCCCGTGGGGGAGGCCAGGGAGGTGCTCGCGGGGATTTCCACCCGGGGGGACGAGGAGACGCACCAGGCGCGCTCAGCATGGAACCGAGCTGGCGTGGGGCTGGTGCTTTTTGGTGCCTGGTCAGTCTCCCAGCCCAGGGCACCGCGGGGAGACAGCTCCGGGGCAGCTGTGGGTGGGAGGGAAGGGGCCAGGCAGGGCCGGGGGGCAGGAAGGAAGAAGGTTCGCAGCAGTGCTTGGCACAGCAGGACATGGTGGCTGGCGTTTGCTGCACCTTGTGCAGGGATGGCAGGAGCTGCCAGGCAGGAGGCCTGGAGCTGCTCGGGTCTATGCTGTACCCTGTGCTGGGCAGGGATGTGATGGCACCCCTGGAGAGGCCTGGGGCTGGAGAGACGCCAGGGCAGAAGGAGCAGAGTGCCATCTGGACAGGGTCTCCGTGGGTGCAGCCACCCCAAGTGGATCCCACCAGGGATCCTGCCCCAGCCGCACGTGGTTCTTGCAGGCCCCTGCACGACACCTGGGGGGACAGAGCCTGGCATGGCCCCTGAGGGCAGGTGCTTCTGCCCTGCAAAGAGGCAGCCCCAGCCCCATGGTGGGAGCAGCAGCCCGGGCTGACCAAACTCCCTGGTGGAGCCTGAGCCCCCTCTCCTCCGTGAAGAGCCAAACACCAGCCCATCCACTCTTGCCTGGGTGGGACTCACATTCCTGTTCGATGAGTGTCCTCCAAGCATCACAAGGGTTAGAGCTCTCTTGCAAGCTGTGCCCATTAGCTCCAAGCAAGCTGCCCACCCTGGGTGCTGCACAGGCTGAGCCCGGGTGGCCCCAGGCAGCATCAAGCTGTGCCTGGCCAGGGAGTGGTGACAACACAGTGAGGGGAGCCAGGGATGTAGTATGCGCATTTTCCTTTCTGCCTGTTGTTTGTTTTCCCTTGTAAACCAGCAGGAATGCCTGGTGTTGCTCTGTGCCTGGAGAGCATCCCTGCTGGGGGTTGTGCTGGAGAAGGGAGGTACCTGCACATGGGATTCCCTCTGGTCACACCGCAGGGACCCCATGTGCGGGGAATATGGTCCCTGGGCAGGTCCCACATCAGGCTAGGCTTGCTCTGTGAGAAATTGGCCTTGTGCCACAGAGTCCTGCCACACACAGGGACAGAGGGATTAGGCAGGTCACTGCATGCCCTGGATGTGCCCCAGGGATCAGACAGGGAGGGAGAGGAGGGTGCACAGCAGGAGGAGGAAGGCTATGGGGCTCCAAAGGGGAACATTGTTCCACATCCCTGTTGGCAGGTCCTTGGGTGCTTGGTCATGGATGGCCTCTCCTCAGGCCAGTGGAGAAAGAAACAGGCATTTCCAAAGTGACTTGTTCCTTGCTTTAAATGTGTTGTGCTCAGGAGCAGCAAAGTGTCCTCCAGAGGGGCAGCTCCTCCTTGGCCACAGAAAGCCTAGAGCATTTGCCCAGGCTCCCCTGATTCCTCCACACTGCCGGGGCAAGTGCTAGCCTGACGAACGTGTTACAACCAGCTCAGTCCCCTGTGCTCCAAGGGTGCACTCATGTCCCCCTGTGCCAACACGTGTTCTCCAGTGCTCACACCGACCCCAGCCCTGGAGGAGGACGCGGCTGCCTGGCTGCTGCATTTGGACAGAGAAGAGCGCCACTGAGAGGCTTGAACGTGCTATGGGGCTCATTGAGGAGGAGGTGGGCAGCTCCCCTGGATGAAAGCAGGGAGGAGCAACCCCTGTCAGGCAGGAGGTGATGTGAGATGAGGTGAAAGTCCCTTGTGGCACAGGTGTAAAGAAGGAGAGCAGCAGGATGAGGCTCTGTGTGTCAGACATAGGCCAGTTTAATGACCAGGCACACAAGGCTGAACAAAGGAGCTCTGTATCCTGTGGATCCCCAAGGGAATCTGGCCTGGGCAGGTCTGAGCCCCAGGGACTGACACAGAGGCCAGGACAGTTAGGTCCTGCCAGGCAAACCCTGCACTGCAGAGCTTCTGCCACATGTCTGTGCTGCACCTGTGGTGCTGTAAGCACATCCCTCAGCTCCACGAGATGATCCTGCCGTCTGGGAGCCAGAGGAAGAGCCACAGGAGGTGACATCCCCAAAGGGACTCTGGGCTTACTGAACAGAGGGTCCTGAACGGGCAGGCCCAGTGCTGTGCACACTGGCCTACCCTGCCCCTCCTGAGGAGCCGGGCTGGACCGCAGCTGTGTCCCATGCGCCGAGTTTGAGTCCCTCCCATACCTCACGTCCTCCAGGCGATTTTCTGTGTGCCACCTCTGCACAGCAGCACAAGCCAAGGCACAGGCAGTGCCTTGCTACCCGGTCCTGCTCCACAGCCGTGCCCGAAGGCTGCAGGTCAGCTCACGGTGCCCATCCCGCCTTTCACTCCCGATAGTTCTTTTTCATTCTCCCGTGCCCGCCACGCGTGCGTGTCACCCCCAGTAGTCCCTGGCGAGGTTGGCCCCAGCGGAGCACCGCTGGTTCTGCCGCACAGGCACCTCCGGCACGGGGCAAGCCCACAGCCGTGGGACGGCCCGCGGGCGGGAGCAGCACTGTCCCTGATTCCCGGCAGCCGCCCGGGATCGGCGGGGGCCCACGCGCCAGCCCTGCCCACGTGTGCGGCAGCGCCGCGGGAAAACGCGCGCCCGCCCCGCCCCCAAGGGGCGCCTCCCGCCAGTGACGCCCGCGCCGCCCCTCCCACTGCGCTGCGCGTGGCGGGGCCGACCCTCCTGTCCCCCGCCCGGCAGAGACATGGCGGCGAAGCCCGAGGCGCTGCCCGCGCTCAAGATGGCCGCCCGCCCCCCCCGCGGCCCGGCATGCCCTCGAGCCCGCGCCCGCCTCCTGGCGCGCGGCCGGCCGTGAAGGGGTGCGCTCCCGGCGTGCCGCGCGCGGGGCGGGGCGGCGCGGGGGCTGCCGGGAGCCGTAGTGCGGGGAGGGCGGCGGTCACGTGCCGCGCCCGGCAGTGGCCGCGCTGGGAGCGGAGGCGCCAAGATGGCGGCGCGGCGGGGCGGAGCGGTGCCCGCAGCCAGCGGAGCCAGGGCCGGCGGTGGCGCCGCCGCGGCCGCTCCACGGGGTCTGGCGAGCGGCGGAACCCTGCGCGAGCCGCCCCTCCGCGCTGGCAGCCCCCTGCAGGTAAGCGGCGGCCGCGCGCGCCGGGCCGCGCCGTGACACGTGGAGGCCGGGGCGGCTCCCGCCGCGGCGGCACCACGTGTGCCGGGAGCGGGCCCGGCGCGCCGGTGGCGGGTGGGGGGTCAGCGCGGGCCGGGGGCGCCCTCGCTGCACACGGAGTGGGGCGCCCCTTCTGTGGGCCGAGGAGGGGGTGTCCGGGGCTCTCCCGCCGGGTGGGGCCATGGCGGCGCCGGGAGCCCCCGGGGAGGGGGGGCAGCACCGCGGCCCCGGGACCCGGCGGGGCGGGGGGCTCGGTGCCCGCCGCGGGAGATCACGCCTTGGCCTTGGGAAGGGGGAACCGGGGTGACGCCGGGCCAGCCATCCCCCCACGGTCTCCCCATCCCGGCGCCGCCCTGTGCCACCTGCGGGGAGGGGGCGATTTGGGACACCGGCACCTGCCGGTTTTGGTGGAGGAGCCGAGGGTGCTGGATTTGGTGTGCTCCGGGGAGGGAAAGGTTCCCCGAGTTGCACCAAGGCGTTATACCCGGGAAGCGGGGCTTCACCCCGGGGTAAGTGGCTCTGCGTGCGGGGCAGATCTGGGGCGCGGCGCTGTTGCCGCCGCCGCTATCACTGGCCCCGGTGGGACCTGGCGGCGCCGGGCTGGGCGCTGGGTGCGGGTACGCTGCTGTGTGGACGGGGATGCAGCATCCCTGTACGGGACCCGGGGGCGCCTGCGTTCAGCGTTTATTGGGATTTCGGGGAGCCCCGCGCCTCTGCCCCCCTCCAGGCTGCTTCTGCGTGGTCGGGGAGCTGCAGAGGAGGACCCCCCCCCATCCCGAGCCTGCACAGCGGAATGCCGAGTTTGTCTTGCCCCTCCCCGACGCGGGCAAAGTGGTCGGCGTGCGGGGAAGGGAGGTGTATTCCTCGCCTGATGCTTCCCGAAAGAAGCTGAGGAATCCGGGGAGCATCCTCTGGCTGTGCCCCGCCGGCCGGGCGGAGCCCCCAGAGTTCCAGGGCTCCCCCCGCGCCCTTGCCGGCTGCTCGGGCCCGGTGAGAGCGGCGCTGGCAGCCGGCCGGGGGCATGGCCACCCCGTGCTCGGGGCGTAGCCGCAGCATGCCGGGCACACGTGTCACCGGCGGGAGCCTCGGTTGTCCCTCCCTGGGAACAGAGCAGCGGGCGCAGTGTCCCCTGCGCAGGGTGGGTGCCGCAGGAGCTGGTGGCCATGCTTAGGGCTCAGGCCCCGTCCATTGCAAACTGTTGGCTCAAATCCCAGTGCCCCACGTGTCCAAAGCCTGCTCTGGGGCTGTGGGTATGTCCCTTCTCCCTGGCAGTGCTGGCTGCTTGGACACAGCGTGGCCAGAGTTGAAGCCCGTCCTTGAACGTTCCCGTGACCCTCTTCCCTGCTGTAAAGCAGAGAAAGGGAGCACAAGGAGTGCCTCTCCTGAGTTAGGGGTGATAGAGGTGTCTGGCAAGGAGGAGAGTGAGCAAGGGCACAGGAGCAGGCTAGGCTGGTTCGTACCCCCGCCCTGACGCACAAGGGATGCTCAAGCGACGAGAGCTTCAGGAGGTGCCAGAGCTTCAGGAGGTGCCGGCCCAAGGTGGATCAAAGGGAGTCCTGGGGGAACACAGCCTGGCTTGCTGGTGACTCACGGCTTTGGGACTCCTTATTGCAAAGCGCTGAGTCAAGGGAGTCGAAGAAGGCTTGGGAGATTGCCCTCCCTCCCCTTCCAGGCTGTGGGCAGGAGCTGCGGGAAGAGGCCATTTGAGTGAGAGGGTTTTGCTTCCCTCCCTCCAAACGTCTAACACTTGTCATGGGTGGAAACTTCTTATTAGATGCTGCCTTTGGGGAGAGCCACCCCTGTGGCCAGATGAGTAGGGTCATCCAGCCCTGGGGGTGTCCCCAAGACCCCATTGCCATCAGCAGGCAGGAATCAGCTGGCCCCTGTGTCCCTGGGCTGCTGAGGCTCCATCCTGCTGGCTTCTCTGGTGGCCCAGGCGCCTCTGCCTGCCGGTCACCGCTGACTCAGGGCTGCACGCCGGCGCTTGACGGTGCTAGGCGTGTGAGCCTGGATGTAATTCCCCGCTCCTCCCAGTATCTGCGTGAGGATTGGCTGGGAATCACAGCCAGGCTGCGCCTAGAGGGCTGCCAGTGGGCTCTGCGCTGGGCTCTGACCGGCAGCCAGCACTGGCCGAGGGAGGGGACTGGAGATGCTGAGCGGTAAAACTGCTCTGTAGCCTGATCTGCACGGTGGGGTGGTGTCCTGGTGTCACTGGTGGACTCCGCTTCCAGGCAGAGGGCCCTGGGAGAGGCTGGCCCAGGCTGCCAAACTGGCTGCAGAGCCCCAAACCACTGCAGGCTCCTGGTCTTTAAGGCTGCTGTGTCACAGGCTGGGGAGATCTGGGATGGGTGACTGCGGAGCATTGCTGTGGGTTTTCAGGCTTTGATTCCCAGCCTGTTCCTGGGATGCCTGTGTTCTGGGGTTGCATGGGGCTCCTGGCTGTGCTGTGGCCAGAGGTGCCTGCTCTGTCTGATTGGAACAAGTCTTTGGAGATCCCAGGGACAAGGGGTTTGGACACGTGGCTTTAGGAAACACTTATTTAGTGAAATGCCTGCTCTCCCTCTGGTGCAGTTTCCTGCTTGCTAGAAGAGGATTTCAAAGTATGGGCATGTCCTATACAGGGGCAGGGTGCATTTTGTCCTGCATGGGCTCAGGCTCATGCAAGCAGCAGTACCTGCATGAAACATGGGTGAGCTGCATCAGATGAGCATCCCCCAGGGTCTGGCCGGATTCTCCGGGTGCTGCTCCAAGGGGAGGAAGACAACTTGCTGCCTGCTCCCAGCCAGCTTTGGGAGGGAGGTGCTGGCAACATGCCTGTGCTGCTACTCTGCTCTGTATGTCCAGCAGCTCTGCTCAGCCAGGGTCTGCAGACCCTGCCCTCACCTGGCATCTGGCTTTTCATGACTTTTCCTGGCCTTCCTGCAGCACTGGACATACAGTCCAGTGAAGGCACCATGAAGTGTAGTGTAACTTTCTGAAGTTACTCAGCATTACTCAAACATCCCTGGAGGTGGCTGAGGGACTGGAAAGGATGTGGGGCTGGGAATTTGAAGAAAGAAGAGTAACGAAGCTGTTTCGGTCCTGCATTGCAGGCACAGAGCATGTCCTCTTGTAGCCTGCAGCAGAGGTGTTGGGATTGGGCTCCAGCAGTGGCAGCTGGCTGCATCCCTGTTGCTGACTCCTGCACTTTTGTTATGAATTTCGCAATGGTTTTGGGCTTATCTGAAGCGCCAAGAGCCAGAGCGTGACAGTCCGTGGGGTGGCGGGAGCCTGCCTGTTCCCTCCCTGTCCCGCATGAGCAGTGTTTGGTGTTGAGCAGAGGCTGGGGCTTCATCAGTTCACCTTTTCCAGTCACACAGCTGCGGACTGGATCAGGCAGAAATTTCTGGTGTGGAGGCATCCCAGGTAACTGGATGCGTCTTGGGGTGAAAGCGCCACACCACATTGTGCAGTGGGGTGGATACTCCCAAAGCAAGAGGGAATAATCCCTGTGCCAGCTTCTGACCTGTAGCCGTGTCCCACCTGCCTTCCTGCATGTTTGGGTCACGGGAGTCCTCAGCTGTGGTTTGCAGCATGGGCTGTCAGGAGCCCGTGTGTGCTGTGGAGGAGATCAGCACTGGTAGTGGTGCTGTGCAAAGTGTTTACCTGGCTCCCCATGCTCCTCAACAGTGCTTTTCCCTCGAGGATGACTTGAACTTAACGTCGTTGGATGCAGAAACCATCTTGGAGGCTGAAGAGATCCTTGGGACAATGCAGAACTATCTCGACTCCTCTGTGATCTCTATCATCGAGGATCTCTCTCTGTGCGAGGTGGGAGCTCACACGTGGGATGTGGTGGCTGGGCTGGCTCTGGCTGTGACATGGGTGGGGGTGGCAGCAGTGTTCCCCAGGGCCAGGTCTTGTGGCTGTGCCCCATCACACTCTGAGGCTGCCCCTGCTCTTTAGCAGAGCAAGGTCTGCCTGGATGTGCAGAACGAGCTGTCCTTGCTGACTGCCATCACGGAGATCCTGGACAGCACGGATGATGAGACCCTGTCCCCCTTTGACACCATCATGGATGCAGAGCTGCTGACCTCGCCTCGTGAGCGGGAGAATCCCTCGGTGAGTTGCAGGGCAGAGCCAGCCTGACCCCAGAACCCGTGGGAAGATGTTCAGGCAGGGCTCTTCTAGATCCTGGCATGAGGGTGCCCTGAGGTGGTAGGTCCCTTGTCCCCAGTAACCTGTGATGCTTCCTCTGACTAGTAACGTGAGAGAAGGGCTGAACCAGGCCTGGACACCCCCAGGGCTCCCGTGTAGTCCTGGGGGCCATGCCTTTGCTTTGAGTCTTGATGTAGAGCCAGAGATGTGCCAGAGGCTTTGGGGGGGCAGCACATCCCCAACCAGAGCTGTGCCTGCTGAGGGTGAAACAGGGCTGAGTTTGCTTCCGGGCTCTGTGGGGTGAAGAGCGTGGTCACTGTGGGGCTGGGGGTGGCCTGTCCCCTTCAGCAGTGTAAACCTGCCCCTGTCTCATCCTCTGTCCATCTCGTCTCCAGTTTCAGAAGTTTCTCACCTTGTCCCGTCCATTGCTGGAGTGTGAGAGCCCTGCCCTGGAGCAGTCCAAGGCTCTCAGGCCTCTCAGCAGCAGCAGCAGTGTCTCTGTGATTGGGAAGGTGAGCACCTGAGCAGGGGAATCTGAAGGAGCAATGTTGGGATGGTGCTGGGATAACTGTCCCTGCTGCTGTCCCCAGCCCTAGCCTTCCTACCTGGCACAGGCATTCTTTCCCAGAAGCAACGCTTTTGTAAGGCATCAGTGGCAGTAGGAGCAGGGTCTGCCCCAGGTGATGGGTACCGGGGTCTGGGGTGATGGGTTTCCAGCTCTGTTGTGTCATACTGGGAGGGTCAAATGTGTCCCAGCTTTTTGTCTGCCCAGGGACTTTGCTGTAGCAGACCCACAGTTGTCTGTGCCTGGGGGAGTTCTGGTGAAAGCCCAGGAGCTGATGCTTGCTGTTGTCCCCCTTCCCAGACTGATGCTGACCTGCCCTGGGACTGTGCTGCTCACGGCCTCGAGGACACAGTGCTGCCAAAGAAGCAAATCTGCAGCACCCCGAGAGTGGAGAGGAAGATGGGCCGGCACCGGGCTCGAGAGCAGCCCTTGCCACAGCGCAGTGATGGGGAGGAAGAAGAGGAAGAAGCTGCCTTGGGTGTGGAGCTAGACAGCAGCATGAAGGCTGTGGATTTCTGTGTGAGTGAGGCTGGGGCAGCACTGGAGGAGCACGAAGACCCCTGCATCATCAACACAGGTGATGTGTCTCTGAGTGAGCTGGTGAAGTCCATGCACCCGTACTGCCTGCCCACATTCACTGTGTGCCTGGACCCGGAGACTGAGCCCGTGGCCAAGGAACTTCTGAGCAGTCCGGTCTTGCTGGAAATAGTGCCTGACGAGGGAGAGAGTGTGGAGATCCCTGTGGTCCTGCAGCCTTTGGCTCCCAGCTCTCTTGATCTGGAGCCCCAGCTCCTGGGAGCAGAGGAGGGTACCAGGGAGTCAATCCCAGAGGATACAGAGGAGCTGCCAGGAGCTCCAAACCAGGAAAGTGGAGTGGAGGAGAAGAAGGAGGAAAAACTGCCTGGGAAGGAGCCCTCCTGCACTACCCCAGAGGGTACCTCCTCACCAGAGGCAGCAGCACCTGGAACCTGGAGTCCCAACAGCAGCTCCTGGCACAGCACGGAAGCCACAGTGGGTGGCAAACGCGAGTGCTCTGAGAAGGGACGGGGCCGTGAGAGAGCAAGGAAGAGTCGGAAAAAGAAAGCGGAGGACCAAAGCAAGCAGGCCAGGCCTGGCAGGGACTGTGTGGCCCACCGGCTTCGCTCTACTGGCTCCGGGCAGCCCCTGGGCCAGCTGGCCACCAGCCGGCAGCGGGCAGCATGTCCCTCTGTCCAGGTCTCAGACTTCCTGGCACAGCAGCTGGAACGAGCCCGGAAGGAGGGGCAGATGGAGCTGAATGCTGAGCGGGCACCACGACCCCAGGGCAGGCCCCGGAGCACATCAGGGGCCTCCCTTCCCAAGAAAGCGCAGCAGGAGCTGCAGAAGGTGCCATCACCAGAAATGGTGAGCGTAGCCCCAGAGAAGAACAAAACTGCAGTGCCTCTGGAGAAGACCACACCAAGCATGGAGGGGCAGCCAGCAACTGCATGTCCCAGCCCGAAGGACCAGGCTGAGGGCCAGGGAGATGCACAGACGTCTGCTGGACAGAACAGTGGGGTCTCAGAGGCTGCCTCTCAGCTCCTGGAGCAAGGTGTGCGGTCGGAACCCCCCCAGAGCATGCCAGCAGCAGAGCCGAGGGAGGGCCTGCCCAAGGAAGCCAAACCCAAGGCGCTGAGCCTGCGGGAATACCGCATCCGCATGCTGCACCGCCAGTCCAGCGCGGGTGGCAGCCAGGAAGGCAAGAAGCAAGTGGCCGGCAAGTGGCCCAGCGTCCCTGAGCCTCCAGCAGAGCTGGCAGAGATCCCCTGCCTGGTGTCACCCATGCGCTCTGCCACTGAGGCAGACAGTGCTCAGCAGGGCTTGGAGAAACCCGCCAGCCCCACTGCTGGCCCTTCTCCTGCTGGCAAAACTCCCACTGCTCTGGCTTCAGCTATGGCACCTGCCACGGCTCCACCACCCACAACACCAATGCCTTTTGCTGCACCAAACGTGCCCCCAGCCGCTGGGATGGCCCCTGCCGGGATGCCGCCACCCTCTGCCGGTGCTTACACCCTTTACCCACCAGTGCCTTCCTGGCCCTGTTTTAGCCCCCAGCCCATGGGCTACCATGGTTTGCCCCCGCCACCCCTTGCCGGCTCCTCCAGTACTTTTCACATGGTGCCTGGCCTCCCGCCTCCAGCCATGGCCTGGCCTCCACCGGCCGTGCCACCCCCACCTCCATTTGGCCCTGGTGGCCTCTATGGCCCAGTGGGGTGGGCACCACCATCCTACTGGCCAGGAATCCCCATGCCACCTCCGGTGCCTGCCCTGGCATACAGGGACCCCAGAACAGCAGCTCAGGCTGCCACTGCCTTCCCAGCTGGCAGCCACCCTAGCACAGCCCTCCTGCATGGGCAGCCTCCCGCCGCCCCTGTGCTCAGCTGCCCGGAGCCACCGGCCTTCCCTGCCCAGCCCCCTGCTGCCCCGGCCACTGAGATGGGGGCTGCTGGTGGCCCAGCCAGGCCAGCAACCAGCAGGGTACCGGACTCCAGGAGGCAGGCACGGCTGGCAGGGGAGAGCTCTCTCCCCAAAGCCCCTCTGGCTCCTGCCCCAGCCCAGCCTCTGCCAGCCCCCTCAGTTGCTGCTACCCAGCCCAGCAGGGTCCCTCCTGCAGCACCAGTCCCCCAGCCTGCCCCCACTCAGCCTCCAGAGGAGCTTCAGGCTGTAACCCAAAGGGCCGAGCTCCCAAAGGCCCCTCCAGCTGTCATCCACTGCGCTGTGGAGGTGTCCCCTGCCGCTGGCCCTGCTGGGGAGTCCCCTGACACCTGCCCCACGGAGAAGGCTGTTGGGCCAGGCAAGGGGACAGTGGAGAGAGCCCTGCTGGAGCCCAAGGCAGCTGCTGGGCAGGAGCTGCCTGGCCAAACATCCACCTCCCAGGCTGCGGCACCACCACCAAAAGCAGGTCGAGAGAGCAGCCTGCCCAACAAGGCGCCCGCTGCGCGGCCATGGAGGCACCAGCCGCTCCTCAGCCCGGCACAGCCCCATGACAGCAGCAAGGACATCGTGCAAGCCTTCATCAGCGAAATTGGTGAGTGGGAGGGTTGTGGGGCCATGGGTTGAGTGTCACCAGCCAGTGAGGCTGCAGTGCTGCTGGCAGCCCGCATAGCAGAACCAATTCCTGGCACTTCTGGTGGTGAGGGTGGCAAAGCTATGCCCATGGATGTTGCCTCCAGGGGATGGTCTGGGCTGGCTGTGCCCAAACTGGTCCCTCCTGGGTTTGCAGAACTGTATGCTCCTGTCCTTGCTGCAGGAGGCACAGAGCTGCTGCAGGCTATGCCACTGCTTCTCCTCCCAGGCACTTGCCCCATCATCCAGGGAGGCTGCTGCTGGGGGAGGATGGGGTTGGGATGCATCCCTGTGGTGCCAGGAGGATTTTGGCTGACCTGACTTGCTGTGCTTTCTCCCTGGCCCAGGGATTGAAGCCACCGACCTGTCCAGCCTGCTGGAGCAGTTTGAGAAGTCTGAAGGTGCGGATGCAGCGTGCCGTCCCTTGCGGGGCTCCCTCTGTGCTGTGCCAGCCTCCCTGGGCTGCCCATGCTCCCTGTGATGGGGTGGGAGTGGAGGGGCTCTGGTGTTGCTGCCTGTGGGCTGGTTATTCCTCTGCCCAGGTGCCTTTTCCTGGGGTTGTTTCTGTCTCCGTGTCCTTCTTGAAGGTGACCAATGGGGTGGTGAAGAGTGTCTAAAGGAAAGGGGGTGTGCAGCTCCTCTCTGCAGGGAGCTGGGTTTGGGATTCTGTGAAACTTCCGTCTCTATGCCTGAGGTGTTCTGTGTGTCCCGTACCCTCCAGTCTTGGCCTCTCACCATCCTCACCTACCTGCTCTCTTTTTAGCCAAGAAGGAGGAGACTCCTGTGCAGCACCCCGAGGACAGGAGGCCATCAGGGAGCTCTGGGTGAGTACCAAGATGTGGGCAGCTGGTGCCCCAGTGTGGAGCCTGGCGAGTGCTGAGTCTTGCCTTTGGTGGGGGCAGGGGGCAGCTCTCAGTCCTGGCAGGGTGTGAACTCTGCTGTGTCTACCAGCCTGGGAGGGGATGAGCTTTTCACTGGACTGGGACCAGAGCTGGCACTGAGCAGGAGAAGCAGCGATGAGCATGACCAGGCTGTGCAAGTTCTGTCTTTGCAGCTCTCTTAAATTGTCTATCCCCCTGGACTTGCTACTGGTGCAGCATGAATGGGTGCCCCAGGTGGGGGACTGGGGCTGGGCTTTGCCTGCCACATTTGACAAAGCTCCTTTCCCTGTCTCAGGCCTGAGACCCAGCAGGATGGACAGACTCAGCAGGAGAGGAAGCCCCCAGATGGCCTGCATGCCTCTGAGCTGGCCAATGTGGCAGGTAATGAATACCTGGGGCGAGGCAGGGGAGCCCATGGTATTGTGGCAGAGCTGTTGTGGGGCTGGGAGACAGCTTGGGGAGTGAGGGAGGCCTGGCCATGAGGGAGCCCAGCTGGACAGGTTGCATCAAGGGGCTGCTCTTGAAAGCCTTCTGGTACTCTCACAGGCCTCACCCCGCCAGCAACGCCCCCCCATCAGCTCTGGAAGCCTTTGCCTGCTGTCTCACTGCTGGCTAAGGCCAAGTCGCCTGGGTCTGCACCCCAGGAAGGGTCCCAGAAGACAGCCAAGCTGATGAAAGCCAAGCCACTGCCCCCAAACAAGATCCAGGGGAAGAGTGTGGTGCTGGCCCCCACCGGCACAACCCCCAACCACGTCTGCTCGGGAGACCACGACTACTGCATTCCATCCGTGGCACAGCCGGAGAGCAACAGTATCCCTGGCACGAAGCCCCCTGCTGAAGGCGGCTCCCGCTGGAACGTCAAACGCCACCGGGACATAACAATCAAACCCATCTCCTCCTTAACCAAACGGACGCTGGACCAACCTGAGCCCACCCCGCCAGCCCCCTCTCCCACTGTGGGGCCCGTCCAGGAGCCTGTGGGGACAGATTGCCTGGCCCCCCTGGATTATCGGACTACCATCCCCAACAAGGCCACCACCAGGTGCAGCAGTCCCCCCACCTCGGTGCTCCTGTCTCCAGCTGCGTCCCCGTGCCGGGACCAGGAGGTGAGGACTCCCAGTGCCCAGCCCAGCCATGCTGCTGCCAAGAGGTCCCTGCGCTGCTACCGGAGACCCCAGGACTCACCCAGCCCCTCTACCAACAGCTGGAGGGCTGGCCGGAGCCGTGCCAGCCGCTCCTTCAGCTCCAGTTCGGATGGAGCTAGCGAGTCCTCATCTTCATCTTCATCCTCATCCTCCCGATCCCGGTCACGGTCGTTCTCCCCACCCCCCAAGCGGTGGCGAAGGTAAGCTGTGCATTGTTTGTCGCTTCTCTTGGTGGCTGGTCTTTTGCAGGTGCCCAGACACCTCTTTATGGTCTTACTTGATAGCTTTTTGTCCTTGTGGCCCTTCTGAAGGGGTGCCTGAAGGGACAGAGGCTGTGGGAGCTGCTGTGACACCCTACCCGTGGGTGTGTGGCTGAACCCCACATCTGGGCAGGCATGCCTGCAAAGCTACCACTGAGCCAGGATTCCTTATTCCTCCTGGAACATGAGTTCTTGGCTGCATCTTGGCTCTTGAATGCCTTTTCTGGGGTATTACTGCAGGTGTTGGTGTTTGTGAAATGGGGCTGCTGCAGTCCTAGGTGTAAAAATGAGAGGAGCTGCAGCAGAGCTCTCCAGGGAGCTGCTGGAGGCAAGCAGGGAAAAGCCCGTCTGGCTTGACTGCCTCAGGGGCTCCCTGTGCTCCTTATGGAGGTGGCTGTGTAGGGAAGTGGGACAGCTTGGTCTCTGTGGGACACATTTGTTTTGGAGTCTTGTGCATCTGAGTGAAGCACAGCCTGTCCCAGCTGGGCTGGGAAGCACTGGAGCTGGCTGAGGGTATCTCTTGTCCTTTCCTGGGCGTTCAGCCAGTTCTGGAGACATCTCTGGGCGTGAGGGGCCTTTCCAACTAAGACCCCTCCACTGATGGCCAGTAAATGCAGAGGCTGGAGCTGGAAAGGACAGGTATATAGTGCCATGTCCCAGGGATGTGCAGCTTGGGGACTGTCAAGTGAAATGTCTGGCTTGGCTTTCCAGCAAATGCAGATGGCCTAGTGCAGAGAAACGTCCTTGTGGACTGTGCCATCCTGACTTGCTGTGCTTCAGGAGAACATGTGGTAGTACCAGGCAGCATCCCTTGCCAGGCCTGGGTTTGCCTATGGCAGAGACCACCTTTGGGCAGCATGGCTGGAGATGGACTGTGCTCCTGGCTGGAGGCAGCACAGCTTGATCCCAGAGAGGTTTTGGTCTTGCTGCCCTTAAGCTCTGCCAGACCCAGCCAGAGAAGCTCTTGCAGTCTCCATTCACACTGCTGTTGCGTGGGACACAGACGTGATGGCTCCAGTGTCATCCTGTGCATGGTGTGGGGCTCAGCACAGCAATCACAGCCCCTCCTGGGCCATCCTGGTTGCAGTCCTGTGCTTCATGTTCTCATGGGACTATTTCTTGCTCTTCACAGTCTGCTGTGAGCCTGCTCCCTTTTTTCTGTGGTGTTGGAAGCCAAGTGGAGCAACATCTCTGTAGTGCCACCCTGGCTGTCTTGGGCAGAGGTTTCCACAGTCCAGTTCATCCTGGGGATGGGTCCTGTCTGAGTGGGGTGCTGAATACTGTGGGGAGGATGGAGGTGTTTTTCACTGCTGGAGCCTCGTGGTGCCAGCCATGGGGAGAGCTCAGCTCTGTCTCTCCTTTCCCCAGATACCGCTCAAGATGTTCTCACAGCTCCTCCTCTCGCTCCAGCTGTGGGTCATGCGGCAGGTCCCGTGACAGGTCCTCATCCTCATCATCAACATCCTCCTACTCGTCCAGGTCCACATCCCACAGCCAGTCCCGCTCCCCCTCACCCCGCAGGAGGAGTAACAGGCGGAGAAGGTGAGTGTGGCCACCCTGCAGGACTGTGAGTTCTGCCCAACCCCTCTCCCAGCCTCTTGTGTCCTGTGCAGGAATAGACCCACTCCTTCACTATCTCCCTTTATGTTTGGGATCACTCTCCTCTGACACCCCCATGATCCAGTAGCTCATGTGTTTGGTTTCTGCCCTGCCAGATACAGTTGCGATGCACAGGACCACTACCAAAGGCAGAGGATCCTCCAGAAGGAACGTGCAATAGTGAGTGCTGGAGGGCTGGGAAAATGGGGCTAAAGATTTGGGGGTCCACACTCAGTTCAGAAAGCTGTGGTGATGCATCACTGCTGGGAAGCCCTGGCCATGGCGTGGTGTGGTGGGTGGCTATACAGGGAGGGTGCTCTGTGGGAGAGGTCGTGCTCATGGATGGGGCATGCCTGTCCACAGGAGGAGCGTCGAGTTGTGTTTATCGGCAAGATCCCCAGCAGGATGACACGGTCAGAGCTGCAGCACCGCTTCTCTGTGTTTGGGGACATTGAGGAGTGCACCCTGCACTTCCGGTCTGAGGGGTAAGAGCTGTGGGGATGTGGGTCAGCCCCTTCCCAGGGATGGCTCCTCTTGGCCCTTTTCCTATTACTCAAGGGGGTGGTGCAGACCAAGAGGGGGGACAAACATAACTGTGTTGCTGCTGATTTCCGTCCTCCTTCTTCTCTGGTGTCAGGGACAACTATGGCTTTGTCACCTATCGCTATGCCGAGGAAGCCTTTGCTGCCATCGAGAGTGGGCACAAGCTGCGGCGCCCAGATGAGCAGCCCTTTGACCTGTGCTTTGGCGGCCGCCGGCAGTTCTGCAGGAGGAACTACGCCGACTTAGGTGAGTTGTGCAGCCTCCACACTGAAGGATTGGCACCCTGGGTCCTCTCTCCTTCCCCGAGGTGTAGGGGCTCCAAGTCTCTCCAGTGCTGTGATGGAGGCCGGCCCATTGTCTAGATGGGTCTAGATGCTGTCATGTGAAGCAAGATGAGAAGTTTGCTGTGTGGATGGGCAGAAGTGTGACAGTGGCTCAAGGCAGACTCTCTCCGTCTCTTCCAGATTCAAACCGGGAGGATTTTGACCCGGCTCCCGTCAAGAGCAAGTTTGACTCCCTGGACTTCGACACGCTGCTGCGGCAGGCACAGCGCAGCCTGCGGAGGTAGCAGCAGGCAAGGCGGAGCACCTGCCCCCGCTTTTATACTCAAATACAAAAGGCAAAAAAAGTATGGAGAGAGAGAGATATGGGGTTTTTAATAAAAAGAAAAAGGAAAAAAATTTGTTTTATAACCAATATTTAAGGAGGATGGGTTGCTGGCCTTCGACTGGAGGGACCCAGGCAAGTGGCAGTCCTGGGCTTGCCCCAGACATATAATAAATGTGGATGCCCAAACAGCAGCACTGCTTTGTTTCCTCCTTTTCATGGGCCATTCCCAGGCACGAGCTCAGGCTGTGACCCTTCAGGACACCAAGGACTCTGCTGTGGTCTGGCCCCATGAGGCATAAAACGGTTGGGAACTGGGCACAGGAGTGGGGTGTCTGTGGAGAGTGGGGCAGGACTGCGTTCACCGAGCCTGCGCCTGTCACTGTGACAGCCTGCAATGGCCTGGCACGGGGTGAGCGCCTCTCTGAGGACCCCTCTGCCCGTCTCTTGGGCTCTGCTGGCTGGAGGCATTGGCACCCCGTGCCTCCCAGCCTTCTTACGTCCCCCTGCACCTCCCGCCATGCCCACGGGGGGGCGGTGCAAGATGCTCCACGGCCGCTGCCTGGCCGGAGCTCGGGCCGGGAAGGGCGGCTGGAGCCCCTGGCCGGAGCTCGGGCCGGGAAGGGCGGCTGGAGCCCCTGGCCGGAGCTCGGGCAGGGCTCTGCTCGCTCCGAGGGCACCGCGCCCCCTGCCCTGTCTACCGGTCCCTCTCGAGCCCGCTCCTTGGCTTTGCTCCAGCTCAGCAGAAGGAGAAGGATGTCTGACATCTCATCTCTGGGTTTCCCCTGAGGGAGAGATGTTGGTGTGACTGCAGAGAGGTTACAGGCAGCCGCAGCGGGATGGTGCTTGGCAGAGAGGAATGGACAGTGATAAGGATGGATGTGTGATCCGTGTCCAGGCCCTTCCAGTGCACTTTAGCTCATGGAGGCAGAAGGGTGATTGAAGGCAGCCCCCAGGGGTGTGTGCATGGGCCTACTGCCAAGCATCTGCCCTGCACCTTGCCCACAGCCAGCAGTGCCAAGGCCCTGACTCCTGTTCTTGTGCTGGCAATTAGGGAGAAGCCCTGCCTTAAGCTGCTCCTGAGCTGGGACAAGCCCAGGGATCCCCTGCAGGTGGGGCTGAGCCAGCAGTGCTAACTGGGAGCCCTGAGATGGCACCATGGCTTTGGGACTGGGTCAGGCTTGGGCAGGGTGCAGTGGTGCCAATTTGGGCCCCCTCTCACACACCTGGGGCAGGGGAGCTTAGAGCTGCCCAGATGGGCTCTGCAGAGCTGGGGGCATGTGGAGGGAAGGGATGGGCAGGTGATGAACCTTGCACCAGCGTTCTTCACAGTGCCTGGGATGAGAAGAGGCTGTGCCCACTCCTCTAGTGGGAGAGCAGGGAAGGGAGTAGGGGCAATAAACCCAGGCTGGGGTGTCCTGTGGTGTGATGCAGGATGGGGGGTTCAGGTAAGCTGATGCTACCACTTGGATCATGCTCAGGGCTCTGAGGCTCCTTAAGTTGTGCCTGGGGTGTGCTACGGCAATCTTATGGTCTGGGATTAGCACAGGAGTTGGTGCATATCTGTGCCCTTGCTGCTCCCCTGGATGGAGGAAGGTGCTCCTGCTCCTGCCTGCATGCTGAGTGACTCACGCTGCTCCATAGCTCAGCCCTGGGAGGCCTCTGCAGTACCCAGGGGTGTGGGGGGCAGTGAGGCTGCCTCCAGGTGACCCTGAGTGAGCTCCCACCCTGTCCTCTCCTGCTTGGCCCTGGACTTTGTACAAGGGAGGGTCCAAGGAGGTAGCTGCAGGCAAAGGTGTGAGCAGGATGGGAGGGAGGTGGGCAGGGGGCTGTTAATCAATAATGCAGCTCTTCCCAGGGACATCAGCTTGGCAGGAGGGGGTGACAGCCAGGACCTGGTGGGGACTTGTGAGGAGGATGTGCCCCCCTTTCTGGGAGTTCATGCTGAACCAGGGCAGTTGGGCCAGTGGTGGTGCTGAGCAGCATCTTCTTGGTCTCAGAGCTGCCTCAGCGGTGCTGAGGGTATGTGGATCCAAGCAAGCATTACAGGGAGAGCCTCCGTTCAACCAGCTGCAAAACCACCCTCAAGCTGTAGGCTGATTCTGGCCTGAGGAAGGGCTTGTGTGCCCTAGAGCTGGGCTTGTTTGTACAACAGCTTTAGGGGGTCTGGAACTTTCTTTACAGCCTTTCCTCAAACCTGTGGTGCAGCTGTGGAGGCAGGCAGGAGTGTCACAGCAAAGGCAGAGTTGGGCACAGGGGATATCTGCTTTCAGAGCACCCCCTTGACCCCTCGGGATATTCCACCACATGGACCTGGGGTGTGTGCATTCAGGCAGCTCCTGTGAGCAGGGCATCACCCCAAATGTGTGTGCTGTTGGCTGTGGCATGAACAAGGCTGTGTCCTTGCATTCCTGGGGCTGGGCTGCACATGGTCCCCTCTCCTTGCTCTTGTGAGTGAGGAAAGGTGGGGTGTGTGAAAGCGTTTGTGTTGCCAAAAGAATTAACACCCTGCTGTTGTGCCCTATAAATCTTCCAAATGTTAGGGGCTGCCTTTATCCCTCCGTGTTACAGTTTAATGGTTTCCGTTAGCAATAACCTGGCCTTGTGTTCTGGGTTATTGATTTAAGGTCTGTTGTGGAGGGTGTGAGAGTTGCAGAAAGGTGTTTTCCTGCTGCCCAGCCAGCAGCAAAGGCACTGTTGCAAAGAGGAGGCAGAAGTGCAGGAAGTGGTGCGCAGCCAGCTCTCTGGAAGCACGGGTGCTTGCAGGGGCTGTCTGGAGAGTATTGGGGACAGTGGCAAGGAGCAGCACTTGGAGCACATCTCTCAGTTGCCCCAGCAGCCAGCAGGCATGGCTGCAGCTGCTGAGGTGACTGTAGCTGCCATGGTAGGGTAGCACCCCCTGAGTTCTAAGAGAGATGGGACATGCCTGCCTTTGGCACTTGTTGGAGTTGCTGCCCGCATAGGTGGTCCCTGGCTCGATGGCAGGCAGCTCCATTTGCCTCCCTGTGCCAGGCACAGCACCCTGCAGCACTGCAGACAGCCCAGTTCGGTAGTTTGGACCTGGAACTCCCAGGGCACAGCCGTGCCTCAGCTCTCCTCTGTGCACACTGATAGGTAGGTCCTGCTGGTGGCTGCACCGCTGGCCCAGAACAGTCCCCTCGCAAATACCCTTTGGAAGAGACTGTGGTGCAGCTCAAGCACAGCCTTTGCCCAGCTGGTAGCAGCAATACCCGTGGGGGTTTCCTAGGCCAGAGGCAAGCCAGAGATGAGGAACAGAGCTGGGACTTTGTAGGAACCCCAAATCCTGGGAAGAGTCTCTTGAAAACAAATCCACTTCACCCAAGGCACATGGTGTGTTTAGGACAGCCAACCTTCCTTCTGCAAGCAGCAGTAACCTCTGCTGCCCCCATGAGAGGCTCTGTTCAGAGCTGCAGCAGCCTGTGGCTGGATACTACACAGAGGGTGTTTTCTGAGAGGTCAATAAGAAAAGCTGGGATTTTCACTCTGTTTCTCTTCAAGGCACTCTCAGCCTTTCCCCTTCTGTTCCTGCTGCAGACGCCAATCTCCTGCATTTGTCCTTCCCTGCACCAGTCCCTGCCATCTACAGTTTTCTGCTGGACCAATATTCTAATGGATTGATGCTGATTTCACACCTTCCTTCTCCCTTTCCCTTTTCATTCCCTCTTGCATTAGTATGTCCTGAATGTGATGTTCAAGCTAGAAAGCAGCTAGAAGGGCACCCGGATTGGTCTTTCATTGTGGGTAAAACCTGGAAGATGAGGGGCCTGTGCTCTGTGCATAAGCTGGTTTGGACCCCATGCACAAGAGGCAGTGGGGCAGCAGCACTTCTTGCACACCTCTGCCTGGGGCTGAAGGCTGCATGGCCCTTGTCCCCATTGCTTTGCAGGGCTCCACATTTTCCCAGCAACAGCAGAGTCCTTTATCTAAGGAAAGGTTATTCTGGGACCTTAGAGTTGGGTGCTGCCAGGTGCAAAGCACCCACATTGCTGTGAGGTGGGTGTGCTTTTCCACACTTAGGGTGTTCACCCCTAAGATGTTCAGCATACTCATCCTGAAAGTTGACAGGGACCCCTGTGAGGAGAGGTGCCAGGTAAGAACCTAGGTCTGCAATGGTCCTGGCTCTTGGCACCCATTCCCTTCCCTGGAGCCAGCAGTCCTTGGGATTCAGACTGACTCAGAACACCCGAGAGCTCAGAGCTCCTGATCCAAAGCAGAGGCTGCTGCTGTGGCATGTCTGTGCCTCCCCAGCCTGGATTCCCTCACAGGGGTACCCAGCTTCAGGGTGCCTGCTGAGAGTGGCCATGGCAGTTTGGTGCTGGGATTGCTGAGAATGTGGGCTCAGAGGAGGCCTGGAGAGCTGGGAGAGGTGCTCCTCCCCCTGTGGCATGCAGCACCTCCAGGTTCAGGGCTCCCCCACCCACAACACCTCGTCTGTTCTCTTACACACCCCTCATCCTCCCACCTGCCTGCAAGCAAGCCCTACAGGCCAGACAGTGGTTGTGTGTCCTCTAAATCTGTGCTTGTACAGCTGAGAGCATGGGTTAATGCCGATGTTCCCTCTCACAGCTGCTGTTGCTGTTACCATGTGTGCTTGTGTTCGCACTGGGGCAGTCCTCCAGGGTCACCCTCTAGTCCAGGGTCCTCCAGCTGTGAGTAATCATGCAATGAAGGTCCTGCTGGTGCCTCTAGCTGGTGCCTCTTGCTTCACTCACTCCAAAACCTGGTGCTGCAAATGTTTCCAGTCTTCTCTCAGCAAAAGAAGCTGCAGCTGTAACACGCCACTGGAACCAAGCAAGGAGATTAAGAGACCATCAGTCTTCAGCCTGGTGATGGCACAGAATTTGTGAAAAAACGTTATGTAGGATCTAGAAAATAGATGTGAACTTGGAGAAATAAAAACTCAAACCAAACCAAAACAAAAAGGCACCAACCAAATCCACACAAAAAATGCAAACACAATTTTTCTGTCAATCCAGGAAAATTCCCTCCTGACCCTAATCTGGCAATAGCATTAAGCCTAATGTGTGAGCAGGCCTTTGGGACTGTAATGCTGGGAGCACCAATGCAGAGATTGTGTTTAGTGCTCCAGAAGAAGGAAAACCTCTAGAAACAGTACCTTTAGAAACAAGTTAAGAAGAAAATTGGTTATTCTTCATGATCACAGTGACCAGCATAAACCTGAAAGCCTGAAGTGAAACAGCACCTGTTCCAAATAACCTTAGCACTGCTGACTCCTTTGCCAGACAGGAGCTGTGTCCCAGGCTGAACTGTCCATTTCCAGGCCTCCTTCACTTAGAAATTAATGGAGTTCTATCAAACAGCATGTTAAATTGATCCAGGTTCTTCCACCTCATTACCATTTTCAGAAGGCTGCTCCAGAACATCAATCCTAGCAGGGGTATAAACTCTCAAATTCATCATCTAAGCTTTTCTTCTTTTTTTTTTTTTTTTTTTTTCCCACAATTGTACATCTTACATATTTTCTAAACATTTGTAATTTTCTTGTAGTGGTTTTTCAGAAATGCATTTGTCCTCTCTCAGCCTCTGTCTGTCCAGAACAAGCCATCTTTTATCAGATTTTTAATCAGTTTTTGCTTGTTTGTCTCAGTATCCAAATAGTTTTTCTCTGTGCAGTGGAAATTTATCCTTCCTGGATGCAGAGCTGCAAGGATATTCTGGAGGAAGTCTTACGGTGCCTTGCGCAATGGCAATAATGTTTCTGTCTCTGCTAAAAATAACTTGTCTGATGCATCCTAGGATCGTGCCATTCCTTTCTCACAGAAGCATCACACTGCTGCTTCGTATTCATCCTTCAGCACAGTAAGGTCTTTTTATTCCTTCAGAGCCTTCATTTCATCAGTTTGTAGCAAATGTCCTTGCTGCTGGGCCCCAAGTATTTAATTTGCCCTTTCTGCCATTAAATTTCACCCTATTTCTCTCATCCCTTGACAAGGTCAAGGTCCCCTCCTTCCTCTATGAGGAACTAATACTCTCAGCACTTGCAATCCCTCTAAACCCTGTGCTGCCTCTGCATTTTGGAAGCTTGCGCTTGGCTCCTCTGAAATTACCAATGGATATACTAGCTCGAGTTTATTCTCAGGATATGTAGTTGATATCTGTCCCACAGCCTGGTCATGCTCATGTCTGATCCAGCCTGGGCAGTTTCTCCTGTACCTCCTTACTGACCTTGGGGCTCATCTTCACCTTTAGCAGCTGTTTTTTCCTGGTTTGTAGTAAATCATCCTTAACTCTGAATTGAATGCCTTAGTCTAAGAAACTGATAGCCTCATGTAAGGATGATTTCTGTTGTGCTTTTCCTGTTTTGTTAGGTATCTCATCACCGTGTTCCCCTAATCACCTTCACCAAAACAGAGTTAAAACCGCTTTTGGGGTTTGGCTGCAGCTGGCTTGTGTTTCCTCTCTTCCCACTCCTCTCCTCACATCTCTGCCTTCACTGGGTGTCTGCTCTTCCCTGAAGGTCTGATCCCTGATTGATGGAACAGGCTCACCAAACCTGTGTCTGAAATGATGTTGTGTTTTATGTTACACTGAATCAATAAGGAAGTTTGCTTTCCGTCTTGTCAGAGGATACCTGAGTGCTGCTATTCTGGTGCTGTTTACTGCCTGTCATTCACTGTGAAATTAAAGATTACTCTAATTGCACAATTCCTACTCTTTCTTCTTCTCGTAGCCTTGAAGACAGTGCAGTTTACTCTGAAGGCTGCATCTGGTGTATCTGCAGCCAGCCCCCGAGAACACCTGTTCAGGGCCCTTTCTACTACCCTTTCACACACATCCTCTGGACATATCTTATCCACGTCACCCCCTTTTATGTCCTTACAATGACCTGATTTACTAACAATGCTTCAGAACTTTCTGCGCTCCTCCTACTGACCAGGTTCTCCCAGCCGGTTTCCACTCTTGCTTATCTCTGTGGCATCATTCCAGGTGGCACACTCTGCCTACACCAAGCATTCCCACGCCAGCTGCGATGCACCATCCTCCGGCTCAACACCTTTCCAGTATGCCAAGATTCTGCCTTGCTTGATGTGACCACAGCAAATAACAAAACTTGTGGAGAAGCCTAAAAAATCAGTGGCCACAGGCTGTCATAAAACCTTAGAAGGAGAAGAACTCGTACCAGGAATGGATAAGGGAGATAAAGGACATAGTGTTTCTAGTTTAACCTCAAATGATTCTGGTTAGGTGATGACAGAGCCTTAGGAGATAACGCCACTAGGACAAATGGAGTTAACACCTTCCAGCTTAATACAAGGGAGACCCACAAGCCCATGTGAAAGCACTCAGCAAGGTAAATTGAGTGAGGCTGGAAGGCTTAGTCAGTGGGTGAGTTACAAGGTTGCGAAATCATGTAGGATATCAATATTGTGTACAACCTCTGTTCCCAGGTGAACTGGTGAGTATTAGAAACTGCATCTTCAAATAGCTTATTTTTAGATCCAGGAAGTATGTAGAGGAGCAGCAGAAAATACACTTCCTCAGTTACCTAGAGACAGTTGGAGCTCGTCCCTAAATAAAGCAGCTCTCCTTCAAGCACCTGGGGGCAAAGGGATTCCCAAATACCACTTGTTCACTGGAGCAATGCTGCACAAGCTCAGGAAACAGGACTTTACTAACTCTAGCCTTGAAGCCTGGGGTGGATGTACATGACAGAGTCATTCAAACAGCCTAATAAGGCTAAAGAGAGCTATGCCTTATAGCCCATCAAAAGTCTTGCGGAGTGCACACGGGACGTTGACAATATGGTGCAATGAAAATGTGCAGACTGGACAATGTCTGTGTATCAGAAATTCCAAGACCTAGGATTGCACTTAGCTTATAGTTAAAGTACTTAATTTGTTACAAAAATGCACATTAAGTGTATAACAGATGACCATAATGTTTGGGGAAACACCTGATACAACGCACGAGAAACTATTTCAGGCTAAATTTGGGGGTTTATAGGCTTTGAAGCCTGGCTAAGGGACAGTTAGGCACCACTACGGTCCATTTTCACCAGTGGACAAGAGTGAGTGTTATCTACAATCTCGCGTGAGTGAAGAGACCTGCAGGATGCATTTGCTCATGAATTGTAGCTGCCACTGCAGGAAAATGAATAAGTCAGACTCCTCCGGATGCTGGTGGAGGCAGCCTCCAGAGAAGGCAATGCTATTAATGGCCTGGATAAAAGGAATAGGTCAGAGCAGGACAGGATCTCTGGAGTGCCATTAGCAACCAGGGAAAGAGGGGACAGCAGCCAACACCACTTACTGCTATGGACAGCTGTTCTCCTAATCCCCATCTCTATCAACATCTCTAAACATCTCCATGTGAAAGCAAGGTTGGTGAATCAGTAACCCCTCCCAGATCCACAAGCTGGGCTCAGTTTTGTCTTTGTTGTCTCTCTCTCTCCTGGTGCTTTGACTAGTGGCTAATTCCTCAGACCTCGGTGTTTCCCATTTGACTATTCACTTCAGAGCCATCTATTAACAAAATGTCTGTAAGTTAACAGGGACTGAAATCTGGTATGGAACCCTCAGCCACCACCTTATTATTTCAGCAATATTTCCTTCATGGAAGCCACATGATGGAGTGAGGCAATTTACAAGGCTGGACCCAAACTTCAGCAGAACTTTTACATGTACTCGTTCCTTTAAAACCGCAGCTGTCTGGGGGGTGGTGCAGGATACTCAGTGCCCAGCAAAAAAAAGTTTGGAAGTGCACAACTGTGTTTGAGGACAGTAGCCTCTAGTCAAGGTCATTTTTCTGCACTGTGCTTCCCTTAAAGCTCGTTGTTGTGCCCCTGAGTCGCTGTAGGCTTCTCCTTACTGTGTAAAACATGTTTTTATTAGTAATCTTCATGGTTTTAGAAAGCTGCTCTTCAAAAACAAATTTGGCTGGGTTAAATGTGTTGGGTTGTAGGGTTCTATTATTTATGTATTGAACTTGGCAGAATTTGGTATTTTCTATGTTTCTTCTTTGGCCATACTTACTTACCCTTGTGGAAGAATTTTTTTTTCTTTTTTTGCTCTACTGATGAACTGTTCCAGACTTACTTTTTATATTATTATTTGGTTGTTAGAATACTTTGAGTGATAGCATCTTTAAAACTTTAAATGCAGGGTCTCAATGTCATTGCAAGCAATTTGTCCTTTCATCAGTTACTTAAAAATTCTTCTTAATTATGCTCCTGACTTTTACACTTACTCCCTTTGGAAGAAGAATATGCTCATCTCCCTTTTAAGTTACTCTGCACTGCAGTGTACTTTTTTTGTTGCTTTTTCCTCTCTCACAGTAATATTTGAGTACATTGTGTTTGTAATGACAAGGTGACTGTTCACTATTACATTTCAGACTCCCTCCTGTGTACTACTTGTGACTAAATCAAGAGTTCATCCTCCACTTGGCTCCTCTGAGTGGTCATTCTAAGAACAATCCATTTATGAGGGCTAAAAATACAGTCTCTGCATCATTCTTTGTCATGGCATCTACCCAGTCTATATGGGGGCAATTAATGTCTCCCATTGTCATTATGTTTTCTTCCCTGACAACCTCTTAAAGTCCTCCAACTGTTTTTTTTTCATTCCACTGTCCTAATCAGGTGGTCAATAGTGCATGTTCAGTATCCCTCAGTATCACATATCAATGCAAATTGTTCTCTAGTAGTTTAAACAAAGTCCCAGGTGCATCTTGCCTCCCTTTTTTTCTTTTATTTTTTTTTTTAGATTTTATTTTTTCCTTTTTTTTTTTTTTTCCTTTTCTTTCTGGAACCTGGACAAATACTGTGCTAGTAGATTGAATCATCTTCTGTGGCCTCACATCCTGAACTGCTGCTCTGGCAATCATCGTGCTACTGAAAGGAGACAAGATCTTACACTGGCTTGGGGTTTGTTGTTGTTTTTGTTGTTGTTGCTTTTTTAAAACAAAATTCACATGTTAAGTGTCTAGCTCCAGGCTTTGCTCTATGACAATGTCTTTCTTCACCAGCTCCTTTTTCAGTTTGCTGAATGTACAGTTGTAACCTGAAAGAAAACTTTTATCACCTTGGAGAAGGGCAGAGATTTTTTTCTATCTGCATGTGCTCCCTCCAACCTTCTATAATGGCAAGAAGCATTTTGTGGTCATTGCTGGTTAAGGTCAGCTTACCATGTATAAAGACACTCAGCTTCTTACACCCACACTGGAGTTCTCCCAGGGTGATGGGTATGGTAATCATTCCCTAATTTCCTCAACCTCCATTCATAAACTGCCATGTGTTTCCCTCTTTTCACTTCTTGATTACCACAGCCAGCTTAAGCAGAACACTGTACACTGCATAAAATAATTCAGTGATTTCATATCTGAGAGGCTTTAAAGTTCTTTGGCAAGTGCCTTCATGATTAGACACTTGTCACTGAGCCTCCAGCACCTCCCTCACATCTTCACAGTGACCACAAACACATTTAACATTGAGCAGAGTTTTGAGCATGGCTGTGAGCATGGGACACCAACATCTGAAGCCATTCTTGAGAGCTGCCTTTATTCTTCTAGTATATCAGGTTTGGGTCTTTTTGGTGGTTAACTTAAAGTTTTCAGACTCTTTGCACCCTTCATTTTGGGGACACTGCACATGTCAGGTTGCTGGAAAGCTTGTAAGGTGCAACTGCTTGTTCCCCTTGTTTCTTTCTTAGGATGCATCAAACTTTCAATGAGTTACCCACATGCTTGGTTGAGTAAACATTTTGTTGTTTCCTGTTTCCATAGCATTCCTAGTTTTGGCCAAGCTCCTTAATGAACTGACACCCACAAAGACCTTGTTGTCTGCTAATCACTCTGCTAAGAGCTTTGGAACTATGTTGAGATTTGCCACCATTCTTGTAAATTTTGTAGAATCAGACCAAAATTGATTAAGTTCCTATGAATTTCCTGACAGTCAGACGTGGCACAGAGAAAAGGCAGCTGGCCCTCACCCCCTTGACTGGAGGAAAAGTGGAACCCAGCAGTTATCTGTTCCTTCAGCAGCAAAATGGCTCATCCATCACACACGTGTATGACCAGTTGTGCTGCCCTGTGTGAATGTGAGTGTCACGCTGAGGAGATATGCTTCATATGTGCAAGGGACAGTGGCACTGGAGTAAAGCACACAGAGCTGAACCAAATCTGCTTTTCTCTGGATTGTGGTGGTTGCCAGATGCAGCCCCAGCAACAGTCTAAGATAAAGATATCTCACTAACCTGTTTTGCTTTGCTAAGGGCAGCTGCAAAACCCTGTGGACACATCCAGGGTAGAAAAATATCCAGTGTTGTATTCATCGCTGACTCCCACACTGAGAGCTTTGGATGTTTTTATTTAGATTTGGAGGGTGTCTGTATGTAAATGAAGGGCTTTATTATCTGCCTACAATATCTCCATTCTTGATTTTTTTCTTTGTTTTTAAAACCGTCCTGAGACTTTTGAAGGTATTGCATTATACACTTTGAGCCTTTGATGAAGACAAATGAAGTACCTCAAGCTGAACTTGCTGCAGACAGCTTGGCTGTTCCAGCTCTACCCTGGTTTCAGGTGAATGTTTCCTCATCCCCTCGAAACAGTTACAAGTTGACCTACTGTTCACCTTGCTGCATCATCCTTCCTTTTATTACAAAGGTGATCTTTTCTAGTACATTTATTCAACCCTTCAGCTTTCCTGTTCCTTTAATGGGGATAAACTCCCTGCTGTAAGCCCCGGATTATTCCTGTCCACCTTACAAATCTACTACTTTCTGTTTACATTAATATTACAATTTCTGACAACACATTGTCTTGTGCACTAAAATCCATCCTAAACTTAATGAATATCTCTGTGCTTTCAGGCTGATATTCTGTCCATCTCTAGTGAAGCTGCTATTGCATGTGACAATAAAACTCTCAGAAAAAGGGATCAAATTGCTCTCCTCTTCATCTGTCCTGCACACACTCCATGATGCTTCTCAGACTCTCGCCCAGCAGTGTAAATCACCATGTGTCCCTTACACTATCTGTGGATCATGGTGTGTGTCACTCTGTGCTGTCCTCAGCTGCCTCTTGTCTGTCAGTCTCATCTCTTGCAGGATGTGCCAGTTATGTCCACTGTGTCAAAACAAGGCCCACAAACTTTGCTTGGATGGAGTGACTTTTGTTGCTCAGCAAGGGCCGTTTACATTGTCAAAAGTTAATTTTGTGTCTCTTCCCACTGACTCAAGTAGACTTTCCAAACTGCAGTGTTGTCTCCTTAGTCTGTGATCAGTCACGGCCTTCTCTATGATGTCGCTTTCTTTTTCTTCATTACAGAAAAAAAAAAAATCTACCTTGTTAGGTTTTATTTCAGTGTAGGCTCACACACATCTGTGTGAGCCCCTCCCTGCAATGGGCATGGCATGAGAATTTGGTCTTGGCTCGCATTATTTTAACTTTGTAATCCAGTTTGCTGCAAGGAACAATCCTGTCCTGGCGAGAAAACTGAGAAGATAGTATCTCTCTCTCTCATTACTATAAATCATTTAACAAAGGCAATATATTGGAATTGAGATACATTCCTCAGAAGAAGGCATGTTTCTCCTTAACCTTCAGTGAGGTCTCATTTGTTGCTCTACTTGACAGGACATGGTCTGCTTTTGATTCTGCTTGGCTTGGGCTCCCCAGAGGACTGGGTCACTCGCTTCTTCATTCAAAAGCTCACAGTGTGTGGGTAGAAGGCAGAGTTTGTGTGATATGGTAAATACACTTTGCTGATGATGGGCAGAAGGTTACAAAATTGAATTTGTTCCTTTTTCTCACTTGTCTTTGTTCGTACTTGTGATTTGGTGTTTTCTTCCTGAAACTGTGGTACTTCAGTTTTCCACTGGGCAGATTTCTTTCTCAGCTTTCCCTGCTTCCTACACCACCTCTCCACAGCAGGAGCTCTGCCTAATCTGGATTCTCCCTCTAGTACCTGATGAGTTACCCTAGGGACGAGTCCTGACCTTCCTGTCTGGGGCCCATGACAAAGGCTGACTGAAGCCAGGGAAGCTGCAATATGGCCATGGGCTCTTTCGTACCCTGTCTCCGATGGGTGCCTCACTGACCTGTAGGTCTGCATGCCCTTGGCACCGTGTTGCTGCCTGGAGCAGATCAACAGAAAAGGGTTTTGCTGGCATATCCACCTAAGTCAGAGGACAGTCTGAGGCTGCTTGTGCAAGTCTCACTTCACTGCATCTGGCCCATTTCATGTGCTGATGGAGAAGGTACCATGTTCAGAATGGGGATGCCTGGAGCACCAGCCACACAGGAACCAGTCTCTGGCCAATCAGCAATTTATAGTTCACTCCCTTTTCCCATTCCTGAGCATTCCTGGTGCAGAAACAGAGAGACAGGCAGTTTATGGGGCAAGGGGTAAATCATGCTTCCACTGAATCCCATAAAGGCCATGAGATTCTATGGGGTCATTTGTAACTCTCACTACTTCCCTGCCTCTGGCATCTTCTGGGCTGTAACAATGCTGGTGGTGCAATATCGTGTGAGAAGACAGGTTTCAGCTCTAATGTCTTTCTGGGTATTTTCTGTTCTTATGGTAAAACGGATGTGAGAGAGACTTGCTGTAGGATCTGCCTTGGAAGTCTTACCTCTGAGATGCCAGGCCCTGCTCGGTGTTAAATGAAATTGTCTGCAGCTCATTAACATCAAAGCATTTTCTCCACTGGTCTGGGCAGCTCAGTAGTAACCAGCAGATGGACCAGAGAACAGCTATGCTCTCCACTAAGCTTTGCCTGCAAACAATTAACATCAAAGGGGAACCACTGTGAAACAGGGAGAGAACAACACTCCCACTGCAGCAAGTCTCATGGCTTGTGGGTAAGGGGAGGAGCCAAAGCTGCGTCCCACCTAGAAGGTTTGTGCTGAGATGTTTGCGGGAGCGAGCAGAGGAATGGCTGCTGGGGCCTGCTGATGGTGCTGGCCAGGGAAATGGTGGATCCACTTTGGTTTGAACAAAACTGTCCGATGGTGTTGGTTGCAGCATGGTGAAGATTACAGTGGGCAATGAACTACTCCTGGTGTATCTGGACTGATAAGATGCAAGGTCAGCATCCATGAGCCTCTCTAGCAGCACGTCCACTCATTGTTCTTGCTGCCATGCAGACTGCAGACAGAAGTTGTCTGCTGGAGTTGAGAGCGTTCACATTGCCATTGCTTTGTTTAGATTATCTAGCTCCCAGGAAAGAAGTACTTCTGTGATTAGTACAGTTCCTAACAAACATGAATTTAGCCACTAGCGAGAGACATATCTGGACTTTGAGTGGAAGGAAGATTCCCTACTTCTGGATATGAAGACATATAGTCTCCAATGGCTCATCACACTGAAAAAGGGGTGGAACAAAGATCAGGATATTGCCAACAATTGGAATGAGTTGCAGCTAGGGAATCCTTCCTCAGGGGAGGTGCCCAAAGAGCTTTCCTGCTCTTTGTGGCATAGAAATTCTCCATAGGTCATGCTTACCTTCTTTCCACTCCTAATAGCTTTCAGATTAGAACTTGAATTCCCTGAACTTGTCTGCTCTGCTCATGGAAACAAGCTTCACATTGCCCTCTTCATAGGGAAGCTGCATCCTGAAACAGGCTTTTGCCTCTTGCTACTATGGTTGCTGTCTGCTCTGGGAAGTTCCACCTCCTACAATGAGAAACCATCCTCTGATGTCCTCCATGAGAGTATTAAGAGCCAATTAATAATCTGTCCCTATGCTACCATTGGGTTTCAGATAGCTCTGTCCACCCTTTCCCTGCTGAAGCTTCCCTGATAGATTGGCAGAGCGATCACACCTCAGTTTTGCATTCCTTTGCTGGACTAGCCAAACGGAGCTGTCCTGATCTCCTTTTGTAGGACAGGCTCATTACTCTTCTACCTGCCTACACCAAGTGCATCTTGGAGTTTCCTTTGAATAGGACAGCTGGCTTACTGCAGCTGCAACTGCACCTGAACAGCAGCTCCACAGGAAAACCCTAACCCTAACCCTTGTCTGGGACATCCTGCTACTGCACGTGCATACAGCCAGCTTTGAGCTCTATGCTTTTCCAACTCCCTTATTCTGTGTGGCTGGGCAAGGTGAGGATAACGGCTCCAGGGGTTACAGTGGGGGGAAAAAGGCCAAGACTCATGGACCTCATCTCTGGCCTCACAGCAAAGTTAGAAGTAAGATATTTCACTTTCCAAGCCCATCCCCTGAGCTTGCAAGAAGCTGGTGCTGCTGTTCTCCTCCTGCCTTCCCTTCAGCCTTGTGCTGACCGCTTTCTGTCAGAACCTTACAACATCTGAGCTCACCAGGAGGGAGGGCTTTGCGCTTGTGGTGCAAGGCTGAAGTACAGGAGGTGGCTGAGTCATGGAGCTGTCACTGTGGGACCTCCTGGCCACAGCAGCCACGTGCCTTCCCTTTGCATCATGGCCACCAACAGACCTGGGGGGTGTGTACCGTGGAGCAAATGAGGAGAGATCGGCTCCTCCTGACGGAAAACTATGTGGCCCCTTCAGGGCTGACCCCTCTGGGATGCGACAGCCTCAGGGGAGGGGGCATGGCTGTCCAGGGCATGGTGACCCTTCAGGGGTGGAATGTCCCATCAGGTGTGGGATAGAATCATAGAATCATAAAATCAGACGGGTTGGAAAGGACCTCTGAGATCATCAAGTCCAACCCTTGATCCACTACCACCACAGTTACTGGACTATGGCACTCAGTGCCACATCCAGTCTCTTCTTAAACACCTCCAGGGACGGAGAGTCCACCACCTCCCTGGGCAGCCCATTCCGATGCCTGAAATGCCTAATGTCCCCTAAGGGGAGATGGCAACTGAGAGCACAGTGGCCACTCGAAAATGAGGTGTCCCCTCAGGGGAGGGATGTCCCCTCGGGGTTGGGGTGTCCCCTGGCACACGGTGCCGCTCAGGGGAGGGATGTCCCCGCGGGGTTGGGGTGTCCCTGGCACACGGTGCCGCTCAGGGGAGGGATGTCCCCGCGGGGTTGGGGTGTCCCCTGGCACACGGTGCCGCTCAGGGGGGAGTCCCCGCGGGGTTAGTGTCCCCTGGCACACGGTGCCGCTCAGGGGAGGGATGTCCCCGCGGGTTTGGGGTGTCCCCTGGCACACGGTGCCGCTCCGGCCGGGGCCGCCCCCGCTCCTCACGACAGGCCGGGGGGGCTGCAGCGCCCCCCAGCGGGCGGGCACGGCGGTGCCTCACGTGCGGGCCGACGGCGGGCGAGGGGCGCATGCGCGGGGCGGGGCGGGCGGCGCGCGCGGGTGGGCGTGTCGCGGCGCGCGCGGCCCTCCCCGTTGCTCCCTCCTCCCCCGCTCCGCCGGCGCCGCCGCCCCCGCCCCGCCCCCGCCCAGAAGATGGCGAGCCCGTGCGGGCGGCAGCAGTGCTCCATCCAGAGGCGCGGCGTCCGCCACCAGCTCGATTCGTGGCGACACAAGCTCATTCACTGTGTAGGTGAGGGACGGCGGCGCGGCGGGGAGGCCGGGCCGGGCCCCGCGGCGGCGGGAGGCTCCGCCGGAGCGGGGGCCGTGAGGCGAGCGGCGCCGCGGCCTGCGGGCCCGCCCCGCTCCCCCTCCCCGCCGGCCGCCGTGAGGCGCCGCGCCGGGCCGGGCCCCGCCCTGCGCCGGGGGGGGGGGAGCCGGGAGGGGGGTCCTGCCCTGCCCTTTTGTGCGGCCCCTGTCAGCGCCGCGCCCGCTCCTCCCCGCCCGGCACGGCCCGGCCCGGCCGCGGCCCCTTCAAACTTGTTTACGGCGGGGCCGCGCCCGGCGGCGCAGAGCGGCCCCGCTTGTCACTGCCCGAGGGCGAGCCCGGGCCGGCCCGCCTGCCCCCGGCCTGGCCGGGCGGGAGGGAGCGGGACCGCGGAGCCGGCGGGAGGAGCGGCGGGGGGAGGCGGAAAGTTGTGGATCGAGGTGCCGGATTGACGCCCTGAATCCGGAGCGGGGCCGCGAGGTTAAAAGGATGTGTGATTGCTTTTCTCTTTCCCCACCACCTCTTTCCCCCCACCCCCCAACCATACGCGTTTCTTGTTATGCAGGCTACTTGCAATCGAATATTTGAGGTTTTGAAAAAGAAGTCCCTTTCAGCTCGAGTAACTTTTTCCATTCAAAATACAGATTTTGCCCTTTTCTCTTTCCCTAGTAAGAAATCGAGACCTTTTTTACAGGTTCCAACATACACATAAATGCCAGCTCTAGGCCAGTAATTCTGTGGGTGTCTGCAAAGAAAATAGGTTTGACAACAGTAGACTATGAACTTCCAGGGTAATCTTAAAAATCCCTGTCCAGAACATTGGTATGTCTCATCTTGTTTGGCCTCCTGTTTCTAATTGAGCACAAATCCTCATTTTATTTTTAAATATGCAAATTTGGCCATAATCTCCCAGTGACTGCTCAGCATAGGTAATCTGTAATAACAGTCACAGATTCACTTTAGTTCCTTGTGTGCAGTTAAACCTCTTATTGTCAGTTAGCTCAGCATCCCAGTTCATTATCAGGGATTTGAAACACCATTTTTGGTTACACCAGGATGTGTAACTGTGCTGTGTATATTTTTGGCTTCGTCTAAATGTTTAAATTTCTGTAATTTGGAAGCGTGTGCTAGATGCTTATTAACTTCAGATTAATTCAAGCAATTAACTTGTTTTATGCATAAAGTGATTGAAGGGTAATATGTTCCTGAGAAACTCACACTACACAAAACTGCTGTGTTTTCTTTCCAACGAATTATTGATGTTTTTGGATACAGTTTGTGGGGTTTTATTTTGATTCATTCTCTGCTACATTTTATTGGCTTCCACCTCTGCTTGAACCAGATTTATTTTACTCCTACATCATTTTCTCATCTCCTCTTATCTCAGGCTGCTGGGGTTCACCTGTCCTAGTCCTTTCTAAACTCCCTACTTGCAGCATGCCATCTTGACATCCTCTCAGTCCCTGCTGCTCTGGCATTGGGTCCCTGAATCCTCCAGTGGAGCTGTCCTGCTGCTTCGAGTTTAACCGAATAGCTTTGAGGAGCAAATTGGGAGGGGGAAAAAAAGAAAAAACCCCAAAGGACAGTTCCAAAGCTGCTGTTGAAGATCTTAGGGTGAAATGCAAGAATTATGTCAATTCATTATGCTGCTCTTTGGGAAAATCCTAGGTAGCTAGAGAAGTTCATGTCATGTACAGACTCAAGGAAAATGCTACGCTATTGATGTTCTTAGCAACCCTAAGTGCTAAAACTTCAAACACCGCCACCCCCATTTATACACGCCCTGTTCTATTTCTCTAAAGCCATTTAAATTGCCAGCTCCTGGTGAAGTTGCTTTCTCCCTTTGTCCCTTCCATATCTCTTCCTCGTACTTAAATTTGATACATGTTTTGTTCCTCCGAAAGATTTCCCTCTCTGAAAGTCCCTCTGTGTGTGTTTAACAAAAGATACTGTGAATGCTGTTAAGCACAGAGTTGACTGGGATTTTTTTTGGAGGTAAAGTACAAAACCATTTAAAGAAAAAATAAAGTCCAAAGTGTAACAGTGCTCTGTGACTTTTATCTTGACGGTACTATGTTGTAAATAGTTTCAACTTCAAATTGATCAGCTTTATGAGGTCTCGAGACCTGCCCTGTTCCTAGTATGAATCTTTTATAAATTGTAGGGTCGTGTAAATGTGCAAATTGTTACATTCTTTGGTTTTGATATTTTTTACAGAATTATAAAAGGTTTATTGCAATAGCCCAGGATGTCCAGCTGAAATTATGTTGTGATCTTAACCCCTTGCCTAAAACACACCTCTGTCATCTCAAGTGAATTTTGACAATATTCCCTGAGGTTGGGAAGTAGGCTTGTTAAATGAGGTAGCATTCTGTTTCACCTTGGCTATTTGTAGAAATCCTAAAGAATTTTTTCCTGTAATAAATACTCTGCTTCCCTGTGTTTACATATCAGTATGGGAAAATCCTTCTTGTTACTTCAGAAATACCCATTCATATTTAGTTCCGAAAGTAAATGAGGTGTGTGGGATCTTCTGTGTTAACATCATTCCCTGAAAAGCCATTCTAATACCACACAGTGTGGCATCCAGAAAAAATATGCCTGTGGTTTGAACTAGTGCATTTGGCAATAAAAATGGCTTAAGTAATTCACTTTCACCTCTTGTTTTGTGCTTCTGCGATCGGCTGCTTCTTTGGACTGTGGGTTCATGACAGTTTGCCAAACGAAACTTGTGCTCTCAAGGGAGCAAATCCACGGGGAGCTGAAGGACCACCTGCTCACAAGGAGCCAATTCAGGGGAGCTGTCCTAGCAGAAGACATCATCTTTTGGAGAGAGTGGAATAATTTTCTGCTGGGATAGCTCCCTGAACTGGCTGGCTGTGGGGTCAAGCAAATACTAGCACAAGGAAGAGGGTGAGAATGTGTAGCTGGTGGAAAGGAAAAGAGTGAGAATGGCAGCAGAGATACAGGTCAGGTTGAATTGTCACAGAGTTGCATTTCGGTTGTGCCAGGGTGGCTTTTTGTGGGAGGTACCTCAGGGAACTGATCTGGCTGAAACTTCCTTGTCATGCATTTCATCCCCTTTTTTTGTGGATAGGGAGGTGATGTGGCCAGCGGAGGACAGGTCTGTGAGCAGTTCTGGTGATCAGTGATGCAACTGAAAGAGCAGCACACCATGACCTGGAGGTGGAGGGAAGTGGAGAAGGGATGTCTAAACTCTCTTTGAAGGGAGACATGTTGGGCTGTTGAACCACATGTAAGGGGGTAGTCGGGAGTGGCACCCAGGGTCTTGATGCCCTGGTAGGACTTTGATTGTAAGGACACTGTGCCAGATGATAGCTCTTTGATGCTGACATATTTGTTCTCTGTACCAGTCTTGAGTGTTAGCATCTTTTTGAGTGGCCAAAAGCAGATACCTAGAGAAAAATCTATGTGATGATTTTAATTTTTTTTTCCCCTCTCCCTGCCTCCAATCACCTGCTGTTCAGACTTTTGCTAGATTTGAAATGGTTGATGAGATTGGATCAGTAAAGGAATGGGGAATTTGAGGGAGGAAATAGCCCACAGATCTCAGAAACCCTCCTGACACCTTTTATACAGGCAATAATAGCATTGCAATGCTGTGTGGTCACGGGAGTGGTAGTTTGAGGTGGTCGCGTGTGTTTCCACTAGCTGGTGATGCTTGGCCCTCTGTTAAATATTAGCTGTACTCTTGGAAACTCCCTGACTGAATTATGGTCTGTGTTGGGGGTGTGGGGGCAGGGAGGGAATGGTTCAGTGCTCTTCAGCAGTGATCCTAGTTTTGGGTGCAAAATGATGATTTCAAGGCAAAACCTGTAATGTCAGAAGATTTCCAGTCGTCTTGGTCTCTTCCAGTGTTTCATTGAGATGCTACTTAGCTGTTGATTTCACTCTTTTACTATCAGAACAAGCTGAAGCAATTTCCGTTTTTTTAAAATTACTGTTGCTGATGAAATACTGCAACGTAAGTACCTGATCTGTTTCTGTGTACTAATTTGTTGAATAGTCGTGGTCTTCTGTGGCCTTGGATACTTAGGATTAAAGTGTGGATTCTGTGGAAGAAATATGATACATCAGGAAGTGTTAGAAGCTAATATTAATCAAGAGAAGGTGTACAGTAGTTGAATAATTCCGAAACCTTTATTACTTATCTTGATTATTGCTTGTGTATAGCTCCAGCCTATCATATATGTGATATGAATTAGCTGCTGCTTCCAAACAGTAAGCCGTGTTATCTTGTTTTGGAAGTAGGCTCGAGTCTCCAAGTGTTTAACGTAGTTCTGGTTCAAAGGTCAGATTGTATTTCTTTGTTCCAAAATGAGAAAGCTTATTACAGCCATGATACTGATGAAAAATAATAATAAAAAGCAAGTTAAAGTTTAAATGTAGGGCTGTTCTATATTGATATCTGTTTTAGATATGTCCCCAGCCTTGTCCCCAGAAAATGTGCAAGTGGTACTATTTGCCTTATCTGAACCTGCATGCAATGTAGATACAGGTTGTGGCTTTTTTAAAATTAGTATAAATCCATTTATACAGCAGTTTTACAGTATAGTAGCTGACGACTTGTTCAAGAAGATCTGGTCTATGCACAAACATTTCTGCCAGTTTGAGGAAGGGAGAATTACCCTTTTATGACAAAGTTATGCCAGGAAAAAAAATGAGGCAACTGTCATTTAAAAATAAAAATCTTTAGTTGTAAGGAATGAAATTTACAGCTTGTTATTTAGCTTTAGTTTAAATGTGCGTGAAAGGATGGTGTGTGTCTGAAGAACAGTAGAAGTTGAACTGTGGGGGATGAGTCTAGATCTGTTCCAAATATCTTTTTGGATTCACTACAAATCACTTTGGATTTGCCCTTGTTTCCCTATTTGTGAACAAAGAATAACTTCTACCCTTTCAGGGACAATGTCAACCAAACAAAAGCATACTCAAAACAATTCTTGATAATCACTTTGTATTATACTATCTTGAGTTCTTCTTCCAATGCCTGCGACATGAAATTTTGGACTAGGCCACATAATTTGGTTTGTTTCACATTTCTGCAAAAATGTATTTTAATTTGTATGAGTTAATAATGATCACTGCAAGGTGTGAGGTTCCCTTCTTGGGACATGTGTGTCCTGCAGGAAGTATAGAATTTTTGGACTTAATTTTTAACTAAGAAATAATGACATTCATCCGCTTTTAATAGAACCTCTCAAAATTAATTACAGTAATTCATTCCGTGCATGCAGGAAATAGTCAAAATCCATCTAGATAAAATCTTTGTAGTGTTTATGTTGGGATATACATATTAACAGATTTACAGCTTTGTGGTACAGCACCATTTTAAAAGAGTACCTGAAAGTCTATTCCCAGTTTTTAAGACATTTTTTGACAATTTTTGCTATATATTGATAATAATTCAAATACTTTTATGCACAGAAATCTAATAACTGCACTTTAATTAAGAATGGATGATACCAAATCCCTATTTTTGTGCTTAGTTGTCTAAATCCTTATTGCGTGGTACTTATATGACTCAACGCTCTGCCATCTTAGGCCTTGGTACATCCAGGCAAGTACTGTCATGAGTTTTGATGTGGTTGTTTGTTTGTTTTGTCTGGGAACTTGTGTTCTTTCATGGCTATTGTAAAATCACAATGAAAGTACTTCCTAAAGGTCAGTTTAGGCAAAGTTTGAGGAAAAACAGGGTTAAAGAAAACTAGCCCCATTACGTGTTGGGGCAGAGAGAACACTACTGCAGTTGGGGGGGACTTTCCAATGCTCTTCCTCACCCTTCTATGTATATATATTTTCACTCTTAAGAGGATGAGGCTTTGGTTCTCAAAAGTTATTGGGATGGATATTTATAACTCTGAGAAATACAAAGCTTTTGGGATTTTCTGAGGGCAGAGTTGGGTGGGATGGGCTGAGCCAATATAGGCTCTACCTCTGGCTAAGAGGGGTGTTAGCGCTTGTTTTTACTAAACTGACAGAGGTCTGCAAAACTAGCTAATCTGATGATGATGCTTAGTAACCTGAGTCATCCTAGCCATCCTAGGAATGAGATGAGCAGGAGAGCTCATCTGAAACACTGGATGGGATCATGTCTGTGGGGGGAAGGGAAGGGGATAGAATAGCCTCTTCGAAAGGCAGGGAGTTTTCTAGTTTGCATCTTGTTTCTTGTAACCATGCTACAGACTGTGGTTATGTTTGACAGTAGTGCTGTCTAAGCTGGCTTAAATGGTCCCCTCTGTGCTGGCACAACTATGTGTGGCAGCTTAGTGAATCAGTTCCCTGACTAGACCTGACTGGAGAACAATTTTTTTTCTTTTTTTGCTACAACATCTGCAGAGGGTGGAGAGACAGAGAATGAAGAGTTGAGGCTATTCAACTGGTGTTGTCACACATGCAAAAATCCAAGTTGTCTTTTGCTTAGTAAGTGCTTATTTCTATGTGCTTCATGTTCATTACAGTGGCAGGAAGATTGCTTCAGTCTCCCTCTTAATGCTCTCTCCATGATAATGAACTGTGGGCTTTGCTTTCCCAACCAGTTCCTCTATTACTAAGTTGCAGCTTTACAGCACTTCTCCCCAGTATCTCTGCAGGCCTCTGGGGTTTCTCAGTTCTCTCCTATAAATCCATGTGGCCTCAGATTCTTTTGGGAAATGACAGATCCAGCTTATTTCTTTTTCTGTCGAAGAATACCTTACTGTTATTTCTCTGGATATCTTTAAATTTTTAAATCTTTAAATCCTTTACCTCAGATTTAATTTGCCTCGTGTGTTGTGTGTAGTATCATGTTCTTTTATGGTGAGTTAACAAAAAAATTCAATTGTCAAAGCTGAGTAGGAGATTTGAGTTACACATCAGTACTGCTGGCACATGAAAGATGAAGTGGAGGTGATGGTTTTGCAACACTTCTGCAGGACACCACTTCCTTCATAGTGAAATTGCTATTAGATGATGTCTCCATCTGTTTTTTCCAGTCTTCTTATAGAGAAGAGAAAAGATGGTGTTCCTGTTGAATTTTCCAGAAGCAGTGGCAAAGTGGCTGCACAGGGAAGACTTGCAGAAAGACAAAGGATGTTCCTTATGCCCTGAGGACTGTGATATTTTATGGGAGGGAGGAGAGGGGGAGAAAAGAGGACTGGACAAGAGCTCAGTATTCATTAACAAAGGAAGCTTTCAGAAGCTGAATTCAGCAGTGTGGAAAGACATCAGAGGCCACCAGGCAATCTTAACTCTTGAGCTGAGTTTACTTGTGAGAACTTTCCAGGTTGTCTTTTGATGTTTTTTGTGTATGCTTATAGTACAGGTGTTTCAGCGTCTAACTGGAGAGAACTGCATAGGTGAGTGCCTGATGTGGTCCTTTGACCTCCTTGTTTGGGATGGTAGTCCTTTTGAAAATGGAATAACTGCCAGAGTAGGAAGAGGAACAGGTTGTCAAAGGATGTAGTTCTTCATTTCTTTTTTTGTTGGTGGTGCTAACAAAAGGATGTGAAAGCTTCAACCCACAGCAATTCCGCACTCGAGTCCTTCCAGGGCAGTACTTAGTGCTGAGGCTCCTCACCCTGTGCTCCTTTGCACAGAGTTAGTCTGTAGCAATGTGCTGTTTGGCTCCCTTTGGTACTGTGTATGTGACATGTTACCTGTGTAACAGACCTTTGAGTTCCGCCTCCAGCCTTGCAGAAGACAGGTCAGTCTGCCACTGTTAAACTCTCCACAGCACTTCCCATACACAAAGCTCTTAACTGGTCTGCCTGCTCTTAGTGTGCGAACAGACACGTGGGCCAGTTTTGAAACTTCATCACAGATTAGTCAGAGTGGTATGCTTGTGCACTTCAACTGAGGAGTCGTGTGGCCAGAAGTGTTCTCTCAGCTGTGCCTTGTGTCCTGCAGTCTTGGGCTTTTTAAGAAATACATTTATATATTGGAATGCACAAAATTTGGTTTAAATGCTCGTAGCAACCTGGCTTGCTGCTTGGCTCTTGGCTTCTTTGGTGGTTACTTTGTTCTCATCATGAACAAGTTGAAGATAAGCTAGAGTTACAGCAGACCTTGTCTCAAGTTTGGTCATCTCCTGGCTTAGGATTTGCTGAGAGCTGCTTTCTAGGTGATGCTTTATCATGACCTTTAGATGTGTTTCTGAAAACATGCTGTTGTATCCTTTGCGTGAACAAAATTTTTGCAGAGGTGGATGCTTAACTTCCATTTCACTCTGCAAAAGCAAGAGAATAGGAAAGCATGGAGGTAAAATTACCCTTTCTGATCTACAAAAACTTAAAAGCAATCTTTCTTTAGAAAAGGAGGAGCAGTGCTACTTTATCCCTAGCTTTTTCTCCTGTTTTGAAGTCATTAGTGAAACTTAAGTTTATATGATACTAGAATCTCTCTTCTGGGATTTCTCTCAAGGGTCTTTTATCTTCTGGAAAAGGCAGCCATCTGATAGTGTTCACTTCCAAAACAAGCAGTGAAAAAAACTTATCCAAGAAAAAACTTCTGCACTTCTGTGATTGTTTCTTGATTTAATTGTCCTCACTGCTAAGTAGGAGGAGTGTCCCTTGCTGGTTTTAAATGTCCTTTGGAAAAGTTCTGCTCCTATTCAACTTGAAAAAGAATGTTTCAGTGACTTCAGTGATTATCATTTATCTGCATACCGTAGTTTACTATCTATCAAAATATTACAAGATTGAGGGAAGGGTGGGTCGAGAGGAGTGAGGGGAAAACTAAGTGTGAAGTGTTAACTATGTGTAGGTTTAGATGAGTATCCATACTTCAAAATGCGTCGTGTAGCAAGTCTTTGTAAAAATGAAGTCAGAGTCTCTTGAAGAGGGAAAAAGTAACTTCTTCCCCAAAATACTTCTCATCAACATTTTATTTATTCTGACTTGGTGGACAAAATTGTAGCAAGTATAACACTAATTTTGGTGTTTCTGGTTAAATGCTTAATGACTGCTGACACATTTCTCCTGGTTTTTATGTGTTCTGTCCTCCTGTGCTTTCATATAAAATAAGAAAAATGTAATCATCTGGAACTGTATGATAAGATGCTATGAAAACCCAGTTCTTATATCTTACAGGAGTATTTTTGTAGACTCTTCACAAAATCTGATCCCTTGGTCTTACCGCTGCAGTTTTCCTCGAGTGCTGTGCAGTGATTTGGGAATGAGCTTCAGTGCTTAGTTGAGACAGGCCATCCAGAGGTCCATTTTGTGCATGATCTTTTGAATTCAGCAAGAATGCTGTAGTTATCTCTTGAACAAGCCTAAATCATGGAGAGAAGAACTCTGTTTTGCCAGGGCTCTCTTAAATCAGTGTTTTTTCGACCTGGAGTTGGCAAGAAGCAACTGTGGGAAAACAAGGCTATTGCCAATAGTTTAAATTGTGTGGGGTCTTTATGCTTTTCAGGAGCCCACAGTTTGAAAATTACTGCTCTAAATGGTTTGTAAACAAGGGCGGTTTTTCCTTTTCCAAAGTGGCTGTAGGTGTTAAGGAGTATGAGCTGATATTTAGTCATCTATTAGATTAGGATTGATTTTTTTTTTCCCCCCCCGTCCTTCTTCTCATACTTCACTATTTAAAAGTATATTTTATCCAAAAATGGATATAGTGGAGGATACTAAGCCTGGAAAACTTCAACTTGAAAGCTGACTTCTGGAAAAAGGTTAGAGTGGTGTTAAGTAGGTCTGTTTAAAGTGCTGCACTCCCTATACTCAGAGCTTCTGTATTTTTCCTTCCATGAACCTTGTTGTGAAGGCCAAACTCTTACTAGTTTGTGTTAGATCTAAAGATTTCACTGCATTCCTCCCTTACATGGTTGTAAAGGGAACTTTTAATATACAGGCTTGAGTGTAAACTGATGTAGTCTCTGTACAGTGCACTGGCAGATGCCCTGAAACAATAGGTAAAACATCTTTTTGGTCTCAAGAGGACATGGATTTATTTATTTTAATAAATAGAAGGTATTTGAAGTATGAGATGGACACCATGCTGTTGGTAATCCCTGGATGCCCTGCTGTTCTGGGTATCAAAGCCTAAATAGTCTCCATCCTCCATCACTCTTCTAGCTCACTCTGTTTTGCTAGAACCATAGCTAAGGTCACAGGCTGAGCACACTAACAGTACAAAATTGAATAGAGTTCAGAGGTTACTCTGCTCCACAAGTTACTCAGTTTCAAATTAGATTAAAATTTGACTTCATAAGTTAAAGATGTTGCAGAACTGTAGTTGACTTGGCCATGGAGGCTGCGCTCCTTGCCTGTGACAGATTGGTTCTTGTTCCTAAATCATCTGTTTGCCTGTGACTAATCTCGAATTTGTATCTTCCTGCTGCTTGTACTTTGAACTGAATTCTGTGCTCCAAATAAGAACAGCAGATACGGCTTTAAATTTTCTCAACCCCTCGTAGCCCAAGGACTTCTCCTGGCCCTAGGATAGGAAATGCCTTACGCAGCTCGGTATATAATGGGAGATGGCTGAGAGGAAGGCATGTATCGAGAAGTCGATCACAGCTGCTTTGGTCTATACTTACTGGCATGGTGATGAACTTCAGCAGCTAAATGCACTTGTGATGACACCTCACAAACTTCAGAAAGTAAGCAGTTATTTTTGGAAACTTTTTTCCCCCTCAGGACTAAAACTACTAAACCTACTTAAAAAAAAAAGTCTATGCAAAAACACTTTTTCCCAGGAAACCAGCACCTTCTGCTTATCATGTTTGTGGGCATTTCAGCATCCCAACCCTATAACCTGCTTGATGTTCTTTCCTATCTTTCTATTGTCTGAAAGTTGGAGGGCTTTCCATTGCTGTAAGGGAAGGAGAATAGTTCTTTCATATTCAGTTTGGGCAAAGAGGTAAGCAGTCCTCTGATCTCATCTTTAAGGCAGATGGATCTTTGCTCTCAGCATGCAGTGGTGCTGCCTAGGAGGGTTTTCATGAATCTGCCTGTAAGCAGCAAACAGAGCTAGTTTCTGAGTTGATTTGTACTGGCAGACTTGAAGGGTTAAGAATACTGAGTTTATTGAATGGTTTTGACATTCTGTTGGTGGTGGCAGAAATTTCTTTAATAAATAAATCGTGCTCTGAATGCTGGTTTGCTGCCCCATAATTTTGCCAATGCAGCTGTATTGGGGTCTGTTTGTAAGCTGGGTCCTGAAGTCAAGGTTTGATAAGCCTTGACTTTAATGAGATGTCCAAGGTAGGTCTGAGCAGGGACTGTGGGCCAGAATGAGAGCCATGGATGTGGGTATGTAGGGGAATCCCTGTAAGTGGTGTCCTGTGCCTCTGAGCTACGTTCCATCTGTTCCCAGCGGCTGTGGAAGGACACCGATGGCTGCTGGAGCACCTTGTGGTTACGTGTGACAAGTGAGGCTCTCCTGAGGAAACGTTCCTGCTTTCTGTCAGCATGGCAGCCAGCGTGCAAATGGGTTTGGCTGTTAGGGCAGGAACTAACTCAGTCTCTGCTGTCAGTCCACTCTCAGTGCAGGGTTGGGGTCTGAAGCAGCACAAGTCAGATGGTACTGGGAAATGGATCTCTCGCTGCAGGTGATTTCACAGAAGGTCATAACCTCACTCTCCTTTTCAAAATGACATGTAAAATACTTATCTACAGACTTTCCATCTCCTTGGTAGTGCATTCTTTTGCTCAGGTGACTCCTCCCTGTTCAACATGAGGGGGAAGTAGGCAAAATAGAGACAAAAATGAGATAGCAGGACATCATAGCCTTGAAATATCTCAAGAGTTTTTCCTCTTGGAACCAGTGGATGAAAATGAATATCTCTCTAAAACTAGGTCTCTTTTGAAAATCCAGTTTTAATGTAAATGGAGGTCAAACTTCAATAGCTGTATAATTACTTTCCCTGTTTATATCCACCGAAGGAATGTAAAGGTGCATCTAAACCAAAGAAGTATAAAGATTTTGTTTTCCTGCTTCTGAATTAAGTTGGCTCTGAGTGTCATACTAAATGGTGTAGATAGTTAAATTTAGAGATGTTTCTGTGAAATTCAGAGACGAGAAAAATGGAAGGTCAACCCGAGAAATGAAATAACTTTTGCATTAAAATATCACCTTAAATAGATGTTTCTAATGGTGTGGTGGTTGGGGCTTACTTTGGTTTGGGTTTTTTTGGATGTGCATTGGCTTTTACTTTAATGTGAGGTGAGCATAACTAAGAGGCTTGTGTGAAGGGAAGTCATGTCTATTTAGTTTTAAAGTGCTGAAACTACAGACAATAATCTGATAATCTTCCAGATACATCTTGAAGCATTTTTGGGAAATGGACTAAAATATTTCCCTTTTTAGGGGAAAAACAGTTTCAGGTAAGTACCTGATCTTCCTATGAGATAGAAGTATATGAAGTTCTAATGTGAAACTCAAGGGATAGTATTTGGGGTGGCACTGGTGGGAAGATGGCAGGCAGGTTCTGTGGTGGGTTTTTGGGGGGCCTTTATTTTTGTTGTTTTGTTGTTGTTTTAAGCTTAAAAACTTAAATAGAAGTCACCAGGAAAAAAGCTTATTGTTTTCAATTAAAGAATTAAGGGTTAGGACAGCACAGACATTTGCCTGGATGGGTTCTCTGAATCTTTCTTTTAAGGAAATCAACACTGGAAAATAGTCCTCAAGAATATTCAATAAAACTACTGTTGACTTTTGAGTCATGAGTTATTCTTTTTCCAGAATAAAGTTAAACATGATGCTATCTATTTTTTAACTGTATTATCACAGTAATGTAAGCAAGTTGATGTAATGTAACATAAGAGGGTCAGATTTCTGGAAAGGCAAGAAATTGGTCTCTGTGCAACATCACTATTTGGGTGAAAAATAATGAAATTTATTGATTAGAGTTTATATATGCCCTAAATGTGATGTTTAGTCTGTGTAGAAGATGCTATAGGAAACGTTCAGTAGACTTTTTTCCATTTTTAAAATGGAGATTATGCTAGAGCAACTGTATGAAAGCAGTTCACCCTGATTTTGAAGAAACTGCAAGTCCACATTACAGACCTTGCTGAACTGTGCAAATTTTTGTTACACTTGTAGTAGGTGCAGGTTTAGGGAGTGACTCTGGTGGAAATTTCTGAGAAATCACAATTTTATACATCATTTAAGCCAAATGAGCAGTATGGGAGAATATATGTTTAATGTTTAATATATAAGATTCTTCGAGAAAGATCTTGATTGCACCACAGGAAAACAGAATACATGTCAAAGTGGTGCATAGCAGTACAAGTGAATTCTCTTGTGAAAACACAGTTCATGGTTACACGGCAGTTTTTAATCTAGTATAGATTTAAAATGCTATAGAGAAGGGTGATCATACCACCCCCTTTGTGCCACTGCCCTCACTTCGTGTAGATTCATGCTGGGTTGGATCAGGGAACTGATCCCTGAACCATCATGTCGTGTTACTGTGCAAATGCAAGATGAGTGAGCCTCTGGGGGGGGTGGGGAGGATGAGTGGGATCAGCTCTTTCAGTGGAGAGGTGGATTTATCATGGATTAAAGTGCCAGGTGATCAGTAATCATAGCTTCAAAACATTGAAGACATGCTACAGAATGAACTTCCCTGTGACAGTAACCTTCAGTTTGCAGTAATCTGTCTTCTGGTGACTTGGGATAAGTGAACTGTGGCATTTTGAGTCTTCTTACTCCGCTTCTCGCAATTAACAGTTTTTAAACAGTATATTTTGCAGTCATACGTTTTACATGTGCACGTGTTTTGCTGCTGCTGAATTTTTTTCCCCTCTAAAGCACTTGAGTCAGGCAAGCCTCATTCTGCTCTTGATGCTGCCTTGCTAGTGCGTGTGTCTCAGGTTGCAGTATGTCTCCAGTGAGCAGATAAATATCCAATATGTTTGTTTTTCAGATAATGAACAGAAAATTAAGAGAAACTGATGCTTTAATGGAGACATTAGGGTCATCACCAGTTACTGTCAGCAAAAAGTGATCAAAACAACTCAATTTATCTTTAGTAGTAGTTCTCATAGGTATTTCTTTGCTCTGGTTCCTTTGGCATAGTGGTGATCTAAATTCTTCTCGTTCTGAATTAGGGTCAACACACTTCCAAATGTTGGCCTAAAGGAAGGGATTCTGTTTACCCGTCTGGGCGATCTGCATATTTGGGCTTTAAGGAAACATCAGCAATCCCTGCTAGGGTACTGTGCACCTTAGGTTTATTATGCCAGGTGGAGAGATGGCTGGTGCTGAAACAGCTTGTTTGAAGGCAGTGTTCTGCCAATGCGCTGGGGCAGTACGGTTTCTAGCCATGGAAGCCTCCTGAGGGTAGTCAACCCCTAATTACACCAGACCTTGTGAAGAGTTCTTGGTCTAGTTCAGTATCTTCCCTTTTCACCAAGAAACAATCTCTACCACAGAGGATATGTAGGTTGATCACAAGATGTGTGAGTTGAGCAGGTTTGGGCTGAGCTTTCTGTGTGGTCAGGCAATGGCAGTGCATAATTCAGCGTGACTACTGGTTTAGGGTTTTTCTGTTTAGACAAGGTTAAAGGTTGTCTTAGGGCTTGCTTCCAAACAGGAGTCACCAAGGGAAAAACCAGATAGAGCTGTGGGCAGTTCAGCACTTGTGCTGAGTTCATCTTCTGAGATTCCTCAGCCAGCAAACCTTAACGGTTGACCGAGGAGCACAACAGGGAGATCTGTGTCAGACCAGCTTTGCATTCAGGAGAGAGGACTGGAATACGAACCACTCCCAGAAAACATCTGTCTGCTCATTCAGCAGTAGGTCCCGTTGCCTTCCATGGAGCTGTGTGATCTGTGTGGAGGTCTCTACTGCAGGAGCAGGAGTCTGTCCTGCTCCTTCCCGTGTGTCTCCTCTGTTCTCTGCAGCACATTGCCCAAACCTACAGAGCGCATGGGATTGTTGACTCTCTCTCCTCTCTGTTCTAGTAGGCCTTGAATCTCCAGCATCTTTGCTGTAACATGCATCTCCTGTGTTTTTCACTTATTTGGAGTCCAGGGCAGTTACACATCTAACAGATTGGAGCAAGTGCATGCTCTGTTCTTGAACAGACTTTTAAGCAGTAGCTACATATCTGGTTCCTGAGCAGATGTATTCTGGGATTTCCTGACCATGCTTTTCATGATGACATTGTTTAGGGCAACTCCTTGTGTGGCCACTTACATTTTGCCCTTAATGGAATTGGGATTCTGGGCTAGTTAAACTTTTGTTTTAACCCTGAATAGCCCTTCTCATGCAAGGTGAAGTTGGAGAAATTACTGCTTTAAAAAACAAAAAAGTGAGATGTGTGTGTGCAAAACACTTGTCCCCTTATGCAGTCTCATGAACTTGTACAGTGTACAAGTGTACTGATGGAGTGTAGGGGTAGGAATGAGTGATGGAGCAGAGAAGGGAAGGGCTGCAAAACCTGCCATTGCTACTGAAAGATCTGCTCAGGAGGTTGTACTTTGAATCTGTAGACTTGATTGGAGTTTGCCTCCATGAGTTTTACCTCGTGCTACCACTGATCCTTCAAAAGGGGCAAAAGATTACAGAGATACTTTGCCAGTGTCCCCTGATGCAAAAAGCAAAAATTAATTTTTGTTATGTACATCCAAGGCCTTGCATCTTCCTAAGATGCATTGAGTTCTTCAGTGAGGCGATGTGGTTCTTGGTTCTGTACTGTCTTTATAGTTTGAACTGCCTTAAAATGGTACTACAGTACCCTTTCATGTGCCTTTGGCTTGAGGAATGCCTGGGAATCTGTTGTTTAAATCTCTATTGAAATAAGCAGGGCTAACCAGTTACTGTGAAAGACGAGGTGAACTCGTAAGAACTGTTTCATTTTTCTTGCCATCACACCACAAGCAGCAGCTGTAGATGCTCATAGGATGGTTAATTTCAGAAATCACATAGTTTAGTAGTTGTCAAGAGGAGGGAAAACCTTCAGTCTCCTGTTTACATATGATGATGAGATGCATAAACTGGAGCATGAACCTCCATGCTGGAACTTCTCCTAAGATTCAGCAACATCATGGGCAGAAATATGGCTTCTGTTAAAACGTTGAGGTTTTTTGTTTATTTGTTTGTTTTTCTTTTTTCGTCTGTGGACTGCCACGAGTGTAAAGCATTTACATGGTTGCCTCATGGAAGCCTTGTTATTCAGAGTAACAGCAAATCCTGCAAAATTAGCCTATTTTGTTAATTTGGGAGTGAAGCATGATAAATGGTTCTTAGTTTGTACCTAGAAATATTTCTGAAAAACAAAGGCTTGACAATCCTTGAAGCTGAATGCCGGTTACTTAACCTTTTGCATTTATATTTGTGTCTGCTGTGGGTGGGGATCCTCTTGTAGCCTTTCTAAAGGTAGTCTGTTCTTTCCTCCTGTTATCTTCTCCATTAAGGCTGGATAGTGCAGCTTGATGGATGAGTGGATGTCGTTCTTGGGAAAGTAAATTTAAGGCAAAAAGTAAATGGGGAAGGAAGGATTTTTATTTCTGAACTAGCTGTTTTGGTTTCTTTTCTCAAGGACCGTAGGAATAAATCTGAACAATACGAGGTTGAGTTGCACCTGTAAAAATGGATTCATTTTGTTAGCTTCCTCCTGTTCTGCACAAAGCCACGAGCAGCAGAAGTACTGGAAGAGCCTGCTGCGTAGGCTTATGCTAACCGTATGTTAACTTAGCTTAAAAAAAATTAAACCCTACCTCCTGCAGAACTTGATTTGCCATTGAGAGGAGCTTTCCACTTGCTGGGAGTGAAGGGGAGTTTTTCAGTCCTTGGCAATTGTGCACAGAGGTGGCTATTGTTATTGGCTCAAGGATTGTAGAAAGAACTTTAATTTCCCTGCTTTGTTTGATGCCTCTGCAACTCCAGACTGTCTTTCAATGCAAATATTTAGCTGACTGTCCACTGTTGCTGCTTCTAGGTTTCGTTCATTTTACATTTTCTTCCCCTATGCTTGTCATTCCTCTACATTGAGTGTTTGGCGTTATTTTTCATGAGACTTTTTTGTTTCCAAACGAATTTTATTTTCTCTCTAGGTCATTTATGTATTTGTCTTCACTAATGTTTGCAACATCTCCGAACATAGTATCCTCTGTGAATTTAACTAACGTGCTGTTTACCCTTTCTTCCAGATCCAGTTTCTGATCCTACTTCCACATTTGGGAGTATGCAAGGGACAAACACATCTCTTTGCGTAGCTTGACTGGATATCCCAAGACTAGGATGTTAGTATATTTAAACATTTTCTTTTGCATTAAAATGTTGCCAGTATCTTAATTGCACATAGATTATTATTTTTTAAAATGTAATTAGCTTTATTGGCATTATGCATATTCAGAAGCCTGCTGGTAGAAACAGTTTTTCTGCAGTCTGACTAGTGCTTATTGGTGACTTTAAAATGGGTGCAGGAGTAAAAAGAATTTCAGGGTTGCTTTCAAAATGAGCTTATTTGCTGTTATAGCTTTAGCACTCATTCTTGAAAATGTTGGCTCTTTGTGTAATAAGATTAACTGTAGGTTAATCCATGAACATATAAAATCTTTAGACTGTGTTCAAGATATTTATGAAAGACCACTTCAGACTTCTGAATGCATGAAGAGAGATTTTTAAATACTTGAAATAGTCAAATATCTGTAGAAATACTTGCATCAAATAATTGTTAACAAAAAACAGAATTGCACACTGAAATTTTTTTTTTTGATTCCCTGCATCACAGGTCATATTATTCTGGGACTTGTAAGGAACCAGTTGTCAGGAAGAGTAAACCCTATGCTAAACTATTTTTGCAGATTTGATAATGCAGCTTCCTTAAAAATGTGTTCTGTGATTGTGTTGTAGCTATTGCAAAATGAAGTATTGCATGTTTTCTGTTATGTAAGTAATTGTATGGCAGTAATTAGCAGTTCAAAGATAAAGAAGTCAGCATTAAACTAATATGCTATTTTTAAAAAATGTTGGTTTTCCGACTCAGCCACTTCTTGGAGTGTATTCAACTACCACTATATTTAATTGAATTACTTATTGAGCACTAGTATAAGTACTGAAGTAGCTAGGATGCTGAATGCAGTGTTCACCATGTAGCTGTGGATTTTGCAGGTTTCTCTGCAGCCTTACTTTTCCAGTGTGTTCTCTCCCCCTTGTAAATGAAAGGAGCCTTCTCTTCATGTGGTTTGAATTTCTTTTGTTAAAACTGCTGCCGACCTTCTTGGCTAACATTTTAAAGTAATTAGGTACAATTTCTCTGCTTGGATTTTAATTTGTAGTGTTCAGCTCTGTACATGGGCAATATATTTAGATAAAATTGCAGTTCTTTAGCTTGATTACTTTGACAAAAGAAGAACTAGTACTAGGAAAGTGCAGTGTTTTGTGACACTTGTTCTGGTATCCCACTGCATTTTGTTTTAGTGGCTAATTTCCTTCACTCACCCCTTTGATATTATTCCTGTGGTTTGATAGAAAAATAAGTTTATTGTGGTAGCTTACAAGCTTTTTGAGGGAATTTAAGACTCATTGAGTATTATTGTTTATCAAATCTGCTGAAGCACATCTAATATTCCTTGAACCTGGAAATGTTTCTGGAGTGAAAAATAATTAAAAAAAATGCTGGCTATATCTGAAATAACCTTCAGTATTTAAGGTCTAAAACTGATAGTGGTGGGGAACAAGGCACTTGCATGAAGTAGTTATTAATGCTTCTTGCACACGTGGTCTTCAGCAAATTACTGTTCACTCTTTGTGCCACACTTTGTTCCTTACATGTGCCTGATGCTGTTTTTCTTTTAGAGAAACTTTTATATGAAAAATTCTGTAGGGACAAAATGACCTTAAGGAAAGATATTTACAAAGTGTTGTAGACATCAACCTATTTTGTAACTTTTGGATATCTATTGGTGCTTCTGTAGTCTTTTAATCCCATAGGATCAGATGATTAGGGTGTAGCCTGCAGAAGCACAGTTTGTATCAAATTCCTTCACTGTTAATATGGGTGCACTGCTGGCAGTTCCTAGCCATGGATTAGGAAATGTAAGCTCTGAGGTTTTGGTCTGAAAGAACTATTCAGAAGTTACAAAAAGAGCTGCTTTGGATGTAAGTGGACAGTGACGCTCATCTTAAAAGCTGAAGCTTCTAGCAAAGCAGCATTCAAAACTGTGAAGTGTTTCTGTTGTTTCTCATATAGAGGTTGTTAGAGGTATTTCAGAATTAAGCAATACAGCGTAGTGTGGAATGCGCAAGCGTGAGAGGATTTGTGTGTAGGTTACCTGGAAAATTTAACTCTGCTTTGGAACACGGGATCTGTGATTGGCAGTTTCTTAGAAGGCTGAGTGATCTACCAATATTTCTTCACTTAGCACTAAAGAATTGGTTTTAGGTCTTCTGATCATCCTAAATAGGGACTTCATTCTTTGAACAAACCTGAGGTGCTAACGTGTCCACTTAGACCTTTTTATTGAGATACCAGTTGTAAAATCAGACCAAGGCTAGCTGTTCTAGAAGTCTTTCTGAATATTTTGTCTTTGTAACAGTTTGATGTTCTTGACTAGAAACCTGTAATTTGTTTAACTGTGAGCATGTCCTGAGATTCTGCTGTAATGCAATGACTTTGAGAACCACAGGGTTCAGAAAGTGTAGGACTGCTGTCTTCTCTCAAGTTCAGATCACAAATGATGCTTTCAAGCAAAGAACTTCAAGTAGACTAAAACCAGAAGAAGTGGGGGAATAGGGTGGACTTAACCAAAGTACATTGGATTAAACATTTGACTAAGGAAAGCCAATAATATGCCATGCTTCAGGAATTCTAGAAGGTCTGGAATTAATGAGGTGGTAAAGAGTGGGGAGTGTCAAAAAGCTGCACAGAACTGCTTGGCTTGAGGAAGATTTAAAGATGACGATAGAAGCTGAAATTACTGTGTGTATAACTCAGTTAAGTGCAATATAAGTTGTTAAATATACCTGTAGGCACCAAATTCATTGTAGCTACCCAGGAAAGATATTTGGGCATAACTTTGAAATCCTGAATGACCATCATAAAATCTGTATCCTCTATCATGTTACTTTTGTGTCAGCCAAATCCCAAGGGATTTTTCCTGACTATGGTCTTCAGTTCTGATCCAGTAATTACTTCAGGTGTCTGTCTCAAATCTGAATACGGGAAAGGCAATCTGAGAGAGCAAACAAAGAAGTCAGACAGGTCCTGATTTTCTCAGTGTTGTTGTCTAAGCTGTCACTGCACTTGCCACTTGTTCCTGCTGACATAACTGAACTGGGCCAGGAAGTATTTCCAGTCTAGAAGTAAGGCAAGCAAAAATGATTATTTTTTTCTTTGTCTTCTGTATGCTATTGTACAGTTGTTTATATTGCCAGTGACAAGTGTGAATATAAATGCTGATGTTAAGCATCCTTCCTCCTGTCCAACGTTGCTGTCAAGAAGGGGAAAGAAAAGCTCGGTGTAACCCTGGTTGTAGTTTAACACAAAATGCCTTAAAGAACCTGGGGTGCTTCTCCTGAGAGGCACACCTGCAGACATAGCTTACAGAATTGGGGGCGTCTAGCTGAAGCTAACAGGTTAGTGAGATTCCAAGAGTTGCTACATGAAATGATGGCAGACATTGCGTACATACCAGAAGTGAGAGAGATTTATCAGTCACTTGCTCTTTGGGAAAATTTCTACTAATCCCTAAAGGCGAGGCTTTCTTACAGCTATTTACTGCAAGTTTCTTGGCTTCTGAGTGTGGTTGGTTGTTGTTGTTGTTTTTTTTTTTTTTAAGGCGGTTCACTGCTCCTAGTCTACACTGAGTAATATTCTATCCCATCTGGCAATTTCAGTTCCCATAGTTAATTTCAGCACCGAGTTGTTTTGCTGCTGTAATACTTTGTTACAAAGTTCTCAGCAGCTGTGCTTATGCTTTTCTGTTTCCAGAGGAATACCAGGGCTTGCAGCCTCTTTAGTGCATAGGCATAACCCGAGGTGTGACTGAAGGCTAGGTGAGAGTGTTTCTGCTAGTATTTAGTTCTATTGGCTCAAGAGTAACAATAGTAACACAGCTTTATCTTCCCTGTGTGCAAGAGTCGTCCTGTGCTTACTTGTACCATTTTGTTCTGGATACTATTGCTGTTCAAACCTCCATAAAGCTGGAGAGGGCTGTTAAGTTTAGCTCTGCTTCCTTTGGGTTTGCACCTTGTGTTGTAGACTCATGGAATGCCTTGCTTGAGCTATACTTTTAAATGTGACTTCAGTGATCACAATTAGTCACTATAATATACACTGTGGCTAGTGTGAATTCTGTGCTATGTGTTTTTCAGTGGTAAGATGCTCCTCTCTGTGTGCTGATTTGTTTTCAGGGTTTTTGTTAGAGGTGGATAACTTTTGCCCCCTGCCCTGCTTTCATTTACCCTTTTGGTTTTGTGTAGCTGCCTGTGTCACCCACTGATGTCACCTAGATCATCCTTTCTTTTGAGACAGAACTGACCTGTCCACCTGAAAACTCTAAGGATACTTTTCCAGAGTTTCTGGGAAGCCCTCTCAAAACATCAGGAGGTATGCTTCATAGTCACTGTAATCATGATTCAACTTTCTTTCCATGATCTTTCTTTGCTTCTGTTAGCATCATAATCAGAATTTAGATAAACTCTCTGGTGGTGTAGTGAAATAATTGCTTGACTTAAAGCGGTGTATCTTGGCATACCATAAGGTTTCTCAGGATGCTATGAGCTAGCTGGAGTCAAGGTGCCCCCCTTCATAGGGGCAATTATGTAATGGCTTATGATAGAGGTTTATTTTACACCAGGCAGACTTGCAATCATAAATATCAGAGTAAAAGTGCTTGTGGCAGTTTTCACCTTACAGGTAAGCTCAGTATATTCACTTCTCAACTAAGAAATGTTCAGTTATTTTAACAGGTCTATTAGTTGAAGATCATCAGATTTTCGATGATGGGTGATACAACTAGTTTCCTAAGTAGAATCACATTTTCATTCCCATTTGCAGACTACTCTATAGATCTGAAAATCTCTGCATACAGAAATGGTGAAAGGGGTATTTAGAACTTGAGAGCCAAAAAGAATAGAATAATGTATTGAGTTAATTCAGTAATGAATCATGATATAAGTAACCTCCTGTGATAAAGAAAGTGAAACTGAGTCACACTTTCAAGAGTTTTATAGATTAGAGCTGTGGTTTGGTAGATGCTTTTTCTGATGGTAGTCCTTGTTTAAGTGGATTTAGCAGCTCATACCTAGCCTTTCTGGGCTGATTTTATTTGTGAATTGTTTTAGCTAGTCTGTTTTCAGTAGGTGATTGTGTTGCAGACAGGGAATAATGTGGGACAGGACTCAACTGCTGGGGTAAGGCAACCCTCTTCAAATAGGACAGCTGTGGAGTATGAAATACAGCTCATACCTCAGCCAGTTTAACTCACACCTCTAACACTTTTGCACCATGCCAGTGCGTATCCCTTGAGGCTGGGGTGGAAGTCATTGGTGTCCTGTGCTTCCACATACCCAACTTCTGTGGGAAAGGGAGGGTTCCTCCATGGTTTAAACTGGCATGGGCCTCTGCTATATCTGCTTGTGGCAAATTGTTCATGACAGCACACCTGACTCACTGATAGAAGCATTACTGTGGCCATGAAACAAAGTGCAGCAGTGAATTGATGCTGCTGGACATCCTATCTCTTCTGTGGAAGACATTTTCCACGCAGGTCAATTCCATCTCCTGCAAGGCTGTTCTTAAGCTTGTGTCTCAGGAGCGTGGGGTAACCAGCAGTTTATGAATGTCATCTTGCCTTTGCTTGGGAGTGAAGCATTAACAGATTGTCTCCAATGGGAAAAAAGTTTCAAGATTTTTATTTTAATGTAATAACTAATGCAACACTGTTGGAGCTGGAAAAAATTGTCTCAAGAGAAACATTTGGGTCTCTTTATAAAACTTCTGGTCTGTGCTGTTTTGTGCTATTGTGCACTCCCATTCTTGAGCTGTTTGACTCTCTTGATCTGTTTGTAAATATTTTAGCTAGTTGTTACAATTTCTTCCCTGAAAGTTGTACCTGGTTGCCTGTTGGAACTCCATACCTGGAGGTTGAACAAATAAGAGCACCGTCTTTGAATTGAAATACTGAAAAGCAACTCCGTCTTTCAATTTTTAGTGTTAAAATTTGTCTGTTTGGATTTTAGTTTAGTTGATTTTTTTTTTAATTTAGATCTTATTCTACCCTTAAATAAAACTATCTTTTCAGGATGCTTAAAAAGTTGGTAGTTACTGAAACTCTTCTTTTGTCATTCTTTGCCATTTTGTGATGTCTGTGTTTTCTGGTTTATTGTCTAAAGTAATGAAGTGCAAGTATTTACATGAGAAGATTCCAGTCAAGTCCTGCATTGGTGGTGCCTGGCTGTGAAGGAAAGAAGGCAGTCATACAATAGACCTCCTGATCTTGAGTTAAAATGTAAAACGGAAGCCCACAACCCCTGACTTGAACAACTATCCAGATCAGTGATGCAGTATCTGCAAACTGGAGGATCTTTCCACCCCTGCAAATCCACATGAAGGCAGCTCAGACTGCCAGAGCAATTGCTGTATCTTGAGGTGATGTTGACAGCCATTGCAGGGTCCTTGGCTTTTCTTGAATTCTGCTTCCAAGGCTTTTGATTTGAGATAAGAAGGTTGCATGCCTTCATGTTACTCTCTTCTTGATATCGGATCATACACACAAAAATACTCCTCGTGGGAGGGAAGCAGGAGATGATCCATATTTTGCCTTTTGCCTTGCTATACTCTGCACTCTGGCAACAAGCTTTATAACTTGTCACTTCTGGTTTTTTGGGGTTGAATTTTCAGTTGTAATCAGTGAGATAATCTGCCGGTTAGAGTGCTAACATTGGATGGGGAGGCCTGTTTCCATTTCTTGCGCTGCAGCCCAGCCTGGTATCTTTCTTGCTTTGCCTCTCTGTTCTTCCTTGTAGAGGGGAGAGATCTACCCTCTTTTAGAGTGTTTGGCAGGGCACTTTTCTGCTGTGAAGGCAAGTGCATTGCAGTGCTGTAATTCAGATATGAAGCTGATTTTCTGTCATGCTTAGCACATTAAATTTTAAATGCATTGCTGTGAGTTTGGGATTGCATCAGAGAAAATGTTCTTAGACTTGGTTCTCAGAGGAAAAGGAATAGCTTGGTTAAGAGGGATGCTTGGAGAGGAGTGAGGATGATCTGCTACGGCTTTTTTTTAAGTTACAGGCTAGTAGTGGAATTTTAATGAAGTCCTGCAGAATGGGTGGCCAGTCAGAAGCACTTACATCAACAGTACTTGTAGTTTTTTGCTGCTTTTTTGATTTCTGAGCTTACTGCTGTGGTAAGGTACTGTAACAGTGAAATAGCTGTTTGACAGAACATGCACCTTGTTGTCTTCTTAATTGGTTCAAAGGAAACTTCTCTACTGGAGATGCTCTTCTACAGTGAGTAAAGCATTACTCTAAGGCCAAAGAATTTGTTTTATCTTGAGCTCCAAGGGCCTGTTTAGGGACCCCAGCAGGCAATGCTCTGTATTTTGTCTTGGGAAGAGGAGGTGTTTTGGTGCAAAAAGGTACAGAAGAGCTGTGTGTTGCTATAAAGAACTTGGATATACGTGTTCTTTTAAACAGTACCTGTCTTAACATCCACAGTTCTTTTCTTCTGTATGCATGTTTCTTTATTGCTATTATAGAGTCAGGTTATTGATATTTAAGGTCCCTGGAATCCTCTGGAGCAGGGATGTCTGCAGTAGATCCCTGAACAGTGCAGTTTCAGTAACCAGAATGGGGAAGCACAAAATTTGAAAAATTGCTTGAGATGTGCAGTTTTTTCTTTGTTCCCCGAGAAACTAAAGCAAAGTTGGTTTAACTTGGAGTACTTAATTGGGCTCCATTCAGATAACGAGATCCCTCATCATAGGTGGATGGGAGTATCTTCTGTTTTGTTGCATGAATAAAAGAATGTTCACAACTTATAATTATATGCATGTCCTGAGATTTAGTGTATATTAATAACCGTCCTGTGACTTTTTTTCCCCTCCCTTGTTGCTTGGTCTTGCTTTTCTATTAAGATGCCTGTGACTGAAACATTCAAGTTTAATAGATTTTTGTCCTGAAAGGGACAGAATTCCCATGTTACATATAGACTGTAGGATTTTTCTGAATTAATTCCTGCTTCAAATCCCATAGCTGTGGATAAATATAACCAATCTTGACCAGAAAATCTAGGCATGAGAAATCCAATAAAAACCTGATGTGATGGTGGTGGCTCCTGCTTCATACTAGTTAATGAGGCTCCTAACATGATGAATCTAAGTGCTAGGGGAGAGGGAAAGGGGAATAGATCTTAGCGGCCAGCCCATGCTTCCCTAAATAGCACCTCCAGAATCCTAGGATAGGGGGAGCATCGATCTGGTCCTGGAGTGCATGACTTGTGTCTTCAGTTGGACCTTTGTAAAATTAAAGAGTGTCTTATGTCTGGTTGAATTTGATCAGCTTCCAATTTCAGCTACTGGATCTGGGTATGTCTTTGAGAAGCTGTTTTTCCTGTTCCTGGATGTGTGATTTGTGGCTTTCTCCATTCCCCCCCGCCCCCCTTTCGAAGTAGTGTTTAATTGCATTTGCTTTGGTAAGCAGCCTCTGTGACCTGGGCCTTTTGTTACTTGCTGCTCTTCCTGTCTTTGTAGCTCCTGCAAATTTAGTGACTGCTTTCTTCCAAGTCACCGGCTAGGACTAAAATGGTAAATGGCACAGGGCCAAGAGCCAATACCTGATGGACCTCTCTAGCAGTAGTTTCCCATTGACACAAACATTCAAGAGCTGTCACTTAATTGATTTTGAATCTGTTTTATATTTATTTGACTGAGTTGTGTTTCAGTTTTTCTTTTGGTTTGGTTTTTGTTTGGTTTTTATTGGTTTTTTGTTTGGTTTGGTTTTTTGTTTGTGATTTTTAATTTTAGTTTTTATTTTTGAGGTGTTTTTTTCAGTCTGGTATTAGTCAAAATATGTTGTGCCAGCCAAAAAATGTAAAATATTATGATACTTACTGCTAATAAAAATTTTAGTTTCATGAAAGTCTGATAAGAATTTTTGTAAGCCCATGTTGATCGAAACCATTTTTGCTGTTCGTTCCTCAGTAGTCCTCTGAACTGTTCTTGGCTTTGAAAACCTTTATCAAGTTGAGATTCCGGTACCTATTTGTTTAACGTTTTGACATTTCAAAGAGATGATTTTTTTCTTTTTCAAGTCCACTGGGACTTTCTCAATATTTCAGGACTTTCTGGAATTAAACACTGCTGGAATTACTCTTTGAGTAACTCCCCCTCAAAAAAACCAACACATCTCCATAGAATATAAAGACAGTTACCTTGCAAATGTTAATAACACTACCTTGATAAATTTTGTTGAATGATTGTATGCCATTCTGTTGAATGTTTCTTAATATACTACCATATTCTTATTCATATTACCTGAAAAAAACAATCGACATGTGTCTTGGTTTTGATCTTATTTTTGCTTACTTTACAGTTGTGTGCATCTCTTCTCTGACCTTTGCAACATTTCTGAATTTTGATTTATCTTCTCTGCTCTGAATCTTCCTGTCCATCTTCCAACCTCTTGTCTCCTCTTTTTGCTTTTACCCTTAGTCATATTGCAGATTTGTTTTTTGTTAGGTTGGTTAGTTTTCTGTTTCATTTTGCTTTTTGTTGTTGTTTGTTTTTTTAAAAATAATTTTAAAAATAATTTATTTTTTATTTTATTTTATTTTTTTTCCATTTAACAGGTCAGGTTTTTCTCCCCATGGTTTTGATGGTTCCTAGCAAGTTCTTAAATAGTTAAGAAATGTAAAGACAATATGTGGACAACTAATGCCTTAAGTTACTTGACTCATTTTCCAACTTTTTGAAGTTGTCCTTTTAATGTGCAAATTGCTATGTATTAAGGTGACTGTTTATTATAAGTAAATGCTGATTAATCACTTGTCTTATTTTCTGTTGCAATTGGTCCAGTGCAGTCAGACTTGATGGTCCCTGTGGGTCCCTTTCAACTCAAGATATTCTGATTCTCTGACCTACTATACTTAACTGCTGCCCTGGCTGATACTGACTTAGTCTACTGAGGTTTAGTTTACAAACTGATATTCACAGATTAAATTGATATGCACAGATAAGGGCTGAAGAGTTGAAAATTAATTATGTTGGTTTTTATTTTCTCCCTTCAGCACCCTTGATATGTTGATTTTTTTTTTTTGAGTTATTAAAAATTTATGTAGTAATATATTCAGACCAATAGTTGCCTGTTTTTTTTTACTACCCTCAAAATTATTTGTGCCACAAACTTAAAGGCAAGCTTTACTGCTTTTACCAGATACATATATAGGGCTGAATTATGCAGTGACTTTTCAAAGATATGTTTGAACTGTGCTGTCTTGAGGTGAAAAAAAGCAGTGTTTGACATGCTGGGCTCTGTGTCAGTGGCACTCCAGAAATGCATCCCTGTCTTCTTCTGAAGATCTTGCATTCTTGTTTTTTATAGTGGAGAATGTGTCTTTGGTTAATCCACATTGCTAGAGATCAGCCAGTAAAGTCCTCTCCTGGACTATTGACTTCTCTAATACTGTTATTTCAAGGAGTCTGGTAGCTACTTAATCATTACAAGTGCTCTCAGTTTTAAGGGAGAAGATGACTTGAGGATCTAACTGGATTTTTTTTTTTTTTAAACTTAAGTTAAACTGTGGTGTTAAATTCTAATCTTAAACCATTAGCCGTCAAACTACAATTACAGTTTAAATTTATGACAAAATATTTGATTACAGGTGGGTAAAAATGCCAAGAAAAGATGAAAATAAAACTGCTTAGATGCAGAGACAAAACTAGTGAAATTTGACCATGCTGAAAACTGCATAGTCAACTCTTCTCTTTAGTTTTAATGTCTTTGCTTGCTACTCTTAGCATAAAAATGCCACATACATATTGATTTTTGTCACAAGCTGTTTTAGGGAATGCTTTACTTACAGAGCTAACAGTTGTGAAATAGGAGTAAGTGTGTAACAATCTCTGCATTTAACAAGTTATTCCACCCTTGCTTCAGTACTAAGGGTTTTCTTTGTTTGTTCTGGGATTTTAATTTTTTTTTTCTAGTTCTTCACTTCCTAGAGAGCCTTTTGGGATGTAGAGTTGTTTTACACTTCATAAATGTTGTACGTTTTAGAACATTAAACCCTTTTTTTTTTTTTCTAAAATCTTATACCCAAAAGATGTTTTTCATTGTAAAGATCACCAGTAGCATTTATGAGACTTAAGTGTGTGGCTGCTTTGATTGTGAAGAACATATCTGAGAAATCTAAATACTATTGATATTGAAAATCTGACATGTAAATTATATTGATTTCTAAAATACTGGGATCTTCATTCTTTTTCTCTCTTCTGTTATTCCTGCAACTTTTCCACTGGCTCTGCTGTTCAGCTGCTGTGAACTCTCAGACACTGAAATACAGATGATGAAAATAATAGAAACCGGAATTTAGCAGAGGCAGCCATGTTAATTTCTGTTCCATTTGAAATGCAGGAAAATATCATCTGCCAAATGGAAAAGGACAATCGGTGGGAAAAGAAATGTTCTTTTCAAGCTTCTAAGAGCAGTGACAATGGAGAGAAAAAATACTATAAAAAGTAGGCAGCTCCTTTTTCAAGATTTTGTTTTCAATGTATTCTGCATGATTAACTGTACACAGTTGCTCTTTTGGAGCCCTGAATGACTGAACACGACATCACAGGGCTTATACTGCCTTTGCTGCATTTCTCTTTGCATTTGGGGGGAATAGGGCTCAGCTTCATGGCAGTTTTACCAGTCTTTAGTATAATTTTTGAATACATTCATACTTCCCTTATTTGCCTTTTTTAATGTCAAACATTGCACATAAGATGTTCTGCTGTTGCTATGCAACTGCTAAATCCAATATTTAATATTAATAAAACCCGAGTGGCATTAGCATCACTCAGAACAGTGGGCTAGCAAACTATGATCATACAATATCCAAGCTGTAAAACTTGGCAGGGACTTCAGTGTGCAATTGCATGCATGGCAAACTGTGGGGCAGTGAGTCACTGGCAGTTACTATTTTAAGATTGATGAGTTTGAGTAAATTTCTGAGATTTTTGATTTATATATTTATATATATAATGTAAGTTTTTAAACAAAAAGATTAAGAATTAGGTTGGTTAGCTCTTTCCATATTTCCATAAGGTTTCATTTCAGAGTCAAATTCTGAGGGGTCACTACCCATAAAAGAGTCAGCATTATAAACCTATGGGTCAATACCCTGATTCTCCTATTTTTCTTCTAGGTCAGGTTGGTCGGCCCTTTCCCACTGTTCCTGCCACTTCCTGAAGCCTGAATTGGCTTTTTTTGGAGGCAGTGCTACTTCTCTGCCTGACAAGGTGCTGTTGAATGGGAGGTTTTTCCATTTTTTCTTCTTCCACCTTGTTTTCTGATCTCTCCCTATTTCTCTTTACTGCTTAATCACCGTCACTCTTTTTTTCCCCTTTCTTTCTTTTTTTTTATCCCCTTCTTTTATTTTCTTTTTCTTTTTCCCTTTTTTTTTTTTTTTTTTTTGTTCTCCACTTGGTCCTTTCTGAGATTGGATTTTTAGTGTCAGGCTCTGACAGGTGTTAGATCTTGTACCCCATCAATGCTTTGGCCATCTAAGTCATGTTGCAGACTGCAAATTCTGTAGGATCCTGCAGTTGACAGTGGTGGTGTTGGTGCACTGACACTCACTGACACCCAAAGGGGTGCAAGGCTATTTGTTCTTTCCTTTTGAAGACTGCTCTGCAAAACAGTAACTGATATTAGATCTGGATGAAGTCAGAATTATTTTAGAATTACTGCTCTTCTACAGTGTAATAACTGATTTCCTTCATAGTACATGATTGTCTAGATTTTGACTGATTTCTTAAAAATAGCTATTTCAGATAGTCTGTCTGTCCCCAATTCACCCGTGCAAATTTCTCTAAATTTACAACCATATTTTTCTTTCTTAATTTTTTTTCCTGCTGCTTCTTCTACCCCTCAAAGACCCAGACAAGTAGGAGAAGCTAGGAGCCCCTAGCTACATGCAAACCTCTATTAAACCTACAAAGCAAAAGTATTAAAGGGGGGGGAATATAGTAGGTTGTACTGGTCATATTGCAAATACATTTCTATAAGCAGGTGAAATTTGTCCGTCCCCCTTGAAGTAGTCTTTGTACTTTTCGTATTCACTCTGCTAACCTGTGTTCTCACAGTATTGGGTTAATAGCTCTGTAGCTTTTTTTACTGCCAGCAGGGGTTTAGTGTAATATTGATTTAACATTTCCCAATAATGGCAGTAATTTTGGTGAAGGTTTTCCCTCTTTTGGAATAAACTCGAATTGGTTACATTTATTTTATGTGAGGCATAAATCATGGCATTGAAGTAAATCTGAGCGTGTCTTAGATGCAGATCTGTGATTGAAATTTTGTTCCTTAGTGACATGGCAATGCTGAATCCCTTTCCTTTTAATTTTCTCTCCTCAAACTTGTGATTCCTCAGGAAACACTGATTCCAATGTTTGCTGAAATTCAGAAAAGTACCTGAATGCCACTGAGATGGAAGAATGTATTTTTTTTTAATTGGAAAACATACCTTATTTCAGTTCAGAGACTTAAATGAGAGTATTTTTGTTTGTGTAGAAATTAACTGGTCCTGTTGTAGAACATATAGTTTTTTGTGTTCTTTTCAAAATGGTTTATTTCAATGTCATAATGTTCTTTGTTTTTAACCTAGCTATTTACAGAAGTACAGGAGTCGGTGGACTCTGTGCTGTGGTTTGTCAGTAGTTCAGTCATCACAATTGACCCATGTATCTTGTAATACTTAGAGAAAGCACGTTGAGCTCTGTTCTTGGAACAGATAAATATAGAACTGCTATTGTGAATATTGTAGTGACGTACTTAATCTAGAAAGCTAACAATTCTTTTATTTGCTTTTAGGGTTTGAAAGTATTCTAGAAGGCCTGTTTGGACCTGGATTATTAAAAGATCTCAGTTTGTTTAAAGGTATTCAATCTCTATGTTTGTATCTTGTTCTGCATTTCTAATGACAGAAGCAGCCCCAGCTCTGCCTCTAGAAAATGTGTGTTACCGTGGTGATTTGTGCTTTTTTTCCCCCTCCCCCAGGCAGTGCTCACAGTTAGTTTCATATTGGCTAAAATTACTAATGAGTGTGCGTTCATCTTTATGTAGCTGGGAGTGTATTTGGCAGTGCTGGGAAAAACAGATTTGTTGTGCAATGATAAAATGTATACAGTTTGGTAATCTGGGGACTTAGAAAAATGGCCGAAATGAAGCCTGCATCCTCAGAATGCAGGCAAGAATGTTGTGAAACAGGTATTCAATTTGGCATTTCTCTTTTGGCTCCAGTTGTGTTGTGGTTTATGAATATGAAGTAATTTGCTATTCTTCTGATTTACAGACTGTGAGCCTGAAGGTGTTTCTGATTGGTCTTTTGATGAAAATTGTCTTTTCTGCTGCCTGAGAAGAGAAAAAGTGAAGGTAACAATGCAGATGTGTGAAGCTAGTAGTTGTAGGGGAGGGACAAAGGGAGGGAGTTTGCTGCTCTGTTAACTGAATATGGAAAATCTGCAACCTCCTACCCCTTTCGCCTCCCTTTTGAAAAAGGTTTTCTGAATTAAAATACACAAGTTAATGAACAGACCTGCTTCTTCTATGCAACATTTTTTGGTCGTATGTGATGCAGGTGTTATGGGTTTTTTCCTCTATGTATTGGTCCTTTCTGTTCAGTGTTTTTTATTTGTTTTGAGGGGGGGAGGGGGTTGAGTTCTTTGTCAGAGGTCTTGTTGGGAATCACGAAACCGTTCCTCAGGGAGCCAAACTGTGGCTTGTGCATGTTTACTACAGTCAGATGATGGGCTTATCTTCAATACGGAAATGTAGTTCATTTTAACAACCTAGAGTCTTGTTCTGTACCTGGGAATCCCCTTCCCTGTGGGCCATATCCTTTTATTAAAGGGCTCTCATGTATGGTAGATTTTGTACTGTGCTTGTTCATAACCAAGACAGAGCCTAAACAAGTCAGCTTTGCCAAAGTAATAAACTTGCAGTTTGTTTTATTAAGGAGATTATAGGTGTATATAAAACAAAAGCTATCATGCTATAAGTGATTGTTGCTCAGCCCGTGTGTTGAAATAATGATTTTTCTATAGCATAGGAAGGAAGGATCATCTGCCTTGGCAAAACTTCATTTACTGGAACTCGTAGCTATTACTTTTTCCTTCACAATGTTAAACAACACCAGAGTGGATCTCTATCAACTTAGGAATGAAACAAAAGCACTCTTTCCTCTAACCTGTGTAGCTGCATGGCCTGTCCATAAAGGAAGTACTTTGTTTACAATGATACTTGCCATGTTGCCAGTTTATTCCTGTTTCTGCATTACAGTTTTTGTTAAGGAATGGGAGGAGGTTTAGGAATGCTTGCATTTAGACTAGAGACAAGGCATAATTCCTTCACTGAGACTGACAGCAGGTAAGATGTGTGTATGCTTGTGGTGTAAGGACTTCTGTCTTTTGTCTTACCTCATCTCATAAAAGGACAAAATTCAGTGTTTAGCACAGTTCTTGTTAAGCCATTGCATTAATGCAGAAAACAATTTTGTGGCGCAGTCAGAGACTGGTCAGAGTCTGGGAGAATCTGACAGTGTATGGGTAGATCTTCAAAAGATGGTTTCTATCTCAGTCATCCTCATAAGTCCACAATAACTAAAGTAAAGCTCTTGAAAATCAGTGGTTGTTAGGTAAAGAAAAAAACTAAGAGCACACCGTATAGTGTGCTGATCAGGTACAGTGCCTTGTCCTTTTCAAGCTTCTATGCAACCTTTAGTCAGAAGCTGAGATACCACTGTTTATATTTTCCTCTACTTTGATGGGTTTTTCTTCCTGGTTTCACAAGTGTAGCCCATAACTGAATATCACTGAGAAACTGGCAATAAGGAATCCTTATGCAACTGGTAGTTATCCCAAATGTTAAGGATCCTCACATGATTTCCTACCGTACTGTGTGGTGGCTTTTAAATGGCTGAAAGAAAAGATGCAGATGTGGTCACACCTGCTGTACTCCACTATGTTTTGTCATCAGGGATTGAAGGAGATTTTAGGATTGTGTACAGGTTGATACAGAATGCAGAAGGGGTGTGCAGCATTGCTAGGGGAAAAGGAAGGAGATTTGACCTGAGCAGGCTGGAGAGAACTGAGACAAGACTTTAGAGTATGTAGTGTTTTTTGAGGTTTTTAGTTTTTTAGGGGGAAGAGTGGTGGGGGTTTTGTTTGTTTGTTTGTTTTGTTTGGTGTTTGTTTTGGGGTTTGGGGTTTTTGTTTGTTTACTGCCCTCCAGCCTCTCTGTCAATTCTGTTGGGTTTGGGATTTTGGGTTTTTTGATTGTCTTTTTTTCGTTTGGTCTTTGAGGGAGGAATATGGCTCCTTTTAGGTCTAGGGAGTTTTTGTGTGTCAGCTGAGAGAGATGGCAGGGTGGGAGTGCTTCCTTTCTCCTGTGGGTGCAGCAGATTGCTGCACTGCTGGCACTGATGTCATTAGCTTGCAATACAGAGCTAAATAGGATTCTTTCATGAGAGCCTTCAAATAGTGTGAGTTTGACAACATCTTAATTTGAATTGAAATCTCAGAGAATTTTTAGAAAAAAGTTTGTAACCGAATTTGATATTTAGCCAAATAATGAACACCCTTCAGCTAATGAACTAAATTAAAAATGGTGCAAATTTATTTGAAATGTCTTCCATTCAGCATCTGTACTGATATCTGTAACTCTTCTTTTTGAGGAGTTGGAGGCTTATTCTTCTGTAACTGCTAAAACTGTTCCTGTACCTAAAGTGATAGCAGTTGTGCTTTCTCTGCCTAACCCTCTATTCTGCTTTTTTTTTATTGTTCACCTGCATCCTCTGAAGATTTTAGGAAAAGAACCAGGCAGGGTGGAATGATTTGGGTTTGTGCTTATAAAGTGCTGAGTTACAGAATTAAAAGGTGTGTAATTGATGTTGTAGCTGGGAGCAAGATACCCACAAACCATGTGGCTGTGGCTGGCCTTTTTCCCCAATGAGCACATCTTTACCCATACCCATCTAGGATTAGTTGAATAATTAATCAGTGTCCTTGATTTTCACCTTGGAGTGACATGTAGGTACCTGGTCTGACAAGTTCAAAACCAACTAAAGTCTTCAGGGTTTTTTTCTGGATTTCATTTGCCCTTAAGAATTACCTGTAACGTAGGAGACCAGTAGTTGTGCTTAGGAAAAACTGAGTTCTGGACTGTAGGATGAGAATTGAAGGCCAGTATTAGTTTGCTGGCAGAGCTGCTTAAGGGGTAAAAAACTACATTTGCTCTCCCACTCTTTCAGTGGTGTTGGTTCTTGCTTTTACAAGCAGTCAGATTCAATTACATGACTTCTTCAAAGGATGGAGAACCATCTGCTGAAGTATTCTAAAAAGATTAATTTATTTGTAGCAGTAGTTCTACTTGCAAATACTGAGCAAATGCATGCACTTCTTGGCAGTCAAAATACAAGACAGGTTTTGATAGAGAAATAGACTTAAGTGTCTTCATCTGTAAAGGATAATAAAATACAGACAAAGTAGGGAGCTAACATTTTCCTGGTCATATTTTTGCTCAGATTCAAAGCGTTATGTGCAATAACATAGAACTTTTAGAAACCGGATTTTTTTTTTCTTTCATCACAGAATGCAGAATACAACCATTGTTTCTGTGTGGTATGATCAGAGAATAACTGGTTACCTAAGGAGCTGCTACCTGGGTACCTGTGTGCAGTAATGCATGGGGACATCGATGGGCAAGAAAGTCAAAAAAGGCAGTTAGCACCTCTAGCTGCCTACACGTAGTTAGAGGAAGATCAGGTCCTATGGGACCATATTTGGTGAATTTGCATTTGGATGATCTGCAAATGTGGTAATTCTCAATTGCTTGTGGTCTTTATCACTTCTCCTTCTGAAAGGTTGTGGTGCAGAGAAGACCCATCAATTCAGTTGGATTGCCCTTTAAGTGTGCTTGACTTACCTCTTTTTAATTATGATTCCTAACTTTCTTTGTGGCTTGTTAGATAATCTGACAGAGCTATCATTACAGGAGAAATCTGTGGCTCCATGTAGAATGTTTCTATCAAATCAGGGAGTCTCTACTGTTGGAGCTCAAGCCTGGTTTAAGAAAGGCCAGATTTTCCCAGAAAGGGAAAATTGGGAAATGAATCCTTAAAGAGGATTCAGTTGAGTATATTCAGTTGAGTATGTGGAAAATAAAACACTATTGTCTAAAGCGACATAAAGCAATCTATATGTATTAAGAGAAAAAAGGAACACACACACATGAACACACAACTAATCTCATTAGTTGGTGAGAGCAGAACAAGAAGGATAATACTCCTAAGCACATTAACTATTTTATGGATATATTTAAGCTACAAAAATAGCAAGAGAGAAGATGATTTCCAGGAGTGGATTCTGGAGTCTTACACTGTTGTTGGCAGAAGAATGAATCTGGTCTGCAAAGTGCTGTAAAAAACTTGGTCTTCAGTGTAAGGACCTCTCACAATTCTTTCACTTGTGAAGAAGTGTGGTAGGGTACAGCATGTGAAGGAGTTGTTTTAAAATTCAAAATTACTCTGGTATGATTTGGCTATTTTTAAAAGCTTGTAAGTCATTGCTTTACACAGACATCTAAGAGGTAATATGTCATTACTTGATTATAATTAGTCATAATAAAATTCTCTGAATCTGGTGGCCTTGCCCTATAGAGGAACATGAACAGTAAGATTTGAACTGTGTTAAGTGTCTGAATAATTCTGAAGTTACCATTATCATCTACAGCATTAACTTGTAGAATAACTGAAGATGGCGAAGGAAATATCTGAAAATTAGTTGAAGAACTCTTAGAACTTTTGATGGCTTTAGAATGTGTTTAAACTGTGTATGGAGATCCTCAGTGTGCTGGAACGTGCTCTAAAACATTTTTAATGGATTTCATCACTTTAAAAACTCAAGCATTTAGACTGTCAATTTTGTACTATGTGGTTTTAAAATAATTTGCTATGGAGGCTAAAACCTGAAGAGGCTGTTTGTGATAATCTCCAGTTGTGTTTAGTAGTAATGCGAGGTTTCAGTTTTATTGGTGCATAAATGTTAATGTAAGCATATTGTGTTTCCACTGATTTATTTTTTCTTCCCTTACTATAGATAATAAATGATATTCAATAGTCAAGATAAATTTGTTTTGAATTTGATAACTCTGACATCAGTCATCTTGATATAAAAATATGTACGTTAAGTAAGTGAGGGAGGTCTTAAAACTAATTAAACCATCTGATTTTTTATTAATGCTAAGCTGGGAGCAGTTGTAGGTGCTTTAAAGGACATGCTCCAAAATTGAAAATTATCTTGATAAATTTGAGAGACAGGATAGACAGGCTAGTGTTATCAAGTCACAAGTTACAGATGTCTGAAAAGTGATAGGATTGTAAAATAGTAAACTGTTCTGGGGACTATATCAAAGAGGTATTTGATGCAGAGAAAAACCTAAATGCTGGTGAAGCCTCAGCTGACTGTAGCTTTTTGAGAGATGTAAGCAAACAAAGTAGCCCTGAAATGAAAGCAGCAAGAATGACTTGGTCTTGCAGGTAGAAGGGAAGAAGAGTCTCTGGTGCCCTTAAGGCTTGTCTACAGAAAATAGTCGATTATTTTCCTTTTGCATAGGCTAAGAATTAAAAAGGCTATATAGTCTTAAGAAAAATGAAGTGTTGGAGAAGACAACCTAGGGATGCTGAAACATTCCTTTCTTACTCACTGTTCCTCATCTTGCCTTCTGGGGGTGGGGAGTAAGGGTATGGTGGGAGTCTGGATTGTATCCCTAGAGTCCGTGGGTTGACTGGTCAACCATGGGTGGTCTGTGGGAAGCCTCCCTCCTTTTTCTCCGCAAAGATGGATAGGAATTATCTCGTACTGTTCTAGCTTGTGGGCTCTTCCCACTTCATCTGTGTGTGTCCTGCGGTTTAAACATGAAATGCTGTATCCATATCTGCACAACAACAGCATGTATCGTACCTTTCTCTTTGTGTCAGCAGTTCAGCTTTTGGAATTGCTGTATCAACACTTCCTACAAGGAGGGTCTCAGTGAGCATCCAGCACTGGTGCTGACAGGGCTGGGCTGCCCAGGATTAGGTGGTCTCTCGAGGTCACGGACTGACCTTGCGTTTTGAAAACCTGAGCTCTGTATTTCAAAGGATCTTTGACTTAATTACATAGTTATGCTGTTTATCTTAACATACAAAAAGAGCTTTACCCCTTAGGGAGCGTGTGCAAACCACTCCAGGTGTCTTTCTCTGAGGGTATGTTGTTCAGTATAGTGATACTGCACGTTCACTGGTGGGATTCTTCCCACATGAAGAGAAACACAGAGAGAATAGAACGAATCCTGTGTTATAAATATGTAGAAGTAGCTCATTGGTTACAAATACCCGGAAAAAAACCCCAGTGACAGTGCTATCTAAATATTAATAGGTTTTTCTTCTTCCTGCTATTGCTGCTGAAAACTTTGGTGTGATTCAGGACTGTAGAGTGAGAGGGTAAGCCCGAAATGTTGTTCCAAATAATGGTTATTGGGAAGAAATGCTGGAAAATGTAAAAAGAAAAAAAAACCACAATCACAAACCAACCAACCAACCAACCATACCCCCAACTGAAACAAAAAAGCCCCACTTTTGGAAGTTGACTTTGAATAGCAATCACAATCAAATCCTTAGTGTGAAAACTTGTGTTTTCCTTCCAGGGGTGAATAAACTGCAGAGATTACTGGAATAATTGTGATACAAAGGATAAGAAAATAATAAAAAATCCAATAAGCAGAAACATTTCCAGTGTATTTTGTCTCATGTAGTCAGTGCTGTATTGCAGATGCCAGAAGGTGTCAAAGATTATTTTTTTCTATGTGCAAGGTTAAATCTGACTCTTTTATATTACTGTATTTCTTTATGTTTTGATGTCTTAGCATGGGCACTGATAAAAACAATGTATGCAAGGAGATGCTCTGTAGTTTGAGGGGTAGTAACTAAGCACTGCCATTTTCTTGCTATTCCCCTCCTCTTCTGAATGCAGATCAAGTGCTCCTTTATTCAGCTGTTTACCAGTGTAAGCCACTTACAATTTTTTTTCTGGTTGATCCCTTTTTCTTTATTCCTTCTCTGTGAAGAAAATGTACAACTTTAGTTAGCCTTGTTAGATTAAATTGTACTCTTCTTACATGAGTAATATAAAGTACACTTGTTTATGATGAGCCATGGTGCCACTGGCCTCTGTTTCCACCAAGTTGCTAGGCCAGGATTTACCGTGTATTGTCTTAGTTACAAAACATACTAGAAAGATTTGAAATGCATTTTGTTGGCCAAGGGTTATTTTTATTTTAGACTTCTTGCAGAGCTATAGTCTGTTAAAGGGCAGGGTGTCAGATCAGGTTGAAGGGGTAATGTTTCCTTCAATTCTGAATTCTCTATTTGTCCTTTGAATTAAAAGAAAGTTTTTTGCAATGGCTCATGGGACTTTAGCTAGAGGATGCCAATTAACTCTAATGGATCTTATCTAGCTGAATCTCTGTGCATCAGTTTGCAAAGTTTCCCTTTAAAGCAAAACTTCTGTGAAGGCTTAGATATTTCAGTGATTGCTGCAACACTTCTATATGCCTACATTATTTCTGTTATTAGTTAATTTGCACATATGTCTACTTTTTATACAAATTGATTAGTTGAGTTAACAGTTACCCTGATAATGCCTAAAAGATGATGTAGCTCATCTTGGACTGTCTGTCAGTAACTAGGACAGATCCTGCAATAAGCTTTGCCAGATGCAGCAACACAGTTTCAAAAAGAGAATACAAGTATGTTCTGTGAAGTCTCCCCTTAATCGTAACTCTCAAAAAATATTTGTCTTATTATCCACAAATATTTTTATTGTGAAATCCTGTACAGATACTTCATATATTTTAGTATCATAAAAGTACAACTGCATTTCCAGGGTGTTCATAAAATGCCAATGAACTGTGGGAACACTGGGATGCTTGGCACAGAAGTGAACACTTCTGTCTGTTACAGCTAATCCATCAGTTCAGATTTGTATGAAGGAATTAAAAACTATCTCAAAAGAAGCGTCTGTCTTCTACGGGAGCAAGGAAGTTTGAATCTCTCTGGTGTGGAACAGAGCGTCAGCCACTTTGTGAGGTCTTGACTCCTGGAGGCTCTTACCGTCATAACATCAAAGGTGGTTTTCCTCACCTGTCACCTCCCTCATCGCATGCTCCTCATCTTTTTATTTGGCACAAAATGCTGCTTTGTCTCTGTACCCTGTCTGGATAGTATTTCCCTTTACTTCTGATAGAGAGCTTTTGGAAGCTGTTGAATTACAAATATGATGTGAGAGCTCATGTTGTTCAGGCCAGAGTCCACAGCATTTCATATTATTACCCTTTGCACGTAGGTCACGTGACAGCTGTGTTTGTTAATTTACTATGGGCTGGCTATCTATCCTTGCTTCATGAAACCTCTAGAAGTTGAGACAGCACAAACTTGAGAATTACTTATTTTTTCATTTATTGTGATTTATAAATGAATTGCCAGTTCTTTCCTTCCCTTCTAGTCCCATGAGGATATGAATCTGAAACAGACTTACGCAGTAGAGGCCAAAAAAACAGCTGCAGCCTAGATATTATGGTAACTGATACTTTGTAAAGGTTAACAAAACAAAACACTCCCTAAACCCAAAGAGTGGTTGTGTATGCATTCCTGCAGTAGGTAAATACAGGTAACTTTAATATACCTTAAAATGAAAGTGGAGGGAGAGGGACAAGAAAGGGATTGTTCTCCTGAGTAGGAGCAAGGCATTAAACTGAATGAAATGAGAAAAGGGGTGTGTATTTGGGGAAGGAATCCAGGTGTTTAGATTTTGTGTTTTTGTAACCTTTCCTTCTAGTTTTTTGAGCATATTTAAAATGAGTGATTTATCCTGGCATCTCACACATTTAATTATCCTAGTTTGAAGATATTTGAGATAACTCAGTTGTTTCCAATTGTAAGAGAGAGAATGGATTTTAGTTAATTGTAGGTGTTATAACAGCTAACTTAAGTTTATTTGACTTAAAAGTGGCTACTACTGAGCCTCTTCATAAAAGGACCTGTTTGTTGTTAATGCTTGGTCATTTTTTGCTCAGTTGCATGAATGCTGTGTAGACTAAGGAGAACTACCTGTGTTTTGCCTTCAACAGTTACTTCTTGGATCTGAAAGTAACAGCCAAAGAACAAGTGCTAGATCTGAGATTTGCAGCCAAATGTTGTAAAATATCTAAGTTGTCTTCTTTGTACTGGGCTCTTATTTCCCATAATGTTATCAAAACTTACAAGCTTCTGCTGCATTTACAACAAGAAAACAGGACAAAGTACAATGTTCTGAAGCAGTCAAAAAACAAGTTGTGGTTTCAATAGGTTCAACTCTGTGCTGAAAACCTAAAAAAGTTTTGAATTTAGTAAAATATTTAATACCTAAGAAACTTTATTACTTTTGGAGTCAGGAAGATCTTACAAATATTAAATATCTTTGCAGGAACACTTAGTCAGTCTGGATGAGCCAGCCTCGGAAGCTGGACAAGAAGCTCTGCTTAGACAAGAGCAAGCAAAAATCATTCGTTTTGAAAGGCAAGCGGAAGAGTTCCTCAATGCAGTCTTTTACAGAAAAGGTCAGTTTTACTGGGGGGAGGGGGGAATAGTGTCTCTTGTGGTCTTTTTGCATGCAATGCAGTTATCAAAGATCTGATGTTCAAGTTGTCACTGTATGTTCAGTATTTTTCGTTTGTCTTCTTTATATATATTCATTAAGAGTACAAACTGACTCTCAAGTAATGTAGCAATACAACAGTGTGGGCTTGGGACTGAGGAAGAGAGTATAACATATTTAACCCTAAACCAGATCTCTCCATGAGAACACTGGTGTTTTCACTTTTGGAGAGATGACTCAGTTCTTACCCAGCAGAACTGTTCCCCTGAACCAGTGTTTAGGTGAGTGGGTTGTTTGGAACAAAGGTCAAGTGGCAGTGGTGGTAGTAGGTGGGTAATGTTTTTTTTAAAAATATTTATTTTATATTAATGGAATGTGTACTAATGCAGTTTTTCTTAAAGGTCATCAGTCTTCTCACTATGAGTGGTGATTACCCACCCTATCACCCGCAATTTACAGTATAAAATATTGTTGGAATAGTGCTAAGGGAGATATATAAGAATTCAAAACGTGATCAGCAAAAGAATTGGAAAATCTGTGCTGTAGAATATGCTGAGAACAGTAACAGCAGCTCAGTGCTAGAAAATCCCCAAAATATATTCTGGACAGTTGTCACTTAAACTGTGCTCTTAGGAAGGCAAAACCTCATTTCACTCTTTTCTACAAATCTGAGAAATGGGAATCCCGAGGTTGCTTCCAAATGCATCCTGAATGAAAGTACATCGTACTTATCAGTCTAACCCATGTGTGAGAAAATCTGCCAAATCAGTAATTCCAACCTATCTGCTGGGGGACAATGCAGGGCTTCAGTTTAACAAATTAGAAATTGCTGTAGCCAGTCCTCAACCCTTTCTCCCAGTGACCAAAATATTTAAAGGTGTTTTAAGTAGATAACAGTATCTTAGCCTTTCTTTTATGGCTCAAATGAATAAATACAAGCTATACATTATGATGCTTCTATACTTTTTGCAATACATGCAGGATGGTAGGAAGGATAGTTACTGCATTACTACCGATAGTTCAGATAATGCCTTTATTCCAAGGCTTTCTTTTCAAGTTTGGGTTTTTTTTTTTCTTTTAAGGTAAATGTTTCCTTTTGCTTTTAAATTTATCCCATCTCTCTTTAAATCTAGAAGGAATTTATGAAAACTAAAATCTAGAAAAAACACAGGTTTTTTCCATATTATTTCTTTTGGTGAGGAAAAAGAAGGGCACTTCCATTACTTCTAGATTGTTTATAAAAGATGTTATTCCTTTAACACTGAGCTTAAATTTTTACTTACGACATGTGTCTGTGTGTGTCTTCTAGGAAAGTGTATGCTTTTCTAATTTGTTGGGAAACTAGTGGCAGATATTGCAGTGTGCTAATGAGGGGTATAATACTATGTCCATGGCCAGATACATGGAATGAAGAATAAAACATGTCAAATGTCTAAGGAATGTTTGAGAATTTTTTTTAGTATACTCTTGTTTTCTTTCCTCTGGCAAAACTATGCATGGTGCAAGAGTAATAAGGGAGGGGTAGAAGCCTGGCAGGAAGTCAGTTCTGAATCGTCAGTGCATTGTTGTCAAGCTTGTCCGTATTTAGATTGCTTGAAATCTAACTCATGCCACTGCCGTAAGGTCCCCAGGCACTGTCATACCAAAGAGGACACAAAGAACGGCAGAACTCTGACATTCCTACATTGCTCAGAGATGCTGAACTCTCCTGGCTTCATGCCAGCGATTAGTTCTTTCCTTCTTTCCATCCTCAGTGCCAGTAACATTTGAGACAGGGATTTTGTAGACCAGGCAGATCAGGGGAAATGCAGATGTTCTGTGAACAGGTGCCTGTTGTATGTTGAGGCCGCACAGTCATGTACTGAACGTAAATAGGTAATTAGCAAGATCAGCAAACTTTTTGAACAGGTTTAATGCCCATTAATCTTACATCCTTTTCTCTGAAATTCGTGTCTGTGTCACTCTGACTCAGTAATGCTTCCTTCAAATGTTCATGTTTTCTAATGAAAGCAGGGTGGTGGAACTTAGTTGTCTATTACCTTTACTTTGTAGCAGAATAGGACCTTCTTCTGGTTTAATGAAATCAGACCTTTTTTTGTTTGATACTACCCTTTTAAGATTTCAGTATAAAAATACACAAAAGCTGCTAATGTTTTAAAGCTCAGAGGTACTGCTTTAGACTATTTATAACTGATACATATTTCCTATATTTTTTCTTCCCTGAGAATTTCCATGTTTTAGTTAATTTTAGGTTTAGGTTTTTGTTTTTGTATTTTTAAAAACCTAGACAGGAGTCAAGATAAACATCTGGTTGATTTCAAGAGATGCTGCAGGGGCACCAGCTCATATTTTCCACTCATTTTTTTAACAGCTTTAATCCTTAGCGTTCAGGCTTTATATTAAGCAAGAAGTCTTTAATGTAACTAGGTAACTATCCTTCTGCTTGAAAATGGAGTTTTGTATCCTGAATTAGTGAGTTTATCTTGAGCAGCACTAGAAAGTAGTCATTCTGGGCTGATTCTTTGAAGTTACAGGTTACAAAGATGCAGGGCTGTAGGCATATGTAATATTCTATTTGAGTGTGTAAATATGTTCAGCTGCAAGCATTACTGTATTGAACATATAAACGTGGTGCACAGTACAGGCCTGAATCTTCGTTCATAAAACACAGGTGCCGTGGAGCTCTGCATTCCTGCCAGCCCCACTTGTATATGCTACAAACACACATCAAACGGTGTCACACAAATTAGTGTGATCATGCCATCAATTTTTGTCCCTCTGGACCTCCCTAGAACCTTTTTATGTCCTTCAGCAGTTTATAGTGAAGAGGCTAGAAAGTGGAAGAAATGTCACCGCAGCAGAACAAAGCCTCCACACTTTTCTAGGCTAGTGTCCTTGTGGACCATTTGGGAAGGAAGTGAGACTATAAATGTACCAAAATTTAAGTTTGGCACCTTTATTGGTGTCGTCCTAAAACAGTAGTATTTCATACTTAGCAACAGTAAAACATCCTGTAGATTTTACAAGAAAATGGTTACATATTTACATAAATGTCCTGCAAGTTTACAGCTGTTTTGTCGCTATGAGAATATACGTAGTGACTGTATAAGGTCTCAGGTGTGGAAAGCTGTGCTTACCAGGAAGGAATTTGGACTTGATGAGTGTTAAAACTCGATACGATTTTTCGTTGAGAAACACTGTGGCTGCTTGCTGCTGCTCTCTGTTTTGTGGGCAACCCTGCTCAAACCTTCATGTCAGTCATCTTTTACACATATGTTAAAGCTGGTTTGTTGGATTGATGCACTTTTGTAAAAAATGGTGGCAAAAGGCAAATACAATATTGTAATGTCCTACAGAAAATTTTGCTAATGCATCTAATAGTTCAGTCTCAATATATTGCCTTTCAACCAGGGCAATTTTTTTTTTAAAGAGGAAGTAAACACTTCTCTATTATTCCTTTTTGAGAGCTGCTTTTAAAGATTTGGTCAGAGAACACAATCAATGTTTGAAGTGAAGTGGCAGAGCTTAGCTTCTGTGATTTCGGAGTTCGAGATTTGCCTTCACATCGTGGATTAATACTGGTCTAAAATACTGATTTTTGTCAATAAATTTTAGTTGCCCACACCCTCAAATACCTTTGTACTTATACACTATTTCATATAAATAAATTGGAATATCTACCTGTTCCATTTCACATTACTTACTAATAGATTTAGCAACTCTTCTAGAAATCAAATTACTTTTCATGTGACACATCTTGGATTTTTGTGTATTTGCAAGTTCCTTGGGTGGTCTCTGATGGTGCATTGATTACAATGATAGGAATGTCAAAAGGAATAGATAGAATGAGATGGAAGACACTTGAACATTTGATCTTCGTGTGAGTTATTTTGGATGATCAGAACTGTAGGGCTATAATTCTCGGGAGACTTGTAGGGGACTGCTGCAACTTTTTCCCCTTCTGTAGCTGCAGGTAAGTTACTCAATTCTTGCACTGAATAACCTGTTCAATATTTTTAGAATGGGCTTCATTACTTGGTACTTTTGTTCATGGGTCTAGGTGTCCTTTCCATTTCTGTATCTCTAAAGGTCTGGTTGAATATATCTGTATGTGAAAACAAAAGATGAGATTGTATATTTCTTTTAGGAAACTTTTTGAAACCTTTCTTTTTGAAAGGCTGTACCAGAATTAGCAATGGTTCTTGTTCAGGTTTTCTAAGACTTAAGTATATTTTCTACAGAAACTATCTTTGGCTTTCATTCTTTTCCCCTAGACTTTTTTTGGGTAAATAAACTGACTTAATATAAAAGCTGTTTTACTTAAAGTACTTCCTTAAAAGAAATCTCTAATATTTGCAGACAGTCCTAGGGTCTCTGACCCCAATATTCCCCTAGTGGCCCGTGAGATCATGCAGCGAATGATCCGACAGTTTGCTGCTGAATATACCTCAAAAAATAGCTCTACTCAGGACTCCAGCCAGCCCAATAGCACAAAGAACCAAAGCCTGCTGAAAGCATCTCTGGTCGCCTCCTCTCCCACGGCTGCAACTGCTCAGAACCCTGTGCTCAGCAAACTGCTCATGGCTGACCAAGACTCACCTCTGGACCTTACTGTCAGAAAGTCTCAGTCAGAACCTAGTGAACAAGGTAGGACTCTTACCAGTGTCTTCCATCCTACGGCAATCCATTAATGGCATTCTCATTGCAAATCCAGACAATTAGAAGGCTGCACTTTTGCATAAAATGTAAAGTGGAAAAGACGTAGATGTTTTTGCAGTAAAATAATGACTACGTAGATGTGGCGCAGGAGAGGAGACTTTTTGAAAGAATTTAGAGCCATAGACATGAGTGATTCTTCTGAAGAAGGGCAAAGGGGATGGACATGCTCCAGACTCAGGACAAATGTGCTGTTCCTACTGGAAGCTTCAAAAAACAGTCTGCCAAAATAGGCTGTATGCTTGCTGATAAGACCAAGTTCATGTGGTCATGAAAACTATAATGTTGTCTCTTCTCTGAAGATCAGTACTCACTCTGACTGAAGAGCTGATTTATTTTCTTTTTGGTCACAGTGTAAGAAGAGTATCTTTTAAAAGTCTGTGAGAAATTGCTTTGTGAAGGCTGTAAAAATGATACCCATGAACTGCACCAAACTTCCAGGTTTGTGCGCTTGGAAGAAATGTCTCTTTCCTACCTTAAAAATAGACTTGTTCTGCAAAGCACAGATTGAATAACTTGTAACAGTGTTTCAGAGCTTATTTTAATTCAAAAACCTTGCTTTCCATCAGAAATGTTGTGTGGTTTTGTTGGTTTTGGTTTTTTTTTTTTTGGCAAGCAAATTCTGTGAGTGATGTAGTATGTGAACTTTTTTTTCCTGAAACTGTTGAACAGAGGTTATCTTAAGTGTATCTTACTGAGAGGATTAAAGTTAGCCCCTTTACCCTTCTTTAGAAATGTGTTAGTGCCTGAAGTCCTTCTATCACAGTAGGTTGTCCATCTGCGAGTGGTAATTGTGCCTTAAGAAAAAAAAAGAAAAGCCTTTTGCTATCCCTTTATTCTTTGAACTTGAGGGTTAATTTTATGTGTCCAATTTTAGGCAGCTTGGGCATCTGGACATTGCACTTACAGCACTTACTGAAAACTGTCATGACATTTCAGTTGCAAACTGCAGTGGAGGGTTGAATGGTGTCTCTCTTGAAGTGAGGAGCTGTACAGTTAACTGATAGGCATTTGTTTCTAGCTAACTTCATTATAAATGCATTTCATGAGTGTGTTTTGCATATATGTTTATAAATGTTAAACTGTTCTCATTGCGAAACTTTGTACTGAAAGAGAGGGAGAGAATCAGTTTCGCTTTTGTTCCTTTTTAATTAGAGGATGGTATGATGAAGAAAGCACGTACATGAACTGTTCTTTAGCTACCATGTGATGGAAAAAGCTGTAAGATAATTTATAATGCTTGTAACACTTGTTATGGAATTAGAACATGTGCATATTGACTTACACAGTAATCTGTTTGCTGATGTAATTTTTGTTTCCAATTTACATTTAATGTAATTGGAAAGAGATTTTGCCAAATTTGTTAATGAGAGATTTCAGAGGCTGTCATGAAAGACTGCTAGTGGTGCTTTGTGTTACATTTTGTTCTAGTGGGTTGAGAGGTACCCAGCTAGTTGTAAACTTCTCTGTGGGGTATGAGGCTGGTCCAGCTTGCCCTCAGAGAGTTGTAGGTGATACTGATTCCTCCCTCTGATGGAGGAAGCGTGGATGCAAGAGGCTGTGGCAGCAGCCTGTGCTGTTCAGTGTAGCTGCTTGAAAAGGAGGTGCTACTTGATCCAGGGTCTGTATCTTGTGCCTGCATAAGTGTTGTTGAAAGAGAAGATTGAATTTTCTGCTTCCTTAAGTTTGGGTTATGGTGTGTTCCCAAATGCAGTGGGTGGAACAGCTTTCCGTAAGTTAATTCTAGTTCACTGTTTATCATGTTTTTTTCTCCATATGTCAAATGAGAACTTTGAGCAATCTGAAAGCCGTCTTACATTGTTCTTGTGTTAAGTGGTGTTTACTTGATTAGATGGAAAGAGCAAGGAGCTCTGAAGCATCTCGAGTTTACCTTGCCAACAGGTTTCATTTCTTTTTGCCTCACAAATTCCTCGTTTCAAAGTTTCCAGGAACTTCAGATGGCCGGGCTGCTTTTATGGAAATGTTGTCCTTATTAAAATGACCGGAATTTCAAGCTGCTTCAGTGCAGCAGGAGCAAGGCTTTTCTGGCAAAAAGCACTCCCTTTTCTGGTACCTAGAAATGCAGAGTTTATGTAAGAGGAATATGAGTGAAGGTAAGGAAGTGCCATTAGAGAGTGGAGGAAGGAGTCTAGCAGGAAAAACAATTTGTTATAAGGAAGAGAGGGAATAAAACAACACAACAGAGGGGGAGAGACAGCAGCTTTGCTGGTAGGAACCCATTGGAGACATGGGAAAAAAAGATGAAGCTGGCTGCCACGTGAGAAGTCTCACACCTGTGTGCTCACTTGAAAGTGAGTTTCCAGTACAAAATTCCCAATGAATTTTCCTACAAGAGATTTGGATTAAAAAACCAGAATTAAAATACTGGTTTACAGCTCCCCTTCAAGGGGTAAAATATCTCAGGAATTTGAAGATTGTCTCATTTTTGGACCACTGAGAGTTAGTTATGCAATTGGCTCTGTTGTATCCTGAACTGTCATTTGTAGGTAATTTTTTAAGCTATGTCTCTTGTAACAGATGCACTTTTAATTTTGTTAATTTTTGTTTTGATTTCTGAAGACTATGTTGAAGTCACATGTAAACCATATTGAAAACAATTCCGACCCTTATTTTGTTTAGAAATATAATAAAACAAAAAATACTGTGTGCTAAATGTGACTTTAGCTCAAAAGACTTGTTTTGTCTTTTCAGCTGAAGACAAGATCAGCACAGCTGATCCTGCTTCTTCAAACACTGAAGTCATTCTTTTGTCTCTACAGACGGTGTGCTTGATTTATCCACTAAGAAGAGTCCTTGTGCTGGCAGCACCTCTCTGAGTCACTCTCCAGGGTGCTCCAGTACTTCGGGAAATGGGTAAGAGAAAGCAACTTACTATGACCTTTTAAAACTGTTTTTTGGTGGTTTTTTTTTAACTAAAAATGTGTGCTTACCTCCTGTTAATTTTAACTTACTTTTGGTGTTAACCCTTTGGAGTAATGTGTTTTTCAACTTGTACCTTTGGCAAATACCTTCACCCCACCTGCCAAATAAGAATTGTTGCAAATCAAGACAGGTTTAACTTGCAGTTAAGAACACTAATACCTGTTATTTTGGCCAATTTGGTGCTTAGCCACAGATCTTTCCATTACCTGTTTCTTGGGTTTAGTGATAAGTGGATTTCCATGGAGATATAAGATCAGTTAAATGCATGAAGAGTCTTAGAGTCTTTACAATATATTTAGACTTCATTTCACTTAGGGGAAAGTTAGCTAACAAGAAAGTTTATTTTAGGGGTAACAATGATTTGGGTGATGAACCATGCTGAATTAGATTTAAATCACTACATGATTTTTATTAATTTTTCCTAGCATAAACCAACAACTTCAAAAAACAGAAAGGGTCTGGGGCAGGGAGTCTTGTAATTCAGGAAACTTTAAATATGGCTTTTTGGCTTTGCAATTGTACTCTAGCACTGAACAAGTGGGGTTTTTTTAAAATAATCACGTACTCTTGCCTAATCAGTTCAAGGTGTGAAACAATGTTAAATTAAAAAAAAATCTTTAGGTTTTGTATTTCTAATGGTCTAATCTGCATACATTTAGAAACCCTTTATTCTTAGTTAGGATTGAGTTAATTGTACTGGAGAGGCTGACTGGGAGTATGAGGGATTTTGGGTCTTGATGGGAGAATTTTATCTTGAAGCTCCTGTGAACAAGTAAATTTTTTAGTGAAGTACAGAAACAGTAGATGGTTTAAACTGCTATTTAATTTCTGGATTTAGCTTTATAATAGCCTTTGAAACACTTGAAAATCTAACAACCCACTACCACCACCAATCCCATGTACTGCTAACAGCTGACTGAATTTTTGCATTTCTCTTTGGAAAAATATTATTGTCTCAGATTTCTCCCTTCAAGATTACTTTTCCATTTAATATTTCTATTAATAAAATACTTCAAACCTTGTTTGATACTTTTTCACAAGTCTTTAGCATAAGCCTTCCCCACCAGCTCTTTTCTTTCAATCCTGGACAGGTTATTTCCAGCTTTATTTTCCTAGGAAGGCAGCAGAAGCCACTGGGGCTCTGTACTGTTTGTTCCCTTGTTTGTGGATCAAGTGAGGGCCAAAGTCCAACACACAGGGATGGCAGGGCCGGCATCTGGCACTGTCCTGCTCAGTTCTGTGGGTCCAGAGAGGATGTGGCATAGTACTGGCACCTGTGGTTACGTGTACAAGGTGTGTGGTACATGAGGCTGGCTGCAGTTTGTTCAGCATCAATGAAGTCAGGTGTAACCCTCTGTAACTACCAGTATGACCATTATTTAGGTGTAGAATCACTGTTGCACACTGTGATGCTGATACATGCTGTAGAAGGGACAGAAAATGCACATTGCTTGAGAGGGTTCTCTGGAATTGCAGACTTGCACTCATTTCTCTGGATTTTGTTCTGAATCCTTGTGGACTCTTGTTACGCACTTCATCTATGACTTGTTGCATCCTGGAGAGAAGTGAGAAGCAGATGTACCGAGCACTGTGTATGTTATGTGCCAGGTCCTTTCAGTGGATGTCTTTTCTCTAAAGACTTTTTTTAAATCCCAGTGTGATGTTAACAATAATAATGTAGCTTTTCAGTAGTACGTATCCTATCCTTAAATAACGCTGACTTAGCCAGAGGGCTTTATACCAGTATAGTGTCCCAGAGCATTAAAATAGATTCTTTGTTAATCTGTATGTTGAACATGGAGAAATTTGGAGGTGGATTTTGAGACTTGGTTATTACAGGGAGCTAAGCAAGCAAAGCATTAAAATAGATGTGATTCTCTTCAGCAGTAGTACTTTGTTTCATAGAACACTTGTGATGACAGGAAAATGGTAAAAATACTTTTTTTTTTTTTTTTTTTTGATGTTGTTAACCCTTGGTCTGTGTGACAGTTGGAGGTTAGATCTTTCTTTTCCCAGCCATGCTTTATATCAAATGAGAATCAGGAATGTGTATATATGCAGTTAGTTGTTCAGAGAGAAATTTGATAAGTCTAGTGTAATGCAACATTTTTCTTTGTGATCCTCAGTATCCCAGCTTTCACATTTAGTGCTTAATGAAAGTCAGGCAATACCTTTGAGGCCTGCTAAGCTTTATCTTTTATCCTGAGCAGCAATTCTTCAATATGATGTAAGCAAACACCATCCAGGGTTTCCACCTATGTGTAGATACTGCAGATGGCCGTCATATTTGCATGCTGAATATGTTGCACTTTGGCTTACTCTTTTATTACTGTGCTTGTTTAGTGGTAACGTCACACCAGTAACACAGTTGTGTGTAGATCTATGGCGATTGATCACTACTTTGTAATTAAGGTGCGATTTTCAGACGCTTGCGCGAAGTCTTTTCTACTCCGAGAATTTGTGAACCCAACCAGAGACCAGCCAACAGGTTTCATTTTTCTTTGCCCAAAAAGCTTCTCTTTTTTTGTGAACAAGTTTTAAAACTGACTGATGCTGAGACTTAAAAAAAAAAAAAAATTAAAATAATAAAAAAAATTTAGAGAAAAATAAATAACACAAAAAGTGATGTTACCCAAGCAAGGCCTTCTAATAAAGGAGTGGCCCCCTCACCCATCCCTTCCTACCTGTGCAAGTCCTGCTCACATCAGTTTCCTTCCATCCAATTAGGCGACCTGGGAGACCCAGCCAGCACCATCCGGAGGGACTACAGAGTGGTGATGGGGTACCTCCAAGAAGCTTGCAGGATGGAACCAGGGAAGGTTATGGCCACTCCACATCTCTTAAAGTACCACTGGCTCGATCACTCCAGATTAGTGAAGAACTGCTGAGCAGAAACCAGTTTTCTACGGCTGCCAGCCATGGGCCATCTGGACTACAGAATCATGGACAGCACTTAATATTATCCAGGGAGGCTTCTTGGGCAAAACCACACTACGAATTCAATTTCAGCCGCATGAAATTCAGGGGAAATGGTGCACTCAGCAACATCAGTGACCTTCCTTTTCTTACAGAAAACTCTGCCTTTCAAAAAATGGCACTGCAAACTAAACAGGATGGGAAAAAGGACGTGAGCCATTCGTCTCCTGTGGATTTAAAGATACCACAAGTTCGAGGCATGGACCTTTCATGGGAGTCCCGCACTGGTGACCAGTACAGCTATAGCTCTTTGGTAATGGGTTCACAAACGGAGAGCGCGCTTAGCAAAAAGTTAAGGGCTATCCTTCCAAAACAAAATAGGAGAAGTTTGCTGGATGCTGGACCAGATTCCTGGGGCTCAGATGCTGAGCAGTCTACCTCTGGACAGCCATATCCCACCTCAGATCAAGAGGGAGATCCTGGCTCCAAGCAACCTAGGAAGAAAAGAGGGAGATACAGACAGTACAACAGCGAGATACTGGAGGAAGCAATCTCTGTGGTTATGAGCGGGAAAATGAGTGTTTCCAAAGCTCAGAGTATTTATGGGATCCCCCACAGTACACTGGAGTACAAAGTTAAAGAGAGGCTGGGCACTTTGAAAAACCCTCCAAAGAAAAAAATGAAATTAATGAGGTCGGAGGGGCAGGATGTTTCAGTAAAGATTGAATTAGATCCCCAGGGAGAAGCAGCACAAAGTGCGAATGAATTGAAAGATGAGTAGGGATGTAGAGTGCCAATTACTTTGCAAACTGGGTGAGCACTACTGCATAGTTCAACCATCACTGAGCGCACCTGAGTCTCCTGTTTACTGCAATGCTCTTTCCTTTGCAGTTTAGCATAGACTTGAGTGAACACAGGTGAAAGATGTGCTCTGAATGTCACATTTGTAAATTTTTCTGGCCTGGTATGGTGCAGTTTCCCTCCTTCACCTGCCCACTCCCCTTTGTGTTCTTTTTTTCTTGTGTTTTGTTTTTTGTTTTTTGGTTTTATTTTAATTTGGTTTGGTTTGGTTTTTTTTGCCTTTTGCATGTTTCTCTGTAATAGAGAGTTGAGTTACCTCACAAAGAATGCAGATCTGTGGAAGTGGACATCTTGCCTGTAGAGCCTGCCTGAACTTCTGATATTGGATTTTTCATGTCTGCCTTTATAGAAATAAGTCCACTTTGTTAAACTGATACTCTCCCAAAACCAGGCATTTTCCAAATGAGAATCAGACTGTCATTCTTCAAAAATGTTTCAGAAATCTTTCTTTCCCCCTTATTTTTGTTGATCCAGTTGATTGAAAGATTTAAGCTAAATCAAATTATTTAGGAATGGTACCTCTCTTGAGCTCAGATTTGTTTATTAGATGGATAATCAATTGGGTCTAATTAGGCTCTCCACTGTTTTCTTTCTAAATTAACCGTTCTTACCATTTGCTGTCTGCTTAGTGCTCACCCGGAGGGGAGGGGAGGGGAGGGAAAACTTACATACACTACCTTCAAAATATGTCAGTTAATTACTTATAACACTACCTTCACTGTAATTTTATTTGGTATTTTTGAAGGGTGATATTTAGACTCACCTGCTTGAGGATGTAGCCTTATCTCACGGAAGACAAGCTTCTTACAGTCAGGAGCAGTCAGGGTACACTAAATGATGTATTAGGGTATGCCTCATTATACCAGAACTATGGTTCTTTGTGACCTTCATGCTTTTTACAGACTTGATTCTGAGTTTACTGAACTATATGGTTCCAACAGGTAGTTTAAATGGCTGTAATCTAGGGAAGGGGGATTTGTGTAATAACTACTGTGATATTGCAAAACAAGGAAAAAAAAAAAAAGAAAGGAAGAAAAAGCCCACAAAATGGTGATCTCAAACGTTACAACCTCAGTAGTCTGCCCAAATATCCACATTAGTGAAGGAGCTTGTTAATGTTCAGGGAAAAAGTAAAACACTGGTAGCCTGATCTAATTCAGGCTCTGCATCATATCTATCTGTAATACTGTCAGGGTCGAACACTCAATGAATGGGTGTTTCCTTTTTAAATATTACAGTTGCCAGTAGCAGGAATTAATTTAAGTCCTGCTTTTTTGTTGTTGTTTTTATTTAATCTATTTTGATAGTGGTTTAGCACATGCTAGAATGAACGTTTAAACACCGTAAAAGCACTCCGTAAACCACAAATCTAGGGTTTTTTTTCAATATGGTGATATCATTATGATTATCTGGAGATCCAGGATAAGTTTTGTACATAACTTTTATCTTTGATACTTTCTGCGAGAGCGGTCAGTAACTAAGCGGAGCTTACTGGATTACCACGACATGACCAAATCAGAATTGCTAGTTCTTCAGGTAGAAGCAATTTGGTCTTGATCTGTGCAAAAGGTAGATAGAATTACCATTTTTTTTTCCCCATTTGCACAACCAAAAGAAGCATTGGAGTTTTTATGTGAGAGCATTAAGTGATGTCAGTGATTGAAAGCGGTTTTTCAAAGTTCATGGGAGGGTGGCCTAGGTAGCCCTAGGGATGCTGAATGACTTCTGGAACAGTTGATTCTATTAGCCTCTCCCCCTCCCCAGCAACTTCATAGTTTCAAAGGTTAGGCACACCATTGCTGTTGTTTTAAATATGCACTGCTCATTCTTCAAACAGACTGGGCATTTGGCCCCAAGTATACTTTGTTTACTTAATATATTTTAGTCCTCAAAATCCTGGTTCCTTGTAGCTCTCTAGTTGTCATCTTGGCATTTAAAGCAGTTTAAGCTCAGTAGCAGTATATAAACTCTGCAATACGTTCCAGTTTAGCTGGTGATTGCAATAAAGGTGCAGTTTAAGGTGTGGTTTCATCTGCTGTTGGAGGTTATGGTAGAAAGTTTGTTGCAAGTTTTTTTAAAAAAAAGTTAACGCAGTTTTACTGTTGAGAGAGGTTTAACCTTTTGCAGTTATCTTTATTTAAGCAACATGAGTTGAGTTTTATAAAACTTGTCACTGTAGTGTACGTGGAGTGCTCATTTTACTAACCTAAATATTTTGTATGTGTATGTTTAAGTGGGTGACAATCGTGCAGCAGAAGAATGGTGTGCCTACCCTTTAATGCTGCAGTTTTAAAGGAGAATTTGTCTTGTCATTTCAGACTGTAGGCTAAGAATTGTAAATAGATAGTGAAAAGTTGAGTACTCTTTATTTGCTTTGGTTAGAAAGTGGATTTAAAAAAAAAAAAACCAACAACAAACCAAACGCGTAACTCTCAGTTTAAATGTCCTGAGACCTGAAGATTGTAATACTCATGACTGCAAAGCTTTTAAACACAACACTTGATCTGTGATAACTTAATATTCAGGTAATCTTTCTTTTTCGAGAAGCTTTTGAACAACCATATTTCCTCCAAAGGTCTCTGTTTAAAAAGGAAAAAAAAGAAGTGTAGATTATTTTTAAGCACTAATTGCATTACGTTAGTAACTGCAATATGAAATAGCCATTATTGTTTTGTGAAGCATGGTTGAGATTAGTTAGTGGTCCCTTTTTAAAATTTCATGAGCCTCTCAAAAAATAAAAACAAATTTAAAAAAAAGCTGCTGAATATTCAAAAGATATATATTTTACCTTATTGTAGGTTTTGTAAATTTAGTCTGTAATATTCAGGTGCACCTTTTAATGTTACCTTTTTGTTTCAAAGTCCCATCTAATGTATTTTCTCTGAGGTGATTCATCACATAAGACTAGTATCACTCTAAGTGCTGCAGTGATCACTAAGATTTTGTTTCATTTTTCACTACATTTTTGCAGGCGCTTTCAGTGTAGCTAACTAGTGGTATTTGGGATCATTTTAAATATATGATTGGAATTAATGTTTGTCCAGTAGCATGCTTAATTTTCTGCTGACCAGCAGTTTGCATGGCCAGAATCCCTGGTTGACCATATTTTGGTGTGGGAAGGTGTGGTTCACTGCGGTCTTTGTAACAAAAGCCTTGTTTCTCATCTTATTTCTGGTAAGTGGATGCTTATGTTACTTGGATCACTTGGGCAGGAGAAAGGTTTAAAATCTTTTGCCTGCTGCTCTTCTGAGATCGCATTAACGTGTAACATAGACAAACTGCAACCCTGTAAAAATCGAGACGTTGTTAGGAGGAGACCTTTCGGGTATTTTTCGTCACTAGTTTTCTCTTATTCCTGAGAATGTCCATCCGATGTAGTTATTGGACTTAACAGTATTGTTGTGTACTACGTTGATGTAGCTGAAAAAGCCTGACAGCAAGAAACTGTGAATTATATTTGTGGCAGTCTCTGAAAACTAGTTTTTCAGTCCAAGTACCATGAAGGAGAATCCCTCTCCCCTACCCCATCCTAGAAAAGTAATTTTATATTTTGTGTGTATAAAGTTTTAAGAATCGAAGTTTCATATTGTACTGAAGTTTAGGTGTCGCTTGGTAAATCTTTGCTGCAGCATATAATTGAAGATGAGTAAGGCTTAGTGTGGTAGGGGTCCTGGTGTGGAGTTAATTATCGTACAGTTCTGGTGAGAAAGCCCAACATGTATGAAATGTGTCCTTTTTTTTTTTTTTCTTTGGACTTGTAAGATGTAAAAGTGCTTTTTTAGAACTCTGACCTATTACAAACTATTACCTCACTTTCAGCCAGCTGGATCCTCATTCCACAGTGTTGTAGGCATTATTGTGGCCGTAACGCTTGAATACAGCTATAGAGTTGAACGTTTGCAGTTAGATATTGTAGGGACACGTTTCTGGACTTGTTTTTATTTCTGTCTAAAGATAATTTATTTTCCAGTCACTCCCTGATTTTTTTTCTAAAGGTTCAAGACAGTTTCCTTTAGAATTTCTCATTTATCCCTGTTGCACAGGAGAAGTTGCTGCATAAGCAATACAGGTATGCCTTTACTTTCTTCTTGTTGCAGAACTTGTAACTTGCTACTTGCATTACCAACTCTATTGCTAGATCTGAAGTCGAACTCTGAATTTTCATGGCTATTGGAGAAAAAACAATTTTTAACAATGCAGGGGTACAGGTAGGATAGTGCCTCTAGTAAGGGAACACATTCAGCTTCTGTGTTCTCACACAACTCTATACCACCTTCTTTGTAGAACTTTCCAGTGCTCGGGGATATTCCTAAACACGAGAGGTAACTGCACATGTGTTTAGACCGAGTAAGAGCAGACAAGGAATAGTCTGTGCTTTGTCTTGTGGCAGGCCGACATTTTTATATAAATATTTCTTTCATGAGTATCTGGGAGTACATTGCCTTCCCCTGAAAATTCATGGGAGCTGGCAAAGGGATTCAGGAGCTTTAGGGTTGAGTAAGCTTTGTGGAACAACTTCTTAGTTCTGATTGAATTGCTTTTTTATTATCTGCAACGATTGTTATACAGGCAAAACTAGAATTGCCATGTGTTTCTTTCCAGTTTACTTTCAAGTTAATGTCCTTGAGTCTTAGGAGAAGAACACAGTGTCCAAGGAGTGAAGGGAGCACTCTGCTGGTCCCTTTTTCTCAAAAACAGTGTGGCTGCATCTGTAATGTAAAGGCCTCTTTCTTCAGTGAAGACAAAATTTGAACTCTTCAGTGTAAGAATGCATACACTTGTCGCAGTCCAAACCTGTACTGAAAACTTTGTCACAATATTTTAAATAGCTTAAATTCTCTGCCAAATGTTAGAAGTAGAATGGAAAGTGTTGTTTCCCTCATTTTAACGAGGAACAGAAACATCTAGGTATTCCCCACAAATGTTTCAGAAACTAAATATAATTTCAGTCTAGATCAGTGTTGCTTTTTTCATGACACCAGTAGATAATGTTGATTAATATTGGTTTTAAAAGCTGTACTAAAAGAAATATAGTTTTGAGACTAGTTTTGGTACTATAAAGGTTTCTACTTGATCTTGAATTATATTGAAAACTCAGTAATTGGAACCTTCAGAAACCTGAAAATCTGCACTGCAGTTCTGATGGATGCATCAAATAAAATAGTCACTACAGTAACTCATTTCAAATTATCCAGTGTATAAACACAATGCACTGTGATGATCCCTGGGCAGAGAGATGTTACAAACTCAAAATGATCTGCAGATCCACTTCAAGTACACTCAGAAAAAACTGTTAAGTAGTTACAGCATTCCACTGTCCATCCCTCTCCTCTTCTGTTCTTACTTTGATTGGGGTCAAGTCTCTACACCAGTATTACAGCAGCAGTTTTGGACCTTGTGTCCTACTGAATTATGCTTATATTCAGGTATTGTCATAAACCCCCTCATATTCAGAGAGCTTTATTTAATCCTCACAAAAATCTCTTAGCCCAGTCACAAAATCAATTTTCCTTCCTAGTGACGTACTAGGAAGGAGGATTTTTTTCGGCCTGTCCAGGGCATTTCATTTACCTTCTTGAAAACAAACATCCCCGCCCCTGCCCCTGTGCTTGTCTCTACTGAATTGGTAAGTATAATTTAGGAGGACTCAAGATGATAACTCTACCTTATGGAGCAGGGATTAGGACAAAGCCTTCATTCTGACTGGAGCAGAAAAAGTTAATGTCAGAAACAGTTTCTATAGTCATCACCTAGTACAGTGTAACTTAATATTTTTTCCTACTCGGAAATAATGAGGACACTACTACAGATACTAATACAGTTTATCAACTACTTGGTGCTACATTTCTCAAATATTTTTGCAGGTAATTTTTTTTATGCCTGCGTTGAAAGCATGTAAACTTTACTGTCACTATAAAAAAGCACTTGTCTGACCTATTCTAAAGTACCAGAAAAGGGATAAATAACTGCAGCACTTTTTCTGTTACAATGCCAGAGTCTTAATTAAATCTGGTCTTCAGGTTATAAGATATTTTAAATGTACAATCTAGGATCATTAATGGCTTTTCAGGTCAGATCACAAGGTCTCTTAGGATATTAATCTGTCTTTTAAAGACTAGTACAACAAAATGTTCTGGATTTCAGGCAGGGGATGTATATATACATGCCTGGTATTTTTAACTAATCATTTCAATAGGCCATTTCAGGGCTTGACATTTGGAATCTGGGATGATGGGTAGGGAAAGGGAAGTTTCCCAAACTGAAAAATCATTTTGGACCATTGTTTAATGTTCAGTTTGAAAACTATATCACAAGAAAATGGGTAGGGATTCTTTCTCCCTTATGCCTTCAGGGAATGAGTAGTATTTAGAATCTCTGGCTGAAATTCAAGCCTTTTTACCATGTAAATTTTTAATATAAACTCATTGACATGCTTTTTACATCTGAGGACTGAAAATGGATCTTAATGTTTAAGTTGTGGAATGGTTTATTTCTTAAATGAAGGGGGAACATTTAAAAAAAAATAGATTAGAATACCAGCATTAGTGAGCTTAAGGAATTTTAGTATGTAATAGCAAAGTATAGCAAAGTATTTGATTAAAAAAATTAATCTTGAATTGCTAGTCTGTAACTAGGTGCATTCTAATTTAGCAGGTGAATATTCTTTACTTATCGATATATGATGGGCTTTTTGCAAATAGAAACCTTTATCTGAGTCCCATGTGTTGCTTGTACTGATGGGATGTATGCTTACAGCAGCTTACTGCTGCTTTAAAATGTATAAAATGTTTTGAGTGTTTGCTCATAACTCTTTTTAACCTCCACTTGTTAAATTGTCAGACATTGGTATTTTATCAGTCCGCAATGTAAGTTTAAACTAATGTTCTTAGGAATCCAACTTGTACACACACTGTTTAAAAACCCTCAGGGACAGTTTACACACTATCCTCACTCAATTCAGGTACTTGTACTCTCTTCTTAAACCTAGCAGTGACTTGTATTTTGTTTTGCTTTTCTTTTGACGTGCTGATAGCACATCCTTGATGAATGTCAACTTAAAACTCAGTTCAGGTATCCAGGTATAACTCAGCCAAACAGATTTTAAAGCTGCATATTTACTCTCCAGCACACAGTGCCTCAGACACTTATAGTGGCATTCTGTATATTCAGTTATTACTACTGAGCAGATCGCGTGGGGGTTCCTGGTATGTATTGTAAGAAATTCCTATGTATATTATATAATATGTATTATATTATATACATATATAGTATATATGTTATCTTAAACTTATATATTTTAAAATGCCACTACTAGCCAGCGCAGCTAAAAATGAAATACATTCCCAGCTGCTTCTGCTAACAGCAGAGGCAGCTTCTTAACGTGGCTCTTGCTTCTCTCTCACCATAACTACTTCTAACCTCAAGCACGGGTCCTTGGCTGTCTGACCTCTACACTCTAGTTATGCAATGTCCTTAGAGAATTCTGTGCACTGGCCACTGTGATGGAAACCAATGGGCCGGGAGTGCTTTGAGTTTATTAGTAATTGTTCTGCCAAAGTTGGTGTTTGTATGACAAGCGTGTAAACCTGTCAGATAATCAGCAGAGGTCCAGGTCGGTCACGGTGTCCGTAATCGCTTCCACCTCCTCGGTAGGACCAGACCTCAGCAGGTGCCTCCTCTCTCAGCTGAGCGCTGATTCACACCTGTAGTGCCAGGCCTCTGTGCTGCGCTCACCTGGAGGCCGAACCTGAAACTAAAATCTGCTGTTCTGCCCTCACAGTGATCTGTTGGCAGTCGCAAGTCAGCAACACCTCTGCTTTATTATTTGACACTTTACATCTAAAAAGTCTTCTCTTTCTATTTATGTAACCCATAGTCTTTGAAGAGTATGGAAAATGGCATTTCTCTCTGACCTCTAGAAGTTCAAGTGTCATGGGAAAAAAAACAGGAACCCCCCCTTTACTCTTATGGACCTCATTTCAATATACTGTTTACAGTTTGACGGAATTGTATAATTTAATATTTCTCTTGTACTGTAGTTTATATTTATTTACAGATTTTTTTTGTACTGTGTGATTTGAATTTTTTGTTCCTTGCTATGATCAATGTTTTATGTAGTAGAGCACTTATGATCACAAATTAAGGTTTTTGGTTTGATTGCACTACATTAATTTTTTTAATGCAGTTCTGATTTTTTGACTGGACTAAATAAGCTGTGTCTTAATGTATGTGATAAGTACTTTTAAATTTTTATTTCATGTGGTCCAATTTATTTTTTGCATTGTATGTCAAAGCGCTAATTCTCTTGTTGTGCATGTGTAAGATTTAATGGCTCCATTGTATTATTTGACCATGTCATTTTGGAAACACATTCCCAGCTGTAACGTTGTGTATGGTAGTTTTCACTGGATGCTAGACTTTTCAAAACCACTATTCTTCTAATAAATTTTGTTGTGAAAAACTTTAAAGGGGTTCCAATTCTGTTGTTTCTAGCGTGCTTCGTAAATGCTCACACTAATCACCCAAGGGTACGAAATGCAGACTGTCACAACTGGGGAGAAGCAGAGAAGGAAGTGAAAATAGAAGGTAAAGCAATTTCTGGCCGAAGGATCGAGCTTTGGAATCTCTCTCCTCCATTGGGTTCTTGTCCTAAATAGGATTGGCAGTAAAGCTGCTTTAGCAGCTGGGTAGGGAATACATTTGAAAGCTGAAACGCTGTCTCATGGCAGCCCAGTCTCATGAACTCCCGTACTCTAATTTGCGCTTCCCTACTGGCCACCTTAATTTCTTTAATGGTAAATAATTTATTCGGTGAAGAAGGAACAGTCTCTCAGGAGGGAAAATAAAAGGTGATGTAGGCTTGTTCACTGAGCACTTAGTAATGAGCCAAGGTAGGCAGGGTGGTAATGAAAGCGTGGCCGGAGCCCTGGGTGCTGCCTCGTGCGGGTCGGTTCGGCTGTGGGGTTGGCGGTGGGCACTGCTCTGGTTTAGGCATTTGGGTTGTAGATGCTGGAGCAGATGCGACCAGACTCGAGGAGATTGCTTAGCTGCTCGCTAAAGCACTGCTGTTTCTTACGTTTTCTCTGCAGCTTTACTTTCTTTGCTCTCCCTCCACGGAGCGGGGCTCTCCCTCCACCCAGCTCCCGATTAGCACAGGGAAAGCTCCAGCACCTCCATCCTGCTGTCCTCTGGCACAGGGGCACCAGGCCAACCCAGCAGTGACACCATGCTGCAGCTGGCCCTTCTCTCAGACCCGTGTTTACTTTCTTGTGACTGTACTTTGGGTTGCACTACTTTTGATGTTATGCATTATTGATACTGAAATGCTGAATACTAAAAAGTAGGTTACAGTAAGTGGTGTATAATGGAACCCACGTGAGTTTAGGCATATCTGCTACCCTTTGTGTTCAGTCCTAGTGTGATTTTTTTTTTTCTGAAAGTGATGCATAGGGATTTCCTGGCTTTAGGAAAATTTATAATGCTTTACAATGTCTAGCCCAGGTTTCTTTTCTCCTGAGAAATTGGCTTTCTTAGCTTTTGCTATTGAAAAGTAGATAATTTAGGGTTTGCATTTTTCAGTGCCTTTTTTAAAAGATCCTTAAATAACTGTTACACTACAAACTAACTATTGTGTTCCTTAGTATACTAATACTGGCATTAAAAACAAAAAGCAAAATGCAAATTGGGTGTTGTCATTGGTTTAGCTTTACCAGGCAAATCTCTTTTAAATAAAAAACTTGGTTTAACTAGAGATTCCATCTTACACTTATTCAGGAATGGTGAGTTTTCATGTGTAAATAGCTTGAAAGCCTTGTGCAGAAAACTATCATTTATTGTATTCTTTTTTCTCTATATCTGAATACATCTGTCAAATCTATGAAAATAGCCTTTGAAAGAAATGCACCATATTCCCATCTGCCATTCTTTAGGATGCATTACATTCTGCTGGCTTGTCCCAGAACATTTTTAATCAACACTTTGGTCTTGCGATTATCACAAATACCAAGTTTTTCTGCTTTTCCTGGAGGACTTGCTGATGGTCTCACACTGTTAAGCTGAAATTGTTCAGACTTAAAGGAATACAGTCCTGATTTCATAGAATCATAGAATCAACGGGGTTGGAAAAGACCTCCGAGATTGTCAAGTCCAACCCTTGTTCCAACACTGCTTTGGTTATCAGACCATGGCACTCAGTGCCACATCCAGTCTCATCTTAAAAACCTCCAGGGACGGTGAATCCATCACCTCCCTGGGCAGCCCATCCAATGTCTGAAATTTCTTCTTTTAAAGCTTTTTCTTGTATCATGATGAGAGTGCACAAGATGTTGCACCCAGACCTAGTAAGAAGCATCCAAGCTGCTGTGTTTTAAAAGTAGAAAAGAAACAAAACTAGCCCTGTTAGGCAGCTTTAAAACTTGCCCGTTAATTTACTTCAGCTTGTTTGAACTCAGGAAAGGTTTGGAGGTACTCAGTTTGTTATTGGAAGGGGCAGCTGCTTCTTTTGAACGTGCAGGAGCATATCTGGTCACTTTCTGAAGTAGCAGATCCTTTATGGAGTAGCAGTTGACTGTAACCCCTCATACACCTGGGTCACTTGCTACAATGCAGATACTCCAGCAGATGTGAAATGAGAGACTCTGCTCATTGGTCCCTTACTTAAGCCTGAGCTGCTGGGAGGGGGAAGAGCAGGGAGCTTCAGGTCACATTACCTGAAAGTGTTGGGATTATAACTAGATCTGAAAGTAGGCAACTCCCTGAGCTCAGCATGAAGAATCTGAAAGTTGGAAATCATCTAAAGTTTTGTGAGTGAAGCTGGTTTAGTTAAGGAAATTCCTGAGCATCACAGATTCATCTTCCTGTACAACCAAAGCCAAGCCCTTGTGTTGTGTGTCCCCAGAGTCAAATGGCAGCAGTGCAGTAAGGCGGATCACCAGTGGCTTTCCTGCCTGATCGCGCTGAGCTCTCTAATTTCCTTGCGGCATGACAAAAGTGGGTCTGGGGGAGGGGGAGGATTTAAATCCCGATTCGGGAAAATACTTCAGCAAATCACTATTTTCTTAATCTGCAAACTCTGCTCTGGCAGATGCCCAGTCAAGGGTACTGGCTGAATGGTGGTTTTAACTGGAAGTGAGTAGCAGGTTCTTGGACCTATTCAGGAATATGTTTCATGTACAGAGAAACAGAGGTACAGACCAAAAGTAATTTCAAAATACTGAGTTTTAAGTGTCAGGGCAAATTATAGACTGATACAATGAAGATGGTAAAGACATTAAAATGAAAGTTGATCTTTTTAATGTAGTTATTCTTGAGACACTTTAGTAAATGTTAGAATGCTGGAAGGACCCCAAATAACATAATTTGTGAGAGTGCTGTTTCCCCTGATCTGGTACATTTAATGCAGATTCTGTAACTTAAAATCCAAGAAGTTCTCAGTTGTCTAGTAGGAAATTCAGAAGAAATCTGAATGACTTCACACTTATGAATTATGAATTAATTAAGTTCCTTCTTGCCCACCTCCTTGAAAACCTCAAACAACACAACCTTTAAAAGCTCTCTTTTGGTATCATGAAGAGGGAGCACAAAACAGTTACATCGTTTTTACAGGTCACTTTGAAAGTATCAAAATTTACAGGTCCCATTTGAAATAAAACTTCTAAAAGTCTTCTCTTGCCACCTCCTCTGCAGGTGTCTCGCAGCTCTGCAGGAGGTCTGTTCCCTACACACTTGACTAAAAGGCAGATTTTTGTCTAAGATGGCTACAGCTCAGATTTCCAGGAATTGTTTAAAAGCTCGGCTAAAATTAGAAACGCTTAAAGTATACTTCAGAACATAGTAATATAAGCACTGATGCCTGAAAATACAAAGATTGCCAGAATGAAAATACAGCTTCATCTCCCTAAGGAACTGACCGGAGTCCTGGGCTGTAACCTACGCAGCACCCACAGTAACACCATGAGGGACGGGGCAGAGGCTTCAGCTGCCGCCTGTGCCAGAGCCTGCTGCACATGGTTCCTGCCCTGTCTCCCTGGCTGTGGTTAGTGGGGCTGGCTCAGTCACAGCTTGCTTGGCTGCCTTTGCTGGGCTCCTGCTCCAGGTGCAGATCAGCCAGTCGTGTGCTGACAGGAGTGGTTTTTCTGTACAGGATTATCAGCAAACTGCCTGTAAAAATTACAGTGCTAAATAAATGGTTTTGTTACACCTGCTAAGGTTTGGGATTTTTTTCTTTTTTTTTTTTTCCTGACATGCACCAAGATCCCATTGTCCTGTGTCCCAGATCCTCCTGCCCAGCTAATAAAACATAGGGCTTGCTTAACTTGTTTTGGAATGACATTCCTAAGTTTGAAAGGGGCTTTTATGGTTTCCTTTCTTAAAGCTGAGCCTTTGACTGTGCTTTTCTTCTCCCTGAGCTTTAGAGGAAGGCCCTGACATTAATTGTCGAGGGTTACTCTGGGTCTGCAGGGAAAACCTGACACTAGGAGAAGCTGAACAGCTTCCCTCCACATGTGAAGGGGTTTTCATACACACAGTCAGTATCTGTGCTGTAATCTAAGCCTGAGGTGTTTGCTTAGAGGATCCACTAGTTTCTGCCACATTTCCCTTTCAGGTGAAGGTGGTGGTATAGTTTTTTATGTTTTCAGATGTGCTGTGGTCACACATGGCATCTCCCTCAGATTCCTTTCAGGCCTTTAAGGCAAGTAGCTGCGTGTGAGGTGTTAGCAGTGGTTTAAAACAAACTATTTAACTTTGAAAAGGAGACTGTAAAAAAAGACCTCATAGGATTCTGGCTTTGCATAAGAAGCTGTCATAGCAAATTTACTTTCTTTGTACAGAAATACAGGTTTCCTTCTGATTAGTAGCCATCAAACATCAGCTCAAGGTGTGAAAGCTAAACAAGCTTACTTGGTACCTGAAGTGTGTTTGCTAATAACAAAGTTCTGGTCAAACCGTGATGGCGTCTGCCTGACCTCACTAAAGGTCTGCCTAGCTGTAATTCAGTGAGCTTTGCTGCTCATGCATTTAAAAAAAGTAGATTTTTGCTCCTGTTTCAGGCCCTGTTTTGGGCCCTTTTCTCTGATAGACAGACACAAGTATGTATGTATGGGTTACTGCTCGACTGCTCTTTAATTCTAACTGCCTTGCCCATACATATCCTTATATTGGTGCCTTTACTTTTGTTTAGATTGGCTTGCTAATTGAAAAAGCAGAAATAACATAATTCTGGATTTAAAAGAAATATTCTTTGCACACCTTTAATGATATTATTAAATTAGGAATAATTGGTACAAAATATACTGGAATAGTATAATATGATAGTATAATATTTATAAATCCTAAAGTGACAAAGGTAGTGGCTGGCAAAGAGCAGGTTGATGAGGTTTGGGTTTTGGCTGTTTCACCTGTTCTTTTAAAGCTCACAAGTGGAAAAAAAAGGACTTTCATCTCAAAATTTGTAAGAGTGGCAAGGCCTCAGCAGGACAACGGTGGATCTGGCACTCAGCCTTCTGTGGGTCAGAAATCCCTATGGTGTGGATGGTTTGGGCTCTGGCATTGCCATCTGAATATCTGAGTCGCTGCAAAGAGGATTTTTCGGAGTTGGTTTATCTGCGATTTCTGGGGATGGTCCCATTCCGTGTTTCTCTGGTTGTAAAAAGCACAGTGCGAGTGCCATCATCCCGTTAGCACTGTGGTCTCGTTACCACGGCGCGGTTAAGCGTGAGTTCATTTCTCTGAGCTCTCAGGGTTGCGTAGTGCACTTACTGTTAATACGATAAAAAACATCTGCGGGTAGAGGAGATCCGTGAGTGCTTGATGGGCAGCATGTGCTAATGGGTCATCATCGCTTTAGTTTCCTCTGGGAAGGTTAGGGACTCATTTTCCTGCTGGTGGGACCAGGGAGGTGCAGAAGTCAGAGCGAGGCAATCTGTGAAGGCATCTCAGGGGGATCTGCAGAGCTGTGATGCTCGCTGCTTCCTCGCTGCGCGTGAGGAATGATGAGTCACTTCTGCTTTTTCCAAAGGATCTGTTCCTTTGCAGGCATAAGCTGTTGTTGATAATTTTTTTTACTTTTTTTCCCTCTATGACAAACCAGCAATTGACAGGGTTTGTCACCAGTATAAAGAAACAAACAATACGCATTATTATGCTGTGGAATGGAAAATCGCACAGCAATAAAGTACATTTTAGCTGTGCCATCCAATTATAAAGGGTAAACTGCCAAAATCAAGAAGGCTTTAAATATGGTAAATATTCCTAAAGAAAACTGGGTGAAGAAAATTAGTGGTGATGGCATGTTACATACTAAGCAAGGTGTAGTTCCCTATCTCATTTTGTCACATAGCTGCACAAATATTTGATAGGACCTTTTTTTAGTGGACATTTGCCACGGTCATATGAGGTTTGGATTTGTTAGCATTCCTTTAGCATTGAAATGTGTGACAGTATAATCGAAGGAGAAAAATAATGGCGGGCCAGGATACCAAGGTGAATTTTTGAGAGGAAAAATAGGCTCCCTTAAGAGAGGGAGGAAGGACAATAGTGTGTAATGACAAGGGTTAAAAAAAAAAAAGAGAGATGATGTGAGGGATGTGCAGAAATGGAAGGATGAGAGGTTTGAGCTGAAGGGGAGGGGTGTGCATTAGCGCAGAGGAAATCTCTCCCCACTGGTATGCATAGAGACATTTCCTGCCTTATGTTTTGGTTTCTTAATAGTTATCTGACTATAAAATTAACCTACATCATTTAATGGTAGTTGAATGACAGTTAAATTAACCCACTTTCAAAATAGAGCTTACCTAGCCCGTCAGCTCTGAGACAGGCTCGTCCCCAGGCATTCAGGGCTGCAATCCACTTCTCTGCCTTAACCTATTTCCCAAGCAGCCAGCCAAAGTGGTGCATCAGAAACAGAGTTTGCTGCTCAGCCCGGCAGCTGACAGGGAATATGGACGTGTATCAAACCACCAGTTCGTATTTCTCCAGGCATTTCTGTGCAAGGAGGGATAACGTCGGCACGTGGGGAGCGCCGCCGTTAGAAGTTGTGATATTGTTTCTATTAACAGCGTGGCCTTGATTATCTGAGGCCCAATTATCTGAATCTCCAGGTTATCTGAAATGGGGTCACATCCCCCAATGTCTGTTAATTACGCCCAAGATGATACCCTCTGCTCTCCAGTCTTCCATGGCCCCTCCCACGGGGTGACCGAGCTGTGCTGAGTGTGGTTAGCTCTAGCAAGCACTTTACCTACCTGCTGCATTTGGTTTTTCATATCCATGTTGGAAAAAAACCCAACCTGGATAACTGCAGACTTTAAAATCCTTGAAGGCTTCTAGAAGGAGGAAATAGCCATGTGCAGCAGTGTGCCTGTTGGAGCTGGGACCAGCAATGTCTGTGGAGAGGGCATCCGATGCATTTGGGTTTTCTTCTCCCTTATAGTGTAGATGCAGCTTGGGAGAGGAAGGTATGGTTTTTCACAGCACTGCATATCCTGCTTGCAAACCTTCGTTTACTTCAGATGAGTTTACCTTTGGTGGGAGTTTGCCTGTTGTTGAACCTCTGCAGTTGCAGTGGCTCCAGCTGGCCTGTGCATGCATGCCTGAGGGCTGGGGAGGGAGAGCCTTGTCCCCAGTATCCTGCAGGACAGACAGGAACCAAGAACGATGGACTTGGAGCAGGGACCCAGCCTCACCTTGGGTCCAGAGCCACTGTGCATTCCCAACTCGTACCTGGGACAGTTAAAGATACTCAGGGCATCCTTCTCTGCTCCACAGCCTCTATGGTTCATTCTCCCTTCTCTTAACAGGGTGCTGCTTTTTTTAAAATGTGCAAAGCTGTGAAAATCATTGTAAGAACTTTTTTTTTTGCCCTGCCTGCTTTTGTTATCTGTCTTCTGGTGCTGTCTGTTTTTCTATCTATTCTGGTCTTCCAGTGCTATCTATCCTTTTGGAGCACCTAGGGAAGATCTCAGGGAAGATGCTCAGAAGGAAACAATCATGGCATTTTTTTTTTTCCTTAAAGGGAAGATCCCAAATGATCTTGATAATTAGAAAAATTAGCAAGGACAATTCTGGAAAGGCCTTGGAAGCTAGTATGTAGAATAATATTTCCAACATGATAAATTTCCCTTGGTTTTAAAGCAATAGCTCAGTGGTAAGATTTTTAATTAGTCATTAAATATTGTATTAGAAGTATCACAGTTGATGATAAACTACTGTAGAATATGGTTGGGTTAGTTACTTGGGGAAGGTGGGAGTGGAGGAAATTATGACAGGAATATAAAAAAGCTAAACTTGTTTGAGGCTGCTATTGGTATTTTGTAATGTGAAACTGAATTTGGTTTGCTTGATTTTTATTTGGTTACAGGTGGGGAGAAGTGATTTTTAATGTTTAACTACTTTAAAAATTAAACAAACAGACACTACTCTGAAGGGTTAAAAGTTTGAATCTATAATGGATGTTGTTTGTCCAGTCAGTTGGCTTCTTGTACAACCTGGGTACCTTGATGAATACATGCAGCTGACAAAAACTCCAACCAAACAAAACACATCTATAAGCTGTTTCTTCCCGCTCTTCAGCTGAAATACAAGCTCAGTCCATCCCCACGTGCGTCACCAAGGACAGAATAAATTCAGGGGCCTTGAGAACCTGGCAGCAATATTTCCACAGTTATTTTGACTCTGCTTTGCACAACTTCAGCTTTTAATTTAGGGAAGGAAAATGCTTTTTCTCCTTCCTAACTGTTATGTGGAGCCTCAGCTCTTTGCGTGCTGCTTTACTATTTTTTTTCAGTGCAGCGAGAGAGAATTACTGTAGCACCCACAGAGGTGTGAAGGGACTCATTCATCTGTGTGGGGAGTGTTAGGTGCCAGGCATATTTCTGAGGATTGAAATACAGGCATTTAAACTGGTGCATCCAGTGTCAGCCTTTAATTGGGGCTTTGAGAGATGAGCTCCAGAAAATCTTGCTGCAGTGGCTTACACTATTCGTGCCCACGGCTGATTTTCCCATCCCCTTCAAGGGATCACTGCATCCCAGGGCGGTGCCAGCAGAAGGAAGCGTGTCCTCCACCTCCACCTCTCCAGGGTCTGTGCTACAGCTGGGAGTGGAGATGGGTTTGAGCACGGTACCGCGTCTCAGATCATGTCTCAGTCCTGGCGGGTTTGCTTTTGCACAGCCACTCCAGCTAAACTGGGACTGGCGGAGAACTCATTACCCCCTTCTGCTGGGTGAGACCTCTGCATGCAGCCCTCTGGCACAGGCAAAGCGAGCCCACCTTTGGTGACCCTCAGCACAGATGCTTCCAAGCGCAGGCTCAGCACGTAGGATTCACTGCACCCCTGGGGCTGGGGTCAGCTCACCTGATGGCCAGCAGTGAACTTGCTCCTTTTAAAAGGCTGTTTCTCCTTTGCAATCCCTCAAAATAGCATTTCCACTTACCGTGAAAAATAATTTAAGTGGCTGAAACAAGCAGGGCTGGAGGTGCCACCCGAGGGCAGTGAGACAAGCTGTCTCAGACCTTGGGCTCACAGTGGGCATGGTCAATGCTTTGAGTTCAGCTGACAGAGAGCATTGCTCACCAGCTAGGCTTTCTTCTTAGACATCCACATTTATAAAATCTTCACTTTTAGTCAGGTTTCCAAGACACACTTCAGCTTGGTGGGGTACTCAAGTGGTACCTCTGGTTTTGGGTGCTTCAAGGCAGCGCTCTGACGACTGGCACAGAGTATGCTGTGTGGCAGCAGGAGAGGGAGGGGAGAGATCATCCCCGTAAAAATACTGAATTGGATTTTATAAGTTTATAGTTATGTTTTGTTTCTTTTACAGAACTATAATCCTGGTGCTTAGAGTGGTCTGAAAGGAACAGAAACACTTAGCCTTGAACTTTTGTTCTGCTGCTGCTTCTTGTGCCTCTGAGGTACAAAACATATCTGTAAACTTATAATCAATCAAACTGATGTTCAAGGGCTAAAAAAAAGAAACCCAGAAAGGGTACAGGCTTCATGTTCAATAGTAAGAAACTTGGGGTGGGCAAACCAGAAGATTGCAGTTGGCAATCGACAGGTTTTCAGAGTCCAGCTTCCCAGGTAGGTTGATATGAACCGTCTGATGTCTTTCTCCTTCTTTTTCTTCCCCTCCTTGCTCCCCACCCTAAATACACTCTTGAGCCAGAGGCAGGCTGGGCTGCCCCTAAAGCTCTGTTTCTGGCATTCACAAGCAGAGCAAGCACAGTGTCACCCTGGTACAACTGGAAGGGGGAGATATGACAACCCCACCAGTGGGTTGGGGGCACTGCAGAAGCTGGGAAAAGCTCCTCAGGCTGAATAGGGGGAAATACAGATAACTTGGCCTTTCCTCCCCATACTGGAAATCCTGTATCTGTGCAGCCTGTAGGTGTTATGGACGGACAAACCTCTGCCTTCCCCCAGCCCCATCATCCCCAACCCCGTAGCCTTTGTTGGAAGCCCCAGGTTCCCTCCAGTAAGAGCTGGGGGAGGGTTGACTTCAAACTCCACTAAACAGTAGAGGCACAATGCAAACAAATGTATTGCAGCACGCAGCTATGCAAATAGCTTCAGAGCACAGCACGTTTTCCCCGGCATTAATTGCTGCACCACCGGGGTTGCGTAGCAACAGCTCCGCTTGTGCCTCTGACAGCTCCTGCCCCTTGATGCCTCTGACACCTTCTGTGGCAGGCAGGGAAGGGGGAGAGAACAGGGCTGCCCTGAGAAAGCTAGAAGGGGTGGGAGGTAGTGAGGGGCTCTTATGACAAGATTCGCTTGGGGTGCTAGGGTTGTCTTCTGCTGTCCCAGGGTGACATGTGCAGTGGGGCTGGAAGCAGAGTGTTGGGGCACAGGGACAGTGGCTGCAGCAGTGTGTAGGCAGCATTCAAGGCTGGTAGGCAGAAAGGGCAGACCTACCATCTCCCAGGCTCTGCAGGAGAGCTCACTGACTCTGGTCCTCTTTCTGAGGACCCTATACAGGTTTGTGACTGCACTTGCAGCTTGGCTATAGACATAGAGGGTCCCCAGATAGTTGCCTCTCACTGGCCATGAATATCCTTTAGGCTTGTGGCTTTTCCAGCCCTTGAGAGAGACAGCGCATTCCTCATGCACACCCAAAACTAAGAGAACCTCAGGCCAATGCCAAGGGGTGAGCACAGGCACTGAGAAGGCTGCAGGTGATACGGGCAGCCCTGGGCTCCCTCACTGGTCTGTCCAGCCTCGCAGCTTCTATGGGGCTGGTCTGTGCCTCCCAAAAGGCTCTTCAGAGACAGGGCTGACTGCCTCCTGAGAATAATTTTTCCTCCTGTTTGAAACCATGTTCCCAATTCCCATCCTCTGCATTCACCAGTCAGTCTTCAGCTCCTGCTGTGCCTTTGCCAGATGGTGGAATCTGTTAGTGTCCAGCACCTCTCCCTGGGAAGCCACTTCAGCTCTGCAGTCAGCTCACCTCTCCTCTCCTCTGATAAGCCACATAAATAGTTTCTCTGCAACAGTTTGTACTGTCCATAAACAACCCTACCTGAAGGTGTGGGGCACTTGATGTAACTACAGTTAACAGGTGAGCAAGAAACAAGCTCTTCTCTAAAACTGCCTTAAGTGAGGAGGATGTGGGCAATCCTGCATCCACCGCTCACCTTGCAAGAGAATGTCCATGGGCATGTTTTATTTAATAGTAATAGCCAGAACAGACAGGAGTGGTGGGAAGTGCTGGACAAGTACCCAGGCACACAGATTAGCAGACCCCAGGGAGCACAGAACTGTGTCTGGAAAGTCTGGGGATGGAGAGGCACAGGCTGTGGCTCAGCAACCTGGGGAGACAGGGAGAGGAGGGGCAGAGGTGGGACCCAGCCACGCTTAGAGCCTGGCTGTTGGTGGTGGGGAGAGCTCTGCCCCAGGGTTATCCTTAGACACACAGAAAAATTAGATGGTGCCTGCCATACCCAAACAGGGATGGGCTGGGGAAGGAGCAGATGAGCTCAAGGTGAGAAGTTGCAGCCCATCTTTGAGCTGAAGTGGTGTGACAGCAGAGGACCCTGAACACAACATGCCTGCAGAAGCAGGTGAATTGTGTCACTGAGTGTGAGATGGGTCTTCTGAGGAGAAAGGGCATCGGAGTTGAATGGATTTATTTCCCTTATCAAGCACAAAAAATATTTATCTCTGATTTTTAAATTTACAGCTTGACAACCTGTGTGTATCTCTGATTGACTCCTTGGAGTACAGCAGGGCAAATAAGGTGACAATGAGCACCAAGGCCTCAGTCACACTTCAGAGAAAGAAACTAGGTGAAGGCAAAGCAGAAATGCCACTGGAGCCTTTAGGATCAGGGAGTGCAGGTCCCCACTGCCACACAAGCAGGATATTGGTCTTTCCCAGCCCCACACATCAGTGCAAAACAGTCGTGACCTGTGGCTGGCTGTGTTTGGCATCATGGCTGCAAGGTGAGGAAGGACCATGCCTGGCCACTTTGGTCCCTTCTCCCAGACATGGAATTCTGTACACAGACCCACAACCTCCTCCCTCACCAGGCATCACCCAGCCTTTTCTTTCTTGCCACCCACCCAGGCAACCACTTCACCTATACCATGGACTCTTCCTTCACAGCCATTGTGTGTAGCACTGAAGGTGCCCTGGCAAGGAGGAAGTTGGCTGTTTGGTCACTGTAACCCCTTCCCGTGGCTGCCTGGGGAGTATAGCAGTGGGGTGGATCAGAGCAGGGCCCGACTCTGCTGCTGCCATTCAGGCTCCCCATGGGAAGATGGCTGCTGCTCTTCAGAGCTGGGCTAGAGGGCAGGTAAGGCAAGAGTCACCGCCCTCTTTTTAAAGGTGGAAAAAAAATTACGCTGAGCTCTGCCTCTTCAAAATGCCCCCTGCTCCAAGCCCAGGGAGGTGAAACGGTTTTTATCCCCTTTTGTTGTTCAGCAGGGCAAGGGGAGGAGCTGGGCTGTGTAAGAGATCCTGGCTGACATAACCCTTCCCATGCAGGGCTCTGGAGAGGGGCCAGGTTGTACCTGAGTATTTTTATTTAAACTAATCCCAGATGCTGTAAATTGAAAGCCATCGCAGCGCCAGGTAGAACCAGTCAAGACGGTTGCTGGAGGGTGTTTTTCTTGCCGAGGTGTAGTAAAGAAGTCTCGAGGTATGTTGTTTATTCCTAACCTTGGGAATATGTTCTGGAGGTGCGGAAACGCATCCAGCAAGCTGAGCTCGCTCAGCCTTTCCAGGTGGTTTTGGGAAAACCCTGCCCAAGAAGTGTTTAGGGAAACTGAGTGGCTGTGATCAAGAGGCAGAGCCTCGTTATGGATAAAATATGTTATGTGTGGGCAAATTGGAAAGCAGAGGGCTGACTGGCAGCTGCTCAGGGCAGGCTTGGCTGCAGCCTGGCATTTCTGGGAGAAGAGGAGACCTGGCCAGTCCTGAGCCTGAAGCAGCCCTGAGCGCCTCTCCCTGCCCACCGCCTGGGGGAAGCAGGGAACTGGAAGTACCTCCCTGGTGCTTGTCAGTTCCAAGAAAGCAGCCAGCAAGTAATAAGTAAGGAAGAGGTGAGGGCTGCCCAGGGCTGTCACCGATCACAGCTGGCTCTGGCCCCTGGCTTTCCTTTCTTTATTTCTCTGCTGATGGCTCCTCTAAGCAGGGGCTCTTCCTCCTCATCCACCAGTCGAGCCCTGTGCCTGACAGGGTGGAGAGGGAAAGCCTGCTCTACATGAAGCTGCTTTTCCCTACCCTGCCCCTGAACCCTGTGATAAGCGTTGCCCCCCTTGACCCAGCTGAGTGAGCGAGGTTGGTGTCTGATGCTGGGGGAGGGGGCAGAGAAAGGCTGGAAGGGGAGAAAGGACTTTCACTCCTGCAATACAAGGCCAGGAGGTGCAAAGTGCAATTGTTACTGCAAAGCAACCCAACGTTGCTGGCAAAGATCCTGTGTCAGGCAGTGTGGGTGCCAAGGCAAGGGGCCCCCTCAGTGTGGTCAGGACTGGGTGGGAATTGCCTGTGCTGCCGTTGGGAACAGATATGGTCTCGATAACAGCACCTGGCATGGCATTCATGATGAGTTCATGCAAACACTGGGTAATTATCCCTTAACCTCTCCACCAGTAAATCCTAATTAATTGCCTCTGCCAAGCAGGTAAATGATAATGGCCTGGGTTTGAGCGCTAGCTAGTGGCAGTGACCCTGTGAGGGTAGCACACCTTTCTGAACAACCACTGTGTGCTGACAGCCCATCAGCTGCAGAAACACTTTATTAAATGGCAGCTAATCAAAGGTCAGTGCAAATGGCACTGCACTGCACAGGGTGCACTGCTGCCTGCACTTCCTGCAGGTTGGAAGCTCACCAGATTTTCTGTGCTGATTACAGAGGAGGCTCAGATCTGCTCAGTTTGCCCCAGACCCATCTTCTGCTACTGAGGTGTAAGCAGAATTTAAAGACTTTGTGTAGTTCAAGATTTCTGGCATCTGACTTCCCATCTGGGATGCTGCTTTTCTCCCACCCATCCTGGCAGTGCAGAGTGAGCTTGCAGAGGTATGCAGCCATCCTGGTGGGTCCCAGAAGTGCTGGGCCTTCTACACTGGGTGTCATGCGGATACTAAATCTGATTCTTTTTAGGTTTGCTTTGAATATGTGACACATTGGTATGTCCTAGGCAGAAGTATAACTGTGGGTGCTCTGGCAGTGGGAGACAAACAAAAGTGAAGCCCCTGTCCTGCCAGCAGCATGCACATTTAAGTGTGCATGCTGGGAGTGAAGGGACACCTGCCAGATGAGTGGGAAGAGAAGGGTTATTCTGGTTTTGCAGCATAAACTTTGATTCCCTGGGACATGTTACTGATTGCTTCTCTCTTTGTCTCCCTAGTGAGGATGCAGCAGAGACAATAGCAATAGAATCTAACAATCAGCCGAAGTCTCCACTGGAAAAATTTATGGTCAGATTGTGTACACATCACCAGAAGCAGTTCATTCGTGTGCTAAACGACATATACACTGAAGTACAACCAGACTCTGACGGACAGCAGTTGTCTGAATCTGAGAGCATGGAGGTCTCTACTTGTGGCTCTGGTTGTAGCCAGCAAAAACCTGAAAATCAGGATAAGGGTGCTACTTTTACTGAATCAAAGCTCCCTTCTTCCTTGGACCCAGGACAGTCAGGGTCTGATGACCCCCTGCATGTTACAGGACAAGCCCCAAAGCAGCCAGCAGAACTGAAGTCTCCGGACAGAGCAGAGAACTCCAGTCCTGCTTTGAGAAGGGACTTCTGCGAGCTGCCCGTCACCAGGCTTCGCTCTGCTAGTCCAAAGGATAGCTCCACCCAAGGATACCTCAGCACGTTGAACTCTTCCTCTTTGAATTTCCATCATACTGCAAAAAGCCTGGAAGGGCAGCAAGCTGCTGGACACGAGCAAGAAGCCAGTGTCAGAAAGTGTGAGGACAGTAAAGAGCAGCTAGCAGGTAAGACTCTTGTGGAAGGTTATATTTCAGTCAAAGTGGCAAATGTGAACGGCAGCGAGGACAGCTTAGACAGCTGTCTGGGGTCACAAAAGAGCTCTTTCAGGGCTCTACCAGAAGAGTCCTGGGATCCCGGCTTTGCGGTGGCCCCCCCTCGCAGAGCCGACAAAGAGAACACTTTGCAATGCAGCTCGAAAGCATCTTTGCACCAGGACTTAGATGCAAAAGAACAAGATGCGAGACCAAAGCAAGAAAACCACCTGCATGCCATGGCCAGGGGCAAGGCAGGCTGCCACCTGCACCCAGCTGACAAGGGCCCGCTCGACAAGTCCAAAGAGGGCTGGCTGCCCACTGGCGCCACACCAGCCGCCCACCGGGCCCCCGGTGGGCACCCCCGCACCAAGGCAGCCTCCCTCAGGTCCACTCGGAAGAGCAAGAAGGCGTCGGGGTTGAGGATTAACGACTACGACAACCAGTGTGACGTGGTCTACATCAGCCAGCCCATCACCGAGTGCCATTTTGAGAGCCAGCGGTCGGTGTCGTCCCGCAGGACGGCGAGGAAGAGCACGCGAGGGTACTACTTCAACGGGGAGTGCTGCGAGCTCCCGACTGTCCGCACGCTGGTTAAGAGCTCCCGGGCAGAGGAGAGGGCGAGCAGCCCGGCACTGCGAACAGAGACCCTCGTAAGTGCAAAGCCACCCCTGGTGCTCTCAGTGGGGGGGTCTGCAGGGGCAGGACGGGAAGGTGAGAAGAGGGTTTCCCTGAGGCTCCTGGCCAAAGTGGCACCAACCAACCGAGAAGCAAAAGAGAGGGCTGAGCTGGGCTCCATGCAGCTCCGAGATACTCGAGCGCTGCGGTCAAGGGAAGCTGCCATGGCCATGCCCTTCTTCTCCCTCTCTGCTCCACCCAGCCCCCAGAAAGAGGACAGATTGGCCAGCTCACCGTCCCCTGACTGCCCTCCTGCTGAAGGAGGGGGGATGACAGCGGGCGGCACTGTCACCTGTGAGGCTGGCAGCAGCCTGGGCTCCTCTGGGGATGGCAGTGGCAGCAGGCAGGCTGCTGATTCTGCTGCCATTCCGGTCTCACAAGCACACACTGGGGAGGAATGTTGTCCAGGCTCTGACATACAAACTGGTCCAGACCTCTCTGCCAGCCCAGAGCCAAAGTCCCCCTCACAGCCCTCTGCTGCGACAGACACAGCGCCCTCGGCCCACAATGGTGCCAAGGATCCTGCCCAGCTTCCAGGCTCAGGGGATGCAGAGCTCTGTGAACAGTGTCTGGCAGAGCCCTCCCCATGCTCTCCAGGCTTACAGGCTCCTGATGAGCCCCCTGCCACCATGGACAGGGAGAGCCCCCTGGAGCCCCCTGAAACCTTGCAGTGTGTGGATGTGAACAAAAGCATCGTTGCTAAACCAGAAGCTGAATCATCGGTCATGGCAGATGATGGCTCTCTTGAACAAGAGGATGCTGTGCTGGTCAGCACAGCCCTCCCCAAAATCTCGGAAGGAGAGGCAGTGAAAAATAACAGCACAGCAGGTGAAAAAGAGCCTGTTGAAGGGGAAACACCATCTGAACCCAACAGCTCAGACACTGCGGGGAAAGAATCTGTCTCTTCCAAGGACAGTTTAGACAAGAAGCGAAAGAAAGGCAGGAGAGTACTTGTGGCATCGGACCGATGTCTCCGAAGCCAGCAATCCCAGTCACCTGCTGAGGGCAGTGCTGAGGACTCTGGTTCTTCCAGCTCTGTGCAGCTTCCTTGCCTTCAGATCAAACTCTCCAAGAGCCCTGGTGTGAAGCGGTTCAAGAGAGAAGTGGAGCTGGATGAGGCAGCATCCACACACTTCCCAAATGACTGCTTCCCCAGTGTGCTGCTCAAAACCACCGAGGGGCCAGGCACTGACCAGGCTCTAGAGAATATCGCTGAGCAGCAGCCAGGCGAGGAGAATGGTGTCATTACCAGACAAACCTATAAAAGCATCTTAGTGAAAAAGACTGCTGCAGAGGAAGAAAATCCCTCTAAAGATGACCCCTCTGCTAACAGCAGCCAAAGTCAACCAGGTGAGATGCAGAAAATCAGCATCCAGGCTGATTCTGAGAAGAAACACATTCTCCTCCCTCCAGAGTACAGTGTTCCTGCAAACGATGCCAAGCAACTAGATGTGAAACCAGGCAATGCCAGTGCAAAGGGCAAGGAGAGCTCTGACAGTGCCAGGGATATGGGCAAGCCAGTGAACTATGAGCTGGTGACCGATTCGCCTCCATGTCCCAGCAGCGGAGGTGGAAGCAAGCATCTTCCAGCAAAAACTGCAAAGCATAAAAAGGTTGCCCTGCAGTTTTATAACTTACGACACACACCCACACCTGCACCTGCAGACACTGCAAAAAAGAGCACACCAGGGAAGGAGTCTATGCAAGCGATCCCCAAACTGAGGGATGAACATAGGTCAGGGAATAATGACTGCCCAGCACTGGAGGACATAGACATGGCTGACAGCAAACCAAAGTTCGTGGAGTGGTGTGCTGAAGAGGAGAACCAGGAGCTCATCGCCGAGTTCAACACTCAGTACATGAAAATCCAGAAGGGCTGGATTCAGCTGGAGAAGGAGGTGCAGCCAACCCCCAAGGTAAAGAACAAAGCTGACAAATTGAAAGAGATTTGGAAAAGCAAGAAAAGAACACGGAAAAGTAGAGGATCACTGGAAGTGCAGAAGCTTTCCCCTGTCCAGATGCTCTTTATGAAGGCCTTTAAACTGTCTGACATATGCCAGTGGTTTCTGGAGACAACTGAAACCAAGTCTCTAGTGATTGTGAAGAAACTCAACACCCGTCTCCCAGGGGAGATCCCCCCCATCAAAGTCCCCATGCAGAAATATTCCGCCTCCAGTCTCTACCCCAGCTCACTGCAAGCTGAACGTTTGAAAAAACATCTCAAGAAGTTTGCTGCCACTACCCCAGCTCGAAATAACCTGAAGAACCAAAAGCTTTGGGCCAAAATTCGTGAGAGTGTTGATAAAACAGAGGCTGAAGAAGCTACCACTCCCAACCAGACCTCTCCCACTGATGCCAGTACCAAGGAGCTGAGCGAAGACAAAACCACCCAACCTGCCCTCAGCTTGCCCACGCAGGCAAGCACCAGGATCCTGCGCAAGTACTCCAACCTGCGGGGCAAGCTGAGAGCCCAGCAGCGCATGGTGAAGGCAGAGAAGCGGAGTGATGGCCCAGGGGACCATCTGTCCCTGGAGAACAAGCAGAGCCGGAAGAGTGTGTGCATCAACCCCCTGATGTCTCCAAAGTTGGCCTTGCAGATCAAAGCAGCCGCCTTTCCTGCTAAATCTCCATCAGTGGATGGGACAGGGAAGGGGCGGAAGGGGAAGAGCAGGTCCCAAGAGGACCCCTTGCCCAAAGTTGACCTCCAGCTCAGCAAGAAGAAGAGGATGCTGAAGGAGAGCGGGAGCACCCAGGAGAGATCCAACTCCTCCACCAAGGACAAGCTGCCTGCCAAGAAGGCCAGTAAAATAAAGCATTCAGAGGTCAGCACAAAAGCTCCCGCCACCCGAAAGCAGGCTGCCATGGAGAAGAGCAATAAACTGGCCAGAAAAATGTCTTTCAAAGAGAAGAGAGTCCCGAAAAGGCAGCTGGAGAAGGCGCGGCTCCCTGTGCGGAAGGGCAAGGAGAACACGAGCCGACGGACCCTGCTGCCCCCCATCCACGAGGAGCTGTCCAAGTCCCCAAAGCAGAAGCCCCTGGGAGAGTCCTCCACACGGTCACAGAAGATGGCCAACAAGAAGCACAGCAGTGGGAAAACCCTGACAAGGTCCATGAAGAAGATGCAGGAGAACAATGTGTCGCAGGGCAAGAGGAAGCTGAGGGCAAAAGTGGACTGTTCGCACAGCAAACGCTCGCGACTGGACCCGAAATAGCGAAGAACCGGTAGCCATGTACAAAACTGATGTATAGTAGTAACCCTTTACCATGCATTAACTAAAGCTGCTTTTATAAGCTGTAGCAAGCCTTTAAAAATCCGCAGTTAAAGGATAATGCCCGTGATTTTAGGCATCAGCAGATGTGTCTCGGACAGAGAAGAGGTTGGCCTGTCTGGCTCTGCTGTTCAGAAGGAAGTTTCTGCAGTCTGAAAGTTCCTTGGGTTTTTTTAAACTTGGAACCAGGCAGTTTTTGTTAAAAGTACAGTGCCTTATTTATCACTTTAAAAATAAAAATAAGAAGCTCGTCTGTGTGATTTGGAGGCTTGCGTTTTATACTTGAGGCACAAGCACTTGTACTGTAGCAGAAAGAAAACCACCTTCGTGCACATGAAGTAGCTTTCGTCAGCTTTGGGTGCACACAAACATTTCCCTTTCCTTCAGAGTCCTCCTTCTGTCTGTCTTTTTAGTGGCATTTAAAGCAAAACCAAAACCATTTCCTGTCACTGAGGGAGAGAAAGGCGAGTCTGTCCTTTGTCGGTTCGTTGGTAGCAGCTGCTGGTGTCCCGGACTGTTACCTACATAAGAGTGTGAAGTAGCTACTGGTGTGTGTACTGCTGATGGCTGCCTGCTTCCCACTGCACAGCCTGTGGGGTGGGGTGGGCCTGCTCAGGCCAAGGAGATGCTGTGGGGGCTCTGGGTACCACACTGCTGGATGCACTGCTGCCAGCTGGGCATGCTGGGCTATATCTGTCTTTATTTCTTGCTGGCTTCAGGGATGAACCAGTCCTGCCATGCTCTGCTTTTGGACAGACCTCCTTCTCCCTTTTCCCTGCCCTCGTGGTGATTTCTGTGGTCTCTGATGGCAAAGCTGTTTCTGCAGCTCTTCACTGAAAGTTGAATCTCTCTCTTTTTAAGGGCTTGAGCTCCTTCTGATGTTGGTGCTCCACAGGAGGGGAGCCCTCGCCCTCACCCTGTGTTTTTGTGCATGTCTTGCCTAGTGCTCTCCTAAGCCAGGATTTGCAGTTGGAATAGGCTTGGGATAAGGGACTGGCTTAAGTTTATTTTTTACCATAATTTACATTTCATCCTTTTACTAGCAAGATGTGAGAGGTTTGTCCTTGCTTGTGTCTGGCTGTGGAGTCTGAAAGCGGCTGAATCTCTACCATGTCCTGCATGACACCTTTGCAGGGCTCCTCCTAAAGCCTCTGCAGCACCTTTAAAAGACAGCTGGGGGTCTGCACTGGCAGAACAGGGTCACAATGCCTGGCTCCTCTGAGAAAATCCTGTTAGAAGTGCACAGAGCGTGTGGCTCTGCTGGCTCTGCGGGGCAGAGATGATCAGTGGCTGAGATGTAAGTGGTGTGGTCTGTGCTCAGGAAAGGACCCTGCTCAGCCATTGCATTCCCACGGCTTCACTTTCACATTCCTGCACAAAGCCCATTTGCAGGAATCCCAGTGCCAGCCTCTTCACTCACAAAGCAGCAATGCCTGGCAGGGCACCATGTGAGCTCTGAGGTTGCCAGACCTTTAACAGCCTCCTTGCTGGTCCTTGCTCAGCTGCTTGTCCCTACTGAGAACAAGGCTCTGGTGCAGGCCATGAATTTAAGAGATGCCTGCCCGGGAGCAGAGGCTGGAGAGGGATTGGCTGCAAAGGGAATTGCTTTTCATGGTTGGCATTGAACCCCATATCCCAAAGCCTGGGGGCTGGAGGTGAAAGGCAGATAGCTGTCTTTTAATCTTTTATTGTACCCATTTAGTACAGAGGATGAAACCAGAGGTTTGAGATTTGCATGCCCTTCGGAGAGCACCTCTAACTCTCTTGCAGGTATTCCCTTTCCCCAACATTGATGCACACATTTTTGTGTGCTATGGCACATTTTTCTCTTACTGTGAAATGGCTGATTTAAAAAAAAAATCCTTTACCTTTCCTTTGAATCGTGCTAGAATAAGTTAACTCTCTGAACAGCTAGGAAGTGATTAAATCTAGCCTGTCAGTCCCTGTACAGATTAATATGAAATTATCTATTACTTTAATTTTTACTGCATGCATTAAATATGTCAAACATTCCATCAGAAAAGATTTAAAAGTGTTTCAGGAGAGGTGTGAGGCAAGAGGGCACTGATGGCAGTTAAATGACTGCTCTGTATCTTTCTTGTGGGTTGTCTTTTCCTCTTGCTTCTCCGTCCATACTTATGGTCCTCCTCTAACCCCTGGCTGGGGCAGCCTCTCTGCCTTCTCCTTCCTCTGGGCCAGATGTACATTTGAGCACCCCTCTTGCCTCTGCTTCTCACGCCGCTCCTCTGCAGCAAACCCCTCTTTCCCATCCTTCATCATCACTCCTGAAGCGGAGTGCTGAGCACTCCTCAGGGCTTTCCCCCTCTCTTTATCTTATTTTTTAGCTGTTGGTAAATGCAGGCTGTCCTGCTCTCTGTCTTCTGTTCTTCTGGGAGCAGGAACCTCATTAGGATAAAACCCTAGAGAAAGCAAGCAGAGAGAGGCTTTCTAGAGGGGGTGCTTCCCAGCCTCCCAGTTGCCTTCCTGCACCCTGGAGCTTTGCCAGTACCAGTTGACTCAAGTGTGGCAAGGCTGGGAGATGGCAGGTGTCACACTAGTGCAGGAGTGGAGCAGCATCCTGAGCATCTCTGTCCCAGTTTGGTGTGTGCTTAGGCAGTGGTGGGATCAGCACACTGAGCTTCATGGCAGTGTCCGTGACAGGCACTGGCTCCAAAGATGAATGGCCAGGACCTTCTTGTGTGAAGGAAGCAGAGATACTAAACGGAAAAGCTATATTCCTCCCACACCTTTGAACTTCCAGTCTCAGTCTGTAGTCTTCTCTTGTATTGCTATGTTTTGACTTGGTTGGATGTAGGTTTCCTGTACTGAAGGCAGGGAATTGCGGGGCTCCAGAGGGGAGTGAGGTGGCTTTGGCCATGCTGGGCAGTGTGCAGGCAATGTGGTCTGAGACTCAGAATGCCTGCAGCTTGTCCCAGGCTCTGATCACCTTCAACCAGCATCTCTGTCCATCCCTGGGGGTTGCCATAGATGTTTGGCAAGTCTTGGTTTTCCCACATTAGATCCAGTTTGTCCCGTGCAAAGAGCCTAACAGGAGCTGGGCTGAGCTTTGTAGGTGTAAATCTGAATTTCTGCACGCTTTGATGAGGAAAGGTAGAGGCTGTGGGTTTTTTGTCAGGATGGGGATGAAAAGAGAGTTCTGTGCTGGTCTCTGAGTTATTAATCTTGTCTTCAGAAAGCAAATGAAGAGAAAGGAAATAATTCTGAGGTTTTTTTCAAAGAAACCCATTTTTAAATACATATGCCCCAGCCCGCTGCCTGGGACCATCCCAGGGGCACCTGGTTTGGATGGGAAGACTCAGAGCAGCACCTTGGGCATCTGCAGGGACAGGGTTTGCAGGAGGTGCTGAGCTGGGCTGTCCCAGGTGGTGAGGTGATCTGCGGTTTTGTCACAGGGGACCCCCCTGACCCTCTGCTCTACTGTCCTCAGGGCCAGTTCCTGGCACCACAGCCTCTGCAGGGCTCTCCCCAACTGGACAAGTGAACCTGGCTCAGAACTGCTCTCTCTGCCTCCTCCTTTACTCCAAACAACTCCACCTTATTACAATTTTGAGGAAAGCTGGAGTGATTCTTCTCTACATAGTGCTGTTTGTGAGAAGCTGGCAGAAGTGTTTCCTCCCACAGCTGCTGTGCTGGGTGGTGGATTTAACTCATTCAGGTAGTTTTTAGGGAGAGCTGGCTGGTTTGCCAAGGGATGGGTAGGGTGAAGCCATCACCTGTGGCTGAGCTGTTGCAGGAAGCACTTGGGGCATGACCTCTGCAGCCCATCTCGAGGTGGGAATATTGCTGCATTAGTGCAGGTTCTCAGAATTACAGATTTGTGTGATCCTTTGGGTTACCCCAGGGGAGGATGTCTCAGGGGTAAGGTGGGCCAGGTGCCTTCGTCATCTCTAGAAAAGTGTTAAGGTTTTCTGCTCTGAGGAAGCCCCCAGCTCCTTGCCAGGCTTCTCTCCGTGCTGTCACTGCTCCTGGAGATGCTGTCTTTGGGTTCTCTGCCTCTCCTGTGTGCATTCTCCATTTGACATCAGTAATAGCAGTCAGGCCTTGCACACTACAAGACCTGCTTTTAATGTGCTTTGCACTTGCTTTTCTGAGTGCTTTATTTTGGGGCAGGAAGAAGGAATGCTGTAATTTGCTAGAAAAGTGAATTGGTAGCAAATTAAAGGGTCTGCCTGTGAGGTGATTGCCTGGCAAGGTAGCATTGCCTGGGTAGCTCCATTTTTTTTTTGTCAGTGCTAAGAAATTTGAATTTTTTCTCTTTTTTTTTCTTTCCCCCAATCTGTCCTCATGTTGCATTACTCTCTTGCCAATGTACTTCCGTATTTCCTCTCTTCATGAAGCCATGTTTCAGCTAGAACAGTGCACAAGAGACACAGAAATAAGCAGAGGTGATACCACATGCATATAACCTGTTGCTCTCATTAATGACATGTGCTACTCATTCTTGTTTGCCCTGCAGCGAGACAATGGCAAGGTGAGCTGCTGAGGCACAGCCCCTGCTTTAAAGCAGGCTGTTCCCCATAAAGGCAGCTCTTACACCATGCAAGGGATGCACAGGGAGCAACAGAGGAGCTTAATGAACGGAAGGAAATAAGCAACACGATTTATTGCCTTATTCCACATGGACATGGAGTGCGTTTCCATGTGCTATTGTGCAGAGCTGCCCACTGGCACTACCACAGTGCCATCCTCAGATCCGCAGCCTCACTGCGCTCCTCGTCTCCTGCGCCACCCTACAGCTCCCTGTGTTTCTTCAGCTCTGGATTTCAAGTGCTTCATCCCATAAAGCAGATCTCTTCCAGTTACTTTGGCTGTCCTTGCTGGCCACTTTCTCGTGATATTCTTGAAAGTAGTCTCCATCATGCACCCCACCAGTCCATGTACCAGGTGCAGCATTTTCTTAGCTCTGCACCTTCACAGATGTCCTCACTATCCCTCTGCTGCCAGCCCCCCCTCTCATTTGCATGCTTATCTTTTCCTCTCTCAGTCATTGGCAGCTCTGGGTCTTCCCACTTCCCGTGGTCAGGATCTGTCTATCTTAATTAACCTCCAGGAGGAGCTCCGTTTGCCAAGCTCAGACTCAAAACTTATATTGGGGTTTGAGTGCTGCAGTAAGAGCAGTTTGAGCCCAGGGTGGCCTTTACTACCTGTAGCTGTTAGGATCTTGTCTAGGAAGGCTAGCCCTGGAATGGGTTTCCCTGCTGACAGGGTGCATGCATGTGTTTATTTTCATCACTGACTCGTCTCTGGTGAGGTCCTGTTTGCTGGTGTTTGCTGTGTGCAGTGGAGTTTCTGTAGTCATTTTCCAGCACGTCAGTGAGATGCATTTGCAGCAAACCTTCCCTGAAGAACCGTCCAGCCAGTGCTGATGCTTCCAACAAATTTTCCTCTGTGTTGCTAATCGATGTCCATGAGCTGGGAGAGTGGGATGAAATTGTCACTGCTGCTCTCTGCATCCCTGTCCCTCCTGTGCTGGGGGAGCCATGTGGTGCTGGACTGAGTGGGCTGGTGGGCTGCCCATGCTGTTTTTTGCTGACATGCAAACAAGCAAAGATGCAGCCCATCCCACGTCCCAGCTGTTCTCGTGGCACCTCTGGAAATGCTGGTGTTTCCAAAAGCTCTGCCAGTTCCTAGTAACCTCCCAGGACATAGACACACAATCAGATGTAGTGGTGCCCTGTTTTTGAAATTTGCTGATGGACATTTTCTCTCTCCAGCTCATATTCTTTTACCCTGACAACTGCATTCCCAGTAGAAGATGACTGAGAAAGCTATGATTCCCAGCCTTCCATAGGCACAGGCATTTCCTGGGGCAGCAGGGGTGGTGCCCCCCGGGTTGGGCTCTCACCTTCCCACCACCAGCAGTCGTGCTGGGAGAAGAGGGCTGAGCCCCAGCCAGGGTGTACTCGGGTCTGCATCCTTGGGCTGTACGCCTGGACAGCCCAGGAGCAAGATGGGGGTAGGCTCCCCCCCGCCAGGGAACACCACTGCAGCTTTTCTTGTTGCGGTAGTTCTTTTGAGCAAACCACAAGGCTACGATGTCCCCACGTCGTGTGCATTCTCCCCCGTGTGTCGTAGTATCCATTTGGCCCATCCTTTAGCTTGGTGGTTGTGAAATGAATCCATCTGTTCTAAGATGTTCTCAGGAGTTCTTGTTTGTATTAAGCTCACCCCTAGGCTTAGCAGAAATCACAGTCCCCATCCTCCCTCCCTCCTTCTCCGCAGACAAGCCCTCTCCTTCATGAGCACTTCCACCCTCTCCCTGAAGGGCGGCAGAGGGCAGCTGGCGGTTTTGATTCAGGGCACGTTGGCAGCTTTGGGGCAGCCGAAGGAGCTGGGATGCAGCCGGCCGGCATTTGTGACATGGGTCTGGAGGCCAGGCGGTCCCACGGGCTGCATTGCTAGCCAATGTTTTCTAAGTCTGTTTGTAAGAGTACCTAATTTTAAAATGAAATGTGAATATATATTATGTGTAGGTGCCATGTAAGATAGTGTTGTGCTAGGCAGCAGGATGCTAACCTACTTTTTAAGATTTTTGGGGACAGGAAAAAGGTTTTTTCTCTCACTTCATGCTCACAGATCTAATATTGTAAATAGGTTTTTTAAATATTTATTTCATGGGCTTTCCACAGGTTCTTGTTCTGACTGGTGTGTTGGTTGGCGGGGCTGTATCGCCCCGTGTGCCGCAACCAAAGGGCTGGCTATTGAGTGGGGGGGATGGGACAGGGTGGGACAGGGTAGGGTGGGGTGAGGTGGGGTGGGTGGTGGTGGTGGTGTTCTGTTTGGTTTTATGTCACATCGAAGTTGAAGCATTAACTCTTCATCTCGTTTTGATGATGTCAGGCCTGGCCGATGGCTACGGTCCCCAGGGAGGCAGTGAGCTCCCATGGCTGGCCGGGATGGCCCTTCCCCAGGGCGGGGGGCACTGCAAGCAATAAGATTTGTAGTAATAATGTCTGCTTTGATGGCAGGGGCTCTCGGGGATCAGGACTGGCTGGGAAGAACCCTGCTCCCGGCAGGGGCTCAGTCCAGCATGGCATGGGGGGGATCTCTTTACCTGGGGATGCCCAAGGAAGCATCCCCAGGGAGGGAGGAGGTGGGGGCTGCTGTCACCCCCAAGGAACCCCCCCAGAACTGCCGGGGTAGGGCAGGCAGTTACTGATAGCAAACTCCTGCTAGTGAATTACTGCAGTGAGCAGCTGCCTTTGCGGGTACGGGTGACCCAAGGGAGCACACTGCTGTCACCGCTACAAACCCAGGGCTGGCTTGAGGAGGCCATTTGCTTATTTGCTGTAATTTTAATTCTCTTCTAGGAGGTTTGAGGTCATTTGGTTATTTTTTTCCTAAATGGATTCAGATTTTTTTTTTTTTTTTTTTTTTTTTTTCTCTTAACCCCTTTTTTGCCTGGAAGTGTAGCTGACTCTGACCACAGCTGTCTGTGTGGGGCAGTGGAGCAGTGTCAGCAGGATCAGGGCTGCTTTTATGGTGATGGGTCTCTGACTTCGGGGGATGGAGTGAGGAGTGTTGCTGGGTCCCAGCCCTGCATGACCCCTCACCAACCCCACGCTTCCTTCACCCTCAGAACAGGTGTGTAAAAAAAAAGAAAAAAAGAAAAAAAAAAAGAAAAAAGGAAACACCACCACAGTAATTTTTTTCTTAAGATGCTCAACATTTACATATTATCTCCACCCTGATGGCAAATGTTTTTCCTTCATCTGTGTCTGCTTCCCTGGGAGAGTTTTGTTTCTCTGTTTGTTTCTATATGAATTTTAGACACTGAGCTGAAATTCCTCCTGTCCGGTACTGTATGTTTGAACCTAAGCAATGTGAACTGTACAGACCAGACCAGCAGTGGGAAGTGGGAGCCGGTGACTGCACCTGGGAGAGCCGTGGCTTGGGACGGCATTCCCGGTTGCTGTAGGGAGCAGGAAGTACTGCGTCGTGAGTAGGGAAAATGAACTGTCTGCTGTGAATTCTCAGTTGGAAATGTGGAGAGGAGTTTCCATTAAATAATGTTTACATACCTCACCTGACGAACCTTTGAAAGTGTATATATAAAAGAAAAAGAAAATAAAATTATATTAAGTTGCTTTAAATCAATATGTATAGCTATAAGAGCTGGGTCATTTGAACTTTGAATATGTATCGACTCTCTAAATGTTGACATTTTGTGAACTCTGTGCTCCTGTCTTTTATTTCATCCTAGCCTATGGAAAAAGTTGTGTTCTTGTTCCAGATAAAAGGTCCCTGACTTAGATCTGAACTCCTCAAGGATTCCCACAACCTTGTTTTCTTTTCTTCCTCACTGTTGATATTCACCCTATGAGCTTTCTAAAGGTCCGTATTTTATTGCAGCTTATTAAACGTTTCTTTGATATCAGCACTTGTTTGGTGTGGTAAGTGGGGAAGGGCAAAGGTGAGTGCACAAGGTGGGGGGCAGTGGGCTGGCACCCTCTAAGTGTGACCCTCTCCCTCTAGAGGAGGGATATAAATGCCCATGTGGGATTTCAGTGCTCCCACACCGGTGCCTGAGCTGCGGCAGATTATGTTTGTGGCACCAACAGTGCAACCTCTCTGTGTTCCTGGGGACTGCTACCAAGGCCCCCTCTCCCTGTCTCCAGAGAGCTACATGTGCCCAGTTTCCCCTACAGCCTGTAGCCATTCCATCCTCACAGCAGGCACTGGCCCTAGGGCTTCTCACACTGCCTCACGCAGTGGCTCCTTTTGCAAGGTATTGCATGTGGGTGACACTCTGGCCAGAAGCAACGGCCAGGGCTGTTCCGGGAGTAGCAAATCATCCCCCATGGCAGGATCAACTCTTCCCAGCCTGTGCCACCTCCTCACGCATTCAGCAGCTCCCAGGCACTAGCTGCCCCCTTCTCCCCTCCAGGAAAGAAGAGGCCAAGCCTCTGAATGAATAAATGTCATGTTCACATGGAAGACAACATAGACAATACCAAACATCTCCTAAAACAATACAGCCTCTGCCAGCGGAAGGATGCCCAGCGCCTCCCTCGCCAGCCTAGTACAAACCAGCGTCTTCAATAGTGACACACACAAACCCCACGGGCCAAACAAAGCCACCGTCATTTTCCTGCCCAGTAGCATCTGTAAACAAAAAGAAAACATCATTTGTTGACCCCAAACATATAAAAATACTATAACAAAATGAAATACAAATATATATTAGAATCTGTAAGTATTCTGTATAAAGAGATACTTTAGCGGTTAGCGTACAGCAAGAACAGAAACACAACACAACCAAGCCCCAGCCGGGCCACAGGCAAAATGAGACGCGTCCCGGCTCCTCTGTGTGGCAGAGGAGCTCCCATGGAGAGGGCACTGGTGGAGAAACACATCCCTGTGGTGAGGAGGGATGGTGAGAGCACCGACAGAGCCGAGTGTATCCGATGGAGATAACTGGAGCCCGGCTGCAGCTGGCAGTGTGGACCTGATGCCAAAATGCTGGAGCAGTGCGGAGGGGTGCAGGGCTGCAGCCCTGGGATAAGTCTGTCCACCTGGGTGATGTGGAGTTTCACTGTCCAGCCACGTGCAGTGTCCCAGGTCAGGACCCACCACCCCTGGCCCCCACAGTCAGACAGGTGATACTGTTGTGGATGTTGGGTGTGTGCAGGACCCCGGCATGAGCTCCCTCTGTGCCTCTGCTCCCACTCCAGCCCAGCATATCCCCTGACACTGTGGGCTTTAGAGAGGTGCTGTCCAGGCATGGATCCTTGAGTCCAAGAGCTGGTGGGTCCTACCCTGGCAGTGGTGTTGGCTCCAGGTTTGCAGGCTTGGACATATTCAGTCTCTTCAACTGGCCCTGGCACCCACAAGGCTGAGGCACTGGTGATGAATGTAACAAACTTGCACCCTGGTTGTCCCAGCAGCCTCCTGCTCCTGCTAGCTGGGTCAGTGGAACATGGGGCACCTTTGCCCAGTTGCAGGCCCACTCCCCCAGGGCAGAGCCTGGAAGAAAGGGACTCCTGTGTTCTGAGCAGAACCCTCTGGCTGGACCAGGGATATTCGGGGCCCTCTCCACATGAATGGTACAGTGCTGGTCCCCATGGCACAGAGCAGGTTGGCACTGGGACCCCTCCCCCAGTAACATTTGCACACTGCTGCCTGTCCCCCACTCAGTGTGCCTGGCACTGCCCGTGTGCCTGGTCCTGCTCCGCCAATGTGACCCAGATGTGACCAGAGTGGGCTGGACCCGTGCACGCCCCATGCCCTGCTGAGCCCAGCTGGCATGCACAGACCAGGGGTGCCATCAGATGGTCAGGCTGTGACCATGGAGCTTGTGACATTATTTGGGGCACTCTGGGCTCCAGCACCCTGGTCACTACACCAGGGAACTGCTTGCTGCAGCTGCTATCGGGGCAACAGCAGGTCCTTAGCAGGGACACCAAGGCTGCTGGAGGAAAGGAAGGCTCACCAGGACTGCAGGATGCTGGCTACACCATGCAGCTCTCTGAGAGTCACAGTTTGCCATGGCTCACAGGGCTCTGCCATATTAGGCCCCTTTCTTCCAGTCCCAGGTGTTGGAAAAGCCCTCGGATCGCTGGGCTGGATGCAAGGGACAGGGCTGCCAGGGAGGGAACACGCAGGGGATGCAGGCACTGCCCTCCATGGCTGTGGGGCTGTGCTGGCAGGGAGGCAGAGTGCCGCAGGGAGAGGACAGGAGCAGCTGGGCAGGGTGCCCACACTGTATCCACACATCTGTGTAGCTGCAGTTCTTAAAAAAATTCTCTATCTACACATTTGCTTTGTTTGTGTTTGTTTTTTTTTTTTTCCTTTTTTTTTTTTCCTTTTTCTTTCCCAACCTTCTAGATGCACCAGCTCTACCCTCTGCCGGGCTCCTTGGATGCAGCTGCAGTTCGGAACACCCAGAGAGCAGCACCATGCCCGCAGGGCAAAGTGAGGTCCTTGGCTCTGGGGGGTCTCCCTGGCAGCCCCCCAGCTCTGCAGGGCCGGTGGCTGCTCACAGGCACTGGCTGCAGCCGCACTTGCTGGGCTTCTCCACCTCCTCCACGAAGGTTGCACCGTTGCTGCACTCGAAGGCGTATTTCCTGCGCCGGAGCCGCAGTCCAGTGCAGCACCCGGCGTCAGGGCCGCTGCAGGTCCCCCGGCATTCCACCCAGGCCACCGGCCGTGTTGTCTGGCAGATGGCGTAGCCCCGCTGCACCTGGTGGTAGTCCCGCACTGGCTCCCCACGGCATTCCGGCTCTGCGGGACAGCGGGACAGTGGGACAGCAATGCTTAGCCTGGTGTCGTGGTGTGGGGCTGCCCTCCCTGGACACCCACATCCTCAGCACCTACCTTGGTCACAGAGGGCTCCGGTGTAGCCATCATGGCACTCGCAGGTGGGCTGGCCACCTGGGGTGAGGTGGCAGTGGCCATGGACACAGGGCTGGTGGTGACAGGGGTCGGGTGGCTCAGCAGGCTGGTTGCAGAGGGCGCCCTGGTAGCCCTCCTGGCACTGGCAGCTGTAGGAGAGGGCGTCGAGGGGCAGGCACAGCCCATGCACGCACCTGTGGGCACCCGGTGCTGTCAGCACCTGCCAGTGTGGCGTGGCATGGCACCAGGGTGCATAGCCCACCAGCAGCGAGCATGGCATGGCATGGCTCAGCACCAGCCTGGCACCAGCACAGTGCTGCACTGGGACCGGCACGGCACTGCCGCAGCACGGCACTGGTACGGCACAGCCATGGTGGCACAGCACTGCTGTGGCTCAGTCACACCTCCCCCAGCACAGGACAGCCCAGGCACAACTCAGTGCTAGTGACACAGCATGGCAGTGCCTTGGCACAGCAGCACTGTGATGGCACAACACCGCCACCACGAATCAGCCATGGGGGAGGGTGGTGGACAGCCAGTGGGAGGTGTGGGTGGGGCAGCCAAGAGGAAGGGGCAGCCAGTGAGCAAATGATTTAGTAGTGTAGTGGAGAAACCAGTGAGGAAGAGGGTGGCAATGAGCTGATGGAGCAAAGGAATTGTGGTTAGGCAGCCAATGGGCAAAGGACAGCCAATGAGCCAATGGAGCAGCTCAGTTATGGCGGGGTCACCAATGAATTGGCGCAGCCAAAGACCAAATGGGGCAGGCACAACTCTGTGAGGCAGCCAGTGGGTCAGGACCATGGCTGCTGGACAGCCAGTGGGGCTGTGCTATTGCTTCAGGACAGCCAGTGGGGCAGATGGGTCACTGTGGGGCAGCCAACAGGACAGAACCATCGCTGCAGGGCAGCCAGTGGGGTGAGGGCACTCACTTGTGCCCCTGGCAGGGGCCACCACGGGGCTGGTCGCAGTGGGGCCCATCCCAGCCAGCCTCACAGTGGCAGACGGGGCCCTGGGCGCCGGCAGGCTGGCAGATGCCGTGCAGGCAGTAGAGCTTGCGGCAGGGCTCACAGCCTGGCACCACCCCTGGCGTCATCCGCGTCTTGGTGAAGTCCTGCAGCTCGTTGTTGATGTAGAGGTTGCGGATGCATCCATGGAAGCTGGTGCCATTGAGGAGCTGCCAGAGGCGGAAGGCAGCCGAGTTGACATCCACAGGCATGCCTGGGGAGAGCAGGACCATCAGCACACCTGGACGCCCCCCACACCCTCCACTGCTCCCCTGATCCCTGTCTTACCTCCCACATAGAGAGGAGCCTCACTGTTCAGCGTGTAGTGCTTCCCTGAGTTGTCCATGGTCATGGGGCTGCCACCGTCAATGGAGAGGTTCACCATCTGGTCAAAGGTCACCAGCTCCACGGTGTGGAACTGCCCATCGTTGATGGTCTCGGCACTGGAGGGGATGGCTGGGTCACCAGGGATGCCCCCAAGCCCGTGCAAGAAGGGCGGTGGTCCCCAGTGAGCAGGGAAGGGGTGGCACATACCTGTAGATGGCTGAGCTGGGGTGGGTGCCGGGGTCATAGCTGACCCGGACGTGGCCCTGGTACAGTTCCACAGCCATGTGGTCACTGTCACCGTTGTACAGCAGGATGCCATTGCCTTCAGCTGTGGAGACCTGTCACAGGGAGAGGTGGGAGCCCACATCCCTGGGGCAGCATCCCCAGTGCCAACACCCCCACCATCCCCATGCCTCCCCTGCCCTCACCTGAAGGGTGATATTGGCCCGCGGCCAGTCCTGCAGGTCGGTGAACTGCAGGTACGTGTCACGGTCCACAAAGTTGACGCTCAGCAGCTTCTCACACTTGGGGCCACCGAAGCCGGGCAGGCACTGGCAAAGGGCGCGGGCACCGCGCTCCACACACGGGGCCCCGTTTTGGCACTCGGCTCGCTCGCAGAGACCAGACTGGCCAGCGGTGTGGGGCGGCATCTCGCAGAGCTGGCCACTGCGGGGCCAAGGGTGCTGCTGGGCAGGGGGCTGGGAATGCGCCCTACACCCTGCCCCCTGCTCTAACAACACCCCCCTGACTTGGGGTCCCTGGGGACGCTCTCCATACACTAGCATCAGAAGGATGCCTAGATGCTGAGCTGTGCCCTGGGGTCCCTCCCCAGGGATGCTGGTTCCCTCCCCAGATTCCATCCACAGAGACATAGGCTTCCATCCCCACTCCTTCCTTTCACTCTGAGAGGGATGGATGGATGGACTTGGTAGCCAGAACCTGTCTCTCCTGCAGTGACACATAACCATCCCCTCTATCCCAGGTGCCCCCTGTCTTCCTGGTGATACCTGTAGCCCTCGGTGCAGAGGCAGGAGTAGCCGTTCACCTCGTCCAGGCAGCGGGCGTTGTTCTGGCACCGATGGTCTTGGCAGTCATCAAAGTCCTCGCTGCAGTTGCTCCCCACATAGCCAGGGGCACACACACATCTGGGGCAAGCGGAGGGTTCAGCGGAGGGCTGCCCCTTCGTTCTCCCCTCAACAATGGGCACCTGCTCCTCCTGGCATACCCCTCCCCATGCCCCCTCGCCAGCCTGTGAGCTGAAGCCCACCAAAAACAAATGTACCCACTCTCACACAGCCAGGAAAAGTGGTTTAGGGAGAGGGGGCTCACCTGGGCCCCTGGCTGGTAGAGATGCACGTGGAGTCATGTTGGCATGGGTTGAGCTCAGATGAGCAGAAATCGGGTGGCTGCTCACAGAATTCCCCTGCAAAGCAGAAGAGGGGATGCCCATCAGCTCCAGGGCCAGAGGGGCAGCTCCAGTCCCTGCAGGACATGGGGAACCCCTGGGGGCCTCAGCTCAAGGCAGAGTGTTTCCAAGCCTGTGGCTTCCACCCCCACAGGCATAGGGCTCTGCTCCACGGGAGGCAGCTCCTGCCCAAGCCAGGCACTGAGGGCATCCCAGGGTGTGGGGGTTCAGCGGGGTACCCAAACTTGGGACAGCTGAGCCCAGAGGCCATGGTGACAGGCACTGGGACAGCAGGCAGAGCTGCTGTTAGCCTCACGGGTGGGAAGGTAGTACTGGGCACATTTCCCTGCCAGGTCTGCACGATCTGGGGCTGGCTAGCCCCATTCCAGGTACCTGTGTAGTGGGCAGGACAAAGGCAGGTGTAGTTGGTGGCACTGGGCACACAGGAGCCCCCGTTCTCACAGACGTGCTCCTTGCAGGGGTTGCTGGTGGCGCTGCAGCTCAGGCCCTCAAAGCCTGCTGGGCACAGGCACCTGCCACAGGGCAAGGGGAATGTCGGGGGAAAAGGAAATGGAGCGCCTGGGGGTGGTTCCCCCAGAATAACCAGTACAGGACCTTGGTGCAGAGCACACACGCACGCCAAGAGCTGGGTTTGGTGTTCCCCTGTTGAACACTGGTTACAGGGGGGGGTGGCAGCACAGCCTGCCCAAGGATGTCGAGTTGCCACGACAACAGGCTGGCTGTGCAGTCCACCTCCTCACCCCCAGCCTGCCATCTATTTTCAGCTCCTAATTGCATCCCAGTTCCTGGAAAGGCGTCAAGCACTCAGGACAGTGAGGGTTACGTGGGGGCAAGGCAGCCCCACAGGGAGCAGCAGTGACCCCAGGACAACAGAAAGCGCTCCCAGTCACAAATCCCACTACCCTTTACCTCCCCATGCCTCCTGTAAGTGAAAGGGACCCCCTTCCTCTGCCATGACCTTGGCTCAGGAGCCTCAAGGGATGAGGGGCATGGGGAAGTGGAGACAGGCAGCATGGGCTGGAGCTACCATGTGAGTCCAGTATCCCAGCTATATACCCAAGGGAGCAGGCAGGAAGGGAAGGAAGTATCAAAACTCTTCATGCTGCTGCCCAAATACCCACCTTTCATGGATTCCTGTCCAGCACTCACCTGAACCCGGCTCCTTCCCCCTCCTGAGGCTGGCAGGTCCCTCCATTGGCACAAGGGTTGGAGGAACAGCCACTGACTGCCACTTCACAGTTCCTGCCCTGGGGAAGGATGGAGAAGTGGGAGCGAGGAGGGTGCCACGACACCTTACCCAGCTCTCCCTGCCCCATCACACTCAGTGGGACACTGGGGCACACAGGGAGGGCAGATGCTCATGCAGACACAAGCCCCAGGGGCATGGCAAAGCCTCTGCTCTGCTCCCTCGCCCTCTGCAGGGACATGTCCCTGTGCAATGGGGACCCTTGGGACTAGGGTACCTTGTAGTCACTGGGGCAGGCGCAGCGGTAGAAGCTGAGGGGGTCGTTGTGGCAGGTGCCCTGGTTCTGGCAGGGGCTGGAGAGGCAGGGGTTGCACTTGGCCTGGACACTCAGAGAGGGTGGGCCTGTGGGATGGAAGGCACGGGGATGACTGTCAGTGCAGGGAGTGATGGGGACGTGTCCTTTTGTGATCACTGATGTAGGGGGCAGAGCCTCAGCTGTGCCTGGGAGCAGACCCTTCCCTGCCAGGAGGCTGTGTACCAGTAAATGGGACAGCCACCAGTTTGCTCGGTCACTAGGGATGTGCCACTAGCCAGGTAAGAGGATGGAAGCATCCTGGTCCCCCTCATCCACAAAGCAGCTCAACGGCTGAAATCCTGGAGCCACCCAGACTCGAGCACTGCTCTGCTGGGCAAGGGGCAGGAGGCAGCCCAGCTGCCTGTGACAGAGGGGGGCATGGATGGACAGCAGGGGCACCTCTCACCTTGGCACTCAAACTTCTTGGCAGGGGTGGTGAGCAGCAGTTTGCCTTCCATGTCGGGGGGCCCAGCGCAGCGGGCGATGCCAGGCTCCTTGTACCCCGTCTTGACCCAGCTGGAGAGCCAGCGCAGGTTGCAGCTGCAGTACAGGGGATTGGCCCCAATGGCTCTGCAGGAGGAGAAGGGCAAAACTGCACCCACTGCCCCACGGAGGGAACTGGGCTTGGAGACCTTGGGACTGGGCACAACTCCATCACTGGGCTGGACTGCCAAATGATGGGGGAACCAGTACTCCTCCATTTCTGGACCCACCAGAGGTGCTGCTCATGGTGGGAGGATGGGGACACAGAGCCCCACAATGCTGCTCAGTTAAACCACCCTGCTGCCAGCCCCACAGCCCATGTGGTGCCCTGTGCTCTTCCCTGGGGCTCTCCTCCACTGCCCACACAGAAATCCTTAGCAGTCCTTCTGCAGCACACATACAAAGCTGCCTGGAGCAGCAAACTGGCCATAGGACCTGCATGGGAGCTGCAGGGCCAACCTGGGCTCTGCTGCACAAGTGTGCAAGACAGGGACACAAGAGCAGGCTGATGGGGATAAGCAGCGGGCTGTGGCTGAAGGTCATGCAGACAGCATCAGAGGAGAAGAAAGAATTGCCCTGGGAGAGGAGGAGGGAGGGTTGCTCTGCTCCACAGCACAGAAGGGCAGGCAAGCAGCAGATGACGTGGAAGGCTGAGGAGCTGGATGCCCCTTTGGATCCTCCTTGACTGAAAAGGTCAGCAGTGATGGAAGGCCAGTGTGACCAACATCTGTGACGAAGGAAGGAGATGGTAGCCCAGACGGAGGCAGTTCAGACAGCTCATCTGCTGGGGCTGACAGTCCTACAGCACCCACAGTGCTGGCTGGTGACACAGCTCTGCCTGTGGGAACTGGCAGTGCCGGCTGGAAGCAGCAAAGGCAGCACAGGCTTTGGCAAGGGAAATCATAGCAGAGTGAGCAGTGCTGCTGCCCAAAAACACAAGGAGGTCAGGACTGGAAGTCAAGATGCTCCTTGCAGACTGAAGGAACAGTCTGAGACTCCCAGGATAACAAGAGCAGGAGTGGCCACTGGCAGACAGGTGGGAACAGCTTAGCAGAGACAGGGAGGGGACCAAAAAAACACCATGAGCAAAGCTGAACCCCATCCCCAGGTAGTGGGTACGGAGCAGTGCTCCTGAGGTACAGGCTACCTTAAAGAGGGGCTGAAACACCACCACTGGCAGCAGGACACTTGATGACAGATTTGCAGGGAGCTGTTGCAGGGAAGTGCACTGGCAGAAGGCTAACAACATGTTGGTGTGGGTCAGAGTAGCCCCTGCCAACCCATACCCACATCACCATTTTGCATGGCTTGACCCACATTTTGGGGGACCCCAGAGACCTAGCAGACTGTGGAAGGACTCCTCCTATCATCCAGCTAGGACCACAGGGCCATCCCAGCGGTACTGGGAGGCTCAGCAGCAACCTGGTCCTGAGCCCAAGCATGGGGAGGGAAGCGGGTCACAACACTACCCAAAAAATGATGTTGCAAGTGCCAGTCCAGAGAAGAGGGGAGAAGGCAGCTCACCCTTCAGGGAAGCCAGGCTCAGCCTAATTTTCAGAAGTCTCCTGAGCCTGGGTCCAGCCCTGAGCCCTGTGGAGTGGGAGATACTCACAGGTGGGACAGGGAGGTGACATCTGCAAAGATGCCCTCGGGAAGGCTGGAGATGTCATTGCCATGGAGAGACCTGCAGAGAACAGAGCGTCCTGTGATGCCCATGGCTCCAGGGTGGGCAGCAAGAACTGTGACCAGTTGGGCTGCCCCCACGTCACAGGTCCAGGTATGTGTGGCAGAGCTGGACCCCACCACACTGTCACTGCTGCAAATGCACTGTCTGCTCTGAAGGGCTGCTGAGCCCTGCCGTGCTCCTCCTGCAGCCTGTACCCTGCTTGCCTGCCCGCACCCAGCTCCAAGGGGGCATAAGGAACAAGGGACACAGGCAGCAGCAGAGAAAGGGCCAAGCAGGGCTGTGAGCTCAGCTACAGGCAGGTACTTACAGCAGCCGGAGGGAACGGAGGCCCTCGAAGGCCTGAGGAGGGATGCACTGCAAGGAGTTGTAGCTGAGGATCCTGCAGGAGGGAAGGAGGCAAACCAAATGTGTGTCTTGCAAGAAACAGACCCTGGGCTACACACTGCCCCTGCATGAACTCCAACTCAAACCACAGTTTCACCCTAGGCAGAAGGGTGAGACCCTGGTGTCCCCAGCACCCCCCAGTCTTTGGGGTTCCCTAAGAATAGCCCCCCACAGCTTGGCTGGGCTGTATCCCAGTGTGGCATGCCCCAAGGACTGCACTTACAGGGTGGTGAGCTGGCTCATGTTGGTGAAGGAGGAGTTGCTCAGGGAGCTGATCTTGTTGTTGCTCAGATCACTGGAAAAGACAGACCCCAGGGATTGGAGCCAGCTGGGCCCCATCCCCTCTCACTGCTCCCCTGCCTGCTCAGCTGCAATAGGGTGCAACAGCAGCACGACACAGCCTCCAAGGGAGCAGCAGGGCTGTCACACAGGGCGATGGCAGCAATGCCACTGTCCCACCTCTGCCCCATGCCTGGCACCAGGAAAGGTGGTGAGCACCCAGGGGCTGAGCATCACTGTCAGACTGCTGTGTTCCAGAGCAGAGGGGAGTCACAGAGGGATGTCAGGGGTCCCTGAACACTGCCAGGCCCCTCCTCAGGATCATGCACCATGGCAACAGCCCCTGTTCTCACCCACAGGTCCCAGCAGTGCCCCTGGCTTCCTGGGCTCCTGCTACTTACACAAGCTGCAGGTACTTGAAGGTAGAGAGCTGCCCTGGGACCTGAGTGAACTGGTTCCCATCCAGGTAGCTGTAAAGGAGAACAAGAGCACCTTGGGGTGGCTGAGAAGCAGGAGACCACTCCCTCTGCCCCCTCTTTCTCTTGTGCACCACCATGGACCTCAGGCTGCAAGAAGCATCTCCAGCATCTCTTCCCACCCAGCACCACTACAGGGCTCTTGGGGGACTCACAGGCTGGCAGGACGGTTAGCACGTGAGTGCCTGAGCACAGCCGGGGGCTTTGCGTGCAGGTTCCCTAGGGACAGTCTCCCAGCAGCCTACGTGTGCAAGTGCAGACAGCCATGTGCCGCTTTTACACATCTGATGTGAGCGTGGGAGGCCGTAACCATTCCCAAGGCATGTGAGAGAGAGAGCGGAGGATGTAGAGAGAGGAGGGGTGTGCAAGACAGTGGAGGAGTGTGTGGGGGTGGTGTGAAAATGTTTGTGCACAAAGCAGCGTCTGCACCCCCTGCACACAGGATTTGTTGCCGTCCTCCGTCCCAAAGGGGTACAGAGCCCCTTTTGCAGCGATGGGCATCATGGAGCCTGCACATCCAGATCTGGCGTGGCTGCTTGGGTGTCTCCCTGACACCCATGGTGACGGGTGGCTGACCCCAGGCAAACCACATCCCACTGACTGTGTGCTTGGGGCTGGGCCTGCATGCCAAGAGCATCCCTGCAGCTGTGGTGAGAGGGATGGCAAGGAGGGGCCGGGGAGGTGGCAGAGGCAGGGTGTCCCTGTCCCTGACGACAGGCTGGGCTGCACAGCTGTGTGGGGAATGCAGCTGCTGATCCTTGCTGACCCTCACAAAGTCAAAAAGCAGGGACCAAGCTGCTGTGACAACACTCCTTGCATGTCACCCTTGGTATCCCTAAGTCAGCAGAGAGGTTCTTGTTGAGCCCCTTGCTGGTGTTGGGGCTGGACAGGGTCCCTTGGATGGGTGGGGATCCTGCTCCCACTGCAAAGCCAGGATGGAGGTGTGGGAAGGAGTATCTCTGCCCTGACACCTGCAACCCCACAGCAAAGTCCCCCAACCCAGAACTGCAAAGTTGATGGTGGCTGTGGGGACAGTTTGGGCACTTGGCCACTACTCACAGCTCTGTGACGTTCTTGGGGATCCCCTTGGGCAGGGCCTTGAGATGTTTGTTGCTGCAGCGGACAACGGTGTCAAGGCAGGTGCACTCTTGTGGGCACTGGGGCCGAGGGATGCAGGTGGTCTCCTCCTTACCTACACCGGGCACAGAAAGCCACAAAGTCACTGTAGTCCAGTCCTTGGGCATTGTGTGAGGCCACATTCAATGCCTTGTGCCTGCCTAGGATGGCTCCCTTCTCATGCCAACCATCTTTCCTTGTCCTCAAAGCAGGGTGTTGCAGGCAACAGCCTCAGCACAGCTGAGAGACATCACTGCAGGAATCACTCCTGTGCCCAGAAACTGCCTGTCCCACCAGTGTGGATACAATCTGACAGATCAAGGCTGCTCTGCTTTCCACCATTTTCAAATAAAAATGAAGTCCCAAGGACAGCAGAGAGAAGGGTGCAGAAGGGGCCCAGCCCTGCAAGTCCTCCTGAAACAACCTCCTTCACCCATCTCCCAGACACAGGCTAGAGGGAGCGGATACTGTGCCAAGCAGCCTGAGGAGCCAGCACTGCTCCCCTTCCCTGCCGTGGCACTGGGATCCTGTGGGAGAGGCATCCCTGGGACAACCGTATGCTATCTGGCACCGCTAGGAAAGGCGCAGGATGCAACCCTTCAGTATTTGACGTGGTGGAGGAGGGAAAGCAGAAGAAAGGATGATTTGTTTGTAAATATTTTCCAGAGGGCTCAAAAGCTGCTCTAAATTTAAAAAAAAAAAAAAAAAATAAAAAAAGGTTTTTCTCCCCACGCACACTCCCCGTCTGCTCCATCTGCCCAGCTCTGGCGCATGTGCAAGACTGAGAAGGGAGGGAGGGAAGGAGCAGGATGAATCCCAGTGAACTCTGTCTACACATCTGCTCCTGCCAGCATCCAGGGCACAGCATTTGCCAGCACAGACCTGCCTACATCCAAACGTCCTGCCATGCAGTGGGTGCAAACTCCTCTCCTGGCTTTATACCTACCTGTGGGTATTTCAGTGCAGCCCCAAGGGCTGGGTACCAGGATGGGAAGCTCATGCATCATTAAGGGAGAGCACTCACGGGGCCCCTGAGCCCCTGGTTTGCCACATGGCACATCCTGGGAGCAAGGGATGGTGCTGGGACAGGGAGCATGGTGTCACCCTGTGAGGAGAATCCTGGTCTCCACTCCCAGTGCCGTGGGGCCAGTGAGTTACCTTCCTCACACCTGAAGTCAGGGAAAGCCACGTCTTGGAGAGGGATCTGCCGGAGGAAGTCGGGGTTTTGGCACCGAGGGTTCCCTGTCACGATCTTCCTCTTGCGCAGCCAGTCCCCCAGCCAGGCCAGCTGGCAGTTGCAGTTGAAAGGGTTGGCGAGCAGGTTCCTGCACACGGGAAGGAGCACAAGGGCATCACCTGAACAGCCACCAGGCGAGGGGACATCCTGCAGCCCTCTGATGCGACGTGGACAGCCCGGAAGCATCCCCCTCCCTGGGCCTGGGACATACAGCGTGGAGAGGGACTGCAGCGTGTCGAAGGCTCCCGGAGCAATGGTGCTGATCTGGTTGTCGTACAGGGAGAGCAGGCGGACATTGCGTAGCCCTGTGAAGCTGTCGTTGTGGATGCAGCTGATGCGGTTGTTCCTCAGCATCCTGCAGAGGGAAGGGAACCACGGTGCCTAACAACCTGGGCAGGCTCCACGGGGGAAACCAACCTTAGCAGTGCCCAGGCTCTGCCCACCTCACTGCTGGGCAGCAGGATGAGCCTGAGCCAGTCCCTGAGCAGCAAACCCCTGCCCCTCCAGCTCTGGATACAGCCAGCTGATGGGCAAGGCGCTCCTGAGCTGGTCCTGCAGTGATGCAGACAGCACCGGCCCCAGATCACGGACAAGGCAGGGAGGCAAGGAGTAGGGATGTCCCCATCCCTGCGATCATGGGGAAGCGGGGAGGGACTCACAGTGTCCTCAGCCCATCCAGGCCCCTGAACATGCCACTCCGCACGGACTCCAGCTGGTTGACAGTGAGGTGCAGCTCATTCACAGAGGATGCCCCCTCGAATGCCCCATCCTCAATCTCTGATACCTTGTTGTTGCTGAGGTTGCTGTGAAGAGGGGAAAGCTGGGATGGGGTCTCTGCCCCGACCTCATCTTGAATCCTGCCTCACACAGCTCCCACTGAGCACCCTGTGATGCCAGCCCCTCAAGGGACTCTCAGGTTGAGACACGCCCTCCACTTCATGCCCCAGCCTGTCCTGGCATCAGGACCTCTGTGTGCCTTCCCAGACCATAGGCATTCCTGACTGGACTGTGACTGCCTGATACTCACATTTTCTTCAGATGTGGAAGTTTCTTGAAGATGCCAGTAGCCTCCAGGATAGAGATTTCATTGTTGTTCAGGCGCCTGGGGTGGGTAGCAGGGAAAAGAGCTCAGGGGATGGCTGTGAAGGGCCTGGTACAGCTCAAACCCTGGGCAAAATCCCAGAGCCAGCAATGTTCCTGCTGGAGAAGGGAAAGCAGCGTGGCAGAGAGAAGACTCTTACAGCTCAGCCGTGGACTGTGGGATGCGATCCGGGATCTTGGTGAGTTTCAGGTTGGAGCACTCGACCACACCTGATTCACAGCGGCACTTTGGGGGGCAGATCACGTCACTGTTGCACTCACTGTTCAGCTGGTAATCCTCTGTCCCTGCGTGATGGATAGGGCAGCATGGGCTCCCATGGGCAGAGGCATGGGGGCTGCACCTGCCCCCTCTTCCTCTGATCCTCCCACACTCCCAGCTGGTCTCGATCTCTTCCCCAGCTCCCCTCATCACACCCCTGTGCACATATTACTCTTCTTTGTGCCCAAAGCAGCTCATCTGCAGGGATATTTGTCCTGGGTACAAGGAACATGGAACTGTCCACCACCCTCTTGCAACTGGAGCTGGACCCTGGGAATGCCTCTGTGCCCATCCTGTGCTGCATCTGATACCTAGCGCTTCTTTTACTGTGGCACCTGGGAACTCAGCAATCCGAAATGATGGGAAATGCAGGATGAGCCTGTGGGCCCTGGCACAACCCCACAGGCAGCCTGGCCAAAAGGGAACCATGCACACGACCATGCACACACATGCGCTGCTCCTCTGCTCACCTGGGATGAAATACTGCTCTTTGGCTGGGGAAAGAAAAGCACATCGGCACTCTGAGCACACAGACACCAGGCTGGGGCAGGGCTGAGGACAGCCGTGCCGCAGGGCACCCGTGACAGGGACGGGGACAGCTCTCACCCGAGCAGCGAAACTTCTTGCTCTTGATCTGGCCGATGCGCTTGTTGGCCAGGCGGCGGGGGCTGGCACAGCGGGCACCGCTGGTCTCCACGGGGTTGGCACGGAGGAAATCTGCCAGCCACTTCAGGTTGCAGTCGCAGATAAAGGGGTTCTGGGCCAGGTGCCTGTGCCAGGGACAGCGAGTGATGCACTGCCAGGGACAGTGGGTGACCGCCAGCTCCAGCCCTGGCTAGCCGTCAAGATGTTTCCCCTCCCAGATGCTCCCCTGCCCAGGCCATCAGAGCTAGCACAGGCACTCACAGGGTCTGGATGGCCCGCAGGGAGGTGAAGGTGCCCTTGGCCAGGCTCTGGATCTTGTTGTCATAGAGTGAGAGCAGTGAGAGGTTCTGCAGGTCCTGGAAGGCGTCTGCCCGTACGCAGTTGATCTTGTTGGCATTAAGAAGCCTGGCAGGGAGAGAAGGATGTAAGTCTGGGGGCTCCTGTCACTGCACCATGGGTGTTGGGGACCTCAGCCCTGCTTCCTTGCATCCCCAAAAGGCATCCCACGCAGCCACTGGTGCCTTACAGCAGCTGCAAGGCAAAAAGTCCCCCGAAGACACCCTTGGGGAGGTCCGTGATCTTGTTGCCATACAGCACCCTGGGAAAGAAAGGCTGGTGTGAGATAAGGGAATAGTGCGGGCCATGGTTAAGGGGATGCAGCATCCACCACACCCCACCCAACCCAGTGTGGGCACTTACAGCGAGTTCAGCGAGCGCAGCCCCTGGAAGGCGTCAGGGGCGATCTCTGAGATCTGGTTGTTGCTCAGGTCTCTGAAACCCAAAGGGAGAAGGTGGCCTGGTCCCCTCTTCTCTTGCCCTGTGTCCCCATCCTCCTTCTGGGCCCAGTGGACAACCCATAACACCCAATATACTCAGCTGGGGGTATTCAAGACTCCCTCCAGTGCTGTGGCACCCATGTCACAGGGGGTGTCCCACACCCATCAGAGTCAGGGGCTGCAGGCTCAGAGTCAGGGGCTGGCAGTGACCAGAGGAGTAAAGGGTGTTGAGGTTTGGGGTGAGCTAGTAGATGCTGCACACTTACATCCTCCGCAGCTTCTTGTAGGGGGAGAAGGCACCTGGAGGGATGGACTTGATGCCATTGAGTTCAAGACGTCTGCAAAGAGAAGAGGGAGAGAGGAGGGCTACAGGGCTGGCCAAGCCCCAGCAACCCATTCACAGGGCTGGGGGACTGCAGAACCCCTAAGCTTGCAGCATGTTCCTTCATAGGTGTGGGACTGTTCTGCCCAGAGGCAACTTACATCCTGTGGCTGTGGCTTTGCCCACCAGGGAGGGGTGCCATGGGTGGGGGGACCATGGTGGCTGGGGTGGGGGGAGCATTTCTTACCCCCAGAACCTTGGGTCTGGGGGGACCTCCTGATTACCAGTGCTTGTGTGCTGTCCCAGCGGGGGCTTTGTACCATAATTGGATTCCCCTAAGGAGATTATTTCTCTATTTACATTTTTAATGCAGCTAAATCCAGGGCTAAATCTGGGCAGTGTGAGAGAAGGGCAAGGAGGGCCTGCCACCCTGTGGGGGGGCTGAGCTGCGGGGCTTGCTCCTGTGTCCTCAGTGCCTTGAGCCACCCAGAGCCCAGTGGTGATGGTGTGGGGCCATACTCACATCTCTGTCATGGTCTCGGGCAGGTTGGCAGGGATAGCAGTCAGCCCCTTGCCCCGACAGTCCACGATGCCATTGCTGCAAGTGCACATGGCTGGGCAGGAGCCAGAGGACAAGCTGCAGAGTTGGGCACGTGCTGGGTCCGTTTGTCCTGCCAGAGAAGCAGCCAGCATTGGAATTGAAAAGAGCTGGGCCAGATAGGCTTGTGGCAGCACCCCAAGGAAGGACCCTGGTGACAGCTCGGTGTGCTGGGACAGTTTGTGGCACTTTTGAACAGGGGCATAAGGTCCTGGTGCACCCTAACCCCGTGCCAAAGGCACACAGCTCCAAGGGCTCAGACTGAGGTACTGTCACACTGATAGAGTGGTGTTGTCCCCATATTGTCCCCACATCAAGGGGATGTGCTGACCTGAGATGAACCCCCAGCATGCATCCAGGCTCTGAGCTGGCGCACGTGGTAGGGAGTGGAGTTGGGCTGCACTGACAGGACACACTTTGTCTCCCTGGGCCATGACCCTGCCCTGGCACCCACCACCTCCTTGTCCCCCTCACCAGAGCAGCTGAACTCATTCTTCTGGATCTCAGCCACATTGAGGCCACGGAGCTGGGCAGGAGCAGAGCACTGAGTGAAGAGCCCGATGGTGGGACGCTGGCGCAGCCACTGTGAAAGCCAGGCCAGGTGGCAGTCGCAGAAGAGATGGTTGGAGTGCAGGCGGCTGCAGGTGGACGGGGCAGTCAGCAGCAACAGGACAGCTCCTGTCCACCCCACTGCTCTCTGGCTGCCTCAGCCTGGCTCATCCCAAAGGATGAAGAGGGAGAAATGGAGGAGCCCAAGAGCATCTATGCCAGTTGCCAAGGCCACCTTGCTTGGCAGTGTTAGGGGATGCTCTGCAGGGGTATTCCCTCCATTCCATCCCCACAGTGCTGTCCCAGCACTGCTGAGCTGCCAACAGCAGCAGCAGAACTGTGGCCAACCCACTCAAGATCAGGAGGTCCCTCCCACCCTCACAGCCCCTCACTCATCCACACTCACAACGTCCGCAGCTTGGGCATGTGGTTGAAGCTGGACACGGGGATAGAAGTGATATTGTTGTTATTCAGGGTCCTGCAGGAAGACAAAGTGGGGCAGGTCAGGGTGGACAGGCTGTAAACAGGAATGTGAGATGGTCCAGGTGGCACCAAACCCCCGGGAGCAACAGCACGCCCCCACACCCTGGCACCGGGTGAATGGATGGAGAAGTACACGCTGGAGACAGCCCGAACGCCTAGGCAGGACTTGTTGCCCTTTCCAGGTTTCTCCCCTCCACAGCCAGCTGCAGCCAGGTGGGCCCCAGGGCAGGATCAGACCCTGGAGCACAGTTCTGCAGCAGTGATACCAGACCCCTGCTCAGCCCCTCCTCGAGGCCAGGCAGAAATGGCATGCTGGGGATGTCCCTGCAGCACCTCAGAAAGTGAGGACACTGAGGGACACCCTCACCCCACATGGGGCTTCCAGGCTGGAGGCTCCAGCTGGCTCCTGGCCACTTACAGGACCTCCAGCCCCCGCAGGGCACGGAAAGCTCCATCCTCGATGCAGCTGATCTGATTCTTGTCCAGTTGCCTGAAGGAGAAAATAAGACAGAGAATTGATGGGACAGCCCAGGCAGAAAGGCTTCCAATGCCTCCTGCCACCAGACCTGACCCCAAACTCCCTCATGCCCAAAACTGCCATGACTTACAGGTTCTTGAGGTCGGTGGCTCCACGAAACGCTTTCCTGGGGATGGCCTGGATGAAGTTCTCACTCAGGTCCCTGCAGAAGAAAGAGACAGGAAGGAAAATGAGCAGTGCCTGCAAAGTGTGATGCCCCATGGGAGCAGGGCATCCACAGGCAGGGGCATGCCCCAGTACTCTGTGATTCCTCAGGAGCTCTCATAAACTGTAATTTAGCTTCAGGTCCTTGTCTGACCATCGGTCTGCTGGCTGTCCTGAGGCAAGTCCAGCTCCATTCATGGTGGCTGAAAGTGAATGGGGCTCCCTGGGTATTGCTGTCCCTGGCTCAGACAAGCAGAGCTGCATGGCACAGCTCTGGGAAAACCCTCCATACTTAAATACTCTCTGGCTGCTATAATTACAGGTCCCTGCTGATTAACTGGTAATTACACTTAGTGGTTCCAGGAGGCATTCCCATGGAGCCTGACCCGCACTTCAGAGGGCACAAACAATCAGGTCATTACTTACTTCATCACTGCACGGCACTGTCTGTGTAATCACCTGCTCTGCAATGCCAGGGCACGCCAGGCCTGCAAGGGCTCTGTATTGCAGGGCTGGCGGCAGATCAAATTCCCTACCATGCCTGTGTTGGCTTTTAAGGAGCATGAAGACTAAAAATCTCACTGCAAGTAGGGTCTGGGTGGACTGGCTCAGTTCTGGGAGGACCTGCCTGTCATATTTTTTCCCGATGGTTCCCAAGCAGCCATTCCCTCTCCTACCATGCTCCCAGCCCCATGCCAGCACAGTCCTGCTCCAGCCACCTCTGAGACAGGAAGTCAAGTCCCCACCTCCTTCCTGGCACAGGGAAGCTGAGGCATAACACAGTATTTTCCCTATGCAAATCCAAGCAAGTCCATGGGTGAATGAGGAGTAGGACCACAGCATCGTGCACAGATTAAGTGTTCCCTGGCATTACACAAGCCACAAAGGCACCCCCATCCTAGCCCCAAGAGGTGTTTGGGGTGTCCATAGGTATCAGCATATCACACTCAGTGCTCACCAGCTCTGCTTTAACACAACAAAGCCTGTTCACTGTTACCCTGGGGCAGTTGGGCTGGGCCAGGATGGAGGCACAGCATCCACATTTCTCCCCATGCCCTCATTTCCTCCAAAAAATGGGCTCAGCATGGCACACAGGCTGCTTGCAAAATACCTGGAGGTCTCTAAACTGGGACTTCCCCTCAGCTGAAAGCCTCACTGCCACAACAAGAAAATGTTCCCAGAGGAAAGCACCAGCATCACTTGCACAGATGCACAAGGAAAAGCAAAACACAAGGACAGTGGGTCTCCCTAGCAGCAGGGTTGCCATCTGGTGGGACACTCAGCCACCAAGGAGATGCCACACGGTCCCAGTGAGATGCCCCTGCCCCCTCGCACAGTTTGCACATCACTCTGGGTCGTTCCTGGAGAATCAAACCCGGCTGGCAAAGCATCAGTGCTGGGGAAGAGGAAGGGAGATGCCGCCCCTGGAACGGTCCAGGCTAACGGAGAAGGAAAAGCCCAGCTCCTCTGCGAGCAGCAGGCGCAATTTCACCGCTACCCACGCGGCGGCACTGCCAGGCTGCCCTGCCTGTGCTGCATGCACTGCCTTCGCCAGCTGTTCCCAGAGCTCTGGGGCAACACCTCCTCCCCCTCCCTGAGGGGATCAGGGTCCCCTCACCCTCTCCAAAGGGGAAGGACCTGACACCTACAGCAGTCCCTGACACCTCAGCACTCCTTCGGATGCAAACGTCTCCTCGTACTCTGCTGGGGATGTGATGAGCCTAGCAATTGCACTGACCTTTCAGAAAAACACACCACTGCACCAATTCCTTTTTTTCCTTTTAGCTCCCAGAAGGAATCCCTTAGAAAACGCTTTTTGGAAAAGACAGAGAGTAACATTTTTACACAGTGATAGGACAATAGGGAGAGTTTGAAACTAAAAGAGAGATCTAAATTAGATGTCGGGAAGAAATTTTACTGTGAGGGTGGTGAGCTGCTGGAACAAGTTGCCCAGAGAACTTGTTGGATACTCCATCCCTGGAAGTGTTCAAGGCCTGGTTGGATGGGGCACTGAGCAACCGGATATAATGGGGGCCATCCTTGCCCATGGCAGGGAGTTTGAACCAGATGATCTCTAAGGTCCTTCCAACCCAAACCATCCTATGATTCTATGAACCCTCCAGGCGAAGTTCACCGCTCTTCCTAGCAATGCAATCAATGCATCACATTCCTTCTTGGCACCTGCCTATCCCTCCAATATAAAACACATCACGGAGATAAGCACCACACTTCAGTGCTCTACACCCCTCTCCCAGCTCTGGTGCTGCCTGCCTGGGCAGGTCCTGCCTGCATCTTCTTTTGTTCCCCCATGAAAAACCTGCATCTCTCCGCTTGCAGCACATGGGAGTCCCAGCACACCCAGGGAGTAAACCCAGGCGTCTGTCTCCAAGCTGCTCATTTACAGCTCGTGAGGGAAATGCTGCTAGAAGGTTGCAACTGACTTTTCGAGGCTTCTCCCCTTCACAGCTTTTTGTGACAGTCACTGATGAAGTGCTGCCGTTGGGGGTACCGAAGCCAAGAGGGACAGACGCTGGATGCGAGGGTTTCAGCAAGGCCCGGCACCGGGCTCAGATTAGACTGCACGGTTACACAGCTGACGACACCAGGACAAACACATGCTTTGCCTGTGGGATCCTTGGGCCCCGGCATTGGAACAAGGCACGGCCCCTTCCCTCCTGGTGTTTCATAGCTCCCAGCTATGTTTGCTTTACACTTTGGCGCGGAAGAAACAGCAGATGGCACGGCTTCTCCTCGCTCCACCGCGCCGCTCTCAGCACCCGCGGCGGCTGCATCGGTGCTGCCTCACACCCCGCCAAATACAAATGTGTCGTTGCCATCGCATGTGGAGTGCCAGCTTGCAGCGGTGACCACGGGCACTGACAGGTCTGACAGCCTCGCTGGGGACCAGCTGACGGACAGGCACAGACAGAGGAGGGGGAGTTGCCACAGCCGCCCTCACTGTCTTTTCTGGTTTCACTTCCAGGTATTGTCCTAAAGCTCAAAGTTTGAGAGTTCCTGGTTACTGAACCCAGGGGATGCCCAAACAGCCAGCCCATTCACAGCACCACCATCCTCCCAGGGTCATGGTCCCAGGGCACCACGCAGCTGGAGTTTGTCTCTGCATGGCATAGGTAGCCCCAGGAGTGCAAAGGGAGAAGAATGAAGAGGGGTGAGCAGGTGATGGAGAACACTTCTCTGTCCTCAGGCTCACCTCCCATAGGGATTTTTTGACCCAGCAGATGCCTGTGCAATGGCAGCGCCAGCTCCAGCCCACAGCTGTGTGATGGGAAGAAAGTGGGTGCCCACTTTTCTTCTACTTCCCCTGAGAGCCTCATGGCCAGACTATATCCACACAAGTCCCCCCTGGCTGAGCACTATGAGGAATGATGGTGTTCAGGGCTTGGGATTTTGGGGGCTTTCCTACACCCGGCTGCCCTGTCCTATTGTGTGCATGATGGCGCAGTTATCTGTGCAGATCAGGAGCTGCCCCGGCGCTGCCTCGCCTGGCACCCACAGCCCCGTCCCACTGTGGGTTCCCGGGGAGGCTCGGCGAGGAGCCAGGCGCGGGGACGCGGCTCCTCGGGGCTGGCAGGGGCTCGGCGGCGGGAGCCAAACCCCCCGGCGCGACGCCCTGCCCGGCGCTTAGCGGGGCGCCCGAGCAAAACTGTTCGACATGGCTTCCCAGTGGGGAGCCCACTCAGGAGAACAAACCCCGGCAGCCTTAATCTCCCCGGCGAGAGCCCGGCGGGCCGGAGGGCGGGCGGGAAGGAGGGAGCCGCAGCGGGGCTGCGGCGGCCGGGCGGGGAGGCCGGGGCTATTACCACGCTCTCATTCTTTCGGCTAATCCTGACTTCACACTTTAACCTGATTGAGCCTTGTTTGGCGAGCCGGCTCCTTGCGCGCCGTGTGAGGGGATTAGGGCCGGACGCAGCGGGGAGGTAATTGCTTTCCAGCGGCGCTAGCCCCGCATCCTCCAAGCCCCCCGCCGCCTGCCAAGAGCGCTGGGGCGGCCTGGCAGCCCTCCGGCAAGGCGCTCCCCTCGCCAGGCATCCCGGCTTGGCAGCGGCCACCGCGGCTGGCTCTGTTGGTGGTGCAGAGGTCCATCCTGTCCGGGGTCAACAGCCACAAGAGCACCTTGTCCAAGCCAAAGCTGCAGCCCGTGTCATGTCCCAGCCATACTGGCAAGGGCTGCGGAGCCACACTGCGGCAGGAGAGCGACTTTCCGCCCTGGCAGCGTCCGCACGCCCAGGGCCAGTTGTCGGCTCCAAGCAGGTGAAGTACAGGGGGCTGCTCTCCTCTTTAGTATGTTTCCTCCCCAGCATCCGTCTGGAAACTCATTAGCATCCCGTGGTCTCTCAGACCCTCCCCTACTCACGGGGGCAAATCACAGGCATTAACCCTTCAGCCGCTGCCACCGCACAACTCCCACGACAAAAATGCATGGCAGGTCCCTGCTCACAGGCTGGACACTGCCCCAGAAGCTCCACTCCACTGGTGCTGGGACCAGCCACGGCAGACACCAGCTCAGCCACAGCAACCACCCAGCATGCCTCGAGCAGACAAGGCAGCTGCCCTCACAACCAAAGCCACAAGTTCTGGGCGTAATCAGCATTTCAGGCTGGGACAGGTGCTCCCCAGATCCCTCACCAGTGCTGTGCCAGAGAAGGCTGTGCCAGAGCACAGCTGGCATTTCCCCAAGCCAAAGGGTCTACCTGGACTAACAGGCAAGGACAAGGAACCAGCAGCTATTAAGCAGCCTGTTGTCTCAGATCACCCCGCACATGCTCTTTGTCCCAGCACAGCCTATTCAGGGCAGAGGGATGGAGCAGACAGGGGGGCTGCCCTGCCAGCACGGCTGTTCAGCCACCACCTCCACCACCTGACAGGTGACAAGGGGTGAGCTGAAGTGACAGAAAGACTCTTGCATTACACAAGATCGATAGACTGATCAGCATTCGCATTAGTAGCCCAAAATCCCTCAGGTGTTTTACAATCCTGTTTCTCAGGAAACTTCCTGTTTCTGCTGCACCCACTGCTTGTGCCAGTTTTGGCACCTGCAGCCCTGTATGTGGGAAGCAAGTGTCACCCACATGTCCCAGCTGCACAGTCCACTCGAGGTGATGCACGAGTCCCCAGTGTTGCAAGGATCCAGTGCTCAAGGAGGAGTGTCCTCGAGGGGAGCTGCTTGCTGGAGGGTCAAGGCAGCCACCTTTCTACTGCATTAGCAGTAACAAGGCAGTTTTGTCCACCGTGTCACCTGCCCCAGTCCCCAGTGCCAGTGTGAGCGGCGCCTCCAAAGCCCTGTCTCAGGTTCAGGCTCCTGTGGTGATCCCTCAGCATGACATCACAGTGTTTGATTTTTAATGGGCTCCGCTGGCCCAGCTGCCAGCACCACTCCATCCTGGCTAAGGGTGATGAGATGGACCTCCCACCCTCCCCACCCCATTTCACTCCACCATGTTCAAGGTCATGGGTAGCCTGTGCACTGCCTGCTGTTGCCTGCTACCCCTGTGACCCTAGCCCTGGGGCTGATGGTGTTTGCACAGGACAAGGTGCGATAGCAGAGCCTGATGCAAACAGGGTGCAGCATGGTGAGCTCAGTGTGAGCCCCTGCCACTCAGGAAAGAGGCTGCAAGATCTCTGGAAAAGGCACCTTTGCAAGGGCCAGAAAAGAAAATGGGAGGGGATGGGACAGGGTCCAAAGCAGGATGGTATGGGGAAAAAGGAACATTATTTGCTGCTTTTCACAATACTAGAACAAGGGATGACCAACACAATCATGAAAGCAGGCTTAAAGTCATAACTAAGAGTGACTCCTACAAATTAGGAGTTGTTAATCCATGGAACCCCCAGACGCAGCCAGCTCAAAAGAGAAATTAATAAAAGCAAAGTGCAGAGAGACACCTGCCATGCCATGCTGTGGCAAGGAACACCTGCAGGTGAATGCTCAGGAGCCTGCTGTCAAGAAACCAGCTGGGCACACCGCTGGTAGCACCACACTGCCCAGTGCAGGCTGCCAGACACCGATGGTGGCTTCACCACTGCTCTGCCAGCAAGGTCTGTCGCCCACCAGGAATCACTTCTCCTGTCAACCTGTTTTAGTGGCAGGTGGAGACGCACAACCCTTCTGCTCCCCAGGCCAGTACGGGGATGTCAACTTGGGGTCAGCTCAATGCTGGCACACCCAACCAGGGCAGGGTACCAGGGTCCCTGCTCCAGCCTCTGCCTGTCTCTTGTCCCTGCCCCTCCTGGGCAGGCGGGACCGTGAGTCAGGGCTGGGGGTGGGGTTGATGCCGCTCCTGCAGGGGTTCAAGGGGGAACAGCTGGTTGCTGCGAGCAACATCCCAGGCTGGGCGGTGCGGCACAGCCCTCCCCGCTGGCAGCCAGAGCAGAGTGGCTCATCAGGCAGCCGCAGCCGCCAACAATTACGTGCTGAGTAAATCGATGGGATATAATTGGACTATTAAGATCTCATTATCCTCCTGGCTCCGGGTGCTGCAGCCCACGGCAAGCTGGGGGAGACCACAACCTGCAGCCACAGAAACTGCCTCCTGACCCAGACAGCCTTGATGGGTACTGGGGTCCAGGTGCACGGAGCACGGACAGTACAGCAGGGATAAGGATGGTGGCAGCGACTTCTATTCAGCACAGGAGACATCTCTGTGGCACAGCAAACCATTGTGCAAAGGCAGGGAGGTGTCCCTACAGGGGTCCTAGAGAAGAGGACATCCAGCCATCCTTCTAGCCACCAGAACTGCCTGAAAGCCACCACTGGCCTCCCCTGCCCTGTGCAGGGCTCATTGCTCTTGGGTGGGATGGGGAGTTTGGCCTCTATATGCGCTTCCATGTGTACCTCTACCCCATCTCTGCTGGAAAGTGGGGCTCATGTCCCCACCTGTGAGTTGCAGGGTCCCCATGCTCTGAATCACACAGGCTGCCCAGGCTTGGGGGTCCCTTTCCCTCTGCAAGGGCTGTATCCACATCCATCACTTGCTTACACACCACCCATGGCATGTGATGTGATTCCAGGCCTCCCCAAGGCATCAGTATCCTCAGCATCTCTTGGCTTCCAGGATGATATACCAGGTCACATCCACTGAGGACCAAATGACAATAAATAATATTTTCCCTTAGGAGAGCTGCCCCATCCCTACCTGAGGCTTCTTGTAGTAATATTTCTTGTCTCAGAACCAGCAAAAGCGATGGATCAGAGCCTTATTTATATCCTTATATATAAGGACAAAACAATCCTTTGCTGGAGCAAGGCAACACACAGCTAGACACCATGATGTGCCAAGTGCCTCAGACCACAGACCTCAGCAACAGAAGCCCAATCAACAAATTCTGCCTGTCCACTGTGTCCACACAGCAAGGACTAAAGGTGAACAATGGCAGAGCAGGGAGCAATGCTTCATGCGTGCTACCCTGCCTTCCCAAGGCCTTCCAGAGTGCCGTGCTGACCCCAAGCTCTGGCCCTGATGCCTTCCCTCCCAGGAGATGCAGATGCTTCCAAAAACATTAAAGATGGAGGGGTTTGTTGCTTGGACAGATGAGCAGAGCACGTGTAAAAGGCAACATATGCTCATGGTAACAGTTAGTGAGAAGAGTCCCAGCCCCAGCATGGTGGTGTTGATTTAGCAAAACACTTCAGGGCACGCATAAATCTCAGCAGCTTCAAAAGGACACTGCTGACCTGTGCCATGACCTGGGCCACCGTCTTTACCAGAGCATCAGCAACTGACCCCGGCTGGTATCACCCAGCAGTGCCACCACGGTGCCTGCCTGTGCCGAGGGCACGCCAGGAATGCTGAGGCACACGGGTGCGTGTTCCGTGGGTGACATCAGCAGCCCTGTGTTTGGACACAGGGGAAGTTCGGAACATGCAATGTCCATTGCGAGTGGGATGATCTGAACAGGGAAGGCATTTGAGCAAGCCAGGCTTTGCCAAGCAGCTCTCTGTACAGGGCAGTGCCTGTATGGTGGCTCTAGTCCAGGTCCAGCAAGGATCGGCTCCTGCGTGGGCTGCACTGCAATGCCAGAGCCACGGGACTCAGCCTCCACGGGAAGGAGGATGCTATGGGAACAAGGGGAGCTGGCCAAGGAAAAGAGCGGAGGGTGGGAGGGAGGGGGAATAAAGCATCTGCTACACACCCTGGAGCCTCTTCAGAGATTGAAACAAGTTAAAAGCAGCAGCTTTAATGGAAACACAAGTGAAATAACAAGCTGCAAACCCTGCATGCCTGTCACCGCCCCCTCCCCACAGTGTCCCTTTGTTCCAGCAACCTCGTTATCAGCAGGAAGGAGAGCCAACATGAGGCTAAGGCATTGCCCTCAGCTCCTCGACATCCCAAAGTGCCTTGAGAGAGCCACAGCACCCGCTGTGCCCAGTGCCCTGTGGTCTGGCAGAGCCCAGGGTGAGCAAGGGGTTGCCCTGCAGCCCACATGCCGGAGTAGCCAGCCTGTCACTTTCTGCAAAGGGACCTTCTGCTGGGTGAAGGTTCGTCCCCTCCCCTGGCTGGACATGGAGTGTTGGAACTGCACCTGTCTGGCTCACAGCCATTGTGTCACACTGCCACTGAGAGATGAGACACACAACTGGTGGCCCCATCACTGCATGACCTCCTGCTTTTCTGCACCTTTGCTTCTGACCACCTCCAAGTCCCCTTTGCCCTGGTGTTCAGCAAACCATTTCTCCTCCCTCCTTTCATGTTTTTGCTTCTATCTTGCCCTCTAGTAGTGGGAAATCCCTGCATGAAGCCTTCAACAAAGCACGTTTTCTTTCCAGCTCCCACGCTACCCTCCAGCCTCTGCACCTACCTGCTTCACATTTGCATCACCCAGCATGTTCCCCACACACTGCGAATCAAAGGCACAGAGCCATCCCTTTCCCCAGGACTGCACATCTTCAGCCCTGCAGAGGGAAACTGCTGCCCAGTGCTCACAGACCCAGCACATCCTGGGACATCCAGCAAATCAGGATACCACAGCAGCTCCAGAGCTTGGAGCAGAGCAAGCCAGGGGGTGGTGGCAGGGATTTACAGGACCCTATGTGGCTCTACCTCCAGCAGACAGCAGCATGCCAAAACGAGACCCTCCTGTGCAGCTCCATGACAATTAGGACATGGTTCAGTCCTGCCTCACCCCATCATGACCCCATGCACGACTGTGCCTTGCCGTGAGAAGTGCCAGGCTCCAGCCCTGCACTCCAGGAAGCCTTTCATCCTCCAGCACTCAGTGTGTGCTCCCTGCCTGGCTGCTTGCACCCGAGAAGACACCCCGAACTTGATGCTGCAACGCTCATCCAAGGTGTAAATGAAAAAGCAAATAGCTCTTCTGGAGAGCCAGCCCTGAGCCCTGTGGGGAGCTGGCTGCAGCTCTCGTTAGCAAGCTCTTCCTCTGGGTTTGCGGCACTGTGGAGCTCAGAGCTAATTGACTCCCAAGCTCTGAGGCTTTTAATTGCTAATAAGTGTGAAGCCAGCCCTGCCAGCCATCCTGGATTCCTCCGAGGTGTGAATGAGGCTGAGCCAAGCTGAGAATTGCATCCCGGCTGTCCCAGATCTGTCTCAGATATTGGTGAGCCAAGAAGTGATGCTGTGGATCTGCAATGCTGCTCCTCAGCTTTGCAGGTCCCGGGACAGTAACTGGCCCCAGCTTTGAGAAGAGCTAAAGCAAACTCCGTAAGGGATGGAGGATGCTCTGAAACCAATGCTGAACCTTGCAAGACTGGAGTTACTTGATTAGATGCCCTGGCATAACTAAGGGTCCTTCATACTCCTCATGCTCAGCCCTAGCATTAAGATGGGTAAAACTGTTGCCTCAGCAGCAGCTGTATTTCATAGTCTGGCTTCCTGAAGGCACTTGGGAGTGACCACAAAGCTGGCAGTGGGATACAAGGTGGGAGATGCATGGCAGGGTGAAAAGCATCAGGCTCTGTTGGCAGCTAGGGTGGAGCCAGTGGATCCTGCCTAACAGCTGCTAAAAGAGATGTGATTTTACACAGGGCTGGGAGGAAACAGCTCTGATAGGAAAAGGGTCCAACAGGAAAGGAGGGTGGGAAGACAGAAGGGGGCAGAGCGAGTGCGAGGCTGAGAGAGCGCCCGAGCACATGAACCAAACACAGGGGCACATGGCAGGGAAAACCCAACAGGCAGATAAAGAGACTCCATCCTGTGTGACGCACATCAAAGCTGGGATAAGAACTGCTGGAACAGCAGCAAAGCCCAGCTACAAAGCTTGGCCTAGGCTGGGGCTGCCCTTGCCCCAGTAACGTTGTTCCCAAGAGGGTTTGGGAGAGCAGCAGCCAGTCATGGCCATGCCACAGGGAGCTGTGTCCCAACCCACAAGGCTTCCCTCCATGAAGCAGCTCTTTGAAGAGCCCCTGGCACAAAACCACACTGTGGGTCTGGGGAAGTCTCTGCCTGCCGGCAGTTAGTACAGCTGCACCCCCATCTCGGTCAGAAAACACAGCCGCCCACGGACCTCGCCTGTGCTGGGATCAACAGCCCCTCCTTGTTTTGGGGAGACAGAAATGAGTTGCTGGAGGCACATCTCGGTGCTCCTCCTGCCTTTTCCCAACTGATGCATGCATGGAGCCTTGGAGGAGTATCAAGCCTGACAGCAGCGGCCAACCACAAGGCACAGACTGGGGAGCCCTAGCCCTGAGCCTGCAGGCACCAGGAGGTCTCACATAGACCTTCAGCCTGCATATTAAAGCTCAGGTGATGGAGCAGCTCCACATCACTTGCAGCTCCACATCCCTTTGCAAACTGCCCTGAGGTTAAATATCCTTGGGGTTAACAACGCACTTCTTGTCTCTGCTCCAAGTGCATCTGACTCATGGTGGGGACACTGGCTCTGTGACCCCAAGAACCCATGGCTGACTCTGCCCTGTGGATGTGCTGAACAGCCAGGGGCTGTGTTACCTGCATGTCCACAGCTCCTGCATGTCCACAGCTCCTGACTGAGCTCAAGAGCAGCCAGGACTGCAGTGAGGATTCTCACTGAGAGGAGAGCCAGGAAAATCTGGGAAGAGAGGATGGGAGCCTTCACCCTGGTTGGCTCAGGGGGGTTACTCCTCACAGCTCCAAGGGAGCTGCTGGCTGGGGCTGGAGGTCCCAAGGTTGCAGCCAGCCTCCAGCAGGGCCGCGGGGGTGGCCTGGCGCTGCTCGGCACAGCTGCAGCTCGTGCTCTAGGACCCGGGGAGAAGAGCCGCCAAGGCTGATTACCCCCGCCAGAGCAGGCCTGGCAGGTTTATTTTTAACAGTTCTGATTGAAGCTGGTTTCCTGCTGACATTTACACTCCTTCATCATTATCGGCTCCCCAGCTTCCAACCACCAAGTTAAAAGGGGGGGATGAAATCTGCTGAACAGTGGGGTCCTGGCTGCAAACCCCACAGAGGGGAAGAAACCCAGGCCAGTGCAGCTGGGCAGATATTGGCCCCCTTGGAGGGAGGTGGGTGGCCAGGAGCCCCATCTTACAGGGAGGGCTTTACAGACTGGGATCCTGCCACTGGATGCAGCAGGAACCATCTCAGGGCGGCCTGGGGAGGGATATGTGTCATCTATCACTGGCAGCATGGCTGGGCTACAGATGCAGCTTTGGGTGCTGGTGCCCCCAGAGATACCCATGGTCCTGGGAGTGCCCTAACGGTGATTGGCTCCAGATGCTGCTGGAGCTACAGCTCCTGGCTGGGGCCAGCAGAAGAGTGAGCTGCCAACCCCAGTTACACGCCTGTGTCCATGCCACAAGCTACCAGGGATGGGTAAAGGGGCTCAAGGGAACACGTTGGGGTTGGACCTCTAGCATGATCCTCTGCAATGGGAGAGGTGAGCAGAGGCTGTGCAGCACAGCCTGACCCTCATCCTCCTTCCTATATATACTGCCGTGGGAAGGTGGGCAATGCATGCAGAGCTGGTAGTGGGGCTTCCATCATGGCCAAAGCTAGGCACTCAGATCTGAAACCCTCTTTTTTCCCTAAGAAACAGTCAAATTCCAACACGTGCGGGCTAAAAATACACTCCAGTCTGCCCAGGACTCTGCAAGCTCTTACATCTCTTGGATGATTCATATTTTGTCAGATTCCAGATCAGTTTTGAGATTAAAAATACCAGGTTTGGTAGACAAGCATGTCACAGGCCCCAGAAGATGCCAGAGCCCTGCAGAAGGAGGCTGGAGACCTGACTGAGGTGGGAGATGTCCTGCTGCAGCTGGGATTGCAAGCTAGGCACAGTCCCTGCCATGGGGAACAGCTGTCCCTCACCCCATGGATGTGGAAAGCCCAGCAGCAGCCCTGGATGGGTACACACTGCTTCAAATCCAGACAACTGGCACCAACCCTGCTGCATCCCAGAGCAGCCCCAAAATGGGGTGGATGCATGCAAGGGAGCTTGCCTCCAGCTTTTTAATTACCTTCATGGTTATGAAATCGTCAATAACTAATTAGACAGCCCCATTCCTTCCTAATATGCCAAAAGCTGCTTCCTAATTAAATATTACAGGGATTTAAAAGCATTTCTGAAACATATTACATATGTAAAATACTGTGAATTAGCCAGCTCCCACACTGAAATCCTGCTCAGGAATGATGCAGGGACCTGGCTGGGCAGAAATCCGGGACATCTTTTCAAGTAAATTGGGAAAAGGGGCCATTTTTCTGGCAAAGAGAGTTTTCTCTGAGGGTTGGAGATTGCTGGAGACAAAACAAAGGAGACAGCCCAGAAAGGCCTCTATGTGTCCCACCATCCCCATGAGCCATGTGAGCCCCCCAGCAAAGGTGGTTGGGATGTAAGAGGGCTCCCGGTTAGTTGAGAAAACGTTAATGCAAATTGTCGGCAAGCCTGGAGATGAGATCCCAGGAACCACAGCTTGGAGAGGAGCAGACGCCTCCTCATATTATCAGCCCATCCACCTGCTGAGGGGGGAGCAGGAGTGGGGAGCTGCTCAGCGCTAGAAGAAAGAAGCTCTGAGAGCCAATTTCCATCCGACCACAGCGTATTTGATGTCTTGTGAAGTTGAGTTCACAAGTGTTGTCTCGCCTCTGCCTCGCATGGGGAATGGGCTGGATCCTCCCTGTGCACACACAGCCCCAGCTCTGGCTGAGCATGTGAGCATCCCACAGCACCCTGGGATCCAGCATGGGATGAGCCATACCCATTGCACCGCTCTGGCCAGAACAGAGCTGGAGAAAAAAAGGGCTTGGGTTTGGTCTTGTCCTCATAAGTAGGGGGCCAAAGTTCCTCTGTCTTGCTTTGCTCCATGCACAGAAAGCTTCTGTGCTTCAGTCCTCAGCACCAGCTCGGTGTGAGCCCAATTCAGCACTGAGATGGAGCCATGGGGACCATGGGATGGGGCATAGGAGGGATGGGGCATAGGAGGGCTGCAGCATCCCCCACCATAATGTGAAGGCAGGAGCCCAGCCCAACGCAACTTGTGTCTGCTATGGTGCCAGGCTCTACCCTAAAAGCAAAGAAGAGAGCAGGCAGTTTGCAAGAGAAAAGGCCGGGAGCAAAGGCAGGGAACACCACCAGGTAATTGCCTGCAAACTTAACTGGGCTTGCAAGTGGGAGCTGCAGTGCTGGGCTTTGAACAGGGCTGTTTCATGTGCCTGGTGCTTCTGCCGCTCTCTGTGCCTTCCATCAGACACGAGAGAATGGATGAGGACAGAGGCAGTGTTTGAAATTCACACTTCAAAGTTGCTATCCGAGTGGACTGGCCTGTATCTGCGGCACAACTGGAGGCAAGTCGGGGAGCAGAGGGTGAGCGTGGAGATGAGCTCATGCTCCCAGAGCCTTTAATGCCAGGATTAATCGCTTGCTCGGGAATGCTCTGCTGTAGCAGAGGAGCAGGACTCAACCCCTTCCTTGCTACTGCTCCCGTGTTGCAGCTTGCACTCAGGGTAACGGTGGAGCACCCTCAGGCCTGGGGCTCTCTGCACACTGCCACACTGCCTGGGAGTGTCTCCCGTTGTGCCCATACACTGTGACACACACACTGCAACCCATCACCCACCACACCATGTCCACACACCCTCCAGCGTGCAGACATGCTGGACATGCACATGTTCTCCTAATTACTCCTTAACTCTCAAGCCTTTGCCATTTTTCACCCACCCTTGTGCTAGCACACCTGGAAAAGCAGCACCCTGGGGAGCAGCAGAGGGGAGGACATGGCCCCTCCCAGAGCCCAGCCCATCTTTTAGGTCTGGTGGAAAGACGAGTGCAATGCTCCTCTACTAGCAACACTACCTTATGTACGCAACCCAAGGAGCACTCTGTGGAGGGAGGAAGGAAGGAAGACCCTGGTGCCCCACCACCAAGCCCAGGGACACAGATGTTTAGCCCCAGGTCAGCCCAGATCTGCACGCTATGCCTGGACTCTCCTGCTAATGCTCTCCCCGCAAAAAATAGCAGGGTTGAGGGTCTAAGTACATCAAAGCTGATTTTAATCAGACTGCCCACGCCAGTGACAAGATCCCCCTGAGCCATCTGCACCCTCTCACATGGCATCCCAGAGGCTTGCAAAGCACAGCCAGAATGCAGACCCACCGGAGCTGGTAGACACGGGGTCTCTCTGGGACATGGCTCAGGGGACAGATGTGCTGCATTCAGCTCCCAGCCAAAGGAGAGCCCTAAGCCAGGGAACTGATCCCCTTCCAGGACTGCCACCTGCTTTCCAGGGACTCAGCAGCATCATCCCCCTTTTTCCAGGGACAGATTAGGGCATAGGGAGAACATGCATCAGTGTCCATAAAGCCACAGGCCGAGGACCACTCTCCCTCCTTCAGCCCCTGGAGAACTCCTGAGCCCCCCAACCCTGCCAACTGAAAGGCTCTCCCATCTGCTCTCTGGAGCCACAGCGTCTGGAGGGCCGGGCAATACCTGCCCCTTCCCCGCCAAGGCACCACGGGGTGGGCAGCCGACCTGCCGAGCTGGGACATCCCCACTCGCCCCCGCGACCCACGGGCAGCTGCCTGAGCGAGCGTCCCCGGCTCACGGGTGGCTCCGGCAGTGTGGGGCTGGGGAGGGAGGGCAGCTGCCCACCTCCCCCGGGAAAGGCGTAGCACAGCCAGGAGGGGACAGGCGCCAGCCAGACCCATGCCGGGAGGAGTCGCCAGGCACAACGGCAGTCGGGTGCTGGCCGCATGCTGCTGAGGACCAGCATGGTCAGCTGGTGGATGGGCCCAGTAGAAATAGGATCCCACCGCCCATTTTGCCCCTGGAGAAGAGGGTCTGCAGCAACGCCCGCCCTGTCAGGCTGCAAACAGCCTCTCCTCCTCATTATTTTTTCACCACAAGAACTATCTTATACCTTATCAATAATTCACAGGTACAAACGATAACGTTCGCTGTCATGGTCCGGGAGCCACATGTTCCCGGCGAGGGGGAAGGGGCCGGTTGCGATCGCTATTGTTAATGCCTGCGGAGCTGGGGGGGGGCAGACAGGAGGATAAATATTTAACACTGTGTCTCCGAGCAAATGTCCATGACCGAGGGCTGAACATGGGTTTTACACAGAGCTGCTCCTGCCCTTGAGAGGGTCATTAGCATGTTAAAAGCTGTCAGAATGGGGCTGATGGAAAGGCTCTGCTGGAGGGACCCCCAGCGCTCTGCCTGGGGGCCAGCAGGGAAGCAAGGGGCTTTTTCCTGCTGCAGAAACATGGCGATCCCCGTCCTGCCCAGATTTACCCTTTCCTGAGCACAAAGGCTGTGCTTTCGGCTGCCCATCGAGGAGCATCCCCAGCTCTGCCTGCTGTCACATCGCAGGGTGTGAGGGAAGAGGCACCTGGAGGTAGCCCGGGGCTGGTGGGTGGCCAGGGCAGTTCATTGTGCAGAGGAATTACAAAAGGGACACAAAGAGCCACACACCACATTTTGTGTGAGCTTCCTCTCCGGGGCCGCCCGAGTCTTTCTTTTGCCGTGTTGAGGGTGAGCTTTCTGTGTAAATCCCCGGGGCACGGCAGGGGAGAATAGGTGTCTTTGTGAAAGAGGCTGGAAAATAAAGGAAAAGAAGAGAAGCAAAAGCACAAAACCCACACCCGGCAGTGGCAGGCTGCAAGGACAGGAGCACAAAGATTCCCAGAGGATGTAAAGACAGTCCTACAACCGGGGGATCAGGGGTCGGCAGGCTGCGAGGGCACACGGGCGTTTGCACGCAGTGCCCTGCTCACAGGGCCACCAGTGAGACCCTGCAGCATCCCACCACTGTCCCCAAATGTTGTCAGGGTGCTACTTCCCCACAGCCATATCCCCAGCTACAGCCAAGTTTCACCTTCTCACTGTTGCAGGCACAATTTCGGGGGACTGACAGACAGGAAAACCCTATGTCCGGATAACCCAGGAGCACTCCATTTTGGCCTTGCTGTCACAGTCGCTTCTGGTGTCTCTGCAAAGGGATGGGAACAGGAGAAAAGGAGATCCTGTCTGGCTCTTCGGAGATGGGGGAGTGGGAGGAAGAGCATTTGTGACAGGCAAGGGGACAGTGTAGAGAAGAGACAACATCTTCAGCCACCACTGCTATTCGCCCTGTGAACTCCAAGCCAGAGCCCTTGCAAAAGCTCAGCCAGCACCTAACCAGGCAAGGTACTGTGGAGGTCATAAAATTAAAGCAAAGCTGTCTTTCCCCTTTACTGTGCTAGTAAAATATATCTCAGCCTAAGATGCTCAGACAGGATTGCAGCGCAGGGGTCGGGAAGGCCATGGCTGAGCGTCCCCCGGGGAGAGCGTGGGAAGACCGGCGCCAGTGGATCTCCTCCAGCCTGGCTGAGGGCAGGAGGGGCAGCCTGGGACCCCCTTCTGGAAGCTCCCGGGCTGTGGCAGCCCCATACCTACAAGCAGATGTGCCTGCTCAGACATTGCTTCACATCATCCCAGATGGAGAAAGCCTCCACAGCCAGCTTTGCTCAGCCAGCCTCACGGAGCAGGGATGCTTAGGGGCTTTGAGAGCAATTAAGGACCTGGCCTGGGTTGGCAGCACTGGACTGATGTCCCCAGTAAACAGAGAGGGACAGCGGATGGGGTGCCATCCATCACTCAGAAGGGGACACTTTATCACTGGGACACCTCTGAGCACTCAGCCCAGACCCAGAGCCCTCCCTAGGATTCCTGCTCCAACCCTGACACTTCTAGCTTTCACCATTGGGAAAAGAAGTACAGTCTCCTTTGCAACTTTAAAGGACATCCAATTCACCTCTTCCCAGCTGAGTGTTCAATGGTTAATTGCTCTCTGTCATGAAAAAGCCAAATTTAATTCTAGCCTGAATTTGTCTGGTTTCAGCCTCCAACCACTGAATGATTTTATGCTTTTTCTCTTTTCATTTTCCTTCCCCCTGCCCACCCCCCCCCCAATTAATGAGGTACCTACAATCAGTCTTCTCTCCATGCAGGTATGCAAAGCAGGGTATAAATTCCCCTCCTAACCTCCTCTTGCATACGCTAAATAGGCTGAGTTTTTTAATTCTTTTCACTGGAAGGCAGATTTTCCAGATCTCCAATTATCCTGTACTTCCTCTTTGAGCACTTTCTAATTTCCCAACATCTCTCTAAACTGTGGGCCCCCAAGCAGAAACTATGCTCAGCAGAGGCTTCCCTGCTGCCCCACAAAACGTCAACCCCCTGGTACCCAGAGCTACTCCGCTCATCCGTCACTCCCCCAGCTGCAGCGCTGGAAGCCCCTATCCCAGAGCAGGCTGCTGCAATGGCTGCTAAGTCCTTTTCAGTGTAACCACATCCCCAGACACTGCTTCTCATCTTGTAGCTGTGACCTACATTTTTTTTTCCCCAGCTGCATGACCTTGCATGAGGATGTTTTCCAGTGCAGGTGTTTCAGGCAGAGCATCCCACCAGACCAGCATCCTGCCAGCAGCACCAGCCCTGCTCCTTTCACCTATTGGCTCGTGTTTCCTCCCAAACTGAGTTCTGTGACATGCAGGTGTTTTTTTCCCTGGCTACATCATGTACACCACCCAGCTCAGTCTCAGCTAATGTGGGACAGAAAGAGGAGGCAACAAAGGAGCAGGACACTTGTCCCCACAAGTGTGGGGACTGGCAAAAGTCAATATTGCCACCAAAGATCCCAAAACCACTGCAGCTCTGCAGAGATGTCGAACATCAATTTACCATCATCAGACCCCAACTGCACCCTGCCAGAAGGGTGACCGCTGCAATTCCCCTAAGGAGGTCTACCAGGAAAGCACACTGTCAGAAATGCTACACTGATTTTTGCAGAATATTGTTTTCATTGCAATATCCTCCAGGCAACAGTAAAATGACTTGCAGAAGTCTTGGTATATCATGTCAGCACAGTCACTACTTATCAACCCAATTTGTCAGCTCATCAAAAAAAAATGATATCAGGTTTGTTTGACGAGAGCAATTTTCCATGTGGATTGGCATTAATTATCCTTTAATTCCTCCCTGATTGCCACCCATATCGTTATTGTAGCGGGGATCAGTGTCAAGCTGGAGGCAGAGGAGCGGCTGCTACCCAGGCAGAGGCGTCACAGGGATGCTCTATCGTCACTCACTACACCCTGCCCCTCCAGTGCTGTGGGGGTTAACGACCTCACCCTCGCTCTGGAGGTGACAAAGTGACTGATGCACAGAAAGTGTCACATCCCTCCCTACAAGGTCCAGGTCCTGGCCAGGGGCAGTTGCTAAGAGACAAGACCAGGATGAAAGGAGTGAAAAAGGATGGGGGATAGGAAGGTCCTGTCCTGAGGAGCAGGCTCAAGGCCACGGTGGGGAACTTGAGCTACCTGGGCAAAGAGCCATGTTTGTGTAACCACCTCTGTCAGAGCTGGGGACCTGCCTGCCCTACGATTCCCTTTCCTCAGGCAAGAGGCAGCCCTGGCCACTAGCACAGGCTGTGGCGGCCCCAGGAGAAACCAATATTTGCTTTTTCTCCAGTTAACCCTCAGGCTGAGGAATGCGGGGTCACCACCTCTGTAACTCCCTGGGGAGGCAGCTGTGTGTGGAGGGACTCAGGGATGTCCCCTTTCGGCTGTGCTATTTATTTTCTCAATATTTGTGGAAGGAAACGAGAGCTGGGGGGGGGAGGATGTGGGGCCAAGGATGGGCTAGGACGATTGGCAGACAGAACATCGGTCGAGGGTCAGCAGAGGATGGAGGCCAGTCAGCAGACCAGTGCTTCTCAACTGCCCCATGCGCCAGGACCCTCCTCTACTACCATTCTTATGGATAGGGAGTGCTGCTGTGGGTTTCCCTCCCGTGCCTTGCCTCATCCCCTGGCTCGGCCATCTGCTCAGATGCAGCCGGACACACCAGAGCAAACCACCGCCTTCACAAAAGTCTGTTTCAGGGCGAGCAGGGTCATTCCCACCAGGAACAGGGCTTTGCCAGCGTTCAGTACGAAAAAGTCCCATGTGATGCTCACTTCTATTAAACCTGATGGGCTCTTCTGTAACCTGCTCCCCTAAAAATCTGAAATCTCCCACAAAAATTATGTGCTGTCCTGCAGCACAGATGATATTCCCAGCAGACAGCTGGCTCACAGCTTATGTCCTGCTCCTGCTCTAAGGCATTAATAAAACTCAAAAGCAATGACCTTGAGGTCCCCACCAGTGACACTGCTTCCCAGCAGCCCTTTGCTCCCCAACTCTTCATCTCATTTGGGACTGATGTGCTTCATCAGTCTAGGCCCTGCCACCGGACAGGCTGTGAACACACAGCTCTGGCACCATGTAGCAGGTCTGGAGGAGAAACCTGGCCATCGGTGAGAGGCACAGCCCTTGGAGAGACAGGCAGGGCTGTCACCATGTCTCTAACCCCTACAGATCTGGGAAATGCAAATGGCAGGGCAATTTAGTTCCTGTCTCCAGGACTCAGTTTTCCATCTATAAATATGAAAAAAACATGCTGATGTCTGCACTAGTGGGGATGCTGGACTGAGTGAGTGCCCCAAGCTACCCTAGAGGCCAGGGGGAGGGCATCAAAGACTAAATATTATCATTCCTCACATTACACCCAAGGCTGCAGAGCAGAAACTGCTACTCCAGTGGTGCTGCCACAGCAGGCTGCATTTGCAATGTCAGCTAAAGATTAAGGTGAAGCACCTCTGAAAGCTGGACTCACAGCAGTTGTCCAAAAGCCCCACGGCCCCATAGCCTGCAGTGGGGAGAATGGAGCCTGCTGCACCCTGTGCTTAGGGCCAGACAGGGAAGGTGCTTCCTGCAGTGCATCTGCCTGCTCATCCCAGGCACAGCTTCAGGGCAACCCCAGTCCCACAGGCACATGCTTGGAGCAGCCGTCCTGCCACGGGAGAACCAGGCAGCCACCCACTGTAGCATCCCAGCTCCCAGCCCCAAGCTCCTTACCAGCGGCCCCCGGCTGGGACTGGGGTTGCGGGGGTGTTTCCCAGTCCAGGATGCCCATCTGGAACCCATTAGGCACCTTTAATCCCCCTCATCCATTCTGGTGCTGTCTGAGCTCCCCCCCACCAACACACACAAACGCTGCCATTCAGGCAGTTAATTTAAACAAATTCTGCCCAGCCACCACGTTGAGAAGCGATGAAAAAGCCAAACGAAGCAGCTCAAAGCCAACGGGGGAATAACAAAAAAAAAAAAAAAGAAAGAATGAAAAGAAAAGAAAGAAAACCACTCGGCACGGCGGGGCTGATACCCAGAAAGACCAGCTGCATCCTCCCATCCCAGCCAGCCCCAGTCCTCCCCTCTCGCAGGCAATCAGATACCATGCGGGCTGTGTAATTGGATGGCAAAGGATAGAGAGAGACATCTTAAAGCTTGGGCCTAATCTCATTAACACCCGGCTGCGCGGATGCTGTGAAATCGTAGGATGCAGGAATGAGCAACATGCTGCGCCCGTGGGGAGGAGAACAAGCAAGCTGGAGCGGGACGACAACACCAGGAGGTGGAAATGCCTCCGGTCAGACAGCAAGAGCTGGAAACACCACCGAGTCCTGGGAATGCAGCCAGACTCCTTGCTTGCTCCTCACTTGCTTGCTCCTGTTTACCCCACAAGCACAGATCCCCCTCCTACTACACACCCCAACTTCATCCCTATGATTAGTAATTAATAGTGCTGGTGTTAATTGCCGGGCAGTAATAGCCTGGCTGTGCAATGCAGAGGAGCTGCAGTGGAGTATCTCTGGGACTGAAATCTTGATGTCAAGCACCTACAGCCCAACCCACACCCATTTTGCATTTCCATAATTCTTGCCTTGGACCTGCACATACCCAGCAAATCATGCCAGTCCATGACAATCAGGATCACCAAACCCCAGGCAAACATCCTAAAAGAATCTCCATGATAGGGTCAACCCACATCCCAAGGCCCCTGTTGCCGAGGCAACCCACAAGCCTGTGTTGCGTAGCAACCGACCAGTGGTGCCCTGAGAGAAAGCCTCCCAGTCCAGGGGTAAACTGGGGGATATGAAGCACCCATCCACCTGTGGGGCTCTTAGTCAGACAAAAGCCCCTTTGAGTGCCATACTAGGGATGGGAAGACAGTGCAGAAGGCACACAGGGCCAAGACTCCCAGGTCCCCTTCCCAGTTCCACCATGAGAGGGGTTTGGGGCTGGAGAACTTCCAAGCTCTGGGCTGAGAGATACTTTCTGGGAGCTTTTCCTGTGCTTTCCACATTTAATACTTTGTCAGTGCAATGTGGCTAACACCGCTCACTCCTCCTCCCTAGGATCCCAAAATTACCACTTCCCAAACACTCAAGAGAATGGTCAAGCTCTTCCCACATGCATCTCCCAGAGAAACCTCTCTCCTCCAGCCCCAGGGCCTGGAATAAGTCTGAGCAACTTTATTTATCTCCAAGAAGCTTTGCCCTAAATGCCATCCCCCATCAGAGGGGCAGGGAGAAGGAGGGGTGGGGAAACCATTTTAAACCATCCCTGCCATTTCCTGCCTCCCAGTTTATAGAGAACAAGACAGAGGGATGTCTTCAGTTACCAACAGCTCCCTTGGGAGCAGTAAAAATTAATCCAGCTTTTCCTATCCTGAAGAGAAATACAGACACAAATGGGGACCAAAGCCCCTGGGGGCAAAGGGAGGTACAACAACCATGGAGGGGCCAGGGGAGGCAGCTGGTAAGACCCCCTAATCCATATGCTGCTTAGCTCTGCCAGGGCAGTGGGGGTCCCAACCACAGACATCTGCATCTTGCTGGTTAAGTGAGGATAAGCCTGAGATGATAATTAATTTAACACAGATGAGAATCTGGAAAATGAATCCCCACCTTCCCAAACCCACCCCCAAACACAGTGCCAGCAGGGTTTCTTCATGCACAGATGTCGATCAGCACACACTGGGAAATGTGCTCACCAAACCAGGATGCCCTCAGCCCATACCTGCAGGCAGGGGACAACTTCCCCTTGGCAATGCCTATGAGCCCTGCTGCACCAGGATACCCCCCTGGGTGTGAGAAGGGGCATCTTCCCAACTTACACTCACCTGTCTGGCCTTTACAGCACTTTAGCATGGGGAAAATTATCGACCAGCAGCAGCGGATACAGCATCCCAGGCAGCCTGCTTGGGCAAGAAGTGGGAGCTCACCAAGCCGAGCTGCTGGTGTCAGGGTTGCATGCTATGTGGCCCACCATCAATGCCAAAACCACCACAGGTCCCTTGGGAGCAGCAGAGAAGGGACATGGCACAGGCACCATTCTGGAAACTGCTGACAGCTTGTATTCATGGCAGTCCCAGCAAGAGAGATGAGGAGGTCCAACACCCACCCACAGGAGAATCAACCAGCAAATGCAGGTTAATTACCTGGCTCTGCACATCTACATGTCTGTGGATACAAGTGCAGGGGTACCAAGTTATAACTTATCCTCAAATCACTGCATAAGACTTTTTTCTTCCACATTCTGGAAGTCAGATTACCAGAGGCTAATTCTGCTCACAGTTCTTTAATATTACTTTGAACCCTTCTACTATTTGAGCTGTGAAAACAGGAGGAAGGAAATGCCTTATTATTATTATATACTCAAATTTATGGACAAAGGGATCGGCTCCTCCGAGTGCTCTTTTAACTCTTTCAGGGAACCAAAGGTGGCCAAAGACTGAATGTGGGACAATGCATGCAATGAGCTGTGAGCCAGGGAGGGAATAAATAATTCCCCTGTGTTTTAATAGCTGTGTAATTAGCACTGCTGCCCAGCATTAAGAAGACTTGATTTTTCATCACTTTTTCCCATGGGTTGCAAATTCCCATTTACCAGTGCATTGCTGAGGAGCTGGGCAGGGATGCTCTGCATGATGCCATGTGGAGGGGGGTACTTTGCTGAAAGAGGCAGGGGGATGAAAGCTGCACCTTACCACAGACCCCTTTGCTTTAATAACATTATGAAAGCCAAATCCAAGCCTGCAGCCAAAGCAAGACCAAGGATGAGCCCAGAAGAGCCAATGGCTTGAGGAGGTAGCCCCAGGAGCAGAGCTTGACCCCGTGCATTGCCAGGGAAACCCTGGAAGCGTCTCAACAGCCAGAAAGCTGGAACTGGCCATGGGTCAGGAGCACAACGGGGTGCATGGAGGGAGTGGGGCAGATTATCTCCAGGCAGCCGTCTGGCAATGCCCACTCCTGGCAGCCCTGGCTCACTGGCAAGATAATGGCACAGAAGAGCCGGGGGGCGTCCCTGTGCAGGGGCTGCACCATCGTGCTGGTGGGAAGCAAAGGGGGAGGCTGCTTATCTGCAGGTTGGGGCACAGTAGCAACCCTCAACCCAGCACTCCTGTGCCTCCAGAGACTGAGAGTCAGGTCCTGAAAAGCTTGTGGAAGTGCTTAAATACAAAGAGATCTTAAACAAGTGTTTAATTTGTGAGCCTTTGAGGCTTGTCTGCACTCAGGATCCCCCAGGGAGTCTTATTGTGTCCCCCCCAAAAAAAAGCTGAGATCTGTGGCATGTGAACAATGGAGGAAGAAGGGGAAGAGCCAGCAGGCAGCGAGCAGCACCCTGCACAAGGGTGTTGCTTTGCAGCAGGGACATCCAGCACAAAACCCCAGAGACACCCATAAGGGTGCTGTCCCCATGGGCCAGCAGTGCAGGGACATGCCAGCCTGCCTCAGTTCAGCCCTGCTGCAGCCCCCCAAGCCCCACCGAGACTGGGGGTGCCAGTCACAGCCTCTTGCCACCTGGCAGCCCGCCGGGGAGGGGGCTGGCCCCCGCCCGCCTGGCAGCATCTTTCCCTAGGTAACCTCCCCACCTATTAGTGGCACATTTGTTTTCCTGCGTTTCCTTAGAGCTGTCACGAGCCACACTGACTCTTTGTTCCCGGGGACTGCCGAGAGGCCTCCCTTCCCTATCCCCCTCCCCCTGGCTGTTGGGAGGGGGGGTCTTGCAGCATACAGACTCTGCAGCTCCCTCCCTATCCCCAGCTACAGGGGTAAACACACTCCCCCTCCTCATTGGTATTCGGGGGGACACATCCCAACCGCCCCCCCCAGCCCTGCTCTGTCCCTGACAGAAGGGGCTTTGTTGGGGAGCGTGAGGGGGTACGGCACCCGGAGTCCGAAACGTGGGCATGGTGACAGCGGGGACACTTGGCCCTCACCCGGCAAGGGGAGGGGGCTGCTGCCGGAGGGGAAACTGAGACAAAATCTGGGATGTTGGGAGGTTTGCTCTGGGGAAGGTGCTCTCTGCTCTGACCTTGGCACTTTGCTCTTGGGCCACAGACCTGTGCACAAGAACACCAGCACGCACACATCTTTGCAAAGAGCAAAGGGGCACATGCCCAGGGAACCAAAGCGACCCTGCTCCAGCATGGGAAGATGAAAACACAATGCTGTGCCCACAGACCCCTTCCCACACAGTGACTGCAGGCTCCTGGGTACTCGCTGAGCTCACCGGCTGCAGAACCAGCACAAAACCTCACTGGAGGTGGTGAACGTCAGCCAGAGCCCCAACAGGAGTGACCATGGAATGACAGGGTGAGTGTCTGGCACAGGAGAGCCAGCCCACCACCACAGCAGCATTTCCAGGGAGCCAGGCTGGCAGGCACTGGAAATCCCCCACTAAAGTTAAACCAGGGCTCAGGCAAGTCCCCCACACTGCGGGGGGAAGCAGAGCTGAGGCACATGCATTCCTCAGAGAGCGTCCCCAAGTGACACCCACACCTCCCACGTGGCACCAGCACGACCACCCACTGTGGGGGCACGGGACCTCTCCTTTATCCAGCCGAGCACACATTTTTTTCTCCATCTCTCCATTCTCTCTCTGGGGGGTTTCCCAGTGCAGCCCCAAGAGGAACGGTCACTGGTACAGTCTCGCAAGCAACACCTCCTACGCGCAGCCAGCCCCATCTGAGCAGGGCCTGTTTTGTTATTCCTTTCTCTGACAGCTCCTTTTTCACTTGTCACCCTGTTTTGCTACTACTCAGCTCACAGCTTCCTCTCGTGTGGTTGTGATCCTCTCCTTCGCGAAGGATGTAATTTGCATTTTCTCAAGTTATTTTGCAGTCCTCCATTTTTCTCTTTCTGCTTTTCTAAAGGCAATTAGGGCTGGGTTTAGCCAAATTCAGTGGTGGTGCGAGGAACTAGCTCCAGAGCTCACAATAACATCATCTGTCCTACCCAGGCAGGACACCCAGCTGCAGTGCTCTCTGCGACTCAGCTCAGAACTCCATCATCACCCAGATCTTTCAATACCCCTGGTCCCTCTGTCAACTCCCAGACAGAGGTAGTCGTAGAGCATTGCTATTCCTCTGCAGGCTTCGGCTGCAGGAAGAGAGTCTCACAGGAGCGTGACAATCGCCCGAGCTCCTACAACATTTCACATGTCCCAGGCTCAGAAAGTCACCAGCCCTGATTGAGATGTTAATGCTGTTTCCAGGGAGCCCCTGCCCTTACAGACCGAAGAGCAGCACCGCAGCCCTTCCCCCTGGGCTTGGCTGCCAGCTAGGACGTGGCACCATCTCCTCCACCATTTTTGCTGGCATGGGTCCAACAGGAGCTGACAGGCTTCGGCCCATGTCCTAAATCTTCTTCCTTCTGAAGACAAGACTTTTTTCCCCACACACTCTCTGCTCACCCTTTCTCAGCTCCCACTCTGTCTGAGCACAGAGCAGCTGCTGCAGCTTTTGCTGAGGAAAACCACTGGGCAGCTGCTCCTGGGGAGATATATCCATCCGAGATTGCAGCTTCCCTGCAGGAGCATCTCCCCAGAGCTCCTCGCAGCCAAGCACCCACTGCTTCTCTCTTCCCTCGCATCAGCTCGGCTTCCCTTGGAGAAAACCATTTATTTATAGCCATCCTGGCTGCCTTTAGCACATTTCGACAGCCCACGTCTTTGCCTCCCTGATGATGCGCCCACAGCATTTCTGTCCTCACCCTGCTGCTACAGCCATCCCAGACTCTTCTCTCCTCCTCGCTTCCCTCAAGCAGGACCCCCAAAGGGGCTTAGAAACAGGAGGAGGTTTTAAGGGGAGGTGGGCAGAAAAGGGAGAGAGTGCTACAAAACTCTTCTCCCATCTTTCCCCCATCCTTCCCATGGAGGAAACCCCCCAAAAAAACCATCTCCTGCCAGCTTGGGAGAGATGCTGAAGGAAGGCCTACCATGGCTCCTGGCATGCCAGGCACTGGTGTTGAGCCAAGATGTGTATGGCTGTAGTGCACTGGGGACCAGCACTGGGCACTGCAATAGCAGAGGTCACCTTCTTGCCTGGGTAATCCATGATGGAAGGAAAGATTCATTTTTTATCAGCTCTCCACCTCCTAGGAGATGTGCTCTTCCCCAGTGAGCTGCCGGGGGACCCTGGCCCCCCCCAGGCCCACGACGCTTTGTTCTTCCGTCCAGTGCTGACAGTTTAATTAAACCCAGTTTGAGAATGGGTCACCGGGGTCAGGCGCTCTTCAGCGAAACCTCAGATCAGCACCATTTCCAGCCAACGGGGCTGCTTAATGAGTTACCCGCTCGTTGTGGCGGACATAAATAAGGGAAGCCATGCAGAGCGTCCCCCTGCCTCCTGGCCCCACTGCCAAGGTGCTGGCACAGCCTCCCCGCCCCCCATCTCAGACCGAGACAGGCTTCGGGCAGGCGTCGGCTCAATATTCCCAAATTCCGAAGGGAAAACATTCCTCTCCAGGCATCTCACCTCCCCCCTGCCCCCATTCGAGGTTTGCTGTCTGCTGGCCCTTTCCCGCCATTCCCCAGTTTATTTAAGCCCCAGCGGATCAGGTTTAACTCCAACCCTTTCCATTATCCCGATGCACAAATGCTCTTTATAGCCAAGATCCGAGTAACTAATTGCAGCTTGAGCCAGGCTGGGAGACACAAAGTACCACCAACGTGGATTAGGCTCTGACACTCAGACCCAGGAGACGGACAAAGAGCTCTCCATCCCGACCTGAGCCTGAGGGCCTCCTCTTGGGCTCATGAGAGATTTTCATCAGGCTCAAGGTACAGTGGGAAACTGCTCTTATGGGTAGCACATATCCCTAATTCAACAGACTTGCCTTAATCTGCTGCCATGTTACTGATGTGCTGCAAAAGGTGCATCAAGACTACATCTAGAAGAGGCTGGAGCATCCAGTCCAGCATCCAAGTACTTAGATAAGCAACTCCCACTGGTTCCTGCATCCACCCCTGACTTTCTGCTTCAGCTTCCACCTGGCAGCCTCATTTCCCAATTAAACAGATCTCAACCAGACTCATTCAGCCAGGTTTTGCTAATTCAAGACCTCCCAGTACAATGCTGTGAGGACGTGAGGACCTAGCAGGGACTCCAGACCCTTGAGGAGCATGCCACAGGTGGCTGCAGTGGGCAGGTCAAGGAGAAGCCTGCACAGGCCCTGTTTGCTGGAAACGGTCTGGAGACCAGGATTTGCAAGAGCATGGTTGTGGTAAGAACCCTCTCTTCCTGGACTAGCACGGGTCCCAGCCTGCTCTTGGGGCAGGGAGGGGTCACTGAGCAGTGGGGCCACCCCAGATCCATTTCAGCAGTTAAATAAGTGCAAAGCCCGGTGGGGAGGCTCCAATTTCGGTTCAAGGCAAGCTGATTTCAATTTAGCTTAAACCTGTTCCCCATTGACTCATATCCCCGTAGCCTGACCCAGGTTTGCAGCAATTTAAGAGTGTCCTTATGACCTCCTGCACCAGCTGGACTAGCACTGGTCCAGATCCCACCTCATGCTAAGCCAGCATATGTGTCTAGACTAGCTGCCCCAGGCACGCTCTGCCCCACTGTCCCCCCAAAACATCCTTAAGCACCTCAGCAACAGGCACCATCGAGGAGAGGGAGCAGCAGGTCTTCTGATACACAGGGCTCTGCTGCCCAAACGCAGAACTCAAGGCTCTGCCAGGGCAGTGGCTCCTGACGTGCTCCCTGGGCAGACCCCAGTGCTGCAACCCTGCCCTCACTAATGAGTGTTGGGCAACGTGCTGCAGAGGAGAGTGGCAGGTGGCTCAGTGTGTCCCCTGTCGCCAGTCCCACAGCTCACTGCAGGGACCCTCTGCTCCAACCGAGCATCAAAGTTCACCAAGACACAGCACCAGCTATGGTAAAGGAGCTGCAAAATCTGAGCCCATGCACAAAGCCCCATATAGTGCAAAAAAAGCTCCAGGTGGTGGTGTCCAGGCAGAGTTTGCCACGTCAGAGACAGCCAGAAAACAGCTTCAAGACAGGGTGGGAGGGAATAGGTTTGAAACAATTACCACATTGCAGTAAAACAACAGGAAGAGGCTGAAATGCACCTGAGCACAAGGTGGCTGCAAGAAGCATCTTGCATAGCCTTCTTCGACCCACAGCAGAATGTCCAGTCCCATGCACACCGTGTGAGGGTGCGTGCAGCCCCATGCACACCGTGGTGCAGCCCTGGCTCCACACGAGCCTGGAGGCTGTGGAGGAGCACACTGTACAGCCCCTCCAAGAGCTGCCCTTCTGCACCTCTCCGATCAGTTGTGAGGGTTTGTTTTTTGAAAAAGCTGGTATTAAAACCTAGACAAAATTAAAAGGGAAACATTGATGTTTGGAAAATAACTCTCTTGCCCGTGTTTCTGTTATGCAATGGGTGGCTGGAGGAGGATGGGCCCTTGCTGGCGCCACGATATGGCACAGCTGAGCTCAACAAATGCGATTTGATAATTAATTGAACGCCTGTGCTATCAGCTGCCATTACCTAGGCCCATCTTTGGCGCCTGTCCACCACTTCACACGTCCCATGCTGGCAACCCACACAGCGTTTTAACCCTTCATTACACCGCCTCCGGCTGGACTACAGGACTGACTCCCTGGCACTGTCAGAAGAAAACGGATCAGCTGCAGCCTGCCCGTACGGGCAGGGCTGCCTGGCCCCAGCATGGCCATGCCTGTTCTGGAAATGTCTCAGCCCATTCCTGCCCTGACCCAGCAGGGACCTGGCATCCTCATTTCACTGCTGAGAAGTGGAGATACAAGATGCAGCAAGCAGAAAGCTTGTGTCCCAGCTACAACCACCCCACTCTGACGCACTGCAAATCAGCCACAGCGTTTAAGCTGCTTTTCTGACTGATGCAGAGCACCAGCCCCAGTCTGGCACACATCTTCTCCTTCTCACAGTCCCCTTCCCCATATACGTGGTGCCTGACATAGCTGAGAGCCTGTAAACGCTTTGTTTGAACAATGCTGGCACTGCTGACAGCACCACTGCCCAAGCAAAGCAGCCCCAGGCAAGAGAAAGCCAATATGGAAAAGAGAGTATTTATCAAAACCCCAGCAGCCCTCTCCAGGCAGCCTCCTGATGTCACAGAGGGAGGAAGAGCAGAGAGGTCTGCAGAGCTCAGGCTTTCTGGACAAGAGACAGTCCCTGGGGGTGTTTGTGGGTGCAGAGGACAAACAGGGATGGGGGCAGGCAGAGCAGTGTGGGGAGGGGGCAGCAAGCATGAGGGGCTGGATCTGCCCCAGGCAGGGCTTCTGCCTCTTGCTTCAGACACCCACAGAAAGGCAGCTCTTGAGCAGGGCTGTGAGGCTCTCTGTATCCTACGGAGGTTTCTGCACAGGATCTGACCCCTTAGGGACGTCCTCTATCACCCTCCCTTCATGACAGCCTAGTCTAGCCTGTAAGGGCACCCTGCTCCAGAGCCTGTGATCCGCACCCAGGCTGTGGAGCTCACAGCAGCTCTGCAACTGACACTGTTCAGGCACAGCTCTGCGATGCGGGACACAGCCCAAACTGCCAGCACCTTCTCCCACATACCCATGCACTACAAGAACATCCCTAACAGTGCCGCTCTCAGGTCTTCTGGAAGTCACAGCCAATTTCCTGACATGCTGCATGCTCAGGTCACACAGAAACAGGGTGCATTCCCCTGCCACATACTGAGTCATCACTGGGACAAGACACAAGCACAACCCTCCAGAAGCAGCACCCTCCTGGGACATCAGTGGCCCTCCAAAACCCATGCAGTCCCACAAGTGAGCCCATACCACCACCAGGCAGGGGAGCCCCACAGGCATGGAAGGTACTTACAGCCGTGAGAGTGCCTGGTTGTTCTGGAAGAGGAGCTCGGGCAGGGTGTGCAGCTGGTTGCGGTTCAGCCGTCTGCAGGGAAAGAAGAAAGCGTCGGGCTTTGAGGGGGGCAAAGCAACGACCCCACCTGCAACCCAGCCGGCTGTGGCAGGCACAGCTGGGTGCTTTGGCTCACTCAGGGGGACCAAGAGAGCAGAGCATCCCACCTGGCAAGGACACCCCCATCCCACCCACCACACTCCCAGGTGGGGACAACCAACAGGGCATTAATAGACTCACTCACAATGCTGTAATTACATGCAGAGAGGACTCCAAGCTGTTAACTGCTGACTGCTGCTTAACTGCACTCTTAACCTGCTGCTCGCTCAGCTTCTCATATTTGCTCGAGCAGCTTGGGATTTTTAAACTGCTGAGCTATTTTACTGAGTACTGGACCAGAACTCAGGGCTCCCTCGCTAACACACAGGACAGCTGAAACAGCAAAAGTGATTTCTGTTTAACCTGCTGCTCACCTCAAAAGCATCAGAAAAGACTTTAAGATCTATAGAAACAGAAATAGGTTTGCTTCTCACACTGTAAAATACTGCTGCCATGCAGAAGAGAAGCTGTTTGAAGTCCAGCAGCACTGATACATTTGAGTTTAAGGCAAAAAGGAAAGGATGCTCTCTGCAACTAAACCCAGTGGCCCTCCATCAACCCCCTCCGTGCCCAGGCACTCACAGGCGCTCAAGCTCCTTCAAGTCATCGAACGCTCCACGCTCCACTGTGCTGATCTGGTTTTCCATCAGCTGCCTGCAGAGAGAAGGGGATCAGCTTTCTGGAAAGGTGGTCCCCAGTGCCCCCATCAGTTCTCTTGACCCAGGACCAGCTCACCCACTATCTCCTCAACATAACCCAATCTCTTTCGCCCCTCCCTCTTCCAGCTGGAAGCCCACCACACTCAGCTCAACGCAATACCCTCCAGCCCTGCTGGGAGATGCCCTGAGCAAGAGGCTGACCATCTCTAGCAGCCCCAGGAGGGGCCACAAGCCAAGCACAGTATCTGCCAAGGTCAGGGCAGGCAGCCCCTCATCAGAAACTCACAGGACACGGAGCTGCTTCAGGCCAGCAAAGTCATTCTTGTTGATTCGCGTTATGTTGTTGCCATTGAGCTCCCTGCAGAGAGAAGAGACAGAAATCAGCAAAGAAGCAGTCAGGAGGTGGCCAGGCACTGGGCTTCCTCAGTACCTCCCCAAAAAAGGCAGACAGGGCCCAAAGAACAGCAGTGGCTGATGCAATTCTGTCCTCCTCACCAGGAATGGCAGGGCTGGCCACTGGCTCCAGAGAGGACCCTCATCCTCAACAGCCAGCAGTGCTGGGCACGCAGAAGTCTGGCTGGCCAGTAGTGTGTAAGCTGCCATCTTTCATGGATCATATGGCAACAAGAGGAAGGGGCTGTTTGGCTCCCTGTGTCCCCATAGGCATGCTCCCCTTGGGACAGAACCCCTAGAGCCCTCAGCAATGAAATAAGCCTGACTTGATGCATGTCACCCTGCTCTGGAAATGCAGCAAGCACCTGGTAGGGTCATCCCAAACATACAAAGATGCTCAGAGAAGGTAGGGTTAATAAGAAAATGAACAGATGTCCCCCAGAACAGTAGGATCCCTCCAAATATCCAGCTGCAAGACACCCACGTGCATCACAACCAGTTCAGTGTGCAGCCATCTCACACCTTCTACCCAGAAAATAACCCACGCTTCAAGTTTTACCTGCCAAGAGATGCACAGGACAAGATGCTTTGTGGCATCACTCTGTCAAGTAAAAGCCATGGGGGAGTACAGGGACAGACAATCCAGCCAGAAGACAGATGCTGTCCCTCCTTTCTCTCCCTGCTGGTGGAAATAAGGGGTGCCTACAAACAGCCCATGACATCTGTCCTGCCCAGACTCTGCTGAGCACCAGAGGACATTGTGTGCCCCACTGCTGGACACACACGTGGCAGGGGCTCTGCTCCCAGCCTGCTGGCTATACCTCCCCCAGTTCTCCCCAGCCATGCTCTCCATCATGCTCCTGCTAGGATTATCCAGCTTTAAAATACATTGAGCTGGGAGCTGCAGAGATTCACACCTCGTAGCCTTAGTTTTGCCGTGTCTTTCCACATTATGGGATATGATTACTGTAGGAAGAGCAAGACCATCAGCCCTGGGACCCACACTCTGCAGAGCCAGGGGTCCCTGTGCAACCCCCCATTGCAGGAGAGAGTCTCTCCCCTTGCCAGCATGAAGCACAGCAGTGTCTGCTCCTTGCCAGTCTGCCCACGGCATGCACTGGGGACAGAGGATGCCCATGGGAACACAAGGGCTGGGGAAGACTCCTTGCTGGAGACCCACTGTCTGCACTGAACACAGACACAGAAACGAAAACAAACTACAGGAGGGGGAGGCAGTCAAAGGAGGGATGAGCTGCTGGGGAAGGGAAGAGGCAGGAGGGTGTCACCCCAGAGCAGGTTGGGGTATCTCGGCAGGACTCCAGCACCCAGGGCTGTGTAACTTCCTGAGCCCTGATAGCGGGAATGCCCTGTGACACATGAGGGGCTGAATACAAAGTCTATCATTCCCATTCAGAACCAAAGCCTCCCTCCACCGAACTCCGCAGCCATGCAAGGGGCCGAGGTCAGCAGCGGGCTGGCCTCGGGCCGTCGAGCAGCGTGTAGGGCTGCTGGCTGTACCCAGCGCAGCCGCGCACCCCGGGGTGCTGTCATTGTCCTGCTGAAACGGCTGATAATGGCTAATGAGTTCCAGCTCGCCATTATAGCCTCGTAATTACACCGCTATTCAGTGCAAAGATTGCCGGGCTCCTGCCATTATCCAGCCGTGTGCGCCTGTGTTGGGAGGGAGGTTGGGAGAGCATGTTACTAGGACACAGATGAATGCAAGCGGGAATGAATAGAAGTTCCTCAGCCCCAGTGATTAAACTGAAACCCACACTCGGGCTCTGCAGCCCCATGGCTCCTCCAACTCCCTGTACAGTCAGCACGCAGTGAGCACAGCAAGATCACAGGGGCTCCAACCCGTAAGGATGTGCCCTGCAGGGTTCAATCCTGACCCTCTCCTGGGGAGCAAAAGCTATGGCCAGCATGTTAGTCCCAGGAACGAAGCACTGGGGTGTGTCACATGTCTCATGTGTCACATGTGGTGGCTTGGTATGTGCCCACCTGATCGGCCACAGCCTCGGAGTCAGCTAAGGGCAGGGAGAAACCTCAGCTCCAGGATTCGTTTTCTCCAAATGTCTTAAAGGTTCTTTGCCTGGAAGAAGATTGCCTGGAAGCTCCCCAGGCACCTATCCCAGCTCCTGGAGAGGGAGGGTTCCCAGCAGGACTCCCATGTCACCTTCCTTTAAACATACCTAACATTACTCTGAATGCAATGTGTAAATAGAAGTTTGGAAATCTCTGGTACTGCAGATAGACAGAGCAAAGAGGCTTAATTTAAAACTGCCCAATCTGAAAGCCAAGACCTACATATCAGCTTGCAAAGCCCAAGGTGAGCTTGGACCTCTCTGGGCTCCTCAGAGTACCAGAATCCCAGAGCCTTAGCCAGAGGTAGAGCCCAGGCAAAGCAAAAACACCAAAGAGCCATGTACTGGAAATGGCCAGTCCCTCCATGTGCCAAAACCAGGCTCTGCCCTCTCTCCCAGGCACCTTCTGGGCCAGTGCAGCCAGAACCCAGACTTGAGCACCAGGAGGAACAGGCAGGACCAGCTACCCTGGGGGTCAGCTGTACTGCCCACCCAGCCCACCCCAGCCTGCATGGCTCCCTGACCCCTATCCTTGGGGTACTCCAGCACTGAGGCTGGTGTCAATCTCCAAGTGCAGCAGTATCCCAAGGTCCTCTGACAGACCCACTCCCCTGGGGACTGGCCCTTCGTGCTCCCTGACAACTGCTCCCAGCATCCCTCCAAGCCTTTGTTCAGGTAAATGATGGCCTTTGCAACCAGGATGGGAGTGAACAGCAGGTAAAGCTTATTTGTAAGGATGCCAAGGCAACACTGCCATTTAACTTCATGACATTTTTTACCCTCTAAAACCCCTTCAGTCCCTCATGGAGATAAATTACAGTCTGCAGTGCCCAGAAAGCCAGATCCCTGCTGCTCAGCTACTCACCCGCTGCCTCCATGCCCTTTCCTAGTGAAGCGAAACACCCTGCCCTGCTCCACAGAACAGAGCTTCAGTAAGGACTGACGTGTCTGGGGAGATGCCCTGCAGATTGGTTGCATTTCTGGACTGTGACTTGAAAGCAGAGACAGGCTATACTCTTTCCATGTTAATCCAAAGGGTTTAACAGGAGAAAGCATCCTCAAGTTCATCCAGGCTGCCTTCCTCTGTCCCCCAGCACCCCAAATCTCACACTGCCACTGGTGAGCCAGTGAATTTTCACATGTAACCTTCAAGTTTCAGACCCCCCCACTTCCCATTTTGCTCTGGGAAGAGAAAAGTCATTAAAACAAGCAGTCCCTTTGCTACACTGTTTGTGGATCATCCCACTCCCAGATGGGATGTCTGTGCTGCAGCAGGGTTCGTTAGACTGGATTTGCATAGTCTGGGTTTATATTTGGTTTCTAGCTTTGAATGGCTTATTCTATTCCCAGGGGGTCTGATATGTCTTTTCCCTTTGCAGGGTTTGGAGCTACACTAACTCCGTAACAACCTCAGAGAGCACAAATGCTGAGAGTTAATTTATTAAATACAGCCAACATGAGTGATATTTCCCTGGGCACTGATTTATCAGGAGCGGGAAGGAGCAGACAGTGCAATCCCACTATCCATACTCCATTGCAAAGCATCAGCTATTTGGCACACACGTGACTCTTGTCCTTGTGGCTTAGCTCCGCTCCACTCTCCCACCGAGGCAGAAATCATAACTGCTGTGCTCCCTGGACTCCTGCTCTTAAGAAGGCAGAGGGAAAGTCCGTGAGTTGAATCCCAGAATTTGCACCCCAAAGCAGCAAAATGTGCCCCAGCCCTGTGAGCACCAGTATAGAGCAGGTGCCCACAGCACCCAGGCAGCGACTGCAGGGGCTGGCAGAGAAGGGTCTGTGCTCCTGCAGTGCCTGCTCTGAGGGCTGCTGCTGCCCTGGTGCCAGCAAGGCTGGCAGTCCCATCTTTCATGTAATATGTCCCTCCCTCCAAGGTCTTCCTGCTCGTGGCTCAGAGCACCAGCCCCTAAGGGCACGGCTCCCCTCCCAGCAGCTCATCCCAGAGTCCTGACCCCAGCTGGAGCCAGCAGGGCCAGATAATAATCAGGGAAGCGGAGGAATGAAGGCTATAAGGTCACGCACCCCAAGCAGTACCTCTGCCACCCTCCATCAATCCAGGCATTGCTCCTTCAGGGACAGAGACTGACGCTCCCCTGTGCCCTACTCCAGGACGTCACTGCTCTTGCCTCAAGGACGTTTTACAAAATCTGACCTGAACCCCTCTCACTGCAGATGAAATCCATTCCTGCCTGCCACCATGGTGCAGAGATCAGGCTGCTGCCTTGCCCATGCAAGCCCCTTTCCCATCCCCATCCCCCCCAACAAGCCCCAAGCCCCAGGGACATAGCCCTCCCCTGGGGCCTCTCTGCCTTGCGCGGGCAGGACTCCTTCTGCTCGTGCTCCCATTCCACATCTGTGCTCCCACCAAACACTTTCCTTGAGTCTGCAGGCAACAACATCCTTTCTGTCAGTCCATTCTGCCTGTTCATCAAACCCACTTTGAAATCTCAGCCCAGTCTCCAGCCCTCTTGCATCTCTCTCAGCCCGGTGGCATCTGCAACTGTCATAAGCAGCTTGTGTCCCATCACACAGACACCTAATGGAAACATGGATGAGGCTCAGACCCCAGACTGACCCCTCTGCTCAGAACTGGGGGACAGAGCAGCTGCAACCTTTCATCCTACACTTTTATTGCATTTTTCAAGTCTTCTCAAGATTTCACCCGGCTGCTTAAATGTAACTGAGTCCCAGCACAGCCTTGCTGAGCTGCTCAAGCAGCAAAAGGCAGGGTAAGAGCCCTTCCCAGTCCCGGGAGAGCTGGTCCCCTCCAGTGCTGGCACAGAGGGACGCTCACCCCATTCACCAGCTCCCTGCAGCCCATATGGGCATGGCTGGACACTAACTCCATCTGGTACAAGGGGGTTACAGGGTGCTGCTGCCCGCTGCTTGGGAAAGGGACACTGGGCACCCACACCCTGGGCTGACACAGCTACACAAGGAGCTCAGCACCTTCTCCTCCTTTTCCGTCCCATCCCTGTTCTGACCAGACCCCTCAAGAATAGCAAAGTGCCCACAGGATCCATCAAAGTCCCTTTAAGGATGCTGTACACCCCAGAGCAAACGCCTTGCCAGCACCACCTCTATGAGATGCCTGCAGGGTTATGTGCCCAACAGGGAGAGCCCCAAGAGCAGCTGTGCCCATCTCGGCATCACTGCCCTTAGTCGAAGGGGAACCCAGCCCCAAGCACAGCACTGGCCCCCAGAGTGCAGGAGGCTCTGTAAGCTTTTACGAAGTACTACAGCAGGTTATCGGCATGACAGATTTTTAAGTGTTACAAACAGCATCGATCATGAAGTAAACAGTGAGGATCCGGAAGGCTTTCTGTTCTCCTAACTTCTCTCTGGGGTTTTCATGCCACAACCATTAGCCACTCGCAGTCAGGGAATGCTTTACACTCACGTGCGCATTGTGATGTGTCACCTTCAGGTTAAAAATAAATAAGTAAGTAACCTCCCTCAACCCCCATGGGAGAGAGAAAAGGCAGCAGGTCATTTCTGTTTCACAAATGAGGAAACAGACAGCCAAGAAAATAGCCTTGATACCCACAAAATTTGGCTTTTTGTGCTAAGCTGAGTTGCCTGGTAAGGAGCTGCGCTCTAGCTCATCCGCTTTCCAGAGCAGGGGAGTTTGCCCAGCCCTCAGGCTTCATCCTGCCACTCATAAGATTGAGTTCTGATCCATCCTGCATCTTCCTCAGCAAACCTCCTTGGTTTGGGAAGACACCTATTATAGATGCCTGCTCAATCCTGGACCAGCTGGGTCTCGTGGTGCATCCCATTTGGGACTTAGGGCTTTCTTCTACCCAGAAATATCCAGAGCCAGGAGCTTGCATCTCTCCCACTCTTGGTGCCCAGGGCTGCTCCTTGGCTGCATCGCTTGAAAAATTAATTTCCCTTTTTTCTGATCTTCCTCCTCCTAGCAGCCTCTCTCCCCCATAGGACAGTTGCCTCTGCTATTTTGAGCAGCAAGTGCATCCAAAATGCATGCCAGGGAAGCAGACAGTCACCACAGCCTCAGAGTCTGAATGTGGCAGGGAGGTCTGAGATGGTACCAGAGGGGACAGCCTGGGACCAACCCTGCACCAACATGGAACAGAGGTTCCCTCCATACCACCTCATTCCCTTACGGCTTCTAGCGGTGCTGCAACCCTAAGGACCTGGCTGCAAACTATCCTTCTCGCTGCTCACACTGCTAATTGCAGCCTGGTGCTATACAGCAGGAAAACCTCTGCTGCCCTCACTGCTCCTGCCAATGCAGCCGTCCCACGATGTCCCCTGAGTGGGGACAGGGGCCAGCTGCCGGAGCTGGCCTTGAAGCTACTCACACTGGAAGCCTGCCAGGGAGCAGTGATCTGGGTCTGACATCCCCCAGGATGAGGCCATTTGCTAACGCACAACTGGTTTTTTACTGCTTTTCAGCAAAACATGCACAGAAACATCTCCTTGCCTCTCAGGTTTTATGAAAGGTTATTTCAGTAGCAATAAAGAGGATGCATCGTGGGGCTAAGCACTTCTGGAATCGGCAGAGAACCATGAAGGACTCGGAAGTGAGACAAAGACAGGCTCCCCTGGATGCCCACCTCACTCTCCTGTGCATGCTCACCTGCACCAGGTTCCCAGGGAGCAAACTGGAGTAGGAATACAGGAAAAGCCCCTCTCAATGCAGGGTCATGGGCTTGTACACCTTTCCCTGGACAGGACACCTTTTCTTTGCCCCCAACACCCTGATGGCACCCCAGATTGCCTCTGATCCCTCAGGCTGTGGGCTCTGATGCCCCTGGGGGTGTCTTGTGCATCCTTGGCCTTTTATATCTGCCTCGCTCTTTCTCCCAGCTGGAGGCTCAATAGAAAACAATGAAGTAGGGGAGAATGAAACTCAAAGCAAATGCACATCCTGTAATGAGTCTGTAACTGGACTGTTTCTGTGTGCTACCCTGCACTGGCACCACTGCCACTGTGCCCAGCTCACCCTGGAGCTGCAGGCTCTGGGGACAGCAGCAAGGGTGTTTGAAGGTGCACACGAGAGACCCAGAATTAAAGCTGGAAACAATTCCCCTTCCTTGCTCCCACCTCAGCAGCAAGGAATTGCTGTTAGCAGTGCATCACTCTGAAGGAGCAAAGTGGCAGCACATTTAAGGCAAAAATATCTGTTTTAAAGGATGCAATAAAACAGAGCTAGGGAAGGGTTTATAGAGAAGCAATTGCTGTGTGGGGTGAGAAGTGGTCACCAGAGGCCAATCCACCCAGCTTTATTGCCTGTTACTGGTGACTTTTCCCAACCAGGGGACAATAGATCCTCTGCTATCAGCCTCGACTTCAGTCAATACAAACACGACATAGTTTTTTAAACTAATATTTTTCCAGCATGCAATTCCATGGAGAGGGAGAACGCAGCGTTACCATGGCGATATATAGACAGCATCTGCCTTGGACGTAGCTGAAGGGAGAAATTGGAATAGAATTGCAAATTTCCTCTGTCCAGGAAGGCTCCCAAGGAAGCCACTGCAGCAGGCTGAGCAGGCTGCCTTCCCCAGCCAGTCCACATCCTCCCAGTGCCCAGTACTGGCTCTCCCAAGAACTGAGGGCAGTTCCAGCAGTTCCAAGTACTGCTCTGGCTGGATATAGGTCCTGCATCCTGCCTCAGAACTCTGCAAAACCTGCAAAGTGCCTCTACAACTAGTCTGCTCACTGCAAACTTGCCTGAGCACTTCAGGAGAGGGAGAGGTTGACTCTCTTGAGGTGCTTCCTAAGAATGAACAGTCCCCGAAGCCCTTGAAAGGAGCAGCAGCCCAACAACTGGTGTGGAATGCACAAGTGCTGCTGCAGTACACCAGCCGTGCTGCTGCAAGACATTTTGATTAACTGGTGAGAGGTAGATGCAGGTGAATGAATTAAACACGCTCTGAACAAGAGCTCACTGCTGGAATTTTGGCTGGCGATGGTTGGGCAGCATGTGAGTGTGCTTCAGGTGCAGCTGTCCTGGCATTGTGTTCCCACACCTGAAGGCTGGACCTCAGTGCATCTTCTTTTCACCAGTGCACACAGGGGGGTGGCAGAGCTGGCTGCAGCCTAGATGAGGCCCATTTCAGCACAGGCACACCCCAACTTTGGAAACAAGGCAAACAGAAGCCTTGATGAAATGCTGAGGCCAGGGACCCTGAAAGGGAAAAGCCAGAGCCAAAGGGTGTGGAGACCCAGCTCTGCTTCCCTTCGTACAGGGCAGAAGGGCACTGCACAGCCCGTGGTGAGATGGGGGACGTTCAGCCCATTGGAGAGGAGGCAAAAGGGGTGAGTAGGGCAATTCTCAGCTGTCAGCTGAAAAGTTCAAAAGCAGGAGCAAGTGCAACACCATTACACTCAATTCATCCCCCACATGCAAAGAACTGGGCTGGAAGCTGCCATTTGATAGTGGCAAATCTGCACTGATCCTGCCGGCTTGGGGAGATCGACCCACCTCTGTGACAGGGCAGTCTGCTCTTCAGAGACACGTTCAAAGGAAGAAAGAAAAGCAAGCTAACGGGGACAAGAACTGTGCCCTTCTCTATGGTGGCTGAGGCCTGAGGGACTCCTGGGAGCAGATAACACTGTAGTGCTGGAGGATTATCATCCATCTTGCCTACGATGCCTTCAGGACTGCCTCTATCATGCTTGCCAGAGGCGTAGGCAGGAGGGCAGGCAGCCATGCAAAGTACCCAGAGACTTTGCTGCTTCCTACCTTGTTGCAGCAAACCCCTCTTTGCTAGGTGCATGATCCAATCAGAGGGAGGTGCATAAACCCCCATTTACGTTGGGTTGCAGACTAGAAGGCACTTAGGGAGCAATGTGCCGTGCCCTGGTGCAAGGGAAGAGGGGTCCTGTGTCCCCTGTGCCCCATGCAGCCATCCCTCATGTTCCATCCTAGACACGTCTGCAGCCCTTATCCTCAACCAACAGCCTGGCACCAGGGAGACAGCTCACAGGAAACCCTGAAGCGGAAGACAAGATGATTTGTCCCCAGCCCATGATTCTCCAAAGCTGCAGTGAGTCTGCAAGGCAAATAATTCCCTCTTCAAAGGGAAAGGGTGTATTTCAAAAGCAGTGAAACTTAGACCTCACCACAGGGCATTGCTGACTGAGCCCCCACAATGACTTTGGCAGTGCCAGCAGGCGTGGCTGTGCTGCCCTGTCCAGGGGTTTGACTGGAGGTTAGGTGGGAGACTGGAGAAAGCCTGGAGCCTCCAAACACTGAACTGCCATGCAACAGGTGAGAAATACAACAGCAGGGACACCAATGCTCACCAGCACTGTGGGATACATGGCAAGATTGGCATTGCTCATGCTGTGCATCTTGAGGCTTGGGAAAAGAGGCAGGCAGTGGAGAGCACTGATAAGAGGCTGATGACTTCCCACAGAGAACCTGGCCCTGCAGAGAGCAAGTCCTGAGCACAGACCCTGCTGCAGGCTCCTGTGGTTGCTAGCTGACCTTGCTCCATGAGGCAGTGAGGAGTTGGAGACTGAGAGGTTGCAGCCTCTTTGCAGGGAACTCAAACTCACTTAAGAACTGTTACAGCAGGATTTCACTGTCGGAGATAGACCCGCTCTGCACAGACACCCTCAAGCATCTGCAAGGGTGTGCAACACAGTGGGAAGTAGTTATCCAACAGACAACACCCACGAGAGAGCAGCATGACTAGCTCAGCCCAGCCAGCAGATCCAGCATCGCCAGCTGCATGAAAATACAGAAAACCCAATGCTGCTGGGTGGTGATGGATATGGAGGACTAGATTGGTGGAGGTAGAACAGGAGACAGCAAACAGGGCCCACTACCAGAGGGGGGGAAATGCCCTGCCGAGGCAGGAGTGAGACACCCACCAGGGGCATCCTCCATCAGCCCACTCCAGCACTGCCTCATTTGAGCCGTGCTGAGCACCTGCCTGGCAGGCAGAGGTGGGGGCTCAATGCACACACTCCCCCAGCATCCGGCACACAGGTGCATGGAAAGCTGATGCTGAGGAGCCCTCCGAGCTCCCTGGAAGGCAGAAAAGGCTGGAGCAGGTTATACACAAACCTTACCCCTGCTCTGGGTACAGAGGAAAGGAGGATCCTGTCTCAGACCTCAGAAACTGGGTCTATGGGATGGCAGCACACAGCAGCCTGGTTGCTGTGCTGGGTAATAATCATCTGTACGAGGATAATTATGGTGGGAGAAGAGAAAACTCCTCTGAAGTGGTATCCCACAGAGCTCCCAGGGCTGCATGCTGGGTGCAGCCCTGGCAGCTGCAAAGCTGCCTGCAGTCCCTCTCTGTAGTCCCTGCCTGCGAGGTCTCTGCCCAGCTGCAAGCAAAGGGCACATTCACACTCCAGGAGCCCCAAGCAGCACAGCACGGGGCCAGGAGCCTCGTGTGTAGCTTCCCAGGATGCATCCTTCAGCTCTCCTGCCCAAGGAGGCAGCAGCTCAACACTTCCCTGCACTGCAAGACGGATATAGGGACAGCGTGGCCCCAGGGCTTGGGATAGAGGGCTACTGTGCCACTGTGCTCCACTGCAGTCACTGGGATGGGGCACCTGCTGCTACTGATTGGAGGGGACAGGCTGGGGATAGCCCTGCTCTCCTGAAGGGACTGGGGACACCTGCATGCCAGGAATGTGCTGCCTGCAGTGGCTTGGACATGGTCAGCTCATGCTGATCTCCCTGGGGTGGGGACCCCCTGCAGCCACAGGATCCCAAGCAGGTAAACCTGCCCAGCCAGGAGTAGAAGCAAAGAGGCACCAATCCTGCTCAGGGGAGCTCAGCGGGTGACACAGGACCCCCACAGCCAGCTGGACCATGACTGTGAGAGAAAAGCTTTCGCTATGGGGTCCAGCCAAGAGAGCCAGGGATACCCCCCATGACCCCTAGGGACCTGGCAAGGGCTTTGATGAGCAGTGAGGTGCAGGCACAGGGGACTGGTGGGGTCGGGTAAGCTGTGTGCTTGGCTGGAGGCTGGGCACACCGTGGGGAGGTCCCAAAGGGAGCAGAGGGGAATGGGACCTGATCCTAGCACCATGTGCAGCATTCCCAGGAAGGCTTCCCAGGGACAAAGGGGTGCCCAGTACGGGTAGGGGCTTGGGGTGACAGGGCCCCTCAGAGAACTCTGCTCTGGTCGTGTGGGTATCCTGTGTCAAGTCACACCCGCCTGTGGGTGCCATGGGGCTTGCAGCCCATTCCGGTTTGCCCCAGCGCAAAGGCTCCCCCTGGAGTAACCCACCCCCTCAAGCACAGCTCCAATCCCAAGCTCACTCTACATGCTTGCACACAAGACTGGCACACGCGGGTTCTTGCGCGTGCCGGACCCCTTGCACACCTCTCCCACGGAGAAAGGCTTGCACACACACCGTACCCCAGCAGGTTCTCCACGCACACTGCTCACCACCTCGACGGGCTATTGCACACCCTCACGGAGGGGATGATGCACGTACACAACAAGCTCTTGCACACGCACCCCCTGGACAGGCACTCATACACACACCCAAGCCCCGCGCGTAGCGGGACGCTGCGCATCGCCCACCCCACCACATGCAGCTTTTCAGCAGGCGGCTGTGGCCCCACAGACATTTGCACAAATACTGCCCTTAAGAGACACCGTGGACACTTGCACACCCCTCCAGACAGGCTGCTGCACACCCCCGCCACGGGCAGCTTCTTGCACACGCATCCCCTTACGGGCTCCCGCACACACTCCTGACAGGCTCCTGAGCGCGCACCGCACCCCGCGCGGGGCTCTTGCCCACGCAGCCCCGCGGGGCACTGGCTCCCCACGCGCTTTTGGACACGCAACCCCAGGACAAGCCCCCCGGACCCAGCGCCCCGCCGGGCTCCCGCACCCGCGCCGCCGCACGCCCGCCGGCGGCGGACAAAGCCCGGCGGTACTCACAGGCGCTCGGTGCCGCGGGGGATGCTGCGGGGCACGGCGCGCAGGGCCGAGCCGTGGCAGTCCACCGTGGTGCCGCTGCAGGCGCACAGCGGCGGGCAGGCGGCGGCGGGCCCCGGCACAGCACGGCGCACGCCAGCAGCCAGGCGGCGGCCCGCAGCCCCGCCGGGACCCCCGCCGCCCCTCCGGGGGTCGGGGCCGCCATGGCAGCGGGCAGGAGGGTCAGGCGGCGCGGCCGCTGCGCATCACCGGGGAGCGGAGCTGGGCTCGCCGCCGTTCGGCTCGGCACGGCTCGGCTGGGCTGCGGGGCGAGAGCCCCGTCAGCGCACACCCGCCCACCCTCACTGCCGCCCCATCCCGCAGCCCAGGCTCAGCCTCCGCACTGGCTCCTCCCTCCCGCCCTGCCCGCCCCGACGGGCCCCCCCGCCACCGCCTCCGCTCCTCCCCGCTGCCCCGGTACCCGCGGTGGCGGAGGCAGCAGAGGTCCTGGCCGGACAGGGCACCGGCACTTCGGCAGCCAGAGCCGTCGGGGCTCTGTGCCGCCCCACCCCGTGCAGCAAGGTGGGCTCAGGCTCGGTCCCCTCACCCGGGACAGTGCAGTTGCCCTGCGGGGCAGCCGAGCTTCCCCGGGAGATAGCTGCGGAATGCCGGGTTGCGGACAGCGACATCCCGGGGACTGGCAGAGACCTGAGAAGCAACCTGTGAGCTGGGAGGTCGCAAGCAGAGCATTCCCACCTCTCCTCGGGGGGTGCCAAAAGCTTTCACATCCCCTGGTGTGCTCCATGGAGGCTTGTCCTGTCTCCCACCCGGCAGCCCGAAGCCCCGTCCCGTCATCCACAGAGACCAGGTGAGGCGCGGGTACCCGGCAGCCCGCGGGGACTGCAGGGCAGGCTGGCTCTCCTTAGCCAGGATGGTACCTGGTATGTGCATGGGAATCCTGTGGCGGAGCAACCCAGCACACAGAGGGGACTTGGGAGGCTTCACTGCTTTGCTCTTTGCCCCACACACAGACAGCAAATCTTGAAGTCACATCTGTGGCATTAGCTGTGTTCTCAGAAATGTGAGCACTGTATTCATTTTATTACCTTCCATTTTCTTCCCTGAGGTCTGCAAGTGTAAAGCAAGAGGGTGTAATCAGGAGAGCTGGTCACCTGTTTTATAAATAACACCTGAAACACTCATAACCCCATGGCTCCAAGAGCTGAGTCCTTGAAGAAAACATTGAGCATTTTGAGGTGCTCAGCAGAGCCCTGGGTGCTGGCAGCAACTACCACAGATACCCTTCTCAGAAAGGAGACCCATGAAAGGAGGGTAGGTGGGAGCCTGTTGCACTGCACCACAGCGGGAGGAGAGCTGTGTGAGCATGGACACTGCGCTGCACACCCATTTCTCCACTCAACAGGATATTTACAGGGATGGTGGCAGATCCCAGGAGCAGGGGTGCCTCTTAAATCAATGCCCTCTGCATATGGAGCTCCACAAGCTCCTTAATCAGGGTGAGAGGGAGGTGTCTGCATGGGGTCCTGCTCCAGTGAGGGCCACCTCACACACACACAGGGTTGCAGCAGCTTGGCCCAGATGAGCAGCCCTTTCCCATCCCGAATGCTGGCTCCCATCATCTGTCTGCATTTTCGTGACATCTCCTTCCTCTGGCCCCAATCCCGGGAGGAAGCTGTGCCTGAGATGGATGAAAGGGGTTTGTTCCCCGTTGCTACCCAGCAGCCCTGACAGCAAGGAAGATGAGCTGCTTCCCAGGACTCTGGGACCCGACCCTTTGCTGGCACAGCTTTTGTAGAGGTGGCCCTGCAGCCTGTCCTGGGGCTCCCAGGGATACCCTGGTGGCAATGGCACATAAAGAGGCCCTGTACTAAATACCTCAGCTGAATTTTGGGGCAGGAAGGTTGTTTCAGAGTGGCTTAGTGTTCCCCAAAGCTGGCCGCTACCAGTGTGATGCTTGTGATCCTCCTTCCTCCCAAACTTCCCCTCACCCCTTGGCCAGCAGAGCAGAACTGGGTCTTCCTAACCTGCCCTTTACCTCTGATGCCTGCGGGAAGGAACAAGAGATCTTGTTTCCTCCCTTCTGCATGCACTTGCCTCAGGCAAATCCTTGTGATCTGCAGAAAAACCGGCTCCCTCCATCTCTGTGTCCAGCTGCAGCAATACCCAGTCAATTACACCCAGGGCCGTGGTCTTGGCACAGGGAGTACCTGGCAGGGGCTGGCCTGGAGCCCACCATCACCTACCCTTCTTCCAGGTGTATAGGGCTGGGGGGATGAAAACCTCGTTTCAGGCCAGCATCCACATTTTCTCCTGGGGGTACCTCAACTACTGCTATCCTGTGGCAGCTTTTGCCTCCGCCTGCTACGCAGCCAGCGCCCCATGACCTGGGACCACGGGGCATCCCACTGAGCTGGGCTGCCAGACACGGCCAAACCCTTGGCAGCTGCTCCATTACAAAAGCAACCCCCTTGCAGGGCTGCCAACATGACAATGGCTGAGCGAGCCAGGACAGCAGCGTGGGGGAACAGGCTGTGCACCAAGACCCTCCTCCCGTACCTCAGCTCCTGGTGTGTTAGGGTGATCTCAGATCACCCAGGCACCCTGATGGGGTGGGCCTCGGAGAGCAACAGCTGCCTGGGAAAAGCCCAGGGTGCCTCTGAATATGGATGAGGAGCAGAGAGAAAAATAAACCCCAAACTTCTTTATCAGGGGAGGCCTGGTCCTGCCGTCTGCCACCGGGATTTGGGCCAAACTGCTTGATAGAGAGAGAGACCATCTGGATCGTCTGATGGGCTCTGGGTTTGGTTAAAATGAAGCAGAAGCTTTTTTTGTAGGAGTTTTCATGGGAAGATCCGGGGAAGGATTCCAGGGTACGCGCCAGACCTGTCGTGCAAAGAGATGCGAAGCAGCTACAAACCTTCAAACAAAAAATTGCTGCCAGTTTTAAGCCAAGCCCCCCAGGGCAGCATCCAGGCACTTCCACCCACACAGGGTGGGTCACAGCTCACCCCCGTTAACTCTCCCACAGGCTCAGCTGTCTCTGTGTCCCTGTCAGTGCCACTGGTGGCCAATAGCACCTTCCAGCATGCCTGGGCTTCCAGGCAGCGTGCTGCACCCCACACCCAGCCATGTGAACAGGAGGCAGCACATCCTGGCCCATGCTTGCTATGACATTTGTGCTGTGCTTCGAAGCAGTGCTGTGGCTTGTCACCTGTCCACAGCAGCACTCAGCCCTTCTCAGGGTGGGATCAGGCACTGCTGCAGAGCAGAAGTGCTTAAAACACAGGCAATAGGGGTCTGGTGGGTTGGCACTGGCTGCATGCCAGGTGCCCTCCAAAGCCACTCTGTCCCTCCCCTCCTCAGCTGGACAGGGGCAAGAAAATATAATGAAAGGCTCATGGGTCGAGATAAGGGCAGGAAGAGATCATTCACTAGTTTCCAACACAGGCAAAACAGACGACTTGGGGAAATTAGTTTAATTTATTATAAGCAAATCAGAGTAGGATAATGAAGAATAAAACCAAATCTTAAAAACACCTTCCAGCCATACCTCTTTTCTTCCTGGGCTCAACTTCACTCCCAATTTTCTTTACCTCCTCCCTACCCGTGGCACAAGGGGACAGGGAATGGGAGCTGTGGTCAGTTCATCACACTTTGCTGCTTCTTCCTTCTCAGAGCATGGACTTCTCACACTCCTCCCATGGGCATCCCCCTGCTCTGGCATGGGGTCCTCCACAGGCTGCAGATGAATCTTTGCTTCACTGTGGTCCTCCATGGGCTGCAGGGGCACACCCTACCTCAACCTGCTCTTCACCACAGGCTGTAGGGAAATCTGGAACAGGTGCCTGGAACACCTCCTCCTCTTCCTCTTTCACTGTCCTGGGTTTCTGCAGAGTTCTTCCTCTCACATTTTCTCTGTCTTCTCCCCAGCTTCTGCTGGTGTTGTGAAGCAACTTTTCCCCTTTCTGAAATACATTATCCCAGAGCTGCTACCACTGTTGGTGATGGGCTCAGCCTTGGCCAGTGGTTGATCCATCTTGGAGCTTGCTGGCACTGGCTCCACTGGACACGGAGGAAGCTTCTAGCAGCATTTCACAGAAGACCCCCCACTACCAAAGCTTTGCCACACAAAGCACAAGCACACATGCACAGTGCCAGGTCCAACTTCCCTGCTGAGGAGCATTTCCAACAGCAGGATCTGTCCCTCCTTGCACTGGGGCTGTGCTTTGAATTCTGCTGCAAGCAACACTACTAAAACACACTAGACCCAGCTAGAGACGTGTTTGGAGCAGTGTCCATAGCTTTCATCTTCTCAGTGTCCCCCACAGATCTTGCATAGGACGGGCTGCCTGCATCTGTCCTGCCTGGCCAGCTCAGCTCATGCTGGGAAGCCAGGCTGCCTTTGTCCAGGCAGACACATTCAGCTTTGGAGAGTGAGGCATTGTGTAGGAGCAGGCCAGCGTGTCAGCCCCATGAGGGCACCTGTTGGACTCGTGCAGCACGACAATGCCCTTGATGGGTTTATTATAGAGTGGTGCGGGCAGCCGGGGCCACTGGGATCACAGTAAATCTCTCCTGGTGAGCAGCAGCAGCAGCAGCAGGCAGGGCTGGGATGTGCTCTTTCCTGTGTCTCTGCAGGCACAAGCCCTACCTCACAGGCAAACAGCAAAAGCGTTGCCCTGCAGAAATAGCCAGCATCACCCTGTGAATGTGGCCAGCACTGCCCTGCAAGCGTGGTCAGCATCACCCTCTAGACACTACCAGCATCGCCCTGTGAACACTGCCAGTGTTGCCCTGGGAACACCACCAGCATCACTCTGCAAACGTGGCCAGCAGTGCTCTGTGAATGTGGCTGCAGGAGTGGGGCACCTCTGCTGCCTGGGGACCTTCACCACTGGGACCAAGGGATAGAAACAGCATCCATTGGGTGCTGTGTGATGATGCAGGAGATGCCAAGGCTCCCAAGCAGGTGGGTTTGGCCCCAGCCTAACATAAAAGGAACCGTCCAGGTGGGGGAGCGCAGCCTGTCACACTGCCTTGAACAATTGCAGAACAGCAGGAGGGGGACAGTCAGCAAGGCACTGCATCCCTGCAGCCTGGGCTCCTAAAACCAGCTCTATCCCACAAGGAAAACGTTTGCGCCAGGCAGCCCAGATGCAGATGGGGAGATGCTGTTCCGAGCACGGCTGGACACACCAACCGCCTGGGAGCTCTGCGGCGCAGTGCAAGCTGGTTTGAATAAACCACACGCGAGGAGGTGTTTGTGAAGTGCCTTGCACATGGAAATGCTATTGTTGGTGCAGCGTGGGATCGGGGGCTCCAGGGTCTCCAGATGCAGCAATTGTTCCACATCCGCACTGTGCATACACACACTCTTTCCCACTCACTCTGCCTGCAGCCACTCATTAACCCTCCTCAATGAAGATGCATTGGAGGGATAATTTACTGTTTAATAGACTAACTTTCCATTTGCTGTTGCCAAGTGAATCCGACATATTTCTCCATGGTGCCATAAACTGCAGCTCTTCTGCCATAAAACCCTGCCTCCCAGAAGGAGCAGGTGGGTTTTCAGGATTCAGTTGATGACCTTGGCCATGGGGTAAGCAGAGACACTGGGCTCTGTTGTTAGAGGAACAGGGCTTGTTCCCACCAAACCCTTTCACATATTGAAATCCCTACTGCACTGATGTCCCTGAACTGGGAAAACATCTAAACTAAGAAATAAGGAGTGTTTCAGCCTGATGGATGAGGGAGGCAGTGTCTCTGTCCTCATTTTGTTAATGAAGATGCCCTGGGTGCAGACAAGCTTGCTTCTGCTCCATATTTATGGCTGGTCCCACACTGGGATGTAATCAATAAGCTCTGTGCCCGCTTGGGCTCATTGTGCTTCCACAGTTGCAGGTGGCCTTTCTGAACCTTGTCAGTCCCAAAATTGTACAGGTGTGTCTTTGTGTCCTCTCTCCTTCTCCTCAGACCGTACAGAGTCACAAGCTACTAGAGGCTGAAAGGAAATCAGATTCTGCACAATGTGTGACAAGGGAGCTGCTTCCACCAGACCCACTTTGCCTCCATCACCCAAATTTCCACACTGTAGAAGAGGTACTTTCAGGGTGCAGGTTCTGCAGGAAGGAGCAGTAGCCCCAGAGGAATAAGCCTGATTGACTGGCTACCAGGGTCTGGCTCTGGAGGACGCAAGAAGATGCCATTAGCTAAAATAACTTGAAAAGGAGATGAAAAGTGTTTAAGCTTGCTTTGAGAGAGCTCTAATTGGCTCTGGATGTGGGCAAGGACTCAGAGCTGGAGGACCATGCTAGGGGCTACCTGAAGCACTAATTTTTGATTTTGAGGACATCCCTCCCCAGCTTCTTTCCCCAGCCTTTCTTTTCTCAGTGCTCTTTATGTTTTTTTTTCACTTTATTTATAGTCCCAGCCTCCCACCTCCACCATCCCTCAGATCATGTAGCCAGGGAGGAAGAACCAGGCACCTCCAAGCCTGCCCCCTCAGGCACATCTGGCCCGGGGGGCCCCCAGTGCCGCGGGGCAGGCAGGGGGTCCCATCCCGCAGCATGTGCTGTCAGCCCCCTCTTGCGCTGTCGCTGCAGAACGGCCTGGGAGAGGCACAGTGGAGCCAGAGGCTTTTGTGCAAGAGGTTGCTGAGATCCTGCTCTGTGGGGGAGCAAGGAGAAAAGAAGATGGGAAGAAACAAACCCTAGAAAGACCGCAGGCTGACACAGACAGCCCCATATCATAGACCTGTGCATGCACCCCGTTAACACAGCCACGGTGGCCCAGGCAGGTTTGCACCTCCATTCATCACAATCTCCAGGGGCACAGGAGCTTCAGCCAAAAGCAGAGGATCAAGTGGGACACAGTTCTCTCTGAAAAATCACATAAGGCACCGCATGGGAGGGCTGGGTGGTAGATTTGTAAATCTTCCCCAAGAGCAAGGCATGGAAAGCTGCTTTAGCTTGGAAGAGGTAGAACTGTGGAGGGGGCCACAATAACGCCCACTCCAGCTGGGACTCAGCAGGGAAAGGAAAGCTCGGCTCCCTCTGAGCCAGACTAGAATAAGCACCTGAAAGGCTGGTGCTGGTAAGTATCTGAGCCTCACCCTGCAATGTGTGGCTGGGGACAGCTTCTCCTTGCATCAAGGCTCCTAGCACAGGAGCCCAGAGACAACCCTATCACATTCCTCATGTGTGGGCACTTCCCAGGAACAAAGCTGGACTGGAGCAGGATGAAGCCAGAGTGCTGGTGCCAGTTCAGATCGCACTCTGGTCTACAGCACAAGTGGAAGGTCAGTGTGGGACCCAGAATGGAGATTTTTGGCATCTACATGCCTGCACAGTTTATGAGCTTCAACAAAAAAACCTCACTGGGGGGATGAGCAAACAGAACTAAACATGGTAATTTATTCGCTCCATGAAAAAATATTAGTTAATCCAAGCCAATGAGACTGTAAAGCCTGGTAACTGGTCTGGCTGGTGCCAATATCTATCGCTAGCACTACTCATGTTTTTTGTCTACACTGTTGCCCTAGGCAGTGAGATGCAGCAGCAACATGACAGCTCCCAGCCACACATGAGAATTTAAGAGAGAAAGAATATCTTATTTCAACTCTGAACCAGGGCAGAACAGTTTAAAAACAACCAACAAAACCAAGACAACTTGCAAAAATTTGATTTAGATAGCAGTGACACTCTGCAGAACTTATTTGCAAGTCTGTGCTGTGCAATTTGAGATAAAAACTGTTTAATGAAATGAAGGTGAGCACTGCTTGTTTGTTTTGCAACACCATTGCTGTGCAGGAATACTAAAGGCCAAAGCAAACACATTGAGAGCTGAGTGATCCCCCTCTAAATATGTACCTTCACCCAGTGTTTGGTCCCAGTGGCTGCTGCCCTTTCACTTACAGTAGAGCATAAGTGCTTGGCTTGTGGCTTTAGGAGCCAAAAACTATTCGTTTTTTAAATTATGTAAGCCAGATAAAGCTGCCACTTTGAATCACAGCTTATCAGGGGGGCGATATTTGGGTTTGCAGTATTGAAAATAGCTGTTGTGAGTTTTTGCATTCCTTTGTTCAGCATGTTCAAGAAGAGAAATGTCTCCCTAGACTCTCATGACCACTTTGAAGTGCACAGATGCCCATCGCCTCCCGCTCCCTGAGCTCCGGGGAGATGGGGCTCACCAGTACCACGACACCCAACTGCAGCCCCAGAGGGGAAGGGGGCCCACTCGGAGCTCACCCCGCAGGAAGGCAGTGCTGGTTTCAAACACACCGTGCTGCTTGCTTCTCCTGCTTGTTTTTCAATTGCGTGGCAAGGATGTTAATGAGTGTCTGAGCCACGGCAGGCAAGCCCAGGGCATTTCAAACGTGGAAGAACTTCACAGAGAAATAATCTGCATAAAATCTGAGACGCCATTATTAAGAAGGAGGAAAAGAAAATGCAAGCAGAAAGCATCCTCTTTCAGCAGCCAAGAGTGGCAAGAGAAGAATGGTTCTACAGAGAAAAATTTATTCATTTGATCCATTATTTATATAAAGTGTTCTTTGTAAACCTGATTTCCCATCACCCTGGATGACAGCAGGGGGAAGACAGGAAAAGAAGAGGTCCAATTTCATACCTCTGAGGAAAAGACAGCCTGTCTGGGCACCCTGTATCATGCTAGTATCCCAGAGGGAACAAGCCCTAGTGCCATGGGAGGCCAGTGCCATCACTGCAGGTGGGCAGTGCCTCACCAAGCACCCCCACACTTGTAGCTCTGGGCTTCGGAGCAGACGTTTCCTTCCTTTTAAAGGTGGATGCACCACCAAGTCCTTGCTATCCCAATGAAACTGCTTAAGCCACCAAGCAAAATCACTAAAAATAAAAGCATTTAATATGGGGTTTTCACATGAACACACAGAAAGGCAACAGTCTGCAACAGTACTTACATAGCATATATAAATAAGGACAAAGATTAAAAATACTTTGGAAACGACAGACTCTGGGAACAGTTAGCGGCTGCTCTGGGAAGAAGCATCCTTATGAGTCATTGCACAGGGCAGACAAATGAGACACATTCAAGCATGACTAAAACCCTCCCGTGCCTGGGAGACAGTGTGAACACATTAGGACTGCAACAGCCAAGGTCCTAAAGGCCAAATCTGTTAGCCACCACCATCCTCAGCATAGGGAGCACAGCACCCTACAGCCAAGGGCACCAAAAGCCCTCCTGGGACTGCCCTGTCTGAAGACAGCATCCACCCCTTTGGCAAATAAGGCATCTGACACATGCAGAATGCCTGGATGATGTCCCATAGGTAATTTTTCTAAGAGCTAAACAAATTTCAGCTGTGCCAGGAGCCAGACAGAGCCCCTGAGCTAGAGCCATCACTAAGGGGGGACAGTAGGGAGTTACATGCCTCTCATCTATATGGGAGAAGGGTATTTAGTCTTAGGAACAAGATTGCCTTGCCAAGCAGACACCTATACAGAGAGATATGCCCAAGTAAGTTAGGGACAATGGGAAGAAGAGGAATGAACAAATGCTTCACCCAGCAATTGCTCCTGATGCAAGTAAGAGCAGAGGTAGCAGGACCAGACCCAGCTCTCCCTGTACTGCCACTTGACCTTTGTCTGTGCCTCTTCTCTGTTCAGAGGCAAAGCCAAGATCCCCAGGTCTCTGCTAACAGTGGGCTGCAGGGACAGGGCAGAAGTGCAATCAGTAAAACACACAGTGCCCTTCAGAGAAAAACACATAGACAGCTTCAGCCCCTCGAGGGAATGATTACAGGCACATTCAAAAAGCACATACTACTGCCACAGCAAACAGCCTCTGCCCTTCCTCACAGCATCCCTGCCAGCCTGGTCCCTGAAGAACCACAGCTCTTTCTTTGCTGTGACAGAGGCTCCTAACACCAGCAACTCACACATCTATAGTTCCACTACCCCCTACATTTTCAAGGCTCCAGCTTGGGGTCAGACTGGGGACAGGTCCCCTCAATAAAGGACCAGAAATTTCCCTTTATACAGAGCAGCACAAAGCTTTGTATCTAAAAAAAAAAAAATTAAAAATTAAAAAATTAGAATTAAAGAAAGTGACAAATTCCAGCTAAGCCACACAGGTCTCCGATGCCCTGTTCTGACAGCTCCAGCCAGTCAGACTGAACTCCCTGCTCATATCCCAATATTCACACCTCCTGTCAGCAGTTGTTTCAGAAAGCTGTCAAGAACAGAGCTCTAACTCCTGCTGGCTGCTGGTTCTTAAAGATTAGAAGACAAATATAATTGGATTCCAGAGATTATTTGCTTTGCTGAGAAGGGCTGAGAAGTATTTAGATGGTTCCCCAGCTGATTAAATCTTTATTTCACAGTAGTGACCCTGTGTGTATCCTACCTCAGAGTGCTTGCAGACACGTTCTTGGCAAGATTGGCTAACTGGAGTACTTTAGCTTAACTGCTACTGGCCAGCTGTGATGGGGGTTTATCCCATATCTAGATGGTTTCATCTCATTTCTGCAGCTCAGACCAAAGAGCTGAACCCAGCTTCAGCCCTTTCCCCCAGTTTAATGACTAATGAGCCAGTTGCCTTACCAGCCATCCAGATATCTTGAGCCAAAGCCTTTGGCACAATTTGCAGCAGATCACAAGTAGCTAGAGCCTTCTCTCACCTCTCATGCTGCTCACACTGCTTTTATGCTTTGCACACAGCCACAAGACTCTGCCTGCTCCCGACACCCTAACTTCCAATGACTAGGCTGTTCTGCCCCTGACAGCTTTTGCCAGCCTCCTGCTCTGCTCAGCTTAGCCTCCCTGGGGGAGTGCAAAGCAGAGACACCCCTTGCTCAGAGTTGTGCCACTGAGATACGAAGGCAGTGAACAAGGGCTGCCTCCAGCTCAAGCTAAAACAGAGGGATGAGTTTATTTGGGATGCTGCTTTGCCCACTTGAGATGGCATCCAGAGCCTCTCCCCCTCCCAGGCCCATCCTGTGCTCTGTACCGTTTGTGCACTCCAGCCTTTGCAAACAGCAGAGCAAAATGGAGCCCAGAAGAAGCAGAGAAGGGCCTGGCTCCAGAGGAGGACAGCTTAGCTGTCAGGATGCAGGTAAAGGTTGCAGTCCATTGTTCTCACTGCTAGCAGAGGGGAGGAAGCAAAAACAAGGCAACGTGTTAAAAACTCAGCAGAAGCAAAAAAAATACAGCGTAGCAACATTGCAGAGAAAGCTGGGAGTGCATGCTGGGCTCTGCAGTGAACAGGGCTCTCCTTGTAAGCAAGCACTCCAGCTCTTCCCAGAGTCAGCAGGTCAGACATGCTGCACAAGTTTCGGTTAGATAGTGGTTTGCCCCATAGTAGAATGAAATATAATTTATATACAGAAAGAAACAAGTCCCTGCAGTCTTTGCAAAGGTCCAGTTTCAAGAGTGCTGCTGTGTTGCTGAGGGCGCCGTGAGCCTGCAGCGCTCCCCTCTCAGTGCAGCACGTTATTTATTCACAGCTTGCGAGGCTGGGCAATCCCCACCCATGCGTTGGTGCGAGGCGATTCAGAGGGATGATGAATCCTTGGAAAGCAGGAGGCCTCGCATGCGTCTACAGGATTCCTGTAGCAGAGAATTAGAGCAATTGAATGCTTGAGACACAGAATGCCATGCAAGAAAAGGTTGATATTCTCCTCCTACAAGGACCCTCCCCTGGTGTCTGCCTCCAGCACCTTTTATCAAAGCAGTAGAAGAGGCAGTGAGCAGACAGGAACAAACACAGCGGTCGGTTGGGCTACACCAACCTCTTGTCCCACGACAAAACCACGTGGCAAAACCATGACACACCCTGACAGGCTGTTAGCACTACTCGGTGCTGCCAGCTTCCCTCTGCTTCCTGCAAGAGCCAGCCTGTCAACTCACAGGTAGAAGGGCTGTACCCACCTGCTGGGTGAAACCCTTCAGGGTCTGGCTTCCAGAATGCCACCTGCCTGCAGCTCAGCACAGAGCAGACTGCTATGAGCTGGGGCACTGTAGCTGTCACAGAGCCTTGAGTGTGTGCCGTCACCTCTGCAGGTGTCAGAGCCCAGCACATCAAATTCCTCACAGGAAAAAGAACTGGGGGGGCAGGTAGTGTCTCACCTCTTTCCGACCCTCCAGAGTTTTCAGCTTCGCCTGGGACATGTGAGCTGGAGAGCCACATTTCTGTAACTGGACAAGAGAGTGCAATAGGAGTAGAGAGCTGGTGAATGAAGTGGCATCCACAGCCTTCCCTAGGAGCAGCCTGTACCACCAGATACATCTATCAGCCAAATATACTCTTAGTTTGTCCAAGCCATGGGACAGCCTTACTGCATACAAGCAGCAGGCTCTGTACAACTTGTGGAGGAGGATGAGAGAGAGGGAAGGGGGCACAAGTCAATGCCCCAGGGCAGAACACAGCCAGAGGGACAAAACTGGAGTAGAGGCCCAGTGCTGCCACCCCTGCCCTGATGCTGCCCTTGCCATCTGCTCTGCTCTCCTCAGAGCAGCTTCCCAGGACCTTGGGAAACCTTGGAAACCTCTTGAACACAGAACAAACAGCTCCCCAAGGACTGATGAAATGAGCGCCCAAGTTCACTCAAACTCCCTTCACACACTTCCCCACCAACAGCTTCAGAGGTGCTGGGAGCAATTTCTTACCAGTTGGACATTCTCTTTGCTGACCCGCACAGGCTCTGGTGTGGTATCCCTGCTCTTCCTCTCCAGGATAACTGGGGTTCCCAAAACTTTCCGCTGTTGTAAGAAGAGAGGGCTGTTGGCTAGTGCTTTGAGTGCAAAGTGAAAAAGAAAGAGAAGGAGCGGGATGCATTGCTGGTAAGCAGTTGGATGCTGGGAAAGAAAAAAGGAAGCCAAGCTGGGACAAGGATTGCAAAGCAGAACCACCTGAAATATCACAGCACTAGGCTGAGCCTGCCTGACTGTAAAGGGTTTGGGAGCTGAGCTGAGGCCCGGCCAGGAACCCAGCCTGTCAGAAGCAGGTACATGCTGCTGTGGAGCAGCCCACCATGTGCTAAAACCCATGCTAACACGCTAGACTACATGACCAGCTTCCTGTCAGTCCTCATCTCATCTCAGGAAGCAATCAATTCTCCAGAAACATGCACAGATTCTACAGCCATGTGTTTCAAGATAACTACACTTTATACTAACAAGACTTATTTTCACTGTGCTGCCTTTTCTGCCCCAGTAGATCTATGTTGTTTGGCAGACAATACTTTGAACAGTCCCTGGCTTTGAGGATCTCATTCAATGCAGGGCAAGGCAGAAGCAGAGAGCAACATCAGAAACTCACAGCAGAGAGAGCATGGGTAAGAAGCTGCTTTTACCTTAATGAGGCCGCTGAAGGAGCGTGAGCGGGCACGTCGTGGTGCTGGGGATGTGGGTACATCAGAGCCAGGAGTGAGAGCTGTAGGATGCTTATTAAACTAGGAGGAAACATGAGGGCAGTATGTTACCACAGTTACACCAGTCTCTTACTGCTGTGTGCTGCTTTACCTGCTGTTCCAGAACTCAGTTTGTCTCTTTCATACCCCAGAATGGAGGAGCAGCTCAAAGCTGCAGGGATAAGAAAGCAGAGGAAGGCCATATTTCCCATCCAGCATTAAAGGGAGTTTGGGTGTGAAGCTGCTTTGTGCTGGCTACCAGATTAACCAAAAGCAGCAGGTGTTGGAGCAGAAAGGGGGCTGGGCAGCAGCTGGAGGCTGGCAGCCAAGACTGGTGCTGACCATATCAACCAGTCTGTCTGGAGCAGCAAGTTGTCTGGGACCAAGAAGAGACCAGTTTGTCCACTCCCTGGAGGCAAGAGGGGACAAGACTTTTCCTCTTCTGAGGGAGGAAGCTCATCAAGGCCAGGATCAGGACTGGAAAACTGCTTGAAAAACAGCTCAAAGCACAGCCTGAGGCAGCAAGCTCCAGTATCAGTCACATCCAGGCACATCCTCCTTCCCTGTCTTCTTACAGCTCTGTCCCTTACACAGCCCAAAGTCCACAGCCCACTCTCCCCAGCCCTCCCAGGATTAGGAGCAGCTCTGAAGAAGGCGCTGCCTGTGCCCAGGATTGTGCTGACAAGCACACCCAAAGGATATCTTTTCTCCCCACGCTACCTGCCGGATAAGCTTCTTCTTCTTTGCAGAGTCAGGCATATTGTGGACATGGCGGAAGAGCTCTTTCAGTGCCTCCTCTGTGCGCTGCTGGGTCTCCTCCTGATGGCAAGAGTCCAGCCGGCTTCGCTTTTGAGACTTGAGGGGCTGCAGCTCCTTGGAGCCAGAAGACGTCAGCAAATCCAGGTCGTCCTGGGAAAGCGGAGACAGCAGTCGCTTGCCATGCTTTAATCCCAATGAGCCACCCATCTAAGCCAGGCTACGACGAGTCTCGTGAGCTGCCTCAACACTAGTGAATGCACAGGGCTGTGTTTTCCCTACCCTTCTGCAGCAGCACTGCACCAGCAGGCCCCGTGCCAGGAAAAGGTGACAGCAATACAAAGGTGACCCCATTGCTTCTTCCTTCCCCTCCCAAATGCCAGCTGCAGAAGCCCTTCCAGGTTTGAGAAGGGTCAATGCAGCTCCTTGCAATGCATCTTCCCTCTTCTGCAGCTATATGAGGCAGGGAAGTATTTGCTAGCAAGACACAATTGTCCCAGTGGCAGCGAGCAGCCTTAATCCCAGCACTTCTTCCAAGAAACCTGGCCACGGCAGCAGGCACGTCTGTCTGTTTGGAAGGCACAAACCCATCAAAGGAGCAGGTGCTGCATGTACTGGACACACGGAGCAGCTTTGCCCTAAACAGCGGCCAGTAGCTTTCTTTTCCTGTGCTTTTGATTAACAGATGCTTCAACTCTGTCCAATTTCCCTAATGCAGCCACCTGCACTACCACACCATATGCTTCCCTCGCTCCTGCCTTCTGACAGATCCTCTTTCACGACTTAGCTGGTTTGCAGCTTCTATCACTCACAAGGATCCCTTCATAGCATCACAGCCTCTGCCCTCTAATGGAGGGCACTGCATTTGCTGGCCTTACCTTTGATGTGTGGGCTCTGGATCCCAGATAGTGCAGCCTGGCACACTCCCGGATGTACACTGGAGCCTGTGATGATGAGCAGAGAACAGGCCAAATGTATGTTTAGCATGTTTGGCCTTGAGGAAAGAGTGGCCCCAGCAAGAGCTGCTTTTCAACCATACCACACAAGCCCCTTGTATCAAGACCTCAGCCACTTAGGGAAGACAAAGCCATGGAACTTCATGTCCTCAGTGCAGTCCCTGTTCACAGTTTCACAGTTCACATGTTCACATGCAGGCAAACAGCACAAGTGGAACTCACAGTAGGAAAAAGCTCCTGTGGAACCCTGCTCTAAGTAATTCCCCCAGCTGGCCAAGCAGGGGCCTGACAAAGAGGGCAGAAGGGAACTTTCTATGGGAGGACAGAGAGCAGATACCTAGTGACCAGGAAGCTCCTGAGAAGTCAAGAGACTGCCTGTTGTAGAAACACTTCCTGGGAGGAACATGAAGAAAGCCCCACACTCCTGACTGCTCTACAGCACCCTACTCAGAGCTAGTCAGTGCCTGTAACAACAGTGGGCTGACTACCATTTGCAGAGAAGTTCACAACAAAACAACAGTGTATTAGGTATTCAGCTCGTGGCAGCACTCAACCAGGACAAGTCCCTGTCCTTATCCTGTGAGAACCCTAGTGCAGCCCGGTGGGTACCTGCCCCCCAGGAGCCACATCTCCAGCTGGGCAGCAGGTGCTGGTGTCCAGCAGAGGGGAGTGTTACACTGCACCATGCTGCTGACCTGCCCATCTCTGGGGCTGCCTGCCCAGCAAAGACCTCCCTAGTCACTAAAGGAACAGTTTCTTGTAGAAATCCTCCTTCTCCTACTGCAGAAGAGATCCCCCAGAATATACACTTGACCCCTGGAATCTTTCTGGACAAGGGGCATTCAGTCTCCTGCTGACAGGGGCAGGGAGAGCAAGACCCCAAAGCACACTCACCTTGAAGAGTTTCTGAGAATGTTTGATCATGAAGGTCACCCCATTGTTCAACTTTGTGATATTTTCCTGAAGGTCATTTGCTGTCACCTGGTAAGAGGACACAGCCAAAAGTGCATTCATTAGAAGGGGAGGAGGAAGGGTCTCTGCTGCCCTTGCTGTTTCTGGGAGATGGACACACAGTGCCTCAGCAGGAGACCTGCTCTGAGGTGACAGGCAGACAGGGTTCACAGAACACCAACAAGCAGAGCTCACAGAGCCAAAGCTGCTCTGAGAGGAGAACCCGACAACTCTGTGGCCAAACAGTTCACCAGCAGCACAGAAGCTGGAGCTGACTTTCTTAAAAGAAGCATGACTGTGCTGTTCTTTCAATTTTACTGAAAAAGATGATGCCTAAACTGCAAAAGAGACCTATGTCTGGACTGAACACTAGGACTGAATCCTTGCCAGGAAGCTTCACCTCTCCATCACAGTGTCGAACCCTCACATCCCTGTGTCAATACTAACCTTCCCATCTTGGTTCTTCCCCTGCCAAGCCTCTGCTGTCTATATTGCAATATCCCACCCACAGATACCAAGCCATTGCTCACATTTCTGGGCCATAGGATGTGGGGTGCAAACATGAGGGCAAGATTGTGGGCAGACATCTTGTTCTTGTCCTGCTTCTTGGCGGTCTGGTAGAGCAAGTCCAGGAGCAGTTTGAGCAGACTGCGGTTGGGAGCGGGAAGGATCAAAAACAGCAGCTGGAGGGCTTCAATTTGGCGCTCTTTGTCTGGAGTGCTTGTCTTATTCCCCTTCTCATCAAACAGTGTCAAGTCTGCCAAATCACAAGGCAGAACATGAAGGACATACGTTATCTTTCCTAACAGCAGTCTATGGCAACCAGTTATCCTTCCCTCTTCATATTCAGATCTCCTACAATCCCCTACACAGTTCTTGGCCCTCCATCTCTTTTCCTCCCAGCTCCAAAGCTCCCTACTTAATGTGTTAATCTGTGCTACTCCTCCCACAGAACAACAGAACTGCTGAGAGCTGTGATGGCTTGAAGGCAATATGGAGGAAGTTCACATAAGGTAGTTCAATAACAGTTATTAAGTACATAGAAACCACAACTTGCTCAGGAGAACCCCAGACATGAAACAGATGGAGACCCAGGTTACCAGTGTGGGCTTTACTCCTCAGTTATCTAGAGAAGACTGGCTAGACAGACTTGGTCTGATTCCTTAGGATTTTCAGCTCCAGTCTTTCCACCATCGCACTGAGATGGCAGGAAGATTCCTTCTTACCCTGCCTTTAAGGAACACCCTTCTGCAGGCTAGTGTGCTTTCTAGGGGGCTAGTTCCAGTCCTTCTGCTCATCACTGCCACTTGCTGCTCACTCACCTGCAATTTTGAGGTGGGCATGGAAGTGCTTGTGTGTCAGCAGTGGCTCTGGTAATTCACCCAGGAACATCTTAAGCAGGGTGGCCACATCATTGGAATGAAACTCCCCAGAGTCCAGGTCAATATCTGTACCACTGTTCAGAGCGTCCTTTAGGATCTGTTGCCTGATGCTGTTGCCTGGCACTCGAAACAAGCCTTCTGCTCTTAGATCTGCTTGGGAGAGGAGAGAAAAAAGGGCACTGAGTAATCAGAGGCTGATTCCCATCTTCTTACTAAAGCACTTCCCTCCTCTTTCCAGAGCTTGACAGCAAACCTCAGTGAACTGCATTCAGAGATATGAAGATATGACTTCAAGCTAGCTCACATCAGTAGAAAAAGTCCTTGTACAGAGGGAAATAAACTAACATACCTGCTAGGCAATTCTGGGGAATAGTCACCCAGTGCAGTGCTGAACTCCTGACACTGGAGAGATTACAGCTTTTCATTCTGCACCTGAGGCGGGCCAGTCCCATCCCCTTCCCCCACTGGGATGGGAAGACAGCAAGACAGAGCCACTTACTTTTGTGCAGATACTCGATTAGCTGGGAAACCTGTGCAATGCCTTCTTCTGTCAGCGGTGAGCCAAACACCACCCCTTTCTCTGCAGAACAGAAGACAACATGTTCAGGCAGCTCAGAGCCCAACAGCCACAGAAATTAATGCTTCCCAAAGAATAGGATTTCAGCATGCAAAGACCAGTGCCCCAAAATACTAAGGGTGAAGGTCACAAGGACTCACACACACGTGAGGTATCACAAACACTCCAAAATAAGACACTTCATCTCATCATGCTGTACTTACATGGGCTTCATCATCCCTCTTCTTACCTCAGTTTAATTACAGTTTTTATCAGCTAAAGCAAACATTCTCTAGCCCTTGAAAAGAAAACAACACCAAAACAGAGGCTTCAGTTTTAAATGGCATAGAATCTGCACGCCTGGACTTAATGGGAACAGAGAAGTGGGAAGGGCAGATGTTGAGAGCCTGGACTGCCCAGGTGCCTTCCACACTGGTACTCGCCACGCCTGAGAAGGAAAGTCCAGATTCATCCTCACTGTGGCTTGACATGAAGTGGAGCAGAAAGAAGAGCTGAAGCTACTAGCTTATGGGAGAGGAGAACAAGCACTACTGGGGAGATCAGACATGATCTGACTGTCTCACACTGTCCTCCTTTTCAGGGATGGGCAATCCCTGGAATTCCCTCATCCCAGTGAATCTCTCTTCCATGTCAGCTGCTCTAGCCTGAGTAAAGTATGAAGACTGAACAAGGAAGAACTGAAAAAAAAAAAAAAAAAAAAGGAGAGTAGGTAAGCAATGAGCTGGGTCCTTCTCCATAGGGAGCACTGACAGGTCCTCTCACTCTTGGGAGTCTGCTCCCATGTTGTGGGGTTGTTACAGATTGGACATCAGCTGCCAGCTCCAGAACTCCACTAAATAACACAGGCTACAGCCCCAAAAGGTGGAAGCAACTGAGCTGAAAGGAAGGAGATCCCTGCATGGAAGAAAACATTAGATGAGAAGCCCATTTAACTGAAGGGCATTTGTTGAATTAGTGCAGAAAACTGTTCTCATCCAGAGAGGGACTTCACAGGTAAGATAGTGATTACCCAGCAGGACAGTGTTGTCTAATAAATGCAGCCTTGATAGTGAATGGATTTTTCTGTCAAACACACACAGACAGCATGCTCTGTCTCTCAGAAAGCTGAGACAACTCCCAGGGGCTTCACTGACAGCAAACAGAACTCTGAGCACTACAGTTCTTCCCTCAGATGCACGTAGGTTTGGACTGCAGCTGGAGATGAGATCCTGGATAGACCGTAGCACAACATGCTGACTGGGACTGAGAACTGGAACCAGATGCAAAACTGATTTGTCCTACGCTTGCACTCAGGCTTCAAAGAGCCAACAGATTTAAGAAAAGAATATTTCTCCCTTCTCCATGATCTGACTAACAGGAGCATGGGTCACTTCTGAGGGCACGCTGGACATCTACACCATTTGCACTGAAGATTTCCCTCCTTATTGTTACAGCTGATAGCCCAGCAATCCAAGCAGTGCATTGGTTGGTGTGATAAAAGTTATCTCCGCTGCAAGCTTTGTCTTGCCTCTTCTTTCCCCCCCACCACAGCGCATTTTGATTTTACTAGCTTTTGGTCTGTTGTACTACAGATCTTACTGCTCTGTGGTGTTGATGCTCACAGCATGTGGGAGAGACCTGGTTAACCCTATGCTCTTCTCTAGCAGCCTTCCTGTGCAACTAAATTTATTCCGCCTGAAGAATGTTCTGCTTTCTTCCAGGACTTCTGAAATACATGGTAAGCCACCAGGAACTCCAGCCTCCTGTTAAATCAAGAACTTTTTGACCTCACTCTGATAAAGCACATGCTTCAGTCTTGCAGGAGAAAGGAGGCAAATGTGAGCTCTTGATCTGCGTGAAAGATCTGAAAGGTTTGAGTGCAAAGGGAGAGAATGGTTGGCAAAAGATTCTTGTCCTTGAAGAAAACTAAACTCATTAGACATTCAACAGATAGAATCAACAGTGGCCAGGAATAGAAGAGGAAAATACATCTTCTTGAGACATGCAGGGCCTGACAAATTTGATTTAGTTTTGAAGTCAGAAGCTGGTATCTGAATGAGAATTTGATTCTCAAAGAAACTTGAAAGACGTGTCTGGAGAACGGATGCTGCGTTACAAAGGCTTAGATGTTATTGTATGACTGCTTCTGAAACTAAGCAGCAGCATGAGACTGAGTTTCCTGATGCTCAAAGAAGTTGTATTTGCAGTTTGATCAGCTCTGAGCTCTGTGGTCCTTGGCCTCTGGCTTTGAAGAAATAAAACCTGTTTGTTCTAGCTGGTCTATAACATGAAGAAAAACAAATGATGGCTCCAAGATGAAACACACAGTACACAAAACTGATTTTCTCTGTAGGCACAAACTTCTTTTTCTCAGAGTTTGGCCAAGGAGTTCACAGACAGTGCCTGTCAATGCCGGGAGACACTGCCATTGCAGCCTGGGAGTGCAGCCAGCAGACTTGGAAACATCTGCTAGCTGTAGCTGTAGTGAAACACACGGCCACAGAGACATCTGAATGGGAGAAAGCAGAGCTCTTGGGGAAGAGAGCTAGCGGGAGATGTCAGGTCTGGTAAGAGCAGCACTCCAGCAGAGTACAGATAATTAAAAAAAAAAATTAGCCAGATAGAGAAGGCTCACCAGCCCCTGCTGGAAAGTTTTGACAAGAACATGGAGGTTTCCAAACACACTAAGAAAACACTTCCAGCTTAGTTACTCACTTGCTTGTGTTTGTGAAGTGGTAAGTGTTTGAATTTAAGGTGTCTTGCTACTCTCTGGGAACTGAGGCAGGAGCAATAACAGGTATGAGCACAGTCTAACTGCAGGTTAGGGGCAGCATGAAGACCTGTTATTATGGAGCAGCAAGGTGAGCCATGTCAATATGAAGTAATTCTCACCTAAGGATGCTAAAAGACTTGATTTGCAGTATTTTATATTTTATTTTCCCAGGGTGTATGTATCTAATAAGGATTCCTGCTGGGTGAACCAGAAGTGGAGGGCTGAAGCCAGTACCTGAAAATTCTGCCTGAGCAGTGGGGCTGCAGAGCTTGTCCTTATGAAATACAACAGAGGAATAACTTTGGTAAAATCAGAAGCACTTAGAGATACTACATAAAGGTTAAAGACAGAAAAAAGCCACTCAGACATAGCAATAACTCCCTTCTCGGAGGTACTCACAGCAGCAGAACTGCTCAAAGGAAGGGGAGGACTAATCAGAAGTGTTCAACCTCAGGCTGCCAACATCTGAAGGCAGCTCCTTACAGCTTCTCTGCCAGCAGCCCTCCAGTTTAAGCTAGGAAACTAGAGCTGAAGAGGGATGTGAGGTGCCCAGATGGAGTCAACTTCTGTCTAGATGAGTGAGGAAGTTTAACTGAACTTATCAGAAGAACCAGGTTCCCCTCGAGTGTAGGCAGAGGTGGGAGAATGCACACCCACTCCCCCCACCTCCCCAAAACCACTTTTTTAGTTACAACAAAACAGAGTGGTAAATGCCAGCCATTGAAGAGGAGAGGATCTGAACATAACAGTGCTCAAAAGCAGATCTCAAACTTCTAAGGAGGGTCTGGGGCTAATGTTTCATAATCAAGACAGCTGAACTTGAAAGAGAAGATAAGAATAGTCAGTTTACCAGAAGAAAACTCCAGCTGAATCCTTGTCTAACAGAAAAAGAGAAATATGCCACCTCACAGGGTTGAATCTGAGCTTAATCAGAGTCAGTCTGCAGAGCTTTGTCACTGACTCACTGGATTTGGATGTGGATCTGAGCAGCACTAGCATTTGGATGGGAGATGCTTACAGATTTCTGAGCTGCACAGTGGGCAGCTGACCCATTGAAGCCAATCTGACATACACCACAGCAGTAATCGCCAGAAAAGGATACTCTCAAAGTGCAGGGCATTTCTAGGATCAACCCTGTGGCCTGTTTTGCTCCTTTGTAGAGGTGGCACGCTCAGAGATTACAAACCTATAGTATTAAGCATTCCACGCAAGCTCAGAGCAACAGGCTGAAAGTTTTGTAAACTCCACGTAACAGATGATGACAGCATCACCCTAAAGATGGGCACAAGACATCGTGCCATACTCACCCTTGCGCTTCAGAGACATCAGAGAACGAAAAAATCCAGAGGCTGTGCTGTTTGCCCCAGGCAGCTTTGGGTCCTCCTCTCCCATTAGCTGGGCCAACTCTGCCCCAGGCAAGTCAATGAGCCTGGTAATGTTGCTGACAACCAGCTCTGTGAACACCTCTGGTTTTTCATGGCGCAGCTTTTCCACAAAGAAGTCAGGATTGAAGATGATCGGCTGGCTGCGGAAGGAGGAGTCATTGCAGATGACAAAATTGCAGATGGCATCACTGGGAAAAAGGGAAAGAGGAAAAAAATACAGTAACTCTTCATCACTTTGTTTTTTACAGCCAGCTGGTCTGCCCTGAAGGAGACATCTGCTGACACAGGAGCTACCAATCTACACCAACAGCACTGTCTGAATTTGGTGAGTGTTCAGCACAGCACAGTTACATTTCCCCATGGAACAAAAACACTTCTGGACTGTTTGTACAGCACAGTCCAAGACTAGCACCTCCATAGCATGATGATGACATGTGCAACACATGCCAACACCCAACTAAAACTTCCACTGCGTCTACATCTACTACTAGTTTCACTGTATCTGCATCCTACTAGCTCAGGCAAGTACGACACCCAATATTTTACATTAACTTACCACTCTAAGTCATGAAGAAGTTTGGTTTTATGTCCCTTCCTCCCCATAAATTCATTCCCAGTGGCCTGAAAGTCTGAAACACAATCTAAATTTTTTCATGGTCAGCTTACACTCATCAGTTCTCACTGCTGTTACCTCATCCCTACCTTCCTATCAACAAATAGATAGTCCCACGTCCTGGGACTTTGTTTTTGAGATCATAAACATGCAATAACATGAACCCTCAGTTTTGCTGCAGATGTGGTCAAATGCTCCCAGGTGACACATTGCCAAATCTTTTTGGTTACTGCCCTCTGCCAGCTATGCACTCTGAGTCTGGAGTGAGTGAAAATTCATTGGTATGAGCCATGCAAATCAGTCCTTGAGGAATCCCTAGTAACCTTTCCCCTAGAACATCTCTTTTCAGCTCATCCACATCTTGCCTCTTCTTCATGCTGTTCTTTATCCAACCTCCCTCTTCTCTAGTGACACCTACTTTCTCCATTTCATAGCTTGTCATGTGGCACGGGAAAAGAGATGCACCCGAAACAGGGCTCTCCTAAGGGTCATTTATACCAGGTACATAGCCCTACCAGAGGATAGGTACATTTACCATGTCGAAAATCAAATTAAGGAGTTATCAAAGATATATCTCATGTTAATCAGAGCCCTTAATGCTCACACTTAACTCTTATGCCAATTTCCATCTACTTCTAGGTCCTCCATTACCATCTTCCCACCACTGTTTCAAACACCTTCCTGCTTCTGATGTCAAGCCCACAGGCTAGAGTTGCCTAGCTTGCTTCTCCCACTGCTCCTTTACTTAAAGGTGAGGGTTAACGTCATTCTCCAGTCACAAGCTACTGCCCTGAAGTCATACTTGGCTATAAAGTGTTAGCCTGGCCCTGGGAATGGGTGTGCCAGTTCTTCCAGGGCTCTGGGTGTAGGCTGCCTACCCACCCGTTTACACACTATGTGCTTTCACCATGTGACATTCCTAATCCTTTAATCACCCTTGGCCTCTTATATAATACTTTTCTTTCCACTCTTTCTACATCCATCCTCATCTGTCAGCTCTCATTGGACACCATATTCCAACACCATCTGCCACAAGTGCAAAGGTAATAAGAGACCCTGTGCTCATGCAGTGGGGATCACACCAGTCCCTTAGGAGTGGCACCTGGGCCACAGAGCATGTGCTCTGATGAACACCCCCGAGCCCACCAAAGGCTTTCCCTCCAAAACAAGCCCTTCCATAGAAGACTGGAGCACCTTAACCTTTCTCTCCTCTCTGCTGAAGGGTGGAGACTGTGTCAGCGTCTTTGGGCCATGCTGGGTATGTCCAAGCTCACTGTCCAACACACCTGCCACCGAAAGCATTTGCAACCCACTGAACATTACGTCCATTGGCTCAAGCAACAGAACACTTCAGCTACTAGTTCAGAGATCTCAGCAACCTCCTGTTCTGATGTAAATCGACAGTAGCTCATGATGAGGAGGACATCAAAGCCCGTACTGCCAAGTCACCCGAATTCCAGCCCACCTCCATGCAGTACCTGTGAACCCAAAAGTTATCTGAGCTACTGCTGTACATTTTTGACCTGAAAGGCTATCTCCAGGATTTTCAGGATGCGTGATCAGAATAAGAGAATAAAAGCTATGACTCAGGCTCCACAAGGAGAAAGATACTTGCTGAAACAAGAAGAAACCAGGCTCTCAAGCAGCACTTGCATCGTGAGAATCCATACAAAACCCCCTCCCCTTGCCACTGCTCTCCATGGATGTCAAAGACGCCTTCAAGAGGATGGAAAGGAAGAAGGTCTGCAAGGCAGACTATGAGGCAGTCTGCCAGGTCCTCTAAAATTTTAGAAAGCTCTCAAAGTCTCCCAGCTGCATGGCTCATAGTGGCCTAGCAAGCACGCTGCCGACTCCAAATGGGGGCCATTTTTTTCTGAGCACCTCCCAGCCTGTTTTTCAGCACTTTGTTCTCTGCATTAAATCAAGACCAGAATGCAACAACTTGGTATCAGCTGACAAAAAGCAATTGCCAATTGATCTGATCATATTCGCATTTCATCGCACACGTCTACAATGCACAAACAAGTGCCAGCTCTGCCCATAATGTGGAGCAAGCCCTTTGCCTGAAACCCATGACAACTCATTCTGTGGCAATACAGATCCTGAGAAGGGTTAATAGCAAGTGTATGGGCCCAGTGACCCTGCCTGCAATGATCCGTGCACTGTTATTCACTCGCTAGCAGTTTTGTTTCCCCACAGAGAAGATATGCAAATACTTTGCAGCAGTTACATCAAGCATCACAGATTATCTGTTCTGTCTGACAATTAGATATCTAGATTCAGAGAAAGAAAATTAAACAATTTTGTCAACTAGAACTGACTGACATGACTTCTCTTCACAGTCTGTGTTACAAGTCGCAAAAGTTTAACAACATTTAATACAAAAATAAATAGAAAAAAGTAAATTTCTTACATGAGTGCTGAGAGCTTTTGAAGAGGCATTAGGAAGCAGAGACAGGGAAAAGAACTTGCTCCTTGTTTCCAGCAACAAAAGAAACCTGCCTGTCCCAGCACAGCCTATGCAAATTCCACGCATGCTACGAGACACAAGGGCGCATTATTGGGTCTGAAAGGCCCCCTTGGCACACACTGGGCATCAGCCTTCACACAGAGACAAAACAGAAAAGAAAAGCTGGACAAATTGATTCATGTCTCTTGCCAAAGGCTGCATAGCTGGAGTTTAACAGCAAATAATTCCTACATAGAAACCAGGGTTTTGAATTAGGACCAGCGTGGTATTAAGTGCTCTCCACCTGTATCCAAGAAGAATCCACAAAATAGCTCCAAATCTACCCTGTGTTTACCATGAGTAAAGCCATGCAAACACATTCCCAACAGCATCCAAGCACAACCGATGTTACGGCACTTGCAGGACAATAGCCGAGTCCCTTAACTGCACAACCCCATGCCCAGAAACCTTACTAGAAACACTTTCTGCTCCTGCCTTTCACACTTTCAGATCCTTTCAAAGACAAAGCACGTAAATTGGCCCCTCCAGAGCTGGAAACAGCACCTGGCCATTGCTCCTTGCTACCATGACTGTGCCAGCATGGGCTGTTCATCCACTTCAGGATACCCCATTCCACGTTTCTCTGGATTCCCATCCAGTTTCCCTGCCTGCTGCAGCTGGGACCAGCCTTGTATACTCTTATTGTGGTATGGCACTTCAATGAGCTGTTTAATTTTGAAAGGTCACTTTATTAGCAGCACTTCCTCGCACAGAAAATTTGCCTTTGTATCATTATTGCTAATCAAAATGGAAATGTGAAGCAAACCCCTATTTCTGAGCAAAGATAAAGCCCCCACTGGCTTTACACATAATAACCCTGCCAATCCTCGCTGCTGCACACACCATAACCTTCATAAAGAGCCATGTGCCCCATCTGCTGTTTTCATGTCAAAAAAGGGAGATGGATGTACTCTACCTACACTCACAGTTTATATAACAGCAGAAAAGTGGAGACAAACATGTATTCAGGGGTTTCTTGCCTTTTTTTTTTTGCTTTGCTTGCAATTAGAGTTACATTTTCTATACGCTGTGATCTCAGATTGCTTTATGACACGTCAAAAGACAGTAAAATAAAGGAATAAATAGCTTCTTCTCCAATCCCATGAATAAAATCAAACCTCAATGAATAATAAAACCTTGTAGTAATAGGGTTGTGATTAAGACAGCAGATTAAAAAAAATGGGTCTTATATTGTGCAGAGATTCTTGCCATTCTAGTATCTTTCAGAGCCAAAGCCTGTGATCCCAGCCAAGTCACAAAGAAAGCTGTCTGTCACACACAACGTTTTTGCTTCAGGCATGACAGCCCCATCATTTCATGGGGAGTGGATGGTGCAGGAGGTCAAAATCATGATGGATCAATTAATCCCTAAGGTAACTAGATCCAGGCCAGGGAAATGCCTTGGAAACCAGGACAAAAATGAGACTTTAACTGCCAAAACCTGGTGATGAAACCTGTGGTGCAAGAGCTCTGCAAGCAGGCAGATTACCTCATGTGACAGCAAGCTTGCATTTGGATAGGTGAGACTGAGCTGTTTAGTGGCTTTCACAGATTTGACGTTGTTCTAAGTCCACCCATGTGAAGGAAGAAAGAAGTTCAAGCAACATGAAACAGAGCATAAGGAGAACACAAGTAAGCCAAGAGAAAAGAAAAGGAAGTGATACCTTTTGGGCAAGGCATTAACTGTGTTTTTCTAGTCAGGAAAAGTAGATAAACTGGAAGCTGCAGATTTCAGAGGAGTCTGATATACCTAATTCAGGGGCAAAATCCATCTCCAGTGCCATTTTGCACACTTGGTATGTCATCACTAAGGCACCTACACTTCAGACACAACCCAGTAGACAAGTTTTACCATACAGGAGTAAAAGGATTAAGGAGCTTTTGAAAATTAGGTAGATAATACAAAAAAATCTCCCTCTATAATAATAAAATCTTCAGATTATAAGAAAAAGCCAGACTGCTACCAACTACTGAGAGCAGGGCAATAAGCAGGCAGTGCTGAAGAACACAAAACATGAACAATTCTTTGCCTGGCTAAGCACAAAGGGAGACAGGACAGATGCGCACAGGCTCGGATTTCCCCAGGGAGGGAGAAGTAGCATCATTTCCTATGTTGTGCCAGAGTAAGGAATCAATTAATGAGGATGTCTAAAGACAGTATTTCCAGAGCCAGATAGGAGCCATCCCAGATTTTGCAAAGAGATGAAAGAAGCATTGTGGAATTATATGGAATCATTTTAAGTACAAAAGGACCAGAAGAAAAATTATTTCCTAGATCAAAAAAAAAAAAGTAGTTTAATGGGAATGGACTGCGGAGACATTAGAAGTGACTTCACAGTTAAAGTTGCTTTGAGGACTGTACTTCAGACTGACATTCTTGTAAGATGGTGTAACAAAGATCACATTCAGGCCTCAGACTTGGTACCCTAACTCTTCATTGGATTACTGATTTGCCTCTGAAAAATGTTAGGAAAAACATGCAGCAATTTTTGCCTAGGGTTATACTCATAAGGGCTTCAGGGGCATCCTTTTGTGATGAGTACACAGTGAACTGCACAGTGGGTGCTGATCCTTGCCTACTGTCTCTAGCTTTGAGACAAAAAAAGTCGTATGAGATAACACTGCCTTTTTAATTTTTACTTTGCTGTCTTCACATTTAAATAGCTTACACAGAGTGATTCAGCCTTTTGGCTATGGGAACCAGACATTTATATACAATTTAAACAGCAAGGATCAGGAGAAGAAAGCTGCTATTAAGTGATGGCAGCCTGTGCTGGACAACCTGGAATTAACGTAACTCCTGGCTATCTTTTGGACATCAGGTAAATTGCTTATCCAAGTTACTGCTATCTATGAATTCAAATTCTGTCTCTGTAAAGGATTCAGACCACAGCAACATCAGCTACACATCTGTGAGGTGAACCTGGAGGAGATGGGCCTATCTGGGAAGATAAAAAGGTTGGAAGGGGTGGGGGGACCATGCTTTGGAACAACTTGAAAATGCAATATATTACCAGCATCAAATAAAACTGCAGTAGCGAGACAGCTTGATATATGTGAAACAGCAAGAAATTTACACTTCGGCATGAAATTTCTCAAGTTTGACCTGAGTGAATTCTTTGTGATATTTTTAATAATAGCCACTGGAATATTTTAGAGTCGATCAAGCAGTACTTCAATCAGCCATCACCACAACATCAGATGTCTTCTAGTGCTAGGCAGAAAAGAATGGAGAGGAATTAGAGAGGAACTGCATGTTCACTGTGGTGCTCTTCACCAAGTTTCCTTCCCAATGCCACCATCACAGCTCTGGATGCTCCCACGCTCTGTGATGGCTCAGCCTCCTATCCAAGACCCTGTAAAAGATGCAGAAACGCAGCTACCACCAGAAATCCAGTAATTTTACATTAAAGATATGGAAGCTCATATGTCTGCCTTAATATCAGAATAACACAGTCGAACAGTGTTAAATAGGAATGCTGCTCTGATTCTCATGACTGTCAATGCAGTCTAAAGTTTGTGTCTCTATTTTAATATAAACCCCTACTGGGAGCAGCTATAGAAGAAGAGCCTTAGATCCAATCCTGATTTCACTGAAACCAGCACCAAAACTGAATTTCTTTAGATGGCAGCAGCTGCCTCTTCTCGTTACTGATCTACTCACTTTTATCACTGTGGCATTGGGAACCTCGGTCACAGCTGGGGACTCCACTGTGGTCGCTGCTGTACAAACAGAACAAAGGCAATACCCTGTCTTTAGAGGGCTGATAACTAAATTTGAAATGAATGCTGGAGGGACAGAAAAGAGGAGGAATCCCAAGAGAAGAGGCAGCACTATCAGTCAGCATGACTGAACTCTGCCAGCTTTTCTGCAGACGCTATTAAAAAGGAGGGCGAGGAAGGACAGGAAAAATAATCAGGTCACACTGCAGACATTTAGAAGAAATCCAGCTTCTGCACGAGGGGCGACGTGGGACTGAGCACAAAGGAGCTGGTTTGAAAGCTATCAGGCAGGGACGGCTGGGACACAGGCTGAGGAGGCAAGAGTTGAGCTCCAGGCGCTGGCTGGGAGCCGCTGGTGAGGCAGAGACAACAAGCCAGCAGTGCCAGGTAGCTGGAGGAACCTGGCAGCACCACAGGGCACTGTGTGCCCACATCTAGACCCTTGCCAGAGGGTGGAAGGGCCGCAGCCTAAGGAAGCCCAGCAGCCATTTCCCACCACCCAGAACATGCCAGGAGGCATGCTGCCTTCTCTGGGAGGTCACCAGGGCCTGAGGTGACTGTACAGAAAATGCACTGATATATTTTGTTTGCCCCAGTCATATAGTTAGAACCATGGAAAAACAATGCATCTTTTTTGCTTTATTTTACCCATTTAAGCCATTTGCTTTGTGAATAATGTAGCACAGATCTGAGGTACCATGTGGGGCCATGAGGTATCTGCCCTCAATGCTGTGTCCAATGTTTAGGACACGAATTTTAGGCCTTTTCTCCCCGTGTGCTGCAGAATTACCCACCATGAGCTTTGACTATGAGTCTAACAAACTGTAAAGACACATCCTTTTCCCATCAACCCTAATACCTTTCTTGTGTAATCTAAAAGTTTTTACTAAATATCTGTCCCTGGACTCTTGCCAACTTACTGCTCTTCAACTACATCCATATCCCATGTAGGAAGTTTCTTCCCACTTTTGCCAGTTTGGTCCTTAGTTGGGTGGACTTAGCAAAGCCCACACGTGTCTGCCATATCCCTAGAGTGGGCTGGTGGTACTTTCCAGCTGCCACCAATGATAGCACTTCCTTACTCTCCTCATTTTAAAATGTCTTTAACTTCTTTACTTTCCCATTCTGAGTGTACTGGAAGTCAATAAGAGGCATGACCCAGTCCTACCTTTATCTCCTCGGCCTCTAGCACTCAGAAATCACTGCATGCACCTCTGGCACTTGAAGATAATAGCCCTAGGGCATCCTTCAGAGGTAGGATAAGATGCAATTCAGAGACAAGCAAAGATACACCATGTAGGTGCTTCTCAGTCCAGTAGCTCCAAGCTAGTGTCCAGGTCAGAGCAGAATGACCATCTATAATAAGCAGTCCACAACAATCAGGTTTACTTCTGACATGAAAAATCAATCGCAAAAAAACAACACAGCAAAGTTAACAAGCTATTTTAACAACTAGTCTGGGAACTCAGAGAAAACCAGCAAGGCAGGATGAGTGTTTTCCTCCAGCTCTCCCACAGTTTGATACGCAAAACTGGTAGGCCTAACTGGCACCTGGGACACGTTTGGGAATCCCATTCCATCGACAGTTAGTACTTGAGCAAAGCATCACAGTGTGAGTACAGTGTGCTGCAGCACTCAGTTGTTTGACTGCAGTTGTTTTTTCTGGACTGAGAGGACAGTAAGACCTGGGTCAGGACCCACAGCCAGCTCCCCACAGTTCTGTTGGGTGAGATTTTGTGGTCACAGCCTGGCAAATAGAGGACAAAGGTACTCAGGAACCACAGCTCTTAGTTTTGTTCACTGCACTTCTGTAATTCACAACGCTCTGGAGGTGCAGTGAGCAAGCTGCATGCTTGCATCTGTGTTTTGTATCACAGTGGTGTTTGGAAAGGATGACAGCACATCAAATCCCTTCTCATCAGCAATCCTCTGCAGACACCACTGAGTATGTCAGAGGCCACATCCCTTGTTCCAGATGTGTAAACTCTCACAAGCTGGAATTGCGATGAGGAACACCTGGATGCATGCCAGCATTTAAATAAGCTGGTGACATCTGGTCAGGGCTGCCGAGGAACACAGATAAACAGGCTGGGCCCGCCACAGAGCAGCACAGCATGCGGTGCCAGAGAGACAGAGATGCACAAAGCAGCCCAATTAACTCACCAAACTGAGCAGTGTGGGGGCCTAGGGCTTTTGAAGGGGATTTGGGCAGGCTAGGATGTCAAAAACTGGAATAAAGTAAAGAGACACCAGAATTCATATGACAGTAACCTATACTGTCACTTTATGCAACTCTCCCACACTGATCAGATACAGATTCTCTTCCCATCCCGCCTGACAGTTCGTCTCTGCCTGGATCCACCCAGTTTCACCACAGACCCCAGGGAATAGTGATATATTTATGTACTGCTCCAGGGGCCGCTCAAGAGGATGGAGAGTGGCATGTGCATGAGGAGAGCTCCAGGAACCCCTGAGAGCTTGAGAGGATGTTCCCTGAAAGGCTTCCTGCTCTCCAAGGCACGGACAGCCTTATCATGCTTCTCTCCTGTTATATGACAGCTTGCAAGCAGGACGGTAGGAATGCCCATATGGAAGTCCCAAACCATAAAGCTATGTTTCAACCTTGAGTATAAGCTTCAGAAAAACAAAAAAGAAAACTAATGCCGTCTCCCCGAGAAATTCCTGCCTCTGAAAATCAGAGCTGCCACATTACCACTCGAGAAGAAAAGGATGTTTTGGCTGGACTCCAAATTATTAGAGCTTTATAGGCCAAAAACAAACACATTAAAAGTTCTTGCAAACCAGCTGGCAGGCAATTATTTAAGCAGCTTATCATATTCCCTAGTACCTACAGTTTCTGAAATAAAATTTATGAAGAAATTCTAGATAGCCTAATTGCAATTACCTAGTGCAGAGGGGAGAAAGGCCAAGAGCCAGAGAATACTTGGAGAAAAGGCCCCAGTGCTCTCCCCAGGCACCACAGTAAGTGTAGTGCGTTACCTGGCGGAGAGGCCAGGAATACACCCAGAGGTATGAAGCTCTGAAACAAAGTGTCAGCCGCAGCCAGGGTTCCTCCCATTTATCTGCCTGTGCTGGCTCCAAGACCCCTGTGATTTGGGAACAGGGAATGAATACATGGTGTCAGTCCCCAGGATCACAGTGCAGGTTTAGTGACAGCAGGCTCAACATCAGCACAGCGGGTCTGTGACTGCACCCAGCAGAGCACAGGGCAAGAAAAGGGCTTCAGCTCCCTGTTCTTGCCTCCAGCTAAAGAACAAGTGAAAAAGAGATCCTAACAAAAAGAGCTAAGTCCAAAACAAGTGGAAAATACAAGGCCTCAGTTGTGATCAGGAGCCCAACACAGTGTTCACAGGGACAGTATTTCCAAGAGGAACTTGACTTCAGTGCAACCATTTAATATTAGCCAACATTTCCACACTGCCCTGTCTCCTTCCCATCTGTTCATGCCACTTATTAAACCAACACACACTGAGGGCTGCTGACCTTTAGGACAAGGAGTTTGATTTCTCAGCAGTGTCCAGCACTCAGAGCTTCAGTTTCAGACTGAACTGAGTGCCCAGACACCTTTAAAGGAGTGACATTTTCACAGGCATGTAAATGTACACACAGCAACAAGGCAATGGCCAGGCTGGCAAGGAGACCCAGAGCTGCTTTGGGCTACGTGGGAAGCAATGCTCCCCCTTCATACAAACAGACAATAAACTGAAGTGTAGCAGAACAAGGATCCTGTTGTCCAAGCCCACCCCAGGCCCTGGATGAGAACAGGACAGGGTGTTACACGCAAACATACAAAAATACTGCAAATGCAATACAGCCTTGGTTTTGGATCAGATGTGCACCTGGCAGGACTTGGACTGAGTATGGGGTCAAACACAAGTTTAGGTCTCAAAAATTCTTATGAGGGCTGCTGAAAAGGGAATGTTTGAATAAGATTGTCCCCTGCTCCCAGGGTATCTTTAGAGAAAAGTAGCCATGTGTTCAGACTTGGCTTTAACTCTGAAATCAACAATTTTTTCTGCATGACCCTCAGCAAGTCACTTTGACTTTTTGCCATTAAGTCATGTTTACAGTGAACATTTTCCTATTTACAGTAAAACACAGATGGCAATTGTGTCTCCTTTCATAACCTGTTTATGGTATGAGCTCTCGATGTCCAGTTGTGCAGTGACACAGGCCATTTCAGCAAGATGCCTCATGGCTTTTTTCCTTCCACTCATCCCACCCCTGCCATATCAAATGGCGGATACGAGTGCCTGGCAAAGCGTTCAGGCTCTGCTTGAATCAGACCTTGTTAAAAGCCTTCATTAAACAGACAGATGTTTCTCTTTTGAAATTGAGCACTGTGGCACAATGCAATCATCGTTCTCAGTTATAACGAGACAGAAAGAGGTTAGAAAGACCACAAACAGAACAGAGGCCCACACACACAAATCACCTTTTGGCATGTTCAGTAACATTTGGTAAAGAGTTTAAAACAACTAGCTTTTATTTCCAGTCTTTTAAGTCAGCACGCTAAAGACCACACACACAGCATGCAAGCTTTACTAGCTAACCTGTACCTCTCTCCAGATGAGAGTAAATGGGGGCAAAAGCACAAAAAAAGCAAGCTTTGTGGTCTGTGTGGTGATAGACCAACAAAGCAAGAGATCGATTTGCTAGCGCTGCCTGTGGGTGACAAGAAAAAAACCTGTACTTCAGGCTTGGCTTTAACACAATCACTCGCTTGGCAGGGGGGGGATAGAGAGTGGGGGGAGTACATCCTACAGACAACTGCCAGCATAGAAAAAGCAAATTCAGTCATTTGTGCTGATCCAGGCCACGTTTAAAATGCCTTATCCAAAAGGGCGTTTTAAGTATTAGCTGCACAGAGCATACTCCTCCCTTTACCAGGTCCAGCATTTCGGGCAGCCCCTGCTCAAACATGCTGCAGGGAGAACCACCTCTTCATCCCTCCTTCCAGGGCAACTCGGGCACCACAGCAGTGCCGTCAGGATGGGTCCCACTCAGCAAAGAACAGGACAGCACCACCATGAATCAAGGTGGATATGAGGCATCAGCCCTCAACTGCATTTATTTATCCACAAGAATCGCCATTCAAGTGACATGCAGTTTGCAGCTCCACACCACACACGCAGAGGAATAAAAAAAAAAAGAAAGAAAAAAAGGAAGAGATGATGCAGCCTTTTAACAGTCATCCAACAACACTGTTCCAGAGAGGTGCTCACGCAGTCCCCGCTATTTTATCGCCAGCAGTCACAGAATGGTTATGCACCCTAAAGTACCCGCTAAATTATGTGAAGCTGACATCGTCTGTGTATTTGGAAAGGCAGAATAACGCACGCAGAGTGCACAAAGCAAAGGAGAAGGAGGGCTGGATGCGAAGCGAGTCTATATAGTGCCATCACCCTACCAAACCCTGCAACTGCCGAGAGCTCGGCGCCCGCTCTGCGGCTGCAGGAGGGACGAGCCGGCCCGGCCGCAGCACGGCGGTGCCCCGGGGCAGGGCAGAGCTGCACGGCGGGCACGGCGCCCGGACACCCTCCCGAGGGAACGCTCCCTGCCCGCGGCGGGCGGCGGGAGAGGGATCTCTGCCCTTGAAGCGGGGCGGGCAGCGCTTTCCCGCAATGCAGCACCGGGATGCTGCGGGGAGCGCTCCTGCTCCGCCCGGCCCGCAGGGATACGGGCACCGCAGGGACACACGGGCCTACCGCGACCCTCGCGGGGCTGCCCGGCGGGTCGGCCGAGCTCCGGAGCCGCCGGGCAGCGACGGCTCCGTTAAGGCGCCGGGGCCCGCGGGCGGCGCGGCAGCGGGGACGGCGACAGCGCGGCTCGCACGGGCAGCGCCGCATTGGGCGGGCCGAGGCGCACCGGACGGCACCTGCCCAGCGGCTGCTGCAGGGCGCCCGACCCGTACCGCGGCGGCGAGGGGCTGAGGAAGGGCCGCCGCCGCCGCCGCCGCCCCGGGAGGAGGCGCCGGTGCCCGGGGTCCCGTTCCTACCTGCCGCCGCCGCCGGGCGCCGGTGCTCCCGCCGCCATCTCATACCTGCCGCTCCGCCTGCCCATTGGTCCGCCGCGCCTCCCCCTCGGCCCCGCCCCTCGCGCGACCCGCGCCGCCATTGGCTGCGGCCGGCGCCGCCCCGCCGCGATTGGCCGGTTCGAAAGGGCAACTGCCGGTCCGCGCGCACGACGAGGAAAACGGCCGCCCGTGCGGCGCGCGGCGCGCTGGGAGTTGTAGGCCGGCGGTGTGAGGCCCTGAGCGCCCCGGCACCCTGAGCCCTCACTGAGCACCCGGGCAGAAACCTCAACCCTTTCATTGCAAGGAAACTTACAACGCGGCTGACGCACCCCGAGCCTGCAGAGCCCATGCCAAGCGTTCCAAATAGCATAGTTACACCATAACCCCCAACTCACAACTTGCTCTTCATCAAGGAGAAATCAGAGAACACAGGTGCTAGAAGAGCAGTTTTATTTCCTTTTTTTTTTCCCTTTGGGGGTGGAAGCACCTGCCTTCCCCCCAGCCAGGGTCCCTGTGTCCCTGCCCACTTGCTGCACTCACAGTGTTCAGGTAGCAACCATGGGAAGACAAGACAACTTAGGAACAAGTGAAACTGTAGATCGGAGTGGTGAGGGGACCAGGAACTAATCTGGTATTTTTTTAATTGACTAGGTTTTAGCTGGAGTGGTCCCCTGGCATTTTAAACCTCCACACTTAATTATCTTGCTGCCAATCACCTCAGCTTAAACACCAAAGTTCTGCTGTTCCCAGAAGGGTTTTCCCATCCCTGCACCTTGGTGTGTGACAGATCCCAACTTTGAACTGGGGAACCCAAAAAGGTGCTGCAGTGTGTGATTGGAGGAGGTGGTGGTACATCTGGATATTGCATGGGTGGGCACAGGCCCCTGGGGCACATCTGTCCCTCTCAGGGGCATACCACTGTGGACACAATCCAAGGAGACAGCTTCTAGGGTAAGGACACAGTGATGTTTTCATCTTCTTCCTAATTTTGAGCCTTAAGACTCGGGGTGGGTATCAGTAACTACCCCAGCCTGTACAAGGACCACCCAGCCAGCACTGGGGGAAGCCTGTTAGTCCTGCCAGCCTCTTCTCAAGGGTGCTCAGCACACCTGCAGCCCACAACGTGGAGAACTCCCGATTTGCAGCCGGTATCTGCAAGGTAAGAGCCCTCTGGGACAATGTCTTGCACAAGTGTAGCTCAACAGTGGTATACTGTTGGTGCCCGGTGTAGCCTGTGGGAAGGAGTTGCATGGTTTAATGGCATGCTGGGTGCAGAAATAGCTTTCAGACACCTCCCAGTTGAGCAGCAAAAGCCAAGCACCACTCTAGGTCCCCCCTCTTGTGCTTCTCTGTGAGTAACTGTGAAATATTTGTGGCAGGTAGTTGCTGGAGGCAGGACCCCCACATCACCCCTCACCCTGCCCCATAACACAGAGCTGTGCTCAGGCTCCTGAGGGCCCACAAGGCACAGCTCTGCTCCCTGCCAGGGATAGCTGCTGGTGGGAAGCAGGCTTGACTCGCAGCCAGCCTTCCCAGGCACGATGACGTCTCCTCTCCGAGGGTTTCCATTGCGTTACATGATTAATTAGCCGATTAACAAGATGTTGTTGCAGAAGAATCTGTTCTCTGGACACCAGCTCAGGCGAACACCATCCTCTGTGCTAATGAAACTCTTCTGTTCCAGGCAGGCATGCACTAATTTAAGCAACAACATGCAAATGAAGAACAATACAGTGAGTAATCTGGAGCTCTTAAATGAATTAGCTACAGCCTTCTCCAGGCAGTCTCCAAGGAGAGAAGAGAAGCAGGAAGACAGATAACTCTGGTGGGCCTGCAGCCACAGGTCACAGGTGTGGGGGGCTCAGAAGATGACTGCTGCCTGTCTGCCCCTGTCCTGCAGGGGGAGGGAGGGCATCAGGCCTAGGCTGCAGGCACCAGAGGAAGATGGATGTAGCTCCAGCTGACTGAACATGGTCAGGAGGTGTTGCTGGAAACACCTGTCCCATAGGTCAGGCTGTGAGCTCCCATGTGGCAGGATTAGAGCAGCACCACCTCAACACAGTCCTGGGGCTCAAGGGCCCAAGTGAGAGCCCTGGCTGGGAAAGCATGAAGGGGACAATACTCCTGACAAGGCAGGACCAATATCAGTACAAGAGCTCCTCCTCCATCTCCAGGCTTTTAAAAGGATCTCGGGGAAAAAAAAAAAAGAAAAAAAAGACAACACATAAAAAACCCACAAAACTGGATTTGCAGCCTCGAGGAAGAAGCCTGCAGTAAGAGGCTGAACAAGCACAATCCCTTTAGCTTATTAGAGAACTGAGAAGCGTTGCAATTCCAGCATGTAAGCTGCCACAATAGGAAATTACAAAGGGTTGAAGGCTTTTTAATACAGAAGGGGAAAGAAATGCCAGCACAAGTTCCTTGTAGTGCAAGCAATGGGACCCGTATCCACTACCCTCAGCTTCATTCTGTTCAGCAACTTTGGCCAAACGGCATCTTCTGGGCTTAGTGCAGATGTAGCTGGGCCAAACAAAATGCTCAGTCCAATGTGAGAAGGCTGGGCAGCTAAAAAGGTCCAGGATTATTTGCACTGCTCAGATCTAGCTGGCAGGAGGTGGTCAGAGCAGAGGTAAGGGCTTCTCAGCTCTTACATGTAAGAGAAATGGCAAGACATGGAGGTTTGCTATAGCAGTTTTCCATCCAGTTTGAAGAAATTTGCAGTTAAGTGTTCCTGCCCCACTATCATGCATGGCTGATATGGGAAAAGCTGAGGCATAAGAGAAAACACTGGCAGCCAAATGGCAGACACTTTCCCCATGGCACAGATTCCCTGGCTACAGTTTTAGGCAGAAGATCCTGCCAAGAAGGAGTTTGTAAAAGAAAGCTGGATGTAAGCAGAGGACTTCACCCTCTCTGGTTTCATTCTCTGGCCAACTCCACGCCCCAGCCACAACTGGCATGTGTGCCAGGAGGGCACAGGGCACAGGCACTGCCCCGCTGTTCTGTGCCACAGGACTGCTTCTGGCAGCTCCCAGGCAAGCCCAGTGTGGGAGAGAGTGCTCTGGCTCCAGGTCCTAGACTGATGCTGGTGTGAGCCCTGTGGGATTCAGTGCTGCAGAAGCAGAAGGACCCACTGCACCAAGACAGCAGGCAGAACATGGGTGTGCACAGCTCTGAAGAGAAGGAGCGGAGGAATCTGGGCTGGGTAGAAACAGTGGGTATTTATCAATACAGAGAATTCTTTACACATTACTTGCTCTCACACACATCTGCACCAGGCAACCCAGCACTTCCTCCAGGCACAGGAAAGCATGGCTTGGGTCATCAGTCCATAACATGATGGGAGTGGCCTCCCAGGGAGTCTTAAACAAATGCAGGTCACCTTCTGCAGAGGAGTCCTGGCTGCTCCACTCACAAATCCCCCGACCTCCAGAGGCCACAGAGTGTTGTCTGTCCTTGGGTAGGGGCAGGTCAAGCACCTGAGGCTCCTCAGGAGCGCTGGGACTTCACACGGTTCCTGCGGCCGGCCTTGGCCCCACGCTGGGCTCCCTTCATAAGGCCCTTGAACTGGCCCTGCATTTTTGCCCGCTTCCTGGAGGGAGCAAGGAGCAGGAGACTGGGTTGGTGCAGGCACTGGGCACACCTAATGCACAGGGATGCTCCAGGCTCTGCAAAGAGTGGCACAGAGGATGACAAGGAGCTCCCAAACCCACCAAAAAACCATAGCAACAAAAAGCCAACCCGTTCCCATCCCTGTCCCCTTCCTGGTTAACCTCACCTTCTGTTGAGTTTAGCTCTGTTCAGGGGGATGTAGGCATAGGGGTCGAGCTGGCCCTTCTTCTTCACATCGCCTTTACCTTTCTGTGGGAGACACTGACATGTGAGAAGATGCAGCACCAAGGGAGATGCAAATGTCTTGTTCTGGTGTAACCCTGCCACCTGGCCATCCAAAGACTATGATGCAGTCAGGTGCCAGCTGAGCTATCATCACCCATATGATGCTACAGACACCTGCTTTGAGCACTGAGCACGAACTGTCCACAGCAAGGGCAGTACAGGAACTCCAAGATGGGCTGGCAATATTCAGAGATACTGTCTGGCAACTCCTCTTGGAGCAGAGATCCCCTTCCAGCCTTGATGCTACAGAACCAGACTCCCAACAAAAAAATGGTACTTCCTGCCCCAGCAAAGCCCCAGGTATCCCCCCACCCAAACCCTGCAACCCCCTAAGTCCTTCACCTTGGATCTGTACTCTGCACCAAAGGCTGGCTCCTTGTTCAAAGGACGGTGGATCCCAGAGCCTCCAGCTAGAAAACAGAGAATGTGTTGGAAGGGGGTTTCAGGGCTCCCCCTGCTCAGTTCAGAGAGGTTGTGGAGTCTCCCTCACTGGAGATATTCCAGAACCATGTGGATGCATGTGGAACATGCAATCCTGTGCAATGTGCTCTAGGATGACCCTGTTTGGGCGGGGAGGTTGGACTAGATGACACACTGTGTCGTCCTGTGGTCCCTTCTGTTATCTCTGCTCCAGTTGTCCTGCAGCAACACAGATGGGTATGAGATTCTGGCCCTCTAGGCCAGCCTGGGCACAGGCAGAGAACTTACCTCTGTACTGAGAGTAGGTTCCAGCCTCGGCTTCCTCATCATCTGGCTCCTCTCTGAACCGACGCTTCTGGTTTTTCTTCTGCAGAAGCAAGCAGCAGAAACCCTGCAGCTGGCTTGTCCTTACGGTTCTGCCTTCGCACACACCCCCAACCTCCTGCTTCCTCCCCTGGGCACCCAGAGACATTCCAGACAGCACATCCTTATCCCAGACAACCTCCTGCACCCCTCCAAGCAGCTGACGCTTGCCTGGTGCCACCACTGGCCTCTCGGGCACAGCTGCAGCTGCCATGGCACAGGCAGTGGTTTGGCACAGCCGAGTTCCCCCAGCATCTCCTCAGGACCACAAGCCCTGTACTCACACTGCGGAGACCCACATCTTGCAGCACATCTGCCATCTCCTCGTCTGCTCCTATGGTACAGGAAAGAGAGTCAGTGCAGGATATGGGCATCGACCTGGTATCTGGGACAGCCCCAGTACCATGCCAGCCCCTGGAGGGAGTTGCAGTAGCAGGGTGCCGCTGCTGAATCAGTACTGGTGGCTGTGTCCCCTCCAACTCCCTCCTGATGATGGAGGGGGCTGTCTCTCCTGGGCAACGGCCCAGAAGAGAGCCACTGGGTGTGACACAAGGCTGTACCCACTCCTGTCACCTTCACCCATATGCCCCCAAAAGCCCACATGCAGATGGCAGGAAGAAAACCATTCAGAAGTCTAGAACAAGTCTAGTGTGGCCCCTGAGAGCCCAGGCAGTACCTTTGGCTTCATCATCATCCATCTCCTCCTCCTCTTCATGGATGATCAGGCGTCCGTCCTCAGACATCTGGAAGTCGTGGCTCACTCCTCTGGACCGCTTGGGGCCTGGCTTGGTGGCTGCTCACAGAGAGGTGGGTCAGGGCCTGGGGAAGGACCCACTCCTGGGGGCAGCTGTACCCCCAGGACCCCTGTGCATCACATCAGCCCCTGCCCCATCCCACCCATCAGAAGCTTCACTCTTACCCAGCACCCGCTGGGACACGTTGGGGTCCAGGAAGTTGAGGGGCTCATCCTCTTCCCCTTCCTTCAACCAGGCCTGGCCCTTCTGCCGTGCTTGCTTCCTCCATTCCTTATTCCGATGCCGTTCCTCCTCTTCCTCCTCCTCATCCTCCGAGTCAGCCAGGATCTCTTCCATGCTGTCAAAAGACAGAGGATGATGGAAACAGAACAAGCCTAGGGGTGCAGCCTGCCCCACAACACACAGCAGCCTCAGAGATGCCTCCAGCATCTCTAGAGGCACCAGCTGAGCAGATCCAGCATCAAGCCCTCTGTGGGGGCTGCTCCTTCTTCACCCCCAGTCCATATTCACCTGTCTCCTTTGGGCTGTGCTGGTGGTGCCTCCTCCTCATCCGTATCTGCAGCCGCCCGCTTAAGGGCGCGCTGCTTGCGGTTCCGGGCTTCTGCCTTGCGGATGTTCACCAGCACCTTATGGTACTCAGATGGCAGCAGCCCCTTCACCAGCTCGAAGCTGAGGAGCACACAGAGAGCAGTGAGCACCCACCTTCTCCCACACCGCTTCCCAGAGAGCTTCCTCGCCACCCCAGGAGACCTCAGCTTACCCGAACTTGCGGATGAACTTGATGAAGAGGTTTCGCAGCTTCATACGAAAGTGGCGCCTCATGTCGTCTGAAAGGTTTCCCACGGCCTCCAGCTGCCAGGACAGAGGCCCTCAAGACCCAAGCACCCTTGCATTGGGCACCCAACCTCCCACCCTTCACCTGCATGGCCACTTTGGTCACCCTGCTGCCATTGCACCATGCCTGCTCCAGGCAGAGTCATGGGGTGGTCTCCCTGGTTCACAGGAGTTCTCTGACATGTCCATGCCAGCATTTAGGAGAGAGACCTCCTCACTGCCATCTTAGCCACTGAGACCAAGATTGTTCCCTTGGCTCCCCGGCAGAAGCAGAGTGCAGCTGGAGATGCCCCCCAGCTGCCCAGGGCAGCCCCAGCTCTGCACTACCCCCTCCTCAAGGCACCCCGTGTGGGATCTCACCATCGGCTGCACGTGCTTGGCCAGCAGCTTGGTGTCCACCAGCAGCAGCGTGACCTTGAGGAAGCCCAGGGCCGCCTTCACCACATCCCGCGTGCGGGAGGCCAGCAGCAGGCAGATGTTCTGCAGGAGCTGCTCCACCACACTGAACTCCAGGTGATCTGCAACCACGGTGAGACTCAGCTACAGCCAGCCTGCTTCCAGCACCTGCCTTTGCCAGAGTTCTCTGCCTTGCCCCCTCACGCCCCCTGCTCACCTTTGAACTCGAAGAACAGGCGGGTCAATGCCAGCACGGTGCAGCTGATCATGGTGACTGAGCCAGTGAGCCCCACGTAGATCAGGAGCAGGAACCGCTGCATGGCCTCTGCAAGAGGGGGATGACTCAAGCCCCAATTTGCTCTGTGACCAGCAGCGTCCCTGGACCATTTCAGCAGGATGCTGGCCACGGGTCTGATATCCCTGGGGCCAGAGAGCAGCCGTGCGACTGAGCAAGTGGAACAGGAGCTCACCTTCAGGGCTGGGTCCAAAGCGGATGAAGGCATGCCCCATCTCCACAAGCAGCATGAAGGCATTCTTGCGGGCCCCCACTGACACCTCCTTGGTGCACAGGATGACCTGGAGGCACACAGGCATGTCACAGCACTACTGCCACCCCCACAGCCAGAAATAGCTGGGCGCTTCCCAGGACCATGCTCACCTCTGGGACCAGGGCAGTGACGAAAGGCTCGTGCTCTGCAGAAAGCTGCTTCACGATGTGGAACAGGCATTTCAGCCGGGGCTGGGGAAAGAAACAGCCCAGCACTGTTACATCGAGGGACACACACATGGCTACCCCTACCACCCACTCCATCCCATCCCTCCCCGCAGAGGCTGATCTCCACCACTGCAGCCCTTGCTCTCACCCTCTTGGCTGGGGATGCTGCACTCTTGAGCGAGTCCAGCAGTGCTGTCTGCAGGTCCTGCAGGTGGGAGCGGACAAAGGCCTGGCAGGGAGAGTGGGAAGAGGCGCACACCTCCTCCAGCACACGGTATGCCTTCTTCTGCACACTGCGCTCTTTGCTCTGCAGGGACAGCCAACAAGCTCCCACTGTAAAGGCAGCCCCTCACCACAGTGTCTGAAGGGACTCCTGCAGTACCCCACACAACTCAGCAGAGACTATGGCAGCTGTTCAGCCCGGCAAAAAGGGGGTCCAAGCTGGAACCAAGCAGAAGGTTCCCTACCACACCCCCTGCACCAGTCAGGGCTGGGGCCAACTGACCTGGAGGGAAGGCTGGATGGTGCGGTACAGGGAGTCCAGGGACTGCTCATCAGCGTAGGGTGCCATTGCTACCACCAGATCCAGGATGGAGAGTCTACAGCAGATGAGGACACGCAGGTGATTAACTCTGGCATCACTAATATTACCCAACCAATCTGGGACACTGGCTCTGAGCCTCATCAAATGGACAAGAGTGGCAAAGCCCACACATGACAGTGCCCTAGCTCTGCTCACCAGGAGCATACCAGGAGTTTTACCCTTTAGCATCAGCCCCCAGGCATTACCTGGCAAATTCAGAGCTCTCAGGACTGGTCAGCTTCACACTGGCTTTCTCCAGGAACCCACACACCATCTGCAGGGCAGGCACACAGAGCAGGATCAGAACTGACCAAAGGAAGTGCTTTTACAAGAGTTTGCAATCCACCTGGCAAACACCTTGCCCCAGGATTTTGTGGAGACAAGAAGCACCAGTGGGTCCAAAGAGAGATGGTCAAATTGTGAAGGAGTTTGTGCATGATGCACCAGATGTGGCTGCAAAATTGGGAAAACCTAGACGTCTGGCTGGAAAGGGCTCCCTCTCCACAATGGCAGGAAGGGCTGCTCTCTGCGGGCTGCTCTCTGCTCAGTCTTTCTCTCCTCTCCAATAAACCCCATCAGACTGGATTTGGCTGGGAGATGCTGGCTCGAGCCAGCACAGCTTGGTCCCCTCACCTGGGGGTCAGTGATGGTCAGGTAAGCACGGACAGTGTCCAGCACAGACCGGCGCTGAGCACTGCTGCCCCCATCCTCCTCAGGCTGGCTATACACGTTGAATAGGATGGGCAGGAAATTCTTGGCAAAGCGACCCACTTCTGCCCGCTCTGCATCTAGGGAGAGGACAACAGGGAGGTGCGGATCAGCATGTTCCTTCCCTAGGTCACCACAGGGGACAGGGACCAACCAGGAAGGCCCATCTCCCCCCAACCTGTCTCGCAGCCTTTGTAGATGAGGGTGCGCAAGGCCTGGCACACGGTGGGGCGGAGGTCTGGGCGCTCGCTGATGGCCATGCCCAGGGTGCGGGCCAGCCCCTTGAAGGCCCCCAGCACATCTGTGGGGTGGGTGCAGAAGCCAGGCAGCAGAGTCCAAACCTGGAAAGCAAAGGAAAAGGTGGGAGATCAGCAGTCTTCACCAAATCACAGCTCCCCAGCCTGGCATGGGTACATCACAGCAGTGCTCCTGCACACTCCTTGTTACCTGCCACTGCAGCGTGTCGTAGAGTTTGGCCTCCACAGTCTTCCCAGCCTGGGTAAACTCCTGGGCTACAGAAAAGAAGGAGAGATGTGTGGAACAGCAGATGTTGCAAAGCCCTGCTCCACCCCAGGGAAGGGAAGGGAGGTCCCACAGAACACCCTGGCCTGCTGGGTGTGCCACTTTGCTCACCTCTGTTCTTCAGGGCAGCTGCCAAGGGCAAGAAGTAGCTGGTGAAGAAGCCGAGCCGCGTTCCCTGCACATAGTCCCGCAGCACCGGCAGGAGCCAGCTGCGGGGGAAATCCAGCGTCTCCCTGGGGAGGGAAGGCATGGCTCAGGGGAGCACAGGGCAACTGCTGGCATCAGCCCCTGGACACAGGGCACTTCCACCCAGCCCCAAAGTTGGGCACAGGTAGGCTCGGCAGCCAAACACCTCCAGCGCTGCATGAGGACTGAACAGGAATGTAATGAACAGCTGCAAAAGTGCTACCCCATGACTATACTCACTCCTTGCCGTCAATCTCCAGGGGCACAGCTTCCAGCAGCACCTCAGGGCCCATGGTGCTCACAGCAGCCCCCACTGCCTGGTCCACTTCAGCGGTGTAGGGAAAGTGTGGGGAGAGACGCAGGTCACACAGGGACCGGAGACACTGCCGGGACAGGGCAGGACAGTCTCAGAGGACATGGGGCAGGTCTGGCACGTGTCACTCACTATGCCTGCCCAGGGATGCCAATTGCCCTGCACGCCCCTGTGCTGAGTCCCAGAGCTGTGCACGCTCTGCCCACATACGGGCAGGACAGCAGGCACTAGCATGGCCCTGCTCCACAGCTGGAGAGGGCAACACAGCCTGGACAGCAGTGCAGCTACCCCACCCTCCCTCTGTGAATGAATCTATGCTCTCCCAGACTGGCTCACCTTCCTCATGATGGGATGGCACTGCTTCCCACACGTCTCGAAGAAGATCTCCAGCACCCGCAGCACCTCATCCCACGCTGCATGGAAGCGGTATGTCAGCCCTTCCTCCACTGATCTGGGGAGGAGAGAGGAGACGGTCATGCTGGTAGTGATCAGGGTGCCCACCAGGCCAGCCAGACCCCATCAGGGACCAGGCAGATACCGGTCAGAGCTCAGCCAGTCTCACGGGGACAGCCCCTCCCACACCACCACTCCTCACTTGAACATCTTGCACAAGTAGGCAGCAGGCGCTGGGGCAGATGCAGAGACAGTGCCCAGGTCCTCCATGTGGGGAGCAATGCACTCACTCAGGAGGGTCTGCAAGGGCAAACGGAAAATGGGATAGCCGTGGACCATGGAGGCCTCAGCCTGGCAGACACAGAGGGGCACACCACTCCCTGGCAAACCCCAAACCCCTCAGCAGAGCCCCCCACAAGGTATAGGGCAGCCAAATGAGCAGAGGTGCCTGTGTGTGGTACCTCCAGGGTCTGCGCCGCTGCCGACACCACCTGGGAGTGTGGGGAGAGGAAGCAGTTCATGGCAGCAGAGAAGAGCCGGGGCAGGTGAGCCCAGCACAGGTCCTTCTGCAGCCTGGAGGGGAGAGACATGTCAGGTGAGAGACCAAGCAGCTGCCTCTCCTCCTGCCCAGCCACGGCCCCTGCCCGCACCTGCCCAGGTTGATGTGTGCCCGCTCCATGGTGGACAGCCAGGTCAGCAGCGGCTGCAGGTCACTCGTGCTGGGCACATAGTCATAGAGGGCCTGGGGAAGTAGAAGACAAGGTGGGTGGCATGGCACTGCCAGTTCTGTTCCCCTTCACACTAGCACTCCACACTCACAGTGATGATCTGGGCGTTGAGCTCAGCTGGCAGGCAGGCCACGCTGGCCTGGGCACTGAAGAGGCTGTGGAAGGCTTGCATGGCACACGCTGTCACCAGCTGCAAAGGACATGATGTCAGGAGAAGGGCTCTGCTTTGCACCCACTGTCCCCCCACTCCAAAGCAGGCTCTGCCCTGGGAAACCCAACACTGCTGCAACTGTGACCCATGTACACAGCCTCTCTCTTCCACAGCAGTCAGGCCAGCAAGGACCAGCTGCCACGGGCACCTCCGTGTTTGCATCCTGCATTTTCACACTCCCAGCGGGCAGCCAAGGGAGTTTGATCCCTTCCAGACTGCAGCCCAAGAGGAAAGGGTCTGCCCTTGCTATCCCTGGAGCGGAAGGGAATACTCACCACATGGCTGAGGGTCATGACACGGAGCAAGGTCTCGCAGCAGGTCTTCACCATGGCTGCAGGAAAGCACGGCAGCACGTCCCGCAGCAGGGCAAGGACGTGCAGGGTAGTGGTGGCCTCCTTGGCACCTGTGTGAGCAGAGCAACCTCTGAGTCTGTGGCACCTCACAGCAAAGCCCCTGTAACAGCGCTGGGGTTGACCCACAGAGCCAGGGTGAACACTCCCCTGACTCCTGAGAGCAGCAGAGCTGATGACTGAACAGCTGAGGACCATTCAAAACATTTTAGGTGCCCCAGAGGTGTCTCACTTTCCAGCAACCTCAGGATGCTGCACCCTCCCCTATTCCTTTCAAGTCATTATTCTACCACAGTGGTAGAGTGCTCCAAACTCAGCTGCAGACCCCAAACTCCAGTGCCCCACACCTCCAGCTTTTTCAATCTCCTGCACACAGAACTTGGCAGTAGAGGGTGCCGCGGGGTGATTCTCAGGGGCTGCATCGCCAAACATGAACTCGCTGCCCCTCAGGACAGAGCACACGCCGTACTGGGCTGCTTTTCGCACCTGGGGGAAGAAGAACCCAGGTGAGTAGAAGCTACAGACCTGGGAGGCAGAGCCAGCCCCAGAAATATGATTCAAAAGCAGTGTCATCTTCTGCCAGGGCCACTGGGCTCTCACCTTGGGCTTAGTATGGACACAGAAACTCAGCAAGCCGTGATAGACCTGGAGGGTGACAGGGTAGCTCCAGGCTGCCAGGTCCTGCTTCCGCAGCAGCGTGGCCAGGCAAGAGAGAACCTATGACAAGACAGCAGCAGAGGCATTAGCATCACCCCACAGAGAAACCCCTGCTCACTGCAAGGGCCTCAGGCCGAGCACCCAGCACACTCTACAGCAGGAGCCTTGACCCCAGCTCTCAGCAGACCCTGGGCAGAGCTGACACAGCTGGCTGCCCCTTGGCTACTCACCCAACGCAGGGCAGAGGTGGAGCTGCTGCAGGCCTGTGAGGACATGATACTCATGAAGGCTTTTGAGGCATCTGAGAACTTTTTAATAAGAACAGGGCTTGGGACCCTGCCAGAAGAAAGCGGCATGTCAGTGGGGTGAGGAGCAGACAGCTGGTGGCAGTCACATGGGGAACTGCATCACCAGCTTGCTCTGGTTGGGTCCTTTCCCCACCCTGGGGAGGGAGAACAGCACCAGTCCCTCTTCCAAGATGAGGTATATAGCTCTCCCCGCTCCTCTGTCAGCCACTCACCGCTTTAGGACAAGGTTAAGTAGATAGGCAACAGCAGACAGTGACTCAGGAGACTCCACTGCCTCCAGCGTGGTCATCTGGGAACAGAGGATGGGTAAGCAAGGGGGATTGAGGATTCACATCAGACCAACCCTTGGGGAGGGGGCAGAGAAACCAGGAGCAGCCCAACAGCATCTCTGCTGAAGAAAGACACTTGGGGCCTTGGCTACCAGCACAGAACCTTTCTCCACCAACCCTCCTGAGAGCCCACCCTCGTTGCCAACAGCAGCTCCCCCTGTGCCTCCTCCCCATGGCCATCACTCACCAGTGCAGCAAAGTACTCAGTCTCACTCTCCTTTCCCCCCCGGGAGCGGATCACCTCTGTCACGGCTGCCAGCACGGCACAGATCTGTGAGAAGCAACCACAGCAGGTCAGTGCTCCTCGGCCTCACACCCGGGAGGGACCACCCTTACCTGACACCCCTTTCCCCAAGCCCTGCTCCTGCCCCTACCTCTTTGTGAGCAGCAGAGTTGGACTCCCAGAAGCGCTGCACCTTGCTGAAGGTGGCGTTGGTGCAGTCGCTCAGCCCGCTCAGGAAGGTGCCAGAGGACTTCTCGGTGGCCACCTCTGCAGTGTCCTCCTCCTCCATGTGGAGCTGAGCGCTGTCACTTGCCCGCCCCAGGCGCAGGGACCCCGACTGCAGCTCATTGTGCAGCTTCACCGCATCCACCGTCAAGTTGCTTTTCTCTGTGGGGGTGACGCACATCAGACCTGGGAGGTCGTGTTGCTCCACACCCACCCTGAAACCCCCCACGCTCCCCTCCTCTCTCCTCCCAGACAGACTGGCTTGGCTGGAACTCATCTCCAGCATATGGGACACCAGTGCTCCTGCACACCAGTGGGAAAGAAAGCACAGTAACAACTAGAAAGAGCTCCTTGGTCCTGTGAAAACAAACCAGAGCACAGTCTAGCTGCCTCCTGGGATGGAGGAGAGCATCACATCTACACAAACACATCCTGGTGTGCTTAAATGCTGAGGTGCTTCTTGTACTCTGCCCTACACATTTTCCACATGGAGCCATGGCAACCAGACAGGCCTGACACTCATTGCATGCCCCTCTGAGTAACAGACTGCTGCCAGCTACAAGAGGGTAGTATGGGCTGCAAGACTTGTTTCTGCACGTGCAGGAGAAACATCTTGGCCAGCAGCAGCCAGGGCTCTGGCGGTGCCTGGCAGACTTGGGTATGCTTTCCACATCATGAACGGGAGTCACGTCACTCACCACACCAGACGCCACAGCAGCGCTTACAGGTGTGGCATGGGGCTTTGGGGAGCCTCGTAGAGTGAGTGACAGGCTCTGCAGCACGCAGTGCCCCGTTCCGCTCCTCAGGCCCGGTGCCACGGTGACGGTAACGAGGGCACACTCGTGTCCTCCTCCCCGGTTTGCTGCCTCCGCCTCCCCCAGGGCTGTCAGCGCCCCTGGGCCCTCCAGTCCCCGCTCCGGCTCTCGGAGGACCCCACGCAGCCGCCCCCCCCGCGCCCCTGCACCCCGCCGGGGAGAGCCGGGCACAGGTGGGGAGCTCCTCGCCCCGGGGCCCTGCCGCCCCGTTCGCCCCTGTGCTCACCCGCGGGCCGGCTGCAGAAGCGGCTCCGGGCGGCCAGGCGGTGCTGGCGTGTCTCGGGGTTGCAGTCGCTGCTGTGGCCCTTCCGCCACCGCTTGAGCTTGGCCGCGGCCCCCGAGCGGAGCCGCCCGCTCCGCGCCATGCTGGGCCCGGCTACACGTGCGCCCGCTCGCTCCCGCCCCTTCCGCTTCCGGCGCCTGCCGCCATCTCAACTGAGGGCAGCCCTCAGGGCAAGCCGCCACCCAGCGGGGCGGGCATGGGGCGGTGACGGGGCAGGGATGGGAGACCCGTGGGGCGCGGGGGCAGCCGCCGGCAGGAGCCTGTCAGACCCCTCCGTGCCGGGGCCACACTCCTGCGGAACTGTCCAGAGTGCGCCCGCAGCCGCAGCCGAGCGGCCGCCACGCGTTACGCTTTACCGAGCGTGCATTGCGTCACGGTGACGTCACGCCCTGAAGGTCGCGCCGCCCTTCGCGGCCGCGCCATGCGGTACGTGCGCCTCCGCCCGGCACCCGCTCTGCGCATGCGCTCCCCGCGGTCGGCGCCGCGCGGGGCGGGGCGGGGCAGCGCGGGGGCGTCATTCGCGCGTGGCAGCAGCGCGAGGAGCAGCGCGCGCCGGTCCCTCAGCCCGCCATGGCCGCCGCGTATCGGCTCGTCCTCGTCCGCCACGGCGAGAGCGCCTGGAACCTCGAGAACCGCTTCAGCGGGTGGTACGATGCCGACCTCAGCCCCGCCGGGCAGCAAGAGGCGCGGCGCGGCGGCGAAGCCCTCCGAGGTACCGGTGACCGGTGAAAGGAGGGGGGGAAGGAGGGAGGGGGAGTCGGCCAAGGCGGGAGTTACGGAGGTGAGGGGTGGGGGGGGTTGTAGGCTGATGCGGCCGCTTCGAACCTAATGGGACCGGATTTGAGGCTCTCCGATGCCCGGGAATGGCCTCCAGTGTGGGGTCGGGGTTTCGGTACCGCGGGGAGAGCCGCCGGCACCGCAGTGTGTTGGTTCTCCGGAGCCCGTCGCGTCCTGACCGCCGCCGGTTCCCGTACGAGCGAGGACGCGACCGGTATCGGTGCGGCGAGGACGCCGCCCTTGGCCTTTCACCGGTTGCGTAAGGCCCGGCACTCACCTCCCTGGTCTTCTCCCCCACCCCCTTCCCCCATCTTTTCTAGATGCCGGCTACGAGTTCGACATTTGCTTCACCTCGGTGCAGAAACGGGCCATCCGTACCCTCTGGACCGTCCTGGATGCCATTGATCAGATGTGGTTGCCCGTTATCCGGACCTGGCGCCTGAACGAGAGGCACTACGGGGCTCTGACGGGTTTGAACAAGGCTGAGACAGCGGCGAAGCATGGCGAGGCGCAGGTGAAGATCTGGAGGCGCTCCTACGACATCCCTCCGCCTCCCATGCAGTCTGACCACCCCTTCTACAGCACCATTGCAAAGGTAAGACTCATTGCTCTTTGTCCTTTGCAGGGAGGCTCCTAGAAGTCACTCTTATTGCGGTGGCCTGGCTTGCTCTATAGGGTCTTCTCTGTTTTTGCTCCACTAGCCAGGGCTGTTGTGTGTGGTGGTGGTTGGCTTTGGGCTGAGTTTGTCCTGCTCCCTCCCTGGGGAGTTGAACCCCTGGGCATTGCATGAACAGATCCAAAGCAGAAGAGATAATACCTCTGTTAATCATTAGTACCGTGACCTATTCATGGATTTGTCATCTGGTCTCTTCCATCCAGAGCCAGCAAGGTGTGACTTTCCCCATGAGGGGGCTCATGGCCCTGACTGTGGTTCATTGTAAGCCTGGACATCAAAGGCTTCCTTGTTTCCAAGCCTGGCTTCACTTATATGTAGCAGGTCCTCAGATGGAGAATTTGGGGGAGGGACAAAAGCCTTGCCACCATCTTTTTGCCCTGGGCTGCTGTATGAGTGTGGCTGTTCTCTCAGGACCGTCGCTACGCTGACCTGACGGAGGACCAGCTGCCAACGTGTGAGAGCTTGAAGGACACCATTGCCCGGGCTCTGCCTTTCTGGAATGAGGAAATTGTCCCACAGATCAAAGAGGGCAAGCGAGTCCTTATTGCTGCCCACGGCAATAGCCTGCGTGGGATTGTCAAGCACCTGGAAGGTAGGTCAGCCCTGCAGGGGCACCATGGGGATCCCCTGCTTCCCCAGCTGGCACTGCAGCAGGGCCAGGAATGACAGCACTGCTGTGTTCACAGGCATGTCAGAGGAGGCCATCATGGAGCTGAACTTGCCTACTGGCATCCCCATCGTCTACGAGCTGGACAAGAACCTGAAACCTGTCAAGCCCATGCAGTTCCTGGGGGATGAGGAGACGGTGCGCAAGGCCATGGAGGCTGTTGCTGCTCAGGGCAAGGCTAAGAAGTGAGGGCAGGCAGCAGGCCAGCACGTAGTAGAGTTCCCTGCCATCCCCAACCCCTCTGTTCACATCCCCCACAGTTGTAGGAACTTGGAGCTGCAGAGGATTAGGCCCATTCCCTCAGACTTGGCTCCCTTCTGCAGACAGCCTGGGGGCCAGGGGTGAGGGCTGTGTGAGCAGAGGTCTGGTGTGAAAGGGAGCCCTGGCTCTGCCAGGTAGTGACCATACACTTCTCCATGTTGAGGTCCCAGCCCTCAGACCCCGTCTGCAGGAGGACAGGCCGAGTGATCCCTCACCATGCCAGGCTCCTCATCTGCTTTGCTTCCCCTGCAGCTCGTGTCACCTGGTTACAGTAGTTTTGTCACTTGGTTTAGTCCTCCTGGGAGCAGTGAGGCGAGTGCAGTGCAGGCAGTGACCAAGGTGGGTACCCCTGTCCCCTCGTGGGTGCGTGGCACAGGGACTGGGATGCCACTGGAAGGGTTGTGTTCTGGTGCCTGTGGTACAGCACCCCAGGGCAGTACTCACGACTCTGGGCCCAGCTCTGCCAGCCCCTGCTTTAACTTATTGCCTTCAGACAAGGGTGAGGGAGGGAGCCTGTTGCCTGGAGGTCTGTGTCTGCCACATACTTCCCCCAGCTGATGTCCATCCTAGTCCTGCTGGTAAAGCAGGTGCTGTTGTGTCCCATCCCGCACACATACGTGGCCTGTCGCTGTGGCCTCCCCTTCTGCCAGCGCTGTGAGCCTGGGCTTGCACAGAGTCAGTGTTACTGTCCAACCATAGCAGCTGTTTTGTTCCAGTTCAATAAAAGAGTAATGCGCAATAATGAGGTGTCCGTGCGTCCCTGGGCCGTGAGGCTCCCTGCTCCATGTTCCTGGTGCATGCACGAGGCACCAGTCGCTGCTGGGTGCAGATGGGGCTGCAGCAGCTGTGCTGGGCTCAGGGAGCAAAGCACAGCTCCGCAATCCCTGCCCGAGGGTGACGCCCTGCCCTGTGGCCCTGTGGTGGTTTTTCAGGCTCTGGGTGTGGCACACCCTCATCCCCAGAGCAGGGCAGAGCACGTGTGGCCTGGGGAGATGTGGCACTGTGGGATTATCGTGTGCTTAGACAGGCTGTGCTCCAGGCTTTACTCCAATGGGGGAAAACCAACCTGGCGAGGCAAGTGCCTGGAGCCTGCACAGCCCAGCCACAAACAGGTTCTGTGCCGTTGGCCTCACTGCAGCAGAGGCACGGGGTCCTCCCCTTCCCCAGCAGTGAACACGTGCTCGCTCCTGTCTGCGGTTCTGCGGAAGCCGTTCCCTCAGCAGCTCCACTGTGGGAGCCGAAGCAGTGTCAGCATGCTGCAGGCAGCACCAGCCACCCCCTGGCCTGTAATGAGCAAAGCACGGAGCTCTCAAAAAATATTTATTATCCAGAAGTAGAAAATCCATCCTGCCAGTGAGGGCCTGGCTGGATGTGTGGGAGCCCAGGGGCTGCTCTGGCCCCACAGGCATCAGTCCCAGTGGTGCTACGTCTGCAGGAACTGGGGCTGCACCCGGGCCACCTTACGGAACTCCTTGGTGTGTGTCCGTGGGCACTGCATTTCGCACCAGCTGATGGGCACCATCTGCACCCCTAGCAACACCACATGGTCTGGGTTAGAACTGCCTTCCGCATATGGAGAGGGAAGCAGCCACAGCAGATGCCCCTCGGGCAGGGATGAGGCAGGACTGTCCCAGCCGGGGCCCTGCCTGTCCCTGTCCCATCCCTACCTGCTTCACTGCGTGCCACCACCACACCCAGCTCGTTCTCAGCCGTGCTCAGCAGGTAGTTGGACTGCGCATCCCCCAGGGAGATCTGGTCAGACAGGGGTTAAGGGAAAGATTTTCCTGAGGGAGCTTGAGGCAGCCCACTGTCCTGAGGGGGAAGGATACGACTTTGGCCAGGACAATGTCACTGGGGCGAAAGCTCTTGTACACTTCTACCTGCACGGGAGAAAGCAGGGAACACCGCACAGCACGGGGCACTGTCAGCAGGAGGGACAGGAGCCCCCACCAGCAGAAAGCAGGGGCAGCTGCAGTAGAACAACCACTGTCAGTGCCTCACTGACCTTATCCTTCTCTGTGGCTCGGATATCTTCTCTCCTGAAAATGAGACGGAGGGATCTGAGTGCTAAAGAGCAAAGGTGCCTTGACAGCCCATGGCAGGAGCTGCCACAGCCTCCCTGGGCGCTCGCCAGGACCTGCTGGACACCTGCCCAGTGCTCGGGGCAGAGGTCAGCCAGGACACTCAGCTGCACTGCCCTCAACAGCCTTTCTCCCCTCTGGATGGTGGGGGATCCCAGCCTTCTCCCTACCGTATGGTCCCCCGAAAGGTGGATTTCAGTGGCGTGGAGCCAACATACAGGATGTGCACCTTGGCAAAGCGAGAGTTAATGCTGCAGACCTGCCCACGAGAAAAGGAGAAGTCAGTGCCAGCACCCCAGTCCAGGCAGGGAAAGGGCAGGGAGCAGGCAGGATAGGGCTGCATGGGGAGCTCAGGTGTCACTGCACCTCCCTGTGACCAAGCAGTGGTGGGACACTTGGCAGTGAGCTGGGCAAGGAAGATACTTGGGCAACTCCAGGCACTCAAATAAGGCAGAGACCTGCTGTGATCCCAGTCCCTCTCCCCCCATCAGGAATGTAAGGAAACTAATCCCTGCTCTGTGCTGAGTTGCCCCAGGCACTGACCTGCACGCTCCCCGCCCCAGAAGGAGTTCTGGAAGGGAGAGCAAAGAAAACCTCCCCTCAACCCACTTCAACCTCAGGGCAGGTGTCCCCTATGCCAATATCAACTTTTTTTGTGAGCGAGGGACCCAAGGGAGGCCCTGGGCTGCCTCTGCCCTGCTGGGAGTTGTATAGGCGGAACTAATGAGCCAGAGGCTCTTCATCCCACCTCATTCATGTGCAGGAGCAAAGCTCAACATGAGGCAGAGAGAGCCAAGGCAATTTGTCACCGCAGCGGTCCGGAGCCCCACCTTGCACGTTACCACGGCCCCCACGTTGGGCAGGAGCTGGGACTCGCTGTCTCTGACCACCGACACCACGGGCAGCTGCGGGGCAAGACACGAAGTCAGGGTCACCGGCCGAACCCCGTCCTCGGCGAGGCTGTGCAGCCCGGGCGCGCGGCAGCCAGCCCCGGGAGGAGCAGCTCACCCCGCTGTCCTCGCTCCTCCGCTCCAGGCAGCCGGCCAGCGAGGAGAAGATGAAGCCGTGCCGGGTGTAGGTCCCGCCGCCAGCCGTGGCCTCCTCCGTGCTGCACAGTCGCTCACCTGCGAGACCGGGGCTCAGGGGCTGCCAGGGCATCTAGGTCCCGCACCGCCCCGGGCACAGCGCCCGCTCCCAGCAGGCCCAATGCTGGACATCCCCGGGGCAGCCCCCTGGCATCCCCCCCGGCAGCCCCGGCCGCGGGAGCCCCGGGCCGCACTCACCGGGGACGCAGTACCGCGCGGAGGACGCCATGTTCGCTACCGGCAGGGCCTCCCCAGAAAGCCCTCCCCTCATTGGTGACCGGTGGCAATGCCGCGATGTAAGCGGCGTGGCTATTGGCTCTCTCCTAGCGGGCACGGGGCCCGGGCGCGCTGCCTGCTGGGGGCTGTAGTCCGGCGGCGGGGAGGGTGCTCCCGGCGTGCCGTGCGCGGGCGCTGCCCGTGGGCCGGCGGGCCGGGCATGGAGGCGGCGGGCGGCCGGGCGCCGGGCGGCGGCAGGCGCAGGTCGGGCAGGGCTGGCAGGGCCCTGCGAGGGGCTGGGGCCCCGCAGGGGCTGCGGGTGCCAAGCGGCTGGGCGGGCTGGGAGGCGGTACAGCGGTTCTGTGGGGCGGGGAGTGCGGGGGCCGGGAAGCGGCGGGGGATGCTGCGGGGCAGGAGGCGCTGGGGCAGGCCCAGGGGGCGGTGGTTTTGCCCTGGGGGTGCGGTTGGGATGGGATGCAGTGCGGGGGATGCTGCAGGCCTGGAGGTGCTGCGGGGCGGGAGGTCCCTGGTGGTGCGGTGGGGCTGAGGGATTTCTGCTGTCGGCGTGGGCAGCCCTTGGGGATGGGGCGGAGTGCTGGGAGTGTCACGGCGCTGTAGAGCTGGGTGCTGCTGAACAGGGGGAGCCGGGCGCTCTGGAGCCACCGGGGGGTGCCACAGGGCTGCGCCTGTGTGCCCGGACGCGGCAGGAGCCAGGGCACACGTCTGTGCCTGCGGTGGGGCCAAAGCCACGGTTCCCCACCCCTGGGCTGTGGTGTTGCCCGTGGTCTTGGCTGTGCTGGTGGCTGCTGTCCCACACCCGTGGGCTCGGTGCGCCGCTGGGATGTGTGAAGGGCCACGGGCAGGGCGAGGGCTGGATCCCAGTGCCTGGCTGGGCAGAGGAAGATGTGTGGCTCTCCTGGAGCCTCCTCCCTGTGGTTGTGCTGCTGTCTACAGATAGGTGTCTGGGGACAGAGGGGTGTCTTGCCCTGGAGCAGGGTGACTGCCTCCTCGTGGGCTCCCTGCTCAACAGCTGCTGGCTGTTATAGGTGAGGAAGCCTCTCCAAGGGACAGGGACATGCTATGTCTTTGGAGAGGAGGGCTGACCTCAACACCTGCTGCTGGCTGCAGAATTTTGTGTCTTACCACAGTGACAACATGGGGACATGTGCCAGTCAAAGGCTGCAGGGCAGGAATTTGTTGCTCCACTTTGTGTCTCATGAGTTTCAGGGAAAAGCTCTTGGCAGACTCAAGAGGAAACATGGAGAAGGGGGTGGCTCTGGGGTTTGTGTATCCCACCTCTCCCTTACCAGGGAGCAGAAGGTACGAGCGGGAGCCGTGCCTGGGACCTAGAGTGGGCTGCTGAGTCTGAGGTCCTCATGTCTAGCAGCTCCCAACCATGGGGTCAGCCCCACACTCCTCAGGCAGGGCAGAGGAGAGCCCTGGCTCCTTTGGCTAGCCCATCTGGATGCTGCAGCTCCTGCCCTCACCCTCCGTGCTCCTCCCCAGGGGCTGTGCTGGTGGACACAGCAGTGCCGAGAGACGATCTCTGCCGGAGGGACTCTGAGCTCTGGCACCACTGCCTGGCACCGCTCCAAGGCAACTGCTTGGCCCAGGCTCAAAACGTGCCTTGGCAGGACCCCGGGGCAGCCTTGCTGCTTAATATTGATGGTACTGCCCGTACGGAGGCCCGGGGGCACCAGCCCTGCAGATCGTTTTCCCAGATCAGGTTCCTCGTGACTCCCAACGGAGCTCCCAGTCAGGACGGGGGGCTCAGCAGCCTGGGAGCAGTGCCCCTGGGCCACTCCTTCACTGGTGCATGGCATTGTCCAAGGATCCAGGCAAGGAGAAGGAGGAAGTGTTGGGACTCCTGGAGTTGGGGGTGTGAGGTTGAGAAGCACACAGGGTGGCCTCTGCTTCTTGTTCCAGAGGCTGAGGTGAAAGGAATTAGCATCCCACTTTTTGGGGTTAAGGAGGGACTAGGGGAGGAGGAGTAATCCTGTACTGGCTCTTCCGTGTATGTCTTGTGTGGGTTCTTCCGTCCCTGAACCTATTGGGAAGTGCTAGGATCATCCCTGGAGCTGGCCCAGCATCCTGGATGCTCATGCCTTCTCTGGTTTCCTCTGAGTCAGACTCTCCGTGTCACTCCCCCGGCCCCCTCCCCGCTGGGAAAGACGAGATGGGACCAGAGAGCACCTGAGCCCAGATGCTGAGGGGCCTGTGCCCCCCAGTCCACGCAGACACATATCACAGTGACACTGGCTACACAGCCTCCCGGAGCCTGGGCTCAGCTCCTCGGGCTCTGCCTCCTTGTCAGCTCAGGGAGCTGCACAACTGGCATCGGCACATCTGGGAGGGGAGACCCTTCCCAAGGGACAGCCAGGCAGCAGGGCAGCCTGCCCACACCGAGCTCCTGTCCTCCCAGGCGTGGTGTGGCAGGGATGAGGAGCCGGCAGCGGATGTTTGCTGCGGTGATGCGCCTGCTCCTCAAGTGCCTGCGGCTGGGCCGGCGGCGGCGCTTCAAGCTGGTGCGGCAGGTGGAGCAGCTGTGGCACTACGGGCACCTCTGCCTCCGCTCCTTGCTCTACAACTCCTTCACCAACGGCGATGTGGTGCTGGACTCCCTCTTCGAGCCTGTCTACTGGCTGGTGGACCATGTCACCCGGTGGTTCGGCGTGGTGAGTCTCCTTGGCGTGGTGACCACCTCTCACTGGGCTTGGCACACCCAGCACTGGGGCTACTGTGCTGCTGGGGCAGCTGAGTCTCAGGAGTGCCTGCGCTCCAGGCAGGAAGAGAGATGGGATCTCAGTGTGTGGTTCATATTAGTTTCCTGTGGCCGTGTCCTGCCTGTGCCTCTCCCCAGGCAGTGAGGGGCAGGTGCTGCCCACTCCAGTGACCCAGGCCCCTTTCCCGTAGGTGTTTGTGGCACTGGTGATTGGGCTGACGAGCTCTATTGTGGCCATCGTGTACATTTGCCTGCTGCCCCTCATCCTGCAGACCTACACACCTGCCTGGATCTGCTGGCACCTTGCCTATGGACACTGGAACCTCATCATGATTGTCTTCCATTATTACATGGCCATCACCACCTCACCAGGGCACCCACCACAGGTGAGGCACCAAGTGGCAGCACAGCCTCTCCCAGCTGGACACTGGAACTAGCTACATACAGATGGTCATTGGGAACAGCCTGGTGGTGGTTGCAGGAGGCCTCCTCCAGACTGGAAGAAACTGGGCTGGGCAGTGCAGAGTGGGGAGGCAGAGGGATCACAGGGGAGATGAGGAATGTGAGGTGCAGGGGACAGGTGCAGGGTTTAGGTGCACAAATCTCTTCTGACTTGTGCACAGGCCAAGAATGACCTTACCGGCGTCTCCATCTGCAGGAAATGCATTGCCCCCAAGCCGGCTCGCACCCACCACTGCAGCATCTGCAACAGGTAGGGCACTCTCCCTCTGTCCCTTTACTTGCCTCCTGTCCCACAACGAGACAGGGGCCCTTCCCCTTTGCTCTGCTGGCTCATTGCCCTGTCTCTTGCAGCCCACAGAGCTGAGGGGGTGCCTATCCCCTCCCAAACACAGCGCTTGTGCTGGCTCTGACACTGGTGCTGCTCTCCTCCCTCTCAGGTGCGTGCTGAAGATGGACCACCACTGCCGTATCCTTCTGCAGTACTGACCGATGGCGCTCTCCTGGGGGCAGCTGGCCCTGCTTCCCCCTTCTCTTGCTGCCCTACTACTCTCATAGAGAGTCAGGGACGGGTGGTCCCTGGGGTGGGTTTGGACCTATGCTCTGTCACAGTTAAGTACCTTTAACCCCAGAGGCAGCCTGGTTAAACAACTGTGTGGGACACTACAACCACCGCTACTTCTTCTCCTTCTGCCTGTTCATGACCATGGGCTGCATCTACTGCAGCATCAGCGGCTGGGAGATGTTCCGGGATGCCTATGCAGCCATCGAGGTGAGCGGACAGGCCCCGGCCCTCACCTGCCATGCACTGAGGCTGCCTGGGCTACCCAGGCTGAGCTTGCAGAGCAAGGCTGGGCCAGGCCCAACCATGTAGTGACTTTGCTTCCCCTCTCCCTCCTCCTGCGAGGCCCCCAGCTGCTCTGGTCCTGTGGGGTGTGAGGGGAAGGGCTCCTGCCCCTCTCCTCCGAGACACATAACTGGTGTCCTGTTTTCCGTCCCCCTAGAAAATGAAACTGCTTGACAAGGAGAGACTGCAGGTGGCTGCCAACCAGGTGGGACATCCCTGCCCCCCAGCTACTCCAGGCTGTGTGGAGCAGAGCTGCTCTGCAGGCTGGGTCCTGCCTGTGGCCCTACTCTCCAGAAGTACCCCACATCAGAACCAGCCCCCATGCTCATCTCACATGCCAGAGAGCTGCGGCTGGCCAGGCAGCTCTGCTGCAGACGCTGCCTCCAGCAGCTTGGGGTCTGCCTCTCTGTGCACCCAGCTTCCCGGGGCTTGGGCTGGTGACAGCTGCTTGGCATGTGCTGCTCAGGCCATGGGCTCCTGGGGAAGCTGCAGAACTGGATACACATCTCACCCTGACCATCAGCTGCGGGGTCCTGACCAGTCCCGTGGCTGCTCCCTGACTCCTTACCTCCAGCCCACTGCTCCTCATGCCTGTGTCAGTTTTGGATATCTGTCTGTCTGTCTCATGGCTGTCTTAGGCTGTCTCTCCTTCACCCTGGCTGTTGTGTTAGTTTCAGTTGTAGTCCTTTCTTGCTGTCCAAGCTCTTGCAGCAGTGAGGGGTGCAGCAGTCCCTGTCTGGCTTCAAGCCATAAAGCATTCTGGGTAATCCCCTCTCCTGTGATCCTTTTTCAGACCTACTACCAGACCCCACCACCCATCTTCTCCTTCCGCCAGCGAGCTTTCCACAAGAGCGTGGTCTACCTCTGGGTCCTGTGCAGGTGAGGGGGCCCAGGGGCTGGGGGAAACAGCATGAAGCCTGTGACACTGCTCGCCCTCCACCTGCCTGCAGCTGGGCTTGCTTGCTCTGGCAGACATCCCTGCCCTGCCAGCCTTCAAGCCACAGAGGAGGAGAGACAATGCTGCTCTGTCACAGGGGATTAGACAAGCCGACCCACTTACGCGGCTGTGGGTGGGGGAGGCAGCCTCAGCTCCTGCCAGCTGCAGCACCAGGAAGGGAAGGCCTGAGGCCAACCTGCAGTCCCTTGTCATTCCCAGCTCGGTTGCATTGGCCCTGGGTGCCCTCACGCTGTGGCACGCTGCCCTCATCACCCGCGGGGAAACCAGCATTGAGCGGCACATCAACAGGAAGGAGAGGCAGAGACTGCAGAAGAAAGGCAAGGTGAGCACAGCCCATGGCCTGTGGGGCTGACCAGTACAGAGCCAGACATGATGCACCTCTCCCCATTCTGCAGGTCTTTAGGAACCCCTACAGTTATGGCAGCTGGGATAACTGGAAGGTGTTCCTGGGTGTGGATGTGCCAAGGTAAGAGCCCTTGGGAAGCCCCTGCCTGAGAAAGTGGTGGCTCAGCAGCTTATGGGGGTGTGGGGACAACAGGGACTCTCCTTGGGCAGCTGAGGGAGAGCAGCTCTGCATTACTCTGAGCTTTGTAAGGCACAGAAGGCCACATCTACCTTATGGCTCCTGAGTCCTGCCCAGTGACAAGGTGTGGCCTGCCCAGCACACCTTTGCCAAGAGAATCTCAGCTGAGGAGCTCTGCCACTGCGGCAGCTCAGGACATGGCTCACAGCCCGGGCTTGGTTCCTCAGAGCACAAAAGCACTAGGATTTCAGGTTTGTCTGTGGCCTCACTCCTCTCCCCACAGGCACTGGCTCACCCGGGTCCTGCTGCCCTCTCGTCACCCACCCTACGGGACAGGCCTGAGCTGGGACCTGCCTCCCTGCGTGACAGAGCAGCGCGCACCGCTCCTGGCCATCTGAGGCCCAGTGCTCCTGACATCCCACCCTGCAGGAGGGGAGCGCACAGGGGACCCGCTCCACCGCTGCGGCTCCCTTTGGCCCAAGTGCCTGGCAGAAGGCTGGTGCTGGCACACGTTGCTGACTGGAGCCAGAGCCACGGGAAACTCCATGGACAGTGTCGGTGCCTGGATGCCTGCCCTCTTGGCTCTTGGTGGCTGCAGGCAGCCCCGGGGGAAGGCGGCAGAGCTGCCGCTCCTCACTCCAGCTGAAGGTGCTGCCCTCACTTGTACAGGTACAGGCCAGCACAGGCCCAGCTCAGCTCTCCAGAGCGCTGGGCACAGAAGATGGCACTCCCGTCCCCCAAGTACTCCCCAGGGAGCCTTTTAGAGACCATCCACTAAATACTTGGTTTTTTTAAGGCTGTGTGGCTTTTCTTCCTTGTGGTGGGCACAGACTTCTGGGGATGGGAGAAGAGGGAGCCCCATGATTCCCCAGTGTGAAAAGAGGATAAAGGGCAGGGCATGTAACCAGCAGCACCTTAAGCTGCTCAACATATGGAAGGGGCACTGAAGTCCCAGCCCGAGCTGCATGGAGGCCCTCGGAGAATTACCAAAACAGATATATTTATTCCTCTGGCACGTGGGTTATCACACACCACACGTGTGCACAGACCTGTCCTTTCCACTCACGTGTGGCAGGTCTGTCCATCACTGTCCCTGGCTGCAGCAGAGGGTGGACAAGCCATGAGCAGCACAGCTCCTTCCCTGCTGTGGGTACTGGGAAGGTGCTGCAGTGAGAGGTGCTTTCTGCTGGCCTCTGCGCTCCAGCCCTGGCACTCAGGGCAGCATTGGGCTCTGAGGGTCCACAGCATCAGTTGGATGGCTTGGCAGGTTAGCAGGGCACCAGTAGGATTGTCGGTCAGCGCAGGAAGGGGATGCAGGGCACTCACCTGCCTGGGCTCCCCAGCAGGAACCTGTAGGGACAGAGACGGTGCCATCACCTGTGTTCTGTGCATGTGGGCACCCCCAGCAGCTCCTGCCACACAGACTCACCATTCCCCCCGTGCTGCCACCGCCTCCTTCCGCACCAGCCTCTTTTTGTCATCCAAAGGCTTGGCCAGTGCCCGGATAACTCGGGCCTTGTATGGGAGCAGCTGTAGGACAGAAGGCAGTCTCAGTGAGAGAACTGGGTGCTGGCTGCCCCCCAGGAGGTTTGGGACTCCCTTGCCCCTCTACATGCAGGAGCAGGCAGCAGGGCGCTGCAGCAGCACTTACCACTGGTGTGGGCAGGCAGGTGAGTGCATGGGCACAGCGCAGGGCAGCGATGCGGACAGCCTGGAACAGACAGGGCTGAGGGCAGCACAAGGGGGTGGTGGAAGGGGGCATTCCAGGGAGGAAGGAGGGGATGCACGCACCATGGTGGGACTGGAGGTGAGGTTGAGGAACTTGGTGACCAGTGTGTCGACATGCAGGCTCATGATCTGGGGAGCTTCGAGCAGCAGCGGCTGGAGGCAGTTCAGTGTGGAGAGCTGAACCACACGGTCTGAGCAGGACAAGGCCTCAAGCAGGAGAGAAAGCAGCTGCAGAGAGGGGATATAGGAGTCATGAATAACCCCAAACCATGCACTCTGCAGTGTCACAGCTCCCCCTGCCTGCCACCAAGGCTGGCTCTTACCGTGGGCAACTCTGTCACCAGCACAGGTTTGGGGAGGTGGTTGAGCACATGGGACAGGCCCTTCAGGTAATTGGCCTTCACGTCTGTGGAAAGCAGAGATGGTCAAAAGCAGCCAGGAGGAGGGGATGCTGGCTCAGGTCCCCTGGGTAAGGGGTCAGGGGTGGTGAGGCCAGGCTGGGGGGTGGCCTCTCACCGGGACCAGCCCCGTGGAAGCCCTGCACCAGTTTGGGGACGTTGTCAGTGAAGAAGCGCTGGCGGAACATGATGCGCACGTCGGCGTGGCAGCCCTTGTGCAGCACGTCTGGGGACTCAGCCATGAGCAGGGAGAAGCCGTCGGCCGCAGCTGGGCCCAGCTCTGTGTCACCCAGCAGGCCCAGCAACTGTGAGGGAGAGAGCCCTGAGAAGGGGTGCCGGCTGCTGAGGGGTCCCCAGCCAGATGTGGGGAGCAAGGCAGGTTTCTCAGACACCACCCAGCCCCACCACCGCCTACCTTGTCTGTCAGGCAGGAGCTCAGGGGGTGGTAGCGCAGCACCAGGGCTTTGGTCACCTGTGCAGGCAGAACAGTCAATGCCAGGCTGACCCCCGCTGTCCCTCTGGCTCACACATCCAGAGCAGGCCTTACCCAGAGCAGCAAGGTGAGCGCCTGCGTTCGGCAGGGTCCCTCGGCAAGGCCGGGCTCCATCCTGTTCACTGCAAGCTGCAGGATCTCATCGAGCTGCTGCCCTGGGGACACAGAGGGACAGGCTGATCCATTCCCCCTGCCAGCAGTGGGCAGGGACCCATGGCCTCTACCCCAGCCCACTTACCTGCTGGGTGCTTGTTCACCAGCCCCGCAAAGCACTTGGCAGCTGTGGTGGCTGTGAAAGGGCAGTTGCAGGAGCAGCTCAGTGCCAGCAGCTCCCGGAGCAACCACTCCTGCTGAGGAATTGCCACCTGGAAGAGACATGGATTTTGTTATGGCCCAGGGCTACAACTGCTCCCTCCTTCTGCCTGTGGAGCTTGCCTGTGGACACAGGCTGGAGGGTGCTTGGGCAGGGCTCCTCTCCATCCTGCTCCCCACCAACCTACATTGCGGGGCAAGGAGCAGATGAAGGCCATGAGGAGGGCAACCAGGCGTCTCTGTGCCTCCAAGCACTCCCCATCCTGTGAAGGAAGAACAGTGCCCATGTCAGAGTCCTTGCTGCCAGCCTATGCCAACATCCTCATTCTCTGCCCATTCTGGTGCCCCAGCCCCAGTCACCAAACACACCCCAAAAGGCTGGAAGGAGGAAGGAAAACTGTTCTGGGGTAGGAAGGAGACCTCTCCATCCAGAAAGAGGGAGATCACATGAGACACGCTCTGGGCAGCCAGTCTAGGAGAAAAGAAACATTGCAATGTGCTGTTCTGGGAGGGTTACCAGAGAGCTCGTGAGTACCTCCCAGGAGGCACAGATGGCAGCAGGGGGCACACAGCCTGCCCCCTCCCCACGATGGAGTGTCCAGCTTCCCACCCAAGCATCACTCACTCAGGACTCAGGTGAGTGGTGGCAGCACTGATGACTGGGACCATGGCTGCCAGCACCTCTTCCTCCAGCAGTGCCTTGCCCAGCAGTAGGTGGGTGCTCTCTGCAGGTAGTGGAAGGAAAGGAACTTGTTGGAGCCTGCTGTCCAGAGGGAGGAGGCAGGCACAACTCATTGAACCCACACTGGACTGGGGCAGTGTGAGGGAGCAGCAAGGCCCACAGTCACCCACGGGTGCCAGAGGGCATCAGCAGGAGTGCTGACTGCAGAGTCAGGGACCCCAGAGAGCCTGGGAGGTCCCTGCCCTCCCCTTTCCCACTCCAGCCCTGCACTTACCTTGCATGGCTGCCTGCACAGCCATGGCCAGGAGGCATGGCACCACCGTCTGGTGGAAGTACCAGCAACCCTCTGCATCCTGCTGGCACTGCAGGGCCACACGGTGCAGGCTCTGGCACACAGAGACCATGTCCTGGGTGTTCCCAGCCTCGCTCCCTGCAGGGCACAGTCACCATCACATCAAACAGCCTCAGCACCCAGGCCCCTGATCTGCACCAGGAACCTGGGACAACGCAGCCCTCCAGGCCAGCAGTGGGATTCACAGCCCATCCCAGCCCTGGGCTCCTTTCACCACTTCCATTCTGACTCTCCCAGCCATCATCAGTAACAGAGGTAGTTCCTGCCCAGACACACTGCATGGAGTTGCCTGCTGTGGCTCCTTTACCTTTCTGCACCTTCTGGAGATGCTGCAGCAGGACAGGGACAGTCTCCCTCACAATGCTGGTGTGGGTGGACACGGCTGCCAGGGCCTGCAGGCAGCGTTGCTGCAGGGAGCAGTGGCTGTGGGAGCTCTCCTCCCGCTCTGAAGAGGAAACACACCTGAGTGGGCCTGGGCTGACCCCAGGCCACCTCGACAAAGGGCAGTCAGGGACCAGACCCTGCCAGGGTGGATGGGGTGAGGCAGCACAGCAGACCCAGCCTGTGCCAGGCCCAAGGCACTCTGTCTCCTCTGCAGCTGGGCAGCTCCTTCCCATGAGGCTAATCCTGGCCACATGGGCTGGCTGCCTGACAGCCACAGCCTTCCCTGTGCCAACACACTGGGAATTCCCCAAGGAGAGCCACCAATCTACACCGTGTGGCACAGCCCCACTGCCTGGCAGGAACTGAGTGGCGATGTGACAAGCTTCACTCCAAAACCAGACACTGCTCCCTTCTCAGCCCTACCTGACTGCAGCTCCTTTTCAAGCCTAGGTACCATGTGTCCAGAGAAAACCTTTGGGTAGATGGGGGCCAAGGACCCAGCTGCCTCCATCGCTGCTTCACTGCCAGGATGGGAAGAGAGTGGGAAAGGTAACATGAGGACTGCAAATCTGGGGCTGCTTTTACACCAGCTGCACAGACCTGACGGTGCCTCCAGAAACTCATTTCTTAGCCATTTGCCTTTTTCACACTTCTGGCAGGCAGAGCAGAGCTCCCTGATTTGACAGGCTCAGACTTTCTAATTTCCAGCCCATGAATTGCCTGGTTTATCCCACATGGTCTTTTAGTTCAGAGAGTTCCTGTGCCTTCTCCAGACTACAGCCCGTCTCTGCAGCAAAGCCAGGATTTGTTCCTCCTCCCAGAGTGTGGATGACTGCAGTGGTGCCAGCCCATCCCTCACCTGCTCTGGGAATCCTCCTCATGCAGAGCGAGACGGATGAGGTGGTCCACAACCAGCTCCAGGTCAGAGGAAGACAAAAAGCCTGGAACAAGAGCCATAGAGGAATACTGCCCTCAGCCAAAGGCAAAGATGCCGGCGTTCTGGCCAACATCCTTCCCCCTCATCCAGGCTAGTGGCATCACAGCAGCATACGAAATGCCAGAGATACAAGGTACCCAGTAAAAACAGGCAAGAGAGAGACCAAGTGTCCCTGGTGCTCATGGCTTAGGTAGAAAATGCTGTCACTACTCCTACAGGCAGCAGACAAGGACATCCCATCTCCCAGAAGAGAGTGACACCTCCCTCTGCCTCCCCAAGGGAAACAAGGCACCAACCTTGAAGGGAGCCCAGGAGAGTCAGTGCCTTGATCCCAACCAGCTGCAGCTGCACACTGGGATCCGTCAGCGCCGAGAACACCACAGAACAAACCGGGGCTTGGAGTGACAGCAGAGCGCTCTCATCTGGAGAGAGGGGAATGGTGTCACTGCACAGCCACCATGACGGCACCTGGCAGACCCTTTCTGGGGCCCTGCAGTTGGCACCCAACCATGCGGGGACCCTGGGATGTGGCAGGGGGTCGTACATGCAGACACCCTTATCAGTGAACTTTCCTTGTCTGTCAACATACAGAAAAGGGAGGTCAGGACCAGCAGTCCCTGGGACACAGGTTACTTCAGAGGAACCAGTCACCCTCACCTTCTTCCACATATCCCCACTTCTGCTGCAACTCGAGGAAGCCCAGCAGCATTTCCAGGATTGTCCTCCTCTGGCTGCTCTACAGGGACACAAAGGCATAACCCAGATCACCCTCACTGCTGGGACTCAGCTGCACCTTGGCCAAGTGCTGAGAGGCCACAGGGTGCCCATGGGACCAGGGAAGGGCGTCCACTTAGACACCCTGCTCCCACCAAGCCCTGCATAGCCAGGAAGTGTACTCAGCCCCACTGCCTGTGCTGGCAGGGCCAGGGTGCCCCTCACCTGCGGGTGGTTGGTGTACTGCTCCAGCAGCAGGGGCAGGACACTGCGGGTGACACGGTGGTAGGTGCGGAGGGAGGCACCCGCTGCTGCCTGCAAGAGTTTGGCACTGGGCCACACCAGCTTCATGTCGGGCTCGCACAGATGGTGCCTGCAATCTGAGATAGGCTGGGCGTCAGCTGCACCGGCGCAGAGCTCCTCTGCCTCGCGTGCGGGGACGCAGCTGATAGCTGGGCTGGGACGTGCTGCTGGGGCGCAGCTCGGCGCTGCAGCACAGCCTTCCTATCTGAGCAGCTTCCCACAGCTGCCAGCACATAGCACAGCTTTGGACACCCAATCCCAGCACAGAGGAAAGCAGCTCAATCCCCTTCTCCTCCCTTCCTGCAGCCAATTACCTTGGAGAAGATGAAAGTGGTTGTGAGGGCCAGAAAGAGAAAAAGGGCTTGAAAGAGAAGAGGGGGGCAGATCTCTAGCTAGGAGGATGCTTTCAGGCCTAGCTGCTCAGGACAGGGTAAGTCTCCGTGCTAGCTACCTTGCAGGATGCTGCTGAGGAAGGAATCCAGCAGATCCTCGGCATCAGAGCTGAGCACAGAGCGGGAGAGGCAGGCAGAGAGGGCATGCAGTGTGGCCAGGCATTCCGTCTCAATCTTCTCGCTCGCTGTCTGGAACACCTGCAGGAGAGGCCATGGGATGAGCCAAGTTCCATGCTGATCCCAACTGCAGGCTTCAGGCTCTGAACACAGGCTGAAGGGTTCAGGCTCCTGCCTCACTTCCCACGTGATTTGAACATGCAGCAGGGCACATTTAAGCCCCAGGGACATGCTGATAGAGCTGGTCTGTCCCCTCCACTTTTCATCTGGGGCTGTTCAAGGTCACTGGTGCAGGTTGCTGGGAGACATGGGGCGCACCTGGTCTGGCCATGAGCTCCTTCTCAGCAGAAGCCCAGCTGTGGTGGAGCCCTGCAGTACTCACCTCTCTGCGCAGGGATGACCAGAGGCTGGGGAGGAATTCCTGCAGCTCCTTCTGCCCGTAGATGGCACAGCAGGCAGTCTGCAAGAAGGAGCCAGAAGAAAGCATTACAGAGAAGCCAGTATCAGGAGGACATAATGCAGGGACACTGCCCATCCCGGCAGGCTCATGCTGAGCTGCACGAATCACTCGAGAGAGAGAGAAAAACAGGAAAGAGTGATGCAGGCCAGGACTCTCGAACTGGTGGTTCTGCAAGGGAGAGTCTCTGGCAGGCAGGGACAAGGGCTCAGAACTGGCTGGCAGCTGCTGCTGCCATAGGTCAGCTGTGGGCTGAAGGGAGTAGGGGAGCCCTCCTTACCAGAGTCTGCAGGGAGTCAAGCTTGGCACTTTGCAGTTCTGAGTCCAACTTCTCAATAAGCAGAGGGAGAAGAAACTGCAGAGAGAGACACTTGCACTCAGCCCACCCTTTGCACCACCTCATCCATAGTCCTGCAGGGCTGCAAGGTCAGCCTCTGCCAGGACAGCAGAGGTGGAGGGGTAGTTGCAACAGGCAGACCCTTCCCAGGAGGACTCTCTCCATGCCCAGTCCTACAGGAGACAGAGTGCCCTAGTGCAAGCTCCTGGTCCCAGTTGCCTCCATCCCACAGAGCCACAGCAAGAGCTGCAGCACTACTAAAGGCAGCCTGTGTTCAGGGAACAAGGGTGCTCAAGAACACCCTACCTCAGCAAATTGGGGTGTGGAAGCCAGTACGGCCCGGAGACTCAGGATCAGGTCTTCTCTCTGGATGCCATGAGGATCATTGGGGGGCTGGAAAGGAAGCAGAGACCAGGTCACCCACCAGTCAGGAAATATCCCAAGCCAGCCATCAGCCAAGGCTGCATTGCCTCATCTCCAGCAAGGCACCAGCGGTGCCACTCACTGCAGCCAGCTGTGCACAGCTTGTCCAGCTGGGTACCACAGCTCAACACTGCCCAGCCAAGACTCTTGCCCACCCTCTCCTCCCATTCCCCAAATGGGACACAATCCCCTGAGAAAACACCAGAAGGAACAGGCTGTGGCACAGGGCAGACTCACTCACTGGAGTAAAATCAATAGGGAAGTAGCAGGACGTAACTTCAAACAGCTCCTCCACAAAGGGACCTGCAGGGAGGAGAGAGGGAGTGAGCAGAGGTGCTGGGTAAAAAAGGCCCAGCAGCTGTGTCTAGCACCCATGACAGGCTGGCTCTGCAGCTCCTAAAGCATGTCAGGGACCACCCCACCCCTGGCCAGACCCAAGAGCCATCCCTCTAATGGCTCAAAGAAAAGGGACGTGTCTCCCAGTCAGCTCAGCAGCAAGCTCAGGCTCACCCAGGGCATAGTCTTTGGTAATGAGATCACGCACAATCTGGAAGGCCACCAGCAGATTGCGGGGATCCTTCTCTCCGTCCATGACCTGGATGAAGCCAAAGGTGAAGTCGGCACCCAGGCCCTTCAGCTCTGCAGAAAGAAAGAGCATGAGCAGGTGCAGGACACCAGACCATACCAACATGGCATTAAATCAGCCCAGTTTCCCCAGCCCCACAGTCCTCTTCCAGCTCTCCCAGCCAAAGAGCCCTCAGGTAAGGCAAAAGCGAGCCATTTTCCCAGTCTCGACAACCCCAGAGTGGTTCTGGCATCTGCCCCCTCACCTTCCTCCCTGGTGCTCATGAAGTTGGTGATGATGCTGTAGACTGTGTGTCGGTCCAGCTGCAGTAAGGACTGGAGGGAGGAGCAGAGCAATCAAAAACACCCTTTACACATGGCAGCACCACTACCCACCACCCACAGGCAGCGCATGCCCTTGAGGAGAAGGCAGGACCCCCAGAAGCTCAGCTGCTACTTGCTGGCATGCAGATCCCACTTATCACATGCAAAGTGTGCACATGCCTATGTGATGGCACCTGAACATGACTGTGTCCATCACTGCATGAATGCACCATCAGTCACACCAGGGCCATGCATTATGTCCAAGACACTGCCAGCATAAACAATCTTAAATTGGAGGAGAATTGGGCTGAGGGCACTTAAACGTAGCCTGGAGAATGGAGCCAAAGGGAGTAATTCCCCCAGGGCTGAGAGAAGAGAGGACAAGGGCAAATCAGGATCCTCAGCTGCTGTCTGCCTCTTGCTCTACAGTGAGCCATGCTGTCTCTAAGCTCTGCAGAAGCACTGCACTGAATGTCACCTGTCCTCAGGCAGGCAGGCCATCCCCAGACACACAGGGAACAGGGATCAAGGAAGATGGGAAATCATATTGCTCACCTGCACATGTACCTCTTGGAAAATGGCTTTGAGCACAGACACCGCTAGCCCTGGGGACAGCACCTCACACATGCTCTGGGAACAGGAGAAGAAAAGCAAGAATAGAAAACCACTACAGCAGCCACATAACAGAGCTCCTGCCTCCACACAGCAGCTGCCTGCAGGATCCTCTCCCATAACAGGGAGAGCTCACCACTCCCTCCCCAGACAGGACAGGACAAGATGCCCATCATCTGTGCTGTTCCCCAGGGTAGCCAGGGAATCCTTGCCCCAGTACTAGCACAGGGCAGGAAATCAAGGTAGTCTCCTCTCCCTCTGCAAAGGGCACAGCAAGAGCACAAAGGAGACAGGGCAGTGCTGCCAGACAGACTGAAAGCCAGATGAACCCTGCTTGATGCGCTGCTCCATCCTGTACCCAGGTGTTGCACCTCCCAACACCATTCCGGAGCACATCCCTGCACTGTGGGCTGGGAAGCACAAACTCACTAGGGCTCGGAGTCCCTGGAGCACAGATGGGATCACCAGGTGATGGTCCTGCAGCCGGCTCTCGTAGAACAGGACAAGATGCAGCACTGTCAGAAAGAGACACCAACGTGTGTTAGCCACAGGAAATGCAGCTGCTGGGTGCTGCCCCCACCTCAACTACAAGCTAACGGGTTAAGAGCGAGCACATCTTGCACTGCTGGATGGGGAGAACTGCCACTGCTGGATGCACCCACCTGGCTCCAACACCTGCGCCCTCCCCCCGTGGGCAGATCATGCGTGACCACAGCAGGGCAGCAGCAACCCCCGGCCAATGCGGAGGTGCTGGAGCTGCCCAGAGGCATTTGCCCTGGCCTGTCCAGACATGTGGGAGCAGACACCAGCAACAGAGCAGCAGACGCCTGCTCAGCAGAGGCTGGAGAACATCGTGGGGTGGGGCTCAGGGTTGGAGCAGGAGCTCCAGCTTCCCAGCTTCCTCACACTTGGCTCCACAACACGTTCCCGGCCCCTGAGTCACGGCCACGGGCGCCTTCACACCCCGGCCCTGGGGAGTGGTAGCAGGAAGCAAACTGGAAGAGCCAGCTAGCAGCATCCTGTGCCCACAGCTGCTGCAGAAACTCACCCCTCCAGGAGGCAGCCTGACGCAGCGCTTGAGAAATGAACTGCACGAGGAGGGACACGAGGCTCTAACCCAGCTCAGTCCCCTTGCTCAGCTGCCTGACTCTGCCAGGTATCCCCACTGAACCTCCCCTTCTGGCTGCCCCTCCAGAGCATCCCAGTTCCCACCACAGTCATCACACCCGACTCCAGCTACTCCAGTAGATAAGTCTCTACGCACAGCTGCTCTTAGCCCTGCCTGGCTCACGTCTGAGCCTTACAGAGAGCCAAACGCCAAGGACTAAGCACCTTTTACTTTCATCCTTCCCTTCCTTCACCTTACTTACTAGATGGGCCCCACTGTCTTGCAAGCCTGCTGGCACAGGTTCAGCTTCCCATCTGCAAAACTCCCAGGTCCAAGCTAAAGTCTGTCAGCATTTACTGGCCTCCCCTACTGCCAGCCAGTTGCTATGGGGCATTTAACAGAGCCAGACCTTCCCCTGGCCTCCATGAACAGGGCATCTTCCTCTCCCCACTCCGGTCCCCCACTCCACTCTCATCCTTACACTGATCTCCCCTTCTTCCCAGACCCCTGAGTTAACGTGGGCGGGCTGAAGAGCTGCAGCATGACTTGATGTGTGAAGAACTGTTTTCCTGCCCTGAATCACCACCCAAGGATTTTTGACACAGAGATATGTCCCCAAGGTGTCCCACGTGGCACTGAGCATACCCACTCGGTATGCAACACTGTCACACTGTCAGGGCCACCAGCTGCAGCCCAGGGCTTTGGCGTGTTCCGAAAGTGAGCCAAATTGTGTGGTGAGGTTAGCAAAAAGCCTGTAGTGTGAAGCCTCATGCCCTCCTTGGACTTTGATTCTTGAGAGATGTGTACAAAGTTGCCATGGTGCTAAATCAATCCCTTTGCCAACTGCAGGACAGAAACTTGATGGCACAGGCTTTGCCCCCAGCCACTTACCTTCCTTCTCCTGGAGCAGGGAGTAACACTGGAGCAGGACTTGTGACAACAGCTGGATGCCTCGCCCTCGTGTCCGAGGATCTGTGTTCTCCAGGCAAAACCTAGGCCAAGTAAGGAGAAAGCCCAATAGGCGTGTTATGAGCAGGGACACCCAAGCAGGAAGCACATCCTGAGCAGACACATTACTGAAACAAAGAGGTGCCGCTCTCTTGGCAGGGTGGTCCAATCCTGCCTGACTTGCCAGCAGGGTAGGAACAGACTCCTCTGCCCCTGATGGTGCTGCATGCACCTGGCCCCGCAGAAGCCACACAGAAAGAAACCCAGGTCCCCAAGGAGGACCAAAGAAATTGCCCTTGCATGATGCTCCCAAGATCACAACGGTCAAAAAAGAGTAAAGCCTCTTACGAGCTGGGCAAACCCAGCCCCCCAGCTTGGGAGAAAAAAGGCTAGGCCATGACAGCTTGGAGACAGAACAAAAGCTGAGTGCCAGACAACTCATGACACAGTGCTGTGCAGCTGTGTGCTCAGGCAGCTCCTGCTGGGGACAGCCCCAGCTGAGAAGTGCCCTGCAGCTCGATGCCTGCCACAACACCTCCCCTCGGTCCTGGGAGAGCATCAAAAGGTGCTCCAGCTCTTCTCTTTCTCACACAGCTCCCACATCTAGGGGGGTGAAACACCACTCAGGCCCTCTGCTGTGAGTAGACAACATTCCGCATGCTGTGCTACATCTACTAGTGCTGAAGCTCGTCCCAGACAAGCACACTTTTCCTTCTAACTGTGCCTCCTTCTGGGAATGTCCCCTGCAAGGCCCTCACCCGATGTACAACATGCATAAGGCTTTTCTTACCCCAGGGCTTCCACAAGCTGCAGCACTGTCCACTTTCCATCTTTCAACCCTGGAAAAAGAGGTAAAGAGAGTGAACCAAAGAGACTCACAGAGTGTCAGGCAGGCTCAGTGCTGGAGATGGATGCTGGGAAGCATCCTGGCACTATGGTGGGAAAGGCTGTTAGGTGCTAGTTCTTCAGTAAGCACTGAAGGAGCCATGTGCACTTGGTAGAGTTGCCTTCAGTTGCCTTCAGCCCTGCCTGCAAACATGTCTGAGACCGAGAGCTGCCTCGACTAGATCAGAGTTGAGAGTAAACAGCCAGGAAGAGCAAACCTGCCTGCATTTTGCCTCTACCCTCTCCCCACAGCCTGGCTGAATCCATTAACAATGTGTGGCTTCTGAGAGAAGCCTCACTGTGCTCCACTTCGCTGAGACACTAAAAAGCACTTCTCCAGTGTGAGCAAGCTGGGAGGAGACAGAGGGCAGCTCCCCAGGTGCTTCCTGAGGGAGAACTGGCCAAGCAAACAGCCCAGACAACAGCGATCACCCAGCTTCCCACCTCAGCTCCGTCACCTCCACACTGTGCTGAACAAGACCTGCACAAACTCCCTCCAAGATGGAGGGCAGGGAGAAAGGCAGCTTTGTGGTCAGAGGAAGACAACGTGCTGGGATTCCTGAAGTCTGTTTCCAGCTCTGACTCAGACACCTCACCAGGTTGCCTCATTCACCTCCTGCCTCCATATTCTTGCAACTCAACTGGGGGAAGAGTCACTCCTCAGGAGGCTTTGGTAAAGACCTGCTTCATCCTACAAGAATCTTTGGAGAAAGGCAGGTTCTCCATTCCCACCACCCACTGCCAATGTGATACCTTCCCAGAAGGAAAGCTCTGGTTAGACTTGGGATGGGAGACAAGGGATTGCCTTACCTTCAGACCCCTAACCTGCAGCTCAGGTGGCAAGGAACATTGCTGGGAAACAAGCAGCACCCCTTACTCTCTATGTGGATAAAACAGCACTCTGCCCCCTCAAAAAAACAACGACCTTCCAGTCACCAAGACTCACTGTCTTTGCTCACGAGCATTTCTGGGCACTCCAGAGGGTCCTGCTTATCCTTCTGCCCTGCTGAACCTACATGACTGACAGGGAACATGCTCTCAGAAGCCCAAAGGTTTCATTCTAGGCTTTCCCAGGCCTTGTCCCAGCTACTGTCTCCCACTGTTGCAAGCATTTATTGTCTCTTCCTAAGCAGTTAATTCCAGTATTAAGTCACATTGTTCATCAGAGAGCTGTCTCTGGGGATGGGATGACAGTGTTTTCGACAGCAGGCAGCCCAGACTCCAGAGATAGCGCTTCCAATCCCACTTGGCGCAGCAGGGAGAGGGAGCCTGGACTGAGGGACAGAAGAGATAAAGGGAGCTGCGCAGAAGAAGAGCCCAGCAGGTCTCAGAGTCGACAGGCCCAGACTGAACAGGGGGTGCCTTGACTGACAGCCATAAGGTGCTGGCAAAAATTCTTGCAGAATAACAACAGTGAAACAGTAAGTGGCTGCTATGCACCAGCCAAAGCAGAGTGGGTCGCTGGGAGAGGTTGGATGGCCCCTCCACACCCAGCATCCCAACATCCCACTCCGCAAGCTCATGAAGAGCCCTCAAGTCTCTACACCACCATGGAGAAGGTCTGAGACAAACCCTGTCTCCACAGCCAAATGCTCTGCCTCTCTGTGTCTTGCAGAGACTGAAAGCAGCTTCTACACAAAGCTACACAACAGGAAAGAGCTGCAGCGTGATGATGACCAAACCACAGCCAGGTAGTGATGCGGATACCGTGAGCAGCAGCAGCGAGGTCAGCAGCCCCTCGGCTCAGCTCAGTGAGGGAGTTCACTCTGATCTCAGGGGCCCAGCTGTGATCACCTTCACCTCATGTGGCGTGGCCACCCGGCCCTGGCAGGAGCTGCGAGCACAGGCGCTGATCCCAGGCAGTGCTGTGGTGTGAGCGCAAGCACAGCTGACTGGACCTGCCTCATCAGCACAGCAGGCACATGGTGAGCCGGAGGAACTGCTGCCTCCACATCTGGCAGCAGCACCTCCATCCCCAAGGTTAATGATGCACCTTGAATCCCAGCTCTCCCTCTACCAGGAGGGGCTGCCTTCCTATTCTGGGATTTCCACAGTCCCAGAGGCAAATGAGAAGCATGTCAATCACCCTATGCTGGATTGCTACTCTGAACCAACCTGTTCATTTTCCTGACAGATCTGTCCTCCCTTTCACACAGTGTCCTTCTAGGTATTAATCGCTTCTGCAGGCCTTCCATTCCTGTCTTCCCCACACCCTCAAAACACGAGCACAGCATTCATGGGGAACGTGTGATGAATTCTGTAACAGCAGTATCCTTCTCTCCCCATCTTTTAATAAAGACAAGTTCAGCTCCCTCCTGCTACCCACTGACCTGTGCAGCCCAAGCTGCCTGTGACAGCACCACAGCCTTTCTGCCACTTGACAATTTCTGCTCCTTTTAGTCCTCAGTAACACATGGGGGAAGCTCAATGTGTTTCTTCCAACAATTACAGTGGCCATGAGGTTAGAAAAAACCCTCCCCTTTTGCTCAAGGACACATGGTGCAATTTAATCCTTTCTGATGTGTGGTTCTCTGTGAGGTCAGAAGGCCTGAAGGACACTTCCCAGCTCACCCCCACCATTTGTCAAGGTGGGTTTGTCACTAGTGTCACAGCCTGAGGAGAGCTGAGAGGGGAGGACAGACAATTCCCTTTGTATGTCTTCCAAGAGACAAAGCTTTCTCTGGGCATTTATGTAACACAACCACAGATGACAACAGCAGTTGTAAGGTTATCCTTCCCTGCATCCATCCCAAATATGCCACAGACCTTGTGCAACTCTTCTGCAACTTCTTAAATGTCACACAGTTCATAGGGAGTGAATTCCTCCAAATTTCCTTGTCATTTTCTTTATGTCACATGGGCCACTGGGTCACCTTCCCGTTTTGCCAACTCATCTCATCATCAAGATACCATGGATCAGTTCACAATCCATGAGCTTTGGGAACGGTCTATAAGCTACTCCCCTGTATAATGTAACCTCCATAGTCTTTGTCTGCTCTCTCAGCTACTTCCCGAAACGTGCTGAAGCCAGTGCCTAGAAACACAAACATGCCTCCTTATGCTTAGAAAGCCAGGTTCCTGAAGCTGCAACTTCCCTAATGTAACAAAGTCACCAAATTGCTGCTCCAAGCAGAAAGACGAATTATTCAAATGCCTCAAGCCCTGCTAGGAAAGGAGGAGAAACCACAGTGAAGGCAGTCAGAGCCTGGGCCCCAGAAGCGGGAGTCAGTGCATCAGTCACCTTCCACAGTACCTCAGCCAAGGCAGGAGCTCCCTCCCCACTGCCGTATTCAATGCCACCCACTTCTCCCTCGCTCCTGGAGCCCCTCGCTGCTGTCCCACTCCTGCCCCATATGCCCCTCTCAACGCCCAGGTCGCAGCTGCAGCACAGCCCATCCCCTTGTGTCCTGCCCCGCACGGCAGCCCAACCCACGGCCACGCTCTGACCCGTTCCTCCACTCCACTCTACCCCACGTCACCCCACCCCACCCGACCTCTACCCTACCCTACCCCACCCCACCCTGCCCCACAGCCCCACGCTCCCCCTCAGAGCCCTCACCACACCCCAACACGACCCGCCCGGCCGCACCCACGCCCGCCCCAGGCCCAGCCCGGCCCCGCCGCCGCGCTCATGCCCAAGCCCCGCCCCGTGGCCACACCCCGCCCGCTACCTGCCGCCACCTCCGCGGCGCGGCCGTCCTGCTGCCCGGCTACGAAATCCCGGACGGAGGCGGCGAGCGGCTCCATGCCCGGCCCGGCCCCGGCCGCCGCCATGACACCCGCGCAGGGCCGCGGCCCGGAGTGCCCCCCGCGGTCCCGCCGTGCGCACGCGCGGTGGGCGGTGCCGGCGGTCACGTGCGGCGGGGGGCGGGGCTGCCCCGCGCGCACAGCGGGCCCCGCGCACGGGCGGGCGCAGCGCGGAGCCGGCGCGGCCCCCATGCCGAGCGCCGCCGCTCGGCCCCGCCATGGGCGGCTGCGTGGGCCGGCAGCGCCGGGAGCGGCCCGCCGCCGGCAACACCCGCAAGCGAGCAGGTGAGCGGGGGGCTGTCCCGCCCGGGCACCCCTGCGGCCGCGGGTACCGGCGTGGGGGTGTCCCGTGTGCCCTGGGGGCGGCGGGCGCGGGGGAGGTGGGGGGGATCGTGGGCACCGGAGGGGCGGAGTCCGCAACGGGACAGCTCCCCCCGCGCCCGACCCCGGGAGCCGCTCTGTGCCTTCGGGGTCCCCGGACAGCGGGGGTCCCGGTGCGATGCACGGCCCCGGGAGCGGGCAGGCGCCGAGGCTCCCGTCCCGGAGGCTTTGCCGGGTCAGAGCTGGGGTGCGAGGCGCGTCCAACCCAGCCCTTCCAGTTCCAGGCTCCTCCCGGTGAGGTGGTGTCCTGGGGGGGCTGCGGGCTGGCTCGTATCCCCGGTTTGGGCTCGGCAGGGTCCCCCTGCACGGCGCAGTCCTGCCTGCCCGGACTCCGTGCTGCCCCTACACGGGGCTGCTGCCCCTACACGGGGGTGCTGCCCCTACACGGGGGTGCTGCCCCTACACGGGGGTGCTGCCCCTACACGGGGGTGCTGCCCCTACACGGGGGTGCTGCCCCTACACGGGGGTGCTGCCCCTACACGGGGGTGCTGCCCCTACACGGGGGTGCTGCCCCTACACGGGGGTGCTGCCCCTACACGGGGCTGCTGCCCCTACACGGGGCTGCTGCCCCTACACGGGGCTGCTGCCCCTACACGGGGCTGCTGCCCCTACACGGGGCTGCTGCCGGCGGTCACGACCCCGTCCCGGCTGCTCCGGAGCTTCGGGAGGTGCGGGGCGGGCAGGGAGCGGCTGCGCCGGTCCGGAGAGCAGCGGTGGTGCGGGGTCACTGGTGCAGCCCCGCGGCCCCCTGGAGTTACCGGAGCCGGATACCCGGGTGCCATGGGGCGCTTCCCCATGATGCCGCCCCGGGGGGGTCCCGGAGGCCGCGGGGACGGACAGCCACGGCTGACTTTCGGCGGAGGGGCCGTGGGCCGGCGGGATGAATCACGCCTTCCCCTCACCGCCTCCCCGGCCGGTGCCGTCGCAGCTGATAATTACCGTGTTTATGGCAGAGCGGTGGTGGGCGGCGGGAGAGGAGGGGCAGGAAGCGTGTGTGCCCGGGACGGGGCGCCCCGGCCCTCGCCTGCAGCTGGGATGCGGGAGGGAAGGGCGTTTTCCCGTGGGACGGTGCCCGCTGCTCCGGCAGCACGTGCAGGGCGCCGTTGGTGCCGGTCCCGGCTGTGCCCGTGGGCAGCCGCCCCCACCGCTCCAGATGTGCCAGCCTGCCCCGGGGATGTGCAGCTCGTGTGGGTTGGGGTGATGGCTCCCCACGGAGCTGCAGCCCCCGGCCTCGGCACACTTTGCTCCCAGGGGTGCAGGTGCCCTCTCGTGGGTGTCACTGAGGCCTGGGGTCCCTGACCGTCTGTTCTTGCAGCTTAGGGGAGATGTGGGGCCATTGCCTCGTAAGGCTGCTGTGGCAGGAGGTGGGGTCAGATCCCAACATCTGGATCTGTGTGCTCCCTTCCTGTGCCAGGCAACAGCTGACTGCAGAGCCTGTTTCCCCATCCCCTCTTCTTGCCCCTGTCAGGTTTTTCTGGGATGGATCACAGTCCCCTCATGGTACCCCTGGCAGCTGCTGCTGCCTTCCTGGGAGAGCAGGACTGTCTTCGCTTCCCAAGCTGGATCCTGCCCTTGCTTTCGTGGTGCAACCAGCCCATGGGAGCTTCTCAGCAGGTGGCAGAGGATAAAGCAAGGCCACAGCTGCCCTCACCTGCAGTACAGGGACACTGCCCTGGACCAGCAGGTCCCAGTACACAAGGATCTACCATGGGTGGGGAGGGGGCCTCTGCCGGCCCACCTCTGCTGCCAGAGGGGCTCTGCTAAGCAGCACACCTGCCTGGCCAGCTCCTACCCTGGCTGGGTCTTGCTGTGCCCCCTGTGAAAGTGTCCTGAGAGGGCTCCCTTCAGCAGGGGACAGTGTTGTCCCTGGGGTGGCCAGCTTGCCACAGCAGGAACAGGGGATGCTGGTGGCACGCAGCATGCCAACCCTCCGTGGCCCAGGAAGGGAGCAGCCAGCACCGCTGGAAGCGGTGTTATGTGCCATCTGGCTGGTGTGTTCTCCAGGGCCTCCTTCAGGACCTGTTGGCTGGGACTGCCTGGGGCTTCTGCTGGGCAAGGCCCAGGGCAGGGGAGCATCCGGGGCACAGCCTCCTGCCTGGGGATCTGCACACCAGGGCACTGTGGGGGGCCGAGCTGCGGGCAGGGTGCTGCAGGCACAGGGCAGGAGGCAGGCAGGCTGCCAGCCAGATCCTGTTGGCTCGAGTCCGGGCACAGTGAGCGGACGGACCTGTCTGGTGGTGCTGCTGTGGAGAGTTGCACAAGGGGCCAGGAATAGAGCAGCAGGAGGTGATTAGAAGGTGTGGGGCCCGTCTGGGCGGCAGCAATAAATAGACGAGGCTTAAGCCCCTGCCTACCTGGGCAAGGCTGCTGGGCATGCCTATCCACATAAGGCAGCCACAGCCTGTCCTTGCTCCCTGCCATGGCTAAACCCATGGCTCAATCCTGCTGCCCTCCCCGGGCCAGTATCTTCCCTTTGCTGCAAGCAAAGGGAATGGTACTGGCTGGGAATCCTGTCTGTGAGGACACGTGCCCCAGCCCAGTGGCTACAGGAGTGTGGGAACATGGTCCTGGATGTGTCCTTCAGGCTGGCTGTGGACACTTCTCCATTGCCCTCCTGGGGCAGGTGCCGCCTCTGACCTTGCTCTGTCCTGTGGTGCTGCAAATCCCTCTGGCCCAGCACCGTGACTGCTGAATCGGCAGCACTGGCTGCTGCCGGCTGCCCTTGCTCCTCCAGGGATGCAGGCAGGATGCTGCCTGCCAGGGATGCTCAGTGCCCAGCTCTGGGGTACCTGAGCTCCTGGGGCCCTTCAGGATCTCTGGAGTGGATGCCACATGTGTGCCTGGCTCTGGGCTGGGTGCTTGCTGGGAATCAGATGCTATGCTGGCTCCAGGGTCTTAGGTGGGGTGGGACAGGGCTGGTACAAAAAAAAAGGGTCATGTAGTTCCTTGTGTCACCACACACTTGCCCAAGAACAGTTGCCTGGGGAACGTGGCTCAACCCACAGCTGATAGTGGTGGCTGTACCCCGTGGCTGTGGTGTGTGGCATCACCTTGCCTGGCAGGTCACTGTGTGGGCACAGGTATCCTTCCTGCCTGACTGGAGCCTCCCTTTCCCTGTGCCCTGTCCCTGCAGGATGGGTGCTGCCTGGCCCCAGGGAGAGGGGTGACAGGAAGGAGCTGTTGTCACTCATTGTCCCCAGCTCAGCTGGGAGTGACAACAGCTCCTTCCTGCACCATGCATCCGGCCCAGCCGTGGGGCCAGTGGGACAGGGCTGTTCCCACGGGGCCACAGCCCGGTGCAGGAAGGGCCTGGTGGTGTTGGACTGGCATGGGGGTGGCCCAGATCCCTGATCAGTGCTGGCTGCTGAGGGTCTCTGGGGACATGGTTGGGGGCTGTTTTGTGGGGAACCAGCTCAGTTCAGCCCATTGCTGGGGCAGTGGTGGGCTGGCAGCCCTCCACCACAGCCATGTCCTCTGCCCCCATGATGCCCTGGACACTGTGTGCCTGTTGTCTTGCCTGCAGCTGGTCCCTATCATCCTGGGGTGGGCAGAGGGGACAGTGAAGTCCTGACCCCCCTGTGCTGCAGCTCAGCCTCCGTAATCCCCTTCTCATTCCGACTGACCAGCTTATTTCCTGGCTAATTCCCCAAGCTATAAATACTGCTCTGCCTCAAAGGCCCCTGAGGCCCCGTGGCCACCTCATGGGGCAGCAACTGGTCCCCCTAACATGGGGGCAAGAGCCCTTGTCCTTTCTGAGGGCAAAGGGTGGCACTTGCAGGAGCAACTGCTATAGGGCCAGTGAGATCTTGGGCAGGGCTAGCTCTAGCCCAGTTCCCCCTGGCTGCAGTGGGGACTGCCCTTCACCAGGCAAGGTGATCCCTCAGACCCTTGCTGGGGTGTGAGGGGTCCCCAGTTATCTGTGGATATGGGGAAATGGGTGTCTCAGGGCCTAAGGGAGAGCCCTGTCCCTTATCTGACCATCCTCCCCTTCCCCAGGCCGCAACGAACCCCTGAAGAAGGAGTGTCCCAAGTGGAAGAGCGATTACCCCATGACAGATGGGCAGCTGCGCAGCAAGCGGGACGAGTTTTGGGACACGGCACCTGCCTTTGAGGGCCGCAAGGAGATCTGGGATGCCCTGAAGGCAGCTGCCTACGCCGTGGAAGCCAATGACCACAGCCTGGCCCAGGCCATCCTCGATGGAGCCAGCATCACCCTGCCCCACGGTGAGGGTCAGCACTGGGGGTGTGGGTGGGATTGGAGCTGAGTGCCTCATATCTGGGCACATGGGGATCCCAGGCTGGAGTGGGGAGGGACACACAACTGCCATCCACAAGGCAGGCCCCACCACACTGCTTGGGGTGGCCCTGTCCCTATTTGGGTGATCCATGGGGATGACCTCCTTCAACATCTCATCCTACTGTCCCCAGGGTCCCTGACGGAGTGCTACGATGAGCTGGGCAACCGGTACCAGCTGCCTGTCTACTGCCTGGCACCTCCTGTCAACCTGATCCTGGAACGGAGCGAGGAAGAGGCTGTGGAGCCGGCCGAGCCCCTGCCCAACACCCGGCGGGAGTTCGCCCTCAAGGTGCGGCTCTCCACCGGCAAGGACCTGCGGCTCAGCGCCAGCATGGGCGACACCATCGGGCAGCTGAAGAAGCAACTGCAGGCGCAGGAGGGCATTGACCTGGCCTGGCAGCGCTGGTTTTTCTCAGGCAAGCTGCTCACTGACCGCACACGACTGCAGGAGACCAAGATCCAGAAGGATTTTGTTGTGCAAGTGATCGTTAACCAACCCCTGCCACTCAGGAACTGAGCCACCCCCCACTGGTTGAGGGGAGAGGGGAAGGGGCTGGGGGACAGTGGCACCTCTGGGGATGCCCCATGCTGTGTTCCAGCCCTGCTGGAGGCAGAGCGGCCCCTGCTCCCCCCTGAGGCTGCCCCCTACCAGGGTGACCCGCCAGGAAGGTTTGCACGGGGCTCTGCCACTGCAGCGGCCCCTCTTGCCTGGGGACACGGGCAGGCGCCGTGTTGTCTGCAGGAGGTTCGAGACCAAATGTTTCTGGGGCTGGGGCTCCTCTGCCAGGCTGTGCCGGCAGGGAGAGGCTGTGACCCACTGGGCTCTGGCTCCCCCTGGCCTGGAGACCTGTGGGATGCTGGGCTGGGTGGAGATGTCTCCCCTCTGTACATAGTCTGTATTTATCAATAAAGCCTTTTCATCCTTCCTCTGGCCTCAGGAACAGGCTGGAGGGGCCTGTCACCCACAGCCCCAGGAGATCCCCATGCCTGTCCTATAATTCTCCCATATCAGGATAAGCACAGGGCAGCCATGGGTAGCCTGGACACCCCAGCTCTGCTGCCTAGTGCTGCCCTGATCCTGTCCTGCCAGCTCTGACCCTTTGCCTGCCTGGACCCTTCCCCAGCACATCCTCCCACTGTCATCCTGGCTGCTTCTACATGTGGGATGACCACCTCCCTTTCCCAGTGCTTCCCCTCTGGAGGTTCAAGCCTATGTCTGCCCTGGGGCCCGGTGGGACAGTCCATGCAGGGGGAAAATCTCAGGACCACCTTCATGGCCTGTCCTGGTAAAAATAGTGCCTTTGTCACCTAAGGGTGGCCCTGGGGACTGCCCAGGAGGGTGACAGTGACATGTTGCCATCAGTCCCTCCCATGGGTCCTGTGTTGGGGGATAGTGCCCAGCGTATTAACTGTTCCAGCACAGGACAGTGCTGGCCTCATCTTACAAGGGGAGAGTGCCCAGAAGGGTTGAACAATGTTCCTGCTGCCGGGAATAGCTGCCAGCTCTGCCTGTCAGCTCCACGTGAGGCCAGTCCTGGTGCCAGGCTGCCGTGTGCAGCGGAGGAGGCTGGACAGCCACAGGGACCCTTGGCAGGGCTGCTCGGAACGTTCCACACCTGAGGTCATCCTCTAAAGCAGAACAGAGGGGCCGTGACTTCTGGCATCCCATGCTGCCTGCTGCTGGCTGAGAGGCTTGGGAGGACCCATTGCCTCCCGTGGGAGTGGGTAGCTGCCCCCCCACATCCGAGGTGCTGGGAAGCCTTGGGCAATGCTGGTGGCTGCTGCAGCATCTGGTTGCACAGAGATGGGGTAATGGGAACCATGAGGAGCATCTGGGATGCCTAGGGTGGGTTGCACAGGCACTGTGCCTATGGGATGGCCCTGGATCACGTCCCTGCTCTGCTGAGCCTCTCTTGACAGGCTGACATGAGTTCTGTGTACCCCAGCTCCCCATTACAAGCACAGGAGTCCTGGGTAAGCCATGGGGTAGCAATGGGTCTCTTTAAGAGCGGGGCTGGAGAGGTGAGTTAGGGCCACCAGAAAGCAGCAGCGTGAGCTCATGGCAAAGCTGCCCCAGTCATGTGGAGCAGCCACAGCTGTTGGTGCCCTTGGGCTGCAGGACAGAGGGCCGGCAGCATAAAGCCCCACAGCCAGTGAAGCTGCCGGCAGCGCTGGGAGCCAGGACTGGGCACTCCCTGCCTGTGGTGGCAACGAGAAAAGGATACATCCTGCACAGGACTGTGCACTGTGGGCAGACATGGAGCTGGATGTGGAACGGGCCAAGGAGCTCATCGAGCAGAAGCTGGCAGAGGAGGAGGAAGAGAAGGTGCGTCCATACTGCAGGCGAACCTGCCTGGGCTGTGGTAGGGACTGCCTTTGCGCTGTGTCCGCCCATAGGGACTTGGATGTGAAGGGGCTGGCACAGACCTTGCTGTCCTGGGGGATGCAGTGAGGTAGCCAAGGGCTCTCAGGGGAATCAGGTTCCCAAACTGACAGCTCTTGCCCATGGGGCAGAGCTGAGCAGCAGGCAGGTGCCCTGCTTTTCAAGTATGATGGGTGGGCATGTGCAAACCCAAGGGCTGTCAGGCACCCTGTAGAGTTCAGTGGCAAGCTGGGAGCTGTGTCCAGAGCCACCTCTATCGGCAGGCTAGGGATGGAGATAGTGGGGCTGCTGAGTGCCCAGCCAGGACCATACAGCCCCCAATGTTCCTGTGCAGAGACTCAAAGGGAATGGTGCACCGGAGCCACCAGCTGTGGAGCGGATGAACACACCTGAGCTGGAGGAAGAGAAGCGCCATGGTCCCAGGAACTGGGGCATCGAGGCCATCAAGGTGAGGGGATTAGGGTGTGGGGGGGCCAGAGGTAGCTGGGCACAGAGAAGTCAAACGGGGCACTGCATGTCCTCACCAGGGCCAGGAGAGGGTGCGGAGGAGTTCAGTGGATCTGCGGCGAGAGATCATCGATGTGGGGAGCATCCAACGACTCATCGAGCTCCGCAAGCAGCGTCGGCAGCGCCGGGCAGAGCGGGCGGCCACCCCTGAGCCCCCCCAGCCACCTGAGCCCCTGGAGATTGTATGTCAGTGGGTCCCAGGTTGTGGGAGGGGGCTGCTGGGACAGAGGCTGGAGGGAGCACCTATGGGCCACTCCCAGCTCACCCTACCAGTCAGGGACCTCCCTGGGGAAGCAGGGCAGGGATCCCCCATGTTGTCTCCTCTCCTGCACCCTTGTGATGCCCCAGCCCTGAGCCTGTCCCACTGCTAGGTGGGTCCCGTGGAGCCAGAGACCTTCCTGCGAGCCGCCGTTCAGGGCAAGATGCACATCATCGAGAAGTTCCTGGCAGACGGTGGCCCCGCTGACACGTGTGATGAGGTATCATCCCTGACAACCACTTGCTGCCCTCTGCCTGTGCCCTGCCACCATGTCCCACAGCCATGCCCGGCATGGCTGTGGGCAGGGCCTGGGACCTCTGGGACAGGGCTGGAGGTACAACCAGACTGGGCCAGGGGAGGATGGATCCGTCCACCAGTGTGGCACCTTGTTCCACAGTTCCACCGCACAGCCCTGCACCGCTCCTCGCTGGAGGGACACGTGGATATCCTGCAGAAGCTGCTGGACAGTGGGGCCACGGTTGACTTCAGAGACCGGGTGAGGCTGCATCCTGAGCTCAGCTCCATGCTGGTCTGAGCCTCTGGGCATGGTGCAGTCAGAACTGCAGTAGGATTGAGGTCCCTGCAATGAGGCAGCGCTGTCCATGCCACAGAGGTGGCTACGGGCAGGGTTCTGCTGGTTCAGCTTGGGCACAGGGACCAGCCGGAGTGAGGGATAGACAGGGGGTGGGGGTGTCCCTTACCATAACACACTCCTGTGTGCCCAGCTGGACTGCACTGCCGTGCACTGGGCCTGCCGGGGTGGGCACCTGGATGCTGTCAAGCTGCTGCAGGACCGTGGGGCAGACCTCAATGTGAAGGACAAGGTGAGCGGGGCAGAGCTCGGGGTCACAGGGTTGGGGACACGGGCATACCCTGGGTGAGTGGGCTGGCCCTGTGCTGAGTTAGCAGGAATGGGTGCTGATCCCCCCTGATGTCCATCTCCCCTCTCAAGCTGCTCAGCACACCCCTCCATGTGGCCACCCGGACCGGACACCTTGACATCGTGGAGCACCTCATCCACTGCGGGGTGGATATCAATGCCTCAGACAGGGTAAGTGCTGGCACCCCTGGACAGCACTGGGGGGGCAACACTGATCCCCCTCCCTTGGTTGACCCCTCCAAAGGCTCCTAGCACCCACGGTGGGGCACATCTGAGCACACACATCCCTGCCCCAGGGTGGTAGCATCCACAGCCAGGGCTGGGACAAGCACTGTTCCCCTTGTCCTCATGGGGAGGGGGGTGTGCTGGGAGCTGGGGACAGGCAGGGGATCCCTGTCCCTGGACCACAATCCCCAGTGAGGCTGTGTCTCTCACAGGAAGGGGACACTGCGCTGCATGATGCTACACGGCTCAGTCGCTACAAGATCATCAAAAAGCTGATCCTGCATGGGGCTGACATGATGGCCAAGAACGAGGTGAGATGGGGGGCTGGCACCAAGGCCATTTGCTGAGGCACTGTGTTGCACCACCCCAACCCCAGCTTCTCTCTGCTTGCTCTTACAGGCTGGCAAGACCCCAACAGACCTGGTGCAGCAGTGGCAGCTGGACACACGCCAGGCACTGGAGACCAAGGAGCAGCCACAGGGGGAGATGGAGGTCCCCGCGTGATGGCACCAGGAAGGGACAAGGGATCAGGCTTGGCTCCAGGGATGAGACTCGTCTGTGTCAATAAAAGTCATCAAAGAGCAACATTCAACTCCAGAGTGCTGTGGGGCTGGGCACTGGTGTTGATGGGCCTGGGGAAGCTGGGTTATCCCAGGTGTAGGTTGTCTGGCAGCGTAAGTCCTGCCTCCTATCACAGGAACTCAAATGTTGGTGACATCATGATGCCAGGACAGAAGTGGTTCAAGGGCAGGACTCTTTGCTGCAGGACACCCTGGTTACTCACAGTCCTTTAAAGTACCACCTGGGCAAGCTCAGGGAGGAAAATTCATGGAGGGTATCTCAACTCAAGTCCACATGGTGCTGGTGGCTGGGACTGTGCCAGAGAGCAGCAACTGTACTCCTGCTGGGCAGCCACTCTGTGGGGCTGGATGGTTGCTTGTCCTCCTGCCTTCCCCACTGGAGCCATCCCTGGGGACACATGGTCCCTTTGCAGGCTGGGACCTTTCTGCTGAGTGCAATGCTCACTGCTCCCAACCCAGAAACGCTCCCACTCGCCTGTTTACAGGAGACCCTACACTAACAACTGAGGCAGGTGATCCCTGCCCACAACCCCCGGACTGCCTGCAGTGTCTGGTCCCTCCCTGGTTCTGCAGCCCAACCCTGTAGGAGGCAGAGGGACAGCTGCCAGGGCTGGCAAGCAGAAAGGAAAGCACAGCTGGGGTAGCTGGGGCTCACCTGGAGGGGTGCTGAGCTTCTGCAGCTAGCTCCTGGAGTGGGGAAGAGGATCTTGAGCTCACCTGGTACCACCCCCCATGTCATCTGCCCAGCAGGGTTGTGGGTCTCTCACGTGCCCTGTCAAACATTAACAGCCCTCGGCGGGGCAGGCAGCACAGCCAGCAGCAGCACCCAGACCACCATGGCACTCAGCACCCGCCTCGCCTCATCTCTCTGGCCCACCCTGGCAGTGCTGCGCTGGGCAGCCCCCAGGCAGTGCCGAGGGCTCAGCACTCCCCAGGGACCAGAACCCTCATTCGACCTCAGGGGCATCTTCCCACCCCTTGCCACCCCCTTCTCACCCATGGGGGAAGTGGACTATGCCCAACTGGAGGGGAACCTGTCCCGCTACGCCAGCATCCCCTTCCGAGGTAAGCGTTGCCTGCTCTCCCTCTCTGTGCAGGCTCCTGTCGGATCCCTGCCCGCCACAGAGGCTGTGTGGCAGCGTGCAGGCAGCCTGCCAGCTTCCCAAGGGTGCTCAGCCTCCAGCTGGACTTTGCTCCAGAGCTGACAACCCCTCGGGTGACCCACCTGGGGCCCTTTGCACAGCACGTGCCCAGGCACATGTGTGTGTCCTTGCACACCCCCATCACATGCTAGTGCGTGCTTGCATGCACACTCCACACATGTGCAGGCTTGCACACATCCTCCACATGTAGCTGTAGCTGCAGCTGCAGGCTAGCATCTACCCTGTGCCCTATGGGTGTGCTTGCACTCCTGTGCACACTCACACACATTCATAGGATATGTATCTGTTGATTGTCCAGGATGGATGGATAGCAGATGGGCTGCAGAAGAGGCTGGGGGTCACAGGGATGTGCTCCGGGGTCTCCTCTCTTCTGACGAGAGCATCTGGGGCTGCAGGGATGTAGGCAGGAGAGGGCATACTGTGGGCTGCAGAGAGCCCTGATTGGGTGCCAACAGCAAAGAAGGGAGTGAGAGTGATGGGGATACCTGGAAGTACCCTCCCCATACTTGTGTTCCAGGGCTGGTGGTGCTGGGCTCCAACGGGGAGTATCCCTACCTGGCACCCCGTGAGCGGATTGAGGTGGTGAGCTGCGTGCGCCGGGCTCTGCCCAGGGACCAGCTGCTGCTGGCCGGCTCAGGCTGCGAATGTGAGTGCCTGCATGGGCAGTGCAGGGGGCATGCATCCCTTCTGGGCCACCCCTCACCCCTCTGCCTCGTCCCCAGCCACCCAGGCCACCATCGAGCTGACTGTCAACATGGCAGAGGCAGGGGCTGATGTGGCACTGGTTGTGACACCCTGCTATTACCGGGGGGCCATGACCAGTGCTGCCCTCGTCCATCACTACACAGAGGTGAGCCACGTCCAGGGCCTGTGGCAGTCTCAGCTGGGGCAGCAGCATGGGGAGCATGTTCAACAGGTCTCCAACCCACCCAAGCCACTGAGCTCTGTCTGGCTGCCTGCAGGTTGGTGATGCATCCCCCATCCCCGTGGTGCTCTACAGCGTCCCTGCCAACACCGGCCTGGACCTGCCCATGGAGGCTGTTGTCACCCTGGCTCAGCACCCCAACATCATTGGGATCAAGGACAGCGGTGGGGATGTGAGTGGAATAGGGCTTTCCCAGGGCTGGTTGTCACCAAACTTGGCCCCAAGCTGGGAACAGGGAGCTGAGACTTGCAGCCCTTCCCCAGACCCCGGCCCTGCCAGCATGAACCACGTGGCGAGGGGGATCAGGTGATGCCTGCTCCAGGGCACAGTGTGTCTCTCCCCAGATCACCCGCTTGGGGCTGATGGTCCACAAGACAAGGCAGGAGGATTTCCAGGTGCTGGCAGGATCAGCTGGCTTCCTACTGGCAAGCTACGCTGTGGGTAGGTGCAGCTTCTCCTCCTTGGCTGGGGGCACAGGGTGCTGCCCTGGCGATACTGGCAGAGCCTGGCAGGCAGGCAAGGGGAGGCAGGCAAGGGGTGGTGATGCCTGGGAGGTGCTGGCTGGGCACAGCATGTCAAGCTGGCTGCCAATGTGCCCTGGTGTCTCTAGGTGCATCTGGGGGGGTCTGTGCCCTTGCCAACGTCCTGGGGGGCCCCCTGTGCCAGCTGGACCGCCTGTGCCGTAAGGGCCAGTGGCAGGAGGCCCGTGACCTGCAGCACCGTCTCATCGAGCCCAACACAGCAGTGAGCAGGCAGCACCCCTGGGATGCTGAGGGGAGGGGGTGCCAAGCCATGGCAGAGCCAGGGGGAGGCAAAAGATGGAAGTCCCTGGGGCTGCAGGGGGTGGAGTGGTAGTCCAGAGAACAGGATGGCACAGCGCCTGGCCAGTGAGCTGAGCTGGGCTGGAGGTGACAGGGTGGGAAATGCCAGCCCTGCCACATTAAGGAACTGCATGTCCACTGGCAGCAGGCACCTGCCTGAACCACCAAGAAAGCCTTGCTGGCTATTTATAGGCAACAACAGGGGGAAGAACTGCTCCTTCCCAAGCCCCCCAGCCCACTGTGGAGTGGCCTGTCCCTGCTGCAATGAGCCCACCGTGCCACAGGGCTGCTCCCCTCTGCAGCTGTGCTCTGCACCCCCATCCCACAGTGGGCAGTTCATGGGGTGCCACAGTCACCTCACACCCTGCCCAGCCTTGCAGCCCCACATGGGGAGGGCAGGAGTGAAGATGAGCGAGGAGCAGGGGCTGCAGAGCCCACAGAACATGCTGGCCCATGGGAGCAAGCCCTCGCATCCTCCCTCCCACAGGTCACCCGCCGGTTCGGGGTCCCGGGGCTGAAGAAGGCCATGGAGTGGTTTGGCTACTACGGGGGTCCCTGCCGTGCACCCCTGGCCCCACTGAGCCCTGCCCAGGTTGAAGAGCTGAGAAACACCTTCAGCACCAATGGCTGGTTGTAAGGGGTCCCCCATCTGCCCCTTACCACACCGGGAAGGCACAGGAGTCAGGAACCCCAGGAACTGGGGACATGGTGGGGACACCAGGACATGGCTGCGCTGGGCCAAGTGGGTAAAGGGGACAACCCCTGGCCAGCCTGCATCCCTGCCAGCCCTCAGGGGCCTGTTGTTCTTACCTGGGAAGGGGTGGATCCTTGCGCCATGAATAAACTGGCTGTCCTCCGTGTCTGCAGTCCTGCCTGGACAAGCCCTCTGCCCCATCCCTGCTCCCAGCAAAAAGGACATGGCACAGGTGTTTGGCAACATGGTTTACTCAGCTGAGGCCCGTGCAGGCAGCAGCACAAGGCAGGGTCACGGCAAGGCACGGGACCGGTGTGAGCAGAGACCGGTAGGGAGGGCATGGCCCCTGCGGCCCCACACCAGGCAGTGAGGGCTGCCAGGACCCCTGTGCCACAGCCAGCCGGACCACACCGGGGGTGAAGGTGAGCATGCAGCAGGGAGATGAAGAATGCATGTGGAGGGCAAAATGGGGAGCTGTGTGCCCCCTGCCTGCCCCTTTGCCATGCCTCTATCCCCTCCCACCCTGCCCAGGCCCCCTGCTCCAGCTTTGCCACCCCATGCAGCTCTGCTTGTGCCCCTCATCCCAGGCTCCTGCTGACCCTGCTCCTTGCTCACGATTGCTCCCACCCTCCACCAACACGCAGCAGATATGCGCCAGGCTGGGCATTCCCCCATCCTCCTTGGTGGGGATACTGCTGCTGCTGGTGTCACCAAGGCAGCGGGTGAGGCAGATTGGCACGGGGATAAGGGGAACACAGACCATCAGCTGGCCTCGAGAGCAGGCTGGGTTCTTCAGGGACACCATGCCACCCTACCCATGGGCATGCTGGGGGATGGCCAGTCACCCAGTACTGAGGGTGCAGGCCACAGCGTGCCCAGGGTGCCCATCCTGCCTCCAGATCAGGGCAGCGAAGCAAGCCAGGAGCTGCCCCTCTGGGGGTACATGGTCCAGCCAGCAGCTCCCAGCCAAGGCACCCTGGCAGTGGGGTCAGGGACCAGCCCCTATCCCACTACTCCATCCTCTGCAGCAGGCTTGCAGCCCCAGTGGTCCACAGTCTTCCTGGGAGACAGAGGGGCCAAGCTCCAACCACCCTGCCCTCCTGCTGCTCCAGCAGGTGCCAGGGCTACAGCCAGAAAAAGAAGGCACCATGGCTGCCCCAGGGCACTTGGGTGGAGAGCGGAGGGTCCCATCCCCTCCAGCAGCAGGGGTTCAGTAGAAGAATGCTTGGTGGGGACAAAGGGCCAGGAAGCACCCAGCAGTGCCACATCCCTGCTCCAGGGCCAGCAGGGCCAGCCAATGCCCAAGTAGGGGGGCATCCCTGCTCTGGTAGGAGGGGATGTGGGGCACCGTCACGCTGTCAGGTTGTGGGCAGACTTGGAGGCACCCTGGGCCCTCTGGATGATGGCTGTGCATTTCTCCCGCCGCAGCAGCTTGTTGTTCTCAAAGAAGCCCTCGTTGCGGGGCACCCCGTGGGAGCCGTCAGGGAAAGTCAGGAGACCTGGGAAGGTGAGGAAAGGGCTGGGAGTGAAGGGGCAGGGAGAAGTACCCACTGGGGATGGGGCCAGGGGATGAAAGGACAACCTGAGAGATGCTGGAAGGGGCTGTGCTGAGCAGGGGCTGTGTGGATGCCTGCACTATGGCACCAGGCACTCACCGAAGCCATACACGCGCCCGCCTTTGAACTCGCCCTCAAAGGTCATGTTGTCGCAGCGGGTAAAGACTCCAACGCCATTGAACTTGCCCTGCACAAACTCCCCCTCGTACCTGAGTGGGGAGGAGCTCTTGAGGCAGCAGCTCCCCACAGCAAGTGGGGGTGCCTGGGGAGGTGTGTGTAGGAGTGCCCACCTGGAGCCGTCAGAGAAGGTGAGCACGCCACAGCCGTGGAACAGCCCGTTCTCGAAGTGCCCCACGTAGGCGGTGCCATCGGAAAACGTCAGCTGCCCAATGCCGTGCCTGCGACCTAGGTGAGGGCAGAAACGGGCAGTGCTGGACAGAGACAGGACCCACCCGCATGTGGAGCTGGGCAGGGATATGGGGGCTGCTTGTCCCCCAGCACAGACGGCACCGTCCCCTCCTGCCCCATCTCACCTTCCTTCCACTCGCCGCGGTACTCCTCCCCGCTGGAGTAGGTGAAGGAGCCTTTAGTCAGGGTCATGGCAACAGCCTCCGGCACAGCAGGGCAAGAGCTGGCAGGAAGAGGCACAGAGAGCTGCTGGGCAGGGACAGCAGTCTGGCTTGCCCAGAGCCCCTGCATCCCCTCGTCTCAGAGAGAGGCACCTGTCTGCCCTGGGGATGTCTCCGCCGGGGCACGGCGCAAATGAGGAGGTGACCCCAGGAGCACAGCCACCCTGCCCTGGCTCTGAAACCCCAGCCGCCAGGTTCGGGTTGCTGCCCGCCCCACTGCAGGGCTCAGGACGATGTGAGCCCACAGGGGTCACAGCCCTGTGAAACGTGAGTGAGCAGCAGGAAGAGCAGTGTGGCAGGAGCTGTCTGCCTCCGGCCTGGCACTCTGGGGTCCTGCACCACGCAAGCTCAGGCCAAGGGCCACCCTCAGCTCTGCCGGGGCAGCCCCAGGCAGAAATAGGCATTTTAGAGGAGATGCTGGGTTGTGCTTGGTGCCAGCTCTTCGGGGGAGGGAACAGAGAGCTTGTGGCGTTTCCAGGTTCAGTATCAAGGATGGGCAAACCTGGCTCATTCCCAGGGACGGGAGGCCACTCCTCCTAAAAGGGACAGCGGAGAGTGGACCCTGAGGCTTCAGGGCTTTGCTCCGCTACCCAGGGCTTGCAAACCTGCCTGCAGACAGTAAGCAGCACCCGGAGACTGTACACCCCTAGAGTCGCTGGCATGAAGCACAGCCCTCCCCAGCACACAGGGAAGGCACCCGCACAGAGACAGCCCCGCGGGCGGGCTGGGCGCTGCCTCTCCCGCAGCTGCCGGTGCGGCTCAAGCAGAGCCCGTGACGGGAAGGGGCTCCCCGCATGCAAAGGGAGTGTATCTGCTCACACTGGGCTGCGAACTACCCGAGCGGAGCGTGCTGAGCCCCGCGAACCCGAGAGCACGGCAGGAACTTGCCAAGGCTTTGTGTCCAGAGAAACGGCCCCAGGCGAGGCGAGCAGCGACTGAACAGTGCTCTCTGCCGACGGCAGCGCCCGGGAGCTCATCGCCGGCCCGCAGCCCGCTCAGCCGTGCCAGGCGGAGGGGCGGGGGCTGCGAACTCCGCCAGCACGGCCTGTGACACTTCACGGGGGACGGGCGGCTCCACGACCTGGAGCTCGTGAGGCCAGGAGTGTGCCCGAAGGCGTGACCGCGTCCACGGCGGATGCACCCACACCCCGTCGTGTCCATGCAACCACGGGGGATGCACCCACACCCTGCCGTGTCCGTGCACCCACACCCTGCCGTGTCCATGCACCCACACCCTGCCGTGTCCGTGCACCCACGGGGGATGCATCCGCACGCCGCCGTGTCCATGCACCCACACCCTGCCTTGTCCATGCACCCACACCCTGCCGTGTCCGTGCACCCACGGGGGATGCACACGCGCCCCACCAGCGGGACGTTCGTTGCGATGCTCGCGGGCCCGGTGCCTGCCCGGGGTCGGTGCGGGCGGCGCGGGCGGCGCAGGGGCCCACGGCCCGCGCTCACCTGGCTCCGCGCTGTCCGCCCGCACTGCTCCCCACCGGGTCCCGCCAAGGGGCGGTGGCACGGCCACCGCCCCTTCCAGCACCCGCCCCGCCGGGCGGTGCCACCCGCCAGCGTCCATCCCCGCTCGCCGTTGGCTGTCTCCAAGGCAACCGCTAGCAACGCGGCTGCTCATTGGCCGGCTCCGCAGCACACTCTCGCCTGCCGCCATCTTTGTGTGGGGCAAGGCGCTCCCCATCCCGGGCGTGCCTGCGGAGCAGTAGCACCGCCCCCGTCGCCGCCATTTTTGTGACGGGCAGCAGTGGGCGCTGCCGCTCCAGCGCGGCCATTTTCATGTGGGGCACTGGCGCCAGCCGCCACAGCGGGGGCGTGAGGGCGGCGAACCCCGCCGCGGCGCCCAGGACGGGCGGTAAGAGGCGCGAGGATCTCCGGGCTCGCCCCACCGGCACCACGGCCGCACCCACCGCTCCGCTTTCCGTCGCAGCGCCTGAAGTGGGCGTGGCGGGGGGCGGGGCAGTAACGTGACGCGGCGGCGCGGTGACGCGCCGGAAGTGGCGGCGGCAGCGGCAGCGGCAGTGGCAGCGGCGGCGCGGCGGGGCCGGGCGGGCGGCGCGATGGACGAGACGAGCCCGCTGGTGTCGCCGGAGCGGGCGCAGGGCCCCGACTACGGGCTGCCGGGGGGCGCTGTGCGCGCCCTGCCGCCCGCCGCGCCCCTGCCGCCCTCTCCTCCCGGCTCCCCCGGTGGTCGCGACCGCGAGCGGCAGCCGCTGCTGGAGCGCGGGGCGCGGGGCCCGGCGGCGGCGCAGGCCCAGGCGCAGGCTCAGGCGGCGGCGCAGGCCCAAGCCCAAGCGGCGGCTGCGGCGGCGCAGCGGGAGCGCAACGACTTCCCCGAGGATCCCGAGTTCGCCGAGGTGGTGCGGCGGGCCGAGCTGGCCAGCGAGCGCGGCATCTTCCCCGAGCGCATCTCGCAGGGCTCCAGCGGCAGCTACTTCGTCAAGGACCCGCAGGGGGTGAGCCGGGCGTGGCCCCCGAAGCCTGCGGGCTGCGGAGGGGGTTGCTGCAGGGAGAAGTCGCGGTGCTGGTACGGGGATGACCGGCCGTGGGGGGCTGGTCTGAGCTTCCCGGGGAGAAGTGCAGTGGGACCAGCAGCCAGAGTAGGGGGCGGGTGTTTCCAAGTGCTGATTCAGCCTCTTCTGTGGCTGTCGTGTCCACAGAGGAATGATCACACTCTCTCCGAGGTCTGTGCGTCTCCTAACCATGGTGACTCCAGTCCTAGGGCTGTGACTCTGTGAGCTGAGCCGTTTTTGGGCTGTGAGAGGAGTGAGATGTCTCCTCTGTGGCTGTATGGTTGATACAGTGGAGGGAAAGTCCTTGGCATGTAGCTGGTCCCCCACAGACCTGGTCAGCTGTGGGGCAGCCATCACTGTGCTGCTGACTGGATGTGTGTGCAGCACAGGCTGGCTTGTCTTGTGACCTGCTGTGCCCAGACCAATTACTTGAGCTACTGCTGCTTCCTGTGACTCCCTTGCCACGTGTGTGCTGGGATACTCCCTGGGGAGCAGGACTGGGCTCTTTGGTCTCTGATATCCCCTTAGTTTCCCTGCCCTGGGTGAAGCCTGGCTCCTGGGAGCTGTGACAGGCAGGTCCCAGCTGAGCTGGCGGTCTCTGGGGAAATACACACTTCCTCCTGATGAAGCCCTGCTCCCTCCTGTTGCCCAATATGAGACCTGGAGTCACTGGGGTGGGTGGCCAGATGAGCTGCCTGGGGTGGCAGGGCAGAGGTTGCCTGGCTGCAGGAGGCCTGAGCTCCAGGAGGGCTGGTGGAACATAAGTGCGAGGAGCCAAAGTCTGTGTAATCCTGGCCTTGTCACCTGGCAGGTCCCCCAGACTGCCCTGCTGTCAGCAAATTTGGTGTGTGACTGGTTTCTGTCTAGGGTTGCCAAAAATGTCCCACTGCTGGCATGGGAGAGAGTGCAGCGTGTGGATGTTGTGGGCAGTGGGGGGAGGATGTTGAGGTGAAAACCCTTCCTTGTGTCTGCTTCCCTCAGGGCTGCTGGGGCCCGAGCTGTCCCAGCCAGGCTGTGCTGCCCAGCCCCAGGGGTTGTGGTCACCCCACTGCTGACTGTGCTCCCATGCTGGCCGGGCTCCCTCTGCTCTGCTGCTGGCACCAGGCAAACCTGTTTTCCCTGCCAGTGCTGCTCCCGGCATAGGTCTGACTGGAAGGGGACACTGTGCTGCTAGAACTCTGGCCACCACTTTCACGCTGTCCCTGCCTGTTTGGGCCTTGCTCTGCTGGAATGGCTCCATGGAACACAGGACTCTGTGCCGCCACAGCTCTTGACAAGCCTCTTTGCAGGCTTATATCCAAGGACGTGTTGGCAGTTGTGTGCCTTCACGTGGGGCTGGTGAAGGGGATTGCCTGCCTGCCTGCCTGCCTGCCTCGTGGAAGTGGCTCCATCATGTGATCTTGGCATGGCTCAAGTGATCCTGTTCCCTCAAACTTCCTCCTGGTGGACAAAACCTTGCTTCTGATTGCCCTGGGCTGGCTTTTGGCCCCTGACAGACTGGGATTGCACTGGGGTTCCTGCTGAGGTGCTGAAACTCATGGTTAACTTCCACTTTCTGGCAAGATCTCAGCTTGGGGAAGTGTCACCCACTCAGGCCAGGACTGGCACCAGGCATGGGGAGGAGAGCTTGTGGCATGTGCTGCTGAGTCACCCTGGAGCAGGGGCTGCCAGCCTGGAGCTGCTGCACAGCCCCCCGGGAATCCCTGGCCTTTGGGAAAAGGTGATCTTTCTCCTGCCCCAGCCCTTGTCTCATCTGTGTGACTTGCAGCCCTGGCTTGGTGATGGTGCAGTGCCCAGCACAAGGCATTTGTGCCCTCTGGGCTGCTGCCCCTGCTGTCAGGTCAGTGTGTGCGAGGATGGATTGAGGGGCTGGGGGTGCTGCTGGTACCAGCTGGTGGCCAGTTTGAAGCTGCCTGTGCCCTTTCATACACAGCTGTCTGGGAGAGCCAGCCCCTCTGCTGTGTCTGCTGGGCCCCCAGCACAGAGCCCTGGCTGGGCTGGTCCCTTCTGTGATCAGTTTGGGATCAGCTCTGTTCTGTGGACTTTAGAGCCAGGGCTGGGATTGCTATCCCCTCCCTCTCCTGTGTGGATGTAATGACCAACAATGAGCAGTACATTCTCTGGCCATCCAAAGGTTGCTGGAATGAGACTGGTGTGTTTACCAGGGCACTGCATCATCACTGGTGTTTTTTTAGGACAAGGTCTTTGACCGGTACCTTGCTTTTGTGGGACAGGTCACTGGCTGGGGAGGAGTCCCTCCCATCCCGTCTGCCTCCCCCACCAGGAGCTACAGGGTTTGCCCAATCCCAGGGGTTGGTTATTGATCCCAGTGAAGGGCTGTTCCTGAATGTCTCCACTGTGAGCTGGAGGAGGCATCCCAACTCTGCCAACTGTCTGGAATCAGCCCCTTCTCTCTCCCACTCACAGAAAATCATTGGCGTCTTCAAGCCCAAGAATGAGGAGCCATACGGACAGCTGAACCCCAAGTGGACCAAGTGGCTGCAGAAGCTGTGCTGCCCGTGCTGCTTTGGGAGAGACTGCCTAGTCCTGAACCAGGGCTACCTGTCAGAGGCGGGTGCCAGCCTGGTAGACCAGAAACTGGAACTCAACATTGTTCCCCGCACAAAGGTGAGAGGAAATCTGCTGGGATCTTGTTCTGGGAAGGCTTTTGTGTGCTTCCACACAGATTGTGTCTTGTCTTGTGGCACTGCTGACCTCGCAGATTGAGAGCTCTAGACCAGGACTGTTCCTGCTCAAGCTGTGGGGATGCTTTTGCTGGGCAGAGCTGTGGGAAATGCTGTGTCTTGGTTTTATCAGGCAGTCCTGTGACTTGCCAGGTGCACCAGCTGACATCTGCACTCCTGTCCCCCCAGGTGGTGTATCTGGCCAGTGAGACCTTTAACTACAGTGCCATCGACAGGGTGAAGTCCCGAGGAAAGAGGCTGGCCCTGGAGAAGGTTCCAAAAGTTGGCCAGCGCTTCAACCGCATTGGTCTGCCACCCAAGGTAGGGCTGCCAGCCTGCTCACCTGCCTGCCGGCACCACCACACTCTCTGTGGCCTTCTGTGACACAGCCTCTCTCTCCTTGCCTCAGGTGGGCTCCTTCCAGCTCTTTGTGGAAGGCTACAAGGATGCTGACTACTGGCTGCGGCGGTTTGAGGCCGAGCCGCTCCCAGAGAACACCAACCGGCAGCTGCTGCTGCAGTTTGAGCGGCTGGTGGTGCTGGACTACATCATCAGGAACACAGGTAAGGCTGGCTGCCTGCTGTGGGATGCTGCCTGCTCCGTCATGTCCTATCATATTGGAGAAAGGGGAGGGAGACAGGGGCTTGGTGGCTTTTCCCAGCACCTGAAATTCTTCTCAACACCACTCGGTTGCTGCCAGGTGACATCTCCCTCTGGGCAGAGTGCAGCTACCGTGGCCATCCAGCACTGGGGGCTCTGGCTGCTGGCCTGCGTTCTAGCAGATCTGGATCCACCGCTGTGCTCAGCTGTGAGGTTCCAGGAACATCCAGAGATCCAACACCTGGCTGTGCCTCATCTCACTGTCCCATCTCACAGTGGGTTCCTGAGTTCCTGCCTGGCAGGAAGGGGTTGGGTTTGCAGTCTGGGGCTTGCAGGCTGAGCTTTCTCTTGCAAGCTGGCAATATGTGGACCTCCAGGGCTAGTTTTGTGAGGGTTGATGTGACTTCCTAGGCCCACAGTGGGCTCAAGAGCTCTGGGCCTAAAATGTCTCTGTCTCACTTCTGGGTCAGAGGAGGAATAGTCTTCTGCCCAGCATGGTGCAAGGGGGCCCTGGTGGTGATGCAGCTGGTTTTATCTCCCTGCAGATCGGGGCAATGACAACTGGCTCATCAAGTATGACTGTCCCCTGGACAGCGCAGGCGTGCGGGTGAGTGGCTCCTCCTGGGCAGGGGCTACATGGGGACTCTGCTTCCGGAACTTGACTGCTTGTCATGTGGGACAGGAATTTCCCATCTGGGTTCCAAGCGTGTGGAGGCCTGACCTTGTCTCCTGGGCCTTCTGTTACCCCTTGCCTTGGTGCTTTGTGGCCTAGTGGGACTTCATAAGAATGCTCTGTGGGAGAAACTGGTGTTGCTGGACCTGTGCATCCTTGGAGTGAGGCCTTGGAGCTTTGTTCCCCTCCCACCTGAAGCAGACAATGTTTCCCTGTGGGCAAGGGGCCATGCTACAAGGCAAGAGGCTGCTGTGCCTCTGTGGTAGCCAGGGCAAAGATCCTGGCAGTGGGGCTGGAGCGGAGGGGATGGGGTGGGGGGGTTTCTTGTGACATGCTTTGCTTCATTCCAGGACAGCGACTGGGTGGTGGTGAAGGAGCCCATCATCAAGCTGGCTGCTATAGACAACGGTTTGGCCTTTCCCTTGAAACACCCGGACTCCTGGAGAGCGTGTGAGTCCCTTAGGCTGTGCCAGGACACTATGGCAAGCCACACAAGTCCATGCTTGGGCATCCTTCTTAAGGACTGCAGAGGAGAGGGCTAAGGCTGTGCCTCTGCAAATCTCTGGGTTCATGGGCAGCTCCTTCTCAGTAGAGACTGTAGAAAACTAAGGCTGGACCTTGTGTCCCAGATGCAGGGGATCCAGGGGCATGTGGTACCATGCTTTGCCTTCCCTAGTTCTCATGACTCCTGCTTCCTCCCACAGATCCGTTCTATTGGGCTTGGCTTCCCCAGGCCAAAATCCCCTTTTCACAGGAGATCAAGGACCTGATTCTTCCCAAGATCTCAGACCCCAATTTTGTCAAGGACCTGGAGGAAGATCTGTATGAGCTCTTCAAGGTGTGCTGGGGAAGTGGGTGAAGATGGTATGGGAGGAAGAAAAGTGGGGGTAGTGTTGGGGAGCTCCTTGTCAAGGCTTCAGGGGACAGAACGGTGGCCAAGCTCCTGACAGTGTTTTTGGGCTGAGGCATAGCAGGGTTTTTCCTCTACCAGGCGCTGAAGATTCATCGTGGGGAGAAGCAGGAAACCCATGGGACAGGGGGAGAGGCTTACTTGAGGAATAGTCGTCTTGTGCATGGCATGAGGCAGTAGATGAATCCCACTGTGTTCTCTGCTCTCTTTTGCAGAAAGACCCTGGCTTTGACAGGGGACAGTTTCACAAGCAGATTGCTGTTATGAGAGGCCAGGTAAGCTGTGTGAAGGGAAGGCAGAGGTGGAGTCTCATCCTGCCTGTGTGGCAGGAAGGGTGCTGGAGTGGATGCTCTCTGTTGTTCCTGCGGGACAGCTCAGGCTTTGCTCTGTTGTGCCATACAGATCCTGAACCTGACACAGGCACTGAAAGATGGGAAGAGCCCACTGCACCTGGTTCAGATGCCGCCTGTGATTGTGGAAACAGCGCGTTCCCACCAGCGCTCTGCCAGTGAGTCCTACACGCAGAGCTTCCAGAGCCGGAAGCCTTTCTTCTCATGGTGGTAGCTGCAGGAGCCACAGGCAGGGCTTGGCCATCTCGGACTAGCACTGCAAGAGGAGCTGGGCCACTGCTGGCTTCTGTGGCTGGGACTTGACCTTCAGGGTAGAGCGAGCAGGTGCAGCTGGAGGAACCTGCAGCTGAACTGGAGGAGCCAGGCAGGTTGGGCATGGTCCCTCCCCAGCTCCATTGGAGCTTGGTGCCCTGCCTGGGGCAGAGGCCAGAGGGAGGTGTGGGAATCTGCTGGGAACTGTGGCGTGGCTGGGACCCTGCCCCTGCCTCCCTTCCTTGGCCTGCATATGGTTCTGAGCACCCCAGCTTGGGGCTGGGATGAACAGGCTTGCCCAGCCAGGATCCGTCCAGCCCTTTTTACACCAGCCACTGGCCCTTTTTATCCCCACCGTGCCAGCTGCTGGGCTGAGAAGGCCTGAGAAGGTGATACCCCCTCCCTTTCCCTAAGGGTGTGGTGTACTCCTCCACTGTCCCTCCTCTGCCCCAACTCCGTGCACGCTGCTTTCCTCAGGGGGAGTTCCTGCTGCCCACGGGTGCAGTGGGGACCACAATGAACGGCTGTTCTCTGGCTGGGGGCTCGAGGAGGGGACATAAGAGGGACAACACATGAGACTGGCTTCGGTGCAGTTAGACACTAAGGGGAAAGAGGCGTTGGATTATCCTTGGGAAGAGCAGGTGGCTCCCCCTCTGCTTCCCCAGTCCGTTTCTCCTGCCAGGTCTCCACAGCTGCTCTTGCTTGGCTATTTCCCCTGCTCCCAGCAAGCTGCCTGGCTGCTATGCAGCCAGCATGGTGCCAGCCTTGTCTGTGCCTAGGGACCCCCTCAAGGGGCAGGGGTCTGCCAGGGAAGGGCTGGAGGGGCTCTTCTGCCACATAGGTGGGTGCATTAGGGGACCAGCATGGACTCCTGGCTGCCTTGGAGCTGACAATCTCGCAGGCTTGCTGTGGTTGGGGGAGGCAGAGAGCTCCCCTCTCCCCAGCAGCTGCTGAGCTTGTGTTGTATGGAACAGTATCAGGGCTGCTGCCTGCACTCGCTTGCCTTGAGCTGTGGCTTCTCCTGCTGCTGGGGGAAATTGGTGTTGGGTCTTGTTGTCCTGTTAGCCCATCTTCGGGGAGTGAAGGGGATGACGGCAGGTTGGGGCTCTGCTGTGTGAGCCTGGGAGGGGAGAGCAGCTCCCTTGTCTCCTGCAATGGGTAGGGGGCTCAGCATTGGCTGTGCAAGCACAGAGGGGGCAGCAGTGGAGACCCCAGCTCCCCGGCCAGGCCCAGCTGCATCTGACTGACCCAAAATGTATTGTTCTAATGCACTGTAGAAATGTATGTAATGTATTTAAACCATGCAACTGTCTGAATAACAGCTGCCGTTCAGCTGGCCACATCTGTGTCTCTGCTGCACCCTAGAGCAGGTTGGGGCTCCTCGGACAAGGTGGCCTGGCTGGTATCCATGGATACCTGCTCAGGGATGCATTTGTCTCCCACAACTGCAGAGCTGCTGCCGAAGAGACCCTTTCCTACAGGGTCTGCTGCTCATGCTGGGCATTGAGGGGGCCAGCTGCCCAGCCTGCCCCTCAGCATCCCATGCCTGCAGGTTCTGCGCCAGTGGCTTGGCCAACTGGTCCTCCAGCAGATAAATCCTTCCTTGGAGAATTTGTTTTCTCTTCTGAGCATTTCTTGTCCTGCAGGGCAGCATGCAGCTTGTTTCCCAGCTGTCTCTGCAACTGTGCCAGGGCAATCACTGCGACTTATCGTGCACTGGAGCACACTACCCTGAGAGTCTGTGGAGAATCCCCCACTGGAGATATTCAAGAACTGTCTGGATGAAATCCTGTGCAATGTACTCTAGGATGACACTACTTAAGGAGGGAGGTTGGACCAGATGACCCACTGTGGTCCCTTCCAATCTGACCCGTTCTGTGAGGCTGTTCCCACTGCACTGGGTGCATTACAACGGCCTGGACCCTGGTCCTGCCACCCTGGGGAAAGGCCCGTAGGGGCAGGGCACAGCCAGAGCCTAACAGCCACCTTTATCCACCCTTTATTAACCATTCATTGCACCCTGCCCAATACACTTAGTGTCCTCGGAGAGCCCGGCAGAGCCGACATCAGCTCTCCAGCAGCCCCCTTCCGCGGCCCCGGCCGCTCAGCGCTGCTACACGGAGCCCGAGCCTGTCTCGGCCCCGCAGTCGCTCTCGAGCTCCTCCGCGATCCTACAGGGAAGAGACATGTGTTAGGGGCGTGGTCCAGCCAGGCTTCCCCTGGTTCTCCAGCCGGCCCGACCCACACCTACCGCAGGTGGCCGAAGCGCCGCAGCGCCGCCATCCCGCCGCCGGGCCGGGCCGTTCGCCGCCGCCGGAGCCGCCGCAGGGCTCGCACCATGCGCCGCTGGCCCGCGTACCGCCAGACGAGGCGGGCACGCTCCTCGGGCCGCTCGGCCCCGCCGCTTCGGAACAGGCTCCGCAGCTCCAGCAGCCCTACGCCCTGGAAGATGTTGGCCGAGGCCCACTTACGACTGCGGGCGGCTGGCGCCGCCCGCCCCGGAGGGTCGCTCACCACCGAGGCCGGCGTGCCCATGGCCCCGGCCGCTGCAGGCACCGAAGAGACGGTGTCAGGCTCCGCTCTCGCCGCCCAGCCTGGCCCGCCTCTCCCGGGATCCGGCACGGATGCCCGGTGAGGAAGGGCGGGCGGCGGGGGAAGGGCGCCGGGCAGGAGTCCAGCTGCGCGGGCGGGGCCGCCCGGGAACGCGGGAGGCGCCCCGGCTTGAGCCGGCGCACGCAAGTCCGGTCCCGCCCTAGCCCAGGGCGCTGGGCCCCGCCGTGACCCACTTTCGCTCCGCCGCCGCCCGGAGCCCGCCGGCCCCTTGCACAGCCCTGGCAGTGGCGGGTCCGCCCGGCACTCGCTGCGCTCCCGGACTCGCTTCGCGCCACCGCGCCGGAGTCCCGCCACTGCTCCGCGCCGCTCACGCCCCGCCGCCCCGCCCCGTGCCCGCCCCGCCGCCAATCCCCGCCCGCCTCCCGCTGCCAGGGCCAATCGGCGCCGAGGGGCGCGGCCGCACCGCCTGTCGGAGGGTCCACGTGGCGCAGGTGACGTCACGGGCAGTGGGCGAGACACCGCCCCTGGGCGGAGCCGCGGTCGCGTCACTCCAAGGGGAATCCCGGGTGACGTAAGGGGGATCCCCGGCGCGCGCCCCCCGCCGGCCGCCGTGCGGGGTCCCGGTTCGTTGTTCCCGGGACCCGCCGCCGGCACCGGCCGCCGCCCTCCGCGGCCTCCCGCCGCCGCCGCCTCTCGCGCCCCGCGGAGAGGGTCCCCCGGCGGCGGCGGGACGGAAGGGGCACGGCGGTTCCTGCCCGCCGGCGGCATCCACGGCGGCCCTCGGGTGTCCGGTGGGCCAGCGGGAGGAGAGGCGGGAGGCGGAGGCGGGGCGGGGAGGAAAGGAGAGAGGCCCCGCGCGGGGAGGACCGTAAAAGTGCCAGATGTTTGGCAACGGCCGGGGGAGGAAGTCGCTGCCGGGGCCCTGAGTCCCGCCCGAGCCTCGCCGGAGCAGGCAGGGCCGCGCCATGGCTCGCACGGCTCCCCCGTCAGTGCCGCCGCCCCCGGGGCCGCCGGCCCGCGGCTCGCTCAGCCTCCATCGCACCTACCTGCGGAGCCCGCTGGGCTTGCTGCGCCTAGGGCAACTGGCGCTGGGCGCTGCCTTCTGGGTGACGGTGGCTGCTCACAAGTACGAGGGGGCGGCCCACTTCGCCCTCTTCGCCGCCGTCCTGGTCTGGCTCCTCACCCTGGCCCTTTTCGGGCTGAGTCTGCTGGGGCGGTGGGAGCTGGTGCCCTGGCTGGGCTCCCGCTGGCTCCTCACCAACCTGGTGCACGACCTGGCGCTGGGTGTGGGGCTTTACGCAGCCGCCACTGGCATCATGGGCCACAAGGCTGGTCAGAGAAGTTATTGCAACCTGCCAGGCTACAGCCAGCACTGCCTCTACGGTGCCTACCTGAGTGCCTCCATCTGCGGGGGCATCACTGCCTGCCTGTACCTCTTCTCCGGGCTCTACTGCCTGTCACGGCGTTGCCGGGACCAGCGTGACATCATCTGAGACCTTGAGCCACTTGGCTCCCCTTCTTCTTGCTCACGGACAGAGCACAGCCCCTCTCTGGGACAAAGTGACCCTGCTGCCCCATCCCCTCCTGGCTGACTGCACTGCAACTCCTCCAGAGACCCCTGCACAGACGGATGGACAGACAGAGGCCTTCCTCAAACACACCTTCCCCTGCAACGCACCGAGACAGCATGGACATCCAGCTGCTGTACAGGCCCTTCTCCCACCTCTGAACCCAAGGAAGGACCCAAGTGGAGAGGCCCTAAGAGGGACACCAATTTTTGGGAGCCCCTCCAGGACCTCTGCCAAACTCCCCTGCTTGTGACCTTGCAGATGCTGCATGCTCAGGTGGGTGCTGACCTCTCCCCAGGGTGGAGGGGAACTGGCCTGGGGGACCTGAGAAGCGGGCAGTGGTGCCTAGTGGGGTTGGGTGGGCACAAACCACCCCAACCACTGGCAGCCTCTTCTCGCCATTCCAGCTGCGTGGCGCCTCCGCAATTCCCTAACGGAGGCTCTGAACTCGGCTTCCCCAGCCGAGGCCCCTCCTTCTGTCTGGCCTGAAAACATCCTTCATCTTATCGGGGCCCCACGGGGCTCGGTCCCTCCCTGCCCTGCGCTCTGGGCGTGTGGAGACACCTGGGTACCACACAGCCAGACCCAGCATCACCCCAGGCCCCTGGACACAACCCAGGTCCAGTCTGGGGGCTGAGCAGGGCAGCAAGGCCTCCATCGCTGCAGGACGAGGGGAAAGATGCGTGAGGTCTGTTACCCTGAGCCGGGGGTAAATTCCTTCAACCTTGGAGTTTGTACAGTCCCAGGATGGGGCCAGGTGCCCCTGGGGGTTGAATGGGCTAGTCATGGGGATGTTCTCCTGCTGTTCTGCAGAGAGGTTTGTGGCTCCGAGCCACCCAGAGCCACTGAAGCAGACTGGGGCCAGGCTGCTCCAAACGGGACAGGCACAGCCTTGCTGATGTTTCTGGAGACTGGCCTGCAGCCCTGCCTGGCTCTGCTGCACTTGGTTTATTGTCTCAGAATATTCGAATCTCTGGACTCTCCAACTTCATCTTGGGACCAGGCAGTGCCTGGAGACTGTGGCAAGGTGTAAAGGAAGGGTGAGCGTGGCAGCATGGCAGTGCTGGGCTGCTGCTGGTACTCTGGCCATGGAGGGACTATGACCAGGCATTGTGGGGACACAACCTGTCTTGGAGAACAGGAGAAGAGGACACTGCCACTGGAGCCAGCCCAGCCTTGGATCAGCCTCCACAACCCACCAGGTGCCAAGCCATGAGGAGGCCATGTGGGGCCAACTGGAGAAATAGGAAGCCAGAGACAGAATTTTTGGAGGAGTACCACACCAGGGCTGCCTGCCACAAGCCCTCCTTGCCCTGACTGGAGGCAGATCATCTCCGTTGGTCCTGGTGCGAGGGAGGGTCTGCCGCAGTCTGCATGGGCTCAGATCAGTTGGATGGGTATCCCCAGTGGCTGGCCACAGGGTGTGGCTGTTGCCTGGGGTTCCCTGGTGCCTTTTTTTTGGGGTGGAGAGCAGCAGCTGTGATCTCCCTGGGGCTTGAAGGGATTTGGGGTTGGTACTGGGTCCCCACCCATGAGGTGCTGTCCCAGCAGATGTCTGTTGTGCTTACGGGCCCTGCCAACCCCCCAGGCCATGTATCCCTTCCCTGGGTGGGGCATGCTGTCCCTGCCCTGTCAGGGCTGGTCCCTGACATCACCTGCCTCTGCCTATTCTGGTGCAACCCCTGACCCAGGCTGCCTGAAATGCTCTCTGTGCTTCTGCCACCACAAGTGCCTTTCTCTGGCTTTCTGCAGCCCTGTCTGTCACGCTGGCTCTGTCCCCCTACAGCCTCCTCTCTGGTACCCGTGGATTCACATTCCAAATAAAGCAGTGTTGGCGCTCACTGGGTGTCTGAGGCTTTGTGCTGGGGCTGGGACCCGCTGAGGACAAGGTCTGAGCTGGGATCACACCCAGCTCTGTAGCCCTGTAGCCCTTTGCCCTGGGGCCTCCCTGCTTGGAGCCCTTGGCCGTGGTCACGATGTCCTGAGGTGCTCCAGGGTCACAGGCAGGCTCCACAGGCACCTCTTGGTGCCTGGCAGAGCAGAGGGAGACTGAGTCCCCAGATCTGTGTGGCCGCAGGGATGCACTGAGTACGGGATGGAGCTGCATTCCTATGGGCTTTGTCACTCTGGGCTGAAAGAGCCCTCTGTCTTTGGGCCAGGACACTGCCAGGCAGTCACGCCCACGCTGTTGGGCCCCCGGAGGGTCAGGGACCACCTAGGGGCAGCCAGCATCTCCCAGGACTGGCTCCAGCCCTGCGAGGCACTCTTGGGATGGGGTTGAGCCTCCCCTGTTCAGCAGAGGCTGTGGACAGCCGACAGCATTGTTGAGCCCTCATTGCCCAAGAGTCAGCATAGGGGTAAAACAAGGTTGTATGGAGTATTATGAGATCCCCCCTTTTAGTATCAGAGGAAGCCCAGGATCCCCAGAGCACCCCTGGGAGCCAGCGGCCCTGCTCTACTGCAAGCACCTGTCAGGATGGCCCGTGGTGCCCAGGGAGATGGGGAGCTGGTGTGCAGGGCAGTGCCCGCGCACCCAGGACTGGTCTGCAGCGGGAGCACGGAGGGGCAGCAGGTGAGCTGCCAGGTGAGCTGCCAGCCACGGTCACGGGCCCGGAGCGAACCTGCCGCTCCCGCCCGGGGCCCCCGCGTGTGGAGCTGCGCCCTGGTCTCTCCCCGGGGAGAGGTGCCACAGCAATGGGCTCACGGGCACGAACTCGCTGTGCCCGACACGGCTGGGTGCAGGCCATAGCAAGACCCAGACTGGGACTGAGCCCTGGACCAGGACTGAAACGGATCCGTGCTCAGCTCCGGACTCGGACGGGATCCTGGCTGTGACTGAGCCCTACACCAGAGCAGAGGCGAACCGAGACCGTGCCTGGGCACTGATTACCCGCGGGTATGGGCCGAGCCCCGTGTCCGGACCGGGCCCGCCCCACGCAGAGCCCACCGGAGCGGCGCGGGCGGGGCCGGGCACGGGAGGAGCCGCCGCTTCCGGCACCGCCCTGCGGGGGCGGGGCCTGCGTGCCGCCTCCCGTCCGGCTCTCCGATTGGCTGCGCTCGCGGCGCGCCCGCCGCGTCACGGCAGCGGCCTCGTCCCGGAGCGGGCCCGTCCCGGAGCGGGCCCGTCCCGGAGCGGGCCCGTCATGCAGGCGGCCGAGCGGGACGGGACGGCGGGCGGCTCCGAAGGGGCAGCCGGCGGCGGTGAGGCCCCGCCGGAGCCGTCGCCGCCCAAGGCCGCCGCCGCTTTCGACCTGCTGGAGCTGGTGCGGAGCTACCGGCGGCTGGAGCTGTACCTGGAGCCGCTGCGGGACGCGGCCGAGGGCGTCCGCTCCCTCCTGCGGTAGGTGCGGGATGGGCTGGGGCCCGTGCCGAGATCGTCCCCGGGGCCTCACGCCCCTCCCCCTGTCTCGGCAGGTGGCAGCGGCCCGTGTGCTCCCTCCTGGTCTGCCTCGGCCTCAACTTCCTCCTGCTCACCCTCGGACAAGGTGCGTGTCGGGGCTCGGGGCCGGTCCCCTCCCCGGACCTCTCCGGGCTGACGCTGTCCCACCTCTTCCAGCCGCCTGGTACTCGATGCTCGCCCTGCTGGTGGCGGTGCCGGCCCTGCTGGGCTACCTGCAGGAGACGTGCCGGGCCCGGCCCTCGGAGCCGGAGCTGGTGCGCAGGAGGTACCACAGCATCCGCAGGGAGGACCTGCGCAAGGTGCAGCTCTCCCGACAGGAGGCCATCGCCCAGGTCAAGAGCTTGTGAGTTCCTAGGGCCACCCCAGCCCTGGGGCTCTGGGGGCCTCTGCAGCCGGGAAGGCTTCTCTGGGTCTCTGCAGAGAGTCTGGGCTGGTGCCAGGCTGGCCACTGTAACCCGCGTGAGTGTGGGGGAGTCCGGGTGTGTGTTTGTGAGGCTTTTTTGTGACTGTGAGGTCTCATTCACAGCCTGATCCAGCTGGAGGGGTTTCTGAGCGGGATGTGTTGCAGCTGTGAGGCCGTGTACCGTGTGCTGTACTGGGAGAACCCCACTGTCTCTTCCCAGTGAGTAGTACCGGGTCAGACACCCTGTGGTGAGCTTGGTGGGGAGAGGGGCCCAGGCAGGCCTGTGGAGCTGCATTTGATGTGTTTGGTACTTGGAGAGAACAGGTGAAACACCAGATGAAGGAAGGGGTTTTATGCTGTGGTGTGAGTTGCTCTGACTTGACCACCAGTATCCTGCTGGTTTTTGAAGGTTTTATGGGGCACTGCTGGGCACTGTTTGTGTCCTTTACCTACTGCCCCTCTGCTGGGTCCTGGCTATCGTCAACAGCACCCTCTTCCTGGGCAACACCCAGTTCTACCAAGGTATGAGAACTCCCTGGAAGTGTCCTGTGTGGGATAGGTTGGGGAAAGGCCCTCTGAGGCCAGGGATCCTGCCCTGTACCCTCTCCCAGCACCCTCACATGAGCACAGTGTCCTGTGTCAGGCTCTGCTTGAACCCCCCCATGAGCAACCAGTGCCCTGTGATGGTGCTCAACAGCCCAGGGTGGGTGGTGTGGTCCCAGGACTTAGCTGTTGGAGGTGAGAGTCTCTCCTGATGTGTGTCCCAGCCTGGGTGCTGTTCTCCTCTCTGCACTGTGGCAAACCACCAGGCCTGGCAATGAAGCCTGTGCATGAACATCACTACCCCTCTCAGTCCCTGACCCTGCTCTTCAGGACTTGAAACATGTTCGGTGCCTGTGGCAATGTATGACACAGGTCTGAAAATGTGCCATTGGAAGAGAGAGGAGCTGGAGGCACTCCCTGTTCTGTGGCACATGCTGGACGAGTATTGGATGTGTCTGGGCTGTGACTAAGGCCCCTGCTGTTCCCTATCCTGAGCTGGGGCAGATGTTGGGGGGGAGGTGTCCTTACTGCTCTAACTTTGACGTGTGAGCAAAGGGGAGCTCAGGGTACCTGAGAGGTCAAGGTTGTATGTGCCAATGTCCCACCCTGAGCCCTGGAGATCAACTCTTGCAGATGGCTTTTGTGTGGTGGGGCTGGGAGAAGGGAAGTGCCACCCTACTCCAGCTGCATTCTCCCCTTACCAGTGATAATGGAGCTCAAGGCCTCGATTGAACAGTGCATGGGCACCAAACCCCTCGAGAGCACTCCAGAGCCTGCTGAACCCCTACCAGCAGCTGCTGCCCCAGATCGGACCCCCACACCCACCAGCGCAGAGGTGAGATAGGGGCAGGGCTGGCGGCTGGGCCTGGGAGCTGCAGTCAGCCCCTTGGGTCTGACCGTGCCTGTGTCCCTCTACCCACAAACTTGTTCAAGCTGCTGGCTTTGCTGGAAGCCTGTGAACTACTCCTGAGTTACTGGGAGGCTGCTCTGCTGGCCTGGGGGCTTGGCTCAGTCCTTTTGCCACATGTAAGGATGTGGTCTGGGGAGACGGGGCCTCATCTCACCTTCAGGGACTCGTGTCTTCTCGTGGGGCTGCCCAAGGCCTGGTCCTGGAACCTCCTGCAGGAATGTGGGCCCACCTTTGAACAGAGGCAGGAGAATAGCTGGACTAGCTGCGTGAATCTCTTGCAGGACCTTACCCCTGGCAGCGTGGAGGAGGCAGAGGAGGCAGAGCCTGATGAAGAGTTCAAAGATGCTATTGAGGTTTGAGCCTGGTGGGAGGTGGGCTGTGCCTGAAGGGCAGCTGAGGTGGGAAAGAGGCAAGCTGGGTGCTCAGAGAGAGTGGCTGTGGGGCTGGGTGGCTCTGACTCTGTGCTCACTCTCATCTCTTCCCATGCTGCGGGAGAAGGAGAACCAGCTGCTGGTCATGGTGAGTATTGCCATGCCAAGGTGTGCAAGAGGGGCATCTCCTCCCAGCTGGTGCTGGCAGCCTTTTCTTGGATTGCCAGTGGCTTGTGGTGATGCCAGGTGGATCATCCTGCTTGTTGGGTATCCGTCTCTGGGGTGGGCTGCCCTGCAGCCCTCAGTGTGCCCCCAGCCACCCCTCCATGCTCAGCTGGCTCTGCTCTCTGCAGGAGGATGACGAGAGCTCTCAGTGCTCAACAGATTTTGACCTCAGCCTCCCGGACAATGGTTTTATGAGCAAAAACGAGGTGATCCGCAGCAAGGTGTCACGCCTGACCGAGCGCCTGCGCAAGCGCTACCCCAGCAACAACTTTGGTAAGTTTAGGAGCAGGTGCTGCTTGGGGGAGCTCAGCAGAGGGATCTGTGCTGCTTCCAGTGGTGACCATGGGACTTGGAGTGGACACAGTGGTGTGGTACCTGCCAGGGCTATGCTGACACCTCCAGTGACCTTCCCCTCTCCGTGGGGAGTATGTTCCCAGCCCTACCTGGGAAAGGCAAGGATGGGAAGGTGCAGCAATGTCATCTCCAAGCTGAGCCTTTACAACAGCTGTGGGTGTTCCTGAACTACTCACAGCTCCAGGCATCAGAGCCCTGCTTGACCTCTGCTCTGTTTCTTTCAGGGAGCTGCACAGGCTGTGCGGCCACCTTCTCTGTGCTCAAGAAGAGGGTGAGTTTTTGGCTTCTACCCCTGCTTGCTTGGTGTACCTGGGGCAGAGGTGTTGCCCATGTCTGGCTTGCTCTGGCTTTCTCCAGCAGCTCAGGTGTCTGGCCTTGGTCTCAGCCCAGATGACCTCAGCTAAGTGCTGGGTGTTGCCATGTGCTTGATGGTGCCAGGAATCCCTTGTGCAGTGGAGCATTTGTCCCTTTACTCCCTTGGAAGCTGACTCAGACCAAACCCACGTGTGCTGTTGCAGCTCTGCGACCTGGTTTAGTCTTTGTCCTGTGACCTGAGAAATTTCTGGTGAAGCAGAGCATGGGTCTGCTTGTGGGAATGACAGGAACAAACGCCACCCTGTTGCCTTATCTGAGCCTCTATATGTGATGCTTGGTACACAGTCCCTGGGCAGTTCTGGGAAGGATATATCGCCTGTCCCCTCCAGGCTTACATTGCTGTCTTCCTCCTGCCTCCCCTTCTGCAGACTCGTGGTGCCCTTCCCTTATTCCTGGGTTAGTCTGACATACACCTGGGGCTCACCTCCATCTCTCTCCACAGCGGAGCTGCAGTAACTGTGGGAACAGCTTCTGCTCTAGGTGTTGTTCCTTCAAAGTCCCCAAGGCTGTGATGGGAGCCACAGGTGAGTGGAAAGGTGGAAGAGGGCAGAGCTCCTGCTTCCACCTGTGCTGCCTGCCCTGGGATTTGCCCCAGCCCTGGTGGGGAGGGCAGACAGGACCTGCCCAGTGCAGCCTGGCTCAGGACAGAGCAGCGATGGGCTTGCAGCTCTCAGAGCAGCTCCATGGCTGGGGTGTCTAGCCTGTGGTGGGAAAGGGGGAGCACCTCTGACACCTGCTTTCCTTTCCAGCTCCGGAGGCTCAGAGGGAGACAGTGTTTGTGTGTGCTCTGTGCAACCAGGTGCTCATCAAGTGATGAAACAGACCCAGCCAGGTCCTGTGTCCTGCACTGCCTGACACTTAGGACAGCAGGCAGGCACCCTTGCTACTGGGAACCTGGACTGTTTGGATCCCAGCGTGGCATTCCCCAGACAGAGGATGCTTGCACTCTCTGCTCCTCCTGCTAGCACTAGGCTAGGGCCTGACCAGCTCTCCCTGCCACACAAAAGCTGGGTCCCTGTGGTGGAATATTGCCCATGGCTGTGACCCATCCCTGCAGCTGCTCCAAGCCCTGGGTGCTCTCTGGCAGTTGCTGTGCCCTGCCATGTGCTTGCCCAGGTCCTGTGGCCTGGCTCAGTGATGGAGGAGCCATCTTTCCCTTCACCTCCTGGTTGGGGTGGAACAACCTCAGGGCTCTGTCCCTACCTTTCCCAGCACTGTGCTATAAGTGACTGTATTTTTGGGATCAAGTCAGAACTCTACCCTCAGGAGACGCGGTCTTTGGTCCTGCTCATCTGAGACCCTGCTGGTCACTCCTGTGCTTCTCGGCCTCACCACCTGCAGGTTTAGTCTTTTACCCTGGATTTGGCTGTAGTGCAGAGGAGGCAAGAGGGTGAGTTTGGGCTGGGCTGTGTGGCCGTGTCTTCAATGTGAGAAGAGGCAGGAGTTGGTGCTGCTCTGTGCACTTAGTGACTGCTGCTTTCTAATACAGATTAATATATAATTGCATATAGAGAATGACCAATAAATCTCTTGTCCTTACCTGGCTCTTGTCTTGTCCTAGTGAAAGCTATCCCAGTCCCAGGTGACTCTGATACCTCTGTGGCCTTGGCCCTGCAGGTGCTCATGGAGAAATGGTGTGTCTCTGCCACCAGCTCTCCGTGCTTTACTGGAGTTTCCATCTTCTGTCCTGCTGTAGCCTTATTTGCTCCCTGCTCAGAGCTGTGTGCAGCTGCCCTTTGGCTGTTCCAGGGCTGGATCCTGCTGGGCTGGAGCCAGGGAACACCTCAGCTCTGACAGGAGCTGCTGGGCTTCCTCTGCCTTCCGTGGCTGCTCCTTCCCCTGCCCTACCCGGGCGGTGGTCCCACCAGCTGCCTGTGTGCACAAGGATGACCTTTCCCTGTGTGAACAGCAAAGCTCCCAGCTATTCCGGGAATGTGACCCTGGCTGCTGTGCAGCTGGGAACCGCCATGGCCTGGGTCCCTGCCAGCCAGCTGCAGCTTCCCCCCAGCCAGGGAATCTGGGGGAGCCAGTGCTCTTGGGCTGGCAGCGCCCACCAGGCTGTGACACCCAGACATCCCACCAGTGTGGGAGCTTGTATGGGGCAGCTCCTCTTGGTTGTGGATCATAACCCCCTTCCCATGGAAATCTGGGGAAAAACTGGACTTGGCATTGATGATGAGGGTGTCTGGGTTATGCTGTGTGTGCAGGGGGACTGGCTCAGCAGTTAGTGGGGGCAGTGGAGCAGCTGTAGCAGTGGGGAGGGCTGTGTAGCACTCTAAGAGCTGTGAGGTTGTGTTTGTGTGTGTGTCTGCAGTGGGATGAGTACTGGGCTTGGTGGGGGTGAGCTGTAGAGCTCAGACAGCCACCTGTGGGAGGCAGAGGAGTTACTTGTCTTTCTAGAGAAAACACTTGGAGCAATGAGCATGATGGCCATTTATGTCTGAACACTCCCTGGAAAGATGCTAATGACACAGAATACAGAAGACTACAGATAAACTTGTGCTGTGGGAGACGGAATTTTATTTACGCATTTTAAGTTTTGCAGTAAAATGTCATAACTGACAATGTTTATTCCTGTAGCGGTATGCTCAGCACTCACTCCCTGAACATAACCTTCTAATAATATTTGAATTTTTTCCTCATTTTTTCCCCCAGTGGCTGCGGGGAGCTGGGAGGGCAGTAACTCCCTGCCCTGGTGTGAGGCTGGGGCCAGGGCTGGCCACCCCATGTCCCTGTCTGGCTGCAGGGCAGGGGCACTGGCACATCTCCCTGGCAGGAGTGGGATGTGAGTGCTGTTTGGGCTTCTGGAGGCTCACCAGTGGGGCTGAGGCCATGCCCAAGGAGGGCAGAGGAAGAAGGGGTCACCTCAGTCCAGTGCAGGGCAGGTGCTCAGTGGTCCTGTCAGCCTGGAGGAGGGTGGGTGCAGACATCCCACAGCCTCAATATCCCTCTTATCCTGGGAGGCTCCCTTGTGCCTGGGCCAGCTCCGATGAGAGGACGCAGTGCAGGCAGCCAGGCACTGGGTAAACATCCAGGTGGCCGCTTTCAGGCCTCCCTCACCCACTGGCATGGTGGATACAAGTGTGCACTGGGTAAACAGGACTGGGGTGGGCAGGATGCCCCCCTTGCCAACTGGGATGGTGGGGCAGCTGGGGGAGTCAAGCCAAGCTAAGGGACAGCACCCTCCTACCATCAGAGGGGCCGGGTGAGAGCTGCCCTGGTCCTTGTGATGCTGGGAGGGTCCTGGCTGGTGCAAGTGGGTGGCACCTGGAATCTTTTGGGAGGAGGTGGGAGGTTGTTATGTGGGAGGTCTGGGAGCTGGGCAGGGCTGGCAGGGAGCTGCAGGCAGGGCTTTCAGGTGCTAGGGTGTGGATTGGCCAGAGTTGGCGGCTGTCTGGTCCAGGATCTTCCCCCTACTGTGCTCAGTGCCAGACTGCTCACATGGGCTGCCAGGTCCCAGCCTGTGGATTTGTCCCCTGGGATGACAAAGGGAGAAACCTCTCTGGCAAACACTGTCAGACTCAGCTGTGGGGTTCCAGCAACAGTGATGCCTCTGTCCCCTCACCCTCCTCATCATGACACCCTCACAGGGTCCTTGGAGGGGCAGGGGTGCCATGCCTGTGACCTCTGGGAATTTTATCCCTTGACTTGTCTGGACTGCCCAGACTCAGGCTCTGGGCATGGCAGCTGGAGTGGGGTAGAGCCAGAGCTTGGGGTGACCCCACTCCCTCGGGCTGCCCCATTCAGTTGGCAGGACTGGGACCCCTCTCCCCTTCTTCTGGGGTCCCTGAGGGAGCCCCAAGGGGCAGTTGCCCATGAACCACATCGAGCTGGACACAGACTTCTCGGAGATGGAATAATTTACTGTGGTGTGTATGGGCAAGGGGTGCCTGGGCTGGGTCATGCCAGGGGTGTGTGTGAGGGATGCAGCAGAGCTGGTCTGGGGGGCTTGGAGGTGGAGCCCACACACACATTGAGCCATGTGGAATGGGGGGTGAGGAGCCCAGGCAGGGGCTGGGCTGTTCTGGGCACTTGGTCTTGAGGGAAACAGTCTGTGGGGACAGGGAGGCAGAAGGGACCTGCCTTGGCTGGGGTGGGACTGTGCAAAGGTGAGATCCAGGGCGGGGGTGTGAGCTCAGGGTAAGGGCATGGGATGTGTTGGTGGGCTGGAGTAGGGACTGTGGAGTCTGAGGGTCTGGGGCATGTGATGAGGGAGCTGGGCAAGGGACACAGGTACAGGGTTGGGGTCCAAGGTGCAGCCAAGTGGTCCCAAGAGGGCCAAGCAGGGATCTTAAATGAAAACAGGAGTCCCTGGGCTGCTGGGCAGGGAGCTTGGGAGTAGCCAAGGGTCTCTGGTGCAGACTAGGGCTCACAAGCATGCAGAGCAAGGGTTCTGGTTCAGCATACACTGCTGGATGTGGGCAAGGGTCCTGGGAGCAGAACAGGGGTCCTGGGGATGCAGAAAAAGGCTCTCAGAAGGAGGCAGGGGACCTGGCTGTGGATCAAGGTTCCCACAAATGCAGCTGGGAATCCTGGGGATGCAGAGCAGGTTTTGGGGACACAGCCAAGGGCCTGAGGTGAGCAGAGCTGGGATCCTGCGGTGCAGCTAGGGATGTCAGGGGTTGTAGTGTTGGGCCAGTGCAGGAGTCCTGGGAGAGGGCAGGGTGGGCAGAGTGCTAGTGCTGCCCAGCCCCATAGAGCAATGGGTGGTAGAGGGGGCAAGGGTAGGAGAACATGAACTTGACTGCGAACTTCATCTCCTTGTTGTGCTTCTGCCAGGGGTAGATGGCCAGGAGGAGCAGGCGGCTGCCCACCTTGCGGCCCATCACCAGAAAGCTGCCACTGAGGCTGTCCAGCTGGGGGCAGGGGCAGGCACCTGCATTCCTCATGTGCAGCACCATCTTCTTGGTGTCCTTGCGCTTGAGCGGGCCCAGCTTCAGCACCTTCTTCTTCTGGGCAGCCACGAGCCGCCGCTCCCCGTTCTCCTCCGTCATCTCCTTGATGCGCATCTTCACCACTGTGTGGGGCAGCCAAGCACGGTTTGGGGGGGGCACTGCTGGGGCACTGGGGAGGGGAGGGTCTGGGCCAGGCAACTGTGCAGAACAGGGTGCAGCCCATCCCTGGGGTGGGTCTCTGGGGAAGTTATTGTGTGGGGTGGGGAAAGGGGTTATTGAGTGAACCTCACACATGTCCCATTCTGCCTATCCCCCCACCAATGTCATCTCCTGTGGTGCACCCATCCCATGCATGCAAGGTCCAAAGGGAATGGCCAGGGATCTCCCATGGGGCTGTCCCCATACACCCCCACCCTCTGGTCAACTCCTGCCTGGGCAGTCAGACCTGGGGGAGGCAGACCCCAACACTCACCAAAGTCACTGGAGCACATCTGCTCCATCATGCCATCCGCCTTGTGCTCCATCTCACACTGGGTGCAGATCTTGGACACTGTGGTGAGAGACCAGTCATTGTCACAGCTTCCTGCTGCTGATATTTGTCACCTGGGCCAGCTCCACAGGGACATGCTTGGGAGAGTCTCAGCAGCTTCTCTGCTCCCTAGGCAGCTGTGCTGGGGTGGTGGAGGGGGGCACAGAGCACCTCTCTGGCCAGAGTCCCAGCATCCACCCCAGCGGAGGGGATATGAGGATGCCCTCCCACCAGATGTTGTCACTTTGAACCACAGCAACAGTGAGGGTGGCCCCAGCCTGAAGGGTGTCGTCATAACCCTGATCCTGACCCTGGGCTGCCTTTGGCTAATGTACCCTCCCCTGTCTGAGGGGTCAGCCACCTGCAGCAGCAACGTGGGACTGAGACCCACAGGTGCAGTATGCTCTTTGCTGCTGACATGGGATCCAGAGAAAGGAGAGGGATATAGATGGCACTGTGGTGGATCTGCCAGTGGCTCCCACGTCATCTCATGTTCTCCTCTGTCCTGCAGCAGCTCTGTGCAGGCAGCTGGGTGCTCAGCTCCCTCAAGCAATGAGTGGTGTTCAGACAAAGCAGCTGATGCTGCTGGTGCTGCACCCACTTGTGCCCTGCTGCAGACAGAGGGTCCTTGGTCAGTATCAGTGTCCCAAGCTCTGCTTTGAGGGGTGAAGGGGTGGGGGTGCAGGGGCTCCACATGCATCCCCATCCCAACACAGTACCCTTTCCACTTACCTGGTGGTGGAGTGGCTTTGCTGTTCCCAAACTGGACGGCAATGCAGAGCTCGTGGTCAGAGGGGAACTTGCCACAGTGCAGCATCTCGGGCCAGGGGAAGCCGTAGGACTCCATGACGGGGGCACAGGAGTCCCGTACCACCTCACAGAGGGAGCGGCAGGGGTAGACGGGCCTGTCGAGGCAGACGGGGGCGAAGAGGGAGCAGAGGAAGAGCTGGGTGTCAGTGTGGCATTGCTTGGCGAGCAGGGGCACCCAGCTGCCAGCCTGCTGCTTGGCCTCGGCCATGGTCTCGTGTTCCAGCAGGTTGGGCAGCCGCATGCGCTTGTATCCCACGTCGCGGCAGAGCTGCATGTCGGCCGGGATGTCGAGGCACTGCGGCTCCCGCCCGTAGAAGCGCCCGTGGGGCAGGTTCTCGGGCTGCCACCCATAGTAATCGTAGTGCTGCCCGCCGCCCAGGGACCCTGCCAGGGCCAGCGACAGGGCCAGCAGCGCTGTGCTCCCGGCGCCAGGGGGGCTGCCTGCCTGCGGCATCGCCGCTGCCCGCCTGCCGCTGCCGGCCGCGGCTGCCGAGCGGGACGGGAGCGTGTCTCGGCACCTCGCCTGCTCCCTTAGCGCCTCCCACGCTCGCTGCCCTTTCTAAGGAGGCTGGAGGCCTCTCCGGCAGCCAATCTGCTCTGACTGTCGGGCCCCCCGGGGCTGGCCCCGGCCCCCCGCCAGCCTGCCCACCCCGCTGCCCCAGCCCTCCCTTCCTCCTTGGTGCATGGTGATCCATGTCCCCAAACCAGGCTCCCAGGGAGCCTCTCTGCGTGCACCCCTTCAGTCCGCCCTGGCTCTGTGTGTCGCTGGGGTGATGCTGTCTGGAAGGGTTGGCTTGTCTGTCCCATGGGGATGTGTTGTTGGCACAAGGTGCCCCCATTCTACACCAATCCCCCTGCCCATGTCGACTGGCACCTCAGAGGCATTCCCTGTCATGAGGCAGGGGCCTGTGGTTCCTACCCTGTGCCCCTGCCCCCTTCTCTGTCCAGTGCCCCATGGGGTCTGGGTTTGGGTATGTTTGGGGTGCAGGGGATGGAGGAACAGGGCATCCAAGAGGCTTCATGCTGCAGCATTAGGGGGGAACACCCAGGTGCCATGTGTGCCATCAGTGCCAAGGTGATGCCAATGGGCACGGGGTTCTTATTCTTCATGGGTGGCCCTGCCAGTATGTACCTTGGGCAGCCCATGGTCTGCTGAGGTTACACCTCCCAGCAAAGGGCTTTCACAGAGGCTCTGCCAGTGCCCAGAGTGTGGGAAAACCTGGAGCACAAGCGGGACGAGGGTCCTGCCAGGGCCACATTCCCTCATTCCCTTGGAGATGGGCTGGGCCAGGGGGTGCAAGACTTAAGACCCCATTAGAAGCCCATTTTTCTGCAGGGGTTATCTGGGGCACCCCCTCCCTTTCCCGTGATCGATGCTGCTGCCTGGCCAACAGGCTTTGGGCTGTCACTGGCCCCTGCCTGCCGGATAAGGCAGCTCTGTTAATGGTGATAGAGCAAACAGTCCAGTGCATGTAGTGATAGCAGTTGCTCTTTGCCCTGGGCTGGGGGCAGGGACTGCTCCCCTAATCCTGGTGGGGTCCATCTACTTTGAGGCCATGCTGGGAACCTCAGTCACACAACCTGCCCTTGCCTGTAGCCTGCCTGCCATGCCCATGCCCTCTGTGCTGGCCACAGCGGCCATCACTGCATCACTGATGCTTACTGGCAGCCCGAGGGTGGGCTGGGTTCATCTCGCCCCAGCCAAGCCCCGGAGATGGCACCATTAATGTGTAACTGCCGGGGAGCCCGATAAGATAGAGCAGCCCTTTATCAGGGCTGCCTGGTAGCAGGAGGGAGGGTGCTGGAGGCATCAGGCTGTCATGGCAGGAGTGAGATTGTCTGGAGATAAGTGCTGGTAGAAAATAGCTAATCCGTGATGGATGGGCTTGGGCAGGGTGTAATTGCCATGGGAACTAGTCTGGGAAGGGTCTGGCAAGGCCTGGGAGCAGGATCTGGGAGGTGGAGGCAGAGCAAGGCTGTGTGTGCAGGGTGAAGCTGCCGGTGTGCGGGATGCTAAGCACAGCCATGGGTGTGCCATGATGGAGGTGATGAGGCTGGGGTTGAGTGAGAGGCTCCCTGCCAGCTGGCCCAGTCTCTCTGTCTGTGACAATGCCTTAATTGGAGCCACTGAATCACCTCCTGTCAACATGACCATGCTGGGGGGGAGCAGGGATGGCTCCAGGATAGGGGTGTCCATTCCCTGTTCCAACTCTTCTAGGTGTCCTGGCAGCCTTGTCTCCAAGCTGAGACTTTACCTTTGCTCTAGGAGTTCCCTGCTGCACTCACATTGCTTCCTTAATCCTTTTCCACCCAGGATGCCCCAGGGGAGATAGATCTGGGGTGTACCCCAGAGAAGGGTGTGGACCCAAAGCAGGTGGATTTGGCACCCTTCCCTGCATCCTGTCTGCATAGGCTGCTCTAGTGCCCACATTCCCGTCCTGCTGCCATGCAACTATCTGGGAGACTTACACTTGTGCCTGTCACTCCAGGGAGCTGGCTGTGCCAGCACTTGTGTCACTGCCTGTGTCGCCTGTCACAGCAGCGAGGGCGGAAGCGGGGCCATGGGGGCTGCCCCCTCTGCGGTGGGGACCTCAGGGACGTTGAGCCAGAGTGGCAGGGTAAGACATCCCCCTGGGGGTACCCCATCGACACTCCAGGCCCTCCCTGTGGAGGACCTGTGCCTGGTCCTAGCACAGAGGAGATCTGAGCAGGGGGAGCAGGAGGCTCCTGGGAAGTGAGATGCTGAGAAGGATCCTGGCCGCCTCCTTCCATCCTTGTGTCCCACTCTCCTGCCTCAGCTTTGGGTGCTACTGACCTTGTTTCTGTGAGCAAAGATGCATCCTCTGGGCTTGGGTGGGCTGACTGGGCTGGGTGGGCTCTCTCCCACCCTACTGTCTTCCCCATCCTGCTTCTCGGGCTGTGTCAGTGCCAGACATGGGCTGCACTCACTGTGGAGCACGGACGTTTAGGAGAGGACAGCACACTGGAGCTGACCATTCAAGGACCCTCAGGAAGGGACAGCAGGCTGAGGCTGTCTGTGCCAGGACACGTGTCCCAGGGTGTCCAGCAGCTCAAAAGAGAGAGCACTCTGGCTGGGGGGCAGTGCTGGGCTGGCAGCACAGCTCCATGGGGGTGGTCCTGTCTGTGAGTGCCTGTGGGAGTTTGGGGCACGACTGGGGACATTGTGGGGTCGAGGTGGCCCAGGGGCTATGTGGAACCCTCAGGGCGGGCAGCGCACAGGGTCAGTGGTGGCTGTGCACTTGCCCTGCGCCCACACACACTCAGTTGCCCGGCAGACCCAGGAATCTGCTGGCAGCGTTCCCAGCCCAGCTGCGGAGCTGACGCACTCTCCCAGCCCCGACCCAGCACCTCCTGGCCCTGCCCAGTTCCTGCCAGCTTGCAAACAGACCCTCCCTGTTCACTGCTGGACACCCCAGTCCTGGCCCCCAGCACCTGGTCCTGCTCAGCAGGGCAGGGAGGGGACATGTCCCATGTGGGGAACCCTCTGCGGAAGAGTCCCTTTGCTTCACGGCGTGGCACCACACATGGGGACCCCTCTGCAGTGCTGTTTGCCCTTCCCCACCCCACTGGGGAGGTGGGAAAAACCACCCACGTCTACTCCCAGCACAGCCCCATCCCTGTGTGGTAGAAATCCTTGCACAGCCTCGGCTCCCAGCTGGCACCTTTGCTAAAACCAGACCTTGGCACCTGGCTCTGAAACCACATTCTCCTCTGCTTGCCTGTTTGCAGGAAGGATGCTGAGTCCTCCAGCACCTGTGGACTTCCTCGGGATGTGCTGGGGGGCTGTCCCTGCCCTCTGGAGGGGCTCCCAGTGCAGTGGAGTGCACTAAAACCACCCCTTGGTATGGACAGAGCTGAACGTGGCAGCTCTTGCAGATGCCACAGAGACGGGCCCACTCTCAGAGTGCCCAGTCTGTGGGGTCAGTGGCCCCAGTTTGGGGCGGTCTGCATGTCCTGTGTGAAGGGGCAGGCTGAGGCACTTGGAGCTGTTTTCCAGAGGCTCAGAGTGTGGGGGATGTGTCCCCCTCCCCCTGCCACAGGTGCACACACCTGGCATCTCTCAGGAAAGGTTATCAGCTAATCACACTGCCCCGCTGTTTTTGCGCCTCCCAAATGTCACTGTTGTCCTCACTGGATGGTGATCTCATGCTCCCCCACCAATAATGAAAGCCCTCCCAGTGCCGTGGGAAGCAGCTGCCAGGACCTGGCCCTGCTGTGGCCTCTTTGAAGCAGAGCTGAAGCCGCTGACAGACCTGACAGGCTGGAGAAAGGGCTCAGCAGGCAGTGGGTGCAGGATGGGGCCCCAGGGGTTGGTCCTGGACTGGTTGCAGGACTCCAGTTGCCCTCTATGGCCTCCAGTCACCCTGCTGGGGCTGCAGGGAGGGTTGAGATGCTGGGATGGGGTGCAGTAGTGTGCACCCAGAGACACACTAGGGACAACCCCTGGTCCTGGTCTGGGAGCCAAGTGCAGGGGCTGAACCAGGGGCACTGCTGGGGCATGGCTGCTGTGACGTGATGGGCACAGGCATGCTGTCTGTGCAGGTTAGCCATAGGGGTCCCAAGTATGCCCCATGTCTATCCCATGAGACCAGGGGCAGGGTCTGTGAGCAGTTAGCCAGAGCCAGAGGCAAAGGAAGATCTGATCTGTGGGGTCCGTGCAAGACAGATCAGAGCTGCCTCACTCCAGGCACAGAGGAAAAGTCAAGCAGGGAAGTAAAGGCAGCTCTGGCAGCAGCCGTGCCTATCCCTGCTGCAGGGCAGCCTAAAAATAGTCCCTCAGGGCTGAGCAGATGGAGCAAAAGGGACAGAGCCCTGTTGCTGCAGGCACCTTGCCAGCCCCCCTCACAGTGCTGGGGCTGAGGGAGCAACAGGGCCATGCAGCACTTTAGGACTGCCCTGAGCTCTTACTGTCTCTGATCCTACTGCCTGGGATCCCTTTGGCTATGCCAGCTCCCTCCACCTCTGACCTGCCCTGCTGGAAGCCACAGCACAGCATGGCAGGACCTGGCGTGGCATGGCATGGCACAGCAGTAGCCTGTTTCTTCTGCATGGGAACCAGCAGGGTCTATCCCTGCTCTGTTAAAACTGGAAAGCCCATGATGGTGCACCCTGCATGGGGGAGCTGGTAGACCCTGGTGAGCTCTGGAGATGCTGGGGACAACAGATACCACAGGTAGGGCCAGGGGCTGTGTGGTGATGGGAGCACTTTGGGTCAGGTCAGGGCTGTCCGTGTCCTACCTGTCACTGGGCAGTATGGCTGCAAGAGAGTAGCTCCCCATAATGGGGTGATGTCCAGACCAAGGATACTCCTTGACACATGCCCTGGTCCTGCAGACAGCAGGTTATGGCTTGTGAGACAGATGGAGCCCAGAACCTGGGTTGGTGCAACCAGAGAAGAGACATCCCTGGGACAACACTACAGGGTGTAGGATGATGGGCAGAGCCTGGGGTGGCAGGCAGAGCTGAACTCCCCGTGACTGCTCTTGGTCCCTCACTACAGCATGGGAGAGCAAACTTCATCTCTTGGCAGGCACAGCATTGCCATGGCAACTGGCAGGACCTGCCAGGCGGGCAGGCGAGCACTGACGTGGCAGTGACATGCAGCACGGGAGGGAGGTGGGATGCAGGGTCTTGGTTTGGGGACATTTGGGGACATGCTTGGGGGTGTGAGCACAATGCATGTGCACCGAGGTGCATGCCTGGGGTGCATGGGTTGTGTGGGCAAATGTGGGCATCTGAGTGCATGCATGAGTGCCTGTGCCAGTGCATGTGCATATGTTTGGGTGCATGGGAGACTTCACACACACCACCTGAGGGGGGAACTTTGGTTTTGTGGCACTGTAAAGGCAGGGTGTACCTCACTGCTCCAGGCTGTGGGCTGGCAGGGCTGCTCTGAACCATGGAAGCAAGAGGTTTCCCCAAAAACTGTAGGATCCATAGCTTTGTGTCTGTGGGGGAGATGAGCCCTCCAGTTGGGGTCCCTGACTGCATGTGTCCTTTGGTCCCTTGGTCACAAACCCTGCCATGCTCCAGAGAATGGGCGCTGCCTACCAACCACCCCCAGGGCTCTGCCTCTATCTGGCATGCCCAAAGCCTGCACTGGTGCTCAGGGCGGGGATCAGAAGTCAGACAGAGCTGCCCCTGCACTGCAGGCAGCTGGCCATGCTGTGTTTGCTGTGTTCACTGTGTTCTCTATATTAGTTGCCTGTGTTAGCTGTATTAGCTGTATTAGCTGTGTTCCCTGACAAGGCATACACGCTGGCAGGGCCCTGCGCTGCCTCCAGCATCGCCCAGGTGTTGAGGGAAGGGCTGGCTGCTCTCCTGCCTGCCGAGGGCCCTATGCCCAGCTACTGCATCCCTCTTGCCCCACTACAGTCCCAGCTGGGAGCCGCCCCCTCCTTCACCTCTCGGGCGAGCGTCTGTTCCCCCCGCTTGGCATTTCTCCGGCTCTAATTGAGCTGTCAGTGGGCAGAGATAATAGGGAATTCGTTAGCTCTGCTCTTTGATGTGTGCCCGCGCTGCGACCGCAGCGCCAGCTGCAACTCCTTCGCAAACAAGCAGCTTCAGACGAGGGCCCTTGGCGCGGCGGACTGCCAGCCCCATGGTCGACTCCCCAAATCGCTGTCGTTCCAGCCTCACGACCGCCCAGATCCCCTGTTACTTCCAGCAGCACCCCCTCGGCAGCCAGGTTCCCTCCCCCACGGGGACCTACAGCTGCACCCCAAAAGCACCCGGGCTCCGGTGGCCGCCGTGCCAGACCCCCGGGGACACCCAGCAGCAGCCCTCCTTCCCAGCCCCTCCCTGGGGCCGGCCTGGGGGCAGCGGGTACCGCCGTCCGCAGCAACGGGGCCGCGTCCTACAGCGGCCCCGTGCCGGTATCAGCGGGCGCCCATCCCCGGTCCTCGGGGCGGGCCGCGGCGGACCGGGCGGCTGCGCACACGGGCGGCCGGGCCCGCCTCCGCCGCTCGGCTCGGCAGCACCGCGGACAGCGCCCGGCCCCGAGCGGCTCCGCACGGCCCCGGTGACGGCGCCGGTGCGGTCCGGTCCGGCCCTCCCCGGCACGGCACAGCCCGGCCCGGCGCCCGCCGCGCCATGGCCACGGAGGTGGGTGCGCGGCGGCACGGCGGGGGCACCCCGGCGGCGGCACCGCCCGGGGCCGGGCTGCGGCGGAGCCCCCCCGCTCCGCCCTGCCCTGCCCTGCCCTGCCCTGCCCGCCGCCACCGGCTGCCTGGGCGCGGCGGAGCGAGGGCTCCGCGGGGGGGGCGCTGCTGCGGGAGGACAGCGGGGCTGGGGTCCCTGCGGGGGCAGTGTGAGGCTGGGGGCTGCGAGGGGTTTGTGTGCACGGAAAGGACGGTGTGTACATGGGGTGCCTGAAGGAGTGTAGGGGTGCAGGGTGGGTGCAGAGCGCCCTTGGTGGAAGTAGCAGCGTGGGTTTGGGTTGGGGTGCCCCGGGGAGAGGGATGGCTGTGGGACTGGGGGTCCCTGTCTCAGATGTCGTGGGTGGGACGTGGGCCGGGGACAGACGGTCTGTGGGGCAGAGAGCAGGTGGTGGCCCCATGTCACCCAGGGGAAGCACAGGGAGGGAGGGGCCTTATACCTGCCCCTGGCACAACCTGGTCCCTCCATCCACCTCTCCAGCCACCAAAGCTGCCCCACAACCCAGAGTTCGGGCGGCTAGCATGGGCCCTTACACCCCATGGGGAATCAGGGCTTGGCATCCACCACTGGATCTGCTGATTCTTTTCCTGCAGTCTCCCCACTGCAGCCTGCTCACCCACTGTGCCACTGCTGCAGCCTCACTGCCCGGCCATTTCTCCTGCTCGGCTCACTCCTGTCTTCCTGCCTGGAAGTTGCTGGGTTGGCTGTGTGCTGGGGTGCTGCTTAGGACAGGGGGCTGTCTCCTCCCTGGGCCATGGCCTGCTGTGAACACACACTCATTCATGCAGGAACCAGTGTGGGTGAGACCTGACAGCAGCCTGGGGCAGGGAACACACAGACTCACCCACAGTCTGAGCAGGGGGCTGCCACAGCACCCTCCCCTTGCCACCATCCTTCCCTCACCACTGGCCTTGCATCTCCAGAAGCAAGCTGTGCTCACGGCATGACACACCCCGTGCTAGGGGCTTCCTGTCCTGGGGATGTGTGAGCCTGCAGACCCCAACACTGGGGAAATGGCGCTGCTCTGCAGGCCCCCAGCTCTCCAGCAGGGATGCCTGGCACCCCCTGGCTGCAGCCCCCCTGTACCATCCACTGCCCCCAGGTGCACAGCCTGCAGGAACTGCGGCGCAGCGCGTCCCTGGCCACCAAGGTCTTCGTGCAGCGGGATTACAGTGACGGGACCACATGCCAGTTCCAGACAAAGTTTCCCCCTGAGCTGGAGAGCCGGGTAGGAAGCTTGACAGATTGACAGGGTGGTGCCCTATGGCAGTGACCTATGGGGGCTAAGAGGGTAGAGGGGTCTGAAGGCGTGGAGCCCCAATGGGATGTGGTATGGCCCTGGGCCAGCCAGGGCTGCTGGGTGCATGCAGTCACAGCCACTGTCTGCTGTGCAAAGACTTGGGTGCTACTGGGGACTGGGAGGCTCTGGTGAAGGCTGCAGGCTCAGCAGATCTTGGCATGGGTGGGAGGTGGGCAAGTGCCAGCAAGCTGAGGCATCAGCTGGGCAGGGAGGAGAGAGTTAAGTGCTCCCCAGATCCCCCCAAGAATGGGGACAGGGCGGTGCAGGGAGTCAGCCTCTGGCCAGACTCCTCTTCACCCTGGTTTCTGTCCTAGATCGAGCGGCAACTCTTTGAGGAAACTGTGAAAACCCTAAACGGCTTCTACGCTGAGGCAGAGAAGATTGGGGGCAGCTCATACCTGGAGGGGTGCCTGGCCTGTGCCACTGCCTATTTCATCTTCCTTTGCATGGAGACGCATTATGAGAAGGTGCTGAGGTGCAGGGGAGGGCTTGGGGATGGGCATGTCGGCACAGGGACGGCTCAAGGATGGCACAGGGAGCAGGGAGCTGGAGGCCAGAGCAGGCAGTGCTGGCAGGCCCTGAGTGTCCCTCCATGTGCTGGCAGGTACTGAAGAAGATCTCCAAGTATATCCAGGACCAGAACGAGAAGATCTACGCGCCACGGGGGCTGCTGCTCACTGATCCCCTGGAGCGTGGCATGAGGGTTGTATCCTGCAGCAGGGTGCTGGGGGGATGACAAGGGGTGGGGGGACACTGGGAGTGGGTGCCAGGCAATTGGGCTAGCACATTTCACTGATGATCCTTAGCAGGGCCCAGATTGAGATCTCCATCTACGAGGACCGGTGCAGCAGCGGCAGCTCCAGCAGCGGCAGCTCCACCAGCAGCAGCGGTGGTGGGGGTGGTGGGGCGGGGGGCCGGTGACTGGCAGGGAGTCCCTGCAGGGACTCGTACTGCCGGGACAGTGGCCTCTCCGAGCTCCGCAGGCTGCACTACCAGAGCACCCGCTTCTGAGCCCAGGGAAAGTGGGAGGGGGAGGCTGTGGCTACCCAGTGGGGCTGCCCACCGCCATCTGCTCTACAGCCCCCACAGTGGGTCTGCCCCTGCTTGGACCCACTGTGGGCAGGGGCTGGTGCTGGGGTATCCCAGGTGCTTCCTACTGAGCCAAACTGTTGCCAAGGGGCTCCTGCAGCCCTCTGTGTTCTTGGTGCTGCTGTACCTACCCCAGGCGAAGGGGTTTGCCCTGCTGTGGGCAGCCCCAGATGGCAGTGCCCTGTTGCTGTGCATCAGGGAGGGATGGGACTGGAAAAGCCCCCAGCAGCGCTAAGGTGGGGATGCACACTTAGCCACATGCCCACAGGCACTGAGCTCTTGCTTCACCCCCTCCTTGGGGCACCCTGCTCTTGGTGCTGCGGCGTGGGCTCAGTTGCTGCGTGTCCACTGCCCAGGGTGCCTGCAGAGCCCTGGTGCCACTTCTTTTGCATGATGGTGCCATACATTCTCCCCAGCCCTGCCCCACATGCTGCCCATTGCTGCTCCCCAGCCTTGGCCACATGCCCTCACCCACGTGGCAGTGCATCCTTGCCAGCAGCATCCTTCAGCACTGCCATGACACTGGGCACTTGCTTCTGCTCCCTCCCTGACCTGGTGCCATCCCCAGCTGGACCCAGAAAGCTCCCCAGCCCAGTGTTCAAGGCAGGGAGGTGCAGTGCTGGGCAGGCTCCTGCCCCTGTGCCTTGTACCCTGGGCTCATGCATGGCTCAGCATAGTTGAGGCTGAGCTGTGCCATGGCTGAGGCAGGCTCCTTGCCCAGTCTTGGCAGAGCCTGCCCATACCTGGCTGCAGCTCCCTGCCTGCACTGCCCCATGACCTGCTCCAATGCAGGGACAGTGCCTGGTGGAGCAGCTCCACCAGGACTCTTCCTCTCACACTGCTAAGCCCTCCCCTGCCCACATGTCCTGCATGCATATGCCACCAGCACCCCAATTCTCAGCCTGGCCTGTGGTGGGGACCCCAAGAGGTACTTGGGCTTGGCTGCAAGGTGTGGAGGTTCACGGTCCAGGGTCAGATAGGGGGAAATAGGAGGGTCCCTGTGACATCCAGCACCTTAAGGAGAAGAACTCCTGTCCAGGTGCAGGGCTGAACCGAGCTGACATTTCTCTCCTGGGGTCCTGGAGGGAGGACTCTGCCCTGTGGGACTCCCTTTGGCTCGGTCATGATGTGTGTGAGGGGTGGCCCTGGCCTCAACATTTCTGCTGGAGCCCCCCTGCATGGAGACCTTCCTCAATAAACCCCATGCTTCTTCCCCCACTGCCTACCCTGCATCTTCTTGTTCTGGGGGGGAAGCAGGACAACACTTTGGGGGCACAGAGTCAGGCTGGGTATCCCATATCACACTGGTGTGTACAGACCCCCCACGAGGACGGTGAGCATGGGGGAAATGAGGGGGAGGGATGGGGCAGATGGGGCAGTCTCTGAGGGGACAGGGACAGACCTGTGTAGCAGCCATGTGGCCCCAGTGACAGGGACACACGAGGAAGCCAGTGCAGGAAAGGGTTTATTCAGTTGGCACTGAGTGCAACTGGAACAGGGCTGAGGGTGAGCAGGTGACACCTGGCTGTGCCAGGGCAGGCTAGTTGCGCTGGCAGCGCCCACCAGCGCCCAGGGAGAAGCCGCGGTGACAGTGGCAGTGGAAGGAGCCGTGGGTGTTGTGGCAGATATGGTCGCAGGGGCCAGGCTGTGTCTGGCACTCATCTATGTCTGGTGAAGAAGTAGAGAGGGTCAGAGCAGTGCCAAGGGTACAGGGATTGTCTGGCACGGGCAGGGAGGGAGGGTGCCTGAGGGGAGCAGGCTGAGTGAAACTGGGACATGAAGGCAGGTGGTCCTGCCACTGCTTGTCCCCAAGACTGCTGGGTGGCATGTGCCTTCTTACTCCACAAAGCCCTGCACAGCCACAGTCTGTCCATCCCACCCCCCAGGTCTAGGGCTGTGAGCACAACTGGGCACCCTAGGAAACAGCATTTCTGCTCCCAGGGCAGCATACAGGAGCAGGTGGCTGGGTGCCACGGGTGGGCAGCCAGTTGCTGCCTGTAGGTACTCACCCAGGCACTGGCTGGCAGCAGGATCAAGGGGGCGGAAGCCTGGGTGGCAGCGGCAGGTGTGTGCCCCAGGGGTGTTGGTGCAGAGCTGGCTGCAGTTGTGCAAGCCCTGAGCACACTCGTCAGTGTCTGGTAGTGGGGAAGAGAGCAGCATGGGGTTACAGCACACCAGTAGAAGGCAGTACAACCCTTTTGCTGGGGTGCAGGCAGGGCTGCTTGCTGCACCCCAGCCCCTCCACTGCTGCACATTTGGCTGTGTCCCCATTGTAGAGCTACCCAGGGTCACTGTCCCAGCCCCGGGGCAGGGAGAGCTGGGGCACAGCAGGGATGCTCCCCACCTTGAGCTCCCTCCCCATGCAGCCCCAGGGCAGGGTGGGCAGAAGCATGGGCACAGCCCTGCCCTGCAGAGCTCAGCAGGCCAGGTTAATAGATCGGATATAGTTTATTGGGAGGTTCTCCGGGAGAAGGGCTGGAAGACTAAGCAGGGTCTGACTCCAAACAGTAGGGCCAATACATTAAAAACCAGACCAGGAGGGTCCTGCCCCTGCAGGACTGGGGAGACCCTCCTCTGCCAGGGCTGGGGAGGTGGTCCCCACCACTGAGGAGGGGGCAGGCAAAGCACACACGTCGCAGGCCAAACCAGCAGGCACATGGTACAGTATTGAGGCGACGGAGCAAGCGACCACCTGGGAGGTGCCAGCGTGGCAGGAGCAGCACTGGGGCAGTAGGGTGCTGGGGAAGGGGCTCTGCTGCACTGCCCCAGGGCTGCTTTCCCAGAGACGGTACATGGGACAGCCAGGTCCGTGCCCATCCCACTGCAGGTCACCCGATAGGTCACAGCCAGCACTTCCAGGGCAGTTTGACATGGAGAAAAAGAGAGAAAGAGAGACAGGCAGAAGCCAGCCGGTCCTTCCACCAAGGCTGCTCTGGCATGTTACGGGCAGGGGTTAAAGTGCATAGAGGCAAAGGCAGAGTCCGAGGACTAGAGGGAGAAGGGTACTGTGGGGGAGCCAAGGCCAGCTCCCGGCAGAGGGGTATCCCCCAAAAAAGGCCACTTGAGCTGCACAGAGAAGGAGAGAAGGAGCAAGAGAGAAAAACAAAGAGAAAGAGAAGGGGAGTCAGTGGTGGCCAGGCCTTTATCAGGGGTGCAGCACCATCCCAAGGTGGTGCTTTGGAGCTGGTGCCAGTTGGCATGGGGTCAGGGTGTCCCAGCCATCACTCACCCACACAAGCTGTGCCATCCTCGTTGGGCTCAAAGCCCCGGCTGCAGCGCTTGTTGCTGCGGCAGCGATACCCGCCATAGGTGTTGATGCAGACGGGCTTGTCCCGGGGACAGACAAAAGGGAACTCAGTGCACTCATTTGTGTCTGCAAGAGAGTCCTCAGCATTAGACAGGTGAGCAGAGAGCTTGGGACTGCCAGCCATGGCCCCTCCAGTTCCTCCTGTACATCTTGGATGATCACCCCAGTGGTAGCCATGCATATGCCATGCCTACTGCCCAGGAGGTTCACAGCATGGCCACAGCCACCCTGCTGCATCCCTGACACCCCTTCACTGCTCGTGGCTTTAGCACAACGCCTGCCACATGCCAGCCATGCCTCCCACCGCAGCACAGCACTCTCGCTGCTCCCTGTGACACCATGGTCCCCCTCTGGAGCTGTGCTGCTGCCCTGATCCCAGGCCACGTGCCAGGCAGGCAGCTGTACCTGGCACTGAGCCATGTGGCAGGCAGCCACCTCTCATCACAGAGTGTTGTCCCTGTGTCCCCCCTGGGGCCATGCTACAGCATCTCGGGTGCAGGCACACCTGTGCCCCCAGCAGCCACTCACCTACACAGCGTCCATTCTCGTGCTGGGAGAATCCCTGCCCGCACTGCATTTGGGGAGAAGCAGAGACCGCCAGGATGGGGAGGAATCAGCCCTGGGCAGCCACGGAGCCAGCAGAGCCCAACCCCTCATTCCTGCCCCCAAAGTCTCCCACCCTGCACCCACACCCGGCCCTCACCTCCAGCGGGGCAGGCATGAGTGGCTCCTCTACATCCAGGGGGTAGGGGACCTCCAGGACAGAGTTGGTCTCACTGCTGGCCACAGCTCGTGACACCACACGGCCATCTGGCCAAGTCACCTCCAGGCTGCTGGCTTCGTCATGCCCTGCAGGCGGGCAGCCCATCAAAGGGGGGGTCTCCGGGGTGGGCAGGGGCTGAAAGGAGGCCAGTGGGGTGGTAGGGATGGGAGGGGCAAAGGCTCCCCTTGCTCCCTGAGCCTGGCCCCAGGTGCTCATGCTGACAGCCCATGTACATGGATGTAGTCCAAGGGGTGTAGGTGAGGACAGTGGGATGATCTGCCAGGGGCCAGGAACACCCTGTGGGCTTGGTTGCTAGTAATGTTGAGCCAGGGGTAGACTAAAACACAGGAAAAGTCCTAGTGTCTGAGCAAAGCAGCAGGTAAAGGGTGGAGAAGGGGGTAGCTGCCCCTTGCAGCAGAGCTGCAGTAGCTGGGCACCCTGCTCAGTCTCCCACAGAGCCCACCATACCCAGGGTGACAGGCATGGGTGACTGCTGTGCTGCAGGACACCAGAGCAGCAGACATGGCCCCTGCCCAGAGGAGAGCCAGGAAAGGCTGGGGGTGAAGGCAGCCCCTTGACCCTCTGTCTCACCCAGTCCAAAGTGTGCCACAGGCTCCATCTCGCAGAGATACCCCGAACCGCCATCGATGATGCGCAGGTGGGCCCCGCTGCGTCGTGTGAACAGAACCACTTTGGCCCCCCGTGCAAAGGCCCCGAAGCGGGTGCGGGGAATGACTCGCAACCAGTTGTTGCTTCTGCCCTGCAAGCGAATAGGGAGCAAGGAGACTGAGCTGGGAGAGACAGAGGGGATAGAGACAACACAAGGACCCCTCCCTTGACTCACCTGAGTGCCCTTGAAGATGGAGATCGGCTGTGCCATGGACTCACCATGGGATAGGATGAGGTCCAGCATCCCATCGCCATCAAAATCTGTCACTGCACCTCCTGCAAGGAGAGGATCATGTCATGCCTGGGGTCTGGCCACACATCTCCCATCACTACAACCTGCTGCTGGTGCAGCCTTCCACAGGCAACAACAGCATTCCTGGCCATGCAGGGGCAATAGGGAAGATGGGGTAACTCCAGTGTAGGAGTAAGGGTCTCTGTGTGGGTGACATCCTGCAATCAGGTGTGTCAGCATCCTGGGCAGTGGAGGGGACAGGCAGTGGCTGGAGGGCTGTGGGACACAGGAAGCTGCCTCACCCTCTGTCAAAAGCAGAGGGTGACTTTGAACAGTGGGCACCCAGGCAGGAGCCCCCCAAGAGCAAATCCCTGGGGAACTGCTGATGGCACTGTTAGCAGGATATGGGTGGAGGGAGAGAGCATGGAGCCATTCCTAGGTGATGGGAGCTCCAGCATGGTGGTGGGGAGCAGGCAGGGGACTCAGCCAGGCATGCAGCATCCCCAGTCATAGAAGGTGCCAGGCGGAGCTGTGGTACATGGACCTCCACCAGCAGAGCCAGGGGGACCCACCCGTGCCCCGTCCCTCAGGCTCCAGTGCATCCCCTGGATTCAGCTCTTCCACGATGGGGTCTGAGTGTTCCCTGCGGATGAGCCTGCCAAGCACACACAGGGTATTAATGCCAGTCTCTGCAGTACTCAGAACCCTCCCGGGCAGTGTCTGACCCCTCCTGCAGAATCATGGTAGAGGTGACAGCCCTGGTGGCTATGCAGTGGGGATGGTGATGTAACTATCCCCTGTTGGCACGTCCCCACTTAATGCAGGGGCAACAGGAATTTCATGAGAGCTTGTGGTTCTGAACTGCAGAGTAGCAGCACCATCTCCAAACATTCCAGGAGCTGGAGATGTCTCCAAAGGGCTCTTTGACAAGCCACTGCCCTCCACCCACCCACAGGTGCAAGCACGGGTAGACAACCAGCTCCCACCACCCCACACACCAGGCAAGGAGGTGCTACACAGCAGTAATGAGGAATTGACCCCCACAATTAACAGGTGCCATGAACAAGCTTCCACACAGCAGCTAATCAGCGGTGCTGAGGACCCCAGGGGCCGCTGTAGGCACGATCGCAGTGGCTGGTAATGACACCAGGAAGGGCTCAGTCACGGCATCTTTTATTAGCTGAGCCTGAGCCGTGGTACTGCTGGAGAGGAGCCCTGTGAGCCTGGCTGTGGCGTGAGGGCTGCTCGTCTCCCAGAGCAGGGTGCAGGCTCCCCAGCTCCCCTAGTACCCACAGGGCTCCTACCGGAAGAGACGGTTGGCAGAGGAGCCGCGGTAAGCGATGTTGTTGAAGAAAACCTCCAACTCCTGGTCATTGTCGAAGTCGGCTGCAATGACAGTGCGGACGGGGGATGGCATGGAGAACTTGGGGGTGGCGATGTCCTGCACAAGGGATGGGCATGGTGTGACAGTGGACATAGGAAGCAGGACACTGGGTCCTGCTTTTGTTTTTCGGGTCCCCTCCTCACTGGGAATTGGGGCTCAAAGACAACTCAGGATGAAGCCAGCTCCCCTGGCTGAGGTGGCTCAGTGGCAAACCTGTCGATGGGTGTATCCCAGACCCAGCCCTCACCCGGAATCGGATGCGCCCAGGGGCTCCACTCTGCAGATAGAGGCGGTGTGGCCCGTTCCAGTTGCCATAGACGATGTCCACTCGGCCGTCACGGTTGAAGTCAGCCAGCGCCACACCGCGTCCGTGCTGGTAGGGGTCATCCAGCCCTGGGGAACCGCAAGAGGACGGGGGAGACGGGAACACCTCCCGGCCTCCTTCTCCCCAGAATGCCTCCCGGAATGTGCCCCGCGGTCTCCAGATGGGTTCCCCATGTGCAGGGCTGCACCCCTGTGCTGACGGATCCTCCAGTGCACCCTCAGCCCCTGTCTGGTGGTCAGTGGGGCTCTGGGTCCCCAGGGCTGTCCCTTCACCCTGCACTTAATCCTGTGCAGGCAGGGACGGGCAGAACCAACCCTGCCCCGAGGTCCCCAATGCCTGGGTGCTCCTCCAGGGTCCCTCTACTCACCCACAGCAGCTGCCACGTCCCTGTACGTCCCGTCCCCCCAGTTGTGGAAGAGGAAATTGGGGCTATTTTCATTACCGCAGAATATGTCAGAGGCACTGTCACTCAGGATGGGCCCCACAGCCACTCCACGGCCTCCTAGAGACAGAAGCCGGGAGTGAGAGGACAGCTGCCCCAGAGGTGTTTGTGCTCCCCGTGTTGCCCACCCAGTGCTCCGAGTCCCTCACCCTCTTCCCACGTCTGGTGTCCCTCCTTGCCCACCTCCAATCCCTCTCATCAGGAGCTAATTGAGCCTGGGAGCCGGTTGTTTTACTCCCAACCCTAATCACTGCCATCGCCATGGTGACAACACTCCTAATTAGTGACGATTTATCACTGGGGAATGCAGCGGTCCCCGCGGCGGTGGGGCAGCATGAGGCACAGGCTGGCACACTCCCCGCTGCCCCGCTCCTGTGCCTACATCTCCAAGTCCCACTAAGTGCCCTGTGGATGCTGCGAGGTCTGGAGGGATCAACCCAAGTGAGGGTGGGCACGGGGGTTCTACCAGGTGCGCATCCCGTGGCCCTGGTCCCTTCCCCGCCCCTGGGGCTGCCACTAGATGGGGCAAGCAGGCAGCCCAATGCGCGGCTGCACCGCCCCGCCACAGCGGGGTCCTGCGCTTGCCCTGCCCAGCAGTGCCCCGTCCCCTCCACAGGGCCACAGCTGCCGGGTACCTGTGTACTTGCTGACGCCAGCCTGGGCAGCCACGTCCACCAGCACCACGACACCACGGGCAGGGTCACTGGCAGCCACATCCATCTCAATCAGGGCATGAGGGCCCACATTGCCGCTGGCGTAGTTGGCGATGTAAATGGAGTACCTTCCGGAGCCCTGCAGCCAGCAGCACCACCTCAGTATCCAGCCACCCAAAACCCATCTCTACGGGGACCACAAGATCCCTGCCGTGGATGCCCTCATTGCTCCGTGGGAGCAGGCACTGCTACTGTGTGCTGAGCAAGAGCTCTGCAAAGCCCATGTCAAAACATCCCGTGAGTGAGTATGTGCCCTGTTTCCTTCAGGAGCTCTCTGATCCACAGGCTCACAGTGCCGGCATGGGGCATGCTGCCCCCCCCAACATCTCCGGTGTGCCAGGTCCTCCCCATCTCCACGCCCTCCTTGTCCCGTGCAGCAGCTGCACCCTGATTTAATGATAATCATTTGGAAACAAACCACTGGAGGAGGAGGAAGAAGAAAGAGCAGGTGACAGGAGCATAAATCACCTCGACAGGCACGTTTATCAGCTGGTGGCAACCATGTGGACAGGCATCCGCGGTCCCCACGGCTGGGGGAGTTGCCAGCCCTGCCAGTCAGAGGCTGGTGGGGGGCACCCTGACACCATTGGAGGGGTGGGAGGGGCTAGCAAGGGACATGGTCCCCCAGGACTCCACTGGAGGGGCACTGGAGGTGGGAAGGGAGCAGAGATGCCCCTGCCTGCAGAGCCCTGCCTGCTCACCGTCCGGTCCACACAGGCAACAGAACGCCCAGCAAAGCGGCTGGCCACGTCCCGGTTCACCTCATCGCTCAGGATGTCCTCCCAGCGCCCGTTGCGGAGCTTGAAGAGTTTGTCTGTGTAGGTGGCCATGCCTGGAGGGGGGTAAGGATCAGTGGGCTGCAGCATCCCACCTCCTCCTGGGGAGGGTGCCCTGCAGCACGGGAGGCTGTGGAGGAGGTACACTTTTCCCAGAGCATCCCAAACCTCTGCTGTCTCCACAGCCCCATACAGTGCCCAGGGCTGGGCTGCTGCTGCAAGAGCCCCCATGACCCTTAAGGGCCACCTGGAGACACACAGAAGAATCAACTCATTAAGGTAAAATGTGTCCCAATGGGGTACAGCCCTGTAGATCATCCCCAGGAAGGTAAAAGAAAAAAAGAGAATCGATTCAGTACCAGGGACAGGCAGTGAGCTGCACTGCTTGTGACAGCGCCAATGGCAGCGCCTGATTTAGGGACAGGTGTGCCGGCAGCCACCGCCAGCCCGGGTAATTAGGAGCATCAGGAAGACAGATCTGCTGCCTGGAGGTCAGGGACACAGGGCAGAGCTGGGCTGAAGCACCAAGCCAGGGAGCTCTGGGGATTCCCAGTGCCAGACTGGGGCACTTAGGTCTTTTCCCCATGACAGTCATGCCAGAAACTGGGACACCACCAGCCACGAGACAGAGGGGCACAACTGCTGCAGGGCACAGTGGGGATTTGCAGTGTAGGGTCCCTGTGCCAGGGCAGCCCTGGGGGTGGTGGGGAAGCTTCTGTCCTGCTTGGGGTGCCGCCAGGAGGGCGATGGGCAGCTGGAAGTGCTGACTCAGTGGCTGGCTGGGCTCAGTGTCCCACCCGTGCTGCTATCAATCAATGGAGCCACTCAACTGAGAAATTAACTCCAGCCCGCACACATCCCTCATGCGCCGAAGGTCGCGGGCGGCCGTGCCGGGGTCTCGGGGCACGACTGCCAGTGGGACTCACCAGAGAAGGCATTGTTGGTGTTGAGGAAGTAGATCTCCTCGCGGCCATCGCCGTCGATGTCACAGGCTGTCACACCGATGGCATTGCCCTGCCGGTCCCGCAGCGCGTAGTATGGGGAGCCCCGCTCATCCTCTGCCACGTTCACCAGCCGCCCCTGCGCCTTGTCATACTTGAGCACCAGGTTGGGGCCGTTGTACCTGTGAGTGTGAGCGGATAGATAGCTTCCTGAGGCTTGGGGACAGGATGAAAGCTTCTATCCCATCCCTAGGGGGACACTGGGTGTGAAGCTTGATCTTCCCCCTGATGGGCACTGCAGAGGTCTGTGGAGGTCAAGGGCTGTGTCAGGCATCCCATGTCTACCCGGCCTGCATAACACAGGGCAACACCAGGGCAGTGGTGAGGGCCAGGCAGCAAGCAGGGCAGGATGAAATGCAGGTCCCTGCTTGCAGCCCTTTCCCAGGGCAGGGAAATGGGCACACAAGGCAAATCCTCTCAGCAAGGTGCATACCACTGGCTCCCCGCCCGTTCCTGCCCAACGCACCAGTAAACAAGTTATACAACGGGCACCACAGCTGCTTATGAAACCCCAGCTGGCTTCTTGACTCAGCATGGCTGGGAGTAGTGGTTCAGACCCTTCTGGAGTTCCCAGTGCTGCCCATGGTTTCCTGTCTCCGGGTGATGCTCAGTTCAACAGCAGGGCTACTCTGCCTGCCACCGTTGTGCCTCCATCCCAATGGATGGGAGCCATGAGGGTAAGGGATACTCTCCAGGTGGGCACACCTGTGTGCACAAGCCTTGTTTGGGGATGGCAGTAGTAGTGTCTACACAGACACCCTTCAGCAACAGCTCACAGTTGTGCCAGCACACACACACAGAGCCCTCACCACAGTCCCTGCTGTCTGTGACCCACTGGCAGCAGCTGTTCTGTGTCCAGCCCTACTTGGGCACTGGCAGCACAGCACACGGCTCCCTGCCTCCCCAGCTCCAGCCCTTCCCAGCTATCACTCCAATAAAGGGCTATAAAAAACCTCCAGCCAATTAACTGAATCTCCGGAGAGCGCTGAGTCCTGTCAGCGGAGCCGAGACAGCTTGGGGACATGCTGGCTCTGCACTGCAGGGTGGACCCCAGCTCCTGGGCAGCTGCCACTGCCCCAGAGGGGGGACCGATGAGGGGACTCATGTGTCCTACACAGGCACTCAGCTGGCACCAACACCCTATGTGGGTGCGCACACACACGCAGACCCCCACCCCACCCCGCTTGGTGCGCAACCACCCAGCCAGCCACAAGCCCACAGAAAAGGGAGGATTTCCTGGCCCTGCAGGACCACAAGGTCCTGCTGTCCCTGAGGCACTACTGCACCACTTACCCTGCCACCACAATCTCGAAGTCACCGTCGGCATCCAGGTCGGTGACAGCCACGCCATAGTTGAGCTGTGTGGGGTTGCTGTCGTAGTCAGGTGGGAGGAGGCGCTGGGTGACGGCTGTGAACATGGGCTCGCTGCGCTGGGAGCCCTCACTGAGCCAGGCCAGGGACAGTAGGCACAGTGCCAGCATCCTGGACACCTGGGAGAGACCTGCAGCTCATCAGCTCTAGGAGGAGACCCTGCTCCACAGTGCACAATGCCCAAGCAGCCCCATTGCCCTTGCACAGGAAACACTCTCTTTCCACCCCTTGCCACATCATCCCAACCTGTGCCACACCACCTGCCCCTTGATCCCTGGGCACTGCAACAGCCCTGGCATCCCCATGCACGCACCCCCCTGGGTGCTCACTCTCAGGGCTTCCCTGGGACAAGACCAGGGAGTTGGGGCTGAGCAGGAGTACAGCGTTGGGAGCCCATCCCATGGGAGGGACTGGAGAGGCAGAAGGAGGGCTGTGGGATGCTGACAAAGCTGGGCTCAGGCCCAGCTTGCTGTGTCCCGAGGGGCCCTGGCATCCAAATTCCTGGCAAGTCACAATACCAATCACTGCTCTCTTGGCAGGACCAGAGAAAGCAGGTATTCACCGGGCTGAGGAACTCGTTTTCTATCTAGTTGGTCATCCAGAGCTGTGGAAGGCCATGGGGAGAACATGAGGATACTCTGCCAGGTGACTTCCATGTGCCTCAGTTTCTCCAGCCTGATGGCACTGTTCCTCCCAGTACCTCTGCAGGGTGAGCTCCTTCCAGCTTGGCCAGGGAAGGTTTTTGCACAGGGATGCGGCCCTGAGAAGGAGATGCTGGGAAGAACAGGAGACTGGGAGGAGAGGCTCAATTAACCTGGACTGCGGAGGACAGTGTCTGCCAGCACTGCTGGCAAGGCTGCGGAGATTTTGGAGCTGGCTCTACCTGGCTGTAGCACAGGTGATCAGGAGGACCACCCCTCACCCCAGGCCAGGCAATCCCTTCCAGAGGGGAAGAGCCTAGCAACCAGCTGTGTATCCTCAGGTTATGGGCATGAACCCACATGCCAGTGCTCCAGCTGGGGTAAAACCCAGAAAAACCAGCCTGTCACACTCTCACATCTCTCCAAACTGGAGAGATGGCTGGAGCACCTGGTCATCAAGGTAGGGGACACTGTTTCATGTGACTATGACATCCCTCTGAGCAGGACTGCTCTCCCCAAGCAGGAACAGCCCTCCCAAAGCTGGCATGGGTACAGAGGTGAATGACCCCTCTGCCAGTTGACCCCCATGCCACTGGACTCTGACAGCAAGCAAAGGCAGCTGTGGCAGCTGCATGATACCACATATGCCCACCACTCCACCTTGGGGAGGGGAAGGTGCCCCAGATTTAGATCCTGGCAGACCCACCAGGTAGTGGAGAACAGCCTGCTGCTGCCTCCCCTGGGGATGAGAATGGTCCCAAAGCCCTTTGAGGGGCCAGGACTCCCCTGCCTCAGCCACATAGCTTTCAGGCCAACCTGGCTGAGCAGGAAGGGGCTGTCCTCTAGCTGCAGAGGCAACTTTAACCCCACTGGCCAACACCCAGAGACCTGCATCCCATTGCACCAGCCCTGCTCCCCTTCCTCTCCAACCCCATCTGCACCCCGGGGCTGAGTTGCAAGGGTGGATGTGTGTGTATTCTCAGCTTTACCCTGTGCTGCTCCTATTCTCTTCCTGGCACGACTCACAGCCTCCCATTGACCCAGGCACAGCCAGCTGCCCTCTGTGCTCTTCACCACTCAGCCTGACTCGGGTCACTGTGCCCATCACTCTGCCATACTGTCCGGAGCAGGAGCCAGGGGCAGGAGCCTCTGTCTTTCCCTGGTGCAGGTGCTCCATTCAAGACACATGAGATGGGGATAGGCATTCATTGGGTTGTGCTAGGATGGGACAGTTCCTGGGTGTCACTCCGCAGTGCCAGACAGTGAGGAGGAGAATCCTTTGCCACAGCCCCACTCTGGGCTCACTGAAATAAGCGTGTGGGAGAGCCGCCCGCATTGCGGACATACGGGTGCAGGGCTGCCACACGAGCCCCTGGCCCTGCAGGGCAGCGCCACCTCACAGCCACAGCCAGGCAAGGGGTGGCTGTCCCCAGGCCACTGGCAGGGCTCTCCCTGTCTTTCCTCCTTCCAGCTCCCACTCCCCACAGTTTGGCCTGTTCCCCAAATACTCCGTCACCTCATCCAGCTGCAGCTGAAATCCCTCCAAGCTGGATGGAGATTTTCCAGGAGGAAATAATGTTCCTGATTGGAGACAAAAGACTTTTCCCAGTGGATCCGGTGATTGGTGCCATGGGGAAGGGATGTACAGCCCAGAGCCAGGCCATTTTGGGAAGAGAGAAGGAGGCTCAGACTCTGCATGCAGAAAGGCCTCATGGTTCTCAGCGTGCTACTGGTAGTACCAAGGCCCCAGCATGAAGCTCCACCTGATATTTGAAGCTAATGGGTTTTGCTCGTACACAGGGCAGACCTCAGTCTATCTTGTCCCAGCAGAGCCATGTCCTGGCTTGTGTTGTGGCATCTGGTGGCAAGGTCCTCCCAGGAGTTGTGGTCACCCCAGGGTGCTTGCTCAGTGTGGCTAAACCTGGTAACACAAAACCAAAGTGCCAGGCAGGAGTAGAGGCCGTGGGTGGATGCCGTGGGCACCCATGCAGGGTGCAGTCCAGCAGCATAGGTGCTGGTTCCAGGGCCAAGATGCAGTGCATAGGACTCATCTGCTCCCACGCATCGTTGTGGATGACAATGCCCTGCAAGGTTGGTGGGATGGGACTGGAATGGGAGCCATGAAGCAGGCATGTGGTTGTGCTCCAGACTCTTCACAATGACTGGGGAGATGCTGTTACCAGGGCTCCCCATTGCACCCACATGCACATCCCCAGCCTCTGATCCACATCATAGGGAGAGTGGGAGCTAGCTCACTGTGCAGCCACCCCATCCTGCATGCCACCGTGACATTGCTGCCCTCTACACTATGCACCCCAGTGATGTCATGCTCCACCACTGCAGCAACATCCCATCCCAGTCCGCAATCACCTCCAGCACCTCTACGACATTTCTTGACATCATGCAGCAAGGACCTCATTGCACCCCAAAGGCCCCCCAAAGCATGACAACATGGCGACATCACAGCACCTCATGTTGCACGTGCCCCAGTAACATCATATTCCCACTCCTGCTATTACCAGGCTGTCACAGCTGTGCCTGCCAGGGCAGGGTAGATGTCCCGCAGACCCAGCAGCCTCTCTCCCATAGCAGTTGGGCTGTCCAGGAGTGCCAGCAGTGCCCCCTCCACAGCACCTCAGCCCCAAGCAGCCCAGACCCTGCAGTGCTTCTGCTCCAGCCAAAGCCTGTGAGCCCGGGTCCTGCTGCTACATCTGCTCGCTGCTGTGAGCCTGTCCCTCCTATGCATGACTCTTCAGTGCCGGACCTGGCAGGCTGGGGCTCAGCCAGCAGCAGCTAATGCAGTGTGGAGATGAGCAGTCACCTTAGACTCTGAGCTCAGCCCAAAGGGACACCAGGTCCTTGGGGTCTCAGACTCACCAGCACACAGCCACCCCTTTCCCACGCAGCCAGGCACATGGCTGGACCCCTCTGTTCACTGCCCCCAGCTCGTCCCCAGGCTCAGTCACGACCAAGCACAAGCGTCACTATAAAGAGGCGCTGTCCACCACCCTGCTGCCCCTACCAGCGCTCCCCAGTCCCAGCACACACCCCCCATCACTGCTCCAGCCGCTTGAGCTCGGTCCTCCCTAGCCCAGCATCCTTCCATCCCGCTCCCTGCCGCCTCGCTCTCCCGCATCACCTCCACGCCTCGAGGACAGGCTGCTTGCCTGCTATCTCGCTCCGCTCTCCACCAACTTCTCCCCGGGCCGGTGACCGTGCCAGAGTTGAGAGCCGCCCCTCCCCGTCCTACAGTCCCCGGGAAACTTCATAGAGCAGCAAAACCACACCGCTACTCACGGGCCAGGGAGGCCGCCCGGCTCCCCCGCGGCGGCGGGAGCGCATCCCGCACGGCCGCCTTGCCTCTCGCCGCGGCTCCCGCCTCCGGCTGCGCCGCTCCCGGCTCCCGACGGGGCCGATCCGGCCGCTCGGTGCTTTATGAAGGGGCGGGCGGCGGCGGCGGCGATCGGGGCGGGGGGCGCCGCTGCCAATGGGGAGCGCGGGGTGGGGCCGCCCGCCGACAGGTCCGGCCCCGCGGTGCTGCTTGGGGAGGGCACCGGGGAGCATCGCCGAGGGCACCGGGCTTGTCAGCGGTGGGGCGCTCCGGGAGGAGAGGGGTGTCGCGTCCCGGGACACCAGAGCCGCGTCCGGGGAGCTGGCTGGCCGAGGGGAGGGGGGTATGTCCCGGCTCGCTGCAGTCACCCCGTGGGTGCTGGGTGGAGGACACTCGGGGCACGGCGACGATCGGGTGAGCAGAGACAGTGACCTGCCCCAGCCTGAATGCGATGGGTTTGGGCACAGGAGTGGGAAAAGGAATGAAGCTGGGCACCCCTGTAGTGCAACACTATGTCCTTGGTAGGACAAGGGAGAATGGTTTTAAACTAAGAGAGGGGAGATTTAGATCAGATGTTAGAAGGAAATTATTCACTGTGACGGTGGTGAGACACAGAAACAGGTTGCTCAGAGAAGTCTTGGATGCCCCATCCCTGGAAGTGTTCAAGGCCAGGCTGGATGGGGCCCTGGGTGACCTGATCTTGTGGGCAGACACCCTGCCCATGGCAGAAGTTGGAACTAGATGATTTTTAAGGTCACTTCCAACCCAAAACATTCTATGGTTCTATGAATCTAAACACCCAGTCACACCCCAAGGGGTCAGCACCCTCCCTGTGCCATCACCCTGCAGGTCACCCACCTCCCTCTGCAGAGACCCTAGGAGTGGCTGTACCCTGGCAGCCAGGCCAAACTGCAAGAAAGGCCCCATCTTAAGTCATGCAAGGCACTTGCCTAAAATCTTGTAGCCAGTGGATAAGATTGCACTTCTGCAAGCTTGCCTTCCCTGACAGGTTCTTCTCTTAAGTGGCTTAGCACAGAGGTGTCTGAGTGTCTCTGGAAGAGATAGTGGCTGTGGTGAGGACTGGGATAGCACTGACAGGGCACAAGGCTACCAGGTCACACCAGTGGAGCACGTTTGCAGATACTCCAGTACAGAGTCTGGGACTGCAGCCACTGTGAGAGACAGCAGGAGACAGCAGAAGAGACATGCTGGGAGTCAGCAGGAGCTGCAGAAGCCCGTGCCATTCAGGCTGCTTCGAGTGGCTAATCACCTGCTCTGCTAAAGCCCTTATTTCTCATTGAACATGTCTGGCTACAGCTTCTGCCTGTTGCTCCTGGTTCTTTCCCTGCTGGATTCAAGAGCTCTCCAGTCACAGTGATTTCTCCCACAAAGGTCCTTCCATGTGGCTGTCAAATACCTCTTTATTTCATTTCTGATGACCCCCTTTTGCAGGGTGCCTGGCTGAGCACCGGGCTTGCTGCGTGACTGCCTGCTGCAGGATTCTCACAGCCAGCATGGTGGTGTCCAGGCACAGGGAACCTGCTGTGGAGCACTGCCATAGGGCAGGAACCACCCCTGCCCTCGCATTTACCATGGTGAGCCAGGATGCCAAGCAAACCCACTAAGCTGGGATGCCAGTGGGACCACCACACACGTTCAATGCTGTGCTGGTGTGCCCCTGTGCACCCCAGAACTGCAGATGCACTTTGCCTGCCAGTGGTCCACAGCCAGTGCCTGACTGCAGCCTGGCACGTGCACGTGTGCTCAGGGCGAGCACCCCTGCTGCTGAATTGTTAGCTTTTCCCAGGTTTAGTAACCCCCTGGGTAATTATGAGCACAAACTGCAAGCCGGTTCCCAACGCCCTCCCCGAGGCTGGCAGGTACAGCACACACACGCCGACAGGAAGCCAGCTCGAGCATGCCAAGACTGTGAATGGCACTGGGCACACCGGCTCCCTGGGGCTCTAAACCCAGCATGCCAGCACAGCGGGGGTTTGGCTCTGGCCGTGAGTGCATGCACACCCACCAGGAGACACAGGCAAGGCTGCTGGCATGCCAGCACACCGTGCACATGCACCCGCACACCCGTGTGTGCACATGGGTGTGCTCACACGACGGGCACAGCTGGGCACGCAGCGTGGTGTGCGCACACGTGGCTCTGCAGGTGTGCATGCCGTGTCAGACGGGATGTGCTTGCACCATGGCACCTCTGAGTACACACACACGGTGTGCAAGCACGGCACGCGTGCCTGGGAGGATCTTGCATGCTGCAGCCTCCAGCCCATGCTACTGGCACCTGGCGGGGTGATTTTCCACTTGGGGGTCTGCAAGGTGCCCCCCAATACCTGCTGTTGGAGCTCCTCAGTGTCGTTCCCATGGATGCTGCCACCCTGCTGGGCTAGCATGTTTCTCTAGGGGAGAAGAACAGACAGCAAGCATCTTGGTATGGCCATAAGACACAGGCCTGCAACAGTCTGTGGGCCCTGTGCTGGCACAGATGTCTCCATCCCACCCCTTTGGTTGTGCTCACACAGGGGACGTGGTGGGGCAAGCACCCAGGGGTGGGACAAGCGTCTCTGGAAGGAGCTGCAGAAGGGAGCACGGAGCATCAGTGAAATGAGCTGGGATGTATGAGGGGACGTACGCAGGGACATCTGCAGAGTGGTGAGGTAGGGCACAGGCGCTGGGGCATAGGGAGCCTGGCTGTGCGGTGCGTGGGGGGATGCGCAGGGAGCGGTGGCAGCGGTGATGGGGACAATGCACAGGAAATTAGAGCGAGCAGCAGCCAGACACACTGCTGGGGGAAGGGAGCTGCTGCGCTCCACTGAGGGCTGCATGCGTGCGGGGGGAGGCTCTTCTGCTGAGCGGGGGCCGGCGTGAGCACCAGCCACCTCCTTGCACACCTGGGACCTCCCTTGTCCTCTCCCCAGTACAAATGTATCTCAGTTTTCCCTGGCCCTTGTTCCTGGGGCCCCATCCATGCTGATCCAGCTCCCAGGGAATGGGCACCCCCTTGAAGCTGGCAGCCCTGACACCCTCTGTCCCTCTGCATGGCGTCTCATCTGCCACTCCAGGATGTCTCTGGAGAGAAGGGAGCAGGATGCTGGGGAGAAGTCTGCCACTTGCTTGCACTGCAATAGGTGGAGGGGTGGCACAGGGCTGTTAGCTGTTAGTGCTGTGCCCAAGCAGGGTAAGACTGTGTGTTGGCAGTGCCAGAAGACCCCCATGGCTCTTGCAGGGACAGTACTGCTCTGGGAGCAGGACAGGAATCCATCCAGGATCAGCTGGAACACCCATGAGTCTGTCCCCTCCAGCAAATTCCAGATGGTGCAACACAAACAGGGTGCAGGTGAGCACAGGTGCTGACTCAAGGCATTAACATCCAGGATACTTCACTGGGGCTGTCATTCCTCTTTCTAGAGCATCACAAAGGCCAAGACACCTGCACATAGCCTGGTGGGTGCACAGCACATGCATACACACACTGTCAGCACACTCACATGCACCTACCTGCACACATACAACAGCCTGCATGCAGCCACCCCATCTGCACACCCTCCCTGTGCACACAGCGTGCTGCCCAAATGTGCACACAGACTATGCACACATACACACCTGCACTCACACGTGCATGCAGCAATGTGCATGCACCCCATCACATACCCTTGCTGCTTTTTGATACTGGGAGAGGGCACATGCTGTCACCACAGCATGCTGCGGGATCCCTTGGCTGCCAAGCCTCCTGCCTGGCACTGCTTTCTCCTCTGCAGGGGCTGTGCTGGGACATCCCTGCTCCAAGGGTCTAATTTCCACCCTAAATGTATTCATGGGTAATTTATCCTCAGTTGTTCCTGTGCTAATGTTGTCTTTTAGCTGAAATAGCTCTCCTCCTCCCTGGCGTTCACCCTGATGATGTATTTTTAGTGAGTGCTCCGTTTCCCCACAGCCTGCTGGGCACGAGCCGCTGTCCTCCCTTCACAGGTTTTCTGGGCTCTGCCTCTCTTGGCAGCCCTGCCACACCTCTGATCCTCTCTCAGGCTGGCTCCAACACAGGCAGGTCCCCCAGGGCCCATGCAGGGATGTAAGCAAGTCCTCAGTCCTGCCAGAAATGCTTCTCCTTGTTCCTCCTAGCGTTGCTTTTGCCTTTCCCATGTCTACATGCCTGTTGTGCGGTGGCTTGCAACAATGGACTCCCATGCTCACATGGCTGCTTGCTTGGTCCCTCTTCTCCTTGCTATCCCCTCCCTGTCATTGTCCCACAGTGTCTAACCTCCTGTCTTGCCTGTAGACCTCTGCCCTCTCAGGTCCTGCACCCCAGGCCAGCTCACTGTTCCCATGTCCCCTGAACGCCTACCACTCTGGGGGGCTATTTGTGCCAGTGCTGGCAGTGACCTGGCAATTGTCACCCATCCCGGCAGCTTTCTATGAGCTGTTGCCTCCTAGCACACTTCCCCAGTCCCCTCCTTCTACCCTATCAGGTGCTCACTGGGCATGGGAAACCCTGGGAAGACAATATCAACACAAGGTCAGGTCAACTCTGAAGTGTGTTTAATCTTCTCTTCCAGTCCTCTTCCTCACAGGTTTACTGCACCCTTGCCAGCAGCAGGTTCTGAAGGCTGGGCCCCAGACAATGCTCACCCAGGGGGCCCTCAGGGGTGCCTAGCCCCTGCCTTGGGAGCCCCAGCCCTTTTGCTCTCTCACAGCCCAGCCCCTGCCTCTGCACAGCCTCCCTGGGCCCTGCACGGTCCCCAGCCTCTCCTGTCACCATGCTCAGTGCCCCCAGGTCCTCGCTTGGACTCTTCCTGTCGCCGGGACATCATTAGAAATGTTAATTATTTATTATCACTAAAAGCCCTTTTTGCTGCATTGCTGTTCTCTGCCTATCTCTCTGCCCCTGTAACCGGATCCGCCTGTGCTTGCCTCCTGCCTTGCAGTCCCCGTCCCTGCTTTCCCTCCTACCTGCTGGGACACAGGGTAGGAGTGTGAGTCCATTCCCCCATCTCCCTGCAGGACATGGTCCTATGGACTGGACTTGTCCCCCTGGGATCCTAGAGCCATGACTGGTATGGAGATGCACCTGTACTAGGTGCCTGGGGACTGCCCCATCCCATGCCAGAAGAGGTGACAGAAGGACAAAGGAAGGATGTTTCTGGTGCTGCGATGGAGCCAGGGACCATCAGCTCTCCTTGGCCAAGGACAATGGGGTCCCTTCCCAGCACTGGGATGGGGCTCCCTGGCTGGGAGGTCTCAGCCAGGTATGCTATAGCCCTCCCAGGAAGAATCCCTGGTTGGGGAAGAGCAAAGAGGCTACAGGGGAATCTGGGGTGCTGCTGGCAGCTGGGAGAGGCTGGCAGGACCCATGGGACTGGTGCACACTTGGGGCAGCTAGCTGTTTCAGGGAAGCCATGTAGCTACAAGGAGGCAGGGGAAGCCCAGCCTGCCCAGCTCAGCATCCTCTGCCAGGGCTCCTAAAAGATTTATCAGCTTTGAGTGGATCCCATTGATGAATCAATTCAAATCTATCAAAAGCAGCCAGGTTCTTTCCCATGGGGCAGAGCTGGCACTGCATGCAGCAGCACTGCCACAGCCAGTGCTGGGAGAGCTGCTTCTAGTTGTAACATTCCAGAGCACCATCTGACAGATAGAAATCGCCTCCTGACAGCAACTGTGCCTCCCAGAGCTGGCCATGACGCCATGGTACCTTCAAGGCACTGTGACTGAATGGGCCACGATGGAGCAGGCTGCGAGAGTGCCAACAGGGGCCACCTCGAGTTGGGATAAAACCTGGATCCCTCCCAAGAGGTCTCCCCTGTTTGTTCCCTCAGTCTCCCAAAACAGCCAGGCTACCTGGGTTAGCAAGCTCCCCAGCCCTGGGACTGTCACAGGCCACCCCGTGCTGCTGCACAGTCCTGCTCAGGGTGCTGGAAGGGAAGGCAATAGCAAGGAGACAACAACAGCGGCTCAGGGAGAGACACCGGGGGCTGGCTCCCCGCGGGAGTGCGGGGAGGAGCACCCAGGCCGCTCCTGGAGCGGTATTGATTCCTGCAGCACAAGCACTGCCTTCTGTGCCTATTCATTGCTGATGTGCAGGAAAACAGGGAGCAAGAGAACCCGGCTCCCCCCTTCACAGTCAGCCCATATTCCTAGGGGCTCTACCGCTTCCCTGCCCGCCAGCCGCCGGCTGCACCGGTGTCTGCCCGCAGCACCGCCTGCTTCCCTGCATTACACAGCACTGTCACGAGCTGCCGAGTCCCCAGGTGTTTGGTGCAATAATGCAAAGCAGATCTAATCCACCCCAGCCCTGAGCTCCGCAGTCCCTTCCCCGTGGACTGAGTGTGTTCCCTGGCCAGGCGTGGGAGAGAGATCAAGGACTGTGGGGTGCTCTGGGTGTGCCCAGCACACTGGAGCTGACAGGAGATTTCCCCTGTTGTTCCTGTATGCCCCTTGCATCTCCCCAGAGATTTTCTCTGCCAAAAACACTGTAAGAATTTGCTCTGCAGCAATAAATCAGAGGGATGCTCACACAAGCACGAGCCAGCACTGGACTCCCTGGGACTAGGGTGCAGTGAGGTACAAGAGGCAAGGCTCAGCCCCAGAATGTGGTTCATTCATTTCCCAGCTACTTGCAACTTGGTGGCGTCCTGGGTCCTGGTGGCAGTTCTCAGAGCTTCCCAGGTTGTCTGGGCCCTTTGGGGCCAAAGCAGAGCAACCAGGACTCCTCTATACATACATGTGGTCCCAGAGGGTCCCCAGGGCTGGCTGGGGTCTAACATGGCTGCAACAGCCTCAGTACCCCAGGACAAGGTAGTTCCCTGTTCCCAGACCATGCTTGGCTGTCTCTGTTCCTCCTGGTGAAATCCTGGCAAGGAACTGGGTAGGGGCAGCCAAACCCCCTGGCCTCTCTGACACTTCCATGTGTGTGTTGAGCCCTGAGAGCAGTGGGAGTCACAGGGGCTGACAGGCTCTCTGGTGGCTGAGAGGAGGCTCCAAGGCTCAGAGAGAAAAGCCTGCTCAGGAAGGGCTGAGGTTACCCCATGCTATCTTTCCTTCCTTTCCTAAGGGCCAGGACCCAGGCCAGCACAGGGGTGCTGTGTGAGCACGAGCTGGATGCACAGCTCATTTGAGATCAGTCCCAGACCTGGGGCTACTAACAGCTCCTTTCTCTCCTGTGCTGCTCTTTTCAGCCTGTGTCTTCCCATGGCCCCAGCTGACGTAGCTGCAGATGAACAGACAAGGAAAGCCAGGCAGCAACTCCCAGCTTGCTCTGCTGTCCCCTGGGAGGCCCAGACATGGCAGCTTTAGATCAAGGCTATTCAGAAGGAAGAATAACCCCAGCTATCAGCAGAGAGCGGCTGGCTGGCTCCCGACATGCACTCCCACTGAGCAGTGGGTTTTTGGGCAGAGGTGCTGGGACCATCGATGCAGAGCCAGGGGATGCTGGGCACGGTGCCAAGGGCATGGCTGGGCTGGGGGCAGACCAGACAGCAACAATGAACTGCCTGTCCCAGCACCGGGAACAGTGGGAGCCTAGTGCCACCCTGCTTTGTGCAGATCACCAGTTAGCCCTCAGGACATGGGATCTTCATGCCTTGGAAGACTCCCAGGACACCTGAGACCACTCTAGCCCTGGAGAAGGTGGGCCATGGTCAAGCAAAGCCCTACAGTCTCACTCTGGGGTTGCTGGCCTCAGGGACTGGTTCAGGTGGGGTGCCTTTACATCACTGCCTTGCCCTCACCCATCTGCCCTTTTCCAGGGAGCATGGGGGTGTTAGCAGTGCAATGGGTCCCTGACCCCATGGGTGGTGGTCTGGAGGGTACCACTGTGTCCCTCGAGGGAGACAGGAACACAGACACAGTGGCTGAGGCTAGAGGAGATATGAGAAGATGTCTACAGTGGAAGAAAACAAGGGGGTCCTTCTGCATCCCACACCTCACAGTGTTCCTGCTGCCATGGAAACTGCTGTGGAGCATCATCCTGCTGCACCAGCCAGGGTGACCAGGCCACTGCAGTCCCCAGCCTTCTACAGGCTCTGTCCACACACACCAGAGTTGACAGAGTGGGAGAGGCTGGGTGCTCCCTGCCAGGCACCATCCCTAGGTCACCCTGGGCCTGTGATGGGATAGGGGCATCCCTGGGTGGGAGACCCACGGCGCGGGAGGGATGGAGAAACTAGGGAAGTGCTGGCAGGGGGTGTCTGGTGCCATTCCCAGACAAACCCAGCTCCCATGCGGCCAGAGGCTCCACGCTGCTTGGCCTCCCACAAACATAAATCATTTTCTAATTTATAACATGAATAATTGATTTTGCCTCCATAGCTGGCGATAAATCTCCTGTGCGCACATGCATAAGAAAATAATAATAATGAAAGCGATCAGGATCTGCTGCCATCGATTACCTGCGAGAGGGAACACGGTCCCCTGTGTGCCACAGCAGGCTGGGACAGGGGCTGCTCCCCAGGGGATGCCTGGCATGAGCCTTCCTTGTCCTGCACAAGGGCATATGTTTGAGGTGGGATGACTGTACCTATCTGAGTCTGAGCCCATGTGGCTGTACTGGGACCCACACTGGGCAGTCAGGAACATCCAAGTACTTCAGGGCATCCCAGACCTCAAGTATCAGCAGTCCTAGCCTTGTAGCCGCACCTGAGGAGGGATAAGATGCTCGGGATGGCCCCATGCATGGATGTCCCATTCAGTGCCTCAGTGGCACCTTGCCAAGGTGGCCCGTGACCATTCTCCTGTCCCTCGGCAGCTGCACAACCCCCGGGGAGCTGCAGAAGCTGCGCTGGCTGAGCCTGCCCTGCTCCCAGTGGTGTGTACGCCATGGAACACTCCTGCTTCCCGGGGCATCTCCTCTCTGGTACTCACACCATGAGGCTGGCTGGGAAACAGGTGGTTGGGAATTGCATCGAAGAGCTTCGGCTCCCCAGGAAGCAGGTCCTGGGGTAAGGGGTGAGCAGAGACACCCCGTCCATCAGCCAAACCAACCAGGGCGGCTGCACCAGCTTGCCCAAAGCTTCCGTAGCCCAGTGTCCCCACGTCTGCCGACCCGTCAGCCCCGGCACGGGGAGCGCCGCCGCTCCCGCCCGGCGTGCGACGTTAAACGGTAACGGGAGACCAACGGCAGCTTCCGCGGGACCCACCCGTGTGCGGGTGCGGGGGTCGCTCTCCCTCCTGCAGCCCTGTGTCCGCCACCCTCCCAGCCCCCAGCCCCCTCCCTCCGGCTGCCGGGCGGTGCCGGGGGAGGACGGGCCGCCGTGGCACCGGGGCTGCCCGCGGGGACTGGCGCAGGACCGTGCGGGCCGTCGGCGGCCCCTGTGCCCACGGGCGCGGGGGAGGAGCGGCGGCCCGGGGCGCGGGGCGGAGCCGGAGCCGCACTACAGGTCCCGGCGCTCCCCACGGCGGGGCGGGCCCGGCGCGGCGGAAGCGGCGGAGCGGAGCGGAGCTGAGCGGCGGGGACCCGGCGCGGCCACTGGTAACGGCGGCGGCCTGGCGGGCGGCACGGCCCGGCCCGGCCCGGCACGGCGGGGCGCTCGGGACGGGGGCACGGCAGCCCGGGGTGGGCACCCTGCCCGGTCCTGGCACTGCACGCTGTGCTTCTGCCCTGCTCTTCTCCACCCTGCTGTCCCAGCCATGATCCTTATCCCCTGTCCCAGCCCCGACCCCCATCCCTTCTCCCGTCCTCGACCCCCATCCCTTCTCCCAGGCCTGAACCCCACTCTCTGTCCCAGCCTTGTTCCCCAGCCCCTCTCCTAGCCGTGTCACCCATGCCCTGCCCTAACCCTGATCCCCTACCTGAAGTCCTATCTCCCCCAGCCTGCTGGCTTGCAGCTCCTGGCATACCCGGATAACATGGCACGTTGCAGACCCCATAACTCTCCCCACTGTACAGAGTCCCAGGGTGATGCCGGCAGCGTCCAGCCCTTGAGTGCGGGGGAGTTGCACATATCCTTGGGTGCTCAGTGTGCCAGGCTCTCCCATGCCTTATAAAACATCTCTGGTGCTCACAGGTGCTGGACACTGTTTCTCATGGCCGCTTACCTGCCCCCGGCCCTCCATCCTTCATGCTACATGCCACCTGCGAGGCTCTGTGTGCAGCCTGCTGTGGTGGTGTCACATGCTCTGGCGTGGCACACGGCATGATGCTGGGGATCAGATTCTGCCCCTTGCACTTTTTGGGGTGGTCTTGCTTTCTGGTCTGAGTGCACTGTGTGGCTCTGGGCCTTGCTTTCCAGGCTGCTCTTGCCCCCTGAGTAGCTGCTTTGGATTATTTTACTTTCATTTTCTCAGGCTGAGTCTTCCAGGCTTTGCTTCCTGGTTACATTTCTTGGATCCTTTGAATGATGTATCTGCTCTGGAAGGTGTTTGCAACAACTCTCTGCTCAGTTTCATCTGCACAATTTTCACATTTAATTACTATTCATTATTTAAGTGAAAGTTTGGGAGCTGCTATAAAATGATACCCCTGAAACTTCAGCTTGTCTCTTGCCCAGCAGTTCTTCTGAAATAACTCTTCTGGACAAACCAGCATACATCATTCAGAAGCCCATTGTGGTGGGTATGCAGGCTCCTTCACCTGCCAGTTTTGTTCTCCACTACGGATAGCAACAGGGTTTATCCTGTGCCTGGCTCTGGTTTTGTTGTCCTTTCCTGCACAGAAAATTAGTGGCTGATTTGCTCTACCATCACCAAGGCCCTGGTTTCTTCTCAGCACTGTGTGTCAGCAGGTTAATAGGTTCATCCCCGCACCGGCCATGCTGGCCAGGTGATTGTGTCTATGTGGAGATGCTGTTTTTGCTTTCCCTGCAGCTGTTTTTGCGACGCCTCTGCCTCATTTGCATTTTTCTGGTTAAACCCAGTGATTTTTCCCTTTTGAGTCATCTTTATTTTTGAACCATCATTAATTTTCTCTCCCTACTTGTTTATTAATAGACCTTTTCACTTTTGTGCTGATTCTGCCTGGGTATATTTGTAAAGTCCTTTGTATTCCCCTTAGTGCTCTGGCTGTTAACTCCTTTTGCTTGTTTGTTGTCCCTTTTTCCCCCTGCAGCTGTGAGGGGACACTATTGACTTACAAATCAGCTTCCTGTCTGGAATGTTCCCCTTTTCTTGTTCCAGGTATCTCCTAAGAGCATCTGTTCTAGGTATCTCCTAAGAGTATTGCAAATGAAAGGCACGATTGAAATCTCTCTTTCTCAGCGCCTTTGCCACCTTTGCCACCTCCTCACATAGCCAATGTTTGTTGTGGCTGCTGGAGATCATCTTTCTCCTGGCATTAGGGGACAGAGATGTCTTAAATCCCGTGGGGCTGTGGGCAGACACTGGATGGGATGCAGCTCTTCGCTCCTTGAAGCACTTTGCTTTGCCTCATAACAGTGGCTCTGTGTTCTTGCCTTTGCTCTGTCTGTCTCCACCAGGTATTCAGGTGCTTCCCTGGCCCTGTCACCTGCTGTTGAGCTGGGTGACCTGGGCTGGAGCTCTGCTGAGAGCAGGGGAGGTGCAGGGTAGCCAGAACTTCTGACAAACCTTAGCTGGGCTACCGTGTGCTGGTATTGGTGCAGTAGATGAGTGTGCCATGGCACGTGCCTGGCATGGGATGAGTCCTGCGAGCAGCAGGTTCCCTAGCGAGCTGTTTAGACTCTCCTTGTACCTGCCTTTTTATTAATCTTGTTATTATAGTTATTTTTTTCCCCTTCAAAGAGCCCAATCTGCTGCAGGCTGTAAAGAGTGACATTGTGGTGTGCGAGCTGCATGCCAAGGCTGCGTGAGGTCTCCCAAGGCTCCTGATCCCCCAGTATTGCCATCCCTGTTCACTGTCAAGGCTTTAAGGTTATCTACCTTATCGATGGGAATATGGATTGAGTGGAATTAGAAACCTCGAAGGCTAAAAATACAGCTCCGTGCCAGGAAATGCAGCAGCCTGCTGAGAGGGTGCTGCATGGCACGGAAACTTCTCTGGGAACTGGCATGCTCCATATGAGCCCCACAGCCCAGCATCCATGCCTGTTCCCAGGTTGCCTGAACAGACTTTGGCCAGCATCCCTGCAGGAGAAGGTGGCAGGACCCCTGGCTTTGCTGTCGGAGCTGCAATGTAGATGTCTTCACGTGCCAGGCAGGGATGCAGATGATGGAGGAATTCAGCAGTGCACTATGCATTGAGAAGCAGGGTCTGTGACATAGCTAGTCCTGTCTTGCTCTTGTCTGTGGGGATCCTTCCCCGGACGGATAGAGAAATCAGGGAGAAAATGCTGCCCATGTGTGCTGCAGATGGTTGCTAGAGGAGAAATGCAGGCTGGCACATCAACCGGGTAGCTCGCTGAGACCTCTCAAACAATGCCAGGAGCACGAGCTCCCCACAAGCAGGGTGAGCAGCATGTTCCTGGGAACAGTGCGAGGGAAGCCTGTACATGCAGGGAGCTTTGGCTGCCACCTTGCTGATGCTCTAGCATCCTCCTGGCCATGCCAGGCTGTGTTGTGCTGGGCTGGTGGGTTTTACTTGCCAGGCAGCTGGGCAGCACACCCATCACCACTTTTACCATGGTACTGTGGCCTTTCCCTGCTTGCTGCCACAATGCTGATCTGTTTTGCTAGTTGACTTCACAAAGCAGGACAACATCTGGGGCAGCACAGGCCTTTCGGGGACGTGCTGCCCATTGTTGCCTGAGTTTGTGGGGCAAGCTTGGTCTCGGACTTTGGAAGTGGGAGGGTTGCTCTGCCCAGCGTGGTGTGAATGAGACCCAAAGCCAGGGCCATTGCTCTGCCTCCCGGAGCATGAAATATGTCGGTGCTGACCCGTGGCTGTGGCATCGATGAAGTGTGTAATAGGCTGGGGGCAGGAGCTGTGCTGCCCTGTGGGGAAAAAACAAAGTGCTGCAGCATCGCTGCTGAGGTGGGTCATCTACCACCTTGCCGTGCTTCTTCCCAGGCTGGGGGAAGTGGCTCTTCCCCAGCAGTGTGCGGCAGGCAGAGGCAAAGATATGCGGGGAGAGGATGCTCCCAGCACCAGCCGTCTGGCTAATGCTGCACCATCTGCTTTGGAGGGTGAGGCAAGGTGAATGGCAAGCTTTCGAGGAGCCCATAAATCCTGTGAGCAAAGGCTCTTCTTGGAGGTGACATGGGATGTGCGTGGAGCAGTGCTGCTCCTGGTTGCTTCCCATGCTGGAAATTCTTGGGAAGCAGAGCCTGGAGAGATCACTGATGCCTCCAAGGCATTTGGTGATGTGCCATGGGCTGAGGCTCTGGGCTTGGGTGGGAAAAGTCCTTTAGCAGAACATGCTTCAACTTAGTTGGAAGCTCTCTGTGGTTGGAAATGGTGATGCCGGGGGGGCTTCCAGTGCCCCCTTCCCTCTGGCATCCGGGCTGCCACTCAGTGAGAAAATGTATAATGCTTTGGTGTTGAAAAATGACTAATCCAGACCTTGGAAGGTTTGTAGGATACGTTCCTTTCTTGCGGTCGATAAAGATAAAGGGGATCGTTCTGCCAGCAAAATTAGTGTATCAAAAAGGGGGGAAAAAATGACAAGAGCTGCGGAGACAGAAAAATGATTGGGGCAGCCCTGGGATGGTGCCCAGTATCACTGCGGCGCCCGTGCCTGCACCTCTTGTTCCTGCCCACCTCCGCGGCACGAGGTGCAGGCACAGGCGCCGCGGTCATGCCGGGGGGTACTGCCCTGCTTGGGCTTTTCCAGCGGTTTCCAGAGAGCCATGAGAGACTCATCCGTCATGCCAAGGCGGCCATCTGTCCATGCATCAGGGAGAGTGGATGATGCTGTGTGGCATGGGCAGCCCCAGCCACTTTCCAGCCAGTGGTTGGCCTCCCCTCGCCTTCCTGGCACCGCTGCTGGCTCTCGGTGAGGGGCCACAGAGAGCATTCGCGCCTTGGTCAGGGGCTCCGTGGAGGGGAGGCTAATGTACCGGAGGTGCCTCGGAAATGAGAGCCTTGGATGGGTTCCTGGCCCTATTGATCTGCCGGCAGTTTATGCATCCTGACATTCATAATCTTGGTTGGCGCTGATGGTCCAGATTAATGGGCCCAGGGGCTGTCCATCCGTCACTTCACATTAATTACTGAAGAGGTGTTTTTCCAGTGATTTACCTGACAGTGGCCCGTGATGAATCCCCCTAAACAGAGTGGGCAGTGATTAATCACGGGGCCCCGGCCCAGCCCCACTCTGCCTTCCCCTCAACCACAGTGCAGCCCCCAGCACCATCCGTCTCCATAAACCCTGTCTGATGCATATTTATGGGGGCAGGGGGGCCTGGCCGCTTGCGGTGTGCCTGCTTCTGCCAAAGATGATGAAAAATAAATCTTTGTCGGGATGGGGCAGCAGGTGAGCAGGGCTGCAGTGTGCCAGGGTGGCAGCCATGGTACCACACTAGGGTATCCCTGGGCTGGGGATTGGTTTCTGGTACTCTGTGGCTGCCGCAGGCTTCCCTGTGGTTTTTGATGCATGAGTAGTGCATGGTCTCTATGTTATGCTTTGGCTGCAGATGTTGGCCCTTTGGGCTGGAGGGTCCCAGGTAGGAGCTGCCAGAGGAGGGCAGATGCCCCCGTGATGCTGACAGGGCTTCCCTACTTCTCCCGAGCCTGACACACCCCACCAGAGGCTGTAGGGGGTGTGTAGGGCTGTGGGGTGCTCCAGGTGCCAAACCCCATTTGCAGATATGTTACCGTGGGGTGGCGTTAGGGCTTCACAATCCATCACTGCGTGCAGCTGCTGGGGGAGCAAGGGTGGGTGCTGGGCTGGGACCCCAGCTCTGACCCAGGCAGGGGCTGCTCACTGTGCACTCAGCTGTGGGGCCGCTGGGACATGGGCAGGGCAGTGACACTGTCTCTCCTTGGCAGGCAGTGGTGGCACCATGCAGCAGGAGGCGGAGGGCAGCCGGCCGCGCCGCAGGAAGCCTGACATGGCCCTCTATGTGCCCAAAGCGCGGCGGGAGAGAGAGGCACAAGCAGCGCGCAGTGCACTGGTCCGGCACTGCCAGGAGCCTGAGAACCACCGCCGGGCACAGGACTCTTGCCAGGGCAGTGACGAGGGGCAGAGGCGAAGCCCCCATGCCAGAACTCAGGCAGGCAGAGTGGTAAGGAGGGAGAACAAGGTGGATGCTGCCACGAAGGAGCTGCAGGCAGCCTCTACCAGGCAGTGCCAGAGGACAGGAGGCAGCTGCCCCATTGCACTGGAGAGCCTGGAGGCATCACCCCCTGTGTGTGAGCCATGCCCAGGTCCAACTGTTGCCCAACCCTGGGATGGGCAGGACAAAGCATCCCACGATGAAGGATTCGGAGTGCTCAGCCATGGCCACCAGATGACAAGGACTGATCCTCCATCCCCACCGAGTGCCCAGGCTGGGGCCATGAAGGCTACCCCCAAGCCTGGGGATGACCTCACTAGCCCAACGCCTGCCACTAGTCCAGCACTGGTTTGTCAGACAGGACTCAGTGGCGTGTTGGAGCACGTGGGGGACAGCACCCCAGATCCAGCTGGGGACCTCTCCCAGAGCCTGAGAGAGGCTGTTTTGCAGTCAGCAGGAGTGGGCAACCAGGGCAGTGTGCCCATGTTGTCAAGGGAGGCAGTGGCTCTGAAAGACCAGAAGGAGGAGAGGGAAAAGGAGAAGGAGGGTTCTCTCCTGGCAGGACAGAGTGAGGGCTGGGGCGTTAGTGCCACTGGGGTTTTAGAGGAGGGGGCAAGGTGGGGAGGCATGGCTGAGCTTGCCGGAGAGAGCACCTTGTGTGCACCAGGAGCCAGCTGTGAACCTGTGTTCCTGAGGGGTAGCACAGGCGATGTGCCAGTACTCCCAGGGGACAGCAACCCAGGGCAGGGCATGGGCAGCCCATCCCAGCTCCTGTCTGTCACGGAGGAGAGCGCTACTGGTACCAGGAGTCTCGGTGGGGAGAGCGATCTGGTAGCTGCTGCAGAGGAATTGGGCAGCACTTCTGCCTGCACAGACAACAGCACTGGGGCTGAGAGCGGCCCAGGGAATGGAGCACCTCTGGAGAACTGTGAGCCCTCACCACTCCTGGAACTGCTATGCCATGGCGTGGAGGGGCTCTTGCCGGCGTCCTCGGCCAAGGAACTGGCAGGGGCAGATGAGGATGCTGGTTCACCGCAGAAGCACCAGTGCGCCCAGGAGGCTGAGAAGGAAGAGAGAGGTCTCCACAGCAGTCCCCCAAAGGAAGGACAGACCACTGCTGGTGCTGGAACCCTGAGCCAGGCTAGCCCAGGTGCTGAGGAGAGCTGGGATGTGCTGTTCAATGATGATGGGGACTGCCTGGACCCACGCCTGCTGGAGGAGGTACTTCCTGCAAGCCAATGTTTGTGGGGATTTGCAGGGATGGTGACTGCTGCCCAACGGGATCTGGGGGTTGTCTGTTCCTGTGTCCTCTGGGGTGAGTGAAGGGGTGTGTGGGCTGCATCCAGGGTATGCAGTCAGCCTGACTGTGCTGCCTGCTGTCACCGCCAGCCGTTCCTGAGGGCATGAGCTGCCCGTGGTGCCAAAACACCTGGGACCTCCACCTTTCCCCCTGGCAGGTTCCCATCCTATCCTGCAGTGCTGATGAAGGCTGGGGAGATTGTCTCTCTATAGTCCTTAAAGTGCACCCAGTAAAACCTGCTTGTTTGCCGTAAACTGCAACTGCACCCTGATGAAACCAGGGTTGGTGATAAAGAAATGGGCTGACATGTTTGGGCTCCTACTGAAACAGCAATAGGATGTTTCCTTGAAACTATGGCTTCTTAATCATCTGTGGCTCATTGCCATTCCCTCCTGCATGCATGCAGCTGAATTTACTACAGTTGGCTGCTTAGCAGCAGCACCCACACTGTTTTCCTGCCATTCATGAAGAAAGCTCAGCTTCTGCAATGAGACTGGATATCCCTTATTGCATTTTAAATCAGTAGTGTCAAACCGGTGATTTTCCGAATGACATTAATGTACCTGAAGTAACAAACAGTGCTAATATTGTTACAGCCAGTGTCTGTCCACCCTGGGCTGAAAGCAGGGTGTGAAGTGGTGGGTGGTGCCTCCATAACAGCATCCGTGAAGGGACGAGATTAATTCAAGAGCAGCCTTATTAGGGGACACTGATACCCATCTTGTCCTCATGGCCTTCCTTGAGCTGGTGTGCCCTCTCTGAGCCTGGTGTAGTGCTGGGATGGTGTGTGGGGCACACAGGGCTCAGCTTGGGGGAATGTGGAAGGGCACTGGGTACTCCCATCCTTGCCTGGCTGTGCTCCCATCAGCTGTGGTCCCCCACCCTTCCAGAGTTGGGATGCTCTGGTGCATTGCTGCTCTGATGGAAGCTGCTGCATGTGGTTCTGGCTTTCTATGGGCTGGTGCCATAGACATGGCTTTGTCCTCGGAGTAGGAAGGTCAGGGATGGTCTGTGTTGTGGTGCAGCTGAAGAATACTGTGGACAAGGTTGTTCTGTGCAGTACTTCAGGGAGTATCCATATTAGCTCCCCCATGCACAAGCTCTGAGCCAAGTTTGAGCTTTCCAGGGATCTTCCCAAAATGGGTGAAAAAGAACCTGAAATAGGGATTTATCAATTAAAAGTTGCCATCTTTGTCCCCTGCCAATTCCCATGTGGAGTCTGGTGCTTCCTGAGCCCTCTGAACTCTCGGCAGGGGGATGTGGCTGCTCCGGGAGGGTGCAGGCTCTCAAGGAGATGGAGTTGTTAATTAACAAAAAGTAGAAGAAAATTAGTAGTGTCTTCCTTGTAACCAAATCCTTATGCGATGCAGATAGCCAGCAGAGAGCAAGATTTATGACGTTCTGTGTGGAGGAGAGATTTCTGATAGCGGACGGCTCTTTAATCTAGCAGGAAAAAAATACCATAGTGAGTGCCATTGGCTGGAAGCTGAAACCAGACAAATTCAGAGCAGAAATCAGTTTCAACACAGAGAGTAATTAAGTACTGCGACCATTTCCTTGCAGGCTCAGTGGACTCGACATCAGCCAGTGCGGCATGGTGGGGGCTGCGGTGCATGTGTGCCAGGGACTGTGGTGTAAAGGAGCAGCCACCAACCCCCTAACGTGTTCTGGCAAGGGTGCATCTTTAGAGAGTAGTGAGATGTGATGGACAGGCTTCATTTTCCCTGTCATCTGTCTGTCCATCCATCAGTGAACCTTTCCAGGATGCCTGCCAGGACCATGGTCTGTACCCTGGTTCCCACTCCCATGGCTGGGGAGCTGCAGGCGTGCTGCATGCTGGGGCTGGCGGTGCCAGGGGACCTGTTGAGCCTTGCCTGCCACGTGGTTGAGCCCTGCTGCCAGACGGCTCCTGTCCTTGCTGCCCCGCCACACTTGGTGATTTGTGAAGGTCAAGGACTGCTCCGGCACTTTGCGCTCCTGCTCTCTAATCATCTTCCCGGTGCCTGGCGCTACCCGAGTGCTCTGCTCCCTCAAGCGGCACTGTAGGGCTTCATCCTGCCAGGGAATGGCTCCCTCGCCTACCTCGAGCAGGCACAGGGTGCCTGCTGAGTGTGCTGCCCAACACGGGGGTGATGCTGGGGCAGGTGGCTCTGCCGGCAGGGCTGGCCTGTCCCGTGAGCTCCATAACTCAACTCTACCCTCTGCAAGCATCCAGCCGTCCTGGCAGCACTCCTTCACCTGCCATGAATCCATCTTTCCCATAAAATTGTCAGAATGAGCACTTTTTATCGACTGAGCTGGCTGGGATTTATGGACTCTAACCTTGCAGCCGTGGTGTGCTCCACTATGATCGCTCAGGGGATCAGGCTGGGAACCTGGCTGAGTTATGTACCTGTTTCCTGGCACCATGCCAGCCCCACGCTCCAGGGGGAACTGGGGAGCTGTCAGCAGCTTTGGATGGCACCTGTCTGGTGTCTCAGCTGCAGGGTGCAGCAAGCAATGCAGGATGGCCCACTGGGCGGGAGATGATGCAGGGTGACCTACCGGCACTGGTGCTGTGAGACAGAGGGAAATAGGGGCTGGCTGCATCCCTGTATTGTGGCAGTGGGAGGCTGCTGCTCATGTTTTAAAATGAAGGATGAAAAATGGGCGAGGTAGAAAAGTGCTACAGCCATCATCTTTTAGGGCTGGAGAAAGTGCCCCAATGTGAGATGCTACAGGCACACAACCCATTTAGCTTAGCAAGAAGAAGACTTAGAAGGGACTTGATAACATTAGTAAGTGCTGTCACAGGGAAGGGACCAGGAACTGAGGGTTCTTTAATCCGGTAGAGAGGCAGAACAAGAACTGCCAGGTAGAAAGTGAAGTCAGACAAATTCAAATGAGAAATAAGGGTAAATTTTTAGCTGCACAGGTGATTAACCACCAGAACTTGCTCTTCAGGGGAGTGCTGGCTTTTCATCTTGGCATCTGGGGTGCTGATGGGCCTCTCCATGCAGCCAGGGCATGCTGAGCCTGGTGCTTCCATGTGGCAGGCAGATATCAGTCTTTCCTCCTGGCATTGCTGTCCTGCTCCTTGTTCTTCCCTAGAACTATTTCAGGTCATCACATCACTGTGGAAGGAGGGGTGTGCTTGGAAGTGCATGCACTGTTTCACCCCTGCCATTCCTACTGTGCCCCTGGCAGGGCTGCAGAATGTGGCAAGTGAAGGGATGCTGGTAATGGGAAAAGCAAGTGCATGGCGTGAGAATGCTAGTCAATAACTCCTAGTTCTCAATGCCATGAATCCATCTGCAATGCTGGGATGGGGTTCAGGGGGCTGGGCCACTTTCTGGGGAGTGCTTGCCATGGATTGGGAACTGCTGTGGGGTAGGTGGGCGTGGGTTGCTCAGTGCTGTACCTTTCCTACCACTGCAGCTCTCAGGGGGTGAGAAGCACCAGGAGAACGTGCAGTCACCCCGCTTCGACTACTACAGGGCTGAACCCGCTGCTCCAGACATCAGCGATGATGAGCTGCCCCACGTCATTGAGATCTACGATTTCCCCTCGGATTTCCGCACTGAGGACCTAATGCGTGTCTTCTGCAGCTATCAGTGAGTCTGCCAGAAATGCTGTGTCCCTGGTGCTGAGGTTCTCTGCTCCAGACCCACGCTCACCAGGTGCCAGTGCCTTGCTAACCTTCCCTCTCTTTGGCAGGAAAAAGGGCTTTGATATTAAATGGGTGGACGATACACACGCCCTGGGCATCTTCTCCAGCCCCATAACAGGTACTGCTCCTGGTTTGGGTATGGGCAGAGGGGAGGCATCCCTCTCCTGCAGCCGGATCCTGGGCATTGGACTGATGCTGTACCTGAACTTGCTGCTCTCTCCCTGCAGCACGTGATGCCCTCAGCACCAAGCACCTGATGGTGAAGACACGTCCACTCTCCCAGGGCACCCGCGCCTCTAAAGCCAAAGCCAGGGCATTTGCTGGTGAGTGATGGTGCCCTGGGCCAGCTTGTGCCATCATGCTTGTTCTGCAACATCATCCTAATAACTGGGGAGGGACAGGGCAGCCAGCACAGCTCTGCGGCCACGTCAGTTGCTCTGTCCCTTCCAGGATGCCCCACTGATGTCCCCAATCTTCACTTTCACAGAGTACCTGCAGCCAGCCAAGGAGCGCCCTGAAACATCAGCTGTCCTGGCCAGGCGGCTGGTGATCGGTGCCCTGGGGGTACGCAGCAACCAGACTCCAGCCCAGCGAGATGCAGAGCGGAGGAAGCTGCAAGAAGCTCAAGGTGAGTTTTGAATGCCTGGAGGGGCTGCAGTGTGGGGGGGCCCTCCTTGTGGATGCCCCTTCTCACAGGGTGCTGAGTGGGAGGGAGTGCACCATGGTGGACTCCAGCCACCTCCACGAGGAAGTGTGTAGCTGTGGGGTGATGGGGACATGGAGTTAATCCTTTTGTCTTTGCAGAGAGGAAGCGCCTGGAGAACAAGCAGCGGGAGGATGCCTGGGAGGGCCGGGACTGAGCCAGGAGGCTGCACTTTCAGGCCCACTGGAAACCTCCCTGAGGTGCCTGGGCCCCTCTGTAGGCAGGCAGGGCACTCTGCATCTCAGAGCTGGGACAGATCCTGCACCACATCCAAAAGCACCGGGCAGCTCCACCGAAAGGGCTGAGTGGGACGCGTGCGGGATTGTTGCTGTGGGAATGCTGTTGCCATCAGATATCGCTGCCCACCCTACCCCGGGCAGGATCCCCGGGCCTGCCAGCTGCAGTGGGAACAGCAGGGGGATGCAGGGAACTCATCAGAGAGCAGGGGAGCTGTAGCCCTGGCCACCTGGCAGGGCCTTATGAATGAGAGTTTCTCTCCTTTATTTTGCTAATAAATACCATATATTTTATTTGCTTGGTTGGGTTGTGACTCCTGTTTCCTTCGTACCGGGGAAGGGTATGCATGCTAGGGGTGCCTGGGGATGTCCACCCCTCCCGGGTGGGGGGTGTCCCCAGTGGGGAGGGGGGATGTGCAGGCAGGAGGGATCGGGCAGGGCGGCAGGCAGGAATGTGCTGGCAGGGACTCTGTTTACTTCCGCGGAGCAGCTGTGGCCCCGAACAGCAGGGCCCTTGTCAGAACACGGGCAGGGCCACGTTCCTGGCCCCGCACGGGGCTGTGATGTGGCCACTCTGCCAGCCATGGTGGGCTGGGGTCTTCCTGCCCCACCCTGGGGTGGAGGCCAGTGGCTGGGACGTGCCTTTGGCTCCTCTGCTTTGCATCGTCTCTCAGCATCTGAAAAACAGCCCTGTGTGCCCCAGCACTCCTGCCCTGTAGCGCTGCACACTCTCAGGGGCACGACTTTGGGGGCCTTCACAGGAGGTGAGGATGGGGATGATGCTTTTCTGACACCCCTGCCAGCAGTTTGCATGTTTTTGGTTGCTGAAGGGCTCATGTGGCTGCCCCGTGTCCCCTGGCTGTCCCCCAGCTTGGCAGCAGTGGAGCTGGTCACAACCCCGTGGCGGTGGCTGCCTGCCCCTGCACCGTCCAGCAGAGCTGCCAGCTGGGAGCCATCTCAGCCGCCGTTCCCGGATGCTTGTGGCTTGGCCAGTGGAAATTTCAGGGCGCAAAGCTGCTCTCATGTGGAAAACATCCTCCCCGCCATCCGGCATCCCTCAAACCCTGACCCCGGCCGAGTGAGCCTCTCGCCGGCACGTGCCTTGCCACGGTCTCTGGCCTCAGGCCACCCCAGTGCGTCACTGCTGTCCCCAGCAGCTCCTCCACGTGCAGGGACCATCACGTGTGGGGGTAGCCTGGCCTGTCCTGGGCCAAGGTGGGTGCTGATAGCCCCCCACCCTGGGCTGGTGCCTGCCAATGAGTTGGGGATGGGCAGAGGTGTGCAAGCAGAGGGGTGGCATTACCCAGTGGCTGGCTCGCTGGGGAACAGGTAGTACAGAGTGGGCTGGTGACATTCCCTCTTTTCTGCTATTATAAAAAAAAAAAAAAAAAAGGAGAGAAACCACATGGGAAAGAAACACAGAAAGAAAGGGCATGATGTGCCCTTTTCCCACCCTGTGCCCAGGAACAACAGCTTTGGGAGGCAGAGTGGCCTCACCACTGCTCCCATTGCTGGGAAGCTGCCAGGACAGTCTGGGAAAGCCCATGGTGGCTGCAGATACTGCGGCTGGTGGGCGGGCTTCTGGCCCGTGCTGCCACAGAGCTGGCTGGGGTCCTTTGCATGCACAGGGTTACAGCCAGTTCAGGGCCAGGGTGCCCTGGATGGCGGGGACCGCTGGTGGTAAGCCAGAGCTGCTTGATGCCAACCACATGCAGACAGCCAGGGGCTGGTGGCCCTGGATGGCACAGGGGAGATACTGCCTGGCTAGGGACCCATTGTAGAGACCAGAGTTGTTCTCAGCTGGGGACTGCCTCCATGGTCCTCACGGGAAAGAGCGCAGTGGAGAGAGCAGGAAATGATGGGGTTGATAAAGTAGTACACCCTCTCCCATCTCACAGCACCTTTATTGAGGACAGGACTGGTGTACGGGTGGCCAGTGACTGTCCTGAGTCTGCTGGAGCAAGGAAGGTTGGGCAGGCAGGCTGAGGTAGTTGTCCTGGGGGCACTGAAGCCATGGAGGTGAGAGCTGCTGCGGTACCAGGGCCACTCTTGCAAGTCCCGCTGGCAGCATGGGACTGGACACCCCATGGCACTCCCCACCGGCCCCAGTGCTCATCTCCATCCTCTGCAGCAGCATCAATAAATACAAAAGTCTGCAAGTCCCTGAGCTCAGTCCGGTGCTGCTGGGGCGTGGGAGTTGGACTGTCCCACAGCACTGCTGGGACCATGCCGATGCCAAGGGGTCACACGAGGTTGCTGGCCAGGCGTTCCCGTCTCTCCAGGTCGCTCACCACATCAGCACCATAGGCATCACCTGGAGAAAGCGACATGGATGGTGATAGGGGAGGAACAAGGAACCTGCGGCACCCCCAGCCCTGTCACTTCTCCCACCCTGCCTGTCATGCCCTCTATGCTCCTCTTTCTCCTTACTCGTGTGGCAGCTGTGCATCCAGACACGCTGCCCGTCATACTTGCACTGGCACCGCATCACGTTGTTGGAGAAGTCTGATTCAGCCACTTCGTGCTTGGGGTTCACAACCACCTGAGAGGGCAAGAGGCAGGGCTGGGGGCACCTCTGCCATGCCCTGGCCAGGCAGGGCTGTGGCACATTCACAGAAGGGTGCAGAGCTGCACTCCGATGTGCAGGGTGACGGGGTGCTGGTGGCACTCAGGTAGGGCAGTCCCCAGCCCTGAGCTCCAGTGGCTTGGTGCCCCCCCTGACCCTCCATTCCCATACCTGGAAGGTGTAGCTGCCCGGTGGCACATCGGTGATGTCAATCCACTGGCAGTCGATATCATGGCGGTAGGTGTCCCAGCACCCCACACTCACCCCCTGCTCCCCAAAGTTGGCACAGGCGAAGCGTCGCTGCAGCCCTGCAGGATGATAGGAGGTGAGGGAGGGCACAGACAGAGCCCTCTTCAAGCAGCAGAATGAGGGGCTGCTGTCAGCTCTGCAGACAGCACCTACCCTCGGGGCAGTTGGTGTCCTCCAGGCAAAAGCTGGCCTTGTGCCCCTCCGCCACCTTGGAACCGTTGAGAGTTAGCAGGTCATAATGAGTAAAGACCTCGATGCTGTGGAAGTGCCTGTGGGACAAGGACTGAGTACAGGGCTGGTGCCTGGCCAGGGAGCATGTGGGCGGCCCAGCTGCCCTGCCGGGAGCAGGCAGCACCCAGGGACTCAGCAAATTACAACCTTGAAGCCAAATAAAGCCATAATGACAGTGTTGACGTGGACACTGTTAACTATCCCGGGTGAGACAGTCTCTCGGGACCATGCCCTGCCTGGCCCTGGAAGGGTGCAGGTCCTTGCCAGCCTCTGCCCATGGGCTACTCACCGGTGACACTGGTGCCAGGTCCAGGCGTGCCGCCCCATCCTGGGTCGGAAATCAGCTCTTCCCAGATTGTGGATCTGGGAGGAGAAGCGGAGGAGGCGGCGGTGGCCATAGGGCCACTGCATTTGGTCGGCAGAGCGGGAGAGGCAGCGCTCCTCATGGGCACAATACAGCAGCCCCAGGGGTCGATCCTCCAGGTAGGCTGTCTCCTGCACCAGCTGGGCATTCATCACCAGGTCAGGGGCATCTGGTATGAAGGGGATCAGCAGGGATTGAGAAGATGATCCCCACCCTGTATAGCTCCCCCTACTCTCTAGGAGAATGGGGGTGCTCCTCCCAGCAGTACCCCATGGGCTCCTGCTACTCACGGGCAGTGCAGGTGACTCCTGCTGAGAAGCGTCCCCCACCACTGGGGCAGTGGACAGGGCCATGGCGCTGGCACTGCTGGAGGGCCAGCTCGGTGCCGGCACAGTGCACCCCGCTCATCACAACCCGGGTGGCATCGGGGCTGCCTGCCCAGTACCACGTCTCCTGAGCAGAGGAAGAGAACAGTGCTTGGACCAGTCCTCCCACTCCCTGCCAGAACCCACCTGCCTCCCTCCCTGCCCTAAACCTCCCACCAGGGCTTTTCACCCGAGCTGTCCCATTCCAGAGGCCCAACCACCCTATGACCACACTACCCATCCTGCAGCACCCCTGGCAGTCCTGGCCCCAGGATGACAACCCACTCACCTGGAGGGCATGGCTGGCAAAGCCCAGCCCCAGCTGCCTGCAGACCACCATGGCCTCGTTCAGCCCCCACTGTGCACCGCACACTGCACCCCACTGCAGCCGTCCCTGCACCGGCACCAGCACCTCCACCACACCTTCCTCAGGGTTGCGACCCCCGGCCAGACGTACCTGCCAGCAGAGAGGGGCTGAGCTGGAATGTGGTGCAGACTCCAGCCCCACCTCTCAGCACTGCAATGGGATAGGCAGCCTAACATCTCCAGCTGAACATCTCCCTCATCTTCTTCCTCCTTTTCTCCCCACTTTGCCACCAGCTCATCCTGCAGAACCCCACTGGGGTGTTGCTCTGTGGCCCCCCATCCCCTGGGTCACCCCTGGGCTGCTCTGAGCATCCACACCAGGCACAGAACTTGGAAAGCAGGGGTTGTGCAGTGGAGCTTTGGCTCTGGGGAAGAGACAGGGGCTCACCTGGCTCTTGAAATCCATGTGGGGCATGTGGCAGCGAACAGCAGCATCAGCCTCATGCTGACACCCGCTCCGCTCAGCATCCTGGAAGCGGCACTCACCCAGGGTGCGCTCATGGCCAGTGCATTGTACATTGCTCATATGGATGGGCCCCAGACCTACAGCAGAGGAAGGGTCAGTGCTCGCTGCTCCATGACCATCCTGGAGCGGGACCCCCACCCTCCTTCCCCTGGTCTGGGCATTCCCTATATCCCTATGGGCATCCCCCATCATACCCCTCCAAGTCCACTAGTGCCCCAAGTCCCTGCTGTGCCACTTGCCTCACCTTGTCCCATCTGGGCTCCCACCAGGGCCTGCTTCGCTGTCCCGTAGCCCAGCTGCCGGCACACCACACTGGCTGCAGTGAGGTCCCACTGCTTGTCACACACGGTGCCCCACTCCCCGTGGCGTAGCACCTCCACCCGGCCCTCGCCAGGATGGGTGCCTGCTCGCAGCCGCACCGGGAGCACCTGGGCATGGGGAGCAGCTGGTCAGCACCCCCAGGACACGGCCACCCACCTGCACAAGTGCAAATGGAGTGGCTGGGTGTGCTGCTCAGCTCTGGGACCCTCCATCAGTGGGATGAGGTGTGGGGCTCTGCCAGGGCTCACCTTTCCTGGGGAGGCCTTGCTCTTGCTCTTGCTCTTGCCCTTGCCTGTGCCCTTCTGGAAGGCAGGGCCAGGGAGACAGCTGACAATGGCATGCATGCCATGGGGGCAGGCGTGCTGGCGGGGGGCTGGTGGGGCCACATGTATAGGGCAGCGGGCCAGGTGGGGCTCTGAGCCCTGACACTGCACTCTATGGACCCAGAAGCTGTTCTTCTGGATGAGAGTCTTCAGGCTGGCGAGGGAGAGGAGCAGAGCCAGTGTTAACTTGGATGCCAGAGACTCATCCCCACCCAACATCCATACTGGGTGCCCACCCAAGGTGCCCTGCCTGCCTTGCCCAGGGCTGAGCCTTACCTGGAGTTGGAGTCCTTCAGCTTCCTATTCCAGAGCTTTCTGTGGGTGCACAGAGCCAGAAGGTTGGGGGGGTGTCATGTTGACAGTGCATAACTGAAACCCCCCACCCCATCACTCCTGCCCTCCCCAGCAGGAGCTGGAGCCGAGGGGTCTTCCCACGGCATGTCAGGTTGTCTCACACTGGTAATTACCATGCCAAGCCTGGCTGTACCATGTGTCCCAGCAGGACTGTGTGACTCCTGGCATTGGTAGGGGCTCATTATGGGCTGTATTTATAGTCCCAGTCTGAGACAGGGGTGGAGGGATTGAGAGATGCTTGCCTTTCCTCTCCTTTCTCCCACGCTTTGACAGCCATAGCTGGTGACCATCCCCACAGTCCTCTGGATGCTGCTGAGCCCAGCTCTGCCCCTTTTCAAGGCTACAAGAAGGGGACCTAGGCATGGCCAGGCACATTGCCCACCAACCCATATGTTTAGCCCTTCCCTGACACCCCCTCCAGTCTCTTGTCCCCACAGTGTGCCCAGCCGGGCACATGCCCCACATGCGCTGGTGCAATGCATGTTTCCCACATCCCTACCGGTAGAAGCTGGTGTTGATCTGCTTCTCGCGGGGGAAGCCCAGCATTCCGCACACCACGCGGCTGTTGTTCCTGGTCCAGTTGGCATCGCACACCTGCCTCCAGTGCCCGTTGTGCTTCACCTCCACAGCACCCTCCGTTACTGGCATGCTCAGCTTGGCTCGTGCCAGGATGGGCTTGAGCCGCACCTCCTCCAGGCTCAGCCCCGGTACCTGCCGCAGTGGGCACAGGGGTGGGCATGGGACTCCAGCATCGAGGGCAGAGTGTTCAGGATGGGGACAAGGGAAAGGGTTAGAGGGACCAGCTGCAGTCCCCCCGGTGTACTCTGCTGGGAACAGGGGAACTCCATGACCCCCCACTTACCTCTCCCAGGTGACCAGAGGTGGCCTGGGGGGAGCTGCCAGGCAGTCGCTGTCCCGAGCACACCACACCAGCATCCTCGCCATGGTGGCAGTCACTGATGCCCCAGCCATTGTGGACACACTCTGCCAGGGAGCCTTCATTGCCCCCACACCGCACGTTGTCCAGCCAGATGGGGCCTGGGGAACACAGCACCATGGGCACCATAGCGCATCCCACTGGCTGCCTGCACCTACAGTCGCCAGGGCAGGCTCCCCCTCCCCACTGCCCTCCCCAGGACCCCCCACCCTTCTACTCCCCACCTGCCCCTTACCTTCCCCTTGGCCGTAGGTGGCACTATGGGTCCAGGTGATGGCTGCGGTGTAACCCAGCTGCCTGCAGGCGACGGTGGCCGCGTGGAAGTCGAAGCCGTCGTCGCAGACGGTGCCCCAGCGTCCCTGGTACAGCACCTCCAGCCGACCCTCTCCCGCTGGCCCCCGTGGTCCCCCCAGCCGCAGCTGCACTGGGGCCACGTCCTGCCCGCTGGGGGCCACCCAGCACAGCAGCAGCACCAGAAGGATGGGACTTGTGCCAGTTGGCATCACCATCGCGGTTCTGCAGGTGGGATGCCTGAGGACAGCCTGCCAATGAGCCCTTGGGGATCATGGCACGGTGGGGGTGCTCCCTGTGCCCCAGGAACTGGGCAATGGTGTAGGCATATCATGCCCCCTTGCACAGTGATGACATCTCTGTCCCTGTGCTGTGGGGGACGCAGGTGCTGGATCCTGCCATACTCACAGAAAACCCACCTCGGGGCTCAGCCCTCCCAGGAACTGACAGCCATGGGCAGCCTCACGAACATTGCCCTGTGTTCTTGTTGCTTCCTGCCTGCCCCGTGCTTCGAGACATTGGTGGGGGTCCCACAGAGCCCCCCCTTATCCCCTGCTTCGATCCTCTACCGAACACCAGGGTCCCTCCCCTCCCCATCCTGTACACAGCTCTGTCTCCGTCATCCCATCTCTTCCCCCGCATCCCCACTCAGAGCACTAGTGGGGTTGCTGACCCCCTCCAGGTGCCCAGATCTCCCCCCGCCGGGGCTATACCCGGCACTCACCCTGGCAAGGGATGGCGGTGCGGGAATACGGAGCAGGCGATGGCGATGGGACGTGACTGCTGACTCCCGCGGCTCTTGACTCCCGCCGAGCACCGCCTGCAGCCGCTTTTATGTCGCAGCGGGGTGGGCCGCCCCGGGGGGGGGCCTCCGCCCTCCCGCCTCGGGCCTGGAGCCCAGCCCTACTCCCTGCCCTCCCCCGGCCGTACATTGCCACACTGGGGCAAACATGTCCCCGCCCCAAATCCTGTCGTCCCCGTAGCCTGGGGGGGCTGAGGACTCCCGGCTACCCCTACCTGCCGTGAGCCTGGACCTACTCCCGGCCTGAACCCAATGCCCCCAGTCAAGGATGCTCCACCCATGGGTCTCTCCCCCAGCCAGGCAGAGCATGGGCTTTGTGGAAGTGACAAACTGTCACGCTAGGGACACCCCAAAAGGACACCCCTGCCCCTTCCAACCTACGCAGTGGCTCAAATGGGCATGCAGGCATGGGATCCCTGGGGTGCTGCAATGGGTCCAGGACTTGGGGGGCACAGAGACCACGGAAGGCTGTGGGATGGCTTTGGAAGTCCGGAGTACGGTTCTCCCTGGGCTCGGGGCATCACCTGGGCCATTCCTGAATGTGAAGGTCCTCAGGCATAGCCTTTCTCCGTGGTACGTGGAGACTGGGGATGCCCCCCTCCCGACCCGGGAGCAACCTCCGGCTTGGGGTGCCGCCAGTCCCCGGGGCACCCCGCTGCCCACACGCCCGCCGTGCCCCGCCGTGGGATGGGGATAAACAGGAAACCCTGTGCCCTGGCTGTGCCCAGGGACCGGCCAGGAATGTGCCGGTGGCCACCGGGCTGTTTGTTTGGAGTCAAAGCAGCTGGATCCTGCCGGGAGGAGCCAGGATCAACACGGCCGGGAATAGTCCGTGAGCTCATCGCCACGTCTCGCAAGAGCCTCCAGCACCTCTGGGTGTGCAGGGGCGCCAGGACCCCTCGCAGGAGACCCTCATCCCAGCCCTCTGCCTCGGCCGGGCTCAGGACATGTGCTGAAGCCACTCCTGCGATAGGGGTCCCTGGCCAGCCCCAGCATGGGGGCCACGGAAAGCCCTGGGGAAGGGCAGGGTTGCAGCCAGCACTGAAGCCCGTGACTCACTCGTGTCTCAACGTTTTGGAGCTCAGGGGCTGAAGTGTGAGGCCAGAAGTCCCCCCGGCCTCCCCACCTGGAAGATGCTGGCAGGGGTCCAGGGCAGGCGGGTGCTGGGTACGGCTCCCAGCTCTGTCTCTGCTCCTGGGGAAAGAAAGAAGAGGGCAGGGAGGGGGCTGGTGGGCTCTCCCACACCTGGGACCTGCCAGCCTTACCCCGCAGCAGTGGGGGCTCCGTGTGCTGCTGCTCATTGTGACTGTAGCAGGATGAAGGCATCCCTCTTTGCCTTGAGGTGTCACCCAGTGAGCCCCTCATCTCCCTCGGGGCTCACTGGGTGCCAGCACCTGCAGTCCCGGGCAGCCAGCAGCGGCAGCAGCTAAAAATAGGCAGCCGGCAGCAGGGCAGCCCCGTGCGCGGGAAGCTGTGGGCAGCGGGCGGGCGTGCGGGGCTATTCTCAGAGGGCTGCGGGACTATTCCTGGCCAGTCAATATTGATTCAGCCAGCTCAGGTGCAGCAGCTCAGCCTGTCAGCACCGTATTTAGGGCCCGGCGGGAGGCGAGGTGGGCGGCTGAATCGGGAGCATTGTCCGGAGGAGGAAGAGGAGGGCAGGGAGAGGATGTGAGCTCTGTAATCTGCAGCCAGCGGCTCCCGGGCCTGCTGTGGCTGAGGGCTGGCCAGCACGGAGCATCTGCCCTGGTGATGGAGGGACAAAGCCAGAACATGTGCAGGCAGCACCCAGCGGGAACAGGAGGAAGTATAGGGCACAAAGGGGTAGCAGCCACTCCTGGCTCCTGTGGTTTCTGAGCTGCTGGGCACGTGTCTGCTGTACACATACCCACCAAGAGCTGGGGGACAGAGGACAGCTGGGGCTTCCAGGTACCAAAGCAGGTCCCAGGCAGCTCCCTGGCAGCTCCCTGGCTGCCTGCTTGTTCTAAGCACCTCAGGAAGCCCTGCATGCATCTGAGCCTGCATCAATGAGCAGAGGAGAGGGTGAGGAGCTTTTTGTCCTTGTTCACTGCTCTGAAACGTGCCTATCCCCTCTGACACCTCTACTGAGGCTTCAGCATCAGCAACAGGGCAGTCCCTCATGTTGGCATGGTGGGAGCTGCGTGAATTGCTCAAAAACCACAGCAAGAGTGCTCATGACAGAGCCTGGGCCAGGGTTTATTTCCATGGTCACGGGCAGGGGCTCAGTGAGGCTTACCAGGGTCACACAGTGCACATGAGTCACTGCAGCAAAGCTGGGTTGTGGTAGGCTGGGAGCAGCTACCTGTTCAAGATGATAGTAGCAACTGAGAGCACAAGGGACCCTGCCAGACTGCACCCTCCATCTCTCTGGGGATGCTGCCCTGAGGTGCCTGGGAAGCAACTTGGAGATGGACAAGAGTCTGCATGGGATCACCAAGGCTTGCTGCTGCCACAAGCCTGTGTTGGTGAAGTCAGTGTCACCACGGTCATCAGAGGTGCCTGAAGTCCTTGAGGGCCACCTGGGCAGCATTGCGTCCTGCTGCTCCCATCACTCCTCCTCCTGCAAGAAAGCAGAAATGGGGAGTGGTAGTGCACCTCTTCCACATGCCCCTGCCTTCCTTCTGCAGCCCCCCAGAAGGGTCCTGGTTCCCAGCTCTGCTCACCAGGGTGGGCTCCACTTCCGCACAGGTACAAGCCAGGAATTGGGGATCGGTAGCCAGAGTAAGATGGTGCTGGCCGGGCAAAGTACAGCTGGTCCAGAGACATCCCTCCGTGGAAGATGTTCTGCCAACAGAGCTCTACGTGAGCTGGCTGTGCCTGGCCCAGGACTGTGTGCCCACCAGCACTGGCACTGTAGTGATGCTCAGAGGTGACACGCATGGTACCCACCCCACCGGGCAGCCCGAAGATCCTCTCCAGGTCTGGTGGTGTCAGGATGTCCCTGCCAATGACGGATGCCTTGAACCCTGGGGCATAGTCTTCAATGCAGTCAAACACTAGAGAAAGATGAAGGAGCTCGTGGGCAGCTTGGAGGGATGTGGGAGTAAGCCCATACACAGTTCCAGGGTAACTCTGCCCATGGGCAGGGACCAGTGCTCCTGGTGTTACCGTGGTGTGTGTGTGCATTACCTACCCCTGTCTGCATATGCATTTCTGGCCTGTTCATCCCAGGACTGACCATCTGCCAGCATGGATGGGGTGTACTGGGTGAAGAGGGACACAACGTGGCAGCCCTGTGGGGCCAGTCCTGGGTCCAGCGCTGATGGGATGCAGAGCTCGATCATGGGCCTGGGAGAGCAGTACACCAGCAGGGCAGGCAGAGAGGGACCCAGCCACCCCACACCTCTTTCCCCAGCACCACCTGCCGTAACTGTCCTGTCCCTTCCCCTGGGGCACCGAGGTGTGCTAGTGCAGGCTCCTACCTGTTGGAGGGGTGTCCGTGGGTAGCCTCGGTGAATGCCTGATGCAGGAGGTGGGTGTTCTCGCAGTTGAGATGTATGGAGCACTGGTGGTGGGGCAGGGGCTGGCCGTCACGGGCATTGGGGGCAGCCAGGAAGCTGGGCAGCCGATCCACTGCCACTGGGCATGGGATGGGAAGATGGGAGAAGCAGGGTACAGCTTCTTGCTGAGCCTGGCACTGGTGTTCCTCCAGCAGGAATAGCAGCAGAAGTGTCCTTGAAAGTACCTACCATTGATCTTGGTGACGGGGGAGCGTGTGTCAACCTGCCGGATTCGCTGGACAAAATCCTTTGGCAGCTGCTCCTAGGGTGGGATATGCCAGCGCAGAGATTGACTGTGAGGGGCAAGTGTGGATGGGGCGATGCTAACATGCCAAGCCCCAACAACCCCATGCACCCCATACCTGAGGAGTGAGTTCCAGGAAAGTGATTTGGGGGGAGGCGTTGGACAGCACCAGTTTGCTCCTCACCTCTGTCCCATCCTGCAGCGCAACACCCTGCGCCCGCCCGTCCCTGCCCAGCAGCACATGGCACACTGCCTGGGCAGGCAGAGGGAACAAGACTTCAACAAGAGCATCCCTGCTTCCTGCAGGGATGGCAAGGCAGTCCCCTCTACCCAGCACCCCATACCTTCTCAGCAAAAATGTGGGCTCCCCGGGCTGTTGCTGCACAGGCAATGGCTTGGGACAGGGCTCCCATCCCACCTGCCACGTAGCCCCAGGCTCCCCGCCGTCCCTCTAGCTCACCCATGACATGGTGCAACAGCACGTACCTGTGGTAGCAGGACCCCAGGTTAGCTGCCGGATGAGGGGGTGGGTCTGTCCCCGGCATGGGCAGAGTGAGGACGGTGCCACAGCCCCCACAGATGGGACCATGCCAGATCATAGGATGCCAACTCAGTTACAGGGAGCACCCACCAGCCAGGACTCAACCTGACCCAGGATTAGAGGTGTCCAAACAGCAAAGGGATAGGTGAGGGCCACCCAGGAGAGGCCTATGGAAGGGATGGCCCCTTGCCCAGTTCCACCCCCTGAGGCACCCTGGCAAGGTGGAACAGGCAGTGGGAGGGAGAGGCAGGGAGTCAGGGCATTGGGTACTGGGGTGCAGCAGAGCCAAGCACAGAGCATGGCATGGGGGGACAGTGCAGCCATGAGCCCCAAGGGGAGAGGACCCTCACCCACTGCCGGGGGTGTGAGGGCTAGCCATGGCTCCAATCACCGCGTCTGTAGCCAGAGTTGCCTTCAGGGGCTCTGACTCAAACCACTGATCCAGGATCTGGCCCAGGAGAAAGAAAGCATGCTAGGCTTGGGGTGTGGAGCTGCCACAACACCCTTGCAGGCAGGACTTGTGGTAGTGGGTGGCTCCACACCACTGTGGCTGGCACACACCTTGGAGATGGGGGCTGTGAGCACCTCGTAATAGCGGGGCAGCTGCTGCCCCAGCGCCAGCCCTGGGGGGGAGAGGTGGTGTGAGAGCTGCATTGCTGTACCAGGGCTGGCTGCTGGTGCCCAGCTGGGTTTGGGAAACAGGCAGGGGGACCAAGGTGGGCAAGCCTACCAGAGCCTGCCAGCCCAGTTGGAGCTCCTGAGGAGGCTCAGCATTGCCCAAACCCAAGTGCTGCCAAATACCCCTTGCCATTGAGGTTCCCCGGCACCCCAGATGTACCTGCCTGCAGCAGGGGCCGCAGGGCTCGCAGGTTCCTGAGTTGCTGGAGCAGGGACCCCTTCCCCAGGGCAGCAGTATCCACTGGAGGAGCATCCAGCAGTGGGTCAAGGGCTGACACCATGCACCCCATGAACGCCTCATACTCAGGGTAAGCCTGAAAGGGGTCAGAGAGGGAACAACAAGGACTGCACCATGGTAGGTGCAATGGATATTACACCCAGGAGAAACCTTGCTGCTTTAGGGACAGGGCAGCACCTCAACGGCTTTGCTGCGCCAGGTGCATGCCCCTGCAGTACCTGGGCATCCTTCTGTGAGAATTGAGCAATCTGCTGTTGATTCTGGGCCATGTTGTGCCCCAGCAGGAGGGAGCGAGGAGGGCTCCTGTCCTCCAGCAGTGGGGTGAAGGAGTAGGGGTCTCTTGGGAGCACCCTCAGACCATACCGCTACAAGAGAGAGATGTCCCCGCTACAGAACCCACCCTGCAGAGATAGTCTTGCAGCAGGGGCACTCTGCCTGCATGCTGGGAGGTGCTGGCAGACCAGTAAGGAGTGGATGCCAATACCTCCAGCTCCAGCTCGGCATAGATTTGTGGCCGCAGCAGGCTGAGCAGGTACGATGCCCGGGAGAACTTGAACCCTGGAAGATGTGGGGTAGAGGAGGGTGGCCACACCCAGGCCTGGCCAGGGCCAGGGTGACAAGGGGCATGCAGGGGTACCTGGCACGATCTCCTCCGTGACAGCCGCACCGCCCAGCACGTGGCGCTTCTCCAGCACAGCTGTGCGCACCCCTGCCTGCTGCAGGTAGGCAGCCTGTGGGGAGCATGGCATCACACTGCCCATCCCTCCAGCTGGGATGTGTCCTTGGCAGCATGGTGCTCCCCCTCACCAGGGAGGGCCCTGTGGGAGCCCCCATCCCCGTGAGCACTGCCACCAGAGCCCTCCCTTGACCACTGTGTAGACCCCTCCCAGTCCCTGGCTGTTCCCCGAGGAGAGGCAGCATGCCATTCTTGGTACTTACTGCCACCAGCCCGTTGTGCCCTGCAAGGAGAGAGGGAGGTGAGCAGAGTCCAGTGTTGGCACAGTCCCACAGGACAGGGCACTCTACCATGCCTGAGGCATGGGGGAGCCACAGCCACCCAAATTATGGGCTCTGGACACAGGGATACGTGTGACAAGGGACATCCTCCACTGCCCTGCAGCCCTGGCCCTAAAGGTGCAGGGGAGGAGGACAGAAGTGCTTAAGGCAGATGCTCTATTTGTGCCCTGCATGCTGGGGGGCTGCAATGTGTGCCCCGCTGTGCCAGACCCCTGCATTGTCCCTGGCATGAGAAATATTCTGAGGGTTTGCAAAGTGTCCAGCACTGCTGTGGTCCCCACCTGGCCTCTCCCCTGCCACCTGCTGCGGGGGAAGGGAAAGTGGGAGACCCCGCTTGCTCCCCCCAGCTCGACGCTTGCTCCCTCGCTCCGTTACCTGCCCCGATCACCACCGCGTCGTACTCCCGCTGCAGCCTCTCTGCAGCCCCGGTGTGGGCCAAACGTGCTCCTGACAGCCCCAGGGACGGATGCCAGTCCTGCAGCAAGCGGGGAGGGCAGACCTTGCTCAGTCTTGCCTGGATTCTGGTTGCCATCGCCCCACAGTGCCTGGCCATGGCTGCCCTGAGTCTCACAGCCTGGACTTTGCTTTCCTGGCGGAACTTTTCCCAGGGCTTCCGGGCACGGGGAGGAGATGGGGGGGCCCGAGCAGGGAATGCTTTGAGGCAGGGCCAGCCGCTGTGTGCCGGCGCTTGCGGGGACGCTAGGCAGGACAGGGGCACAGGCCGAGCACTGCCCCTGCTGCTGGCACTGCCCCTGGCACAGTTTTGCTGGGGGCTTGCAGCAGGGCTGGAGACCAGACCCAGTGCTGAGAAGGCAACAGGGTCAGATCCTGTCTGGGGCTCAACAGGGTGCCGGGTACTCCCCAAACTATACTCCAGGAAGGTGCTGGGCAGGCAGGCGGGGGCCTGAGAACCTCCCCTCCCCCAGCCCCTGTTCTGTTCCAGGGATGATCCAGAGGCACGTGGCTGGGGTGATGGGCCAAGCACTGCAGGTCAGAGTGAGTTTGCCCCACCTTGAGCAGGCAAGCCCCAAGCAGGTGGGGACAGCAGAACAAGGGGCAGCTTAGGGAAGAGCTTGGCTTTGAATCCAGTACTACTGCTCAGCAAGGCAAACTCCTGCCCAGCAGGATGGGGCAAAGGACCTGTCACGGCCCAGTGCTCTCTGAAGAGCCATCCCCAATTCCAGGGAGCAGCATGGGAACAAGGGGCAGTGGCTGCCTGAGGCCCTTGTGGCTGGCCTCATTCCTGACTGTGCCCGAGGTTTGGACATGCACTGAGCCCAGACGTGCCTGGGACACACATAAGCTCCCTCAGATTTACTTGCTGTTCCCAGAGGAGCTCAGAGCTGGGGCTAATCGGTGCCTGGGAGTGTGGGTGCAGGGAAGGGGGTACAGGACAGAATGCACCTCCCCTGAGCCTGCCTAACCTCTAAGGGCCCCACACCCCACATTTGGGGGCGAGGGGGAAGGAGGGCAGGACCATTCCTCCCTGTACGTTTGGCTACATTATTTTGAACTCCAGCCAAAGCCAAGCACCAATGCTAAGCTAACACTACAAATCCTGCCCTGGAAAAGCCCTTTTCAGCAAGATGGTGATGTGCCAACATCTTCTCAGCCCCACTCTCTGCCTGTCCCTAGAGGCTGCTGGCTGGCAGTGAAAACCCATGGAGAGCAGGGAAGGGGGTAGTGCCAGCCCTGCCAGGCTGAAGGATGGGAAGGCTGCCTGTCACTGCCTGCAGACACAGCGCACAGCTCAGACACAGAAAGAAGGCCAGGCTCCCGGAACACCCACACCCGCTTTAATCCCCAAGGTGGCTGGAGGCAGCTCAGAGCAGAGGGATGCGGGATGGCTCCCAGAGGCGCCGGGCCAAGTCGCAGGCCTGCTGGACCACAAGCTCGGAGGGGATGATGCCCAGGTGCACGGTCAGCAGCTCGTAGCACTTCACTACCTCTGCCTGGTGGTTCTTGCTATAATAACGCAGCAACTTCCTGGGGAGAAGAAGACAGAGGCCTTGGCAGGTAGAGTGCACACAGCCACCCCCTTTCTAGACATCTTCCCTTTAGAAAGTCCTTTGCAAAGACACAGAAGAACCACGGCACCAGGCTGGGGAGGTGGGCTGGTGCAACCCCAGTGACACTAAAGCACTAGTATCACCCTGCAGTGACATGTTGGTGAGGACAACGTCACTCACAGAGACCCCCACACCAGCTAAGCTTTGAGCCCTGGTGCCAAACCACAGGGCTGCTGACTGCTCACCTGTAGTAGTCCCCTGCCAGCATCCCAATGGGAGCAGAATCATCAGACAGAACTGGTACCTCTATCACCTCCAGCTTGTAGCCCTGGGGAGAAATGACAGCAGAGGGCAGAAGGAGGGATGGGACTGCCGAGGAGCCAGAGCTGGCTGTGCCTACAGCCCCTCTGCCTGCCCCAGAAGGCGCTGGGGTAGAGGGGCTCAGCCCCTTCCTGGCTCCACATACCAGCTCATTCTCAAACCAGAGGAAGTAGGAGCAGCAGTAGTCGCCATCCTGCAGCATGAGCGTCGTGTAGCCCTTCTGAAGGTATCGCCGGGCCAATGTGATCAAGGACCAGACCTGGGGGACATGGGACACCTGAAGCCTGAGCAGAAAATCCTCCAATTACCATCCCCTCTGGTGGTTCCCGTGGCACCCCTAGCCCCATGAGCAGTACCTTTCTCTTGATGAAGTTGGCCAGGGGACCCTTGCCCAGCTCTGAGCTGGACTTCTCTGTCATGCTGAGCGATGGTGCCATCATCTGCCCAGCCGTGCGGTCCACATAGATGAAGTGCACCAGGCCAGGAAAGTCCTCTAGGTATGTGAGAGTGGGTTAAGGGTGTTCAACAACTTTGGTGCCCTTCCAGGACAGCCTCTGAGACTCAAGGAAACTGCCTTCACCCAAAACACTCCTCCCCTTGACCCTGGTGCTGGGGGACAGGGTCCCTCTCCCACATCTGCTACCCCCTTGGGTACACCCCCTCCCTGGTCTGTGGTCCCTGCTGCAGACATGGGTATGACACCATGGTGATATTGCGCCTGCTCTTCACCAGAAGGAAGTCCCGCCAGTCCAGCAGCTTCTCCCTGCCGAGAAGAGGCACGGTGAGAGTCCAGGACCCCCAAGTCCCAGCACAGCTGGGTGTGGAGTAGCCCCTTGGTGATGCTGGCCACCCCCATGCACTCACCTCATCAGCTTCTGAGCATGGTCCCGCAGCCCCTGAGACAGGCTGTGGCCAGCAGAGGTCAGGAAGAGCTGGCGGTACACAGAGCAGAGCTGCCGCTTCACGCTGCCCACTGCCTGCAGCAGCCTGAGCCAGGAGACACAGAGTTTGGACACCGGGTCCCCAGCACTGCAGGGACAGCTGTGCTGGCCCCAGCCTGGGAAAGGTGCTTGCCTGCTTTGGAGACTTTCCCTGGCCACCCCCTACTCACTCCAAGGAGCTCCCAGGCTCACTCCGGGAAAATATCTTGTTCTTGAAGTCCAACCAGGTGTTCTGCAACTAAAGAGACAGGACTGTGTCAGACTGTGGGGACAGCAGGACACAGTCCTCATGTTTCCACTCCCACCTGGATGTCCTGTCCACTCAGCTTCTTCACAAACTTGTCCATGCGCTGCCGCAGCTCGGCCAGGAATGGGTAGGAGCGTGCGACTCCCACCTCTGGCCCCTCTTCCAGCTTCTTCTCCAGCACCAAGAACCCATCCAGCAACTGGTATAAGGTGACGGCCACTTGGGTCATGGGGCCCTGCCAGGGAAGGGAGATGTGGGTCAGGCAGGACGCAGTCCAACATCGCCTCCCTCACCTCAGAGGCAGCTCACCTTCGTCAGTAGCACGAGGGAGATGCCTGGCCAGAGTGGCAGGCAGTGCATGGTGTGTGGCAGCAAGGGGCAGTAACCTTCCCGCAGGCTGGCATCCAGGAAGATCCTTCTGGGGTTTGAAGCTTCAGGGACCAGAGGCCCCAAGGTCTGGAGCAAGTCCTCTGCCATCTGGGAAGAAAGGGGAGATGCTCAGCCCCCCTTGTGGACGAGGCAGCCTGCACCAACCCGGGATGCTCTGCAGGGACACGGCAATGCCCTGAAAGCTGCAGCCAGGCATGACAGAACTGAAGGAGCTGAAGGGGCCATGCAACAGAAGATCAGCAGCAACAGAAGTGCCCAGGAACCCCGAAAGAGCACCAGACAGAATGGAAGCCTGTTGCAAAGACAAATGTTGCAAATGCCTTAAAGTGAGGCCAATGCTTACTTGCAGTGTGTGAAGTGCTGTGGGATCCATCACAGAAGCAGCCCAGAAAGCCCAGAGGCAGCAGAGGGAGACACTGGACTGCTCTGAGGCAGCCCTGATTCCTCTCTGCTGACAGCTCTGGACAGGCAGACTGTAAGCAATGCCCCAGAGAGGGCGGTCAGAGCTGTCACAGTTAGGCACAACATGGGGGACGCAGGGCACCCACAGCTGCAGCACAGCAAGAGACGAGTGCCGAGGACCAGAGACCGCAAAGAGCATAAAGAGCACCAGGACAGGCTGACGAGGTGTGGAGCCGGGAGGCACTGCAGGACTCTGTGCTCACCTGGACATCTGCAGCATCTGCCTCCCCAATGCTCAGCATCTCAGCGCCCTCTGACCAGCTCTCACTGGCTGCAGGAAACACAACAGCAGGTCACCCTTCCCATCAGGCCCCTTCACAGCCCCAGGGGGGCATGGGGCAGGGCTGCTGCCTAGCTGGGCACTCACCTGTGCTGTGTCTGCCTGGGGAGGGCTCAGGTGTGTAGTAGACCTCGGGCACAGATTGATCATCCGTGTCCTGCTAGTGGGAACGGATGTATCAGCAATGGGAGCAATGCAGGCAGCCCTTCCAGCATCCCACCCTACAGCTCCTGATCCCATGGCCTCACCTGGTCATCTGAGTCCTTCTCTGCAGCTCCATGGGAGCCAGGACCACTCACAGGGATGCTCTCACTTCTCTTGGGTCCCTCGGAGAGAATGTCCCCTGCCATGGACTTCCAAAAAGAGGGAAAAAAGTTAAGCCCTGGCTGCCAAGGCATCCCCCTACAGGAGCACCCTGACCTGCTCTGGACTCCAATCCTTCTCTAGACCACCTGAGGGCTGAGCTCCTCCTCGGCACTTTGGCTGGGGTACAGGTCCTGCACCAGGAGGATGAGGACAAGCAGGTCGGCCGGGCGGATGGAGCTGGCATTGCGGCTGCAAGAGAAGGGAAGGGTCAGCCGGCAGGACAAGTGGTTGCTTTGGGGAGGGCGGTGGGGCTGGGCATACCTGGAGTAGAAGGCCAGCAGCTTGGTGTGCACCAGAAGGAAGGCATGGCCCACCTCATCCCCACCACGCTCAGGACTGGTGTTGATGTACTGCACCACTTGCCGTTCCAGGAACTCAATGCACTGCTCACACAGCTGAGGGTGGATCAGCCGCTCCACGGCCTGGGGTGCAGGCGGGAAGAAGGCTGCTGAGTTCCCCCAGACCCAGTCTCGCAGCCCCAGGGGCAAGCTGAGCTTCCACTGCTCCAGGGAGTTGCCCCAAAGTCCCCAGTCTAGAACCTTTCCTCACACCCTGAGACTCCATGCAGCCTCACACCCCTGGAATGCCCCATAAGTGAGGGACTTTCGGAGGCATTGGTACCTCCACTGCAAAGCTCTGGTCCTCCTCCCGCAGGTGGCTGTAGGTCTCCAGAAGGCCCCGCAGCAGGCTCCATACACGCTCCCGCTGCTCTGAGTCAGCTGGCCGCAACCTGCACCAGTTACAGAGTGTGAAGTGAGAGGCAGCCGTCACCTCCCTGTGTGGGACGGACAGCCCAAAACCCAGCTGCAGCCCAGTGGGTAGGGGGTCCTGCTGAAAACAAGGGTCCCAGTTTGGAGACACCCACTCCCACCCCTCGGTGCTGCACGAAGGCACCGCGTGGCAGCCACCCCAGAACGCCGGCATGCTAGCCCGTGCCGGTGGCCGTGCCCACTCACTCCTTGCGGATGAGGTGTGAGTCGAGCGTGACGAGGCCACAGTGAGCCTCCACCAAGCGCCGCAGCACGAAGAGCGTCCGGCGCAGGTCGTCCTCAGTCTGCGTCCCGTCGCCGTTCACTGCGATGTACAGGCAGTCCCCGAACTGCAACCGGCAGCGGAGTCAGGCGGGGGCCGGCCGGGGGTCCCCAGTCCCCGGTGCCGGTCCTACCGTCTGCAGGACGTGGAGGTGCCGCCCGCCCTCGGTGGCGAAGCAAGTGTAGGTGTCGGCGAGCTTCTCCAGCAGCGCCGTGCAGGAGATGATGAGCGGGGCGAAGAGGGTGTTGAGACTGTCCTCCAGCGCCGGGCCCTGAGCCACACGCTCCCGGTCAGCGCCCACGCGAGACCGCGCACCCCGCACCCCCGCACCTCCTTCCCCGCACCCGCACCACCCCGTCCCGCCCCACCTGCCCGGCGTGGGGCGAGCGCAGCCGGCGGAGGAAGGCGCCATCGGCCCAGTAGAAGAGCAGCTCGGCGGCGGTGCTGGCGATCAGGACGCACCGCATGTCCGGCGGCGCTGAGGGCTCCGGGGGCTCCGGGACGGCGCAGCCCCACCCGCCCCGCGCCGCTTCCTGCTCCGCCGCGCGTGACCGCCGCGCCCACGCGCGCAGCGCCCCCAGTGGCCCGGCGCGGCACTGCACGGCGACACCGCGCCCGCCCCGCGGCCGCCCTGGCTGTGCCCGTCCCGCTCTCGGTATCGGTCCCTGACCCCGCCTGCAGCGGACACAAGACGCCGGCGCGGTTGACAGCCCAACTTTATTACACCTCCGGTAGTGCCTGGGAGCGTCGCGGCTGCTCCTGCCCACGACACCACCCCTCTCCTGGGCAGGACACGCTCTCAGCCCCCCTCTCCGCTCCGGGACGTATAATTTAATTATCAACATTTCCCGCCGCGGAGTCAGAGCCCGCCCGCTCGGGACGTCCCGCGGTGTTCCCTCCCTCGCCCCGCCCCTCCCGGTGCATCCCGCGGCGGGCCAGGCCGGCTGGCGGCATCCCGGCGGCAGTAGAGGGAGCTGCTTCCATGCGCTTGGTGCACCGGAGCACTGCCCGCCTCCGGGGAAGGGGGTCCGGCTGCTGGAAGGGTCACCACCTGGGCAGTGGGACCAGGGGACCCAAGAGGGTGCCCGCCCCGGGCTACACCGGGGCTCGGCACCCTAGCCTTCCCCGCAGCCAGTGGGCACTAAGTCCCGGGTGCTTCTTGCAGCTCAGGGAATGGGTGGCAGCAGGCCCTGCAAATTGGCTGTCACACTGCTCTGGCAGAATGGTGGTCAGGGCATGTGGAGCTCTGCGGTCACAGGGCGGGAGTGGGTGCCAAGGCAGAGGACATCCAGGGTGTGAGGATGAGGGCATGGCGTGGTGCCGCCCAGCACGGCCCTGCGGCGAGGCTGCGTGGGCTGCCAAGGAGGCAGCGTGGCCTGGGCAGCGTGCGGGGACAGGAGCGGGGCTGGTGAGTCTGTTCTGGGCCGCGGGCTATCGGTACCGACAGGCCAGCGCGTTCACATTCTTCACCACATAGAAGCTCATGGTCAGCGGGGGGATGACCAGGGTGCGGCCAGCCCGCAGAGGGCGAGGCTTCAACTCAGGGAGGGTCCCATCATCCACCATGGCCAGTGGCTGCCCATTGAGCTGGACCAACCTGTGGGACCAAGAGAGGGTCAAGGCAGTGGCACTGAGGATGGGGCAGTGGTGGCAGCCCCAGCCACCAGCATCACACCTACTTGGAGTGGAGCCCGTCCTTGCCGTAGGGCTGCAGCAGGTACTGGTGGACGATCTTATCCCGCAGCGTCCCTGCCAGCTTTATTTTCTTCCGGGAGCGATGGAGGTTGATGATGTAAAGGGTGATGGATCCCCGAACGTAGTTGTGGCTGCAAAGGGGAGAATGGGAGGTGAGGGCTACACTGCCATGTGCCCTGGGAGCATTGCCTCAAAGGAGGGGGTTGGGAATCTCTGAAAGAACCGGCCTCATGCAGCCATCCAGATGTCACTATCCCAGCTGCCCCTCCACAGGCAGATGCCACCTTTCCATCACAAAGCCTAGCTCTGCCATGAGACCTTTCAACCCCTGCTCCTCAGCCAGGGGTGATAGAACTTAAGAGCATGCTACAATGGTGTACAGAGCAGGGATGATGGTCCTAGGACAGCCCCCCTGCTTCCCAGCCTAGCAAGGAGGAGGCTGAGAACGGAGGGGAACTCTGTGTGTGAGTGGCGTCTGCCCCCGCCACCCCAGGCACCTAACTGACGGGTCCAGACACTGCTCCTCTGTCCCTTTCTAATCAGGCAGCCCCAAACAAAGGCTATAAAAGAACTTTGCACCTGTCAGTTACTGGACAAGGTTTCCTACCGAGTTGGAGGCATGTTGAAAGCATCTGGACTGTGTAAAGAAACAGTCTCTCCTCCTCCACAATGGCAACTTGTGTCCGCGGAGGAGGTGGCCACCCCCCCGGCTCGCTGGGGTGCTTTCAAAGACCTTATCAGCGAAACAATAACCAGGCCAGGCTCCCCGGCAGCGCGGCCCGGCAGGTAACCCGACCGACCGGGGGCCCCTCGTGTGAAATCCACTCCCTTGATCTCTGCTGCCCGGACTGCCCGGCGGCCACTTCACCGGTCCTGGACGGCTCCGTTCCCAGGCACGGGCTTGCCACGACTTTCATCGGAGGCACCGCCACTCCCGTGCACTCCCTTCACTTTGACAGCAGCCAGAGCACCACTCAGGTGAATACCCTGGGAAGCCAAGCTACCTTGCCAGGCTCCTGCCCCAGTGTGTCCTTGCTGGTCTCCATCTCCTTGGGGTACCGCTTATCCCACCCTGCAGCCCAGACTCCCTTGCTCCGCTTACTTGTGGTAGCTGGTGCAGTGGGCATAAATCCGGAGCTTGTCGCGAATGACCCTGCCGGGGCGGGGTTTCCTTTGCAGACCGGCCACGTGGATCGCCAGCACCTTGGGACCAATGAGGCGCTTGTAGAGCAGGGACAGCCAGTAATCCTGGGGGGCAGAGGGGACAGTCAGCAGCACAACAGTCCCCCAGCTCTCAGAGTGAGCTGGCAGGAGAGGCTGGCTTCGCTGCTTGCAGCCTAGTAAAATTTTGGCTGTTGGGGTGAAAATGTTGTGTGCCAGATGTCTGCCTTGGGGTGAGGTTTTTTTTTTTTTTTGTGCAGTCCAAGCCATAGTGGCATCGCTGTTTCCAGGAAAGAGATTGAGGAAGGAATACATGGATGCCCTCTAAAGAAGCTCAGGTTTTGTCTGTGTTGCAGAGCATGAGGAGCAGCATGAGTGCCCTTGCACATTCCCACGGACCCACACGTAGCCATGCTGTGGACCTGTGCATCAGCTGATGCACACAGGAGGGTGATGTCTCTGGAGCAGGCTCTTCCCCACTCTCTACACAGAGCTGGAGCATACCAGCTTTTCATCTCTGCTTGTGGCACACTGCCTTTTGGGACTGCTGAGGGTGCTCAGCTTCCCAGAGGTATTTTTCCCATTTTAAAGCCTCCTGTGGAGCATGGGGAAGCCAAGCACTGAAGAAATAGGAAATGTTCAGACCCTACACACATGTGTAAATGATGCAGCCTAGTTACGTCACCACATACTACTTTTTCCTGCAGGGCATGGCCTTGCTCAGCACACAGGATGGACCCCAAGCCCTGGGGAGGGAGGTGAGGCTGTGTAGTGATGGAGGTCGCTGCCGGCAGGGCCCCCACTCATCTGCTGCAGAGTCTGGGAGGTGTGTGATAAATGAAGCAGGGTTGTGGGAAGGGAAAAGGCAGGCTCAGGCGCTTGCCTGTTGTTCTGCAGGATGGGGCCTCTGGCCCCATGGCTGATCCAGGCACAGCAGGTGATGCTGGGGAGTTGGAGCCTCTCATGCTGCTTCTCTGGGTGCTGCCTGTGGGTGCTGAGGCACTACCACACACACAAGCATTTTGGATAAACCCCCTCTTGTCCTAGAGGAACAATATGTCCCAGAGCAATTGGGATGATCTCCCCTTCCTGTTGGAAATGTCAAATACCCAGCAGTGATAGCCACACTGGCTCCAGGAGCTGCTCTGCCCATCAGTGTCTGACCTCATTGCACAGTGAGGAGGAGAGGAGCATTGAACAAGCACCCCGTGGCTCTGCACACTGCCTGGAGAGGTCAAGGAAAGCCCTGTGTGTCAGAATAGTGCCAGGAAGGGGCCTGCCACTCCAGAGGAGCATGGGGGGGGTGGGGAATGGAATCTCCAGGGCCCCAGCATGCAGGGCAGAACAGGCAGGTGGAAGTGCAGATCCCTCATACAGGTACAGTTATGAATCCTCTGGGTGGAGAACCCTCACACAGCCCCCGATTAACACATTTTAGGTGAAGAGGTCAGCAAATAAAACTGAGCAGTGGGGCAGCAGTGACCAGCACCAGGCAAAAACCCACTGTCCAGATCGGACTGCCAGCCCCATCCTCTCTCCAGCCCAGCTCAGCAAAAGATAATCTGTTCCATCAGTGCTTGGCTGGCCTGGCAAAGGGAGATCCAAGCACACCTCCCACTTTCTAGATAAGCTTTTTCCACAATGCTTGAAGAAAAACCACCTTCTCCTCTCTTCTTGCTGCTCTCAGTCAAAACCATGGATATTTGTGCTACACCAGCCTGGTGACTGCTTCCCCTGCAAACTCTGGGCCCTGAAGTAGATGTGAGGTTGAAGGGAGAGGCTTGTGTAGCCTGAGGAGGCTCAGCCACAAGGTCCTAGCTCCCAGGGAGTATGAGCTGCAGCTCAATGCCGCATATATGTGCTGTCCATAAGGCACATGCCACTGTCCCTGACCCTGCTGGCTGGTGGGGCTGCTCTGCAGCCTGGGGATGTCCCTGCCTGCACCAAGCTGCAGGGGCTGTGCCAGCTTTCCCCTGCTGTAGCAATCTGTGCAGGCCCATGCTGCTCAGGCTCATGGCAGACAGGAGAAACAATGCCCGTCACACTGCCAGCTCTCTGGTGAGACACCCTGATTAGTGGTGTCATTTGATGAGTAATTACTTGAATTTACAGCTAAGCCAAAACTGAGCACAGGCTGAAGTGTTTAGTCCCATGGTCATGAGTTAAAAATAAATGAGTTTGGTGTCCCAACCTACCTGTTAGCTCAGGTTCTTAGGTCTTTCTAGCAGCCCCCACCTCCCCTCAGTATTTCCACTGATGAGATGCTGCTTTCACCCACAAGTTACGGGAGTGATAGAGGCCAGACACTTGGTATCTGCCCTCAGGATTTCCCTATGGGTCTCAAGAGCTGTTCTGCAGGGCAATCTTGATGGCTTTGTCACCATGGGAAACTGGCACCAGCAGCTCCAGCCTCCATCTGAGCACCTATCCCTCTGGTCTGTGTGGTCCTCCATGGTTTGCTGCTTTGACATCAGCATCCCCTCCACTCTTGAGGCTCAGCAGCAGCAAAGTTTGTAGTGTAGGGGTACGGGGAGTTGCCCAGCCCCATAACCCGCCCCAGTTGTTGCCAAATCTCACATCTTAGCACACACTCATGCCAAGTGTGCTCTTACAAACCCTGCAGAGCTGGGAATGTTGAGCTCTAGGCTTCTGCCATGGTGGCAGGGCTGCACCATTCAGTGACTCCTGGGCTGAGCACAAGGACAGATGCTTGTCTCTCTGGAAAGTGTTGGCTATATTTTGTGAGCTTCTGGTCATGCTAAGAGTACACAGCTTTTCTGAGAAAAAGCGTGCAGATGCTGTGAGATGGGTAAGCCAGTCATCAGTGATGCAAGGTGAGCTGTTCTGCAAAGTATGAGATGATCACGGCTGAGTGTGCAGTATTTTGGCACAGGCAATGCCTCCAGTGTAGTGCAGAGACCAGCCTGTCCTTCCACCATCTGCAAGAGGTGAGGGGAGAGGAGTGATTTTACCTCGCCTTGCTGGCAAGACTAGCTCCAAAGTCTCAGTTTCAAGAAGGATGTGAAAATACCAAAGAGAGTTCAAAGGAGGGCGAGAAAAATGACCCGGGGCTGAAAAAGGAGTCATCAACAGTGGTCTCAAGACACTTGAACTCTTCAGATCACTGCAGGGAAGCACTGAAGACAGCTGCATCTTTTTGCGTCATCACAAGTCCTCTTGCGTTAGGGGCCAAAGTCACATTACTGGCAATGAATTACCAGGACCTGGTGACACCAAGCACTCTGATGATAAATTACACACACATCTAGCATGATGGAAACAAACCTGCTGGGTGCAGGCACTTCCCTCATCTGGGCTGGTGCTCCAGGGCTGCTCCTTCCACTGGCCATGAATGAACCCCAGTCAAAATCACACCAGGGCTGCTCGGCACCTGCAGCTACTTGCTCCTGTTCAAATGGTGACCAGCTTGGGAAACAGTTGCTATTGAAACCCAGCTTGGCTGCAAACAGGGTGGTTTTTCTGCTAATCAGTGACCTCTTCCTGGGCTCCTGACAGCAGCTGGCACCCACTTTTATGTGGCAAACCCTGTGCAAGCAAGTTCCCCAGGCTGGCAGCACCCACATATCCCTTGCAAAGACATGTGCTTGCCTTGCAGCATGGAGTCAGACCTCCCGTCGGGAGGCAGCCCAGGCAATGCCCAGGGAAATGAGTGGCTCCCATGCAACTGCAGAAAGGATTTGTCTGTTGGAGGGCTCCCATTATGAGGGCTGAGCCATCTTCTGAAGCTGCCCAAGCTCTTCTCCCATGCCTCAGGCACAGTCCAGTTTCAACAGCCTGTTACAGATTGCTCCATTCCTGCACCTCCATCTCCATTTTTCCACAGTCCAAGCAACTGGAGATAAGGGCTGGCTGGTCTGAACTTCACAGGAGAGAGCTTTGTTCTTTTATCACTCTGTTGAGCCCAATGGCTTGTTTTTGGCAAAAGCATCTTCCAGAAAATGGTGATTGTGGTTGTGAGGATTTGGAGAGATGGAGAAGCTGCCACTCCCACTTTAGGGAGTCTGTTTCAGCTGTTAAACGTCCACATTGTTAACAATCCCACTTCTTATTTTCGACTTGAATCTGTATGGCTTCAGCTTCCAACCAGTGGTTATTGTTCTCTCTTTTTCCAGTAGATTAAAGAGAACCTCAGCATCCAAAGCTTTCTCCCTATGGAGTTCCTTACATCCTGTTCAATCCACAGCAAGTTGCTCCTTCAGCATGGCTGGACTAATGCTGCTTTTAACATTATCCCTGAGTTTTATGTGCTTCTTGGACTGTGAGGGTTCAATATTTTCTCACTCAAACTCTGTGCAAGGTTCTGTGACAAGAAGAGCAGGGCAGAGCCTCACCCCAAGAGAACATTTGCTGAAGTCAAAATCATCAGCTTCAGACACTGATGCTGCCTCTCATGAGCTCCCATGCTCCCATCCTCAGGGACACGAGCTGTTTGCTGTTTTGCACCCTCATTGTGTAGAGGTCCAGAAGAGCTGAGGATGTGGTGAGCAGTTGCCTACATTTGCTTCTGTACTAGGGGAGTTTGCTGGTGAGCACCATGGGGGACACTCCAGAGAGGGTCTCTGAATGGGGAACAAAGCTCCTCGCCCCACACAAGGGGTCTTCAGGTGGACTGGGCTGCCAGAGCCTGGTGGCACCAGCAGGGGAGGACAGGGCCAGCACACACAGAGAAGCTGCAGTGAAGTGGCCCCTTGCCTCTTCCCTCTGCTCTGCCCACACAGCCCTGATCCTCCTGGGCAGGACAGACACAGATCTTTGCTTTAAACCAGAAACCTCCAGCTGTGAAAGGTATGGCTGATGCTGCCCAATTGCTTTCTTGTTGAGCCCCAGTCCTGGCAAGTGCCCACTACCAGTCCCTCAAAGCTGCTGATGTCTCTGCCTGGCATCTGTTGCTTTCACCATGCTGATCCTCTTCCTTCCTGCTCTAACGGCCAAGAATGCCTCATCTCACACCACTCCTTTCTGCATCGCCGTATGCCTTCACCTCTTCCTGCAGCTTCCTCTTCCAGCAAGTGCTCTGAGGCTGAATGAGGGACTGCCAGTTCCACACCCCAACGCCTTTTGGCTCAGGAGGGAGAGAAGTCAGGTATGGTGAGGGAGGGCAGTGGCTCCACTAGTCAAGGCAGGAGCAGCTTTGTAGAGCAGACCAGTTGCTGCTGTGGCTGTGCTGTGCACTCTGTGTGCTTAAGGGGGTTTATGACAGACTGTTCTTTTCTGGCCCTGCAAACTGAGTATCTACTCATGGCTTGGGAAAACAAACCCAGTTCCATTTTACAACAGCTTTGGAATAAGTTCCAAAGCACAGCATGCAGGGACAGACAGGAAATAACCTGGTAACGTATGTGCACCCCTGGGCTTGGAAAGCAGAGTTCTCAGCCACTGGTGCCAGCAGCACTGCAAGCTCTGTCTTTGGGTTGAGTATTAGCCCCTCATCCCACAGACCCCATGGTCTCCCAGAGCTGTGCCAGCAGCTTATCCTGCCAAGGCTCAGAGGAGCACCATGTCTTTCCAGCCTTCAAGCCACTGCACCCTTCGCTCAGCTCCTCTCCCTTGTCTCTGTCTCTTCTGCTCTTCTTCTTCATCCCAGAGGAAGACCGAACACCAACATTAATGCAAAATTCCTGCTGTGGGAGCAGCAGCTACAGGAAACACTGCCAGGCACTTGTGGCACTGAGGGGACAGCCTACCCAGGCATAGTGAAAGTGGCAAGTTAGAAGTGGCCCCTGCCTACTGTCTGTCATAAACTGGCCCCAGTCAGTGGCCTCCACCTTCCTGGGGAGATGAGCAGATGGAGGAATAGCAAAACCTCTCTTTTGTCAACACCTCTTCCTAATAGGGTCCAGGCAATGGAGGCTACAGGGAGTGGAGCTGCCAGATCAGAAAGCTTGGAAACCAAACAAAACTTTTCTGTTTCCTGTTCTTCCAGAACACCAATTTTTCCTTGAGAAGGGTCTTGTAGTTTCACCTCCTGCACAGCAACCCAGCTCCAGGTTTGCACGTCTTGCAGCTCCAGTGAGTGGGTGCCAGAGCTGCTAGCCACAGCATGACTTTGATGCATTTGAGAGTCCAAGCATATGAACTTCAGAGACCTTTTTTCTGGTGCACTAAGAGGGAAAGGTCCCTTAACCAACTGTGACAGCGAGCAAGAGTTTAGGTGCTTTAAATCTGTCTCCTTGTTCACAGATAAAGTGATCCTCAGAGCTAACCTGGAACTCCTGGAACGATGAATGCAACAAGGGTGCAGAAAGAAGACAATACCTCAGTCCTTGAGATTTGGTAGAAAGGACAAGGCAGTGGAGGGAATGCTTGGCTCAAACCTGCTCTAGGCACTTGTGCCAAGACTGGCTGGGAGATTTCTGCAGGGCACCATTTCCACTCTGCCCTTCAGCGGACCATGCTTCAGCTTGACTTCTCACGCACACCTGAACTGCCCGGGATTTGATCCCTCCGTCCCACAGCCAGAGCGAAAATCCTGCACCAACAGCTCCTGCCAGTCCTTGCCTCTCCCGCCCCTTCCCTGTCTGCAGGCGTCGCTCCCACCAGAGCTAGTGCTCCGGCGTGCAGGGCAGATGGGGGTGCCATACACCCGCGCAGCAGATTTGAGATCACCAGGAACAGTTTCCATGTGTGTGTGTGAGCCCCGTTGAACCTGCTCTCTCTCCCTACCCTCTGTCACTCCCATGCTGGGGACCATGGCTCTCCCTGCATGACCCATGGCACGCTGCAGTCTGACCCGACCACCCGCTCCGAGATGGTGACCTGAAGCTGAGGGTCCCTGGGGGAGAAACAGCAGCCACAGTTCTACTCTGGCAGCTCAGACGGCTGCGTGTCGCAGTGCGGTGACTTGTGCTGGATGTGCAGATGGGCTGGGGCAGCAGCAGGGCTGAATTCCCCTGGCCCCCCGGGGTGGATATGGGCACAGGTGGGCAAGGACCCAGCCCCTGCAGCCCTGGCCTGGGTGGGGCCCCCCTGGTGCAGCACAGGAGTGGGAGAGGCACTGTTTGGGGAGACGGCTGGGCCCTCCAGCTGCAATTAGCAGCTCCTCTTGCCAAGCCAGCTCAGCTAATGAGCGCACCGGGGAGTGTGTACGTGCAGCAGGTGGGAGCATGGCTGGGGGACCCACTCCCACTCTCCTGGCACCTCACTGGAGGGCCCCTTGCCTCTGTGTACCCAGAGACTGGGAGGCCCAATCCGTGCCCTGATGCCTGGGACATGTTGGGCAGGTGCTGTTGGTACCAAATTGCCAGCTGCAGCCCAAGCTCACAGCTCACACCACAGCTCTGCCCCAGGGACCCCAAGAAGTTCTAGGGATGGTTGCAGCCTGGCACTCAGCTTGTTCACACCAAGGCTTTTGTGAAAGCCCCATGGGGAAGGAGACAGATGACTAAGGTCCCCCTTCCTCCAGGACAGACAGTAATACTCTTTCTCACTGAGTTCTCATCAGTGCCTTTGGGCAAAGCCAAGGACGTGAAAAATCACCTGCAGCATCCAAGCATCTGATCACAGCACCATTGGGCACAGACCTTCACACTGCTGTGATACTTTCTCAAGGACGCCATCAATTCACAGGCAATATCATATTGTCTTCTACCACCACAGCTGAGCAGGCAGACCCTGCCATTGCTTCACCCTGTGATCCCTCTAGGACCTTCTTCTGCTGTATATGAAATTTAAATGTAGAAAAGAAATTTAAATGTAGAAAAGGAATTTTAGTGTCTACCTTAGTATCTTACTGCCCCGAGTCTTTAGGGAAAGGTCCAAGAAGAGCCACAGCTATCAGGAACTGAAAGTCAGTTTTTCAGCTTTGGCTTTTCCATGGGGCTTATGTTCCTCGAGCTCTGCTTAGAAATATGCTCAAGTTTTTTCTCTGCACAGGTATAACCTTATAGCATTGTACCTTAAGGGAGCAGAAATCACTACCAAGGATGTATAAAAAAGAAGTGAGTACCACGTGGAAGAGCACTGAAAAAGGTCTTTAATATTCTGTAACAATCTGAAGAGAAATCTTACACCTATCTGGGGTGAAATAAATGTATGGCATCCCTCTGGACTGTTTCAGAAAGAAATTAAGGAAAGAGAGATAGAGTGTGTAAGCTGCATGCCTGAAATGATCCTAGAGCTACCAAATGCCAGATCAGCATTTCAAAGGCACTGCCCTGTGAAGAGCAAATATTGGTGCTGTTCCTGCCCTCTTTCCCTCCACTCCTCAGCCCCTCACATGTACAGGTGCGTGTAAGTGCAGGCAGGCAGACTGATGTACCTATGAAAGGCTTTATTTGAAGGGCTTCTCAAGCACGAGCCCTGACTATTATACAGCTGACTGCCCCAATCACTCAGGAAGAAGAAGCACTCCAATCATACATGAAAATGTTGTCTCAAAAATAAGACAGTAAAACGCTTAAGCTCAGAGAGAGGATGAATCAGCAATTCTGGCAGCCAGGACAGGCATTCAAGCTGCTCTTCCATGGGTGAAAGACCTGAATGGGGGCACAAAGGCCATGCCCCTTGCAAAATGCCCCAAAAGCCACAAGACACTGCTTAGCTCATGAGTCAGCTGTGTGTGGAAAGCCCAGCAGATATGTGAGCATCTTCCTAATTTCACTGGGAAGCTGCAGCGCCCCTTGGCCACACTTCTGCCACCTGAGACTATTTTCAGGGAGTCAGGCTGCGTTGCACTTGCAAGCCACAACAGTGCAAAGCCAGGGATAGACCCACTTGAACCTCTGCTTTCAAGGTTTCACTACAACGCTGTCTGCAAGCAGCTATTCCCTGGTGCTCTTGCATTTCCAACTGAAATGAACAGAGACTGCAAGTTTATTTTCAAGCCAAGGCAAGGCTTACCCTCAAAAACCACAGAGCAAACCCCGCCAGGCTGCCCGTGCTTACTGCCTGGTGCCTGTGCCCAGAGAGCAGACGTGCTCTCTACCCACCTGACGTGCTGGCAACCCTCGCTAGTTCACAGCACAGTCCACAACAGCTACTGCCGCTCCGCTATACACAGAGCAGTGTGGTGATCTGCCCACTCCTTCCCCTGTACATAAAAAATCCACTCAGTGCTGCACTCCCATGGGAGAGGAAGAAAGAAACAGGGTGATTTAGAAGCCGAGACTCCCACTGTGCTGTCCACCAAGTGACACGAAGGAAACTCTCTGGACCATGCAGCTAGCTGGTACTTAAGGACACCATTGTAAAAGGCTCAGCTTCAGCTCACCATCCTGAAACACTCCATCCTCTTACCTGACAAGCAGGCATCAGCAGCGGCAGGGGAGGAGAAGGAGGTGCAAAGACTGCTATGGGGAGCCCAGCCCTGGCTCCTAGTTCCCTGAGGAGCTGCCAGCTGGAGCTGTGATTGATGCTGCGGCGGGTTCAGCCCTTCTCTCAGCAGGCAGCTGCCTCACGCCCAGCCGGCGTGCGGAAACCTCTTTGTCATGGCAGCTAATGAGCAGATTGTATTTCACAGTGCCGCGGCCCCGCGCAGGTACAGCCAGCGGCTTTCATCTCCCTGATAGCTCCCACGGGAAAAGAGCAGCCACTGTCCTGCGGAGCAGGTCACCACCCGGTCTCGCTGGGCTTTGTGGAGTTCACAGCTTTTAAACCCTTTGTCGGTTTGCACCTGCCCGTGGCTCTTTTATAGCACAGGAATGGAGGGGAAGGTTTGGGGAAGCACTGCCACAGTTTGTGCAGGAATACAGTGGTGGTACGTACGATCAGGGCTGATGGAGCATGGGAGAGTGAGGAAAAAATCATGATGGAGATTGACATCTAACTTATTGGGAGACTTATCTTTAAAACAACAGCAAAATCCAATTTAAAGACTTTCATTGTGTTTAACAGCCTGGGGTTTATTCCTCTAACTCCTTCCCTGGCTTTAATCCCGTTCCTAACTGCATGCCTGCTCCAGCCACGCTGGGGCCGCTGCCTCACTGTGCTGGCAGAGCTGGCCATGGGCCACCCTCTGACCTGCTGTGCTGGGAGAGCCACAGCCACCCGCTGCCCTTGTCCACACAGCAGGCAGATGTTGGCCTGCACCCGGGAGCAATCCAGGGGGGCCCTGAAGCCCTGGGGAAGGGGAATGTGTGGTTTGGCCAGGGAAACTGGCTCTTCAGAAGAAATCCATCAAGTGCTTGCTGCAGGCTCAGATTCATCTCAAACAAAGCTCAAAGTCCCCAAGTCTTCCCCCACCCCAGGCCCCCAGATCTGGCAGGTATGCTTGCTGGAAGGCTGCATGTGCGAGCAGACCTAGGTGTTCCAGGAGATACCCAGAGCAACACAGGCAGGGGACCATGCTCTCCTGCTCACTGGTTTGCTCTCCAGAGCCATCCCCCACGCCATGCTGGGAGGGTTAGCACAGCCCTTGTGTCATCAACACCTCCTGTGTCCACCCCAACGCTCAGGGATGCTGTCACAGGGATGCCATTTTCATCGGCCAAGTAGTAGAGATGACTGAGACACAGCTCCCTCAGCCTCTGCTCCCCTGCAGCCACCCAGCAAGATCCAAGCACAGCATGAAAGGCAAGTTCAGACTGTCAGAGTTGTGCATCTCTCCAACAGGGATCCCCAGCCAGCCAGCCAGCAGCGTCTTCTGGGTCATGGACCCATAAACCCCTTCAAGTGCAGATGCAGAGCACCCAGCTGCTCTGCCAGGCGCTCTCCTTACAAGGCAGCATATTTACTAGCCCCAACAGGAAGAGGAAACCTGTTACTTTTAACAGGGTTTTTCATATGGTTTCTTTATCAGCACCATGTGTTCTGGGAGTTTCCCTTTGCCCAGGTGTTTCTGAAGAGTGAGGGATATTGTGTGGCACTGGTGAGGACTGCTGCTCACAGTCAAGCTAGGAATGCCTTTCACCTTTGTTTCTAGAGATCTGAAATCGAGTGCTGAGGCTCTAGCCTGGCTTCCCACAGGCCAGCTCAACACTAGCGATCTGATTGTGTGCCCCATGCCATATGTGGTGGTCCTGCCATACATGTCCCTTCAAATCCACAGCCTGCACTGGTCCTCCTCAGCGGCATGAGCCTCCCTCCTGTGCTACCAACCCTGGACACTGGATGAAGTTTCAGAGATATCGCTCTCCCATCTGCCACCATGTTACACTTGACATGAACTAACATCTTCTATTAACACTGCAAGAAACAGATCTGGAAAATTCATTTTCCAGCAGAGTTCAGAGAAGCCACAAGGAGAGAATCCCCCCAGATGTGCAAGGAGAAGCCAGTGCCAGCACAACATCCCTGGGCAGACCTACCGGCAAGGGGTTGAAGTTCTGGTCCACCAGGTGGTTGTGGCCATGGTCGAGGAAGGAATGCCGCACCACCACGTCGATGCCCTGGCTGGCCAGCAAGCCCAGTGTGTTCAGCCACCTGGAGACAGAGTGAACAGAGTCAGGGCACCACGGAGGGACCACTGTGGAGGGATGGCCTGGCCCCAGTGGCCCAGCCACTCTCATGCATCTGACTTGATGTCTGCTCCAGCACCTGAGCTGAAGCCTTCAAATGGTTCTGTGAGCTGGGTATTAACCGGCTCCCACTATTCCTGCCCCAGCAAGCCTGCATACCTCTCCCCACACTGCAGCCACCTCTGCCTCAGCTGTGCTCAGCTTGCATGTCCCAACACCTCTCCTGAGGCCCTGCATGCACCCCAACATCTCATCCCTCTGCCCAGAGCCCAGGGTGTTCCTGCAGCCTGCCAGCACTCTGCACCTGCTGTCTGAGGAGGGCAGACTGGACCTTTGCACAAGCCTGTCTTCTCATGCCCCCTGGGACAGGTCTCTAACCCTTACAGCCCTGATATCCCAGGCATGTCTCTGTGCTTCCCTGCAAAGCCTGGATAATTTTCCTCCATCTTTTGTGAACATGGCTAGTGCTGAAGATCTGAACTGAGGCTTTGCAGTAGTATGTCCAGGCCGTGGAATGGTACCAGTAGACATGCCCCAGGAGCCAGGAATGGTTGTATCTTCAAAAGAGAGAAAATAGTTTCCAGAGCTGAGCCCTGACATTCCCCCTGAGCCCTCTCCCTGGGCAGGTGCCCTGGGAGTGAATGCATGCAAAGATGAGCGGCTGCAACCTGAATTAAAAACACAGAGCGGGAGCAGATCTGGGCAATCCCAAGCTGCTGAGTGAGGCAAGCCTCTTGGGATGCCAGCCTTGGGATCCTGCAGCTGATGTGATTGGATCACACCTCCTGTCCATGCCCATGCTCTGCAGGTATGGTACCAGTGTGGGATTTAGTATGCTTCCCTCCTTACTCTGCTTCTCTGGGTATGCCAGAGGCTGGGTCACCTACAGGAAAGTAGGGCTGAGGAGGGGTAATAGGGATGCAATGGAGAAAATAACAATTCCCAGGCTGCCAGGGAGTACTAAGGGGGGTACAGGTGGGCATGGAGCTTGCCCTCTGTCAGCTGCAGTGGCTTTGCAGCACCTGAGGCTGGTGCTGCAGCCCCACCAGAGTGGAGGTGGCAGTGCCCTGGTGCTGTGGCAAGCCAGCGTCACTCACAGGAACCCGGCCGCATAGGAATCGGAGAGGTTGTTCATGCCTCCGGCTGAGGTTGTGCCAACACCTTCCAGCCAGATCTTCTTCCCTGGTGTGTACGTATTCACTACCTGCACAGGAGACAAAAGCAACCAAAATTATTCTGGGGCACTTGTGATTTAAAGCCAGCGCATACATTTCCTGTCCTACGCCCTGCGAAGGTTTATGAAGACCTTTGGTGAGGTCGCTGCTGGGCAGTCAGTGCCTGCCTGGCTCTGGCATGTCACTATGTGTCTTCACCATGGCTAGGTGATGGGAGGCTATTCCTCACTCTCTCCTGCCACTGTCACATTCCCACTATCCATCTTCTGGAGCTTTTCCAAACATGCCCTCCCAAACATGCTCTCATGCTCCCAGTCCCGGACCCTGCTCTTCCCCTGTAACCTCCCTATGCACTCCATCCCATATACTGCCCTCCCATGTCACATTAGCTCTCCATATCCCCATGCAAGGTGGCTGCCAGCCATGGTGAGCCCCCAAGCCCCAAAGGCTCTGCAGTGTGGGAGCACTGGGTCATGTGCTGGAGCCACATGGAGGAAAGGCAGACACCCAAAGAGAGAGCAGTGGGATTCCTCTGGGCACAGACAGTCAGCCCCGTGGCTGAGCAGGGGCTTCTTTGCCACCCGAGGGGTCCATGGCACAGGTGGGACATGCAGGTCCAAGCATGCTGGCCCACCCCTTACAAGGCTTCAGCCAGCAGCACAGACACCTGTGAGATGCCAGGCAGGACAGGAGGGCTCAGATGGCCAGAGCTGCCCTCTCCTGGCAGGAGCAATCTTCTGCACCGCGCAACATCCTGTCCTGTCTCTTGCAATCCCACTTCCCCAGGCTGGGTGACAAACTTCCGCGACCAGATGTCTGCGAACCCAGAGGCCCCAGGAACGCTCTGCGCAGCCTGATGGATCCTGCCCCATTAGTGAGGAGCGCTGGAATGTGCTGGATGGACTGGGATCCCTCAAAGATGTTAAATACGCCAGCTCTGGGCTGCCTCCCACTCACAGCCTGTGAGAGTCGACAACCCTGACTGAAGCCCCAGAGGTGTTGGCATCCTGCCTGTAATTATCTAAGCCCGCCACCTTCCCCGGTCGGAGAGGAAGCAATAAAACAGGGAAGTGGACAAGTCCAGCTGCTCTAATCAGCCCCGGCAGGATGCATGGACTCAGAGCCAAGCTGGAGGCTATTAGCACCCAGTGCTGTGCTTTTGCTCAGCCACACTGGCATTCCCAGGAGAGCCCTTCCCCAGCCCTGCCCTGTGCAGAGCCAGTTCTGCCCCGTGGGTGTGAAGGTTCCCTCAACCTGCATCAAGGGCAGCTCTTTGCTGCTTCTGGTCTGGGGATGGATGGGGTCTCACTCCCTTCCCAGCAGGTTCCTGACCTGCAGCAGAGTTGGGACATACGCCACTGCTTTTCATGTGGTATTATACCCTCAGTGGAGGCGACGTCAGCTGATGTCTCACACTTGCCCCACAATCATCCCACTGGCCACCCTGCCATGCCTCCCAAAAGCAGGAGGATCATCCACATACATGGATGATTCCCAGCTTGTGCCAGAGGACTCAGAAAATGACTCCTCTCCTCCAGCTTTGCTGCGCCGACCCTCTCATCCCCTTTCCTGGGGCCTCTTTCAGTTGTTTACTCATTCTATGGTTTCTCCCTGCAGGAATTACAACAGTGAGACATTGTGGTGAGTGGTATGATTTGAAAATCTAGACAAGACAGATGGACGGACACCTCCTCTAGTCCCTAAAGCCTTTCACACTCACTAGATGTTCCTTATTTCTTACAGGACTGACAGCTGAGCATGTCAGTCACAGCTCTGGTCCTGTATCAGGCAAAGCAGGGAGACCTTGCAAAGCCCTTGTCACCTATTCCAATGTAAGAGATGTGAGCTGGGTCCCCTGGACCAGGGGGGAAAGGAACGCTCACTAGCCTGGCAGATCCATGGACTCTGACGCCACATGCCAGCAACAGCTGGGTTTTATGACATGATCATCAGGGAAAAAATACAGTTGTTCATAATGGTCATGAATCTCCACTAGTGAGAATTGCACTAGACCCTTTGCACTCTGGGAATGCAACTGTCACTATTTTGCAAGCAACATTTTCAGGCACTGTGAACAAGTGGGGCAAGATGTGGCAGTAGGAGACCCCTCCTGAGCAGGCTGGGCACCAGCTGTGCTTGGAATGGTTTGGTACTGCCTAATTGCTCACTCATCCCCTTGTCCTGGGGAGCCAGTTTCAGAGAACACCCTCATTATATGCTGTTCCCTTCAGGAACAGACAGATGGGACACTCAAGCCAGTCAGCTGCCTTAGCAGGGCTTTGCATGTTGTCTCTGCCCCTGCCCTGCACTTCCAGCCTGCATCCCAGTGCACCTGCACAGTCCATGCTGTGCTGCAGCACGTGGCCACTGCCCTCACAACCTGCCACACATCCCACCCCGGGGCCAGGCGTTCTGCTGCCTGGTCTTTCCCCCATCCCTGCATGAGGGCTGTCTGCATTTTGGCTGGAGCACAGCCACCCCAGCAGCCATCCTCCATCCTCCATCCCTACCCTGCACCAGCTTCCCTGGGAGCGCATCGGCACTGAGCCCTGTCCCTGACCATGAGCTGTGCCATGGCCAGGCACCATGGGCACGGTGCCCCCTCACCCCTGCAGGCCCTTTGCAGTCACATACTTTCTGGATTTTCCTGATCTGGTCAGAGAGTGTGTCTAACAGGCGCGTTTTCAGGAAGTCCGTCACTTTGGCCACCCGACCATCAATGTAGTAACTGGAAGGAAAATAAAAAGACAAGGATCAGACAGAGGGAGTAGCTCTGCCCCAAAACCATATCCTCTTTTCCTGCTGCTGTCCCACGCCAAGAAGCCTCCTTTACTCTGGGGCAGTCACTGCTTGCACTCTGTCCTGCCCTGGCCTTTCAGCCATTCCTGTGTCTGGCAGGTGCTTCAGTCTCCAAAACAGGGCATAAGGTGGACTCATCCTAAATGCTGAGCATCTTGCACTGCAGGAAAAATGGAAAGTTTTGCAGTTTCTTAACTTTTGCTGGTGAAATTCTGGGAGCAGAGTGCCAAAGGCTGGGAGTAAAATGCCACCTGCAAAGGCTTTGCAGCCCCCTCACACCACCTGCACCTTCCTTGCTTGCTCTTCCAGCAAAATCCGCAGCTGATTTCCCCACTGAAGAAATGTTGTGACTGTTACCTGCATAGGAAATCATGCTCTCACAGAAATACCTTCTGGCCTGGGAATGCCAGGGAGCGTTTCCCATACATGGGGCTGATTCCTGCTCTCAGTGTGCTTGCTTACATAAAGCATAGCTATACTGTCTCCTGGCTCCAGGCCATAAGGTGAAGCAATCTGTCCCAGAGTGCACTTACCCTGTGGCTAGAGGTAATCCCAACCTGCACCTTCTGAAGAAGTGTCTTGGGCTGGCATCTCTGCCCCATGCAAGCAGCAGTGACAGGTTTTTCACATATCCCAGAGGCTCCTCCCAGCCTTGCAGGTACCCCAGGATGCCTGCTGCAGCATGCACTGACATACCCCCAAAATAATCCTTTAGCTGATAAATAGGTTTTGCAAGAGAAACTTTCTGAACCTTCTCCTCCCAGTTCTGCACTGTGCATCAGCTGCTCAACACAGCAAGCCCCAGAGCATGTCAGAGTCATGTTGGGGGGATGGAGGGTTCCAGGAATTACAGCACCTGTGACTGATGCTGGTGGAGCTCAGTCATTGCCTCCCATCGCTCACTGGACCTACATCCACTCAGAATTCACCAGAGTTACACAGACCCTTTTCGTTCTCTGCAGACCTCAGTGCAGCCACGAGTGTTGGGATACATAATGGGCTAAAGATCTGGGGTCTGAAGAAAAGTGAATTCACCTTTCCAGGGCTGCTTCCTTTATAACATGCATCTCATGTGCACTGGTGAGCAGCTGTAGCAGTCATAGTGGCTCCTTCACTTGGGTGCTGGAATGCAGGAGCATCCCCAAAGGATGCTGTGGGCTAACTCAGCCTCAGCCAGAGCACCTGGCACATGTGCAACATGCACAAGTGCTCAGAGAGGATTTTTATGTCTCAAGTCACTAACTGTCCCAGAGCAGAACTGCATTACAGGCTCAACTTGCAAATGCATTAAACAAGAAGAACCTCCCCTGTCAACCCTCCCCCAGGTGTGCGGTCCCAGCTGCAACCCCAGAGAAGTACAGAAACATGCCAGGCACATCCCAACACTGTGTAACCAGGGAAGGAGGCAAGAACATATCTGTTTGCCCTTGGTGACTGGAAGGTGCTAAGGGCAGAGATTAGCTCCAGGGAGGACTTAGGAAGCGTTCAAAATCATTTCGATCACTTACACACTATTGAACCACTGGCTGCCGGGAGGAAAGCAGATCTGTGAGCAGCAGGCAGTGCTGGGGCTTACACAGATTACTTTTTAAGACAAAATTACAAAGCAATGGACTCTGGGGATGGCAGATGTTTGGATTTTAGCACGGCACTTAGAACAGAAACTACTTTTTCAGACTGCTGTGGACTAAAAACCCCATCATCTGGGCTGAAAACTGGCTGAAAGGCAATAAAAGGGTTGCATTGACAGGGAAAAGATGGAGTTACCTCAGTTTGTGTATGACCTCTCCAGTACATCAGGTTTTGTGCAGGGTTTAGCTTGTTGGCACAAGCCAATATGGTCCTGGACACCAGGATAAACTCCTTGGAGAGTAAAGACAGGCTTTACCTCCTCATCACCTCATTCAAGTACAAGGTGTTCTCTGACCTACAGCCCCACTGCCAAGGGGAGATGATCAGGAGCAGCCCCAAAGCTGCCTCTGCCCTCCAGGGGACCACATGGAGGCAGCCTGGGAAGGTGCTGCTGTGCTGAGCACAGCCCAGACCCTACAGGGATCAGAAATACCCTGGGATAATGCCATGGTCACATTTTTTTTGACAGCTTCATTAACAATGCAGAGAAAGAGAGACTGGTAGAGGCATGAAGGGCAGATGGAAACCTGTTTCAGTACCAGGAAATCTTGGTAGCATATCTTCTGGAAGAGTGAGGAGGGGAACACCTCGGCTTCGCATATTTAAGCAGATCACGAAGGCAATTACAAACTTCAGTAGGATGGGCAAGGATCTCTTGCAGATCTGCCTGGTGAGTTCTTGGTCACCAACAGGTACTTTCAATCTCCTCAGACTGGGGAAGAGGCACCAGTTGCACAAGGCTTACAAGGAAGAGAGAGGAACTGAGGACTGCAGAAATACCTGGCTACTCAGGAATGGGTGAGCTGTTTCCAGCTGTAAGCTTCAGATCGTTGAGATGAGGGCACTTCCTTTTGGAAACCTTAACCATCACTAAAGGCAGTACTGAAATCCACAAAATGCAAACAACTGTCAGGCTTTAAAGCAGGAGAAGAGCTCATTAGGCGTGGATTATTCCCAGGAGCAAAGGCTGCATCTTTGCTGATATTTACAATGACTCAGTGCACTTGACTTTAAAAAAACATCCCTAAAACAGTCACAAATCTTCAGCCTCCAAAAAAGCCAGCAGCAGCTGCAGAGAGCTCCAGTACTGACAAGCACCTCCCCAGGCAGCCAGCCCCAGGGGTCACGGTATCCACATCCTCCTCTCCTGGTCCGGCAAGGTCTGAGTGCCAAAGGAGATGAATGGACAGATCCTTCCCAGCAAGGGCAGGGGGATCTGGCAGCTCTGACTCTGCAGAGGCAGAGGACATGTCGCTCATGGAAAAACTATTCATTTCCAACACAGGCTGACAGACCTGTCAGCGGTCTGGGTAAGGTGTAGCACCAAAATTGGCCCCAAAGCCTAGGAGATATCAGCATGCTCACCACGGGCACTGGCTCTGCTGCACACAGCTCCCCAGGGACTCCCAGAGAAGGACTGTGCCAGGCAGCAGGGCAGGGCACTTGGGCGATTCTGGGGCTGGCTACATGTCTCTGTCCTCTCACCTCCAGGTCTAGTGCTGCATTTGAAATGGTTTTCTGGAAAGGTCGACAATTTGCTGCATGGGACCAAAAAGCATTGTCCCGCCTTTAATGAAGGCAGTACGCTGATTCTTGGGCAGCTGGTTTCATTTACCTTCTCCTTCAATTTAAAGAGAAACCTTTGCCCCTATTATCTGACCTCTTCTTCTGTTGCAGTTAATTATATTAAAGCCCACTTCCCAAAGCTCAGGAATTTCCGGATCTACTTTGTTGCTTGCTGCTACAGGGAGAGTCTGCTAGGAATTAGGGCATCTGCCTGGCAGGGACGCCAAGCAGAGAAGATCCCCACCTTTAGCATGACACCCTGCTGCCACCACAGCTGTGAAACTGAGACACCTCTGCTGACAGATGGATCTGATCCATGAGCATCTTCCCAAGGAGAGGGTAGAAACCCCATCTGCAGCACAGGACATGGGGCTGCCCCACTGTTCCCACTTGAGAGGAGAGGCAGAATGTGCCAGTAAGTGCACTGATGAAGAAAGACCGGGGGCTGCTCTCTGGCCCAAAGGTACAACTCACACTCATGCCTTTCTCTGCCCCCTGACAACATGCCTTTGCCTCTCCTACCAGTGAGAGCCATCCCTGGCCCATGCCATCTGCCTAACCATGCCCTGGCACTGCTTGGGACTGTGCTGGTGACCCAGACCGTGATGCTGCAGGGACTGTTCCCTCCATCAGACAGTGCAGAGGATGGCAATCCAGTGGGCAAAGCTGTGGCCTGACCAGATTTATTTACAGATGGAGATGGATCAGGAATTCCTTCATGCAGCCCCTTCCTCCAGGCACAACCTCTGAAGACACTGCACTCTGAGCACTCCCAGCAGGCTGATGAGAGCCCAGATATATACCCTGGGTACATACATTAGTGTGTGTGGACATGCTGAGCAACTGGAACCTTTGGGAAATCTGCCCTGTGCTACTGCTTGTGAGCATCTCCATCTGCATGTTCAATATGACTAAGTCAGAAGTCACCCAAACCAAGCCCGCCAAAAGCATTTTAAGCAACATCTCACACATGCCTGTGTGTCTAGCATCTCTGATTTGCACATAGGACAAGTGACTTTCTATCTTGGAAGAAAACGTGGTGTTCTTCAAGAAGCCACAGGAACAGATGTCCACTAATTTTGAAGGTGCAAATATTTACTTTCCCTGTAAGTAGTAGGGGTTTGTGCTTCAGAGGCAGCATTGCATAAGGATTTGCCCGTTAAATATGCCAGACTCGGAGTTTTGTGCAAGACTTCAAATGCAAAACCAGTTGTACAGACTGAGGGAGTATGCCCAGAGATGGAACTTGGCACAGCTGCGGGTTTAAGTGGGCAATGAATGTTCATCATGTGTGGGGACACCAGCGCAGAGCAAAGAGATGGCTGTGGGGAGGATTCTGAGCAGTGGAAACCCACATCCAAAGGTTGAGGGGGTCTGCAGTTACTCATACCCAAATATAATAAACGAAATCACCAGTGAAATGACAAAACTCTTGGAGCCACTGTCACAACCTCCTTTAGTGTAAATTCCCTGAGCACTTTGAAGCCATTCACACATCCCTCTCTTACTTCTGAAGAGGAAGGCACACATGCTGAGTTACTTATCTAAGTGAAACCATATTCAGAAAGGCTGGTGAGGCTGCTTATTTCCACCCAGTGTCTCTTTTCTGTCAGATATATTTCAGATAGATTCTGTTTTCACACAGAGAACAGGGATCCCTGCAATATATTCCCGTCTCAATTCTCTTTCTGGATTCAGCACAGACTATTCAAAGGAATAACAGATTTGACAAATTTATAACCAATATCCCAGGAGAATGTTAGGGTTTGGAACCAAAATATTCATACTTGAAGTTAGACAGCAGTTTAGTTTCCTGCTAATAATTTTCTTCTTGGATACAAAGGAACTTGTTTTGTTTTGTTTTGCTGTTTGGAGCAGAGGGATGAGACACTGTTTTGACATTTATTCATAAACAGTACAGAAGCCCAGCTCGAAACTGTGGCTATTGCCAGTCCACACAATCGCATACGGGTGCAATCTCCAGAGCTGCAAACCCTGGCTGGGGGAGAAGCGGCTCCTATGCTGCACTGGAAATGGGTAGCAGGCAGAAGCTCAGCTCTGCCGACCCTCATGGGGAGCTTCACCAGTCCTCCTCCTCACAGGTTGCTGCTTCAGAATGGCTGCTCAGCACCAGAGCCTATCAGCACTTCCCACTGATCCTATGAGAAAAGGTTTCAAAGCAGCCGTGCAGGCAGATTCCCTGCACACCAGATGAAACTCCACATCTGAAGCCTGGAAGTTTGTTCCTTTAACTCATCCAAGGGCTTGGCCCAGTGATCAAGTCCCGTTGCAGAAAGCAAATTCCTGGACTAAGTAAATGCGATCAGCACATCGTGTAATCATGAAAAGCAAACTCCCAGCAGAGAGATAGATCATCATTGCACAGCATGAGCCTGTAAGTAACACAAATTCTGCTCCAAATCCTCTGCTACCCCACTGTCCCCATTGCAGCAAGCTGCTGCTGCCTGGCAGGGAAGCCTGAGCAGCTAAACACCCAAGCAAGCAACACTGAGGAAAGTCAAGCTTCAGGAATGGGACTTACTGGGTGCTGGTCATGCCTGGGGCTATAAACCAGTCTGAGATGCCAACAGATGCTTCTGCAGGAGCCTCCAAGGTTAATGCACTGACACACAGACTGTGGGTGCACTTTCAAGAAAACCTCATATCTTAAAACCCACTAAGCTCTATTTAAAAGCAGGTCTACAAAAAGCCTTTGTAAGAGATGGGCTTTACAAACCCTGCTGCTGCACTTCAGCAGAGCAACCCAAGCACTCCATGAAGGGTCCCTGTGAAGAACCAGCTTGTGTGGGCAGTACATACAAGCACAACTTGGACCTGACACCCTGGCTCTCATGCTCAAGGCCAGTGTCCTGCATGGGAAATTTAACCCAGCATGGCAGCAAATCCAGTTTTTCTGAGAGCAACGGGGTGTCACCATAATTTTTTGGTCCAGTGAATCTTTGTCTCTGAAATGTGACCTTTCTGAGGCAGAAGAGAGTCCTGACTGCTCCACAAACCCTTTTGCTATCCGTTTTGGTGGTCAGTGCTGTGCTTGCACACTGTCTCACCTTTGCACTGACATTTGCACTCCTCCTGAAGAGAGCTACAGCCTGCTGGGGCCCCTGCCTCTGGCCACAGCATGCAAACTGGGGTAGGTGGAAATAAGAAGAGGGAAGAGACGTTTACAAATTTTCCCTCAAATAAGAAAACCTTTCCCTCTACTTTGTGCTTATATCAGAGCTACAGCTCAGAGCTTGTTTTGACCTTCTGAACTGCAGCATTTGTAAGAAACAGAAGGAAAATCAGGTATCAGCATCTCTCTGTCAGTCCCAGCAGGGCCAGGATCTTGGATGTTCATCCCCTTTCCATTGATACCTGCTCCTGGGGCTCCACCTGCAGTGTAGGACACAGCTGTGTGTCTGTGGACACCCTTACAAAACAGAATGGGTATTGGGACATTATGTGCGAACATTGGACTAAGCTGACTCTCCCTCCTCGGGATGAACCAGTTAAGCTTTAGGCCAGCAGACACGAGGAGACAGTGATTGGGGTGAATGGAAAAGGGCTTTCAGATAGTCCCATATATCTGTCACATGTGGCTTTTAGCTCCCTGTTATCCCTACTCAGGCCACCCCCACAGCTGTCTATCCTCCTAGCCATCTCCAGGGACTTGGCAGTCCAGTGCAGAGCCCTGTTTCCAGCAATCTGGCAGGCCAGGCATGCAGGCAGCATGTTTTTAGCCTGTATCTCAACTGCAGAGGTAAAGATTAACACATCCACTCCTGCAATTGTTTGAGAGGCTCAAGAAGGAAGGGCAGAGCCTCGTTCACCTGTTTAAATGCAGCAGAAAGACAGAGGATGTAGCTGTAGCACATCTGCCCCCTTTGACACCCAGAGAGGGCATCAGCTCTGTCCTCAGCATCTGCAATCATTACATTTAGTGTTGGAAAGTAGAAGGAATGGTGAATACCTACTGTTGCCAGGTAACAGCATCCACTGTGCCGCCAGCCACTTTCATGAACCTATGGGAAATAGAGGAGGAAACAACATAAGCCCAGTGTTGTCACAGGGGAAATCCTTAAAAAATCAATGCCCATCCTACATGATGGCATACAAAAGGTGGTCACTGCACCCACAAATACTTTCTAATGAAGCCTTTGTGTTCTTAAATGGAAGGAATAAATTCTACTTAACACAAATGCTTGTAGCGAGCACAGCTGAGAACAACAGAGTGAAAGCCAACTGGCAGCAGAACTCTGGGCATCATTTTGGGGCAGGTAGAGAGAGCTTTCAGACAGCATTTCAGGAACAACATCTTGAGGCATGTACTGAGTTCTATGACTTTAGCAACTCTCAGTAGCAATTAAAGAACAAGTTTTAAATGTCCGTCTTAAAAGGAGGTACTTCTTCCCCTAAATTGTATTTAAGCTGAGGAGATCTTTGCCTGGATTAAAGCAAGGACTGAAAAAATGGACTAAAATGGAATTAAAACCCAGCAAAGCTATTAGATGCAAAAGTGCCACTTCCAGCTCAAGAAACTCCTGAGTCCTGAAGGAATGGAGGAACAGCTGGACAAATACTGCTAAGTGCTTTTCTCTTTTTTTGGCTCTTTCTTTGTCATTGGCTATTAGCAAACTGATGGGGTTCTGACCTGGGTGCACTTTGGGTTTGCCCCATTCCTATAACTAATGACAGCACTTCCATGTACAAGGTTAAAGTGAGTTATTATCTAGGTATTGGTCTCTTGATGGCTTCTGAGTCGACTATCTTTAAGAAATACCCATCTTCCAGACAGCTCCTGTTTGAGTCAGACTTGAGTCAGGTATACACAAGTATACCTGCTTACACTCTCACCTCAAAATCAAGGCAATTCCTAATCTTGTGGACCATATCTAACCTCTGCAGCAGGAGCCTGTAGCTGGCTCCCTCTCTGGCTCCCTGGTCCAGCAATCCAAACTGCACCTTGGGAAACTGCAGGTCCCACGATGAAGCCCAAGCAGTTCTTATATTCTTATGTTTAGAGGGACAGATCTGAAAATACATAAAGGCACACACCGACTGGACAGGCACGTTTTCTGTGCACGAGTGCAACATGCACTGCGTGGCTGATGATTTTGGAAGCGACAGTGTGCACACATGACAGGAGACATTTGCTTGAGCAAGTGAATATGCCGAGAAAGGAAATGATGCTGTATTTTCTTGGGCTGCATTTGGTGCATGAGGATCCTGGGAATACAGAAGGAATATCACTGCTGTCTTGACTCCATAGTACACAGATGAGTGGTACTGGGTCCAGTGACCCCAACTTCCCCAGGAGAGTCCCATGACCAAGGGCAAGGAAGGAAAGGGAAGGTTTGTGAGGAGAGATGAGACCTTCTATCAGACTAGTTGTCATGGTGGGGACAAGCAGCAGCTCTTCAGCACACGAGCCTCTAATCAGGTCTGAGGAGCAAGCAAGCTTCAGGCTAAATATAGCCTGCAAACAATAATTCTAACTTTAAATTAATGACGATGCTCAATTACAGACTGGGACAAAAGGGCAGCTGAACCCTGTGGAGCATAAGAGGATGCTGGCAAAGGCAGCAATAATAAATCCCTGCAGCCAGAGAGGGAAGAGATACAATTAGAAATGGAAAAACAAGAACATGTTCACTCCTGTAGCACTGATGCATCCCCAATTCTACTGCCTAGCAGTGCTGTGAGCTCAGTTCCCGAGCTCTGTAAAAGATATAAAAGCCTCTCTGAAATGCTTTTACATCTCTCTTGAGGGTCAGGCCCGGAAGATCAGTGGCAGGGCAATGCCTTGGGGACTGTTCCTCCGCAGACAAGCAGGGCAAGGAGATCAGTTGGACCAGCCCTAGTGCAGCCACAGGGAGAAGTGTGAGCTTCCCGCAACTCACACCAGGCACCTGGCAAAAAGGGGATTTTGCAAATATTGCTCTGGACAGGCTGCTGTTGTATAAACCTAAGTACAGAAATATGCCAAAAGAGTCAAAAAACCCAACTCCCACGTTTTAAATGCTCTGTACAGGGACTGCTGCCTAAAATGTAAGGTATGAAGTGCACAAGAGTGAAATAATGAACTCTAAACTGAAATTATGAACACAATCTATACTGGATTTGAAAATCAATATGTTGTAATTGGGTTTGAAGATTAGCCCGACTTGTTTTCTAAACTCAAATGCTTTACATTCTGGCTGAAAATAAATAAATCCTGGACTTTATTAAACCACCTCTTCAGACTCAGCTTGGCAATCTCCATTAACAGTCCAAAACCACGAGCAGACCAAGCTCGGAGGAAGAAGCTCTCCCATTTTCCTTGCCATTTCCACAGTTCCTGGAGGCCTGGTACGAATCAGGACTTGAACAGTTGTTTTGAGTAGAGACAGAAAAGCAAAGCAAACCCTCAATGTAACCACCAGCATCCCTGGAGCAGTAGAAGCTGAATATCCATTTGCCCATCTGCCATGTCTCAAGGAAGCTAATTGGTCGCTTGTTAAAAAGCTTCAAGAAAATGTTGTTCTAGGACACAAGCATCACTTAGTCATCACAGTGCAGACCAAAAACAGGACAGAAAAGGCCCAGACTTGCTTGGTGTTCCTCTTCTACCTCCATAATAGCAAAATAAATCACTTAGTTCTTGTAATTTTCAAATTTTACCATAAAAGATGCATGTCTAGCTCATTTTTTTTTTCTTTTGTTTGTCTGTCTTTCTTCCTTTCTGTTTTCTTTCTTTTTCTTTTCATTAAAATTTTTGTAAGATGAAGTTCAAAAGTTCCTGGTAAATCTTCAAGTCCTGCCTTAGAGATGGAGTTGTTCCTGGAGCACACCAGATGACTTGGGTAATGGTCTCTACTCTCCAAAGGGAACCTAGAGCAGCTCAGCAGCCAAAAAGTGGTACTGCAGGAATGAGAGATGAAAGCCTAGGGGCTGGTGGAGATGCAGTAAAGTACAGGTATCTGAATATCCTCATTTTAGGAACACAGATTTAACTAATCCCTTTATTCCTATAGCACCTGTGCTGCTCCATCCACAGATTTTGAGGCCAGTGGAGATCCATACGGTCAAAATGACCAGTGCTAAGACATTTTTATCTGGGATTTCCTGGGCTGCGCAATTTCCATGTGTGCAGCACAGAGCAGGCAGCGCGAACCAGACGCTTCCGGGAGTGCTCAGATCCCTGCACATGTGCTGCGCAGATGGGCTGGGCTGGCACAGTAAATCTGCCATTTTCCTACACATCGGGCTCTCTCTCTGAGCACCAATCGGCCCTGCAGCACATGAGCAGTAAATCCCTCCCAGGATCCATGGGACAAGCTCAGCCCTTGCTGTGCAGGAGATAGGGGCAAATGCTGTAGCAATGCCCTGTCATTCAGGTGGGTGGCAGCCCCAAGTCTTGGCTGGCTGAATTTCCACACATCAGAAATCTGGGCACATGTGAAAGTCTTCAAAAAGTCCTCAAAATCTGCTGGGGAAACATCTCTAGGTGGGAAAGCAGAACACATCAGGGGCACGTGGAGGAATAGGAGCTTTGGGTAGGATGTTTGTGATACTGACGATGAGACAAAGTCACTGAGCTTGATAATGGCTTCCACTGAGCTTGATAATGGCTTCTAACTCACAGAAAGTAGGTTTAGATTAGATTTTGGGAAGAAATTCTTCACTGTGAGGTGGTAAGGCACTGGAGTAGGTTGCCCAGAGAAGCTGTGGATGCCCTATCCCTGGAAGTGTTCCAGGCCAGGTTGGATGGGACCCCGGGAAATCTGGTCTATTGAAAGGTGTCTCTGCCCATGGCAGGGGGTTAGAACTGGATGATCTTTAAGTTCTCTTTCAACCCAAACCATTCCATTATTCTATGATATGTCCGTCTCCTTTCCCTTGCAGCTGCCCGTGTGCCAGCATCCCATGCCACCACTGCTACTTGTGGGGCTCTGTGCTGAGCTAGAACTGAGAAAAATATAATTCAACATTGCTCAGTCACTCAAACAGTTCACAGTTCTGTCCCAGAAATGGTATAATACTAGCACAAGGTGGGACTTACCTCCCAGGTCCTTCATGAACTGTGGGAGAATGGAGCAGAAGGACTGCAAGACTACAAGATGATATTGATACCAAAACTCTATATTGAGAAACCATAGGCCAAATCTGACCTCTTCCAGAGTATCTCCCACAGCCACGTCTCCCAGGACCACAACTTTCACTTGAGTTTAGGTAGATCTCTGAAATACTTCTCCTGTCCTGGTTCAATGCTTGTCAGTCATAAAGCACCTACTACAACCTTAAGTAAATTGCTCCCATGGTTAATTAGCCTCCAAGTGTGTTATTTCTCATCTGAATGTGTCTGGCTCCAGCTTCCAGCCACTGGAACTTCCTAGGCCTATTCCTGATTCATTAAAGAGACATCTGCATTCAGAAATCTCTTTCCCATGCAGGTAATTGCAGATCATCATCCTTAAAATTAAAGAAAAAAAAAAAAAAAAAAAAGGTGATGCTGTAACAAGGAATGCAGCTGCACAAGGAGACAAGTTGTTACTGCAGAGGTACCCAGGTGATTTAGCATCTCATTGACTCCTGAGTGCTGGATGTCACAAACATGAGTTATTTCATCTGTTGCTCCCCGGAGAACTACAAAATAACCAGACACCCTACCCCTGGCAAGCCCCAAGTGTAGGAACAACATTGGCTTGCCTGCGATGCCCTTGTGGATCCCTAGAGCTGGGTGGCACATCTCTGCCCTCTGAACCAACAGTGATGAATAGAAATAGCTTCACGTTGTGTCTGAATTGGCTGGTGAGGGGCACTGAGGCACAGGCTTCACTTACTAACTGTTTCAGATTCCAGTAGCACAGTCAAATACCTACAGGAGCTGAGACAGGTACTAGACCCCACTCATGCCACCTGCTGCAAAGACGTTATCCTGAAGTGCCATATTTCAGACAGGAATTTCACTCCAGAAAGAAGAGACTGGTGTGAACTAGTTATAAATCTGTTGATATGTTGTATTCTCCGTTTGCTTGGCATCACCTTTCTTCAGCCAACCTGATCTATGGTAGGGCTGCACAAGCCTTATATCAAAGAGGGGTTTACGTCCTTGGGGGCAGCTCTGCACTCCAGGGTCTTCAGTGGGTAGTTAAGTGGAAGGGAGAGTTGTTAACTTATAACCTACCTCTAGCCTCCACAATACCCTGCAACAGTGACTTCTACAATGCCACCACACACCACGTGAATAAGCTTTCTCCTTTCCAAAGCTTCCTTCCAAACTGCTTTCTGCACTGTGGACAAAACACCCCATTCACAGGCTCGTGGGCCTCGATAACATTTCCTCCAAGCTGTCTCTCTCCTGAGTTGAAGAGACATAGCCTATTTAATCTCTTCTCACGTGAAGAAATCACATACCTATCTGCACATCCTCAGCTCCTCTCCCTGTAACCCTCCTGGTTCTATTATATCTTTTCCAAGATGAAATGACAAAGACAGTAGATGGCAATCAGAAGGAAGGTACAGTGTGTACTTAGACAGTACTGTAATCTCATCTATGTCTTTGTTTACCCATTTTGTTCTTCCTATGCAGGTGACCATGATTTTGGCATTCCAGACATCAAATTAAGTTTCAGTAGCAATAACTATATTAACTCTTTCCTCTTAAAAGAGCAATAGCTAAATCCTTTGCTTGTATCTCAACTCCTTGACCCTGCTATATAACCAACTGTGAAATGATTCATCTCACCCTTCACACCTCATTTCAACGTATTTATGAATGGAGTCAGCTACAAGTTCAATGCTAGCAGAGCTTGAGTTCATGCTGCAGTGACCTCCTCCTCCCATTGTATCTTTAATTTAAAATTCCTTGTCTTGTGGCTTGGTGTTTTGCACAAAATTCTTGCTCTGGATCTATTGAGTGTCCTGTTACAATCTGTGCCACCAGCCTTCTGGTAGCTTGTGTAAGGCTGAAACTTCTGACTCTCTGACTGAGACACATTTGCTTCTGCAGCATCACTGAAGAGCCTTAGACCAATACAGCAAGGATGTACTTTCTAAAGAAAGTCAAACAGCCAAAACAGATTCTAAAAAACGCAGTGCTTACAAGTCCCCTGTGTCAAACATGGCAGAAGTCCTTGTCAGCAAGAGGACAGAACAAATGCTGACATTCATTCCTGAAGTTCACCCAGAGTCCTTCCCTCTGCCGGATACCACCTAATGAAGATATTTATTTCTCCTTCTCACTTGAATTTAAACAAACAAGCTCTGTCCATACACTGTCTGGCTGCTATTTGGGTAAAAAGCAATGCCTGAACTGCTGAGACAAACACAGTCCTCTTCATCTTCGTGACGGCAGAGGCACAAGGCATGGGCAGTCATCATAAAAATACTACCAAAGTCTCTCCCATTTTTAGCACTTTGATTTTGTTTTGTTGGAACCCAAGTGTACGACCTGTGCCATTTCATGGGCTATAAGCTAATAAATTTCTCCGCCACTTATGTACCCACACAGGAACGCTGGTGTTGATTTCTGGTGTAGGGAGCAGAGCTAAAGACTGGATCAGGTTTTAACCTGACCCCTACTTGGGCTGCCCACAGATAACCAAGACATCATCTTCAAGCCCCTTCCTAACCCTGGCATATCCACAGCTGGCAGGGAGGAATGGATTCACCACCACTGACAAACATGATTCCTCACATTTATGGGCTCCTTTCAGACCACTGTGGAATGACATTGTCACCAAAAAGAGACCAAGTGACCCAGACAGGTTGGTAACTCTCCACAGCTACTACAAACCAGGAGCAGGAGGCAGTAAAATCATGAAGGATGAGAAACTCTTGTGCCTTGCAAGGGAAGGACTGAAAACTGAGAGCTTCCTCACCTGCTTCTGACATCTGGCCAGAGATGCTGTGGCTCTGTGACCAGGGGGTGGATACACAATGGTAACAGCAGTATCAAGAAAACAGCAAGGAGGTTGGAAAGAGGGCAGAGAAAGCCAAGGAGGCACCAGATCTGGTGGCTTTGAGACCTGCAGGATGGGGAATAGGGAAAGACTGTAGTCCCAGACAGGAAAGATTTTCACTTCTCTGGTTACCTCAGCAGTCTCGGGACCCAAAGTGGCCAGAGCATGAGGCACAGAGCACCAACAACAGCCAGTCCAGCATGGGCAGAAGTGATTGCCAGCCATTATCCTTCTGGTACTGCAGCTTCTGCTGTGGTGGAGATAACACCCTGACTCTTATGAGTGTCCAGTGGCAAACACTGGGCTATAGCAGCTAAAGAACAATAGGTAATGAGAGCCCCTAACTAAATCTGCCCAGACGTGCCAGCCTACATTTTGTAGCTAATGTTCTGAGCTCTAACACGTGTTAGCCCCTCTCCTTCCTAATAGCTTTCCCTTGTGTTTCTTCTCTTCCAGCACCGAGTGTGTTATTCAGCCATGCATTAAACTTTGTGTCTCATTCCTGATCTGTTGTTAAAATCTATGTTAATTCCTTAGAATCTTATAACTTTTCCCCCAAGCACATTCTGAGCAGTCTGGGATTCCTGTACCCGCAGACACAGTAGGTAGCTAACATGGTCTGCTCTCCGACAGCTCAGGCTGCATGAATGGTCTAATTAACACCTCATCAAACTCAACTTTTGGTTGTGTCTGGAGAAATTCCCTCTTGCACCTGTGCATCCACAAGACACAGTTTCCAGCCTCCTGAACAGCAGGCCCCAGTGCTCCATCACTGCAGAGCCTGTCCTTACACCAGCAGTAGCAGTCCTGGTCAAGGCTCCAGGGCTTGCCCAGAGTGACACTGATGGCTATAGCCACTCTGAGCGGTTGCTCCGTACAGGGTGGTGCAAGAGCTCAGGAGCAATAACTCAGCACCAAAGGGTGTGCAAAGCCCAAGCTTCTGTGTTTCAGGCAGGTCTCTCCTCCCCTCACCGTATTGTGCTTCCATCATCAGGAAGAGCACACCTGTTACCCAGCACAACTCAGTGTTACCTGCCTAAGGACAAGCTCTGCAGTGGGACAGTGTGCACACACCCCTACATGCTGCAGACTTCCAGGTGTCCAATCTGCACTCATTGTTTAACACACCCTAGAGAAGGTGGCATCTCAGGATGGGTTCAGTTCCACCCTGTCCTGGAGGATAGACCTTAGGATTGGGTCAGAACAGCCTTGGAGGTGCCCATCTCCCACCACTGAGACCAACAGAACCTGGTGCTTAGCAGATAAAAATGCCTAACTCATGCCCACACTGCCATTATTGCAGGAAAAAAATTAAACATAAAGAACAAGTTTAGCTTAGTTGCTTGAGATAACAGTTAAAAATAGACTACAATGTTTGGTACACAAAGCATGCAACAGGAAAATGTAATTCTAGTTAATACTTCACAATGAGACTTTACTCTGAATGTTTTGAGATCTAAGGTAACTCCAGAGGCTTTCCCTGGAGAACATCTAATGCCAACTTCTACTGTTGGAGATCACTCCCTGGGCTTTTCTGAGCTCTTCTCTCCAATTTCAGCTCATTTCCATTGCTTCCCCTACCAAAACCCACCTCGTCACTTTGTGTAACAGAACCACGTTTGCCTAACATACTGATCCACCCTTCCCGTCTTCTCCTCTGGGGTGTCATCTCTCCCCTTCAGACCTACTTAACACTTGAATCATTATCTTCCACTTGGCATATCTCTTCCTACCTAGCTGACTTCTGCTGTTCATCAAATTTATTTTTTTTTAAAGAAGAGAAAAACTTTGCAGATTTTGCATCACCAGGACTATTAGCTGCACACACTTCATTCACTCAGGAGCCTTCATCCTACTGTGATCACTATGTAGACGACTCATAGAGGTCCAGCAAGGCAGACAAAAGATTTGATATTGAGAACACCTTCCTAAATTCCTTCTCATCTTTCTTGCTTGTTGACTGTGTGGGGCTCATTCAGGACCATGAGAGGCATGTCCTGGCTGTGACAGCACCAGGCACATGCTGAGCCACACTCCATTGACCAGTTCTGGATGCTCCTGCAGAAGACAGAGCTCTCAGTAGCACTAACCAGATACTGAAGAGACCTTGGGGAGCTACTGGGAATAAAGCTCATGCTGTCAGAGAGCTTAGGCACTGGGGTTTATTTGTTTATCCTTTTGCAACTCCATTTCCAAATACTGCAAATGAGCGTTCAGTCCTTTGTCTTTGTGTAATCAGACTTGTTCCTCCTCTTTACGCCCTGCTTGGTAATAATGAGGTCTTTATGTGGAAAGACAAGCAGTTCTTTTCCCACAGGACCCCATGGGCTGTAAGGCCATGCAGGCACGTGCTGTTTGTCTTGAGCTGCAGACACCAGGATTTGGAGTGCAGGACACAAGGTTTCTCCATGGGAAAGAGAAAACACTTTGAGCACCTGTTGATCAGCGTCACCCTGGCAGGCAGGATGGCAACAGAGGAAACAGCACATAGCTTGGAGAGCAGGCATGCTCATCACAACTCTTTCAGACCAACAGGGGGGTCTGGAGAGCCCCCACCATCCTGTCACCAGGGCTGTAGCTCTTACATACCTATCCCTTCGTTTGAGATGGGGTTTCTGCCATTCTCTCCACCACATTGTACACTACAGCCTCACTCCCAGGGTCGCCGTCTGTCAAAACGCAGCCCCAGCGACACTGAGCTGCTGGACCACCCTGGCCGTGTGACTTGGCTCTTCCGACCTCCCTTCCCTGGGACCCGGCTGCGGTGCACGAAGGGCAAACGCAGCAGTAGGACTTCCCTTCCTCTAATAGCTTCTTGGCTCTCATCCCCATTGTTTTCCTTACTCAGCCTGCTCCTCCCGGCGCTAATAGATTTCCTGCTGATCAAGGCTACCACAACATTTTGTAACTCCCCCTGCGCCGCTTCCATGCCCCGTACCAAACCCAGAGGCTCCGTCAAGCGCTGCGCTCCCGCGGCATCGGCGGCAGCTGTAGTGTGGGCACAGGGGCTGTTCCCCCACTTTAGTCAGTGGGAGGGACATTGGTGTCACAGCTGGATCAACCAGCTTTATGGTCTCTTTGTGCTGCTGCAGCAGAGCTGAGAATCTGGCCCTGGCTCCCTCCCCGCCTCGCTGGGGACTGCATCAGTGTGCTGTTTATTGTTTCTGCCAGATCATTCCTGCAGATGTTAATGAATGCTAGACCCAGCTTTGCTCCCAGCAGAGTCCCTTCCACACCTCCCCCTGCCCAGTCTTCTGCACTGGAGTTTCTGTTTACAGTCCTTCAGGGAATTTCGCCTCTGCTGCATGGTCTTCAAGCCGCACAGTCTCAACTCCTGCTGCCAGCAGGCTCCCACACCTCCCTGATTCCTGTAGCTGTCCAATGTCACCTCCAGGTGTCTGTGTCCCTCACTGTCACCATTCCTTCTCCACCTCTGGCCTTCCCAAACTAGAGACATGCCAATTCTCCTAGGAGGAAGAGGGCTTGGTCAGTGAAGAAAGCTGCTACAGGTCCTTCCTCTGCATGTATGGAGAAAGCACAGGGAGAAGAAGTCACCAAATAGTGACAAATCAATTTGTCCAGGAGGACTCAGAGATAATAACATCCACACTGGTAAGTGGTGCCAGGACCCATCTCCTGATTTGGCAACCCACAGGCATGCAGCAACCTATGCTGTCTTCAGATCCCAGCAAGGTGGGCACCTCAGTCTGCCTATAATTGGGAAACACTGGAAATGCTTGGGAGGGTGTTAAACAGTCCAGCCTAAAATCCCACCAGCTACCTCTGCATAATTTTAGCAGTACAGACAACCATCTCCCCAAGCCTCTGCTACTGTGCTGACTCACCCTGGAGGCTATTGGGCATTGGGAATTCAAAGAGCAAGCCTACCTGTTGCAAAAGAGCTCTGTCTCAGGAGGGATTTCTGATCTCTTTTTCATCAAAGCAACATCACTTACCCTTCCAGGAAAGCGATGACGTTCTTTCTGGGCCTCCCAATGTTTGGCCCATAGAGGTGTGCTCTGGAATAAGTGCGGATAAGCTGCATCAGGCTTCTCAGTTGAGTGTAGTCCTTTCCTAGCTGGCTGCCATTCACTGAGCGACCGATCAGTGTCCGATAGTTATTGGGTTCTGGGAAGATAAAAACAGACAAGCAAGGCTTGTCAGCTCTGCTCTTTCATCTGCACTTCCAGAGAGAGAGATACGCAGCTCAGCCTGTCACACAGCTTGAGGTCTGGACAGGAGGCAGACAACTCTGCAGAGCATCAGAAGGAACCTTTGAGGAGTGGAGTGGATGAGAGCCATTGCTTGCTCTCTTATACCCCTTTTGCTGTGTGCTGGGAGAAGGACCTGTACCTTGGTGTCATACTCCCATCCCTGTAGAGTTGCCCACTTCCCATGGCACTGTGGCCACCATACAAATCCACCCCAGGACCAGCTGAGCCCAGAAGACAGGGCAGAAACATTGTATACGCTTAATACAAGCTAATGGAAATGCCCAGCTAAGGGGCTAACTCACACTAAGGCTGTCTTAGAGATGGTGCTGGAGGCTTTAAATTTGTCTGAAACTACACTGGCAAATTATCCTGGGATCTGCAAATATCCTCTTCCAAAACTGAATTTCTTTCTCCTACAGTGAGCTCTATTCCCGTGGCTCTCCTGTTCCCACACTCACCATTGCCCAGCTCCCAGGAGATGTTGTACTTCTTGCTGGCACTGTACTTCAGGAGGCTGAGGGCATTGGAGCTGTTCCAGGAGTTGTTGGGATTTCGGCGCAGAGCATTCAGTGCAAAGATCAGGTGAAGGCCAGAGCAGTCAGCAAAGTTATAGAGTTTGTCTAGAGACCTGGCTGGGAAGAAACAAAAAACAGTCTGTAATTCAAAGGAAAGCTAATTCCAGGGAGGTTCAAATGATCCTGCTGTCCATCATACCTTGCCTTCTGTGTAGGATGAGCCAGGGTCAAATGCCATCCCCACGACATCTGTAACTGCAGAAATGAACCTGACCTTTGAAACTGGGATAGGATTCCAGGTGTGGGCTCATCTTCTTCCAGCATGAAACTTGGATGCCCTCCATCCCTGTGTCAGAGCTGGGGCCATGTTACCAGAGACAAGTGACTTTATAACATCTCTTTTCATCTGCCGTTGGCAAGGAAAGTTCAGCCTTTCCTGTGCTTATTCTGCCTCGTATCTTTTCCAGAGTAGCCCCCTGCAGTGACTGGGGAGCAGAGGAGGAAATCACCACCCCAGAGCTGCCAGCTCAGGGCCACCTCTCCCATACAACACAACAGCCTGGTTTCTGCTCCCACCGCCCCCAGTACAGTAACCAAGCCCCAGTAATGATCAAGAAAAGCCTCCATTCAACACACACCCAGCTAACCTTTGCCCTGCACACAAAGATGGGAACTTTGTATCACCCCTTGACCTAGGGGAGAGAGGGCGTCCCTGCCTAATGATAGCCTGGACACGCCTTGCTGCCAGAGTGGCCTTCCTGAGGTGCTGGGGTCTTTGTGGGGATTCGTGTCCTACCTGCTGGCCCCAAAGCTCCCAGGCTGGTGTCTCCCTGTACTATGGCCTGGATGAGCAGTGGGGAACTAGCCACCAGCAGTAGGAGAGACCAATGAAAGAGATGACCCACTATTTAGGGTGATGTGACATTAGCACAGGGCCCTCCTGGGAGAGACACAATACTTAATGCCTTTTTTATCTTAAATCTTCCCTAAAAACTGAAAAGCAATCAAATGTCTGATGAAGCTAATGCCAGTATTAGCAAGACACAAACTCACGTGGCAGAGAGAGGAGGTTTGGTTAGAAAGCAATTAGATAACAGTGGTGTTTTCAATCATCCCTGCCTGTTGTACTGCATCCCAGGACACTCGGCGAGCTTCCTGAAGCAGCCTTGGAGATGCAACCACTTAACTGTGAGGAGCCACCAGGGATGGGGAGGTTCCAGGGGGCCAGGGAGGGCAGACCGAGGGTTCCGCTTTCAGAAGAGGGGAAGGAGGCACTGGGGAATTACAGAGTAGGCAAACTGGCTTCAGGTCCCAGAAAAACACTTGGACAAATAATCAAGTTGCTTGTCAGCACTTACAAAATATAAGGAGATGATCAACAGCCACAGGGAAATGCCAAGAACAAATCACACTGAAGCAACCTACTGACAGGAGAGCAGGGCTTGCGGGCAGCAAAGCAGCCATTTATGTCTTATACCTTGATGGGGTTTGAGACTTTGAACACAAAGGATTGCACATGATATTCTCTCCAGAAACTGCGGTAACCCTGATCTGGACAGAACTGCAGTGAGAAATACACACACAACGAGAGCAGCTCTCAGTAATTTGCTGTTAAGAGTGAAGGGGTTAGGTAGCCTTCTCTAGATCATTTCTTTAAAAAGTGGGGTATAAAGGAGCAGAGGATACATCAGACTTGCCACAGCACTAAGGTTACAGCATGCACCACCATGGGGCAAGGGAGGTGAAGGGAATGGAGAGGAGGCTGCTGCATGCTCAGGGAATTGCCCTAACACCGAGGGGATGCTCCAAGATTCCCTGTAGCATGCTGCCCATCTGAGGTGCGAGTAAAATGGTTACAGCCAGGACCTGCTCATTCTGGTTGGGAGAAGCTGCTACAGCCTGCATTTATACTGTTGCCTTTCCTGCTCACGGAAAGCCTCAGTGAATACAGAGCCAGCTCTAAGAGTAAACTCATTTCAAAAGTAAAGTCTTAAGGTGGGTCAAGGAAATAAGCTAACTGAATAGCTAACATTTAATGGAATGCAGAAAAGTTATGGAAAGAATATAGGGAAAATGTGGAAAAGAAATTCCTAATCCTTTTCACAACCTTTTTCTAAATGCTACTGGGTTGTTGAGTGAAAAGTAGCTGAATTAGATTACTCTAATGTATTCATCCCACTGGTTCAGGCACATTAGCTGTTTTTCTGGATACTTAGTGAATTAGAGACAGATACAGTTACTTAATACTCATTTACTCCAGACCTCCAGGCAAAAAGCTGCACTTGAAATGAAACTCCTATAAAGAGGCTAAGATAGACACCCAAATGACAAATGAAGCAAGCAAAAAAAGGTGTTACCTGCAGTTCTTCTGCTAGAAATGAAACCTTTTTCACAGTGCAAAAACAGTTGTACTGCAGGAGGGGATTTGGTTCATATTTAGGAGCCACTGCAGGGGACTGGGAATTGATTTTCCATGCATCCACGAGAGGAAACAAGATGTCTGTTCATCCCAATGCAGGGCCTACCACTGTGAAATTATATTTTCCCCATGACACTTATTTTGTTTCTGTGTGCCTGGACACACAGATGCCACGTGTATTTCATGTTCTGCCACGACTTTCCAAGCTGGAAACCTCAGCAATCAGGGGAGCAGGCTAGGAAAAACACACAGATGTCTGGAATTTGCTCCTGCACATTTCCAGTGGTGTCCCAGAACAGAGTGACCTACAGACTGCAATGAAGCTACAAAAAGCAGAAAAGCACTAATAAACTTATCTTTGCATGAAACCAGATTGTTAATACAGCCACTCTTGGTACCAAGAGTATCAGGTATCAAATCCACTTACCTCCTTTGCTCTTGGCAGCTGTCTTGGGATTGTGTGAACTTGGAAGGAAACCTATCCAGTGACTCTGGAAGAGCCTTGATAACCAGTTAGCACAAGCTACCCAACCATTTGTGGTTAAAGCACACCTGACCCCTCTGAGACCACTGCTTTAAACTGGATGTCTTCAGTGCAGACAGCTGCACTTACATGAGAAGAATACTGTCGTGCAGAGTGCATGACAGCAGTGTGCTCAAGTGGCCAAGGAGGCCAATGGCATCCTGGCTTGGATCAGAAATAGCATGGCCAGCAGGACCAGGGCAGTGATCATCTTCCTGTGCTTGGCACTCAAGAGGCCGCATCTTGAGTACTCTGTTCAGTTTTAGGCCCCACACTGTAAAAAAGACATTGAGATGCTGGAGCATGTCCAGAGAGGGACAACAAAGCTGTTGAAGGGTCTGGAGCAGAAGTCTTATGGGGAGTAGATGAAGGAGCTGGAGGTGTTCAGCCTGAAGAAAAGGGGTCACAGAGAGACCCTATCAACTCTCTACAGCTACCTGAAAGGAGGCTGTAGCAAGGTTGGAATCAGTCTTTTTTCCCAAGTATTAGGACAGGAGGAAAGAGTGTCAAGTTGTGCCAGAGAAGGTTTAGATTGGATATTAGGAAAAATTTATTCACTGAAAGAGTTATCAAGGATTGGAGTAGGCTCCCCAGGGAAGAAGTCAAGTCACTATTCCTGGAGATATTTAAAAGATGTGTAGATGTGGCACTTGCACACATAGTTCAGTGATTGAGTTGGCAGTATTAGGATAATGGTTGGACTTAATGACCTTAGAGGACTTTTTCAACCTATGATTCTGTGGATGGTTAAAGCACAGAAAGAAGCTTATTTAAAAGCTTATTTGAGTGATGTCCAGTCCTCCATACGTACAAACAGGGCCATAAGAAAATGCTATAAATATTTTACTGCCATGACTAGGGATGGCAACATTACTTCTGAGTAATGAGAACATGAAGAATCATAGTATTATTAACAGCTGGCTAAAACTCACTTTGAATTCTGGATAATTGCACTGTTTTTTCTTCATCAAACAAAGAAAATCATACAGGAATTTAACCTTTCTCCAGCTAACAGATCATTAGGCAAGGCTTTCACAAAGTATTTCAATAGAAAAAGCCATTGTTGTACTAGAATGAATCTTAATAGAGCAGAACTAGATTTATAGGATGTTCTCCCTGTCCCTTCTCCCCCTCTGCCCAGCACAGGGATGCACATGCTCAGCACTAACGTGCCACTGAGCTCAGGTAGAAGGAATTTAAAAAAAAAAAATAAAAAAAGTGGAAGGATGCTGAGAGTCAGCTTCTTCCATTTACTAAAGCTCATGTAGTTGGAGCGAGGATAACCAAGTCAAGAAAACTCTATTTCCTCGCAGCCAGCGGCAGCACTTGATAGTTGGTCTCAGTGGGCCAGGTGCCTGTCTCAGACGGTTTGGGACAAACAGCAGCCAGTAGTCAGAGGCTACATAACCCTGACACAAAAAAGAAATCAGAAAATATTTAGTCTTTCTCAACCTTTTGCATCCTTGTTTGCAGAGGTTTGAATGCATCTGGAGAGTAAGTACAGCCCAACAATGCATGGCTGGGCAGCCACCAGTGAAGATTTGCTAGAAAACCCTGCACTCAGCCAAAGCTGTGCACAGAAATTAAAGTTTTTAGCTGCTTGTATTGATCTCATACGTTCTACAGAGCGAGACAAACAATTTCAAAATGCAGAGGGTGTCTGTGAAGCCACAAATGATGGCGGGGTTCAAGGGACAAGTACGTCCTTTGGGATTCTTTCCCATTTCTCTTCGTTTTATACAAGGCTAAATTTTAATGTACTCTGAAAGATGGATGGTACTTAACTCTGTGACATGCCAACACAAAATCTGAGGCACATTAAAATATCTCTGACAGTTTAAAATAATTGGAAAGACTTTCCAGTTGTAGTTACTGAATTAAACATTATACTAGAGACTTTTTAAAGAACACAGTATTGACTGAAGTTTGGTGAGAGGGACAGTTCAAGAATCTCTGGGTTTGAAAATCTTCTACATTTTTTATTATGCTTCAGGAACTTTGCTTTGTCAGAGTTTAGCACAAGGAGTGGAAATTCATGTGCCCATTGAGATGGAGTCAGTGGGCTGAGGGGTGGTGGGGCATGGCACAATGTGCCAGGGGCTTTTATAACTCTGGGAATTCAACCAGGAGGGCAGGAAAGAAGACCCTGTTCTCCCTCTATTCCCACTATTCACCACATTTATCTTGTGTATGTACAGCACATGCAAGCACTGAGGAGGATAAGACAAGAGTCGAGCACAGAGTGAACAACACACAGCACAGTCCCCAAGGTTAACTCCCTCAGGTTAGCTGAGAGAACAGTCAAATGCACAACAGATGAACCCTTCTGTTGACAAAGCAAAGAAATGTAGTTCTAGAAAGAACAATTTCAACTAATCATGGGTATTGCTCAACTCTGCATTCTCCATAAATTCCAAGCAAGGACTGAAGCGTCCCTGCAAACAAATCCTGGTGGCAGCACTGAAGCCAGCAGCGTCCCCTGCCTCTCGAGCATCTCGAAGGAGATAGTGGAGGGTTAGGATTGGGAAAGACCTGGCAAAGAGCAAAGAGAATCCCAAAGAGATTTTTAGAGGGAGGGGGCAGAAGGAGTGGTACAGGCTGTTCAGAGAAGAGATGAGTAAGATGGCTGGTGAGAGCAATGAATGGAAAAAGAGATATTCCCACTTACAGAAGAGCAAGAGGGTACATGGAAAATTTATTTACAAACAAATTGCCACCATTGTCAGCTGAATCCCATTTGCACTGGCTCTCTTACACTGAAAATCCTCATAAAACCACATGTGTGTGGCAAGGACTAAATATTTTCTTAGCAAATAAATATGAATCAGAAGATTTGCAACAGGCAATTAGAGTAATTCCAGACCCATGGGACAGGTCTGCAACACTGGCTTGAATTCTTCCCATGGATTGCATCCTCAGTCACAATAGGGTTTCAGACAAGGAAATCAGAAAACCCTCATCCAAAATCTGCACAGTTAGAGCATCAAAGAATAACCTTCACCATCACTGCAAATTCAGAGGAAAAGTAACATCCCACACTGTCCATATGCACTGTAACATCCAGCTTGAGCCACTGGATCATGGGAAGTTTTTCCTATTCTAGCTGCATGCTAAGCCATTCCATCAAAGTTGCTGCTTAATGAGAATTTTAAAGATTTCAAGGCTACCAAGAAACCCACACAGTTGCTGAAAATCATATTTTAATGATGACCATCCCAGCTGGGAAGCTGTTTGGTTTTAATCCAGTCTTCTGGAGCATTTTGTTATGCAGTAATACCCCACCATGTAAAGACACTGAAGAATTCCCAGGCAAAATTGCTGGCAGGAGGGAAAAATTTGCTTGCCTCAGATAAACGTTTCACCTGAAATGATCCCTTTACCTGGTCAGTCTCCCAGTTCCCTCCAAAAATGATGGAGGTGTGCAGAACTGTCCCTTGCCCTCCTTCACCTACCAGGCTTCCTTATTGCTCCACGGTGGGCGTGTGCTATGCGTGGGAAGCACTTTCCAAGGCAAGGTGCAGCATTGGAGGTCTGCTCTGAGTGACAAGAAGTGCTTTGGCAGAGCCTAATGGTACTATAGAAAAGGGATCTAGTTTAATCCCATCTGAAGAATACCTGAAAGTTGGAGGAACTGGCTTTAATACTGCCAGCCAGTAAAGAAATGCTGTGCACTGTGTGTTAATGAGAACCTGGATTTTATATCCAGCTGGATGACAGATGGGGGATCTGGGGCTATTCCCTTCGGACTATCGAGGGGGCCTTTTTCCAGAGGAATTGTCATCATCCCTGGTCTTTAAGCAGCTGAACATCGACCCTCAATATTCATTCAAGTCTTTAACTAGATTTTTCATTTCACTGCCAACACAGAGGTGATTATGCTGACCACGTGAGCAGGTTTAGTCCTTAACACCGCCGTACAGAAATAGCAGTCTGGGGGCTTGATGTCAATCTCTCGCCAATAAGGAGCTTGGCCAGCAGCCATGGATTGTGGGCTGAGTTCCCAGCTGGCATATAACTTGGAAGACTACCACGAGGTCTGGGTTCAATATCCAATTGCTAAGGAGTCTGGCTGACAGCCTCATTTTGTGGAATGAATCCCAAATTAATATAATTCTTTTGATACCAGACAAGGGGCATGGACTGGTTCCAAATGCTCTAAGGGCTCAGATAAAAGCCATAGGCATTGGGTTCAACGTGTAAATGGTATCGAGGTCGAATAACAGTCAGGATTGGGCTTAATCCTCAGATGGTGAAAAAAAGGAATGAGCCCTGAGCTCTGTCTTCATGCAAAAAAAAGAGAGCTCAAATGAGCAGAATAGCTCTGTTTTCAATCCTCGCATGGTAAAGAGCTCACAGGACAGTAATGGTTTCTAGGAACAAGTGTAAACTGACATGGAGCTTCAGAAGAGATGTGGGATCTGGGTTCAATCTCCAAATGCTGTAAAGCTCAGATAATGTCCAGAGGGGCAATTTCCAAACCCTCTGTTCCAGTCTGGTGTCTAGGAAAGAAACAAGATCATGTTACAGCTAAGAAAGCTGTTTACTCCTGCTGCATAACTTAAGGTGTTTTCCCTTTTGAATTGGGATTAATCCAGCATCTTCTAAAGTTTCAGAGGGAAATGGAGGTGAGTGGGAAGAGGACTACAGGTTTGAGCAGAACAGAGGAATAGAACATGGGAAAATAAGACTGTGAGCACCACCTGCTCTTCCACATCTTGTTGGCCACCCCGATCACTGGGCTTGAGCCACAGAAATTGCTCCAGAGAAAAAGCGGGTACAGCTCATCAGCATCCTCAGTGGTCCACAATGCCTGCATTTCTGGGCATCCTTGGGGCCTCTGCAGGAGGCAGCTCGTCCCACCAAGAGACGGCAACAGCCTGCTTGGCAATTACATCTCACTGACACCGCTTGCACTATGAGTAGAAAATATTCAAATATTATTTTGACCAGGCATTTAAAGCTGGTCTGCTACATAGGGAACTCTTCTTGGATGAGGTTTTATTTTGAAAGCAACATTGATCCTCTGAAAAGCTTCAAATTTGATAGCACTATCTCCCTGCTCTCAAGGAAATTTTTAAGACCCAGTTCCAGTCTTTGTGACTCTCAGCTTTAACTCTAAAGTCCAAATAAGATGGACCACAGTGGAGAGGGCCTGATTGACATGAGTGCTGTTATAATAGGCTGTGGTTTGTCAATCTGACCTGCAGCTAGCCAGACACTTTAGCAGCACCAGCAGACTTGGGGTAAAACCATACAAAACCCCCGCTCAGGGCAGCAACCACCCAATCCTAATGACCAGGGGTACTGGAGACAAGCCCTGTCAGCACCATGTCCTCCATGGGCAGTGGGCACAGCCCAGTGTTTTGCTCTTTACCCTATGCAAAGCTATGATGCTGGGGACAGGCTACCCCACATGCCACAAAGCCGCCTTCCTCCAGGCTTTACCTATGCACGTGGAGGGAGTGAACCTGCCAGGCTTGGGAACATGGCTGCAGACATAACCCAGCTCTCCTGCCAGACCGTTTGCTGACAGAATGACTGTTTTATATGGCTATAAGAGCAGCTATAAGTGCAGCTGTCTGAAAAGCAACAAAATGTATGATGTGTGTTTCTAAATCCAATGACAGCTGGCAGTGCTGCGCTGCAGCTCGTTCCTTCTTTTACAGGATTTAGCTAAAACACTTCTCTGTGATCACCCTGATTTATTAACAAACAGTAATTTCTGGAACAATTTAAAAGCATTTCCAAATAGGTAAGAAGTGGTCAGCTCCTCAAGCACTCAGTGAGTTCCTAAATAGGCAGGCAACTAGAGATGGACAGGGAGGGCTGACTGGAGGACTGAGTGCCCTCTCTGCCCACCTCACAGGGAGGACTGGGCTGTGAATCACATCGAGCCTTTGAGGCAGGGGTACCTATGGCAGCTGCAGAGCATTACCCACGGGTGGGGGAATGGTGATTTATACAGTTTAAAGCTGATTTGAGGTGCAAACATGAGCCATTTCTATGCTGCCACAGAGGAGAGGTGAGTTGGTGCCTCCACAGTGCTGCTCCCTAGCCCAGGAAGCCACATTGAGGGGGACCTCCTCCTGCACCTGAGTCTGACCTCTCAGACATGGGAAACCCTGTGCAGCCCAAACCCCCACAGGTGTGTACAAGATAATGCCATAGCTTGCTGTACAGCCGTATGTGGTAACACATGGCAGAGAAAGAAGACAAGGACAGGTGCCATGCCTGTCCCCACATGTACCTCCTCCTGCCATCTGCAGGGCAGATGACAACTGCTGTCACAGGAATTCCTGTCCCCTGTGTGTCACTTGCTGCTCAGGCAAGCTGCATCCACATCATTCTTTCAAGCCACCCCAGTCTCAAGGCAGAGGTCTTCTTTATAAATACTACTTCTTGACAGCACCCAAAGAACTAACACTGCAGCAAGAGGATGGATGTTTTCAGCACTTTCCTGCAAAAAGTGAGCTGGGCAGCACAGGCTGAGCAGCAACCTGTGCACATGCTGCATGGCTAAACTGGAATGAAAGAAAGATGTGCAGGTACGAAGCATGTTTTTAACATGTTCATTTAATCTCTATTAAGAGCTTAAACCAGGTAAGCTGTGCATCTAGTTCACCTATTCACTTCAGACCCTCCAGCAGCTCCCGTGCTCCATTTTTGCTGCCTAAACTGCTTGCCATGTGGCAGACACGTGGCTTGGTTCAGAAGAGCCTCACGCAGGGATGCAAGCCAGATCCAACCAACAGCATCCCTGGAGCTGCAGAAGGAGCAGTGCCTTGTACCAAGCCCTCTGCCTCCTGCCCCCCGGGTCTCTGGCTGCTTCAGAGCAGAGTGACATTGATCAGTCATGCAAGGAGGCTGAACTACCACATCGGGAACAAATTCAAACTGAGGACTTTAGTGTTGCCAAACCCCAACATTCAAAAATCATGAGTCAAACTCACAAAGATCATGGGACTGGCTCGAGAAATCTGGTTTAACACAATTGTCTTCTGTTTTCGAAAATTTGGGATGCCTTTATAAGCTTTTAAGCTCTTCTACTACCAGAAGAGTTAAAATATGGCTTGTTTTTATTTTTCCTTTTTTGGTAGTTGATGTGCAGCAAAACAACCCTTTAACTTTAAAAGTTGTTTGGGTTGGCCTCTCTTTCCCACGGGCGGGGGCAGCCGGTGGCCCGGGATGGCAGGGGCACGCCTGACATCCCTCAGTGCCGGGCGCTGCAGCAGAGATGCTCTGCCATTAAGCAGGGGTCTGGCCACCTCCTCTTACAATCCCCAGCTCTTGGCAAGCAAACCCTGAATCCACAAAAATCAGGTGCTTCATTTTATGGGACTGAGTCAAAGTTTCCTATCGTGCAAGGAGCCGCAGTCATTGTGCGCTGCTGAAAAACGCCAGTCCCAGCTCCGGCACATCCTCCCCTGCCTGCTGACCCCGTTCTTGCCATCGGCCGTCCCTAGTTGTTCCTACTCAGTGGAGCAGCTGACTTCCCTGGGAGGAAGAGGGAGTGACTAGGGCTCTTCACACACTTTGTGAGCTGGGTATCTGGTATTTTTCAAAACTCTGAGACATTTTAACTGAAAACTGTCTTAAAAAAAAAAAAAAAAAAAAAAAGAAAAAAACCCCCACAACCAAAACCAACAACCAAAAAAACAACACATAAAACCGGAAATGTTTCAATCTGAAATCCTTAATTAAAACCACACTCTTTAGCACATAAAGAAGGAAGTTAAAACAGAAATGTACTTTTGCACATTACAGACAGCATTATAATAAACACAGAGCACTGCCAAGAAAGAGGCATTTTCAAGGCTAAAGTAGATGCCTCCAGCTGCACTCAGATAATGTCAGAGAGCTCATCTGCACTGTTGAGTGTCACTGCATTTGAACACAACAGTGATCGACCAAGTTAGTAGGGTGAGGAAGATTGCAATTACTGGTGCAGACTGTAAACACTGCAGCAAGGACCATGACCCACTGCAGCTTGTGACCTCCACTGACTTCCCATGGACCATAGACCTGGGTCTTAATCTGTAAAATATTTGAAGGAACTGGCCCTGACTCTCTCTTCTCCTCTGGGCTCACAGATATGGCTCAGCTGGCGGGACCCGGTTTGGCAGGATCTGTCTCCAGCTAATCTTTGGAGGAATTTTGTACCAAAGCACACAGGGTGGAGTCTGAACCTGATTCTGGAGGCACAGATGAATGGCTGGAAAAGGCCAGCATCGTTAGCCTTATGTCCAGCACCAGGCAGCCTGGGATGCACATGAGGAGTGCAGGAGTCAAACCCAGTCCCTCAGCAGGACAGAGCAGATAGTTTGCACAGGTACCCACAACCAGCTTAAAATCTGCTGCAAGTACGGAAATCACCCTACCCCCCATGTGAAATTTTGCAGCTATTTAACATCCAGAGTGAAAATGGTCACCTGATTTTGAGTCCAAACTTACCTGTTTTGGCCTTCTAGTGACTGGATCTTGCCATACCCCTGCCTTCTAGGTTTTTATTTCTTGTGGATACTTCAAATTTAAGGTCAACCCTCCTCTAAACACGCTTTCATTAATCACTATTTGCTGCAGGTCTTCAGTATATTCACAGCAGTGCAAGTTGTTCCAAGCTTCCAATCAATTCTGCAGCTCTTGCTGTCCAAGTTTTACCAAGATCTGTCAACAAACTACTGCTATCTGGGACATTTAGGATCTCATGAACCAATTGATGTGCTGTGGGAGGACAGGTCTGCTCAGACTACTGCTCCTCTGCACCAGCCACAGAGCCAGAGCAGCCTTCTCTGCACATAAGTGGCAGGAGAACAAACTGGACTTACTTAAAGCCCTTATACACAGCTACAGCAATTAGCCTCACATGTGCTTCATGGAAAGACATCATTGGAGGGAAATACTGATATGAGATTATGTCACCTGTTTAGAAAACAGAAGAAGGAAATAGGAAGGAGTTTTTTTTGTATGAAGAATGCTCTGGGTTTCAAGGAGAGGGGAGAAACAGACTTTGTGCATGTCCCCAGGGACCAAGAAAGAGAAAAGGAGCACAGAAGACGTCCCACAGAACTCCATTAATCAGAAATAGAACATGGATGACATATTTTTAAGCATCTGACTAAAGCAGCTAAAGTAACTGGAGTTGGTAGGAACAGGTAATTTTAATTACCCTGCTACCTGCTAAATAAAGAGCAGGGCAGGTCCCAGACACTCCAAGCTGCTGTAATGAGTGGGGAAAACTCACTGGAGAAGGGAAAGTAACAGGGGAGGGGATGTTTATAACTTGGATAATATTGATACAGAAAGTTGATTAATAGTCCAAAACTGGAAGTAAATTTGAGTGCAAGTGGTTACAAAACCATAAGGTTCAGCAATTTAAGGCAGCGAAGGAGTAAGAAAAATGGATTAAAGATAATGTATTTCAAAAAAAGCAAATTTGAACAAATTCAGGGCACAGGTCAAGAGGATCTCTGGGGAAGGGAGTTTAAGAGCATTTCCCAACCAGTGAGACATGGAGAGGCAACAGCTGTGCTGTGGGTCCAGGCGAGAGAGCAGCAGAAAGAACTGCAGGAAAATACCCTGCAAATACATACAAATAAGAGGAAGAAAGAGGAATATATCAATTGGTAACTCAGTGCAAAAGACTAAGCAACATATTGACATAAAACCAGCTCTTTTCTTTAGTTTTCATCAAGACAATTAACTGTGACATGACTATTAGTTACATTAATCTGAAATGTGAAACAGCAGCAGACCTGAAGAGGGACAGAAGAGATGAAAGACCCCCTAGGAAACCTAAACCACAGAAGTTCTCAATTATCAGAGTGTCAGATTGTTTTGTGGAGTACAGAAGATTAATACGTATTCCATTAATACCTTTTCTGCTTTTTTCATCGAGAATTTTGCCACTATCAGCATACCTTCTTACAAGAATGCTGCACTTCGCTGAAGTGGTTTTATTCCTGATATACCGTAAGTATACTTATTGCTTTACTCCTCTGGACACAGATGCATCCCCGATTCTCTCAACTTCTCCTCACTGTTTGCCAGCACTTCAGAGGCATGCACCTCCTCCAATTTTAGTGTAATGGAGATATCACCTGAACTACTTCATTCTTTCAAGGTAAGCAGGGAAGAACAGGCATGACTCTTTGTGAAGTAAGCATCCAAAGTGGCTGGGGTGAACTCTGTCAAAGCTCTATACCTCTTCATTATTCCTGGACAACGACCCAAAGCCAGCCCAGCCCTGTAGATCAGCACTGCAGATGTACGGACTTGGATGGGATGGATGTCAAATTTCACAACAATTACCCTGCAGGCACTGCTGCCAGCACAACTTCTCAACATTGGTTAGCACAGCCTTGGTCAGTGTGCTGATGGAGAGGGGTGCTCACACAGCTTGCCAGGACAGTAGCTCCAAATATCACCCATTAATGGTATCAGTCCTAGAGGTGGTTGTCAAAAACAGAGCAAGCCACATAGGCAGAAAAGGCAGAGGGGAGCACGACTCACTGCTGGTATGTGGGACTCAGCTAAACACACAGCAAAAGGCTGCCCTGTGAGTTACTCCACTCACTGAGTGGATATAGATGTCAGACGTCAGCTCTTTTCCAGAGAGACCCTCTGCATGGTTTTTAACACATCTGTGTACCCAACTGCTGAGTGACCTACAGCACTGCCCTCCCTCCTTCTCCCCTCTTACTACTGGAACACAAATCCTTCAACTGAAAATACATCAAATTCTGGAGCTAAAGAGTCATATTAAAATCGAGTATATGAGGTGCTGGATTAAGCTAATGGTGTCATTGGCTTGCCTTCTGGGAGAGGGATCTGAGGTTTTCGCAATATACTTGTCAGGTTTTTCAACTTACTCAGCTAAACAAATAACCACTGTTAAACCTCTGAAAGGGATTCTGCCCTCTAGCCAGAAGAGACAGCTTTCTGATTCAATTCTTGTGGATGAAGGTTGATCTAAAGAAGTATAATTTCTCAGGGTTTAACTGAATATCTCACTGGTTAAGTAAATGGTTATCTTTCTGGATATATCATAATCTCAACTTAAAAATAAATGCATGAAAAATAATAAAATCAACTTATTAAAATAAATTCCCTCCCAAACTGCTTTGCAGTCTCTAATTAAATAATTCCACCCGAGAATCCCCTGAGATTACTTATGGGATATGGCCACTGGCTCCCATCTTCAGTAAATGGGAGCCATGTGGGCAGCATTAGGAGAAGGAAGTGCAAGAAAAGGTGAGCCCAGTGAAAGGCAGATGAACGCACCCTGGCATGCTGGGGAAGATTAAAGGGAGATACAAAAGGAGGGATGAAAGCTTTTGACAGTGGAGAACAGGAAATTTTCAGTGTCTGAAGAAGGTTATGGGCTTGTTCTGAGTGGGAAGGAAGGTGTTAGCAGCTGGAAGAAAAGACTAGGTCTTGTCCTGGGAGGAAATGATTCAAAAGCATTTACCTTCCAGATTAGCAATGACCTTGCTCCATTTACTGCTGAGGCTGTGGATGTTGGAAGCCTCGTCCTGCAAAACGTGGCTGGTTGTGCATTATCGTACAGCTGACAAACGTTACACTTTCAGAACTGAGAAATATGCTCACAGCACACAGAAATGACTCAACAGATTCTCACTCAGATTTCAGGTCATCTCTTCAAGACCTCAGTCTGAAACTTTAGCATAAGGAATTCCCATTTCAAGAGAGATGGTAGGATAAAATTATAACAACTCAAACCACGTTTGCAACTGCAGACCTACATTTCCATGTGCTCTCGTGCTATGTCAGCACCAAGGAGACAAACGGGGTGAGAGTCTGGACACCAGAAGGACAAGTCAGCCACCAGGAGCACCTCCTGGAGAGAAAATGGAGGGAGATAAAGGGTGCCCAGGATGAAGGCAGCAAACTCCGGCAGCCCCAACTTCCTCCCAGCAGCACTGACCAGGGCTGGTGGTGGTGTGTTGCTGTGCAATGCAACAACTTTGATCACAAAGACTGACAGCAATGAAGAAGCAGATACCTGTAGTGATTTAGAGAGGAATGTGAAATATTTTATGCACACGTGTGTAGAAACAGACTGTATCTTTCTAGAACACTTTGGCTATCCAATCAAGAAAGTCACACTTGTGTTAGAAGAGGTGGCAGCAGGAGGGAGAGGTTCATCAGGCTGATTCTTCAGGCTTTAGTTAATTATGATTTCTTTCTGGTGCACTTTACTGGCAACCCAGTGCAGACAAGTCCCGAGACCACAAATGCAACTAAACCCACAACTATCAGAGAGCTGGGAAAACCTCATTAGCTTGCTGATGGCTCTTTAGTCAAATACAATCTAATCACCACAAGGACAGAGCAGAAGGGGAACCCATCCTCTGCAGTGCCCTGGAGGAGTTTTGGCAATGCTGTTGATAACTATGCTCCAGGAAGGCAATGGATGGGACACTGCACTGAGTGTTGGGTTCTGGTTACTGTGTTTCCTGTGGATTCCATTCCTTGACACAAGAGGTGCTTCAAGGCCTATCAGTGATGATTTCCCACTTCTCAAAGGATGGGGATCTGCAAAGTTTCCTTAGCCTCTAATGGCTCCATCCCAAGGACAGACTCACTAGGAGGTGCAAGTTATTGGCAGCTCAAGGGCCCAGAGGAGCTGTTGACCGTGTTTAGGCCACGGTCCAGAAGACTTGATTTCATCCAGCATAAGTGGAGCTGTTTTATTTATTCTAATGGTCTGATGGTGAGGGAGGAGTGCTCCCTGGCTGCCACCACTAGCCCTGTTCCAGGCATGGGGGCCAACACACAGCCCTGCTCCAGAAAACACTGCTCACAGTGATGAGGTGCTCATCCTCATGTGCCACCTGGGAGCAAAGTTTCAGTGGACTCACAGTGCCTCCCCAGAGGCATTTATTCTTTTCTTTGACCTGTGGTCTGATTCTCTGTGTCTTCCCCAGCCTGGTGAGCCCATGTGAGTGTACCACATCATGCTGGAGGACTGTTAAAGCTTCCCTTCTCCAGCAATGGCCAAGAGGAGACACCCAAAGAGTGTGAGAGGGACAACCACACCATGCCACCTTCCAGGTTACATGCCTGGCCTCAAGGAATCGGTGGCACAAGGCACCAAGCACACAAGGCATCAGGAGTCTTACTTCCCATTTAAAAGCAATAGCAAAAGCCAGTAGATAATGATAGCCCCAGCACTCCACATGCACCACAAGTACGTCTAAACTCAACTCAGAGTAACCTGCTGTGCCATCTAAGCAAGATGTCCTAGTTCAAACAAAAGAGTGAGAGTCTGCTGAACCCTCAGAACAGACTCATGCCAAAATATAAATAAAGATCCAAGAAGACTTGACACAAATACTGAGGCAATGACTAGAGAAATGACTTATGAAGTGAACAGCGAATGCCTGCAGGGCTGACCAAATGGAGGAGAAGCTTTTAAGAGCTGCAGAAGCTTTCCAAAGGAACAGAATCTGAGGAGTGCCAATTTGTGTCAAAGATTTTCCATCTGCACACAAATAAATAAATAAGAAAGATGGAAGCAGACAGGGAGAAATCTGTATTGTCCATCACAGAGTCCTATGTGGGTGTAGCTCCTCCGATGCAGTCTGCGCTGGACTCCAGCGAGACTGAAGTGTTGCAGATGGCTGGCGGTAGTCATGTGTGTGGGGCTGAGTTATGCTTTATAGGTCCAATTCTGCCTCCAAAATGAATACTGTGTCCTCTACATATCTGAAGTGCTCTCTGGACCTGCACACCATTGATCTGCCAGAGAGGGAGCAACAATGTCCCTCAGGCAGAATGTAGTCTGGGAGGACAGCGAGAACAAATGAGCAAGGCAGGAAGTTGTGAGACAATAAGTAGAAGGGGAAAAGAAGTAAGTTTATTGGCCAAGCCATGACATCCCAGCTCCCATTAACTCCCACTGCTGCTCTTCACAGCACCTCAGCATAAGAACACCAGCCTTGCCACCCACTGACACATCCTCAGAGGGAGCAGAGAGGGAGGCATGGCACGAAAAGATGGGACAAAGGCAAGCCAAAGAGTGCAGAAGGAAAAAATATTTTGGGGTTTATTTTTCACACAGGATTCACAACATTCCACAGAAAATTTAATTTTGCTGTCCTGTTCTTGTTTGCTAACCAGAACCAATTTAATTTTAAAACAACACGCAGAGCCAACAGGGGAAAAAACATTTTGCAATGGCTCTTCACTCCCACTTGGAACAGCGAGCACAGCTTAACTCGTTCGGCTCTTGCAGCCGCAACACCAGCTCATGCAGAGTTGGCCCGGGAAGCCTCTGGACTGGAGGGAAGAAGGGACTCACTGGCGCCCGTAAATGATACAATACAAATGGGGTTCTTTGAGCAACTTGACGGATCCCATTCCATGCATCTGTGGAGGCTGGAGATGGTGGAAAGAGGAGAGCAATTTGTCGCATGGAACATCCTCCTCTCGTCCTGTCTCTCCACTCGACAGCTCTCTCCGTGGTTTGTAGAAAAAAAATGGCTTGTTGCCGCATTTAACAAAGAGCAGAAAGCTCCTATTCTCTTCCACTACCAAGAACACGCACATTTCTCATATCAGCATGTGAGTCTTCTGTGGTTATATGCCTTGTTGTGACAGTTTGGTAAACAAGCTGATAAAAATCAAGAGCTTTTCAAAGGCAAGGTTAACACACTCATGTGTGACCTGGCTTGTCAGAGAACACCAGAAACTCCAAACACGTTGCTTCTGCTTACCATCTGCATGAGCTTATTCAGACTAAAATAACAAAGTGTGTTTCCTGATCTCCATCAACGTAAATAGAGCCATTAAGCTGCAAGACTGTTTACATTCTGGGAAATAGTCATTGCATTCATCCTGATCGCTCCTCATCCTGCAACCACAGCGTCCCCACACTGCGCTAGCAGTGGCTCTGCTGCAGCCCACAGCCCCACTGACCGCCAGTTAACGCTGGGCACTGGGACCCGCCACGTCTGTGCCACAAAACCAACGGAAACCCCTTCGCAAATATTAAACGCTGTTGTCCAAATTGGTTTTATAACTAGAAACAAGGACACACTTGAAGGATCCAGCTCTCCCAGTTGTAGTATCTGGCAGGCAGAAGTAGGAACATTGACATTTTATAAAAGGAGATCTTTTGGTAGGTAAAATCATAAATATTAGAGCAAAAAAAAAAACCAAAACTGGAGCTTGCCAAGTGGTGTGCTTACAACAGCCTTGTCTTCTGTGTCATGCAAGGACCAACACTCCAACATGAGCACGTAGAGATGGCACGACCTCGGTCCCAGAGGATTTACATCCTGGAAGAGGAGGGGACGGTACCATCTGTAAGCCGTTGCATCCCAGAACATCAGAGCCAAACATAGTGCTCTTTTGGCCAAGGCAACCCAGCTTCTCATAAAGGAGGGCTGAGAGCAAACATTGCCCAGCCCTCTGGGGATCCGACCACTCCAATCAGCACCTCTGCACCCACGTGGGTACCGGGCTCCTAGGTGCTGGCAGGGACATTTGCACAACCCCCTGGGAACACATGCCATTCTGGATGCAGGCCTGCAGTGCTAGCCTCCTTACAGCCCTAATAGGTGCTCCCTGTAATTGGAGGAGATGGTTGTTTTTTGTTGGCCTAGCTTCACCTGCAGAATTGTAGAGAACGAGAATTCCACATTTGGAAATAATAACAAAAGGATAAAACTGGGCAAATAATGATGCAGGCCAGGTCACACATTCCCATTTTATTAGACTCAAACCCTCCTGAAAGAATTTCCTTGTATCTGCGTGTAATAGCTAAGTGCAAATATTTTCTAGAGGACATTCTGTTTCACAAAATGGAGGGGTTCTGTTTCTGTGAGTGCTACATAATAAATTATCCATTATAAGTTCAGCAAGTTTTGCCTTTATGCTATCTAGCATAACAACTCTGGATCTGCCCTTGCAGCTCTACTTGGAGAGCCAGACCTGCAGTTCCCTGGATCCATCAGAAATGTTCCCCATTGCAGGGCCAGAGAGCTGTGTCTCTGTATTGCCACCCTTCAGCTTCTATCCTTGTTTTGATCCCAGCTAAAAATACCTCTTTCCTCTTTTGCATATGGCTCTTCCCTCTGCTAGCAATTAACTCACTGGAGCATTTGGGAACCAGAATGAAAGGCAACACTGAAGATAAAGGATTAGTCTCAATTCTCCATGATCCTGATGGGGACAATGCCGCTCAGCCCAGCCTTGTGCCGAATGGCAACATGCAGCAGAAAGCCTGCAGAGTATGGACAAGGAAGGTAAGGAAGAAAAGAGTTCAAGTGCATTTGCTTTAGCTGCTGTTGTTCTGCCAACCACATCATATGTAACCATTTAACAACAGGACTCATGAAAATCAGCACACTGGTGTTTGCTTTTACCTTGACTCTCGAGGCATCTGTGCCATGCAGGCAGTATTTTTAAAAGAGTAAAGTAAATATGGATTTACCCTTGCACATGAGGTCAGATACACTGAGGGAATGCCATTGCCCTTGGCAGAGCCAGTATGTCCAAGGGAACCATCCTGCCTTGATTCAGAACTGTTAATCATATTCCAGAAACCATCACTGGTTCTAGAGCTACACACCTGCTGGAAGAGAGGCTTTCATCACAGGCCTGTAATTAAAGGGAAATGTTAATGTTGCATGTTAATAACTTGGACCATCAGTTATCTTTGGACCATCAGTTATCTCGGGAGTGCAGCAAATTTTAAAAATGTAACTATTTTGATAAAGCTAATCAGTTGACATATGAACTTTATTTATCTCCAAATAAATCAGGATGGTTTGATTTTTTTTTATGCCAAAATATTTCTGCATAAATAGAAAGTACCTCACTGTGAGCATAGCAAGTCTCAGTCATGATACAGGCAGGAAAAGTATATCAGTATGCAGCACCTTGCATCTGTCCCTCTGCATCTAAAACAGTTAAAGAATTACTCAACACTTTGTACAATAAACTCTGAATGTCATTACAATCCCTCAGGTTTGCTTTGTGGGGAAGATTGAGTGAAAAAAGGATGCCTGTGGCTAGACTGTGTGTTTTAATCATGTTCAGCCCTTTCCATTTGAGGTGTATGTATCAAGTATCTGTCCAAACAGGAAGGACGCACACACGGGATTGTCAGAACAGCTGAAACTCACGCACTCGAGAAGGAAAACATCTCCCAGTTGTGCGTGGGTTGGCTCTGAGGATCAGGAAACACTGAGAAGATGATGCCCAGGGACAGGGCAATCTCAGCCATGGGACGTGCTTGGGCACGCTGCAGTGGCGTCATTGAAGAACAGGCCATTTCAGGTTAGGGATGGAGAGAACTCCATTCCCTGCCCAGGGTTGGGTCATGCTCAGAAGACACCTAACCCAGATGGGAGAGGTGAAAGCAGCAGCCATGATCTGTTCTCAAGTGCATTGCAATGTTTCATTGTCAAAAAGGCTGTGCTGGCCAGAAATGTTACTACATTATTCAACATTAAAAAACATTTTTCACTTAAGAACAGACACAAGTTTGAAGCCAGTGTAAAAGCACCCTTTCAATCAGTAGTAACAATGGCATCTTTCAGTTCTGCTGATGTTTCAGCAGAGATCAGTACTTCTGCGTGTATGGTTTTAATAAAAGCAGCCAAATAATCCCAGGGATGGGCTCTCTAGAAAGCTATGGAGGGTTTGTATACTTGAAAAAGGAGCACAAGGTTCATGACAGTTGAGGTGGTACTTGTGTGAATGCAGCTGCCCTGGGATAAAGATGTTCCCAGCATAAGCTGAAGCAATACAGAGCTCTAGGCAGACAAGCCCCTGGAGAGACAGAAGAGAATTATGGAGTGTTGAGCTAATTAAGTTCACAGCCCTAATTATTGGAGCACTACAGCTGATAATGCAAAACCAGCCTTGTAAACAAGCTTCTATTTTCAGCCACTCATGCCAACAACTTTCTTTTGAAAGCATCTGCTGCAGAATTCAGACTTGCCACAACCCCAAGGGCACGTTCTGGAGAGTGTAAAAAGGTGCTCTGTAGCCCTGTAGTGTCAGGTAATTAAAGCAAAGGAGATCTTAACAATTTCCATTTTTGAACAAATAATGAAAACATGATGGAGCATTTTAAACTCATATGTGGCTTGGAACACTCATGGCTTATATGCTGGTTGCAAAAAAAAAAAGAAAGAAAAAAGGAAATTCAGTATAGATGACTTGCAAACCCCCAGCTTCTCTTCAGAGAATCCTCTCCTTAAGTCAGAGGAATAAGAGGCAGGGTCACACACAGACCCTCTGCTAGTCCCAGGAGAACACAGATGGAGTTGAGCCTCACACCTCAACTGGCCCTGTCCTTCTGATCACATTAAAATTTCTTAGAGGCTCTAGAGGAGGAGGAACCATCAGATCACCTTGTCTGACCTCTTGTGCATCACACACCATATAGTATTTCACCCACTTATCCATGTGCTGAGCCAAATAATTCAAGTTTGGCTGAAGCATATTTTCTATAAAGGCATCCAGACTGAATACAAAGCACTACAGGACAAAAGAAACCACCTTATTTTTGTTTTTCCCTTAGGTAGTTTACGTAGCTGGCTAAATATTTGTGTCCCATTTCTAGTTGGAATTCTTTGCTTTTGGCTTCCAGAACCTGATTTTTGTTCTGCCTCTAACCATTAGATCAAGAGAGCTTGCAGTAGACTATATTTTTTTTTTCCTGAGACCACACAAATCAAGTAACATTTTGGTCAGGTTTTTTTAATACACTGAACTGATCAGATTTGTGAAGGCTCCTTCAAGGGGGGATTCCCTCCACGTAGTGAGACAATACATCTTTGTACCCTGTGGAGCCCCCTCCACTCCTCCCACCTCCACACATCCAGGTGAAACAGCAAACTGAATGTGCTCAATATAAGTCTCAGCTGGTGCACAGGGAGCCCAAGAAGGAAGAGGTAAAGGGTAACGACAACTCTCAGCCCCAAGAAACAGTCATGGGACCTTGGAGATTGCACCAAACTCTGTCCTGTAGAGTGCCTAGAGTTCCAGTTATGGCAACATCCAAAGCACCATTCCTGTTCACACATGTGAGTCACACATCAGTGCACAGAAAATGATCCTTGAAAAAAAACCTCAGTCCATATGAAGCTCGTAAAAGGTCATCTCATCACCTAGGCTACTGTCCTGCTAGCCAAAGCCAGGTACGCCCCAGAAACACTTTCACTGAACTCAGTAATTTGAATTTTACTCAATAGCAAAAAGCATGAGAATTTTGATTTTTTTTCTTAAGTGGAAAACAAGTGCACCAGATCCACTTCTATACTGCTGCCCTCTCAGTGAAGTGTTAAATGTTTCCTGAGATAGGGTGAAAGAAATGATGTAACGTTTTGGGAGCCTCAGACACAGGGCAGCTGGAATAACTGGACTATCATGAGCTGTCAACATGCAAACAAAGATATCAACTATGAGATGAGATTCTTGGGCATTAAAGTTCAAGCTTCACAATTCCCACAACAGACAGTGATTTATGACTCACCCAATTATCCCTGTCTCATGATGGTGTGTAGCAGAAACATTAGTGAGGGAACAAGAGGCAAGGGGAGACAAAAATGGACAGATTTCCACACGGTCATTCATGATATGATATGACACTATTATGATATTCCAGTGCCCACACAAGCGAACCTGGCCTGAGCAAATGGGGAAAAGAAGTGAGAAGAGAACCAGATATGTATTCTGGCATCTATCTATACCTACTTCTGCTATGAACGGCAGTTTGAAAAACAGGAGAAGCCAAGATGCTGCACTTCAGTCCTGGAAGAGTGTCAGTGACTGATGAGCCAGGCTCAGATCCCTGAGATGCTGCAACCTTCAGGGCAAACCTGATATTTAAATGATGACGCATTTTTTATTTTGTACCTTCACCCCACCGTTGTAAATCTGTAGGGTCAGCAGGTTAATGAAATAACCTGTCCTTTAAGCCCTGCTTAGTGCTAAATCTGAGCCCAAGGCTCTTCATCACTAACCACACCTGCTCCATATCCCAGAGAAGTCACGTCAGATAAGCTGAAAGCATGCTGCTCTGTCCATCCTGCACAGAAATTGGGGGTCCCCTCCCTGCCAAGGCTACACCCTAATGGTAATTTTGGCATAATTTCTGTGCATTTTTGATTGACAGCACTTTCCAACTTAACTCAGGCCAATCTCCAACTTAATTGCAAGGACACAGTCATTAAGGAACTATGAGAAATATCTTTCCTGGAAAAGACTAGCCCGAGCTGCTTAATAAATAACATGATAGCAGAGAGGGTGTCTAAGATTCAGGGGTCACCAGGCACTCAATACCAACACAAAAGCTTTTACATGTTCTCTTGGACCTCCTAAAGAAGTCACTGAGGAAACAAGTATAAAATCAGTTAGTCACAGAGCAGCAGAGCTGTGTGCCTTCCTCATTTCAAAGCAGAGGTCAAGTACCATGCAATAAAAAGAAGAGATACAGGGCTGGTTTTATGTGCATCTTTTATGCAAAGTGGGTGTAAGGGCCACAGATGGAGCAGCCCCTGGGATCCTTGGCACAGTTCTTCCTCAGCAGCACAGGGAGGCACTTGAGACACAAAGATGTGATTTCAGAATCACGAGTGTCAGCAGGGACAGAATAGCAATTTTAAATTCTAGCATAACTTTTAATTAAAGGAAGCACTAATGTTACAGTGAGACCCTCATACAGCCAAAGCATATAGAGTGTTTGCCTCTACACTGCTTGAACAGAAACTTCCTTCAGACACCAGGAGGCACCAGCATCCTGACAGGGATGAACTTGTGGGTGATGCTCACAGTGCTCGGATGGATACCTAAGAGTTAGCTTTCTCCAGATGAGCAAGCACAGCTTTTCCCTAAGCATGAGGTTTGTATTTGGACGTAGCCCCCCCCATCCCTTCAGTTTCTCCCAGGCTTTCTCGTGTATGAATATCTTCACTAGCTGTCATCTTTTTGCCCTCTATAATTCTTCCACAGACTTGTACCCCTCTCTGTCACCCATTAAGTTACTTGAAGTAAAACCTTGCCTTTTCTCCATAGAATATGATACCCCCCAACATGTGCATCATAACCCAGTGAAAATGGAGCAGCCTCCACATGCTAAAACAGCCACCATCCGTTACCCAGAATCATCAGCCCCAAGACTCCTCTTCCTATTGTTATTATCACACCTAAATTGCCACTGAGAGGAACACTTCTTTTTCATATGATGCCCAGCTTATTTCTGAGTATATAAAGTTTCAGGTCTGTCTTTAGTTAGTTTCACACTGAGATACTTGGATGCTGAGCAAGCCAAAGCCTGCACATCTGCTGGGATGAGAGATGCACTGTGACAGCTAAATCCTCAGGGTGCACACAGTCCATTTGTCTTTACTTGCAGCAAGCTGAAGTGAGGACATACCATAACACCTAGTGCTATTCTCCTCCTCATCGCTTCCACCATCCTGTTCATTCAGTGAGAGAAATCCCTCCCCAGGACAGAAACTCATGGGAGCTCAAATCCCAGCCCTAACACAGGCTGCGTTTAACCTTCTGCTCATAGATTCCACCAGTAGGAATAGCATCCCTTCAGTGCCTAAGGAAGGGGATACCAAAGAACTGTTTTCCCATGTAAAGATTCAAGACTCCAAACAGCACTATGCCAAATGGCACTGGAGCAGCTGGCACTGAATTATAGTGTTGGGGACTCTCTTCCCTCAGGAAGTCACTTCAAGGAACACGTGTCATGGAGGGGTCCCCATTCCCAGGCTCCCCCAAGCCTCACATTTGTGTGGACAGGTAGAAGGCAGCATTGATGTCACCATGTGCCAAAGAACGTGGCGCTGATCCAAGCCTACCAAAGCCACCAGCATAGATCTGTTCCACAAGGTCTCAGTCGGCATTTCTGCAAAGCATAAACCCCTTAAACCTCACGTTTCTGGAACTTAAATCTGCCATTTTAAAGCAGCTTAAATGTGATGTGAACACTAATAAAAACACCATCCACTAGCTCTTGCTGCAAAACAGTTGGCTTTGAAGCCGGTTAATTCACTTAGCAGAATCTCAGCCTTGCAGTGCTCTTGAACAAGGACAAAGGGATGGCATGAGCATCACTAACAGCAAAACCTATCTAGAAGAACTTCCAGGTTGTTTCTATTTACTGTTCAGGGTACTAACAAGTTAAACTAAGAGAAAAGCACATATACGTTCCTGCTACAAAGGAAATGTGAGCAGCCCAAATCCATGAGATAACTCACACATGAGCTTTTTAAAGCAATGGCTGTGACAATTTCTGGGGTTTGGGACATGATTGCCCCAAGGGAACATATGGTTACGTGACACAGAGCCCTTCTCTGGGATTCACACTCTAGAGAATTCACTGAAGCTAAAACTTTTATTACCTTTTCACTTTGTTTCAGGGCTGGATAATTTTATGGCCATTAATAGCACTTACAGTTAAGCAAGATATACCTATGAAAAGGTAATCAAATGTCATGCATGAATCCAGAAACCAGAAGGGGTTCATTCAGAGGGGGTTGAGGAAATAACAAAATAATTATTTTTTGAAGGAAAGAGGAGATGCACTTAAACAGTAGCAATTAGCAATATGTACTTCCATATCAAGAAACCTTACATCAGTAAATTAAACAAGGGCTGGGGCTTGGAGTGTCAGGCACAGTTAGCTCAGAGGTGGGCTTGTGCTGGAGCTAAGATACCCTGGTACCCAGATTACAGGCTGGGAACGCAAGAGGGGAGGGATATGACCTAAATTAGAGATCACCACCTTGGTGAAGGAGGCATTCCTGTGCTGATACAGCACAGGATTAAACTGTGCACCTACACAGTCCTGGGCTGAGAGGGGAAAATCAGAGCAGGGAGGAGATCAGAAGCCAGGAGTGGGAGAGAGACACAGCTGATCCTGCTGAAGGCTGGCTGTGCTGTGCTCACAAGCATATCCGGCTCATCTGCCACAGCACCCTGTGAGGGTGATGGATACGGGTGGTGACAGTGGCACTGCTTGCCCTGAGCCAGGAGCCTGTCTGCTCCTGCACCACAGTGGGGGTCAGGAGGATGCCGTGGGACAACACACCTGCAGACAGAGCCGCCAAACACCTTCCTGCATGGTACTGGTGTGCGTGGTGCCCATTACATGGGGTTTTACTGAAGAGTCTTCTGAAAGGCTACTGCACCTCCAGCACCATCAGAGGAACACACCGCTGATCTGTCCAGCTCAACAGAAATAATGACTGAGGGTTTGTTTGTGGAGTGACCTCCACATCCTGGTGCCACACTAAATCACCCTCTGGTTGGTGTTCAGCGTGGAGAAGGCAGGCTAAGGATGTGGCTATGGCACAGTATGTTACTGCAGTCAGGATGCATTTCTGCACCCCATGGGGCGACACTGGGGTCTTTTTTTAATTGCCCATTTTCCTGTGCTGCACTGGCCCCTTGGGATCTGGGGCTGGGGGTGGAAAGCAAAGAGATGACACAGCACTTGTCAGAAAAGATTTCTGGCAGAAGACTGATTAAAAATTCTGATAGACTCTTTGATCACAGGGAAGGAAGGGCAGGTTGGGACATTAATGCAGGAACCACCCAAGAAATCCCCAAGAACCACCTTCTTGCAGGTTAAGGAGCAGTGATTTTTTTCCCTCTGAGCTCCACACAGACTGTCAGGGGAAAAAAAATCAAAAACCAAGCCACAGAAAAAGCATAAACTCTGGCAAATTAAATGTAAGAGCATAGTAAAGCAAGTAAAAAAGATTTTAAGAAACAACTTACTAAAGCCTTAAAAACTAATAAAAGCTTTTTTCAAACACATCAAAAGGAGGAAGGCTGCCAGAGAATCTGTAGAGCCAGAAGGTGGCTGAGGCAGAAAGATAAGGCTACAGCAGAAAAGCCAAATTAATTCTTGGCATGTGTATGAAGCAGCTTAAGAAGGTTCCCACAGCAAAGCCTTGCTCTATGTGGGATGAGCCAGAGGAATGTCTCCAGCTGCAGCACCAGTGACAGAAGTGCAGAGAAAAGGGCTTGGAGATCCAGGCAGGACAGGGGAGCTTTGGTCACTGCTCCTCACCATAAAGGGAACACGAGCACCAGCACCCGGATATCACAAGGTAGAAATATCAACCACACAGGGCAGCTTCTCTCCCACCTTATGTAATTAGGTGGAGGAGCCCAGAAGGGCACTGAGAGTGCTACAAGGCTGGGCGGATTCCCTGGACTCTGAGATTGATGAGTAGGAAGAAATCCATCATCAGCTGTAGGTGATGCACTGGCAATTCCACAACTCTCCCGTCCAAGCTCTCTGTATATCCCATCCAATCTCCTGTATCAAGCAAGAGATGCAGGAGATCCTCCATGAGAGTGAGAAGCAATCCCCAGAAGGAGGGAAGGCTGATACGAGACTTGCCATCACCCTCATTATTGTTTTAAGCCTATTCTTTGGGAAAACGTCTCGTGTAATTAGGGCTTATAATGCAACTTACAACACAGGATGACAGCAGGGAAGGAAAGGATGGTGCTGCAAAACAGGACAGTCTTTTTGGGGTTCAGAAAAGTTTTGCTTATGGGTGCTAGAGAGGTCAAGGGCTGTGCCTACTACCACACAGGAAATGCTTGGTCATAATCCAACCTGAACCACCAGTACCTGAGCAATACTTCAGTTCAAGTTCCCAGCTGTTTCCAGCACAAATTTCATGTGATTTGGTATCAAGCATATTCTTTCACCATCATTGATATGGCTGTGAAGACTAGTCACAGTACCCCAGATGATGAAATTAGGACCAGGGTGCTTATCCTAAGCAACACTTTCTTGGCCTCAGGGGTGCCTCCCAGGAGAGTCTGCTGCAATGATGTCTGTAACAGGGCTGTATTATTAAGGTTATTATTGTTTTCATGGAGGGGAAAATCCCCCACAAACACAGGAGTGGTGGAAAAATTGGGGGTTGGAGATGGAACTGTATAGGTTAAGGAAAGGTGTAATTTTGTAACTAGACTTTTTTTTTAATCTAGACTGCTCAGGGCACTGCACAAGACCCTTCCTCTAACCACCTGCTTGCCCCTGCACATTTTCCAGCCTCAGATTTGTCACCATTAAACCTACCTGAGAGATCAGGCTGCTAAACAGAGGGAAGTCCCAACCCGTTTCTCAAACTTACAAAAACTGACTTAGCTGTCAGGGCACATGGAGCCTCATGGACAAGGGCTCTGCACAGCCACCATGGTCCCCTCATAACTTAAGGGGGCTCTGTAGACAAAAACCCAGGAAGCCCAACACCTGGAGGTTGGTATTTTCTAAAATAAGCCTAATTGCCACACACAATACACTGGAAAATTTCAGAATTCCACCGAAAAAAAAAAGAACTGACAGATTATATACTCACATATTTAGTTTGAAAAAAAAATATTAAGTCTGACTTTCTTATTCACTTCAGTCTCCTTGGGACAGGAAATGCAGGCTTTCAATCTGGCTACAGCAAGGGGAAATTTGTAGATGAATGGAAGATGGCTTTGATCCTAGAAGTGCTGGCATAATGACTCCACAGCGAGATACCAAAGAACTTCAAGCTATTCAATTTATTCTGGTGACAGATAGCACGCCAATCATCTCTTAAGCACCAGAATACGTTAAAAAGACTTTTTTTTTAATTATACGTTGCACTTTAATTTATCAAAGCCAGGGCAATTTTTAGAGACAGAATGAAGCAAGACAAATGTATGCTCTAGAAATAAGCCTCCTTTTTATACATACATACACTGAAGGCAGTTAATCATTGGAACAATTTATCTACATTGTGGATGATTCTCCATCACATGTTATCTTTTTAAGGCAAGAATAGAAAATTTTATTAGAATCTGCTCTGGTTCAACCAGAAGGTGTGAGTTTTAAGCAGAAATTTCTAAATAAGATTTTTTTGTTCAAAGTTATTATGCAAAACAGACAAGATTATTATATTAGTGCCTATTGACCTTAAAAGCCAAGAATGATTGTAATGAGAGAGGTTTCCCATTAAAAGAGATGATATTAAGGGCATTAAATTGCATTTCTTTGAACTACCCTGAGAATTTTTGCTTTGATACAGATATTCTTATTCAGTCAATGTTTATTTAGATATCAAAAGGTATTAAAACTAATCATGGGACTTTCTGTTAACATATATTTAATATAGCACAATAGACTTACTGAAGCACGTGAAATATCTGAAGTATATGAGAAGTTTAAAACCTTGTAAAACTATGGATTACTAACCCAGTGCTATAAATGTATTTGGGGATTTGATGGGATGTTGCAGGATATTAATTTCCACCCCCACCCATCACAGCAACAGAGTGAAGCGAAAGCTCCTCCAGTCCCTCCAGCAACAGAGACAACGTATGAAAGCTCATTAATGAATTTCTGCTGGACTTGCTGAGGTCTGGATGTATGAAGGTCCTTCTCCTCTGGTTCACACATGTCCTCTGCTAATACAAACAACCACCAAGGAGAGAGAACACTGAACTTTGAATCAGAACTAAAATAGGTAGAATAGTCAAGTATTAAATTAAACAGAACTCTACATCAAACTTTTCCACATTAGATTGAGCTCCGACTCATGCACACCACTCAACCTCTTTTAGACAACACAGACACAATCAGATCTGATTCATATTCCAGCTAAGGATCAGCTCTTAATTCCCTCAAACGAAAACCAGACACAAGGTGCCCCATATTCCTAGGCTGTGTGGATTCTTAAATATTTTCCTCCTTCATGTACACGCTCAGGACACCTGAGTACACACCACCTTGGAGCAGGCAGATACACAAAGATGGCTTTTTACCAGGCTTGCTCCTCTACAACAAGACATAGAGAGACTCTGTCCAGTTCTTGACTAGCTCAAAGCTATTCCTATTTGAACTGGCCTTGAACAGCCCAAAATGACAATGAAAAATCAGGCATTGCCCACAGAAGCCAAACTCGTAGTGTACTCTCACTCTCCCAGGTGTGCCTCTGCTCCAGCTGTGTTGTAACATCTTACACCAACTCATGGCCAGTGTGTTGGTAATGTAAACCTCTCCAACACCCAAGGGCAATAGATATCTTTTCAATCAAACTCCAGCTAAATTTTCCAGTGCTTCGGTTCAGCTGTCCCATATGCAAAGCTTTTATACTATCTTTAAAGCTATAGAGCTGGCTGATGAAGACCTTTCAATTTTTTCTGTTTTCTTAATTTCCAAGCCCTTTTGGTAGGTAATACCTGTGCTGGGCGAGGCAGAAGGAGTTAAACCTGGACTGGTCCAGGTCAGTAACTGCAGCTTCTCACATCACACTCACCCCAAAGGTGGGGAGGGCTGTACCCCCTCACCTGCTGATCTCCCTTTTTCTCAACTGTCTTCATTAATAAACAGTTACATGCCTCAGGGAATCAACAATGGATGTGTGCTTGTTTGAAGCCCCTCTAAATTAAGTCTGAATGGAAGGAATTGTTCTTTTCAAATTAATGGAACTATTGAACAACACTGGATTTGGCCCTTTAGGGTTTCTACATGATTTCTCTTCCCAGTTTGACAGAGAACTAGCTGTAGTTATTTCTTTGAATATGGTTTTCCCACCTATTTTGTAATTATTTCATCCAAACCAAGTGTTCTTGGTTTGCTTTAGAGAAAAATACTACCTCACAGTCAAAATATATCACAGTTACTACTACCTTCCCAGATTAATGGCTACCAAAAAGGGAAACAAATTTGTTCTTGACTGGTCTAGGTTAAAGTAATGTTTCTTGTCATCTTATCATCCTAGAAGTGTTTATAAATTAGAAACCAATTTGCTTTAGTATTTTCCTCATTTTTGAAGTGAAAAGGACCAGTTTGTAACTACCCAGGTCTCCTGTCTTATAGATGGATTTTGCTTGTTGTGCTCCCTTCTGCCAGGGCACAACCCATCCTCTGTGGAAGTTGAAGGTGGCTGGATTATCTACATACTCTCCAAAATCACTTCCTAAGCCATTTTCCTACCCCAGCTACACACAATCCCTGCATTTATGGATGGTTTTGGAAGGGTCTCATGTTCTGCATTGCTGGCAGTGCCAGTCAGGCTCCAGCATGGTCCCATTCCCCAGAATCATACTCCAGCACAGCTTTGCCTGGTCCACTGTCATGCCAGACCATCAGCTCAGCCACATCTCTGTACTTGCTGAAGCAGAGCAAGCGGTTCAAGGAAAAATCACCACCACATGGACATGAAAAGCTGAGATTCATCCCTCTCCAAAGGGTTAATAACAGGGCTTGGCATTGCATGACATAAGTACAGTGTTCATATCCTTGACTGTGGGCCCAGCAGGGATGAACTGGACAGATTCTGAAAGAATAAGCATCATGCAAGAAAAAAGGATGAGAGCATGTCTGGTTGTGGCTGGTGAAAACACTGAAAAGTTAGGACAGACATCCCTGTTCTGCCTTTGAAAACCCCTCACTAAGTCTTGCTTTGCCATTAAATGATGACTATAGCCATGAGCTCTGTCCAGTGCCAGCTCAGCACCACACCAGGACTGGTTCTTGTATTAATTATAAGTGACCCTTTAATATCGGGGCACAGGAGACCTGGGAAGCACTGTTTCTGCAGAAGTAATTTCACTCTGTCACCATCGGGTGCCACCTTGAGCAGAGCCAGATCAGTGCCAGCAATGCCAGCGTGGCTTTGGGCTAAGGGTCTGCAAGCATGGGCTCACCAGCAGTTGTTTACACGTTTGTCTGAAATTAGGAAAAAAGAAAAGAAAAAAACAAAAAAGAAAAAAGGAAAGAACAAGAGAAAATGAGCATTTTAATTTCCCAATAAAATCTATGCCACAATATGAGTCATTGTTTGCTTTTTTACACTAGTTGGGAAAGTCCTTCTGGTTTTAATAACTAATACTGCTGAGTTCAATAAAAAGCACTTAATTTAATTTAATCCAAATCCTGATTAATGCCAGCTTCCCCTGGAATTTTATCTTTGTTTTAATTTCAGTCACTATGTTAAGGGAAAAAAAAGACAGAAGGGGAGAGAAGTCAATTAGTTCCTGTGCGTGTTTCTGGGCAAAACACTGGAAAATGGAAGATTGACAGGTATGGTCTGAGAGTCTATTTTTCCCCATTCCTTGGGTTGATTTTCCCCTAAGAATGTAATGTTTGCTTAGTATTTTAAAAGGAAGCTTAACAGCTCACGGCTCAGTTTGGAAAATAAAATATTCCAGGGCCAATTAGGATCAGATTTCTTTGCTGAAAGTATATTGCTTTTAATGTGTTAATATTCAAGAGATATGCTACTGTTTAATTGGACACAGAGAGCCCTTAAAGCTTGAGAGCTCTAACATGAAAACAGCCAGCCTCAGTCATGGGCTCTGGAGTGGCTACAGAAGGAAATAATCTGGGATAAAACCTCTGATAAGCGGTTTTCATCCATTCCCTACAATTGTCAGTGCCTATGTTTATTCAGATTCATATCTTATACAAATAACCAGTGCTAACGGATTTTTTTAGGCTGCAAAGTTGAACATGCAAAAATCTAGAGTAGACGAGCTGCTGATACTGGAGTTCAACACCCTCTGTGGCTGCGGGGGGATTGGCTCTGCCCAGCATCACACAGGAATCCTGTGACAGCGCCAGGGTTAGGATCCAGTTCTCCCACATCCCTCACCAGTGCCTTAACTACAAGTAAACATTCCCTCTCTTCTTGCAGTCCTCTATCTTATTCTGTGCAAGGAGTAAGCCAAGGTCCTGCCAAGGCAATAGTTTTTAATTACATGATCACATACTCTTGTAATGCATATATGCAAGGGAACTGAATTAAGGGTGCATGGGCCTGGGTATTTTCTAACTTTTGTATGACTGATTTCTGCGGCTTTACATGGAAGGTTTTGGATACATTGTCTAGGATTACCTTTCATTACAGAAACATGAGAAATAGAAATGAAATTATGCAAACATATAGGACTACTTGCAAATGTCTGCAGCAGAAACTTAACTCAGGACCTTAAAGGAGCAACACTGACCTTGGTCTCTTCAGCAAAGAGAGCAACTGCTGGGAGCAGACGGCTGGAGCAGTAATTACATAACAGGCACTTCACCACATAAGGGGTTTTGGTTTTTTTTTTCCCTTCTAAGTAGCCAGGGAGGCTGGAAATTAGCAAGTCTGAATTCTGTTGTGCTAACAGCACTCGGCAGCCCCCTGGCACAGGCTGCATGTTCATTCTCATAGTGTACTTGAACAAGACCTATTTGTTTGTGGTTTTTGGAGACCTGTGCAACTGTGAGCAAATGGTGCACAGAGAGGAGGAAAAACACTTTCCTGGATTTGCTTGCTCCCAGCTCATCCCATTGTCCCAAGACAGAGGATCTTAGGGAGACCACTGATGCAACTATGCTGGCCTACAGCAGTGGGACAGTCATGCTGGGTGGTGTGAGTCACTCCTACCGATCTCCTGCACTACTGCCTTTACTAAGGAGACAGAGAGTGAAAGGTTAAATGATTGAACAACACTCTCTCATAGCTCTAGTGCAGAGTTGGACTTCCTGGCTGGACTCTGCACGAGGAGATGGGGACCAAGACCAGCCAGGAAGGACACAGGAGGACTAGGCAGCTGCTTCCAAAAGGAGCAGCAGAATGCTACGGGCATGCATTGACCCTGGTTTGCCACCCTGGTGTCCCCTACCCCAGCAACAGGGAAGTTGCAGTGGCCAGTGCTTAAAGGGGCTCCCCTACCCTCCCCTCTCCTTCTCCCTCTCCTCTCCTTCCACAGAGTCCTGGGAGCAATTCCTCCCTGGGAGCAAACCACCACTCTGATGAGCATGAGAGCCACCGAGAAAAGGCAGGGGCACAGACATCTTCCCCTTCCCCCTTTGCAGTCACAGCCCTCATCCTCTCCCTGCTAACATTAACACAGAGAAAGGGAAAACCAGACAAGATATTCCAGCAAAGAAAAGGGTCAACAAAATGGATGAAATAATTCAAATTTCAACAAACTATTTTTTCAAGAAAAAGAATTTGCAAAGGAAAAAATGAAAACAATGTTAGTAGAGAAAGTATATAAGGGCTTTGAGCACTCCATTGTGCACAGATTAGGTAACAAAGCCCATCACTCAGAGGTGCAGACGGGATTCATGAGAAGGTGCTACCACCACAGTCAGCCTGGCTACCCAAAGCCCAGAGTGAACCATCCACACCCTGCAGATCCCCAGAGTGACTCAGGCTTTTCTGCTCACACCGGCAATTACAGGAAAGGGATTTCAGACACTGCCCCTGTACCTTCTAGGAAATTCATTCCCTGTGGTTTTTGGGCAACTCTTCTCTAATAGAAATTAAACAAACAAATGAAATAATGAGTTTTATTCAGAATAGAGACCAATTTACTAGTAATGGCTGCATTAAGGTCCTAAAAGCATGTTGAATCACAGAGCAGTAAAGCCACAGAAAACAGCCCCTAGTTCTGAAATAACTACAGGTGCCAAAATTAAGGACAAAATTACCAGCCTTTTCCCACTGTTGGCCTGCAAATACTCAACACAACATGAAAAATGAATAGCAAATGATTGGTTTTATATTAAGAAAAAGTTGTTTGAATATATTAAATGTGTTTCATTGTGCAATTTCTATATTTGCTCTCTTTCCAAAACCAGAATTATTCACCTAATGGATAGATTAATGAGATGACACCAAGCAGAGGGGGAAGGTCATGTATAATCAGAACACTCGCAGGCAGTGTTTATAAAAGCTATTTAACAACACTGAGGATGAGTACATTGTACTTACAGCTAAGTGCTCCTAGGAGGGGCTGAGCACCTGTGCTGCTCAGCACACACACGGGCTTTAAAACAAACCAAACCTGCCCTTGTGTGAAGGATGACCATGCAGGGTGACAGAGACTGACACTTCCTGTCAACCGATCTCCCAATTCCCAGGCAAAGGAAAGTTGAGCCAGCTATTGGGTAGCATCACTGTTCAATTTGAAACAGCACATGTTCCTTGCCTGAAAACGTGAAATTTGGATCCAATGTGCTAGCTGCCTGTGCAGCCATGTGAGGCAGTTTAATGGCACATGAAAGAAAAGGTCAAATTTACTAAGTGTTGAGGAGGTGTCATCAAGAGCCACATATTACTTCAAGATGTGTTTTTCAGCAGCAGAGCCTTCACGAGTCCCTCTCACACAGAAATCTCTTCTACCCGCTGGATTTTCCTGCTCTGTCCTCCCTTAAAGAGCCACAAAATAAAACCAAACTGATGGGAACAAGCCTCTGGTAAACCCCTGTGCTTCTTTCTTTCCTGTTTGCAGAAGTCTGCATGTTACCTACAGCAATTAAGCTTTTGCAGTGCAGTGACTGTATCCCACATCATCCAAAGAGCTGCTTTCACCTCCTTCAGCTTTCATTTTGCTTCAACTTGAGTTACCAGTTTCCTCATACCAGTAGTAACAGCCTGATGCCTCCTGGGGATGGGGGAGGCAGATTTTTACCTGCCTCCAGCCCCTGAAGAAATGCTCCAAAGATTTCCAACCTGTTTGGTTCCTGACCCATTTACATACTTCCCTGTCTCTGCATTTTCCATTGAGGAGCACAGCATGGGTGGTAATTGTCTGCCCAGGCCAGGAAGCCCAGCCAGCAGCACTGGCTCCACACAGCATGACATCTCTTCCTCACAGCTGTCTTCCTCACTGCCACCCCCCCACTTCTTTCCAGATAAAACCACCAGCATCACAACTGTCAGAAGCAAGAACAATGTGCTAAGGCAAGCACCAAGGCAAACAGAGAAGTCATCAAGCTCTCCACAGAGTAAACACAAGCTAAAATCCAGAGTCACATAAATCACACAGATACATGCAGTTCTGGGGGGAGAGGAGGAGAAGGAAGGGCTCATTTTTCTTGCAGCAGCCCTGGAGGCCCTTTCCTGAGATCAGAGTAACTCATCCAGCAGCACCCATGATGCACCGCCTGGTTTGGCCAAGGGCAAGGAGCTCGTTAGGAAGGTGACCCTGGAATATTTGTGTAGATATCTGCTCCTGGCCTCCTCCAGGACAGTTTCCAGCCTCATGACCAGCTAACAGTACTCCTCCGCAGTGGGAGATCTGCAACGAAAATGCAAAGCCCCTCTGTTTGATCTGCCCCTTACAGAGAGTGGCTTTTGCTTCTCATTCAGACTGTACATCACAGGCCACTTCTCAGGGCAAATCTGCAGCTCCAGACCACAGTGTTGAGATTCAGGAGACCTGAGGGGTTGATCTGAAGAATCACAGAGGTCTGACTTACTCTTTACAGAGCATAAGTCCCATAAAGATTACACAGCAGGGGAGATGGAACTAGATGATCTTTAAAGTCCCTTCCAACCCAAATCATCCTGTGATTTTATGGTTCTGTGATATATGGGCTGAATATCCTAACAAATAAAGTAACTTCTATAGCAATTCTAATTCCCCAGCCGTGCTTGGGCTAGAGGCATTGAACAGATGGACTCATTGTGTCTTTTTCAACTTCCTTCTGAATGCAGGAGAAAAGCCACACAGAGAAACAAATGAGAGAAAAGCATCTAAACTCTCCTGAGCTTCCAACCGCCTCAGACACGCCAAGGAGCCATGGAAAGTGCAGAAGGAAGAGTAGGGTGTCTTATTGCACTTGCACTTGCTCACCTTGTCCAACACCAGCATGGGTCACTGTGTTTCATGGCAGAGCCACAGGTCTCCATCCTTTCTCAGCAATACTCCAATTATGATGAATGCCTAGAAAACCCAGTTTATATCCCATGTGTTCATCTTCGGCAGAAACAGGATTTGTCCTAGTCTGCTGGAGACATCTTGAACTGGACTCACCCCAGTAGGAACCAAAAGTGCTCATCAAGATCTCTGCTCTTGATGGCCCTTATTCTCCCAGGGAACAGTCACTCCATCCAGTAACTGAAGCACTGTAAGATGCACTAGGCATAACTTTTCAGGCTCTTCACCCAGAATTTAACAGCAGCTTTGCCACAGATTCCAGGACATGGAATCAGGAGATGGACATTGCCTTAGAAAATTAAAGGGTTGCCACAGAGTGTAGCATGAGAAGTCCCATCATTTTCCAGATTATTTTTATGTCTTTCTACTGCAAAATCCTCATCCTGGACTGGGGTGCAGATCTGCTCAGCACCAACACTTAATTTTCAGAAATCCGATCACTCCTACTCCAAAATGCACATATTTATTTTTCTTTTAGTGGAGATACGTATATATTTAAATATATATTTGTCCTTGAATGTTTTGCCCAACACTTCCTGGTTGTCCTGCAGGTGCAGCACCAAGTCACAGAGGGCAGTACATCAGTACAGGTGTAACAGTGGCACAGGGACAACTTGTGGGATTCCCTACAAGAGCATGGCACAGGATGTGAAAAATCTGGGATAAGGTAATAATGTCAAGAATTAAAAGCATAAACATTTTCATGTATTGAAATGTCTGCTGAAGCCAGCATTTTCAGAAGATTAAATTCATTAGTCATATCAGACAACACATTTGAGAACAAGCAAATGTTCACTGAGAGCAATGGAAACAGAAGTTGGCTGGGCATATCAAAGAACAACTCTTGTGTCTAAGTTTCCAGTAAGTTAATGTGCTTTTCATTATGCATTCTCAAGTTCATCTTGAGAATTTTGCATTATTTGGCTATTTAAGGAACTTTGAGCTTTGTACAAACAGTAACACAGATATTTCAATATTAAATTTATTTCCAATTTTCTGATAATCTCTGCTTGGCAAAAAAAGAGCAGAGAAAAATATAATTGCAGTAAGATGCTGAAACAGTGAATAGCAGTTATTTCTTAATTCAGTAGCCTCACGTTTTATGTGAATATCTGAGCTTAACATCCATGAGTACTGCGTGTTAGTTTAACCTATTGTGCAAAGCTCAGGAGAAAAGATTAATTTAGCTCTCTTACAAGTCTCTCCAGTGGCTGAATACAAAGACATAGCAGGTAATCCAGGAAATTGCAAGAAAAAAAGACATTAAGGCAGTACCATATGTGAAATTTCTGATACCTACAGAGATAAGGTGACTTACAAACTTTCCCATCATGAAACAGATATAGAAGGAAGGGCAGCTTTCGTTTATGCAGGAAGCAAAAAACTGAACATAGGGTTCCTAAATACTCTGAAACAGTAATGGTGAAATATTAATTTTAAATTAGTAGTATCTTTGCAGTTATATTTTTAATCTCCTCATTTACATTGTTAGTGTAAGACCAGAGAAGTTTTGAAAATCTTCTTGAATAGCAGCTGACAGTGGTTTTGTTCATTTGAATCCCAATATAAAAATCTGTATCACCTCCTTGCAAGTACTTATTTCATCAACAGTCAAACCAGCCCTGATACTCATGCATCTGAACTGTGCTGAAGCTACAGAACATTTGCTTCCAGAGACTTTCCAGAGCTCTTCTGCCTCTTCTGGGTTTTCCTATTTCTACCTGTAAGCTTAGAAAATTATTTTCTTTTCATCTATTTGTTTGAAACCAAACTGTGCCCATTTACATGCATGATCATTTTGCTCAGACAGTATGCAAATGGAAGTGCTACCCATCTTGTTTCAGGCACCTGGGACTTAGCCAGATGTCTGCTGCTCATTCCCTGACACCACGAGGTTCCCCGCCCAGCCTCCCCCTATTCTGCCCACTGTGGCCTTGGGAGAGGACTCCTCAACCTGCACCAGGGCACAGGCTGGGCAACAACACAACTACCTGTGGAAAGTGCTGAAAGATCAAGAGTCACCCTCTCACCAAGAGTGGGAATGTTGATGTACTGAATGCACTTTGAGAAATACTGACTATCTGTACACACAGGACGGCAATAAATCCCCAAAACTGCTCCAGATAGGTGACCAGGTGTACAAGAAGCCATAGTCTTCATCCTATATAGCCAGACATAGTTAAAAAGGGATTATCCCACATCCCTTGAATTCCCTTTCCAGGGACATCCACATCCTAGAGAATAACTCTGGAGACTTTACGAGGGCAAAGCCTGGAGGGCTGCTGTGCCAAGCACTCTATCATGCCTGGAAAAATGATACAACTGACCAGTACCTGGCAAAGATATGAAAGGCCCTCCAGGCTACCCAGCAAAACACACTGACAAACATTTCTCAGAGACACTGCTGGATACCTGAGCATTGGACATCACACAGGCAGTTAAACCAGTCATTCAACCTGGAAGTGCTCAAGAGTCCTGATACAGCTCATCCTGCCGTGCAACAACATTGCTGCTCAGACTGAGGGATGTGGGAAGCCTTGCCATGGAGAAAAAGAAGGGAAGGTGTTTCCCAAATGTTATTTTAAGTAAATATGATAAAGGTTCCCCCAGAGAGTACAGAAGGGGTAAAAAGTGGTTCATTGCACACACAATACAGCGATGCTGCAAACATAGAGCAACTCTGATGCACCAGATGTGCTCTATACATATCCAGATGTGCTCCTGTTTGAAGTCTATGGTATTCCCCAGCTGCACTTGTGACTCATCAGCACACATGCCAGAGTAGCTCCTAAGCCGTGAGATCCCCATGGCTCACTTGGGTGACACATGCTGAGGGATTGCCCAGGCACCCCTGCAGCAATTCTATCCTCCCAGGGAGAAGAGCCCTCTTTCTGCTGGTGCATGAAGGCACCACATTTCTCATGGGGCAGCATTTAAGGGCAAAAGTAGTTCTGCTTTATCCTATCAAGGTCAAAGCCAAAAGCAGCATATTACAATAACAAGAGTTATACAGAAGATAGCATAAAGGATGCATAGTCAATGACTGCCTGAAATTGAGATCCATGATTTGCTGTTAGCTGATTTCTTCCCCATGGTATCACCCAGTCATTCAGGTTGAGAATGGGTTGTAGCCAAAAATCCTTTGCCAGAACATGCTCTGAAGAAATAACCTTAGTTTGGAATATAGCCTGTGAATATCTGCTCGCTCAGTTCCAGCAAAACACTGAAGGGAAGCGAATCTTCAAATAATTTCTGGTCTCTCCTACTCATTTTCCGGTTGCTCAGTTTGTAGATAGTAACATAAAGATTTCCCTGTTTCTCTCCTCTTCCATCATGTGCTCAGGAGCCCGCTCTCTGCTAGCTCACACTAACACTGATGTTCACAATTCTGTCCAGAAAGCCTGGTGTTCACATCTCCATGTGGAAAGATTGCTTGCTTTAGCCTAAAAATTTTTGCTCTCTGTTTTTGTTTTTCCTGATTTACCTTTCCAGTTCAGACAACTCCACTGATGCATTAAGCTTCCCATCAATTCCCATAAGAATCAAGAAACAGTTACCCTCTAGCAACCAATACATCTTCAGCCATGTGTTGAGGTGAGACATCAGGCCAGCAGAAGGGCCAGGAGGGGATCTGAACCTTGTCCAGATAAGCAAGTACCACAGCAGGGTTTTGGGCCGCCTGCCTATGCTTGGGCCAGTTGGGAGGTGATGCCTCCCAATAATCCAGGGAGAGAACTAAAGCAGGGTGCCCACTGTCTTCCTGCAAGCATCACATGAGTCACCTACGCCTTTCATTCATGATGCCAGTACTCAACTCCCGGCAGGAGCTGGAGGGATTTTACCATCTGGCCAAGCACAAAACCAGAAGGACAAGGGAAAGCAGGAGCATGTGCAGATGAGCAGCATCTCTGCTTGTCCCACAGTGTGCAGTGAGCTATCAGTCATGACTTGCATCAGATTTCCTGGTGTCAATTCTGCTGGTGAAATGCTCCTGACTCTGGAAGCTTTAGCACAAGGTCTTACAGTACGCTAATCCCACCACATAGATCTGAGTAGCATATAAACACTATCATCTTCACCTCTGCTTGGCACATCATAAATACAACTGCTTGAAGCTGGCCATTGGACACTTGTCCAAGGGATGTGCTGTAAATTCAGAGAGAGAGGAGTCTGCACAGGAACAGCCCAGGAGAGAGCAGGAGACAGCTGTTTCATTTCTGCTTCTTACAGGAAAATATTTCCATGAAGTGTAATGTTTGGAAAATGTCTAACAACCCAGTTCATGCTTTCTACAGATTATGTGGACTTAGCATTTCTGTTGCCTATACTGGGATAGATGAAAAGAGAGATAAAAGGAGGCATACAAATATAAGACAGTTGGAATGCAGGAGAATCTACAGAATGTGCGAAAAATGTAGGAAAAACTAAATAAAAGAGGAAAAGACAAATGAGATATTGTCAAGGCAGCCGGTGAAGCAGCAGGGTCCCAGTTCAGAGGTGGAACCATTAAACGACAAGCGAGGCAGCTCTTACAGAAAGCTACATTGATATTTTAACCCTGGAATTCACTAGGGGGAGTGTGTGGTCAAGGGCAAATGCCAGAACGAATCTGTTTTCCAGAAGAAAAAGAGAGTTCAGTCACCACAGAATAGGGGCTCAGGGAATGAGACAGCTTCTGCACTGGCCACACCCAGGGCATGTGACCCAGCAGTTCTCAGGAAGGTGGGAAGCAGCCACCACCCACCGCACACAGCAGTGGCTGTGGGAAAGCAGGTTCACTTCCATCCAGAGTGAGAAACAAATACCATGGCCCTGTAAGTGGGAAGCAAAGAAATGACACAGAGAAAAATCTGGTGAATTTGCTTGTGTTTTGCCTGGAGAAGACTAGTAAACCTTTTTCCCTTTCCTCCTCCAGCTTGTCACAAAAGTCTGGGATCCTGATCTGCAAAAGCCACAATGCAAACCCAGCAGCTCAGATCCCAGTTACAGTCCTTCCATGTCTCAAATGCAAGTGAGCAACATGTCAGACATGCATTAGAGTGACCACGTCCTACATCCTCTACTCTTCTCTTCTGCAAAGAGCAATGGGAAGAGGCAGATCCCTATGGAGACCTATACAGAAAGGAAGCTCAAAGATCAGGTAGAAAAAGGAATTGCCTCCAAGCAAGATCATGACATGAAGGATTTTCCTATTGATCTTGATGGAAAATAGCCCCATCTGGGAAGGGAATGTAGAGGACTAGGACAGAGTGACAGGAATTTCCAAAGTATTCGTGCTTGTACAGAGCACCCTGTGCATGTGCAGCAATGCTAATCCTAAACCTTTGGGGAAATAGCAGGACATACACACAACTTCTCTTTGAGATCCTGCATTTCCTTCAAGTGCACTAAAAGCAATTGCATCACACGTGTACAGTTGCCCATCCAAAACTCCATGAGTGTCCAATCCCTTGCACATAAAATTATCAGTGATTTCCAGGCAAGGAGCCTGGATGCATGGGGGCATTGCCTACATTTCCAGACATTTGGCAGCCCCTCAGGATTCTTGCATCTGTGGACACATCTGGGCTTCCCAGACATGGGACAGTGCAGCATCTCTGGGCACGCACAGCAGCATGCACGGCCAGGAGACACATGAATCCCCCAAATCTGGCTCGATGGTGACAGACAAGAGGACACATCTGGGGAAACCTGGACAGTTGGTCATGCAAAGAGCAGACTGGCCCAGGAGACAGGCAGCAAAGGAAGTTGGTGGCATCAAAGGTAAAAGACATGCATGGCAGCTTGGGTCCTTCTCCTCACACCTTCTACCTGAGGGCAAACTAGCACTTGCATCTCCTGGGGACAGGAATGCAAAACTTGTTCTGCCTCTGAACTGTCCTGTCCTCACAAAGAGAAACAAGAGGCATGGAGTTACTCCCAGTCCCCGTGGGGCTGCCAGAAATAACACAAACCTAACGTCTCACACCAGCTGGCGAAGACGACTAATCTGGCTTCAGGAACTGCTTGAAAGAGAGCCAAACCTCCCATCCAGTTCTCATGGCCCCCTCCACCTCCCTCCAGACCCAGTTCCTTTTCTGGCATGATGGTATCCTCAGTGCTCAGCTGACAGCAAGCTGCTCCTCGCAAACCACGCTGCTGACCCACCCTGCTGCTCAGTGCTTGGTGGGAGTCCTCCATGCTTTTTCCATCCCACACCATGGCCAGACATGGCACAACAGACCCTGGCTCTAGCGTGGCCAGACCAGAGGGTAGTGGGGTGGCAGACACAGCAGGAAACTCCACTCCTTCATCCCTCCCTCCACCATGGCCCCTGGCATTGCTGCTGCACGTCTTTCCTTGAATGAGGCATCTCAAGGGATTCCCTACCCATCCACCTGCATTTCTGACCTTCTCTCAACAGCCTGTGTCTCTTTGGAACCTCCAGCTCCAAGGTCTGCACCCTTCTGTAGAAGAGGAGCTTGGTCATATTTTTAAATAATTTTTTTAAAGCAATTATTTTCAAAATGCAGTATAATGACCAGAGCAGAAGCATCAACAACATGATAACCAAGTCTGCCTGCATTTACATTCAGCAAGGGTGCTGAGACCCTGACACGGTTTACTCAGAGAGCCGGTGGATGCCCCATCTCAGGGCCAAGTTGGATGAGGCTCTGAGCAATCTGGTCTAATGGAAGGTGTCCCTGCCCATGGCAGATTGGTTAGACAAGATGACCTTTAAAAGGTCCCTTCCAGCCCAAACCATTCTATGATTCTATGATTCATTTCCACCAGCAGTTTCCAAGATAATGGAAAAGAGTAATTTTGACAGTCGCATAACTAACTGCCTTTTTCTGATGATACTGCATAGCCCAAACCAATAGCTGTGAAGGACAGTTTAATTTAGGTGTTGGTGGAAACACAAGGGTTTATTTGCACAACTGCTATCACCTACACCTTTACTCTGCTCCTGCTACCACATCCTGCCCTGTGGTCCTGCCTGACTGTGGTTCCTGCATTAGAAAAGCTGTGTTGCAAATATGTAAGAAAGTATTTTGCCTCATGAGTTATTGCAAAGGAAGGAGGCTGGCACATTCAGCAGCTTTTGGGCTGCATGCAGATGAGACAGAAATTTGTGTGTTTCAGAAAGAAAAGTCCAAAAATTAATTTTAAAAGGGCGAGACCCTGATGAAAAGATACCCTGCGTTACAAGCAGAGAGAGCCGGGCAGAGCTAAACTCAAAACATTCCAAGCCTCATTTGGTCTGCAAGGTTCCTATCGTCTTCTGTCACACATTATTAAACATAGATCAGAAACAGGATCTGGGATTACAGAACAGACTGAACTCTGGACATCAGAAGACACCTGTCCTATAAATAGGAATCATTTACCAATTCAGAGCAACACACACATGTTTTGGCAACCTCTCAGCCTATAAAAGCAGAAGCCCCAACCTCAGAATTATCCAAGTGCTATTACTTTAAATGCAAAACAATGATTTACATCATCATGGCTTAACTCCTCATTTCCCAAATTCTCATCATGCATGTCTGCACTGAATAGCACCCAAAAACTAACCCTTCTCAAAGGAAGCCCAGTACCAATTTGGAAAATTGCCTTTTTTTTTTAAGAGTAGAGCAGAAATAACAACAAAAAGCAGAATTTTAGTTTTGGAGCTGTTGACTTGCAGATATTGATTTCTTCAGTAGCTTTTTGCCTGCATCCCCACACCCCAGGATTTCAACTTCAAAACTCCAAAGTCGATGCAGTCACTTAGATCACAGACTTTGCATGGCAAAGTGCTCAGAAACACCAATTTGGGATTTTGCACAGAGTTGCAATGCTGGGCTCCAATTTGTTGACACTTGGGCTTCTAGGAAAAATTAACAGAAACACGTGCAAGGGTCTGTATAAGGGAACAACGCGAAGCGCCGCTTCCAAACAGGTGCAGCCGATTATCTGAGGCAACTCTGTGCAGGAAAAAAAAAAATGCTGTTTTCTTCACAGATTCTAAGAGCACTAAAAACTTCCAGATAATGGGAAGTCCCTGAAGCTTTTAGAAAGTGTTTTCTCATACTCCATACCTGGTATGACAGCTGCTTCTTTGCAGCTATGGGGAGTTGTGGTTTTCCATTTGTGAAAATTCAAGTGAAATCTATCATTTTTTGGAAAGGGCCAAAGTCCTGGTGTTCTCAAATATCTTTACAGGTTGAACATTTGGAAAGAATCCAAGACTCCAATCAGAGCCTGAATATGTGGAAATATTTAACTCTCTAAGAAACAGTATATAAAATAAGCTCTTTCTCTGCCTGATGACTATTTCAGGATTGACTAATTACTTGTCATGATGCCAAACACCACAGAGGTGACTCAAGAGGATAATTTTTGAAACTTGAATTTGTAACATTCTATCAAAGGAAGACTATTTCTGTGTCAAAATCCTGTATCTGGGAATTTATATGCAGCAAGATCATAAATGAACTTGTGGACACCCAAGTTCAGAAGTCAAGTTATTCAATTAAATACTTGCTCAAACTTCTTTTTTTGGAGGTGGAATGAAAAAGCTTTAAAATAAAGCAGGAAAATAAAGACTACTGTATCAGACACAGATTCCTCCTGGGGAAAAACATTTTAGATGGTTGGTCTCTGGATCTTGTTTCAGGGAAGGATTTGGTGGCAAGGAGCAAAGACTGCCCCGCTGTTCTGGTCAGCACATCAGCTTCTCCCTGGGGGTGGTTATGGCAAGGAGATGTAGCTAAACTTTCCTAAATTCAGCCACCTCTGGCCAAAAACCCCCTGACCTAAACTCAGTTTTTCTTCTCATACCAACGGATGTCACATCAAGGCCAGGTAGGTTCTGGCATAGGAACAGGCTAAATTCATCAGCTCTCTTAACCAGAAGAGAACCAGAACACACAGTCCAAGCTCAGCTTTTCTTCCAGCTGAGTGAAAGGTAACTTTTTGGCCGAGTTACTAGCAAAGGGTAACAAATTCAGTTTGGTTTCAAGAGCATTTAATTCCTGCCATCACCTGTTCTCTAGGAGGCACCACACTCACGTTGCATGTTTATACAGGTTGTAAGTATAGAGAGGACCATTAATACAACATACTTTTGCTTTCTGCTTGAAACAGGTTAGAGAATCTAACGTAGCAATTACTACATAAAAAGCACAGCTACTGTCTGAAACAGATTCAGCAGGAGTCTGGCTTTCAGGATGATGCTGGCTGCTAATAATCCATCTCATACCCAGTTAGAAACATTCCAGCTTTTATTTTCAGCATTGGAAATCTGCACATTATTACCCCAAGACTGTGCTGCACTCAGTTCTAACTCATAGCTTCTCTTTGAGCCTTTCTTCACTAGTGTTTCAGGATAACTCCTCTGAAGTTTTTCTTCCCCTTGTTGGTACTTGCACATTATGATTAAGTTACTTTTTAATTTTCCTTAAGTAGATGTATTTTACTTAAGTCTTGTCTATAGCTCCATATTTCCAGTTTTTGGTCACATTTACTGCTCTTTTCTGAGTCTTTCCCAACCACATAGCATTTTTTGCTAAAACGGGCATGAGAATTGAACATGGTGTCCAACACTGCTTCCCAATACCAATAGCATTTCCAATGTCAGAGCTTCCCATTGATCCTTAGAGGGCTCTGGTTGTGCCTGTCCTCGCGGCTGCTGCTCTGCCCATGTGGCTCATGCCTACCCAGCTATTTGCAACATTCCAAATTCCTTTTTATTTATCTGCTTCCACCTAAAATTTCACCTTTACTCTTTACTCCTGTAAAGTGCAAATTTATACATGAGTATTAGTTCACCTAGAAAACTATTAGATGTCACTTCCAAGCTCTATGGGGCTAAAATCTGCCAAAGCCACGCAGAAGATTTGAGAGCAGTGCCCTGACACACCATGCAAGATAACCAGAGGCTTTGGCACAGAGAGGACAAAGATACAGCAGCTGTTGGAGCCACTGTGTCTATTTAATATCCTGCCATTTAAATGTAACCTTCTAACTTGTCACTAGTGTTACAAGGGTGCTTCACTAGTTGGAGGTGGGTGTTGTGTGGTGTTCTGGGAGGTTTTACCAGTGCCCAGGAGCTGGAACACAGCTCAACAACAACTGGGAGGTTAAAGTGAGCAGAGGGAAGAAAAGGGGGATCTAGGTCTGATTAGCACCATGGGAGGGAGAATGAGAAGGATCTTGGAAGAGAAAAAGCTGCAAAAGCAAAGCAGAAGGGCACAAGGCTGCGGTGAGGGCAGATAACCATCAGAACAGGCTGAACTCCAGCGTGGTGGGAGGGGACCAGCAGCACAGCGGCCAGTGTGTGGGAGAAGGAGAGAAGGAGCAGCATGAGCATGTTACGAGGCCACGGGGAAGACACAGCTGTCAACCACAGCCCTGCAGAAAGGCATGAGTGGGCTCAGCAGGGGAGATACACATGAAGTTTGGCTTCGGCCAGGCTGAGAAAAGCAGGCAGCCATCCACCATGGAGGTTATGCAGGATGTGCAAGGCTGGCTGGTAGAGGGAAGAAAGAGGTCTCCTCCAGGGCATTCCCCACCTCAGATGGGTGAACTGGATCCAAACCAACACTGCAATCCATTACCCTGAGGAATGGAGAGTGGAAAGCAGAATCTCATGTTTGTGCAGCAGCGGGGCAGGCTGAGGGCACAGAACCCCAGCCAGGAAAGGAGGAGACTTGTGTGATGGGGCTTTGAGTAACCCAGTCTAATGGAAGACGTCCCTGACCATGACAGGGGGACTGAGACTAGATGTTCTTTAAGGTCCCTTCCAACCCAAACCATCCTATGATTGTATGTGGAGCAGCACCTATCAATAGCAGCTCTAGCACTTTGTTTCTTTAGTTCACCCTTGCAAGGCACAGAAAGTAGCTGTGGCTTGGGCCACCTGGAAAATCCTGCCACCATCCTCAGACACCAAAGTCCGTTTTTCCTTCTTCCATATTCACCTGCTGAGTAGCTCAGAGACTGGCAGTGTTGCTGCCTGGCAGGCATAGTACCCAGCACCATGGGCAGCCTTCCAGAGATGCAACCTCCCTGCCCACCCAGCTCACCCTAAGCAGCATTCCCCTTGTTTGCTCCCAAGTGCTTTCCCCACAGACTTGTTCCTTACAACCTCTGACAGAGCATCTCACTCCATGACTCACCCCAGCAGCATGAACAAACTGTCCCAAGCCTGCCTGGCTGCTTGGGACAACCTTTCTGCACCAGTCCAAGGCCCCATATCCCCCCAAGCTCTCTCCCTGTAGCAGGCACAATACAGCCCCAGCACCCTGTTCCTGCACCACTGCCACCTTGGGGCACACAAAACCAGCCCTCCCCACACAAGCACTCACAGGTACCAATGCCCTCATCCAGCAAGGAGATAGAGACATAGGTTAAGTTCTATATGTGTGAGGAAAAGCAGACAGCTCCACAAGGCACTAGAGATGAGCAGGTCAGAAGAGAGGCTATTCATGCCAGTAGGCTCAGACAGCAAGCCCTGGTGGCATCACCACCTAAATTAGGTGCATAAATTTAGGTGCACATCCACCTAAAGGCAAAGCCTCCATAGGTACACACTTTTGCTGCTATGTGCATACACCCCTACAGCTACAGTCTGCTACTGATCCAGTAACTGTCACTGTTCCCAAGTTTCTGTTCTGTGTAGTAGATAATACACAATGGTTTAGACCCACAGCTTTCCTGTGCAAGTGTGTGTTAGCAAGCACCTAGAAACTGTTATACAACATCAAAAGATTTCCAGAAGGACCTTCTGCACTTGGTATGATTGTTACTTTGTCAGACATCTAAGCAATTTCTTGGCCTGTGCCCTCCCAACCTTCCAAAAAAGCCTCCAAACAAATCCCAGAGCTGAATCAGTTTCCTCCATTTAGAGGCTCCACTCATTTTTTTTTTCTAGGATTCCCATTTTCTTTCCTCCTTTTTCGTTACAAATATATAAATAGTCACATCGTCATAGGAGACAAGTAGAGACTGACTCTTATGGGTAAAAAACAGATGTTTCCCAATCTTCCCTAACAAAGTAATATTTTATATATGGCTCTTCAATGGATTTATAGCCAATGAAGGGATGTTACTACATTAGCTCATGGAGGGGGTGGGTGATAAAAACTGGAAAGGAAGAGCCAGACAAGGAAAAAAGAAGCTATCCAGAGCGCTGCAATTGGAGAAGCATGACAAATGGGCAGCACAGTTTTAGAGGGCTTCGACAGCAAGGCAGATTGCCTGGCTGGGAGTGATTGTCCACAGCTGGAGCATCGCAGAGACCATCTGGTATTTCTTAAACATGCTTTCCCCAGGTGATCCAATTCTTGGAGTGCCCCAGCAAAAAGAAGAAAAAAAGGCCTGCTAGTCTCAGTCCCATTTCCAGAGTTCCCCTAATTAGTTAATAGAATTATATTTGAACTGGTTTCAGTTTCTCCTACAAAACCTTTGCTTTTGCCACCTTTTCATCAGAGAAAAAAGAAAGTTAAACTCATGGAGGTTTTAATTTCTTCAAGAAAGTCAATGATTGTGTCTCTTGGCACAGCAAACCGATATAAAACTTAATGAAGTAAAGAGAGATCCAAAATTTCTTTTGAACACCTTGTAACCTTGCTTTTCCCCCACCACTTTTAGTTGCACAAAGCATGCAAATCCACAGGCTCTCACATTACTCTCCCACCCCCATGTATCCATCCCCAGTATGAGCCTCCGAAAAGCAGAGCATAGACTGCATGGGGACTCCAAGAAACTTATATTTCCAGGATTTTGACCCTTTTCTCAGCTTGGAAAAAAAGTTAGAGTTAATTAACTGTGCATGCCATACAGTCCTGTACCCACAGCAAAGAGGACTGTCAGAGGAGCGCTACAACCACATTTGTTGTTGCCCTTGTGTTCCCTACAAGACATCCCTTTCCTGAGCCAGGAGCACTGGGAACAGCTAATGAAGAAAAGAGCAAGAGAAGGCGGTAAATAATAAATGAATGGACAGATGGAAAAAGGGTTAGAGCAAGCAACTGGAGAACAAGCCTTGGGAACCAAACCGCGTTCCCACCAGCAGGCAGTGCCCCCACCGAGCAGCGTGGGGCAGGAGCCAGGGTCCAGCCACAGAGATTATCCCAGCCACTCCCCGCCAAGCCAAGGCTTACCATCCGCGCCTTTCCCCTCTCCTCTCTGTTTTCCCCATGAGTTAGCCCAGCCACAAAGCATGGGTCTGTCAGACGTATCCTGCGCACAACAGTCACACATCCCCGATCCCCGGCTGCACGCTCCTCAGCAGCACGTAAATAACCACTCCTGTTATTTTCACAGGGAGCAAATACATAGGGATGGTGGCTGGAGTGCTGAAGCAATACTCTTCCAACTGCAGCAAAATTTGTTGCTATGTCACAATTTTCTAGGATAGTTTTTAAAAATGCTGAAAACTCACCAGACACAGAGTTTCCTGCTCTGCCCACATTGGCAGCTACCTTCTTCAAGCCTGTATTTGATAAAAGCTAGTGGGGCAGTAATCCCAGTCAAAAATATATACCCAAGGTGCTTCAACATGTCCAGGCTGGGAAAAAAAACTAATTAAAATATTAGGAAAAAAATACTGGACAAAATAATCCAAATGAATATTCAAAGGGGTTTTTGGTCAGGCTTTTTTACACTGTTTTGAGGTGGTTTAGATGGCCAAAGTCAGCATATTCCACCACCATGCTGGAAGGGGATTTTGGCAGGAAATCCATCCTTACGCAGTGGTATAGACAGAGATAATAGAAGACAATATAAGCCTTGATTGTAAAGCCAAAGAAATAGCAACCAGATGCAAATTGCAAAGTGTAGAAAATTAATAAAGTATTTAAAAATATGATGGAAAAATTCATGCCTTCATGAATTAAGAGTGAGTGGGTATTTAAATATAGAGGAAATAAGGGAAATGTGAAAAAAAGATACAGATGCCTTATTTTGTGCACTTGATAAAATTACCAATGGTAACTGTCAAACTATAAATACATGTGCTCTGTATTGAGGAAAAAAAATGATGAACTCATCACGAGACGATTATATACACCACCATTTATTAACGACCAAGAGATGTATTAGATAACATCTGCTTTAGATAAACACTGTTAAATCACCCACCCTGGATAATTTGCACCTCCAAGTGTGCTAAGGAGATCTCTGACCTGCTAATGCTAATTTTTAATAAATCTTGGAATGCCAAGTAACTCTAGAAGGGTAGGTGAGCCCTAACCCCATGTTGGCACTTCAGCAGGACTCACTGACCTATGGACCAACAGCCAGTCATGCTGACAGCAGAACTTCACAAACTAATTAAAAGCCAATATGAGAATCTACCAATAATTCATTATATTTATGTCTCAGCTAATTACCAGACAACATATGTTGTACAGAATCAAGTTCTCTCTAATTGATGTTACAGCTTGATTTAAGAACTAGCATTAATAGAAATAATTTGGCATAAGTATATAGATAGAAGTGGCTGATGAGACAAAAACCTATCCATCGCCTGCTTCCCATCCCACAGGATGCAGTGTTTTTACCAATCATTTAGATAAATACAAGATCCTTGGAGGCAGCTTGCAGATAGCACAAATGAAGGTTAGCAAATAAGGAACAAAACATCCTTCATGTACCCTGTGATCCAATTTGTATGGCTAAATGGCCACCATCCAATGAAGCGTGCTTTAATTCAGCCAAGCACAAGATAATACACGTACGGGAAGACAATATAGGGCTTGTATCTCCGGGATGGAAAAGTCTGTTCTGCATGGCCACAGGTCGGAGGAGGAGGCACGACAGGACTTTGGCAAACTGAAGCTTAAGGAGCCACATCTATTCAGCTTAAGAAAGAGAAAAATCCACAGGATTTGACTGCTGTTTTACGGCAGTAAGGTGTTAAATTAGTGTGGGAGGAGAAGGTGTTTTTAACCCGGTGGAAAGAGGCAAAGAAAGATCCAGGGGTTGAAAGTCAGAGCTAAGCACAGTGCTGACAAAGAGGAGAAGTATCATGAGTGCAGCAAAGGATGAGAAACATCACACAAGGAGGTCTGAATGATCTTGGGGGCCCAGCATAAAAGCAGGGGGTGAAACTCAATAGTACAGAAGGCAGGTATAAAACCCACTGTGTAACGTAAGACTGGAAGGAGCCCAGACACTGGCACACTGGGGGTCTGCTTTAGGCTACAAAATCAGGGAGATCAGAAGCACAGGCTTATTGGGAGCATCTGAAACACAGAACCTGCTGGTAATTAGGGACCTTTAACTGCCCACACATTTGTGGGGAAAGGAACACATCAGAAACAGCCTTGCATCAAGTTCCTGGAATGCACTAACAAAAAAAATTGTGAAAGAAGAGAGAGGAACAAAACTAGGAAGAAGGTTCCTCAAAGTTTGATTCTCATCTACAAAGAAAAAAACTGAGGAAAGCCATGCAGGTGGAAAGCACCGCAGGTGAGGAAGCCTGAAATTAGTGTTAGTACTTCTTTGGAAAAGAATAGGAAATAGTGACAGAGTAAAATTAGTGCTTTGTAAGAACAGAGGGTTTGGTAATCTGAGAGGGTTGGCAAGTAAGATTTTGTGCCAAATGGACAGGGAGTTCTGGAAAGATGGTGTTTTGTAAACATGCAGCAAGATAAGGGAGCAGATGTAAATTATCTTAGCGTGGGGGTACGATAAGGGTAGATCACAGACTTCCCCATGGCTCACAGCATGCAAAGGAGAAATGGCAACTCCATCAGCTAATATGGATGAGCACAAAGGAACAGCACCAGGAGAGAGTGACAGAGCGAAAGAGCCAAGTGCTCCAGAAACTGCTCACATCAGGGATTGTCAGCAGTAATGAGGAGACATTTGATAACTACATCGGTGGAAAGAGGCAGACCAAAGAGTTCAGCACCTCCTGAGCAATGAGAAAAGGTTAATAGATTGGTTTATGACACTGAACACACCACAAGCCCTTCCAAAGCTGTTAGTGCGTGTAAGCCCTCCCCCTTTCCACCAAAAATCTGTTTTCTGTTAGGTTTATGTGTTTTCTTTATACTCTACACAGCACCCAGCACTGACTGGTTCTGGTAATGACCTTACATACTATAATGTACGTAAAACTGCTAATTTTAAGATGCAAAATGTATAAAATGTCTTTCTTGTGAGGCTATTTAAATTGCACAGTAAATTGAATTTAATAAATTCTGATCACGTCACAGGAAGCCATATTTCCCACAGTTACAAAAGCAATAACGTAATCAGATAATGAGAAAGCCAAAGTGTGGCTTAACAGACTAGAGGGTGTCACCTGAAAAAGAGATTCACCTTCATGACCTCTCTCACACACACACATGTTGTCAGCACAAAACCAGTTGTAAAACTACTAATTAGGGTAAGAGAAGGCAGGGGATCCCAAGGGTTTGGCTCACAGCTGTCTCAGGAAGCAAAGAGGAATAAATTGGGACAGAATTTCACAATAGTCAACAACTCACAGAATTAAAACAGAAATGTTTAATGCTTTTGTTGGTTCAGACTTCATTTAAAAAAGGATAAAATTGTAAGAGCACAGAGTTAATGTAATTCAAAGCAACAGAGTAAAAGCATGTCTGGTAGCACCTGAGCAGAATGAAAATTATGGGAAGTTTGATGTTTTCAAATAGGCTGAGGTCCGTCAGCAACTATCTACGGGAATTGCTGGAAGACAAATGAGGTTTCAAAAGACCGGAAAAGGGCAAATATACTGGCTATATTTAACAGGTTGAAAAATCAAGGAGATTGCAGGCCAGCCAACATAACTTCAATTCCTGGAAAAATTTTGAAACAAATCATCAAACAATCCATCTGCAAGGAAAGGGCTGGATGCAATAGCCCTGCCATGTGAAGGCAACCTGCCTTCTCTTTGATAGTGCAAAAGGGTCTCATATGTGAGAGAGAGGCAACAGATGTTGTATATCTCTACTTTCTCAAGACTATACCTCCAGTTTTGTGTAGCATTTTAATTATAAAATTACAAAAATAGAGACTACATGAAATTCCATGTGGGGAATGCACAGCTGGTTGGGAAATAGTACACAAAATTGCATGCATGAACAAGTAATATTGTAGCAAAAATTCCATGATTATACAGACAGGAGTGTCACGCACAAGGTACACAAAATAACCCCACTGCTTTTCTCAGTCAAGAAAGGCCTCGGCTACAATAGTGGTCTCATTTCAAGGCAATGAGCTTCAAAAGCATCCCAGACCCACTGGAGAGAGCCCAAGGGACCCCAACAAAACACAGAACCACAAAAAAATTGTAAAGAGGGCTGAAAAGGACCTCAAGAGGCAGAATCAACCACGCACGTGTCATTCAAATTGAAAATAAAATGGACATGAGAAAAGAGCAAATGAAAAGCAGTTGTTCAGCACAGAGAGCAAAAGTCTTCAGGGAAACATGATAACAAGCCTCAAATATGTAAAAGATTTCTGCAAAAGGAAAGGAGTGCTGTAAGCTGTTCTCCATGTCCATGGGAAGAAGACATGCCATCATGGGCTTAAACTGAAGGAAGAGATTTTAAAAATACCAACTCCACAATGATATAGTTAATTATGCCCTAGAACCAACTGCTGAGGGAGGGCACATCACTGTCATCACAGAAGGTTTTAAAACAAGGATAAAGCCACATCATCTGAATCGGTCATCAGTGATGACCCCACAACCTGGGTAAAGCTGCTGCCTGGCTGCCGAGCCCCGAGAGCCTGCTGGCTTTACACAGACATGTTCAGGAGCACCATATATTTCAGCTGTGCACCAAACACCCTCAGAAGGTTGTGCAGTAAAAACAAAGTCACTTTGTTTCAGAATGAGCTCATATAAACAACTGATAATGGCACAAAAACATTCAGTTACAAGAGATTGTTTACCATGATTTATTTTTCCCAGCACCATTCTGTTGATTCTGATCCCAAGGTCTCAGAAGACACCTGCAAACCATCCTCAAAAGGCTGGCACCTCTGCTGGTCATTTACTGTGGGCTCAGTACAGATACTTTTTTAATGACATTACAATTTTCCTGTTACCCTCCTCCCACAAAAACCTCCAGTGTTTCGCAGCAATTCTCTGCCCCTCTTTCCCATTGGAGTTGATGACATAATTGTCTTCCCCTTGCTAACATGACTTCCCCACCAGTATCCCAGTTGTGCTAATCAAGGAGACCAGCTCAGGGAAATGATTTTCACTCTGCTTTTAGCTTTGAATGCTACTTTTTCTTCTTCAGGCCCAACCAAGATTTCAAGCCCCCCAGAGTTTGACTAATTTTCCAACTGTACCAGCTGGTCACACAAAAGATATTGCCTCTCCTTATACACCTTTCCCCAAGCGGATACCAGGTACAGATTTGTCACAGAAAAGGCTAGAAGATGCCCTCTTGAGGTCCTTTTCAGATCTATTTTGTACTATGCTGTGAATGATGTGTGTAACTTATAGGGACTGTGATGGACAGAAGGGCAGAGAGCTTGATCCAAAAGACACTCTTGGGCCTGTTACACAGCCCCAGAGATCATTCTCCTTGAAGAAAAGCTTGAGAGCAAGTGCAGTGCAGACCACCCCGGTGCAGTAAAACAGCTATGATACATATGACTGCTGTGCAGACTACAGGACATTTAGGTTACTGATCCCAAACAAGCTGTCAAAAAGACAAGGAAGTTGTACTTATCTCTGCAACAACCCTCTCAGGTATCACCTCACAAGGTGGCCCCCAACCAGCCACATGGAGTTAGCTGTACCTGGGGCTAAAACCCATCTGGGGAAAACTCCAGCAAAATTAACCAGAGTAGCCTTGCTGCCCAGCAGCAGAGGCACCAAAAACATACCCAGCTCCATACCCTGCTCCCTGCACAGACTCTCTTGCACGGGCAGTCTCTGAGCCATGGTCCTCTCCAGACCCACCAGGTCCCAGACGCTATCGACATGTCCTGCTCCAGGACCACCATCTCCCAGAGCCACAGCATTCGACAAGAATCACAAAACCACCAGGGGAGGTTCACAAGTGCAGGAAACAAACATGTCACAGGTGCTCGACCTGAGCCATGTGATTCACTGCCAAAGAATAAGCACACCTCTGGCTCTTGCTGTCTTTGGGGAGACACAAAAAAACATATTTCTGTGGGACAGTGTCTCACTTGAAAGCTCTTCATACAGACACACTGCCCTCATCTTTGCTCTGTGCCACCTCCACATAAGTTTTCTGCAGTAACCACACACGTGCTCTGCTCCCCAACACTCTGCTTTGTTCCATTCATCCCATCATTACACATCCCACTGGCGAAAAACTGGTGTGCACACTTTGTCACCATCACCTCACATCCCCATACCACTTACCTTGGACAAAGAGGGTCTCTGCCTGGCTGCTTACATCTCCAAAAGTAGACTTTTTTCGAAGAAAAACCTCACACAGATCTCACAACTGCTGTTATGGCAGAATTTAAGCTATGTAATTACCTTAACAGGGTACTGTAAAACACCTGATTGGAGTGTTGGACAAAGAGAGTGAAATCCACTCTTTGGCAACTCTCAGCTCTGTTCCTAGCAGTTGCCACCTGAGTTTAATCCCTTCAAGTCTCTCTCAGTGCAGCTGGAAGAGACACTCTGCTAATGCTCCACTGTGGGTCCACAGTGCAGCATTATGTGCCCTGTGGGGAGGGTCTGCCCTGTTAACAGCTGTTTTTAAAGGCTGTGTTGTATGATATTACAGGATGGTGGGCTCCCACCACACACCCTGTGGTCTCCTCAGCTGAGCTCTCCTTTTCAGCACAGACATGGTGTGGTAGGACAGGCTGGAGAGTTGTCATTATTAGTCTCTTGATGCAGTGAAGTAATCTGAGTTGCAGCTTCAGGCAGAAGGTAGAGCAGAAAGAAGAGATGTTTCTCCATAGTTCAGAACGAGAAGTGGGGCACTATTTTGTTTGCTCTTGATGGGAACTCTTAGAGGGAAATTTATAGTCTGTACTTGTTTCTTGGGAAGCTCAGTTACACTTAGCACTTCATGTAAATACAGGAGGGGACAGTTTTTCACATATGTCTATTGACCTGAATAATCCCCTCTTCCATGGGCTTAACAGGCTTTACTTAATAATAGCGCAGAAACCTGTGGATATCAAGTCTCCTAAAGTACAAATACAATACACTACCCCAGCCCAAACTGGCACCACAGATGGAGGAATTCATATTTAATTTATCAAAGCTTTGCCTGCTGCTGCCCCACTCCCCACAGGCTCACTCCCTGAAACCTGCATGCATTGCAGTTCCTCACACCTCACCTGCTGACAGCCCAATGCTGTGCATTTACCCCTCAGTTCCAGGGCTCCAAAATGGCCTTCCTGTCACCTAAACATTTCTCCTGAGGGCTGCAAAGGAGGGAAGCCTGCTGTGAGGATTGCAACTTCTACTCCATCTGACACAAAGTGTAGAAGAATCACTGCTTGCTCCAGTGTGAGAGAAGTGTTTCTAGGGAAAGATTCCTTCTCCTCCTCTATTGCACCACAGGCTGAGCTCAGAAAGCCAGTTCCCAGGGGAGAGCAGGTAGTGCTGTGCACTCTCCCTCTGCTCTACCACAGACTCACCCTGGAGCACCAGAGATGATGATCTGTAAAATGAGATACCTATCTCTGAGCACCAAGGGATAAAAAGCAAAGATTAATAAACCTCAAAATATTTTATGGCATTTAAATAGCACTGTCACAGATCAAAGGCAATCACTCATGTCAGTGAGGCCGCCTCAGTAAGCCTAGAAAGATCACATACAGAAAGCAGAGGCAAGATGCAAGAGAAAGCCTGCATACAGGAGCCGAGGAACGCTCATACACAACAAGAGAAACCAGAGTGGTCTAAGACAGAGTCTAACATGTGTTCCTGGAGGAATGAGAGCCAGAAAGACTGCCTGGTTTCACTCAGTCTCAGTTGTGTCTTAGCACAAAAAAAACCACATTTCATTTTAAGACACGCTCTTACCTTGGAGGTACCTGCTGCTGGGAGCAGCTTAAATCCCAGCGCAACACAACCCTGCCTGACTGCTGAAACAAGGAACACACTGGGAAATATGTGCAACTGGTGAATAGATTTGAAAAAGCCCACAACTTACGCTGATGCCACAGGGACTGCAGAATCCCATTCCCTGCACTTTGAGAGCTTTCATTCCTAAAGCCATGATGATACTGTATGCGAGCTTGACAGCAATACGTCTTGCCCCCACTTGTAGGCAGAGTGGGAGGCCTGATCTATAGTCTTTCAAGTTGTTCATAGAACTGTGTTATGTGGGAGGAGGAGGTAGAGAATGGGACTTTTTGTTCAAATCACTACAGTGGTAGTGGTAGTAATATGGGAATAAAAATGCCTCTCAAGCTCTCTGAGAGTACCTATCTCATTATAAAGCATCTGTATTCTCACAGGACTTTGGGCAAGATATTCCATTTACGTTTCTTTAGTACAAACAAAGTGCTGCGAGAACTAGCAGTAGTAGGACCCCTCTCACACAGCGGTGTGGGGTTCAATATTCCTCCAGTCTCAGTCGGACACTGAAGGTCAGAAGTGACTCCTAGACACAGATCCCCAGGAGGAAACTCTCCTCTCAGGGATTCAACGGATACTCCATCCCTGCAAACTCAGTTCTTCACTGTCCCTCCCTACACTATGTCTGCATTCTTGCTCCAACACCTTTCCTCATGACCTGGTGACTCCCTATATAGCACTGTACAAACCCACTGTACAGAACAAAAAGAAGTCCTCAAGCAAACTCTGGCTGATTGAATTTTGAAGGTAAGAAATGACCTTCTTACAGACGTACAACCCCCTCTGCCCACCCCAAACACCAGATCCATCACAGAGAAGGGAAATATTTACACAAGTTCGTAGAGTTCCAGTTAAATATTATGCTTAGCTGTCTAGAGTCTATGTTCTCAGACTATGTCTATGAAATAAAAGATTAAACTTCATAACAATTATGAAGTTGCTCTGCTCACATTCAAAGGGAGTTAAAGGACATTAAAATAGTTCTTTGGGTAATATTCTGGTGAAATTGTTCTCTCTCCCCGGAGAGTTAGAGCTAAAACCTTCTGAACTATCCTGTAAACACACTTGGAAAGGCTAAGAGCTAAGCTGATAACCAGGTAGTACCTCTGCTCTGCAGGTTCTGTAAAAAATGTGAGCAATGCCAGAGAGCTTTTGAAGCAGTGAGGGAAGGAGGATAGGGGAGAGCGGCTTCACTTCTCTAGGGAAGTTTGTTTAGTGGAAAGTAAGCAAGTTGTCAGGGGAAAAGCTGACAATGTTGATTCCAGCAGTTGTACTGGGAATAAACAGCCAAGTGGATTACATTACAGAGAATGAGAAACGGCTCTAAGGATCCCATTTAAATGCTGGGCCTTCAGGAATGATGCAATTCAGCCACACTCCAATGCCTAGTGACCCCCTGGGCTGTGCCCTTTGACGGCGCTGACATCACCATCCCACCTCTGTGGGGTCCCCAAGAGGTCCAGCACAGCTGATGTTCCCAGGAGAGCCAGAGCTCACTGATACACTGGAGAGGACACAAACCCATGTGGGCTTCAAGGCAGGAGCTGGACATTGAATTAGGGTTGGCAGCAGAGAGAGGGGAGGTTGAGCAGGACCCGTTTGTCTCTCTCAGCCCAGCAGCACCCAAGAGCCACCATCTCCTCCCCAGACAGAGCTCAGGCCCTCCTTCTTATAAAAGTCAGATGCCTGCCTGCCTTTCACAGGAAAGGGACCTGTCAAGAGGAGAAGGGGATCTTGTTTGATTTATTAGTCTCTTCCTCCTTCCCATCGTCTGTGGCTCATCCAGCTGTAGTGATAAGGAGAACAGCTATGAAAGGACCCTGCTGGCTGCTGGGATCCCATCCTGCTGCCCACTCATTGCCTGAAGACATCAGTCCTTTACAAGCACCATTAAATGTGTATCCAAAATGTGGCAGTCTCCTCCATCCTTTGAGATTCTGTTCTCTGGATAATACAAACAGTTGCCAGAAAAAGAGTATCCTCTCATCTCTGTCTAGGCCATTATCCCTTTATATTTGCTCTTTAATATTTACTGGGTTCACACAAAGTGCATGCTCTGGAAAGAAAAAAAAATCAGCTGCAGCTTAAAGGACTCCAAATTTAGTAATTGCTGCAGACCCATCAACGTGAACAGTTAGCAGGGAGATTTCTCCAGCACTTCAATGCCGTGGTATTCTGCTTAGGTCAGACTGTAGAAAATGTTCTGTTCAGGGGCACCAAATCTGGAGTGTCTGCATAGGTGCCAGCTGCAGAGGCCTTATGAGTCCACCTCCAGTTTCTGCAGGTCCTTTCCCTCCCAATACCCAGTAATCTTGGTAGGAAACAGAAGCAGCCAGAGAGATGCTGATTCATACAGAGGTGAAGAACCGGAGGGTTTTAACACACCTGTGAGTTAGCAAGAACTAGGCCCAGTTTCTAGCTCCAGAGCTGGTCTTGCAGCCTTACCTGTTAGTGTGAGGTTGCTGTATGTGTTTGAAAACTGCTCCTTTAACAAAACCAAGTGCATCTGAGCTGCCTTTTCCCTCTGTAGTTCCAACATTATGTCAGGATGCTGGGCGATCTTACAGCCTTTCTGCTTATCCAGGGCAATGTCGCTGCGAACAATGTCTACAGCAAAAGGGAAAGAAAAAAGGGAGATGGCCAAACCTCAGCTTTCATTTTCATTTTCACCAGACACTTGGATCAGCACCAGCCAACACGTCAGTCACACAACCATCACTCAGAAAGAGCAACCCGAAAAAAGGATCCAAACCTCTTGGATCCACCTATCAAATGACCATCCCCTGCTCAAGTCTCTTTTTTCCCCACAGAAAGCTCAAGTCATATGCTCACGCAACCTACTGGCCTTTTCATCTTTCTCCTGCCTAGCTGTTGCTCTCTTACAATGATAACCCCTCCCTTTCAGGAAAGCGCAAAAGTCTCACAACTTTTAAATTACAACCCCGTTACTGGTGTGTTTGACGCTAAATAATGAGAAAAGACTAAATCTCATTCTAGTAATCCCTTGCTTCCATTTAACCTTGCCTGTCAAAGAGGTGATGAAGACAGCTTGTTTATCTTCAGTGCAGCTATCATAAGTCAGTATGGCTTCTAACTCTTTCAACAAGTGCCTGTACCTTTCTAACTCCTGATACTCAGTTCAGGAGGGAGAAAGATTATTTAATAATTGTTTTATTTTCATATGAGCATCCTATAAGTCATACTGTGAGATAAGAATATGATATTCTCTCTCCTAGACCTACTCACCTGCTGGGGAAATGGAATGATGGAGTAGCAGGGCAGAACAAGAACGAAGTAAGATGTGCACAGTCTAAGCAGGAGGGGAGTGGTGTAAACTAGTCCTTGCAAGGTCCCTTATGAGTTTAATAAACTCTGCAACATGTTCAGATCCACAGGCACCAAATACTGTGTCTAGTTCTTAGAAAACCTTAGGCGGCCAGCTCTGATAAGGAAGGATGGAAGTTGGAGTTCTTCCACCACATTGCATGAGGTCACCCTTTGCATCACGAGGTTGCTCTTTGCTTGGTTTCATTCCCATCTAGCTAAAAGTTTCTGAAGGAGTTTATTGTCAGAAGAGAGTCATGTCTTGCTCCACATACACACTCCAGCTTGGTTCAATTCCAATCTAGCTAGAAGCTGCTGAGGGAGCTTGATGTAAGAAGAGACTCACATCTTGCTCCACACAAACCCTCCAGCACCACTGTTTTTATGCACATCAAGGAACATCAAAGTTGCTTCCAATAGTCATACCCCTGTCTTTTGAAGTGTCCAATCTCAGGTTCAGCAAACTTAGGTTCAAAGCTCCGCTATATTTTGGGCTGGCAGGGAACTGCCTCCAAACATGGGGTGAAGCACTGGAAGCCACATTATATTTCTGTCTCTGAGCCTCCTCCTAGAGTCACTACACTCGTCTTGCCCAGGCTGTGTTCTTCCTCTTTCCTGCATAGTGTGGGATTAGCATAGCTTCTCTAAAGCCTGTCTAAATCATACTGCTCAGAACAACAATGTCATTAAAGTACCCATGGTCTGTAGTTAGGGACATGAGTTCTCTCTCCACCCACAGCTAGCATACTCAGGAGTGGATACAGGGCAGCATCCAGCTAGCATGAAAATATGATCATGAGAAGTGTTTCAACATCCAGCACAGAGGCATCAGTGTGGGGAGATGAGATGAAGCAAGATGAATGAATAATGTTGCTCTGCAGATAATGAGCACATACCCCTTGACCATGTGCTTTAGTCCACAATCTCTTAGGTAGGCACTGTGTAAGATTTGTGCCTCTGCCCAGCTAATGAATGATAAAATCCTAAACAACCCCTGCAGTGTGAAATATTTGGAGAACTGAAGATTGAGAAACATAACCTTACCTCTCTCCTGCACTGGAAAGGCTATTACTATAGCTGCCAGAGTCACCTGGAGCCCATGAATAGGCATTCACCTTCCTGGGTGAAAGGATATCCCTTTCTACAGAACTGAAGGCAACAGCTGTACACCCCTCCATCCCCGAGACAAAATGGAGCAAAACACATCAAGGATGCCCTGAAGGAGGAGAATATTGAGAGGCAGAGAGGTTTGAAACTAGATGGTCAATACGTTGTTTCCAGTTCTCTTCAAACTGCTATAGGGGAGTTTTGTTTGGTAAAAGGAATGGAGGACTTCTAAAACCCAAACCATGGTCAATGTGGACCCATGGAGAGGAACCATTGCCCCAGGACTAGGTTCAGGGGCCAGAACCCTGGGGAGTGCAGGGAGCCACAGCAATGGGTCCTGTGTGACATCCATCTTTGGGGACCACAGGGATGGCTCTGTGTGCATTGTCAGCAGGGCCTGGGGACAAAGGGCAGGCCCAGGAATGAAGAGCAGGAGCAGTGTTGTGTTAAGCTGCTGTGACAAGTATTAGCACACTTCGGCAAATCCTTGGGAGAGTATGGCAGAAGGCATGCAGGGCAGATAGGTGGGAGCACTGTCTGATAGTTGTCTTCATGGGGTTCTCAGAGAGCTGTCACTGCAGACAGTCAGGAACTAGAGGTAAGACATGCGAGGTCCTGTCTTCCCAGATTGAAGGAACCAAGAAACTCACCCAAAACCTAAAAATGGAGGTGGAACCCATAGTCATTATAGCTCCAGTTTAAACAGGGGGCAGATGTCTTAGATATAGAGCTTGCCAAAAAAACTCAGTACCTGGTCCCTCATAGCCTACCAGGCAGTACTCAGTGCAGGGAAGGAGACAAAGCCTCTGCACCACTCTGCTGAACCAGAAGCACTGAGGGAAGAGGGGTGGCAGACCACAGCTTCTGAAGGCTCTGGGGAAATGTCAGCAAGAGCAACCTGAAGGACATAGACAGCCAGGAGCCCACCGTCCCCAAATCTTAAAGGATGAAACAGAAAACAGACAGATGCAAGGAACCCAAGAAGGAAGAGAGTACCCTGGAGGCTCTGGGCAGAGCAGCCCCGAGTGGGCAGGAGGGCATTCACTGCCTTCCTGAGCCTCTATAGAAAGAGGGGAAAAAAAAAAAAAAAGGAGAGAAAAAAGTAATAAACCGCCCGGCAAAACACGGAACCGAGCAGCTCCTGCCAGGAGTGCGAAAGAAGAACTCCAGATGTGGAAGCCCCAGAGGATGCCAAATGTTTTTCCAAAGACGGCGGACGGGGAGCCGTGCCCCTGGCGGGGCCGGGTCAGTACCCTGGCCAGCTCAGCCTGCCCCGCGGCGGCACGGCGGGCCGGACCCCGGCTGCGGGGCGCTGCAGGACGGGGCGCTGCGGGGCGGCGGGGCGCTGCGGGGCGGCGGGGCGCGGGTCCCGCGGCGCGGTGCCGGGCGGTGCGGGCTCGGCGGAGCCGTGCGGTATGGCGGGAGCACACCCGTGTGGCGGTCAGGTGAGCTGCGGCTCCCGGGAGCCATCAGCGCACGGAGCGGGAATCCCGGCGGCGGGGAGCGGGGGAGCGCCCGCCCTGGGACGGCCTTGGGACCCCCGCCCGGCCTGCCCCACCCCGCTGGGAGCGGCTGATGTGCCGGGCTCCTACAGGAGTGCTCCCCTCGCCAGGCTGCGGAGCCGGAGGATGCTGCTTTGCGAAGGGCCGGTCTGTGTCCGAGTGCCTGCACAGATCGCTGTCCCCCCTTGGGGTATCTCCAGCGCTTCCGCGCATGCAGCCTATGGAGGTCACCGAAACCACCAACGGGAATGTTGAAGAACAAGTTAGAAAACACCCTCAGGAGTGGCACAAGCACAGCGATGCCCTTTCCCGGGCACCCCGGGACTGGCTGAGTTCTACCAGTCCCTTTCTGTGAGTCACCTGCACCAAGGGGGTTGCACGAATCATTTCCCACCACACCAGTACCGTGACAGAGAGGTCCCAAGCTCTGACGCTTCCAGGGTGGCACACAGCACAGGGACAGCCGGGGGTGGGGGGTGTTTCCCTGACACACAGAGTGAGCTTCTGTAGCTGAGAATTTGCACAGCATCAGCATGGCCTGTGTGCAAGTCACCGTCCCATGGCTCATACCACCCTCTGCCCGCAGGCAGTTCTGTTCCAGGCGTTATGGAGCAGACAGACTATTGCAGCCGACCACCTGTTGAAGATGGGAGGAGAAGAGCACAGCCCCAGGTTTCTGTGGACAGGGCAGAGGGATTTGGTTATGGTCAAAGGGATGTATAACTCAGCTTTCTGTGGATGTGTTAAAGTGAGCACTGCCCAAAGCCATCACCACTCCAGCAAAAGCCACAGTCACCACTGCCAGGGCATGAGAACAAGCTGAGTTTGCCCATCCTCCTAATGGGATTGTTTGCTTCAGATTTCCAGTCTTGAAAAGGAAATTTAAAAGGAAAAAAACCCTGATTTTATGCTAAAAAGAACTGAATACTTTAAAAAAAAACCACAAAAAAACCCAAAAAACCAAAAACGAATATTAGTAAATTATGTTAATTAAATAGATGTTTAATGAGTGACTAGGCAAAATTCTTATGACTTGCAAACTGTGAAACTTGTAAAATACCTACTTTTTAAACCAATACATTTTGAAATGCTTTTTAAAAAACCCGATTTGTCTGCTGAAATTATTACGAAATGCCCTGTGCCTGTGAAATTGAGAAGACAGCTTTTATTTAGAAGGACAAGAGATTTCTCAAGACACAAACTGCATTCTCATCCTGTCTGTCTTCAATGGGTAAATTTGTGACACGTCAGTGTCCCTTTTTTTTTTTTTTTTTAGCTGGGAAAAATTCCCTGACAATGAGTTCCACAAGTTATTTCCCACTATTAAAAAAAAAAAAAATCATATTTGTTCATTTTATGTGCAATAATTCCACTAGATGCTCCCTGTTTCTTCTGTCATGAAAACAAGTAAATAATCATTCCCAAATTGTCTTCTCTGCATGACACTGAGTTCACAGCATTTATCATAATCTTGGTCATTTTTTCTGAGCTGAAAAATCTCTTTGAATGAAAACTCTGATTATTTCCATCACCCTATTCAACACATATATATTCTTTACACTGATTAGTATGTCAGCACCTAGTTTACTTATAGCATAAGAATGCTCTTGGTGAGTTTTTCCAATTCTTTTCTAATATTCCTAATATTAGATTCACTCTTTACTTCCCAAAATGTATTCAGAGACCAATCCATAATAAATTCAAAACATTTTCCCTGAATGGCAACTGCTAATTTAGAACATATAGTTGTATACAAAAAGTCATAAGTCTTTCCCCTGTGCGTATAACTTCACATTAATCACTTTTAAGTCATACAAAGTTGTAGCATAGAAAGAAGTGTGAAACTTACAAAAATATGTAATTTTTTTTCAGAGAATTAAGGATGCTTATTATAAACAATCAAATATATAACCATAGAAATCTTTTATCTCTTTCATCTCACCAGCAAATAGGTAAGAAATCAGGAATTAATTGTTTGATTGCACCATCTCCTGCAGTTATTAAAGCAACTTTCATGCATGGTTCTAGCAAAATAATTTGAAAATTAAAAAGAAAAAAATTGAGATAAACAGGCAATCTTTGGAAATTATCTCCCTTACCTTGTGTAACATGATTTCTAGAGCCTTTTTTTTTTTTTTTTTTTTTTTTTTTTCATTTCTGAGGAAATAACTGAGCACTGGGACTCCTTACACAGGCAAAGCAGGTTGCAGCTCCTTCCCTGGAGTTGTGGTCCCTTTGAGTTAGAGAGCAGGAGGCTCTTTAGCCTCAGAGCTCATGCCAAGACACAGAGCAGCCCCAAGTCTGGCAAATCCCAGAAGTCCAAAGGACATCAGAGGATCCACATGTCTTGGGGATTGAGTGCTTGCAATGTCTGAAATTCTACAGTCCTCCCTAAGGAGCTGTGTTTGAAATACTCAGAGGGCAAAAAACCCAACTGTTTCTTCTTCAAGCTCTGAAAGGACAGATGTCTAAACTGTCAAGGGACATAAAGCAGACAAAAAAGGGGCCCTGGGTGACCAGAAACAGAAAATGATTCCTTGAATAAAGGAAAACTTGTTTGTTCATTTTTTCCAGGACTATAGGATGGTTCTCCATTCAGAAACATCTGCTGTACAGTTTTATGAGCTGGCAGAGCCAAAGGGACAGTCTCAGTCACATGGCAATAACCCTCTCTGGCTCAGGTATCCTCAAACCCCCAATGCCCCTTATGATCCTCTTCATTAAAGTTGCAGTAAAACAGTTTCCTTTTTTTAACCTGAATTAGTTTTCTGCTCTCTTAACAGAGGATTAGAAATGTGCCAGAGCCAACACAAGGGAAGCAGCAGAAGGACACTGTGTAGAGCATAAAGCAAGCATGGGGGCCAAGCCTTTTGATGGCAGAGAATCAAGAGGTGAGTTTCAACACCTTCAGACATAGATTTGTAGGATTTATTCTGAGACTGAGGCTGCTGCAGTCCCATCTTCCAATGCAGGCTTTCCTTTCAATGCAGCACTGTCCTCTATACCTCCACGTGTCATGCAGCATTCATCAGTTCAGCAGCTGAACAAGCTGAAGTGCAGTCACCTCTCCACTATCAGGTTTTGGCCAGCTAAGGTCTCTGAACTGACTCACCAAATAAACTCATGCTCCAAGCATAGGAGAGGGCAGGAACATGCTAGAAAGAGTAGAAGAATGGGAGTAGGAGCCCTAGCTGAGGTGAGCTCCAGCCCCTGTGCAGCCACACACAAACACATAAAGGAATCCTCAGGCCATTGAACAGTTTATTATCTTCCTTTCCACTCAATACCTAAGACCTTTGCACATATTCTAACAGCATGAAATCCTAGAAGATGCCTGTGCAATACAGACTGAGCAAGGGTGAAAAGATGTTCCCACTGCTGCACAAATTTTGAGGTTTAGATGCACTGTGAGGTACCTGAAGGTGTCTGAAGGAATGGATCCAACACTGAAAGGACACACAGAAAACCTATGCCAGTATTACACAGCATAATGTGAAATTTCCCACACTATATGGCAAAATCTCCTGACTAGTACGGAAGGCTTAAGAAAAATGTCTTTTTCAATTTTTTTGGTTGTAATTGACCATTTTTCCAGATGCCTGGTATCCTCTCAAAAAAAAAAAAAAAAAAAAAAAAGGAGATAAAATAGAAGGAAGTAACTTACGAGCAATTAAAAGAGTATTTTTGAAATGTGTTGTCCATATGCACTTCAGCTCAGAAAATTTTCTGATGCACTACCTACAGCATGCAAATGTGCTCCCCTTCCCCTTTCCCTGCCATGGCCCTCACAGGGCCACACAAAGTGTCCTTTGGTCTCTTCTCAGCCACACAGTCCTGACAGGCTACACAAAGCCTGGGGGCAGGAGGGAGAAGCAAATGCACCTTGAAGAGCTCCAGCTATGCAAAACTTTTCTTTTTCCCTGGAGTTTTCCTTCTCTGCAGATATGCACAGCAGGAAGCTATAAGCAATGTTTATGCCACCACAGGTTGTCCAAAGCTGGTCTTTGTGGGTTTGAGATGAGAGGCAGATGAGGATGCTCTACAGTAGTCCACCAAACTCATGCTGTAGCACCAGCAGGGAGCTTCCAAAATGATCTTTGGGCTCATGCACTGAGGCAGCACCCTTCCTGAACCACACCAGGATTCCACACTACACATAACACTCCAACACCAACCTCCAAGGCAGCATGCAAGTCAAGTTTTAATAAACTCAGTTTCAGAAGAAATTTTGTACTGACAACTACCTGTGCCTTTGCTCCAAAGAGGAGCTGCTCAAGCCTGTTTTCCTAGAGACCAATGTTTCTTATTGTCCCATTCCTCAGACCCAGCTGGTCCTTGGCACATGGGAGGCAGTGAAAAGACAGGCCAAAGAGATTGCTTGTTAGGCAATCCAACAGCAAAAGCAGCATGAGATCTTACATCTTGGTACCTGCCCTGGAATCAGACATGTACCTGTGGCAGGAGAGAAACATCTCCAGATAACAACACTGAGAACAGCTGGTGAAGAAAAACAAACTCATCAGGGCACATTTAAAGGAGAGAAAAGCTTCTCATGCTAAAAATGTTATACCTCTTGATCCTCATACATTACAAAGTCTCCGGCACAGCCCCACCTCCTGGTACCACTGAGCTTGACATACATTAAACCGGGTTTCTGTTTCAAACAGACCCCAGGCTGGCTGATGCTGTATCCAAATAGGGTGGACTCCAGAAAAGACCATCCAGAGTAGAGGCTGGATGGGATGGCAGCTACCTGGTGTACAATACAGATGGGGTGTTAATATAACAGGTTAGATGACTTTCTAATATTTAGCAAAGTTCAGGAGATACATACAGCCATGCTACTATTGACAGGAACTGCACACCCTATGGCTCACCAAGGCCATTTATCACAGGCAACCACTTTTACGAATTGCTCTGTCAGGTATGGTCAAATCTGCCACCAGGTGATGAAACTGCTGTGCCAGTTTTATATTCAGTGTTGAAACAAGTTGCCACATGCACCCTCTTCCTGGGCATCGCAGGCAGCCACCATAGAGCATGCACTACTTTGTTACTTTTACTGACCAAACATGACTGGTCTAGACTTGGGTGAGGCTACTCAGACTTACAAAAGAAAGAGATACACACCTGGTAATACAAGATATTTCCAGGTCTGTGCTTACAGGAAAAAAAAAAAATAATTACTCTGAAACATAAAGGAAGAACCTTTTCTCAGGAAAATGAGGTATAGTTCAGATACAAACCAAAAGCAACTTCTATAACCCTCAGAGAGCACCCATGCTCTCCATGGAAGAAAGAAGTGGAAAAAGATGGGTTGGTGAACCCAAAGGCAGGCCAAGGTAAAAGCAATTTTCAAAAGGTGGAGGTATGCATGGTTGTAACTCTTTGAAAGGGAAACAAATACAATTTTAACCAAAGGGGTGTAGAGTAAAGTGAATCTCTGTGGAGGTCTGATAGTCAGAAAGACAGAGCAGCATCACAGAGACAGAAAAGACCATCAAAGGCAGCAGTGAGGAATACCTGGTCTGAAGAGCAACAGGGTGGTAGAGGGGGATTTACAGGATGAAGATCCCTGCATAGAAATTAATTTGTACTCCAGCAAGCATGGTCACAGGATCCATGAAGGATGACGCAAAGCAGTCCTGTTGCTGTTGCTGCTGCCATCTGAATGCCTGAGATGGCCACACTAATGTGGCCTGTGAGCACACAGTGTGAACACCCCTCACAGTTACTCATTCGCAAGTGCAGTTCTCTGAGCAGTCTTGTGCACGTGCCCTTCACCTCTCAGTCCTGCAGCCAACCAGCTGGTGCAGCTTAGATGAACATAAGATGCGCCCTTCCCTCCCCACTTGTGCACAGACCACATGGGAACACCTATGGGAGCTGCAAAGAAAGCCCAGGCACTGGGATCACAGGCCTGGAGTCTGTATGCACCCACGGGGAGAACAGATGAAAAGACAAACATTCAAAGCATAAAGCAACCAAACTAGCACTTGTCATGTCACTAAAAATCATTAGGGTGATGCATAAGACTTAGAAATTCACTTCTTTCTCTTTTAAATATTTTGTGACTTTTTAAACTAATCAAGCCCCCCAACTTCTTCCCCACTCCCATGCCACTATAAGAAATTTCAGAAAATAGGTAGTGGACATATAAAAGCCCACAAAACACACCCAGCCACCCCAGACAACTTGGGAGAAGGAAGGGTACCTAGCTGGATGATTGTTGGCTTCCCCCATGTCAATATTTTTTGTATGCTGTCTGGTGAAGCTGTAAGTTCTCTGCAGCAAGAGCAAAGTGTATGCCCTGATCCCAAGCAGGTCCTGAGTGAGCCATAGAGGAGGGAACAAAAACAAGACCAGTGCTCCAAATGGAGAAGATGGCTGCTCAGATCCAATACAACAGGGCAAAGAGATGTGCTGGCATCAGGATTTCATTTTGGAGAACTGGATCCCTCTAGTGAAGCACTTACTGCAGCCCCAGCACAAAAGGATGTGAGCTACTAGCAACTCTAGCCCTAGAGTTTGCACACAGATCTTAAGAACAAATACAAAAGCTTTGCTTCCAGGCAGGAAATCCCTTTTACCACACCTTTCTGATTTACACCGATGCTTGATACACACCACATGTGTCCCCTCCTTCCTTCACCCACATTCACAATGGTCCTGTTCCATATTTAAGTGATGAAAAGTTAAGACCTGTGGTTACAACTTCTATGAAAAGCTTCATTTTGAAGGCTGCTACATTTCAATTTTATTGCCATGAGGAAAACTGAAAAAAAAAGAGGCAAAATATTTCAGTTCTTCCTTAACATGAAAGCTGTTGTGAAGACATTTAATAAGTGTCAGTTCTCTCCTGCAAGTTGTTGAAATATTGAAGGTGGGAAAATTTATTCTTACAAATGTTTTGTATGAGTCCTATCCACAATTTTATGCATGACACTTAATTTCTTCTGTTCAAGGTGGCTGTGGCAGGCTCCTGAAGTGCACCTCAGCAGGCAGAGCTTAAAACAAACCCTTTAACCCTTCAACAAGAAGAAAACCAAGGAATAATATCGAGATTGCTTCAGCTAGGAGACCAAGTGAAAGACGGAACACAAAAACTCACCCACCTGCCTGCGTGTGGGAATAGAGGGACATTCATCTTGGAGAGATCAGAAGTTATGTGGGGAAACAGCGGGAGCAAGAGCCATCAGAAAACTGGCAAATGCATCTGTTTTTTCCATTCAGCACCGTGCTGCTGAGTAGATCTCTGCAAAATTTCCTCTGTTCTACAGACCTGCCCAGTGGGATCTGTCTGGTATTAATTGGTCTTCAAAATTACTTATGGAAATATCTTCAGCTAATTTTTGTAAGTCGTTGAGTAAGAAAAAAAAAGTTTGGTGTTCTTCGGTTTAGATTTTAAAAAAAAGAAAAAAGCAAGCAAGAGAGAAAAATCAATGGATTCTTGCATGTGGACATGGTATTCTTAAAATAAATGCCTTCTTAAAAGAAACGCCTTAGGACCTTAGGACGGAGACGTGGCCCTAACTTTTCTACGCATTTTCTTTGTGTGAATTAAGGGCCGAGAAAGGTGAAAGCCTTTTGTGTACTGCGGACCGGGTGGGGAGGAGGGAAGCAGCGGGAAGCCGAGGCCAGGCGGTGACCTTCGAAAGACCGTGGATGGCAGAGAGGTCCGTAGCAGGAGCAGCCCCAGCTGGGCACCAGCTCGTGGAGACCGACCGCCACCAAGCCCGGCGGGGAGCCCAGGGGCTGCGGCGGGCACAGAAACGCGAACAACGGCGACGTCCGTGGGGAAAGGCAAAGGCTCCCGAGAGCCGCGGGAGGAGCGCGGGACGGGGCGTGCACAGGCATCCCGGGGCTCCCATGCCCGGTCTCAGCCAGGACCCGCGGCAAAGTCTCCTCTAGGGTCGGCGCTGCCGGCTCGGGGACGAAGGGAACCGGAGGACGGGGCGAGGGGGATATGAAAAGCCCCGCTCCCCCGTGCCGGTCTTTTGTTCCCGGGGGCTGGCACCCGCCGGATCCACCGGCAATGGGCTGCCGAGCTCCGCCGAGCTCCCCGGTTCCCCTCGCTGGGGAAAGAAAGGGTACGGGAATACTCCCCTGCCCGGTGTCCGGCGGCAGAGTGCCCGGGCGAGACACGGCCCCGCTGGGCGAGGAGAGAGCAGGGCAGGCGGAGCAGGACCGCCCGGCTCCCGCAGCCCCCCGCTGCCGCGCCCGCCCCCCGTTCCGGCCCCGGGGCTCACCGTCCTCGTAGTTCTTGAGGTAGTAGTCGGGACCGGGCCCGCCGCGGCTCTTGGCCGGGTTTTTCACGTTGTGGAACTGGAGAAAGTCCGTCCTCTTGCCCGCGAAGCGCAGGAAGGCGGGGGCCAGGCCCCGCGCCAGGGTCACCAGCCGCCGGGAACTGGGGAGAGAAGCGAGAGGACTGAGGGCGCCGAGGGCCGAGATGGGCCCTCGCTTCCCCGGTACCGTCAACGACCACCGACCACAGGGCTCGAGGACCCGCCCGTGGCGGTGCGACGCGGTACCACCGGCTGCGGGGCTCCGCGCCGGCCGAGCGGCGCGGCCCCGGAGCGAGGAACGGCCCCGCCCGCCGGTGGTGGCCCGGAGGCCGGCGGGCCCGGCTTCCCCCCGCCCTGCCGGCGCCCCCCGGACAAGTGCAGCGGCGTCCCGGAGGCAGAGGCGCTCAGCCCCACGCGGGACCGTGCCGCGGGCCGAGCCACCGGGGAGAGGAGAGAAGCGGGGAGGAGAGAAAAGCGGGAGCCGTCCCGGCTCCGCTTCGCTCGCGCCTTCCCGTATCCTCGCCCCGCTCATTTCCCGGCAGCCGAAAGGACCCTCGGGGAGGGCGTACGGAAGAGACCCGCTCTCCCTCCTCGACTTACCCAGAAGGGAAGGGGCTTTCTGGCTGTCCCAGCACCTCCAGGCCGCGGGCGCTCCGCACCGCCGGTGGAGCCAAGCGCAGCTGCAGCCCGGCTCAGCCCCCCACGCAGGGCTGGAATTCCGGGGAGCGGAGGGCTCAGAAGACCTAGCCGACACCCGCTCTCCGCCCGTCGGGACCCGGGGAAGGCTCGGCTCAGCAGGCGGCCCCGTTCCTGCTGCTGTTTTTTGTTTGGTTTTGACTTTTTTTTTCCCCTGTGCTGCCTCGGCCCCTTGTTGTGCTTTTTGCAGAGGAGCGGTTGCCGGAGCGAGGGGAGCACGACATTTTTGCAGTCATAACTGATAAGTCTCCGAAATGCTTTCTCCATTGCAAACATGTGCATCTTAATGGAAACCATGGCCTCACTCCCTCCGTCACAACAAGCGCCAGCAGCGCGGAGCCCGGCAGGGCTGGGCGGCGGGGCCGCCAGGGCGCCCCGCGGGCGGCGTGGGGAGGGCGCCGGGGGGCTCCTGCCTTACCTTAAGAAATCGAGCCAGCCATCATGAATGATGGAGGGGTCCAGCTGCAGGGAGAGGAAATTCTCACTGATTATCCTGACAGGGCTCTTGGTGTTGACATCAAGGAGAATGAGAGTTCTTCCCTTCACACCTGAAGGTTTCTCCACCGGCAGTGCTCTCCTGTCCCCAGCCTGGGAGGGCAGCGAGAAGGCGGCCATGAGGGCCAGCCCAGGTGCCATCAGGGCTAAGAGCCCTGGGGGGCAGGAGCTGGGACAGGGCATGCCTGAGAGCAGGAAACCCCTAATTAACTCGCTGTCTGCAGGGGCTCGCTGGTGGCTAATTGTCCTTATCTAAAGTGTGGGGCGCTCTGCCTTTTTTTGCAATGTTTTGGTGTTGGTGGAGGGGAACTCACGCCCCTGACCAGCCTTTCTCGCAGCCGGTGCCAAGACTCCTTGCAACCAGCACCGCCCCTTTAAGAGATGCAGGCTCCAGACATTTTTAACTTTTTGAAGGTAAGGGGAGGCTCCTGGTTTAACCCCCTCGGCTCGGGGTCCGCCGCCCTGCTGCAGCCCCGCCAACACCGAGCTTTCGCTTTGCGCCGGCTCCGGGGGCCGCTTTCAGCCGCGGGAGCTCCCGCACCACGCAAAACCGGGACGAAGTCGGGTCACCGAGACACCGGGGAGCTCAGGACGGGGACCGGAGCGCGACGAGCAGCCAGCACGGCTCTAGTTGGTCTCTGGCTGCAGGACCGGCAGAGGCGGTAAGGCAGCGGGGGACGGCCCTGGTTGAGGAAAGGGCGGGTAATCACCCCTAAAAGAACCCTAAACACTACCCGAGGGAAGAGCTCGCTCCGAGCCGCGCTGGGACCCGCGGTGCTAGGCGAGGCCCTCGGAGTTGAGCGCTGGCGGCTCCGTGGGACCCAGCGGGCGCAGCGGGGCTGGGGCCGCCCGTAGTCCGGAGCCCCGGCACGGCACGGTCGGTGCGCCCTGCCCGGAGCCAGCGTCTCGGGCGGTCTTCCCACGAAGCCCGGCCGGGCACTGCAGAGAACCGGGCAAGGGAAATTGAACCGCTGGTCGCCCTTTCCCGCCGGCCTCCGGGCCCAGGGGTGTACGACCCGCAGCAGGGAAAGGAGACGCGCGGCGGCAGCAGCGCCTGGTGTGGAAACGCCCGCATCGGGGATGCAAAGGACAGCGTGGCTCGATGACACCAACGACGGCCCCCCTGCTGGTGCCAGTCCACGGGCGCTGGTTCCAGGAGGGCCCGGGGCAGGTCGGCACGGGCTCGGCCCGCTGCAGGCGGCCGCGGTTCTCAGCGCTGGGCACAAGGTCGTGGCACCGGGCCAGGGATCGGCTGCCGAGAATCCCCGGAGCCTCAGGGAATTTCCATCTGAATCAGGCATTCTCTCCACCAGCAGCCACCTCCCGGGCAAGCCCCGAGCTCCTGCACGCAAGCAGCCGGTGAGCTCCGGGACACGTAGCGCGCCCTTATCTGAGCCCTCCGCCGTCGTGGCCCGCCGGGGTTCCCGTGTTACCCAGGCCATGCGGCACGTAGGGCCGCGGTGCCTCTGCCCGGCCGGGCAGCGGAGGGCTGACGGCGGCTGTGCTGAGCCAGGCCCGGTGCGGTCCGTCGGGGCCCCGGAGCCCCGGGGATGGGGCTCCAGCAGCACCATCTGCTGGTGAGGGGCCCGGCGCGGCGGGGGAGCCGGCACCCACCTGTGGACACCCCTTGCGCAGGGGTCAGGAGGTGCAGGGGCTGCGGGCAGCACCGGTGCTCCGGAGATCGAAGCACACAGATCGCGCCCGCAAGAGCGGGCCGAGCGTCGGGGGACCCGGCGACCGCCCTCGGGAGGCCTGGCCGGGGTCGGGTACGAGCGGCGAGCGCTGCAGGCCGATAGCCCCGGGCAGCCCGGCCCAGGGGTATTCTCAGCGCACGGGCAGCCCGCTGTCCCCGCCCCTGGGAACCCCCTCCAGCTTCTCCTGGTGCCCATGTGGAGCCACCTGCATGCCCCGATCGCCCTAGACAGGGTCCGGGAGGCGGAGGGAGCGGATCAGTGTCTCCAACTGCAGCAAGTCCCGGCGCTCGGCGGAGCTCCGCACAAAGGGAGGCACTCGGGCCTGGGTCCCTGGGAAGCCCGCGGGCAGCGCTGTCTTCCGTGGAAATCTCCACTCCCTTTGTCTCTCTGGCCCACGAAACTCTGAAAGACAAGGGGAGCAGTCCCAGGTCACTCAGGCAAGGGCTGCAGGAGCACGGAGCCACTATGCACTGAGTAGTAACGCGTGGGGGAGGATGAAACCTCTGGCTCTGCTAGGGGTGAGCAGGGAATGCACAAACTAGGATTTGTAGTGAAACCATCCCGCTAAGGTGGAGATGGGAGCAGGGCTTTAGCCGCGCCTGGAAAGAGGCTGCGAGTTCAGCGCGGGCTGAGCCAGAGCAGCAAAAGCGTGCCCGGGGCAGCGAAGCTCTGAGCGCTGGAATAAGTAAGAGGATCCCGGGAAAAGAGCTGTGCAATTTTAGCTGTGGAAAGCCCTGGCATCCCGGGACAGGAAAAAGGCAATTTAAGCCTGGAAATTTGTGTTCGGCTGCAAACACTTCAGCCGGGGCTTGCAATAGCGCTTAAAAATGATCCAGGATGTAAAGCCTCCGCATCAGAAGCTGCTCATTTTTTTCGGCCATCTCCTGAAGAGGGACGTAAGGTTTTGAATCATCTCGTTATTTTTAAATATTTTTTCCTCTATGTTTAGAAGCATGTTATATGTGAGCAAGGCTTCAGGGCTATTTATTGTGGCTACAGGCCGAAATTTTGTATCACGTCTTCCGTTGAGAATGGCTCTGTTTTTAAACAAAACTCAGTGCGTTCTGTAGTAAAAGACAGGAAAACCCCCCTCCCAAGTTATCCAGTTTAACCTCCTTCATATATTTTTTTTTCCTTACAAACAAACTACTTTGGAAGAGAAATGTGTTTATTCTGAAACGTTCCCCACAATTAGTCTCTGCTTTAAACGCAAACTCCGGATGCAACGAAGTCACTTATCTGTGGAGAGATCACCAACAACATAAAACAGCAGGGAAAGAGGCAGAAAAACCTCTCAGCTGCCGAGGTCACCTTCCAGATTCTGGGAAGACAACGACACTAAAGGAAATATTCGCTTACCTGTCCCTGCTGTCCAAACCAGCACCGGGAGCCTGTCCTGATCCTGTGCCCTCGGAAAAGCAATTGCACCCCACTTTGCATCTGGCTCGAGCAACGGCAAGTTAAATCTAAAAATAAAGTGGTTCGGGCTTTTTGCTTGATGGTTTGGCTTTTTTGATAAATTGTAGGTTTGCTGTAGAAAACCTTTAAACGCTAAAAAATCTTTGGTTATCTGCAAGCACTGGGGCAGCATTAGAGGTGCGGGGAGCCCCGGGCCCTGAGCGCGGCGCGCCCCAGGAGCCGCTGCCCCCGCCCGGCTTAGCTCGGGGATAGCCCGTGAACTTGCAAAGGAGGGCCACGGCCACCTCTTCCCCAGCCACGCATACCAGATAGGAGGTATCTCAATTTACACCAGCTGCGACCCTGGCTTTCCGTCCGCAGGGGCGGCGAAGCGCGGGTCCTTTCTTATATTACGATAATTACTTTAGAAAGCCTGACTCACATAAAAAGTATCTCTAAAGATTTACTCGCGGTTTTGTCAATTTTGAAATAGGTTTCTCAGTTTTCCGTCTACTCTAAACTTGCTGGTTTTAATCTCCAAAACAGTCATTGGGAAAGAAAACTGGGGGAGGAGAGACATTTCTATAAAGAGTTTAACTAAAGCACACTAAATATTTTCCCAACATCACCAAATAAACAACAATCCTCCAGCTCCCTATAAACTATTTAAAGCATGTCATATCATCTCTTCTGCTCTTGCCAATGTACTTTCCTTTTAATTTATTAAGCTGATTAGAGCAGGGGCCTGTCTTTTTGTGTATATTTGCAAAATGTTTGGCACCCTTTCAGTCAGTAACAGTTCACAAACACTTATATCTGCATTTAACTTCATTATTATAGGTAGTCTTTTCGATTTTTCCTCACTTTTGTAGAGCAACTGCCTGTGAAAGTGCTTTTTGTAAATGATCTGAGCAGTTGTTGAAGGGTTTCAGCAGAGGAAACCTCTTTGGATGGAGGGGAAAAAAAAGAGAGCGAGAAGAAAAAGCACAACGGAAATCTAAACTGAGATCTCAGGCTGTACAAACTGGCCCAAAAGAAAACGGGGGAATCTCCTTAAGAGGAACATTTTTAGTTCGCTAAAAAATAAACTTTACTCATAAATGATGAAAGTTATTATCATCAGAGGATGTGCTGTACCAAACAAACCTCCATTAGGCTGGGAATGATAAAACAGGCTAGACAGCCCTTTAAAAAAAAAAAAAATCATCATGTCTTTGATTTCCCAAGATATCAACCATGTCTGTTTCTGTAGTGCTGTCAAGTAAATCTGAGTTATGGATGCTCTAAAAGAAGCCAGCAAGGAGAAAATTCAGCAAGTGAAAATTAAGAGTGTTATCCATACTTTACAAGAACACTTTTTTTTCCAGACTCTTAAGCTCCTTCCCTGTGCTACACCATGACAATTTCTGAGAAGAACAAGACCAGTGAAAGTGGTAAGGCTGTGGTGATCAGAGCATGACAGATTCTTTCTATTGAACTTTTTTCTCTTTCTGCAATGCAGTGCCCATCATTTTCACCACAAGAGCTTTAATGTCTGGAATGCAACCTCCTAAAATTGCCAGTGCCTCAAGGTGGGTGTCGCACAGTCTGAACTCCGCTGCTGAAACCATTTTCTAGCATGTTTATGTATCATGTCTAACCTGATCAAACAGGCAGAGGACAGTTGCTTGATTTAATACAGTATCCAGACATTGCTCTTTAATGTAGGTGACCTGGGAAGTTCTGTAACAAGCAAATACATCTGTCTGAGCTAGAAGGACTGGCTGGTTAGGGAGCTCAGCCACAGCAGGAGGAAAGCAAGCCTACTGAGAGAGCTTCCTCCCTCCATACGTGCAAAAGGCAAGGCATCAATCAAACACAACTGCCTGGTCAGGAAAAGCACAGTTGGCAATGTTGTCTTTGCATTTTTGCCAGCATGAAAGGAACACAAACTGGCATTTCCAAATCTAGTCATAGGAAAACAGAACACGTTCTTTTGAGAGTCAATCCTGTACTCACTAGCAGCATAATTAAGAAACCTGTAAAAAATAAAAAGGGACAGGGACAAAAAGAAGGCACTGGCCCCATAAAGATTGTGCATGTGAGCTCTCCCTAGCTGGAACACCACAGGATGACACATGAGAAACTGGGAGGATGAAACAGAGTTTTAGGCAGCCACTGATCAATTTTTTTTTAAATTTTTTTTTTTAACTTTATTTCCAGTTCTGTGAGAAGTTAGATACCATGTACGTGATAGATTAAACAGCATTTGCTGTTTTCCCTTATCTGCCTTACTGTTTTCCTTTATCTGCCTAATTTGATGCATGGTCTCAAAAATACTCTGACAAGCTCAGGGTATCCTGGTCCTGCAGATTTGTCTGTGGAGAGACCTTGTGAGCTCCCAAGGTGTTGATCTCTCAACAGGATTTTTAAGGCACTAGAAAAACTGACATGCACGATTTCCATAACGCTTTGGGAACAGCTCTGGGGGTGGTCAAACCAGGTGCCATCTCAGCAGACAGAAATCCCCTTTGCCCAGTGCCTTTTCAGCAAGCATTAAAAAAACCCCAAAAAACCAAAAAACACCTCAGTGTACACCACCACCCTTGGATAGAGAATGCTCTTTGGCTCCGTAAACTTCTTTTTACTCCCTAATGGCCAGGTTTAAATTCACTTTTGTCTTTCATATCTTGAGAAGCAGCAAATGTGGCAGCAATTTGTCACAGTCAAAGAGATACCAAGGGAAAACACAACAGTGAGACCAGGGCTCTGCAGTGCTCTGAAGACCACAGTAGCCTAAGAAACATTTTCCTCAAAATGAGCCCAGCCCTGAGGAGCAGAGAAATGTGTAGAAATATCCCCATTTCACATCATCATGTGAAAAAGAAAAAGCAATGAATATAAGAATGAATGCAAGCAAGCATTTATCCCACCATCTGGGAGGAGATGCTAGACGTGAAGGAAGAGGTATTACAGGGGGGATGGTAAAAACTGACTGAGACCTTCTATTTTTCTGGAGGGATGCTTCACATTCCAGCAGCAAAAATGAAGGAACCGGACATGAGAAGTAGATCAGAGAGGGAAAATAGGAAAATAGGAAGATGGATGAAGTGCAAGACTGGAGGAGCAAACGAGTCAATTATGAAAAAAAGGAAGGAACTGTGTGCAGGAAATCAACGAGGAGATGGAGCTCAGGGGAAGAAACAGCAGCCAAAATGCTCTCAAATCAGAGATGCTGCTGGGGCGAGAGAGAAAAAAATTGGAATATTTCAGGTAATAAGAAAACTGTAAACCTCTGTCCTCTGCATGTATTTGAATATGGCACCTCTGTCACCAACTCTATTCAGACAACTGAATTCTACAAAGACAGGAGATATCAGCTATGCCAAAGTTGCAAACTGTTGGCTTGCCTTAGAGAAATCAGAAGCAACACATGAAACTCAGAGCTAGAGAGCAAGAGGAGGAAGCACTGAAAATCATGGGTCATACCTGAAAACCAGACAAGTAGATGAAGTAGAAACAAAGTGAAATGTCAGTGGTGTAAACACAGTGAATGCCCAGAAGGAACCTAAGAGATGAAGAGAGTCAGAAGTGAGTGAGTGAGGCCAGCAGTACATCACTGAGCTGTACTCATGGAGGGAGGAGGAGACAGGCTGTTGCTGGATAGACTTTAAAACAGTGCTCTGCTTCCATTGCCCAGCAAAAGCTCTAAAATAAATCCAGAAAAAGCATTCCTCTTTCTGCATAAATTCCACAGCCCTTACAGCAACACAGCCTCACCTCAGCACTGCTTAAGGGCTGACATGTCTGAAGAAGTGAGGGGGGAGGTGCAGAGTCCTTAGCCCAGGCACAGTAGCCTATTGCCCAGAAGAAAACTGCATGGAAAGTGCATATATTCATAGCACAGACATCTTTGTCCTTTCTACCACAGGCAGCTGGGTGTTGCCTTCTCCTTCTGTTAGTCCTTTAGTAACAGCAACATGGAGAAAGCTAAAAATAAAGCTATATAAGCAATGTAATAGGCATGCAATTGCATGTCTCTTTTCTTTGAAAAAATGATGCTCTATTTCCTGTTCAATGGAAACTACAGTTTGATGTTACAACTATTAGCTTTTGACCAAATGCAGAAATTTGACTGAAACAATGACATTTCCCCCTGTATTTACTATTACCATATGTCACTGATTATATATTTAAGTTGCAAAAATGAATTAAATTTCATGGCTTCCTCAAGTTAGACTGTCTTGGAATGGACTGTCTTTTGTTATTAACCAAAATGCTTGGAAAACAGTTTAAATCAAAACAGCAGACTTTTGGTATCATTTCAGGGGAAAATTGGTTATCACAAACCAAGTGCTTAACACATCATCATCCAGAAGGCTGGGTAAAGCTTTCCAAAGCTACAGCAACCATGGCCAGGATAGAGAAAAAGGGTTAATTGAACACCACAGACTCAGAGATGGAAAAAAAAGAGAAAAAGAGAGAGAAAAAAAAGAGAAAGACACTGTTTGAAGCTCCCTTGCCTGGGGTCTTATTCCTTCTGCCTCAGAAGTTATCATGTATCCCACATTACAGTGCTTGTTTGACTTACTTACGGAAAGTATCTTCTCTAAGCTGGTAACAGAGCATTAGGGATAATCACATTGCACATATGTTCCAGGAGAAGCCAGCCTTGTCCTTGCTAGATTTCTTCCTGCTTTCTGAGGGAAAAAAAAAATCTTTTTGTTTCTTTGTTTGTTTTTACTTCTTCTGTTTCCCATCGTGATCTGGACTGCTAACATTTCTATCCCCCCTAGCAGTCTCCAGTGGCTCCTGGCTCTTTTCTAAAGGACCAGCAGACAGCAGAGCCCCTGGGCTCCCATCAACCAGGAAGGAAGTGAATTGCAACCTACAGCCTCTTGGATTTTGACTTCAGACCTTAAAGTCAACGTGATGTAAGGAGACTTAAGTAAACTTCTCCTGTCCATGCTTCCTTCTTCCTCTAGGTCCTGTCTGGACCTGCACTGCTGGAAGAGGAGAGCAGTGACTAGAGAAGCCACCTCTGGCAGGGGTTGTGGATGTTGCAGGCTGTGACACACAAGCTGCAGACAGAGCTCAGATGTATGTAAAGCAGAACCTGAGCAGTGCTGGTGAGTGGAAATAAGGTTGTCATTCCTAACTGAAGACTTAAGGAAGAACAGGTAAGAGAAGTAGGGTTCAGCATAAGAAAAGGACAGCTATGCTGTGCTTGTTGAAGGACTCACCAGGCAGGATACAGACAGGACAGGCCTCAGTGAGAACCTTGAAAATTCATGTCATACTTTGCCAAAGACTCAATCAATTGAGCATGTGCTAAAGCTTAGTTTATTTTGTCTTATTTGGAGCTTTGGAAGATATTTCCTATCTTGACTCATTGAACACGCTCCAACCACACACCTGCAACTTCTGGAGTGCATCCTCTCAGTGAGAGGCTGGCTAGCACGTCATCACTTATGCAGGGCAAATCCTACTGAAAAGCACATCAGACCACAGCTTTCGCACCAGTTTACTTTTACATGTAGCACATGTAAGCTAACATCTGGCAAGAACACAACTATGTCCTGATCAAGATGGAGCTCGTAGCAACAGATGGTGTTTGATACTGCAGGACCAGAGTGGTTCTATCCCTAACTGAGCATTATTCCTCTTTTGCATTTTTACACCCTCTGGCCACATCTTTTTCAGAGTGGATCTATTGTCATTATGGCTTTGCAGTCTCCTCAAGACCATACACCACACTCAACATTGCAGGTCACTGCCTAGCTCTAACACCCAGGTGATTTTGCTTCTACTGAGGCACATCAGCGCATGAAGCAGGGTGCCGATGCAAACATTATATTGCTCATCAGTGTAACATGAGGTTAGTAATATCCTGAACAGAGAGTGCCTCCAGTGCAGGAGGAAACTTTCTCTCCGGGCATACAGTAGCTCTGCCCGCAGGCACACAGGCTGCACCAGTAGTTAGCAATCTAGCAAGCAACATCCGCTGCCTATTTGGGGGTAACGATGGAAAAGCCAGCACAGGGCAGCCTTCAGTGCCACCTCTTCAAGACTGAGAGTTTCATCGTAAAGGGAAAAGCATTCAGAAGAGAAAAACCAGCAACGAAACGAATGTTACTGTGATTCTGGTAGATACAAGATGTGACCAACCACCTCTGCAGCTTTACAGTTACTGTCCGAGATTTTTTTTTTTTTTTTTTTCTTTGCCAGAGCTTTATTTTACCAGTGGAAGTGCGGAGAGAGATTGCCACCTTGTGGTCCCTCCTCCTGCACTGCCATGTTTTTTTCCCACTTGTACTAGCCTAGACCAGTGGTTTCCAAAGTGCTGTCCAAGGACTTCTAGGGACAAAGGTACTATGGACAAGAATACCTTCCAAGTACTTAATTAACTAAAAAAGCAAGCCTGTAATTTTCAGTCTTAAGGTCCTATACTGAGTAACTTACCAGCATAAAACCTTCCAGGAACCTAACCTGCAAGTTAATAAATATTATAAAATTAATATGTATGGCACAGGTACACAGTTTCCAAACAGCAATACAATTCTGCTATGGCAGTGATGCACAAAAATAGACTATCTTTACAATATTCTCAGCACCAAGAAATCTGCTAGAAATTCAGGTCTGATGACAGCCTGGTGTTGCTAAACATTTGGGATGATCTCAGACAATAGTTCTCACAGGGTCCTACTAAGGAAAGTGCAGCTATGTCCTCATCCCCACCACCTTGCAGCTAGGAAGGCAGGAGCAGACTGTGCTGGTCCCTAGTCACTCTGGGGACTGCCTAGGGCAGCTTGTGAGATCTGTTCCTCAGGCAGTATAAGTTTGGGTAAGGTCTGCAAAAGTAGGTTACCAGTTGGCTCCTCCATAAATCGAGCCCAGGTAGAGCGCTAGGCAGTACCAGTGGAACGAAGGGGGAGTGGAAGATCAGCAACAGCTTGTGAAGCAGCACACAGCCCCTGTGAATACCCTGTGCATTTATCCCAGAGAGAGAGAAGATTCTCTCCTAACAGGGCAAGAAGTACATATCTCCCTGACAGCTTTTCATGCCTGTCTGCCTGCTGACATACTGACACAGAAAGTGACCTATTTTCATGGATGTAATAATAAGTGAATAATTAGAATTTTTTGAGCACTTTCTTTTCCTCCATGACATTTTCTGACGACCTTCCTACTTGGCCACTACTGAGCCTATTACAATTGTAAATAACTGACTCTTTTCCAGTTCCCCGGCCTGTTTCAAGGTTGTTGGGGATGATGTTGGTTCAGGGAACACACAAAAGTTTCAAGAGTCCCTAAGTGCATTCTTCAGCATATACTTCTGCAGCCGATAAACCCTGGCAACATTCCCCATCAGGTCCAGACATGACAATAAATGTAGTTACAGTGTGGTACGTTTGTTTCCAATCAAAACCGCAAATCTAAAGACTATCCGCCCCCATTAAAGGAAAAAACAAACAAACTAACCAAACCAACAAACAAAAAAACACTCCCACGGGAAGAAGGTATATGAATTTGAGCTGAAAAGCTTAGGAGTTGGGCCTCGGCAGATAACAGAGGGAGGCTGACTGCAAATCCCAGCTCTAGATACTGCTGACAGAAGTCCTTCAGCAACCCCCGACCGCACAGTGCAAAGAGGGAAGTCCCCGCACCGCAAACCGTAGCCAGTGCACCCGGGATCACACCGGGAGGCCGCCCCGTATCTCCGGGAATGGGCTCTGGGACAGCCCCGTCAGCGTCGCACCAGATGCGGAGGAAGCGCGCGGTGCCGCCCGGGATGCTCCCGCACGGCCCGTGCGGGGCGGGTGGGCGGACGAGCCGCTCGGTGCTCCGCGCAGTGTCCCCGTGGGCAGCCCCGCTCCGCCGGCCCCTCCCGCCGGGGCGCCGCAGGCCGGCTCCCGGTCGCACGTGGCGCGGCGGCTGCCCGCCCCCCGGCCCACGTGTGCCGCCGCCGCGCCGTGCGGAGCCGGCTCCCCGCTGCAGTCCCGGGGCGGCGGGCGGGGGCTGCGCTGCCGGCACAGCGGTATGGCGGCGGGCCCGGGGCGCGGCGGCGGCAGCGGCGGCTGGGGCCGGAGCCGGGGCGCCGTCCTGCTGCTCTTTTTCTCCCTGTCGCCGCGGCCGCCGGCCGGGGCCGCCTGGCTGCTGGGGCTGCGGCCCGAGGACACGACGCCGGGCCGGGTGTCCCTGGAAGGCGGCGCGGTGCAGGCGGCGGAGGGCAGCCGCTTCCTGCTGCGCCTCTACTTCCAGCCGCCGCCCGAGGGCAACGGCAGCCGCGGGCCGGCGGGGGAGCGGGAGCCGCGGCTGGTGTTCATCGAAGAGGCGGCGGCGGGGAGCACGGCGGCGCGGGGCCCGGCGGAGCGGTGCCAGGAGCGCAGCGCCTGGGCCTCGGACGTGGAGGTGGTGGGGCCGCTGCGCTCGGGGGGTGCGGCGGGATCGGCGCTGGCCGAGGTGCGGGTGCGGGAGCCGCGCAAGGGCGAAGCGCCGGCGGCGCCGGGCGGGCGGGTTTTCTCTCTGTGCGCCTGGGACGGGCGGGCCTGGGCGCACCACGGTGCGGCGGGAGGCTTCTTGCTGCGGGTGCAGCCGGCTAGCCCGGCGCTGGGCACCTGGCTGCTGCCGCTGCCGGAGGAGGGCTGGCTGCGGGCGCTGGGCGCCCTGCTGCTGCTGGGGCTGTCGGCGCTGTTCAGCGGGCTGCGCCTCTCGCTGCTCTCCCTGGACCCGCTGGAGCTCCGCGTCCTGCGCAACAGCGGCTCGGCCGCCGAGCGGGAGCAGGCACGGCGGGTGCAGGCGGTGCGAGGCGGCGGCGGCACCTACCTGCTGTGCACTCTGCTGCTGGGGCAGGCGGGGGCCAACGCGGCGCTGGCCGGCTGGCTCTGCGCCTCGCTGCCCGGCGGCGGGCCGGCGGTGGCGGCCGGCGGGCCCCGGGGAGCGCCCTGGCTGCCGGTGGTGCTGTGCGCCGCCGCCGTGTTCCTGGGCGGCGAGGTGCTGCCCTACTCGGTCTGCTCGCGGCATGGGCTGGCCATCGCCTCCCACACCCTCTGCCTCACCCGGCTGCTGATGCTGGCCGCCTTCCCCCTCTGCTACCCGCTCAGCCGGTTGCTGGACTGGGCGCTGCGACAGGAGCTCAGCGTCTTCTCTACGCGGGAGCGGCTGCTGGAGACGCTGCGCGCCGCTGGCCCCCACGGCGACCTGGTGCGGGAGGAGTTGGCCATGGTGCAGGGCGCGCTGGAGTTGCGCACCAAAGTGGTGGAGGATGTGCTGACGCCGCTGGCGGACTGCTTCATGCTCCGGGCCGATGCCGTGTTGGACTTCGCCACCGTCTCCGAGATCCTCCGTTCTGGCTACACCCGCATCCCGGTCTATGAGGGTGACCGGCGCGACAACATTGTCGACCTGCTCTTTGTCAAGGACCTGGCCTTTGTCGACCCCGATGACTGCACTCCCCTGCAGACTGTCACCCGCTTCTACCGCCGCCCACTGCACTGTGTCTTCAACGACACGCGCCTCGACACACTACTTGAGGAGTTCAAGAAGGGTGAGGCCGCCGGGCCACCACCCCCCGGGCTCCCCCTGCACCCCTCTGCACCCCCAATGATTTCCAGGTCAGCAGCCCCCATGGGCAGCCCTGCATGGCCTCCTGGCAGGATGCTGCAGGTACCAGGGATGCTGGGGGGAGTTGGGCCCTGCATGCACTGGTGTGGCGATGACCCTGCTGTCACCTGGTGGAAGATCCTCAGGTGGACTGAGGGCCTGCAGTGCTGGTTGTACCTGTGATGTTATGGAGCCTTCGGCCTCGCACACTGCTGGCTCAGCAGGTGAGCCTGTCCCACAGGGCTCACGTCTCTGCAGGAGTCTCGCAGCATGGGCACGGTGCCTGCCTTGCGCCCTTGCCCGGGCAAGGCAGCATTCACTGCGCTGTTCTGCACAGAGGAGTTTATGACAGGAAATCGCATCTCATTACTTTGCTTTCACATTTTCAGCTTAGCAGTGAGAAGCTGGTCTAAAAAGTGTTTCTGTGTAAGTGGTTTAAAGGCAGAAGAAAAGCCTAAGCCCTTAGAAGGAGATGTACTTTTTTTTTTTTTTTTTGCAGCTGTGACAGCATTCATAATGCAGCAGCTGCCAGCAGCCCCAGAGATGCTGAGAGCTGTATTTCATTAACCATACCTTGAGAATACGCACAGCATGTGTTTTGCCCTCCCACTGGGAATTGTGTTTTACCGCGTGTTACTCGGTACGTCATACTGTGGTGAGTGAGTCTTTAAGAAATGGCTGCAGCAATGACATGCTGCATTATGTAATGCAGAAGGGCAGCATTTGGCTCCTGGGCTGCCTGGGGCTGCTCTGCCGCAGGCAGAGCTGGTCATGTGAGAAAGGCCACCCTGGTCCATTCCAGATAACAGAGAAAGCCTCTCTGTGAGTCATCTCCATGCTCTTTTTTAGAGCTGGGAGGAAGAGAGGATAGGATTTTTCTCGTGCACCGGGAAAGTGATCATCAGATACATGCAGGTCAGCATCTTCTCCAGAGATGCTCAGCTGTGTCCCCACGACTGCTCAGGATCAGAGGCAGAAAAGTTCTGTGTGGCACGCACCATCTGCCCTCCCTGTCCCTCAGCAGGACTGGAGACTTCCAATGGTGCAAATCAGCAAATTCCTGGGTTTAATACAAGACTTTTAGCAAAACCATTGGGATTGCTCTCTGAGTTCAACCTTGGTGAGCTGCAGTAATCCATGCCCGCCCCTGTTCCCTTATGCCAGTTGTCTCTCCTCTTCCTAATTCCTTATGCGCTTCACAGTTCCTTCTTAGCTGTGTCTTCCTGCATGACACTACAACTGTTATAAAGTTCAACTGAGGTCTCTGCTACCTCTCTTGTCTAGAAATGTCAGATGACTTTGGCACCTACTCCCTTGGTCAGCCTCTTCTACAATTTATCTGATTTACTTTGATATACTTCCCCCTCCAAATTTGTTCTCGTACCCTGTGGATCAATAGACCTATAGAAATGGACTTGTGGTTGCATAGCTCCCTGCCTTTTGCTTGCTGTCCTCTATGCCCTCCTAAAACAGACGTGTTCTGTGTGTGACGCTCCCTGAGCTCACAGGTACACTAACAAGTCTTGCTATCTGCCCTACACTTTTTCATGCTAGTCTTCATCTCAGATGAAGATGATCCATCCTTTAAGTTTGCTCCATTAAACTCTTGGCATATCACTTCAGATTATTCTTCCTTTACATCTGCCTGCCACTGTGGCCTTCTCGAGTATTTTACTACAGCTATTTAGAGCTCTTCCTGAAACTTTTTTCCATTCCCACCTCACTTCTACCTGTGTTTTCTAAATTGCACATCTGAAAAGCCTTGCTTTTGGTCTTAGTATATAACTCAGCATGGTGTTTAGCAACTCCAGCTCTTCCCCCATATGTTTTTCTCCAAGTGTTGATGTTCTCTTCTAATTCATTTTCCCCCTATTTCTAGGCATTTGTTCACCTCCAGCACCCTGAGTTTGTAGATAGTCACCTCCCAAGAGCCCAGCACTGAACCCTCCTAAACTCTCTTTTCCCAGTTCCAAATACAGGTTCTTGTGCTGGCTCTCACACTGTGACAGGTGTTTGCTCCCAGCTGCCTTCATCCTTAGCCACTGCTGTGTCAGCCCTGTTCACTTGACCATTTAATTTCTAAAATAAAGATTTCCCATTTGTAATTAAGAATCTTCATCACTGTCTCCTTTTCTGTGTCTGCTTGAATTATGGTGAAGTATTTTGTTTGATCCAATCAAGGTTGCTTTCCATAGCCAAATCTTCTGTGACATCTCCACTAATTAGAAAGTAGGCTGATTGCTTGTTGGCTCAGCAAGTGCTTAATGAAGGCATTCATCACTTTGCACATCCAAGGTGCCCGCAGGACAGCAAATGCTCCCACTGATAAGGCCCAGTCTCCTTCTAGGAAATTAAAGTCTCTGGTAAGGATGGGTATTCATAACCATCTCCAGCTCCTTATGTCCCTGACAAGCCTCTAGAGAAACCTTGCCAGCTTTTCTTTCCTTCTCCTGTGATTAACTCAAACAGGTTTTGTATCCTTTATTTATTTTTGTTATTACAGTTTTTATACAAAATACCCATAACATTTTATATTCTTTCTTTCCTGGATGTGTATGTCTGATCTGTTTCACAAATGATTAATGTTCTGCCACATCCACTATAGCAATAATGTCAATTTTTGCATAATGTATAAGTAACAAAATTTCACTGCCAGAGCTCCTTGCCACAGTACACAAATCTTTGTTCTTGCTTACTGAAAATGTCAAGGGATTGTTAAATACAGCACTTTGGGACTCTTGCTCACACCTCTGGCAGCACTTTAATTTTCTATCTCTCCTCCTACTCACCAGTATCACACTATTATGCTTGTTTACCTGATGCATTTCTTTTCTCTCACTGTTCTGCCCTAGCTATGAAGATGACTGGCTTTTTTTCCTCTCTGGTCTTTTATAGCAGGGTTTGAAGAGAAGTTTTCCTTCATTTGTTTCTAGGTATGCTCACACTAACTTCTTTTGGTTGGTTCCATTAAGATGCATTGATGTTTGCTTTGATTTTAATCCGTAGACAAGTTGCAAATCGCCTCTCCCCCACCAGGACTTTGTGTAGAAGGGATTACCTTCCATGGACCTGTAGCATCAGCTTTCCAAAACATTTAAATTGGTATGAAATAGTAGCATACTCTTCAGTAGCACAAAGGGAGCTAATGGCCAAGTGTGGTTATGGTGCCCAAGAGCAGCTGTGAGCTCCTGGTTGACAAAACCTGGCCCCTGCCCCATCACAGCAGAACCGGTCAAACTCTTCACATCTTCCTCTTCACAACCTTGCTGCTGCTGCCATTGGCTTGATGTCTCTTTTGGCACTAATTCCTGCAGAAAGATGGTTAAACTGGGAGACCTGATGGGAACTGGGAAAAACCCAGAGAAGTCTTGAAACAGCAGCAGAGGGGAGGTTTGGCCTGCTAGAGGGCAGTTTGGACTTCAACCCACAGCCCAAAGGAGGAGGGCAGCTGCAAAAACTGTATTGAGAAACAACATCACAGCACTGTGAGACAGGTTCAGTTGAAGGAAGGAAATACTTGTGCTAGAAGATGGTTTTGACTTTTATCTTCTCATCAAAACTCAGCAGAAATAACTCAGAAATAATGAGGCCTAGACACCCAATTTGTTATCTTTTCAGGCAAGCTAGACAGAGTCTTTATAGAAGGCATACATAGTTGTGCAGCATTTACATAGAAGAGCTAAGTGAAGGACCCTACACAAAATATGTCCTCTCTTTGCTAAAAATAAGAACATACATACCAATATAGTAATTTTGCCACCTGCAACCAGGTGAAGGACGATGAAAATACTGAAGGAGTGAAAAAACTGGCAGACAATTTCTCGGCAATTTGTGTTAATGCATCTCAGAGTACCTGGCTTTATGCTAGGCTCCCATGAGAAAGTACATCAGAGAAATAACTGCACCATATTTAGCAAGCTAAAGCAATGTAGAGGGGCAGATGAGCTTCCTGTAGGATAAACTTCACCTTGGGAATGTGAAGCTAGAAGGAAAGGTTTATGCATTCATTCAGTGTGAAATGCTGTGGGTGGTGCAATCTGTTTCTCCTCCATCCCTAGAAGATAACCAAGCAATGCGTGTTGCAGCTTCAGTCCTGTGTTAAACCTCCTCATGGGGACCTCTTCTGTGAGGTCCACCTCCTTGTTCTGTAGTGCCTTTGAGAAGTCTTAGTCTTACCCCTTCTTAAAGTTGTTTATGGATTTTGTTGACTGATTTCCTGGAGGATTCTATATACAGCAGTGGCACCTTTCAGCAGGTAACTTTCCTCTGTCAGAGGAACAGTAGAAGTTTGCTCTTACGTTCATTTTCCTGCGGCAGGGCAGAGGCTGAGCCGCAACTCAAATTAGCCTTCTGTGGCTTGGTGTCTTTTAAGAGTTACTAAAAATAAATTCAAAAAAAACCCCAAACGTTCAGACTTAGCACAGAAAACAGCCTGTCCTGGGGGGAGGACAGCTCTGCCCTGGTGTTTGTCCTTACATTTCAAAATGCTTCACAGCCTCTATTAGACTTCTGCAAATTGAATGTAGCTGAAGAAGGTGCTTACAGTTTGCCAGGAGCTGGGGTCAGTACCATTTCAGCTGCCTTTTGTACTGTCCTTCTGAGCCTGCAGATGCTGCAAGCACAGAGTGTTGCTTCAAATTTGACTTGGCCTTCAAGAGATTTCAGCAAATGTTATAGCTTCTATTCTGGGCACCTTGATGGGCTGAAGCAGTAACCTCCTTAGCCAGTTGTATGGGTTAAGGAGCCAGTTTTTACCCAGGAAATATCCCCTACACGTCCAGGCAATTGTCAGGCTGAGAGTGGGCGAGCTGCTAATAGACAAACAATTATTTCAGCGTCTCATGCTGCAACTCTGCCTGAAACATTACTGTGCATTTCCCCCCCAGGCTGTGCTAAATCTTACTGTGTAAACCCTAGGCTGCTCTACCCCAGTCTGATAATCCAGGAACAGGCCTGCTCGGAGGAGGCATTCAGCAAATCAAGGAGGAAGCCATGTCCTTGGGGAAGAGGGCACCCCACCACCCATCTACCTCCGAGGGGCTGTCACAGGCACCTTCATACTCAGCTGTGGAAAAGAATAAAATGGTCTGTTACAGACACAAATGAAAACAGTTTTGCATTGGGTCTCCAAACGTTTTTTTAGCCTGAGAAAGCCTTGGCATCCTTTTAGGCTTCCTTGGGATCCAAGTAACATGCAAGGGGACCTGCCATTTGTGGGCAGTCAGAGTCATACCCAGGAGGTCATAACCCTGTTGCACAACAGGTGGAAGATGAGGCTCCATGTCCCCTAGAATCTCCCCCTTACCCTCCTGATCTGCTTTGTCAATGGTAATAGATTAGCTAGTCCTAATATTCCATCTTTTTCACAGCTTTCATTAGGATTAGGAAAAGCACCAATGCAGAATATGAGAAAGGCTACAGGGGGATGTAAGCAGGTGAAATTCTTGTCTCTGAGGAAAGTCTGGATTAGATTAGGATTTACAGTTTTCCCTTTGCATAGCTCTGATTGCTGTAGAGCTGGGTGACCCTGCAGCCCTCTTGGTTATTTCCCCTCTGTTTATGTGTAGATGTGCAGCTTCTCAGGCATGTGGTTTCACCCTTGGTGCAGAGCGAGTCATGGTAACACAAGAGCACAGTCACATACACGTTTCCAGTTCAAGAAGTTCAAGTCAGAGTCCCCACTTATTTTGGATGCAGATGTACAAGGGGGCACAGAGATGCTGGCAGCCCCTGGCCCAGACAAGAGCTCTGAAGAAAAGCACACAGAAAATAGATTTCAGTTACATCATGGTTGTTTCACAAATCGACCTTATTTAAAAATTGCTCTTTTTTTTTTCCCTTCCATTTTGTAGCTGTAAATGGTTCACGACTTGTGCCTGTACCTTTGATCTCCTAGTAACAGCTTCAGATCTTACCATAAAATTTATGAAAATGAATTTCATGCTCAGAATGTTCATCCCATGCAACAAGAGACAAGGCTAAAACATCTTTAACATTCCTCTGGCAGAGCACCTACATAAAAAAATGATAAAGAAGTAGTCTAGGCTATATTTGCAGCCAACAGCACTTTCTTTCCCAGAAGTAAAGGCATTTCCATGTGTTCAGACCATGTTCTCCCATTGGGGGGGATGCTTTGAGGTGGATCTATGAGCCCAAGGTCATTTAGGTGCCTACAAAAAACAAGGCTCCTAAAAATGGGCATAAAAGCTGTAGATATCTGTTCAGATGCTTGCTCCATCTGGAAGCTCTCAGCTGTTTATATTAGCTCTGTAATTTAGCATTTTGAGGCATTAACTTTCCACTGAAGCTGTTGTTTGAAAAGAGCAGATTTCATGTAGCTCATAAAGAATTTAGTGCAGTTGTATCCCATGCTGAGCAGACACTTAATCACCTATAGACTTCCTGTGCGAGAGTAGTCCTGCAGAGGCTGGCGGAGCTATTCGCACAAGAGAAGTTAATTGCCCATTTGTTCTAGCAATTGCCAAACCAAGGCTTTGATTCTCAAGTGTTTCACTGTGCTTTCCTGCATCAGCGATAGCCCTGTAAAGTTCACATGTGACAGCTTGCTAGTGGGGAGGCAGCTCGCCCTTATAATTCATCTCATTTGAGCTATCAGGCACTTGTTAAAATAGCATGGTTTTTGGGATCAGTTTTATAGATCTTAAAGCTGTTTTAGATCAAGTTTGGGGGTTTGTTTAAATTATTTATCTCCCTCTTGTACTCCCACTGAGGCTGACCTGCAGGATAATGGCTGCAGAGGAGAATGTGATCCCTCTAGTGATCCCAGGTCTGTCCCTGTGCCACCCTCTCTCAGACACTGCTTCCACCTCATAAAACTGCCCAGATTCTGCCCCTGTACAAGTGTAGCAGCTCCCAGGGCTGGGCAGAGGGATACAGCTGAGCTTGGCAGCATTACCCAGGAGGGAGCAAGCCATGACCATACAGCCAGGGCATCTGCAACCCCTCCCCCAAATTTATCAGGTCAGAATTTATAGGGTCTGTTAAAAAATGAATAGGAGGAGATGCAGAACCCAGCCGGGTCAGAGCAGGGATGAGGGGCGCAACTTTGCAAATGATCTCAAATCCCTCAGGTGAGAAACTGGGGCAAGTCAGCCCTTTCCCAGAGAGGACCAGCTGGGAGCAGCACTCGTTTGCAAGGGCTGGGACTGGGATCCAGGGCTTTTTGTGACATGGATACCAGCTGGCCAGACATGGGCTGAGATCAGTTCACTTGGCGTGGGAAGTAGCAACCACATGAACTGCAATAATTTTCCATTGCTGGGTACCTGCTCCATCTCTAATGTTGGTGTTAGCCTGGAAACTTAAACCTGGGAGTTTATAGTATGACTACAAGTGTTTATTTTCTGTGAAAATAAAGAACTCTTGAGTGCTCTAACAGCTCTACTGGCTCTACCCCCAGCACGGTGAAACCATGGGTCTCCTTCCAGGCTAACAGTTCTGGCTTATTTCTAGATAATCTCCTTTGCTGCTACGTGAACATGGAGCTGGAATCACATTTCTCTGAGGCTGCTTAGTGTAAATTACAGTGTCGATGTAGGTGTTTGGCCAAAAAAAGAATTGCCTCCATCACTCTCTGACTGCGTTTAAGTAGCACCTAAGCTTTTTGTAAGGGCTTGGTGGTTTTGGGTTGCATGTAAATGTCATTAACAACAAGCTTTCAGCCAAAAGAAATAACTCCTCCTCTCTTCTTGCTCACCCGAGGAGCTGTAGGAGACCAGATGGCCCCAGTGTTTGGGAGCAGAGTTTGGCAAAGGAGACATTTTCAAAAGCTGGACTTTGCTAAGATGAAACGTAGCTGTTGCTGCTGTCTTGCAGCCAATTCCACTGCTTTTTTCTTTTTAAGTACTGTGTTACTTTATTACCCACTGAACAGACAAGATGCACAAACCTATGTATGAAAGGAGTGAATATCCCAATCCAAAGAACATGCTTAAATTTCAGTGGCCCAAGGCTATTGATTTGGGTTTTTAAAGTGCATCTCAGTGCTACTTACCGCAATGTTATGTTCTCATTTCTAAATCTGTAGGCGTGGGAGGCAGCGAGCTGCTCTCTGAAATCTTGCAATAAAAGCTTGGTATGAGGAGGAGGGAATTTATACTGTGGAAAATGCCCAAGATTTGCTGTGAGAAATGTATAGTGCTGATCTTTGGCTGAGAAATGTCATTTGGTCGTCTCAGATCCAGGGCAGGGTTATTTGAAGGTCACATGGTCCCCAGCAAGACGTGTTTCTGTGGGACTGCTAGGCTGCTCCGGCTGTGCTTGTCCCTGTACCTCTGGGGGGTTGAGCCAGAAGGCACTGGTGGGTGAGGAGGGACGTGTGAAGCAGGCAGAAGCCCACCCTATTACCTCTTAATGTATAAACACTGTGCACATCTCCTTGCCTGGAGCAGCGTCCGAGCTTGCTGGGTCGGATTTATAGGAGAAGCAGAGGCAGTTGCACAGCAGGGGAGACTTGCCCCTGTTGTGGGTGACTTTTGCTGCTCAAGGAGCTCAACTCTGAGCCCATGGGGAAAATAAGGTGTTTGCAGCTTTCCAGAGGTCCCTGCAGTGCCCATGGTATAGCTGGATTTGTGCAGGCATTGCAGCAGTGGACTCCAGGGATGAAAAGCAAGCAGAGGGAAGGGAAGCTGTTAGCTGTGGTACTGATAAGGATGCTTTTAAGTTAAGTGAAACCAGAGGTTCAGAATCTGTGTGCACTGCTGAGCAGTGTAGGAGGCACAGGGGCAGTAAGAAAACCAGTGCTGTTCATTGGCAGGTCGAAGAGTACATTTGAACTAGAAACCCAGAAGTTATTTGTGGCTTAGAAGCTGGGTTCTGGTCTAGATGCTGAGCAGGAGCATAAATCAGAGCAGTCAGTAAAGGAAGGGAGACGATGAAGAAGTCAAAACAGCTTACAGAAAGCTGGACATGCTAAAACAAATAGAAATGTTTCAAGTATGCCAAAAGCAAGAAGCTTGAGAATGTGTCAGCAGATCTGCCAGCTTACAAGGGACAAGTGAGGAAGCCAAAACTGTGATTGAGGAACACTGCAGCTTCAAAGCAGGAGTCACTGTCATTGCAGCTGAAGGTCCTGGTCCCACTCTTTTTGTTTAAGGTAACAGAGAGGAGATGCTGTCAAGGGCAGGGCTTGGAGAAGAAGTTCAGGTGCAAGCTGATGGCTTGAAAAGTGTTCAGTGTCAACACCCAGATGGTTCACCCAAGAGTTCTGCAGGAGCTGGTCTGAAAGCTGCAAACAAACATACATGTTTCTGCATTAAAACCAGCTGCTGTTCCAAGGAGCTGGAGGCTTTGCCTATATTTGAAGAGAAGCCTTAGGATCAGTCTAGACAGTGATGGATAGAAATATGAGGGGGAGATGTTCCTGGCAATTTGATGAGAAAGATAATTAGCAACAGAATGACAAAACACCAGGAGGATGAGAGAAATCAGTAGAGCCCAAGAACACACTCACACTTCTGTGTTGGAGAACGTTGTCTCATTGCTCTGTTAAGAGTTGTCTCATGCCAATGAAGCTGAGGGTAAGGAAGAAGCAGCTGGTATAATGTACACTTCATTCCTGCACAGGGGGCTGTCAAAGAGCTGAACAGAGTGACTCACAGCCTTGGTAAAGAAAGCAAGTGGCCCTAAAAAAGAGCCTGTGACATCTACAAATCAGCCTTGGTAGCAGCAGACCTGTCAGGCTGGGTTGCGTATCCAGCTCTTCCGCTTGGGTTAGTGCTCTTGGGGTGATAGTGTCTGCTTCTGAGGTTTGGCTGTGATCTGTGCCTCCCACCAAACCCCATCCACCTGCCCACCTACCATGCTGGGGACACCTCTCACCAGGGGTGGATGTCTCACTGTCCCTCTGCTCTCCCCCTGCAGGAAAGTCCCACTTGGCCATCGTACAGCGGGTGAACAACGAAGGGGAAGGAGACCCATTCTACGAGGTGATGGGCATTGTCACCCTGGAAGATGTCATTGAGGAGATCATCAAGTCCGAGATCCTGGATGAGACGGATCTGTACAGTTAGTGTCCCAGAGCAGCTACTGCGGTTGCAGGAGCCAGGGTGGGAGCCGTCACAGACAGACAGACATGTGGGTAGGAAACAGGCCAGAGCAATTCATGGTGGGAAACACAAGAATGATGGAGAGATGCTGGTCAGGTGTTAGGGAGTCTTGAATGCTCAAGGTAGAGAAACATCAGTGGCTGATGGCTGGACAGGGCCTGACCCAGGGCTAAACATGTATGACCCAACATGTATGTTGGGCATGAAATGCCCATGGGTGGTTCCCAAACTCTTCTGCAACTCTGGGTGATGCATCCAAGCCAGGGCAACCCGGGACTTGTTCCTGAGGAAGAAGTGTGTTTCACAATCCTGCTCCCTTCCCAGAGAGCTGCTCACAAGGCTGTGATGCAGAGCATGTTTTTTGCTGCTCCACCTGCTGTTCCACAGCAGCCCTGCCATAGGGTGCAGCAAGATGTGCCTCTCTATGCATGTGCATGTGACATGGGGCCCTGCAGCTGCAGCAGCTTTGTGGCTGCTGCAGGTGAGTGACTGCTCTGCTCTGCCTGCAGCGGACAATCGGAAGAAGGAGCGGGTTCCCCATCGGGGACGCAAGCCCCAGGATTTCTCCATCTTCAGGCTCTCAGAAAGTGAGATGAAGGTGAAGATCTCCCCACAGCTCCTCCTGGCTACCCATCGGTTCATGGCAACAGGTATGCTTACCCTTGTGCCAGCCCTCCAGCTCCCTGCAGCAGCATCAGCCCTGCAAGGCATCCCTAAGCTATTCCTGGATCAGGCCCCCCCTGCTGAGCAGTGTCCACCTGCCTGGACCCACAGTCTGGGCATCCCACCAGCATGGGTCTGCCTTTGGCTGCCCTCTGGGCAGTGGGGTGCTGAGGCTGCAGGAGGGATCCATGCAGCTCAGAGGATGAGGGGTTCCTGGCAGCCCTAGACCTGCTGAGCATAGCATGCATGTGTTGCCTCCCCTCTAGAAGTGGAGCCTTTCAAGTCCCCCTACCTCTCTGAGAAGATCCTGCTGCGGCTCCTAAAACACCCCAATGTAATCCAGGAGCTCAAGTACGACCGAAAGAACAAGAAGGCAGCAGAGCATTACCTCTACCAGCGCAACCGCCCCGTCGACTACTTTGTCCTCATCCTGCAGGTGCCTGGAGCAGTGGCAAGCAGAGGGTGGCAGGGGGTGGCCCCGTTTTCTCCTCACCACCTTGTTCTGGGCTGCTTTGGCCAGCAAAGATGCCCATGCTCTTGTATAAGACAGCAGGGGTCCCTGCAGGCCTGGGTAGGACAGTGGCTAGGAGCACGGGGTGCCTGTCTGAGAGGGTTTTTCTTCTCCTTCCAGGGGAAAGTGGAGGTGGAGGTTGGCAAGGAAGGACTGCGGTTTGAGAATGGAGCATTCACTTACTATGGTGTCCCTGCCATCATGGCTGTCGTTTCCTCAGGTGAGACCTCTGCGGTCTCCCTTTAGCCCTGCCTTGTCCATGGAGGCAAAGTTGGCTGGAGGAAGGGGCTGGTCATGGGGTGGGGTGGCCCTGCTGCCAGTTATGGGGCAAGTAGGAGCCCTTCCTCTTCTATTCCCACAGCTCCAACTGTTGTTTCAGATAATGATGTGCGAAAAGTGGGAAGCCTGGCTGGATCTTCCTTCCTACGTAAGTATTTTGAGACAGGCTGGGGCCCTAAAACCTCTCCTCTGAAGCACCAGCTGGCTGGAGGAGGGCTGGTTTTTCAGCCCCTGCATAGCAGCTTAGACTGTGCTGAGGTCATCCCTTAAAGAGCTTGGCAGAGAAACAACATGTTAAGGGGCTGATGCAGCAAAGTCCCCACAGTGGGAGTTTGAGGTCCCTTTGAAGTTTCCACCATGTGCTGTATCTCTGCAGGTGGGTCCCAGCACAGCTGGTGCTGCAAGGGGCACTGCCCAAGGGGGCAGCATGCTCATGCCAATGGGAGCAGTGAACCCTGTGACCCTGGGAACAGTAAACCCTGCGACTTCTGACATGGTTCTTCTAAGTCTCAGCATTCCCAAGGCTCAGGGCATGAGATGAACATGGGTCCCACACTGGGGGAATGGAAGCTGCTCGGAAACTGTAGAGATGGGTCAGTTTACCTGTGGGCTATTTGCACTGTATTGGTGGTAAATTAGCTGAGTTGGTGCCCCAGTGCTGATAAATTCCCTGCCTGAAGAAGCAAATCCTTTGCTTGCACAAGTTAAGAGGGAGCTCTTATTAGGGGAGACTGTGAGATACCCCCTTCTTGGCTGATCACCCCTGCAAATATTTAGTCTCTGGTGGCTCAGGATCAGGTTGAGGTGCTGCCCACTCCCAGTCCATCACATCTCTCATCCAAACCCCAGATGCTGCAGTCAGATCTGCAGTGCTGATGGTAAGCCGAGATGCTCTTACTGTCTAATCAAAACAAGAACCCACTAAGTTCAACCTTTAGGGAGATGTAAAGAAGAATGTAATTGAGAGAACAGGGGGAGTCCCTTGCAGCAGGTAACTTACTCTGGTGGGTACCAGTCTTTGTGCAGCTCTAGGGTTCACCTATTTCCTGCTACTTGGTTTGTTTCCATCCAAAAGGCTGGCTCGTGGACTGCTGGATTAACCCCTCAGTGCACATTCCTGCTCCCCCATGTGTCCACAGTGCACTCAGTTTGGACAGAGGAAATCAATGAAGTGGCTGATGTTGCTGGGTGGCCCAATGCCCCCACGTCCTGAGTGATGGTCCTCAGGGCCCCACTGGGACTCACGCAGCCCACAGGCCACAGGCCAGGCAGGGCACAAGCCGCAGCAGGAGCTCTGTCAGTGCAGTCATGCATACCTGCAGTGCTGCCTGCCGGGACACTGCCCGATCCCCATGCTCACTCATGACAATGTCACAAGGTGTTTTTTGCTGTGCAGGCATCCCTACCTGCCATGGGACACGTGTGGCATCACACCCCTGGCCAGCAAGAAAGCAGGCTGGGAAGCAGAGGTGACAACATTTCCCTTGTCAGGCTGGCATCCCCCTTCCTCCTGGAAGGAGAACCCAGCAGAAATGAGTGTGAGTAGTGTATCACAGCTGAGAATTCTGACATTAACCCTTGAGCATTTAACAGTTATTAATTAACTGTTGTTATGCAACTTCTTTATCGGCAGCTGATCTTTGGCATTGGTGTCCTGTGGTAACAGATGCTGTGGGAGGGTTGGGCAGTGAGAGCAAGCAGTGAGTGCTGGTGGTTATCAACTCGTCCTTTGCTCTCATCTGGACAAGGTTGTTCTGGGCAGTGCTTCATGGTGGTGTCTTTTTTATTTGCAGAAGGTTTTTACTGGGGGTGGACATGGAATGGGAGTTACTGGGGAGGAGAGGGGAGATCAGAAAATGGGACTGCAGGGCAGATTTCCCAGGGCAATTTAAAAACATTAATCACAGAGGCAGAAGATGGTTCCTAGAATATTGCAGCCATGCTGCGGGCACAGTGGTTGGAGGTAGGGCAGCCAGAGGGCTTGTATCTCCCAGTGCTTTCGAGGCAGGCACTGGCAGAGAGCAAAGATGAGGCATCAGAAAGTGTTAAGGAAGGAGTGCACCACTCAGCCTGTGTGTTGGTCTCTCTGTGCTCCCCAGTGGAGCCCTGTACCCTGTGGCATGGCCCAGGGATGCTGTGAAGGGCAGCAATCACAGGGAGGGGGAACAACCTGCCCTTGAAATTGTCACTGATGCTGTAACCCATAGCAATAAAACATGGAAAGTGAGTGTCTATGACTTACCCTCTTTGTGGCAATGGGTCAGATAACCCTGGATGCAGGATCCTGGCTTCTTGCAGTTCTGCAAGGATCAGCCCTCCATGGGTAGCTCTTCTCAGCATTGCCCCAAGGCTGTTGAGACCCAGGGCCTTGCAGGGAACTGCAGGCAGCCTGACATGAATCCCTTTGCTTTCAAGGGATTCAAGGTGAATCACCCTCTGCTCGCCCCTGCCTACAGTTGTGGGACTGGGGCAGGGACTGTTGCAGAGCACATTCCTTCTCTGCCATGTGCCTACACACAAAGAAGCATCCCAGATGCCAAGCACAGTGATTTACCTTTCTCTCATTTCCCAGGTGGCATAATCTGACCACAAAGTCCCCTGTCCTGGCAGCGGTTTGCAAAGGGCTAGAGCAGGGTGCCAGCACTCAGGCAGTTGGAGGAAGATGCTTTCTACCCATGCCAAGACTCTAAGGAGTTGTGTGGCTGTGCAGACAGGCCTGGCAGGAGCTGGTTCCCACCCCCCTAACCTCACCTCCCCTTACTTCATCACAGAGCAACCTGTTGATTTACAGCATTCAGGTCTGTGTTCCTGCTGTTGTCCCTGTCCCCAGGACTGGTGAGCACCTCCCCAGAGCAGAAGCAGTAGGGGGTAAGAGGGGAGGGAAGGGATGCTGGAGACAGCAGTGGGAACTCAGACCAGGACTGCTGGCACATGATTCTTTTTCTCATTCTTCCTCTTGGTCTGTACCCCACCCTCACCTCCATCCCTCACCTTCCTCGAGGTCTCCTCCTTCCTATCCTGTCCCTCTCTCTGCAGTGCCTGTCTCAGTGTCCCGTACCTTCGCCTTCAGCAGAGGGGACTCCCTGGCTGGCTCTCCAGGTAACAGAGCATGGCTTTGGCCAGGGACCTCTGCATGTGGCAGGCTCTTTACAGCACCCTGTCCTCAGTACCCCAAGCCCCCTCCACTCTGCATGCCAGGCAGTGCCAGGAGAGGAGTACCCACAGCACCCCATGCTGAGCAGCCCCTCACTGGTTGGAGCATGAGTGGCAACTGGGGACAGGAGCCCTCTCCAGTATGATGCAAATCCCAGAAAGAATGGGATGGGGACAAGGGATAGCCATGGACAGCTTGGCCTTTCTTTGGTGTGCACTTTCTGTAATTTCCTGCGCTTAGCACTTGGGGTTTTGACTTGCTGCTTTTGATGACATTACCTGCAGTCCTGCATGCATGCTGCCCTGCTTCCCTTGCTTTCTGGCAATCTGGGTAATAGAAGGGCATTTTAGAAGCAGAGCAAAGTCAGCATAACGTCACCCATGTAAGGAACAAGCTGCCTTTGTTCCCTAATAAATCACTGACTAGACAAAATCTGTCACACTGTGTGTCAGAGGCCATCAATCAACATGAGTGACAGGCCAGCTTGCCATGGCAGCTTCTGCTCCTGATCTGTCAGTCCGGGTGAACAGGAGCATGCCCTCAAGGCAGGTTAAGCAAACACCCATGGGATACCGGCTGCAACCAGGAAAAGTTGTGCCAAATGCGGTGCAGAAGGTCAGCATTAGCAAGAGAGCTGTCAGTGACAGGCGGGCAGCAGCCCTAACCTCTGCTGCCAGTGCCAGGTCGGATGCCTGCCTGGTCCCTTTGGTTTGTGAGGCTGGCATGGTACAGTCTCCGCCGCCAGCGTGCACCGGAGGAGGACCCTGCCGCAGGGCCCCTGCCAGCCGTGATGTCCTGGGGAATAGCCACTGGAGGTGACTGGTCCACCTTGGCCCTGCACCGGCACTGGGAACCCAAGCAACGCCACGAGTGAGAGTGAGTGTTTGCCTCTCTGCTGTGCCCTCCTGCAGTGAACAGGTCCCCGTCACGGTGCAGCGGGCTCAACCGCTCCGAGTCCCCCAACCGGGAAGACTATGGGGGCAGCAGCACACAACTCCACAGCAGCAGCAACAACATCTACACACCCGACTACTCCGTGCACATCCTCTGCGATGTGCAGTTTGTCAAGGTACGGGCTGGGCTGGCTGGGACTGCACCACCCCGGACACACCTGCCCAGGCACCCTCTTGCCCCACAGTGCCCCAGGAGCCCAGTGGGTGCTGGGGGTCCCACACTCCTGTTTTCCAGAGGTTTGGTGTTGCCAAGTCTCTGGGAGGTCCTGGTGGGGCTTGGTGCCCACTGAGCTGGCGCACGTGTCTGTGTGCCCAGGTGACTCGGCAGCAGTACCACAATGCACTGGTGGCCAGCCGCATGGACAGCTCACCCCAGTCCCCTGACATGGAGGCCTTCGACAGGGATTCAACCAAGGCCTCGACCGCACGGGGAACCCCACAGACACCCAAGGAGGATCCCACCACCCTCTTGAACGAGAGAAACAATGTCATGTGTGAGTCAGCAGCATTCCTTCCCTGGCACAGGCCAATGCTGCATGTCCCCTGGGGGTTTGTGCTGGGACCCTCTGGCATGATGCACACACCACCTCTGAGATGCAGTTGCACATGAAGTGGTGCACATGGGCGTTTGCATGCACACACCTGTGGACGCTGTTTTGTGCCTGCACATGCACGCAGGTGCTGATGTGCAGACGTAATTCCTCATTGCCACGCACTCATGTCCCCCGTGGTAGCGGAACCTGCTGCCATGGCTGGCATCCTGCCTGCCATGTCCTGCTCCAAGGCACACCACTTCTCTGCCCTGCCATCACACCTGCCCTGTGTCCCTGCAGGCAGCCACTCCGAGGGGCTGCACAGTCCCAGTGATTCAGTGTTCCTGCGCATAGAGGGCATCCCCTTCATCCAGGAGGAGCTGGCTGACAACGAGGAGAACATCAAGCGGCAGAGTGAGTCTGGCTGGGCTGCATGAGGGGGGTGACGATGGCTGTGGTGCCCTGAGGCGCTGCAGCCATGCTGGGCTTTTGCAGACAGTGAGTGCTGTGAGACCGTCCAGGAAGCAGAGTCCCCAGGCAGAGAGGCCGGGACCAGCTCATCCCAGAGCAGCTCTGAGGAGACGCTGGGCAAGAGGCTGCTGAGATCTCTCAGTGAGTGACTGACCTGGGGAGGGACCACCCAGGGGAGAGCTGTGCCCCGGCACCCCGCTACCCATGTCAACTGCTCCCCAGCCCTGTCCTTGGGGCACCCTGCCGGGGGCTGGCATGAAACAGCCCAGTTCCCTATCAGTGCCCCAGCAGCAAGGCAAAACTGCTCCTAGGGCTAGCTCAGGCAGAGCTGGCCACCCGATGCTGGCCCAACCCTATGCACTCCCTGTCCTGAGCACCCTTGCTGCTGCAGGTGGGCGCAAGCAGCGGACATCATCGGAGGGTGAGAAGACACCAGAGGAAAGCTCCAATCTCGCCCCATTAATCACCTGAGCAGCAGCGTGACTGGAGCACAGTGCTGGAGGCCCATGCAGACTGGAGGTAGGAACCTGCTTCTTGGTACAGCATTCCTTCCCCAGCAAATGGGAGGTCCTTCAATTTAAGTAACATAAAATCAATTTTCAAGCAGCAAAGCCCAATGATGTGGTTTGGAGCCCATGTAGGCACGCATGTTGTGGGGGGCTGAAGTAGGATCAAGGGATATAGTAGCAGACTAGGTGTCAGAGACTGAGTGAGACCTTGACTCCTGTTTTCACTAGAAACGTGTGTCTTTACCAATATCTCTGAGCCTGGTTAGGAAAGGTGTTGCAAATTTAAGCAGCAGCAGGTCATGGACAGCAAGCTCTGGCCACCTGCACCAGTCTGTGCTTGTGTCTTCCAGGTCTGCAGCATGGGGGTCTCCTGCCATGAGGCTCATGTCCAACAGCAGGAGGTCTGCACTTGCTCGCTGCCTGCCCGCCCACTCGTGCCGCCCCTCCCTGCAGGACTTGTGCAGAGCCCCATCCCCAGGCGAGAAAGGATGTGCCCCTGGCAGGGCTGAACCACCCAGGCAGCCTGGACCAGTTGCTGGAGTCTGAGGGCCCTTGCCCAGCTGCTCTCTGGTAGCATCTGGTCTCAAGGAAGAGGCAGAAAAAGGAAAGGTGGAGAAGTGTCTGTCATGGTGTCCCTGCCGGCAGAGCAGGGAGGGGCGGCCCAACCCAGAACTGCCCTTAGCATCATTTACCATCCCCATCCCAGCAAGGCCTGGAGCCCCTCGGTGCTGCACAGATGTGGTCTCCACCATGAGGAGGATGCGCTATTTGTGGGGTGCCACCTGCAGCTCAGGGCCCCAGCACGTTTGTGCCGTGCCTGGTGACACGCACGCTTGCAGCGCCTTGCTCACGCTGACCATCGACTCTGCCCCGCGCTCCCGAGCCCCTGCTAGGCACAGGGCAGGGAGCCCCACTCACCCCTGAGTGTAGTCCCCTCCCTGGGGAGGGGCTGCTCCATGCTACATTGGACCGTCCTCCTCTCCACACATGCCCACCTGTGTGAGGGAGGCTCGCACCAAGCCTTCGGGTTGGTACAGACCAGTCAGTAGTTTTTGTAGAAGCTGAATGCAACGGGGATATTAAAAGTGATTTTTCCCTGAGCAATGCCCTCTCTGTGTCAATGGGTGTAGGGAAAAATGTGCTAACCCCTCCCACCAGGCCAGGCTGCCCTCATACCCAGGGCCAGGGTGGCTGGAGTAACCGGACTCAGCATTACTGAAGGGAGCAAGTAGAGGAACAGGTCAACAAGTGCTTCCCAATTTGTCTCCACAAACCTTGGCTCTCTGTCACTCCTGCTGCCAGGAAAGCAACTTGGCATGCAGAGTTACACCACAGCAGTACAGACAGGGGGACTAAGGAAGAATAGGAGTTACCATCGTGCCATTGCAAACACAATAGTGGGATACACATGGTGGAGTACAGCCTGACAGATAACAACAGAAATCTCATAGTCCACCCATGCTGATAAAACTTCAGGTGGAATAACTGCAACTCTGTCTGGGCACTGCTCTTTCTAAGGAAACACACACAGCAAGTGAAGGGTGGACAGAGGAAAGCAACGGCTGGAAAACAACCTACCCCAAAAGCTGAAGGAAACAGTCACTTAACCTAACTGGTGAAAGATGAGAAGGGGAGAGAGGAAGTTTTCAAATACTCAAAAAGCTGTTGTAAAGAGGAAAGGAATAATCTGTTCTCTGTTGCCATGGTAAATGGCATAATGGGTAATGAGCTTACACCACAGAAGAGGAGAAATTTAGGTCACTTGCTAGGAAAAACAAGGTTGGTAAGGCTAGCAAAGCACTGATACAAATCACATGTGGGGCCAGATGTGGGCCAGGCTCCACATCTGGAGGTCTGTAAGAACAGAATTGTAAGCAGATTTCAGAAATAACAAAAGCAGAATTGATTCCTTAACTCCTTGAGATCACCCCTGAAAGTCATCCTTTAACTGCTTCCCTGTCATCCCTTTTGCGGGTGGGCACCAAGAAGAGAAAAAGCTCCCGACCTGCAGAGAAAAAAGGCTGCCTCTGGCTCACTCTTTTATGTGGCATGACATAATCTAAAAAGGACAAACAAGACTCCATGTACTGTCTATGTGCAAACACAGCAAAGGAATAAGGCACCATTTTGCCTTTTGTGCCTAAGCTGCAGCACAAGCAAACGCATCAAGGCAACAGTAACTACTGCTAGCTGACCTAAGGAAAACAGCTGTTCCCCTTTCTCTACCAAGATCTTGTCAGGAGGCTGCTCTGTCAAGGTGGTAATATCAGCTCACAAATAGATCTGCAGTGACTGCAGAGAGCAGGAGCAGATGGTCCCATCACTTTTTCAGTGCCAGAAACACAGGCTGTTGCTGGCAGGCCCCACTGAAGCCAGGAGCAGTAGGTGGTGGTTCACCAGGGGCCTGCTGAAAAGGATGAACAGGAAAGATCCACTTTTTGACACCCTAGGGGCAGGCCAGAAGCTCTGGGTCAGGGAGACATGGCCACATGGCTGGGAAACACATGACCATCCAGAAAGCAAGCATATACAGACAGGATGAGCTGGACAGCACAGGGCAGGGGGGCAGAAAGAAGAACACGGAATGGACACGGGAGGAACTGGTCAGCTTCATGTAGATTCACAGGGAGATCTCAGCAACACTCTGCCAATAAGACTCCCCCTTCGGTAGCAGCTGAGATCATTAGAGATGCAACACCCTGAGGCAGAAAGCAAAAGCCTTAAAACAAACTGAGTAAGAACCAGTGGACAAAGCAGAATGTTGAGGCTTTAACCTCAGCCTGGAAAGAGGTTTGTACAGCCTGAAGGCATGGTATCACACAAGGCAGGGGTAATATATAGACATGGAGGTTTAATTTTCTGTCAGCAACACAAAGCAGCAATTATCACAATTACAAATGTTTGCTCGTATAAGGCTCAGAAATCGGGAAGGGGTGGGGTGAAGGGAGGAAACTAGCAACAGCTTAGCCCCTCCCCAAAATACTACTGAATGACATTAGTTCCCAAGCCGTATGAGATCCCAGCCACGGGGCTGTCATCCCACAGCGCATTGCACTGGCACCAGACTTGGCCTAGATCAAACTGATCAGTTACGTGCAGTTGATTTGGATGTGCTAAAGATGCAGCTCCAAGTACCTGAAGATCAGGCTGCTGAAAGTGAAACAAGAGCTGAGGTGACTCATGCTACCCCCAGCCTCCCAGGGGCACTGGCTTACCATACTGCATGGGGTACTTGAAAAAAGTCAGAAGATGATTATCCCTGATTGAGCTACCTATCGCTCCCATCTTTATTAAACCCCAAGAGGTGTGGGACAAGGCAAGCCATGAGAAGAAAAAGACATGGACTACACACTATAGCTTTGGTGACTTCATGTAAGTTTGGTTGTTCATGTGCTTCATTGGATTTTTGTGACGGCTTCATGGATAGACTTGGCCACATAGTCCAGGTTCTTGGTAGTCAGGCCACACATGTTGATGCGCCCACTAGCCATCAGGTAGATGTGTTTTTCCTTGATCATGTACTCCACCTGCTTAGCTGGGGAAACAATTGGACATCAGGTCAGAGCAGTGACTCATAGCTCAGAAAAGCCCAAAGAACCAGCCAGCAACGCTTGAATCTTTCACAACAAGCAGAAAACTTCAAACACTAGCCACTAAAATGCTGTCTGATGCTTCATCCCTCCCTAGCCACAGAGGCAGTGATGCCAAAACTCCAGTGAGGCCCCCAAGAGATTCCTGCTTGGACTGCTTCAGCCCAGCTCACCCACAGCAAAACTGTCTTCACCCAAACCTCCCTTTACCAGGCCACTTGATACTTACGGTTCAACCCTGTGAAGCTAAACATGCCAATCTGCTCTGTGATGTGGTTCCAGGTTCCAGGGGTCCCAAGGGCCTCCAGCCGAGACCGGAGCTCTGACCGCATCAGCAAGACCCGATCTGCCATTGTCTTCACATTGCCCTTCCTGCAGCAGCCAGGAAGCAGAGTGTGAGGATAGGCTCCCACCTGTTTTGATGCCACATGGCCAACTCTGGCACTCAGGGAGACAGCTTCCCTCCCTTTCCCTCTCCCACTGGCCCTGGCAACACGTACCACTCATCAAAGAGCTGTGGGGAAGAAAGCGTAGTTGCCACAATGCGCGCTCCCTGGGAGGGAGGGTTGGACCAAGTGGTGCGCACAATCTTCTCCATCTGGGAAAGCACACGCTGCACGTTGTCTGCATCCTTCCCCACCACAGTCAGGTTCCCCACACGTTCATCTGTGGACAAGCCAAGAAATGTGAGCCATTGGTTCCACACATTGTGGCAAAGCAGAGCATTCCCCACCCTTCAGCATGCCAGCCCCATCTGTCTTGGTATAATGCTACTGGGCCAGCTTATTGCCAGACACTCACTGTAGAGCCCAAAGTTCTTGGAAAACGACTGTGCACAGAAGAGCTCAAAGCCCTCGGAGACAAAGAATCGCACAGCCCAGGCATCCTTGTCCAGGCTGCCAGAGGCAAACCCTTGGTACGCCGAGTCGAAGAACGGAAACAGGCTCCGGCGCTGCAAGGAGGAACAGCGTTAGAGGGAAATCCCCTCCCCACAACCTGCACTTTATCCCCCACAGTACCCATAGGAAAGAAAAATGACCATTGAGTTTTTGTGTGAATACAAAGGAAATGTCGTCCAGCAACACCAGACTGAAATACTTTCTTTCAATCAGGGTAAAAGAATAGGAAGACTAAAGTGGTCAATAAAAGTTAATGCAGGAGAAAATTGCATTTGAGGACACAGGCACAAGAGATGCACCACTACATATGATACTATTCAGCACCTGCCCACGGATATCCTTTGCAGCAGAAAAACATCACTACAGCCACAGAATTTGAAGGTATGAGCAGGACTGGGATGCATCTATCCTCTGAACACAAATGACCTGCATCCTGTCAGCCTCTCCTTTCAACATGTGCCCTGTGGGATTCCTCCAGCTCCTGACATGCCTCCCCAGAGCCCACTTCAGATGCAAGTGCGCTGGCTGGCTCAAAAGCTATTTGTCCCCTCAGCACTGCTTTAGCCCCAGCAGCAGCCCATACCTTCATAACAGCAGCAATCTGCTTCCACTGCTCAGGAGAAGGGTCTGTGCCTGTTGGGTTGTGCGCACAGGCATGGAGGATGAAAATGGAAGACTCTGGGGCGTTCTGAGGAGAGAACATGTCTTGGTCACACACAAACATAGATGGGACTGGGCACCCTCAGCAGAGAGAGAAGTCTGGAGCTGCTCTGGGCACCAACAGTCTCTTTTGCAGAGATCCACTTCCAGGTACAGCACACAAGGGCCCAGACAGCTGTGGATACTGTACAGCACCAAGCTCAGCCCATCCCATGCTAGTTTTACTCACCTCCATGTCATTCAGCAGCCCCTGGAGATCCAGACCTCTTTTGGCAGCATCCCAGTAGTGGTAGGTTCTAATATCTTTGAAACCAGCATCCATAAACACAGAGTTGTGGTTCTCTGAGGAAAAAGATAACTTTTCAGAAAAGCAGGCCCCACTTCCAGCAAGCTGCATTCTCCATCCCAGCGTGTCCCTTTACCTACAAGAGCAGGCTCCTCTCTCACTGCCCAGGCCTCTGCCAGGAGCAGAGATGTGCCTCCCTCGCCTGCTAACCCCCAGGGCTCCCTGGCAACAGCACTCACCCCAGGACGGAGCAGAGACATAGACTGGGGTCGCTGTGTTGTTGTTTCCATTGTACCACCGCCTCAGGAATTCTGCGCCGATCCTCAGAGCGCCTGTCCCACCCAAGGACTGAACACTTCCGACCTGCAACAGAGAGACTTGCCAGCAGAGTCCACCCGGGTCAACATTGCTTTCAGTGCCCAGAGAGCAGAGACGCTTGCAAAAGCAAGACAGGATGCCAGATGTGCTCCCTGGGGTCACCCCAGCCAAGACACCATCCCCTTCCAGTGGTCTTCAACCTCCTTCAGTGCTCAGGCCCATCCTTCTACAGTTATAAATAGACTTCAGTTATTCCCATTACGTTTTGGCACAGAACAGATTTCCAACTAGTAGTTTATTTCAGGAAAGGTGGTATATTATCTGACTTTGGTTTCCCTTGGAAAATTGTTAAAATATGAAGGAAAAAGCAAATTCCAATCACAGGCCTTGTTCGTTTTTTCCCAAAAACAACAACTACTTGCACAACCAGCTTCAGGTGCATGGGTTCATCAAGTAAGCTACAACCAGGGAAGACTATATCTGAGAAACCCCCAAATCCAGCTAAAATGCAGTTATCAGCACACTCATGCTCTTCTGCTCGGTCTGCTGTAGAGACACCCCAGGGACCCCAGCGCTACCCATCCACCACGTACCCGGTTCTCCTTGATGGCAGGGCTGTCGTCACCGAGGGCGATCCGGGAGGCGTTGGCACGGAACTCGGGCAGCCCCAGGATGGGCAGGTACTCGTGGTTCAGGCTGTTGTCGTTGGCGATCAACTGCTCCACCTTCTTCACCACCGGCAGGACCCATGGCTGCCCCTCGTCCGTGCGGTAGGCTGCGGGAGAAGGAAAGCCGTCCTTGCTGCAGCCGGGAACGCTGCGCCGCCCGGCCGCGGAGGGACCTGCCCGGGACACGGGACGGCGGGCAGACCGGCAAAGGCTGCTCCGCGACCTTGACGCCCGCCGGGGCCCCCCTGCCCGCCCGCTGCCCGGTGACCTTTGGGACCCAGGTCCCGCCGCTGCCGCCCGGTCGCTGCCGCAGGTGCGAGAGCCGCCGCAAGGGCACCGTCCGGGCTGCCCCGCGCGGAACGGCCCCGCCGAGCCGGGCGAGGCCGAGGACTCACCGCCCACGCCAAGGTTGACCTTCCGCGAGTCCCCGTCCTCCCGGAAATCCGCCGTGAGCTTGAAGACGGCGACGGGCGGGGAGCGGGGGACGGCGGCGAAGATGGAGGCGGCCATGGCGGCGCGGCCGGTCCGCTCCGGTCCGATCCGCCTCGGTGCGCTCCGGTACGCACGGCGCGCGGCGCCTGGAGGAGACGCTCACCTTCACCGGCGGGGGCGGGGCTGCCGCGCGCGTCGCCCAGTCAGCGGGCCGCTCCCGGCCCCGCCCCCGCCGCCAGCCAATGGCGGCCGCGGGCGGAGCGCGGGGGGCCAATGGCGGCGCGGAGCGCGGCCGGCGGCGCGTGCCGTGCCCGGTGACGCAGCGCGCGGGGTCGCGGGCACCGCCCCTGGCCGGCCCGTGCCCCGCCGGGCGCGGCCCCTGCTGGGCCCGGAGCCGTCACCGCAGGCACCGCATCTGGTGCTGCGGGCACTGCCGCGCTGCAGTGCCCGGGTGCAACACGGGGTGCTGCGGGGCACGCCGTGCCCGAGGCAGCGCTGCGCTGCCGGAGGCACCCGGGGGTGCCGTGCTCCGAGGGCACGGCACGGTCCTCACAGAGCACCCGGGGTGCAGGTCAGCCCCGGAGCGCAAAGCTGGGGTGCACGGCGGCCCCGGGGCCGTGCGCGGGGCTCAGGGTGGTGCGGGGAGGTGCCGGGGGGCCGTGTCCGGGCGGGACGGGTCCGGGTGCAGTGCCCGGGGTGCGGGGCCGTGGCGTGGGTGCGGGACCAGGACCGCTGCGAGGACGGCTGGTGTTTCCACCTCAGGACGGGCCACAGGAACCCTCCTGTGTATCTGCTCCGGGTTTTTAAGGCATTTTCCCGATTCCCAGCCACCTGCAGGTCAGAAGCTGTGAGATGATCCCCTCAGACCCTCCCAGCCCCAGGGAAACCCCAGGGTCACCTCAGAGGGTCCCCCCTCCGACTTGTTACCTCGGGACCCCTCACTCCGAGCGCAGGGCATCGCACTGACCCACGGGGTGTTCCTCTCAGCGCCTCGCTCCCGAACTCCACACCCTTCCCGCAGGCACAGGGCTTCTCACGGTGCCCCCGGACCTCCGTGGCTCTTGCGGGCCGCCCTCCAGCAGTGCGGGGACCCCCGGGGCCCCTGGGCGCGGGGTTGGCTGCCGTCGGGGCGCGGCGGTGCCGGGCGGTGCCGGCAGGGGGCAGGGCCGGCCCGCGCATCCCGCGGGGAGCGGCACCGACGGCTCCGAGCCGGGCGGACGGCCCGGGGCTGCCCGAGCATCACCTCCCGCCTCCCCGGGCAGAGGGGTCGGTGCCGCGCGGTGCGCGGCCGGCTCCGTGAGGAACCCGCCGCCTGTCTCGGGCGCCTTTTGAAGTTTATGGGAATCCGCCCGCACCCCTGCTGCATCTGGGAAAGGCTTTGAGGGAAACGGGAAGGACTTCGCGAACAGCGGCCCCGGCAGCGTGACTCACGCCACACCACACCCCCACCTTCGTGACATAAAACACGGGCATACAGGACGGGAAAGGCCATGCTGTCCCCAAACGCTTTTGCAGACAGCCCGTGTCATACGCTCCCTTTGTTAACCCAGCCAAGATTCCTCTGAAAACCAGTTTGGCTCCATGCCCCCCTCCCATGCCCAAGGTGGCTCCACAGCCCGGCTGCCCAGGAGGGAGCCCGGGGGCACAGCCCTCGCCTCCCCCGGCTCCGGGCAGCACCTGGAAGAACTGCCCAGTGCACTTTCTGCTTAGCATGAGAGCGGGGAAGAGGCAGAGCTGCCTGTCGGCACAGTAGTGTGCCAGCACTTCTGCCTTCAGAGAAAACAGTGTAATGGGAAAGGCAGAGGAGCAAGACAGCAGTGCAAGACCAAAGCCTTGGCTCTGTTGGGGTTCTTAGCCCAATTTGGATAAAATTTCATCCAAGCCTTGAGAAAAAGCTGCATGGAAACCCAGAATTGGATTCAGGTCTGCTGCCTGCAAGAGCTGCGAACCCCTGCAAAAACCTGACCTTGGCAATGTGCTATCAGGGCATCCAAAGCTTACCTCTAACCCTAAACTTAAATCTAACCCTGCCCTTAACTCTAACCCTAACTCTAACCCCAAGTAGATGAAAAGCACTTGGGTTTCTCGAGGTCAGTGGATGCTGCTAAATGAGAGATGCTGCAGTGCTGGGCAGGAAAGCAGCTGATGAGAACAAGGGTATCAGAGGGAACTGGGGGTAGCCCACTGCAGGGTGAGTCATGTTTTCTGCTCACAAGGAGTAAAACATTGCAGATGTGGAATGCTGCAATGGGAAAAAACTGACAGAGGTTGCTTAGAGAATCCTATTTATGGAGCAGACAGAAGAGCTAGGGAGTCCCCAGACTGTCAGGCTCTCACTGCTCTTACTGGTTTCTAATCCTACCACTCTCCAGAGAGCACTGGGATACTTGGGGACATGGCCAAGTCCTTTCCCAGTGCAGAACAGGGAAGTCACAAAGGTACAGGGGTGCTGCCTGCCAAGCTGGCTGCACCAAGTTGCTGCCTGGGACTGCCAGAGCAGGCTGAGCAATGCCCATTGCAGGAAAAAATGCAGTTATCCTAAATTGGCACCGCCTTACTCCCCTTCCTCAGGGACTTCTGGGCAGCGTGAGCTCAGCACTGCCAGTCTGGGGGAGACCATCTGTGCTGCTGCCCGTGCCTGTGAGGCTGGGGTCACTGACCCAGCAGGAGTTACCTGCCTGTGCACTTGGCTGCCCCCAGCTCAACCAGTGTCCCATGCCCTTGGCAGAGTGAAGTGGGACTCCACTGGGAACAGAAGCAAGAATGAGACAATGAGACGAAGCAGCAGGCCGTCGGGCCCCCGAGCTGGGTGGCTGTGTGTTAGCAAGATCCCTCTGGCCCTGAGCTTTCATCTCCTCAGCCTACACAAAGGGTGCCACCAACATGTATGTAAAAGCAGGAGCAACATGAGAGTCAGCCCTGAGGCATCCCTCCCTTCATCTCCTGCCTTGGACTGACAGCCAGCAATGACCCGCCACTCAAAGGGAAGGCTTGCACACCTTACCCAGAGCAAAGGAGCCCCCGGGCACGCACGGCCATGCTGCATGCAGACAGGGCCCCCCACACTCAGCCCCTCCTGGGAGCCAGAAGCAGGGGGGCTTTGGCAGTCAGCCTGGCTCCTGCAGAGCTCAGGCTGCTGCAAGGACGCAGACACCGCTGGGGACCAGGTGATACCCTCCCCACACCATCCAGCCTTGCATGGGCTTGGAAAAAAGCCCTTTCTACAAGGGTGCAGATGAACTTCAATGAACCCCTCCCCTTCACTCCCCCTTGCAAGATCCACTCTCACACTCCTCTGGCCTCTGCCTCTTCCTCTCCAAAGGGCCCTGCTCAGCACTGAGACACCCTCAACTCTGGTGTCACAGCAAGGGTTTAGGCAGTGCTGCCCACCTCAGGCTGAAGCTGGGTGCAGGCAGTATGTGGGCACAGAGCAGAGCTGTGGCTGTTCCCAGTGGGTTCTGTGTGGGGGCTGTTTTCACAGTGTCCTCCAAATACAGATGTTTTCTCATTGCAGGATCCAGACAGAGGAGGGTAAAATGTTTTCATTCCAAGCTCCCGAGGTCAGGTCATGGTTTGTCTAAATGGCTTTTGTTGCTGTAATTATCAGATTAGCCGATCTCTGGCAGTGCATTTAGGGGTAGCTACATTAACTGTGGATCCTGACCCCTCCGCTGCCACCCTGCCCAGGTGGGGCAGTGGGTTTGCAATGGAGTAATGAGGATCAGGGATGTCATGAAAGCCAAGTGAAATGCTTGTGATTGGTTTTGAGCTGGTACTCAACTGGACCCTGGCCTGGAAGCAGGCAGTACATTTGAGGAAGACAGCAGCAAGACTCCTTGACCTTCTCAGAGCATGTGATGGTGCTGAGCTGGGCCTCATCTTTCCCTCCCACTCCAACCTGCAATGCACCAGAGGCAGAGAGCCCTGTGTCAGCTTTGATGGCTGATACTCAGCAGGCAGACATGGGACAGGGGCACCTACAGTGCATGCCCTCACTCAGAGCTGGTGCTCCTTGCAGACACCAAGCCCAGCAGGTCTCGTGGGGGGTGGTCCAGAACCTCACACTGTGGCTGGCATGACAGAGCCTGGGGCCTGTGTGTGGCTGCAGGGTACTGTGAAGGTTGGGCAGCCCCCAGCAGTCGGCAAGGCACAGGAATAGGAGCATGAGATACCAGGCAAGACAAGGAGATGAGAAAGCAGGGTGAGGGGCAGATAAAGAGGGATCAGGAGTTTCCGGCTCTCGTCAGCTCCTTGATGGGTTCGTCTGTCAGCACCCGCGAGTGCTGATGGCATCGAGCCCTGGTGGCAGCTGGGGCTGCAGGTCCTGCCGAGGGGCACCATCAGGGGTCAGGAAGGGGCCCCTGCCACTGCCTTCCTGCTGCACCAGGGCACTGACAGCAGCTTAGACCCCAGCGTGGCCCAGGATGAGCAGTGCCCACACACAGCCCTACGGGTGCCCCCTGCATCTGAGCTTTTGGTCATGCTGCCCTGCAGCACCCATGTCGTGTCCTCCCATGCCACCAGCCCCACTGCACACACAGACAGGGAATGCCAGGGCTTTCACCCACCGGCACAAAAAGAATTCCGTTCCTACTCTGCTGAGCTGCAGATTAACACCTGTGTACTTGGTGGCCATTTGCTCAGGCACCATGCCTGTGGCAGCCCCCTGTCCCCTGCCACATCATCCCTCTCACCTGCTGTAGGTGGAAGAAACAGGAGATTCCCTTGAGCAAGGAAAAAGCTCTAAATATTATTATCTGAAATTATTCAGAATCAGGAAGACTTTATTGTTTCTCTGTAAAACAGCTTAATTAAAATGTGGCTTCCTGCATTTCAGTTTCTGAAGTCTTATAATGCTAGAGCATAACACCCCACTGAATGAACGTTTCTGAAGCAGAACATCTACATCTCTTTCAAAAATTATTTCAATCTTTTTAAATGCTTCAGAAAATTTCAGCAGAAAAATTTTGCCTTTAAACATCATGCTCCTGCAGGAAGTTTTGGCTTCAGCAAAACATATATTAAAAAAAAAAAAATTAATGAAAGCTATGTTCCTGGTATTTTTCCTAATTGCCACCATGACAGAACTTTGCTAGCTCCAAGTCCATCTTCTTTGCTTCCAGCTCAAAGCCAGAGAGCAACCCAGAGCAGTGAGGACAAAGCCTGTGTACCCTGAGAAGGAGCATATTCACCAACCCAATCAGGCTCAAACCTCTCCTGTCGCCATTGCTGCTTGGGAACAGCCAGAGGTTTGCCACTTCTCTATTTAAAACATTTTGCACATTAGTCCTGGTGTTCCTGGAATCCTGGCCTGGCTTATGGACCACTCATAACCATGCTCACCTCCTCTGTGTCCACTTGTCCCCCAGGCATTCAGGAAGAGAACAGGTATTCCAGAGGAACACTGACCCTGTGAGCAGCAAGGGATGGGCTGGTCCTGGTGCTCACCACTGCATGAGCCACTGGGAATACCTTCCCCTAATTTTTCCTTTTGCATCAGCACCTGCTGGCAGAAGTCAGGACACTGGCTTATGGACCATGACCTACTCAGGAAAAGATGCCTGGTACCGGTACCCTAGTGCATTAAAGGTGGTGTGGAGGACCAGTGGAGAAAAGGACAGGCACTGCCATGTCAAGGCAATGGACAAGGAAATGGGTTCTTGGAGATCTGATGTGGGGACATAGCTGCCACTCCAAGGAGCAGCAAACCTCCTGCCCAAGCCTCTGCCCCCTCACCAGCAAGCCTGGCTCGTGTGTTGGGACAAAGACAGTCTAAAGTGTTGCAGGGAGCTGCTCTGCCACGGTGAACCCGGGTGCTGGGCAGCTGCGGGAGCTCTGCTGTGCCCGCGGGGCCAAGGGAACTGCAGCTCAGCCGGTCCCAGCTGGTCCCCTCTGGGCAGTGCGTGTGCCCCAGTTACAGGCAGGACAGGGCCAGGAAGAAGGAGTCCAACTCCTTTGCAGGACGCCCAGTGCTGCGGATGGGTAGCTTCTGGACCTTCGTGTAGGAGCAGATTTACTGAAAACAATTTATTTAATATCAAAAATAATTTCTTACAGCGTTTCAGCTGGCGTCAGCCAAGTGCTTACTCACCCGGGAATTCAAACAAAGGCAGGGCTGGCGCCCAGCCAGGGGGTCGGGCGCTGGGTGGTCGTGTCCATCCCGGCCTTGGACCCGCCTCTGGGTCACTTGCAGGCTTGTGGCATGATGTCTCCATTTATTTATTGGAAATGTTTGAACAGGAAATGCTAATGGTTTGGGTTTGTGGAGACAGCTGGAGGGGTCCGGATGGAGCTGCAGAGAAGGGGAGGGTGCACTGGGACAGGGTAGCCCAGCGGAGAAGGGGGAATCAGTGCTGCCACTGGAGATTTGTCCCCTGTACTGGCAGTGAAGGACCCAATGGGAGGTGAGACCTCGGAGGGCCCTGACAGTTCTGCTGTCTTCTACTTCACCACTGCCTGTATCCCACACCACGGGGGAGCACGGGAATGGCGCTACCAAAACAGTGAAGGATGAACAGCGACCACAGGGCATGGCGCATGTCATCCCACCGCCGCCCTGGCGGGTGCCCATTAGCGTGGGAGAGATGTGAAAGTGCTGCCTCCCCCTGCAAGGGGGTCGAGAGGTTCCTACGCAGCCCGGCTCTGGACCGGGCTGTTCCTGCATTTGCTGATAACAGCGGAGGTAAAGCCTGACCCAGGAAAGCAGGCAAGATCCGCAGAGATAAACTCCCCGCAGCAACACAAAGGCACTGACCTCCTCACAGCACGAGCCACCGCATTCCCACAAGCACAGCAACAATTGCCCAGGAGCAGCAGGGAGACCCGCACCCAGCCCCACTGGCCAGCTGCCGGGAAGGGCCCACGCGGCAGCCAGGAACACCTCTCGCCGGGATCACTGCATAGAAACCACAGCTCGGGGTTTTTAACCACATCGACTGCCCATACCAATTGTCCGGGCAGTGACAGCAAAGAGCTTGCCGTCATTGCTTACTCCTCGTTTACCGGCTTGGCACTGCCTGTGCTGCACGGCCGGGGGATACCGCACAAGCACCCCCTCGTATTTCCTATCTTACACTTTTATGCAACAAACAGGGTTTAAGTTTCATCCCTAAATGCAGCCGAGGGTCTTACCCACTCACTCACGCAATTCATATTCGAGCTCCTGCTTTTAGCAGACGCTGCTGCAGCACCGCACTATCACAGCGCACCCGGGGTACTGAACAGCAGGCGTGGTGGGGCCAGCTCTGTCTCCTCCTGCCCTGCCCGTGCCCGATTCATGGATCAGGAGGCTGGAGCCCCCCTGGCACTCCCGTGGGTTCCCGTGCCAGCTCTGCTCCGAGAGAGCACCAGCTGAAAAAGACAGAGGCACTTAATAGGATTTGCAGGAACACCCAGATCAGTTACACACCATACGCCTGTTGTCTCAGGCAGGTTTTTAAAATCTTTATCTCTGCATCATTAAACACTCATCTACATTTGAAAAGAATCCCTTTCGTTCCCTACCTCTGAAATGAGGATAACTATCCTTCACCTCATAGCGGGGTTATGAGGATAAACAGATTAAAGACTGTGAGATATTGTGGCAAAGAAGGTTAAACAAGCCCCTGTGACAGACAGCCCAGGGGCAGGGACCAGCATCAGAGCCATGCACAGCATAAGCTGCCGACCCACGTCTGAGCCATGCTAATGACCCCAAAATCCCAGCGACGGGTTTGCCACTGTCTGCCTTCCCAGGACACAGTCCCCAGCAGCTGAAAGCCCGCTGAGGGGATAGTTCCCCAGCCAGGGATGTGCACTCGTGTCCTGAGCCTGGGAAAGGGGAGTGCAGCTGTTCCCTCTGTACATCTCTCCCTGCATCTTCAGAGCAGGGCAACGCTCTGCTCTGTTACTGCCCACAGTTCTGCCCATCCCTGTCCCACTGGGTGCCCCAGGCAGGCAGGGACAGTGAGGAGATGTGCACTTCTGCAGAAAGAGCTGGTGGGGGAGAGGATGAGCCAGACAATTAATGTCTGGAAAGTCTCACCCGGATCCCTAGTAAAATAATGGTACAAATATTAAGAAAAGGAGCTCTGTAAACATCTAGAGGATAATGAAACCATGAGCTATAAGCAGGATGGGATTTGTAAATAAAGGACTGTGCCAAAAACAACAAGCCCTCCATAATTGTTTTGGATAGAAGGACAAGATTAGTGCGGGAAGGAGACTCAGTGGATGTCATGAGAGGAGACCTGGAAGCACTGGGTCTGTCCTCCTGCCCGACCATTAGAGTCTCAGGCATGCTTGGGCAGGTTTGAGGGGGCTGATCTGACAAAAAGTGCCCCTGATGGCATGGCTGACAACTGGGGACATACCTGCCCTCTGGAGCTGGACACCTGCACTCCCCCAGCCTGGCACTTGTCCTACCAGCACTGCAGAAGTTGCTCAAGCCTTGGCCACCTCTGAGCTGCTGGTGGAGAGCAAGGCTAAACCTGAGCCCCCATCCCAGATGAGGCACATCTCACCACCATCCCTCACAGGGCTGGGACCTGCACAGTGCAGGAACAGGCCAGCTGTACCCTCATGGAGCAGCAAAATGAGAAATAAAAATGAGTGAAGCCAGGAGCAGGAAAATAATGCTGGTACCTTCCATGACGTTCCTCCGGTTTGGGCAAAGCTTTGTCTTTTATGAACATCAAAATGGCATGTTCTGCGAAACTGTAGGGTTCCCCGGTGCTCTCAAGTATCGGCTTTTTGGCCAGACATACAGGAAATGTGTATGCACCTCCTTGCAACCAGCCCTTTGAAATGCTACACTGTAAAAGCACACGTAAGCACTAGCAGTCATCCGCACTGCACAGGCCAAACTCGTCCAGCGTAGACATTGCATGGAAGGAAAAGCAGGATCCTGGCCAAAATGTACCTGGTTTTGTACTCGAGCCTTGGGCCTCTGCAGTATCCAGCTGTGCCGGGCTGGGTGGCACATGCTCGCTGGCGAGCAGCTGGCTGCATGCGGCATGCAGGGCAACACTCACAAACTGAGGATAAAATGCACCATATATGGTGAAGATATTATTAGTCCATAGCTTCTTCCTAGGATCTTCTGAGGAAATCTTGCTTGAAAGTGGGGAACAAAGCAGCTTGACTGTGTCTCAAGCAAGGACTTGAACTGCCCACAGGGCCAAAAGCACTGGCTTTAGAGAAACTGGGAGCAGTGAGGTGTCAGATACCCTTGGGTATCTGTGAGGTGCTTCACAATATTCTGGTTAAGTATTTGTCCTAATTAATACTGATTTCCCACCCATTACCTACACCCTGACTGGTCTCCAGAAGTTGTTCTCAAGAGGGAGATGTTGCTGAAGTGGTGTCATCACTGCTCTCCAGGTACTCAGTGCAGGCACAGGTGAGTTCAGAGTCAGCATCAGCCTCAGCTGCAGCTCAGCACATCATGGAAAGGATAAAGTACCTCCTCATGGGTTTTGACTGAGCTGAATGCCAAGCTGGATGTGTTGGCAAAGAAAGTGGGATATCTCTCTGGATGGCAGAGGCTAACACAGGGCTTGTTTTGGGGTCCTGGGGGTGAGCTCAATGCTAGGAATGGTGAATTCAGTCCTGTGCACCAGAGCTGGGAGCACAGCAAATGGGAGTTGTTAGGCAGTGCTCTATGCAGCAGAGGATGGGGTGCTGACTCTGAGATACTGTGACTAGCCTGGTGTCCCATTTAAAAAAGATCCAGATGAAGCGAGAGATGTAAATGTGATCCCCCCATCTCCCATGGCATCCTTGCAGCCAGAGTGGGGAGGTATGGGCTGGAAAGGGGCAGATAAAAGGTGGCTTAAAAACTGAGATGTTGGAATCTCTGTCTTCAGACATTTCCAAAATTCAATGGATTGAGGCCCAACCAGCGGGCTGTACCGCCAGAACTCCTGAGGCCAAAATTATTCTGTGAAATGAGAGAGAGTGCAGAAAACAGGTACAGAAAAGACACAATTGCAGGAGAACGCACCCCACAGTGACAGAATCAAGCTGAACCTGTTTTCTTCTTAAAAAAGCTCAAGAAATTTGACTGCTATGCACAAGTACTCTCATAGTAAGAAAATACTGCGTGTTAAAGTGTTTTTATTCCAGCCAAAAAAGGCAGAACAAGAATCAATGGCTGGAAATTAAAAGCCAGACAAACCTGCATAAGAAATATGACATGCATTTTCTGAGTAATGCTGATTAGCCAGCGGATTAACCATCAGTGACTAAATAAGACCAAACCATGAACTCCCCTGCGCTCCCAGACCAGATGATTTCATGCCTTAATGAAATCCCAGGTTATTCAGATCCCAAAAGAGTAAGACAAGGTAGTCAGGGAGATCAGTGTAGGTGATCTAGCGACTGACTCTGATCTTAAACACTGTGGGTAAAAACACATTGTATTACTAGTACACACAGAAAAATTCCCATTGCACAAACTCAGTGTAAACACAGAACAGTTGACATCTGCAAACCCACAGATGGAAAGGGATGACAGTTGTTAGTCCTGTTTTAGAAACAGAAAAACACCCAGCCCACAGACAACCCACAGGGGCCTTGCAATGGGAGTGAAACCATGAGCAGGGCATGAGCTTGCAACACCAGGAGTCTGTCACGAGGCAAATTCATGAGCGAGATGGGGTCTGCCCCAGGATGCTCCTGGATTCTATGGATGGGTATATGGTACATTGAGTGAGGAAGAAATGGTCTCTCTGCGCAGGACTTGGGTGGACCACACAAGGCATATGACCATGTCAGGAGAAGTAGGATCAGAGAGATGTACAAAAACAGGGAAAAAATTCAATAGGAAAAAATAAATGCTTAGGAGTAAATAACAAAACCAAACCAAACAAACAAACAACAAAAAAAAAAACTGATGGAAAACCTGGACAGCATTCACAACTGAAGCAAGACACACCTGGCAAGGACCAGTCCTGAATAGACTGGCCACAGGCAAAATTATCTTCCCTCTTTTTAGTATCTGTACTCACAGAATTATAAAAAATAAGCCTGGAAGGCCCTTGAAAGGTCACCTAGCCTGTCTGCCTGCCCCCAAACAAATCAAACCCTTCCTGGTAGAGCTTTTGTCTAAACTCTTCCTAAAAGAAGCCTCTAGTGGTGAAGACAGCTCCCAGGAAAAACAAGTTTTAATCTCTTTTACCGCAATCATTGCAGGGTGAGTCTATGGCTTCTTCTACCCACCTGAAAACAAGGAATAGCCCATTATCTTGTACTTTGTAGCAGGGCTTTATGCATTTAAAGACTTTTATCTTATTTCCCTGCAGTCTTTGTGCTGTGATACTAAGCTACCCTTCAGCCTTCTCCAGTATGTCATGTTTTCTGAATTTCTGATCTCATTCTTCCCTGGGCTTTATCCAAGAAAGGCAACTTGAAACACTGAGCCGCAAGTGGGATTTAGCACTGAGTCTAAGACTCTAAATTCAGCAGGATCACATCAGGTGTCTTACAAACACCTTATTCATGTGTCCTGGTCTCATTTTGCTCTTCTCACTTGGGCTGCCACTGTGTCACCACCAACTACTTTCCCACAGAGCAACTTTGCTTATTCCCCAGCTAGACATTGACTTTTCCCAGCTCACAGAAGAGATATATTTGTTCTTATCAACAGGTTTATTTCAGGTTTCTTCAATTTCTCAAGAAAGGCAGTCCTGCAGGCCCTACCAGACAGCTGCTGCAGGTAAAGTTCACTGATGAAAACACTGACTAGCCCTCAACCCAGACCAGACCCTTTCTGTGGCCTGAGCACTGGTAACTACCCTTTCAATACTTTTTTACAGCCAGCTGTGCTCTCATGTAGCCACACACTCACCTAGACCCAATTTCTTCATTACTCACAAGAATTTCATGTGGAAACGGGACTAAACTCCTGTGAAAGTCAAGATTTAGCACATCTCGTCTTTCCTATGTCAGTCAGTATAGACAACTTCAGGTAGAAAATTTGGTTGATTCAGCTCTTAGCTGACGGTCAAAGCTGTCACTTAACAGTTTGTTATCTCTACTTGCGTGTTGTGTCATTAATGATGTATTTGCCTGTCTTCAATCTGTTTATGTCAATAGTCCCTTTTTCCTTTAGTTCTGCACCCCTGGTCTTGAGTAAAGCTCAGGAACTTGGAAGGCCACAGAGATTCACTTGGGAAAAAAAACCAAAAAAAAAGGAGGGAAAAGAAATACTCAATAACAACTACATCCTCAGAACTCACATGTTTATCCAAATGCATCTGAACCTTCTGGGGACAGTGACTTTTTAGGGTAAAATGAAAACAAGTTCAAGTGAGTTTTCCATCCCTGCGACAGTTCATTAATTCCAGCCAATCTGTAACAATTTTCCAAGAAGATTTCCTGCAACCTCACAGTGATTAAAGGAAATAACATTGTGAATAAAGGGACATTCTTCAAAGTCAACGAAGGAGCCACAAACGGTACATTCTCACAGAGGGCCGGAAAGCGCCGGCGCGAGGTGGATTTTGCGATGTGTGGCCCCCCAGAAGGAAGAGGGTGGGCTCCCGGCTCCAGCCCTCTTCCCCAGGCAGGGGTTGTGACCGGGCTTCTCCTGGAGCAGGCAGTGAGGGAAGACCATCCCCAGGTTCCCCATGTTTGAGGGCAAAAGGCTTGACCCCGTGAGCTCTGACTCCCCACCTCCAGGTGAGAATCGACAGGTTTGGGGTCGGGGAACAAGGGTCTCATTTTCTCTGCAAACAAGGTACAAGAACCCATTGCCCCTCTCAAAACCCAGGGTCTCAAAACCCAGGGAGCACCATCCCACCATGGCTGCTTCACGCCACAGCCTCTTTCCTTGGAACCTCCCCATGGCTGGCTTTGTCTGAATCAAACCCTGAGCGCATTTGTGTGGCTGGGCCCTGAGATTGACATGGAAATGTGAACGGGCCCGAAGCACCGCTGGGCAAGCAGGGTCCTGCCCGCTGCCGTCCCAGCCCGCAGCAACTCACACTGGGATACCCTGACACTGGGACGAGCAAGGGAGGGATGAGCGTGCACTCAAAATGGCTGGGCCAGCGGGGACTTTTAAAAGCCCACCTTCTTAGCTGAAACAAAGAGAAGGGTGTAACTAGGAAGTGAGAAGAGCTGGGGAGGAAGGTGAGAGGGGGCTGCCCAACAACCCAAACACACATGCTTCAGCTGATACTGCATAATAAGGGAATTACCTAATGACCTTACTGTGGCACATGGACAAGTCCTTTAGAAATATCACGGCCACCTGTGGAGGCTCGCAGAGGAGCCAGGCGGCCCTAATCTGCAGAGCTGGAAAAACGAGCCCTTCTCCCGCCCCATCCCCTGGGACCAGCCCTGCTTCCTCCCTGGGCAGCGCCTGTCCGGGGGTGCCACAGGGGGCCGACACAAATCCAAGGAGAACGGGGAATGGATACAGTAACACAGAGTGTCCTTTAAAAAGAAACAGCCCATGCTCAGGCCTGATCTTAGAGGGCAGCCCCACGACACCCGTGCAGTGGAGATGGGGCTGTTCGGGGACCAGCACGGTCCAGCTCCCGCCGGACAGGCTGCACTGCCCCAAGCTGCCGGCACAGGGGCTTCCAGAAGTACGGATCGCCCTTCCCTGCACTTGGCAGCTGTGAGGGATATGTCAGACAAAACCAAAAAACTCCAAAATATGGATTGGTTTGGTTGGTTTTTTTTTTTTGAAAGTCGTTTAAATACAGCTGTATAAAAGCTGAGCTCAACGCAAATGCATATATAAAGTGCCTGTGAACGTGCTAATTGGAACGGAAAATTGGTGAGAGAACCTAATGTTGAAAGTCACTCAGAACAATGCAAACATTAAATATACAAATGCTCATCAAATACTTATTTAGAAAGTGGCTTTTAGACACTGAACAGGCTGGGCTGAAAAAAAAAATCATTTGCTGATAAATATTGAACTCATTGAGGAATTTGGGGATGTGGCAGTATTTGCATGAATTACAGCAGGGAAAGTACAAAAACGCTGAAGACACAGAACTCCTCCAAAGCAAAAAGGGAATAGCAAAACCTGAGCCAAAAACAAGGCTCCACTTAAAAATTACTCCTGCACTAATGAAGACAGGACTAAACACAGGTATTTTCTGGAAAAATGTAAATTTAATTATTATATTGAGGTAGAATTGTGATTAATTATGTGGAAAATAAATTATGAAACTTACACTTATTCAGTAAAAAAAATTACTGAAAACATTCTTGCTTAAAGTGAATTAGATTGAAAACTATTCTATGGAAGCCATTTTCATTTAACTTTTCAACAGGATATTTCAAAACAATTTTTTCCTTTAAGTTATCTAAAGCAGAAAACTTTAAAATTTGGAAGAGCTGTGTTTTCATCTCTTCCTTGTCTTTTTTCCCCTGCCCTGAACCTTCTTGAAGACTGCCTGACATTCCCACTAGATTTCCTCCTCTCTTTTCTCATCTTTTATTCCCTATGCTTATGCTTTACAAAGCTCTGGCACTCTTGTGAAAGAAAAAAAGAAAAACCCTAAAGGCAATATCACTTCCTCAGCTATTGAAGTTTTGTAAGAATAAAAGTAATAGAAAAAAATTTTAAACAATTTTCAACATTTCAGTAATTTTTCAGCTGTAGTAGAAGCAATTATACCTACCTAGAAAATGGTGGGACTTACAGTCATAAGATCCTGGGGTGTTTTTTTTTCTTCTGTGTATTTTTTTTTCCCCTGAAATACTTTAATTGGATTTTTTTTTTTTTTTTTTTTTTTGCGGTAGGGAAAAATCAGGGTCTATTTTCTGGAGTACTGCTTTCTGATTAGCCATGATGACTCAGGCCCTGGGAACACAAGGGCAGGGCAGAGCACCAGGAGTAGCTATGGGGCAAGGGAATGGTGGTGCCCCAACCCACTTGGGGGATTCAGCTCCTGCGCTGCCAGCTGGGAAGTGAAAACCCTTGTCTGCTGCACCAGAAGCTGCTGCTTCGCCTGCAGCCAGACCCTCCAGGGGGGTGACATTAGGAGAGTGTGGTTGCAGGGCTCAGAGGTGACAGGAGCCATGGGGACGACTCCACTGCTATGGCAGCAGTGGGTGCATGAGGCTGGAGAGCCCCTGGCTCCACAGTGGGGAGATGCTGGTGCCGGGCACAACAGCCTCGCACACCTGCAGTGCGGCTAAAGGGAGGAAAACTGCCACAGCTGGCATTTGGGAAAGGAGGATGGGATATCCCCTTGCCTTTCCAGTTGGTCACCACTGCCCCAGCTCTGAGCCTAGCACAATGAGAACTGCGAGTGATGCCCCAGGTGCCCACCCATGCAGGGACCATGACTACAAGAATTGCTGCTTCCCAGGCAAGGTGAAGTGGGGGTAGATGGGAGCAGCCAGCTCAGTCCCTCTCTCTCTCAGCACCAATGTCCTTCTACAGTCCCTGCACCTCTGAGTATCTGCTGTGGGATAGGGCACAGCCCCACACCGAGGGCGGGGGACTGTCGTTCACAGCAACAAAACAATAGTCAGTGTCGATAATTTATTTTCCAAATAAATCAGTGGATCCTGCAGGAGAAGGGCTGGAAATCGGCGAGTTTAGATTAGACCCTCCCCAAACCCCGGCTGGGCCTTGAGCCGCTGTCAGGGCTGCAGAGAAACAGCAGCGAACTCTCACGCAAATGGCCTATAAAAAAGGCCCCTGTCAAAGGCACCTTGACCTGTAGGCTCGCTGTGGTGCTGGGCTCCCCGCGGCCCTCCCCTCCCTGGGCCGCGCTCCCCTTGCATGATGTATTTCCCCTGCCTTTTTTAGAGCTGCATTATGTTAGCTCCAGGAAACAGCCTCTTCCTTCTTATAAACACAGCCCTGGGTTACTGACCAGCGGCCCTGCCACTCCACAGCCACTCTCTGTCCATCCATCACACCTCGCTGTCACCCTGGCAACATATCTCTTGGACCGGTCCGGCTCCAGAGATGGGAGAGGCAGGGGGGGGGGGAAAGGAGGGGGGGTCACATACACAGAGCACAATTCCAGCCTGCTGACTAATTCCCTGGAAACCCTGGGGCTGCACAATGAGAAAGCCTTTCCGAGGGTTTCTCGAGCGTTACTGGAAGGTCAGACGAAGGTCAGTGCAAGGACATGGCTCCTACTTTCCCCACCGTCAGCAAGGGCGGGTGCGTGGGACGGACGTGGGTGAGTCGCGGGGGTACCACGGGTGCACGGCAGGAGGATGTTTGGAGAAGGGCGCCTGGGCCCAGCCAGCCCTGTGATGCGGCACAGTGCCCACTTGCTGCTGCCGGGTGTGGGGAACGTGCCTGGGACAGGGCTGGCAGGGTGTCCTGGCAGCCAGACAGGCGTCAGTGCTTCCAGTGGGATGGGGCATGGCCGGCAGCGTGGCCTCTTGCTACCCCAGCAAAGGGAGGGATGAGGAAAAGAAGAGGTACCTTGGCCCCCATGTGAACTCCCTGCCACCTTTGCTATGGCCCCAGTGCCCTCAGACCGTTGGCCTGATACAGCATCACTGCACAGGTCATTCTCAGTGTGGGATGGATCCTGAGGGAGAGCACTGGGATGAGTCCTGGGAAGAGGTACCCACGGCTGAAGGACAGTAACTACAGCAGGAGGGGTCCATCTGTGCTCTGTTCCTGAAACACCACCTTTGTCCACCCCCACCTGCTTGTCCTTCACATTAAGCCATTGTCTCCAAGAGGAAATACCATTTAAAGGCAGGTATTTCAAAAGAAATGGGAGACCTCTACACTTGGAACAACATAGCACTTCATTTCTGCCCGTTTCCAGGGTAAAAATGGGACTCAGGTTTACATGGGGATAAAACAAAAAAGGTAACGCTTTTAAGGACAGATCCTCACAAACACAAACCAAAGCCCCATGAGGGCAAATCCTTTATAATCCATGCGCTTCCTTAGAGGTGTAAGTGGAGTGGAAGGGTGGAGGGGGTGGGGATTTAAATCTGGAAAACTGAGTTCCCCGTCCCTTTGGTCTGGCAGAGGGCCCACCGATAGACCAAAAACAAGTCTGCAGAGAAGCCTGTGTGGGATAATCCAGCTCTGGCCCCTGAGGGGACAAGAACAATTAGGAATCCTCTCTCAAGTCTCCACTCCAAGATAGAAAAACAGTTTATAGTTTGGTCCAGAGTTGTTGTTAGAAAGTTCTGAATCATCAGGATACACTAACAATTTCTGCACAGTAATTGCCAGGATAATTCATTAGGCAGACTCAGAGATAAACTATTAACAGAAGCTTTCAAATCTCCCACCTGCCTGGCCGTGTGCAGGACTCGGTGGCTGCTCTATTTATTCACTGGCTGTTGGTGAGGAGCTGTCGCAGGAGGGAACCATATGAACAGCCATGGCTAAATATGAAAAGTATTTCAAAGGAAAATGAAAGAATGGGTGTTTATTAGAAGTGTGCAGACCAAGCACATGCTCCACCATTAACCTTTCCAGGAGTGGTAATCAGCCAGGGAGCTGTTTGCCTTCACTGTCCCTGAACAAGACACAGTCCCGACCCACAGAAACCATTCCACTTACAGAGAAAAACCCACCATGGCATCAGATGCTGGCCCATGGTGGCCTCTGGATGCATCATGCAAAACATCTTTGGGCTTAGCTTGCCAAGCTTTTATCCCGTATTTACCCAGCAGAGACACAACTGATGAGGTTCCCCAGCCCAATCTTCCTCCCTAGATCTCAGCTGCAGGTTGTTGCAAGGCAGGGGATATTTGTGTCCAACCCTACTGAGCTGGTCAGCAGCAAGTTACAGCTGAGAAGATAAAGCTGTGCAACAGCCTCTGGGTGTGGGTGCCCCTTGGAGCAAATGTCAGCCCCTAAAGACAAATGCCAGCAGAGCTGAGGAATGTCACCAAAGAGAGGCAACTGCCTGTGCACTGCCCTATGCATGTGCTCAGCCAAGGCTGCGGCATAGTTTCTGCTAAAGCTGGCTTCTGCACTTTTTCTCAGCTCAATTACACCAAGACCCTGCTGGCAAACCCACAGCTGTGTGCCATTTTAGGCACAGATTTGCCAGCTCCGGGAGAAACCATGGTCAGGATGGCTTCATCTGCATGGGAACAAGCCTTGCTTGCAGCCAGAGGAATCTTGATTAAGCAGGGAGAGAAGTGGGGACTGGCTGCCAGGCAGATGCCCTAACCAAGAGTAACTTATCAGCTCTGTTTCCAAGATGAGACATCTGTCACCACCTCGCACAGAGCCAGCCTGGCCACTCACTCCTCACCAGCAGGCCTGTACAGAAGCAAGAGGGCTTCCCTCTTCCAAAAGGAAGCCACAGAAATGGCCACCGCATAACTTGCGAAATTTCTTCTAGAAAAGGCTTTGCTTGGGCTAAGAAAAGCATTGCACCCAGAATGCTTCGGGGGACGGCACTGGACAGGAGCGGGAGGCGCTGTACGGGAGCGGGAGGCAGCGTGCAGCTGCACTCCCAGCCCCGTGTGTTTGCCAGAGGGCCGGCCCCAGCGGCAGCACAGGGAGGTCCCCAGCCCCAGGAGGAACATCAAGTGCCGCACAGAGCAAGGAACCACTCCGCCAGCACACACGCAGCAAAGCCTGACACGATTAATCCCTCCTGTTTATTATGTAATAAAACACTTTCCAGACCTGTTAAAACTTAATTGGTTTAATCTTAATTGTTTCATTTTCTATGGCGCATGCAAACACAGAGCCTGACCCTGCCACTCTCGTGTGAACCGTCCCGCGGGCTGTGGTGGGTGCAGGATGAAACCTGCTGACCTCAGCAGGATTACGTGCATGAATCAGAGCAGCAGGCCTGGGCTCGGAGCTGAAACCCAGCACTGGGCAGGCCGCCAGCGTAAGGCCCAGGGTCCACTTAGGCTCCACTTAAGCCCTATGGGATGCAAGTGGTACGCAGGCCTGTGGATGTGAGTGGTGAGCAAGCCTCGTGCTGGGCCTCTCCTGAAGGATGAATTTCAGCCTGGCTTCTTAACTTCACGGGCACAAACGTGCAACGACGGTTTCTGAGACAAGGAGCAAAGATGCTCCCAGAAAGGCTGTGGGGTATGTTCTAGCAAAGGGCTGGTGTACGCCTGCAGCAGTATCCTCCTTCTACTGGACAGGGAACCTTCTTGTGAGGATGAGCAGTAACTGTGATTTATGACAGCTTCTACTCCGGAGGAAGAAGTGTTTTGCTACCCTCTGCACATCCACAGTCACGGGGTTGTGTGTGCAGCAGGGTGGCTTCGTGAAGCCTGGATATCCTCTGTGCTCAAGACGTGCCAAATAAAAGAGGGCAGGAAGAGGCCCTTGGCACTGGATTTTCCTATCCTTCGTTGCCTTACATGTAGGATGACCTTACCTGCTCCTGCAAGTTGGCTATCACTGAGATCAGTGAGCCTCAGTTTCAGAGGCCCATCAGGCACTGAAATCAAAGCAGCCTTCCCTTTGGTGTCCAAGTCTACTGAGTTCCCCTTGCTATAATGGCCAGCACCCTTGCATGTGCTGCTCCTATTCCCCAAAGTGCTGAGCAATGAATGTTGCACACAGCTACTGGCATACCCCAAACCAAGCTTCTACCTTGAAGACATGTGTTTCTCAGTATACTAAAGAGTCTGGTTCTGCCCCTCACAAAACACATTTCTCACTGAGACCTTATTTTGGGACATATTTCCAAGCCATACATCTCTGCAATAACTGTGAAGCATATCAGCGAATGCCAGTGGAGCAGGAAAATACTGAAGAAAAGTAGATAATTGCAGCAATGTTGGGTGGTTCTTGGCCAAGCCAAGCCAGGGGGTTCTCAGGATCCAGAGTGGTGGAGGCAGGTGTGAAGTGGCAGATGCAAAGGGACAGGATGGTCTAGTGACTGGACCTGGCTCTGCCGCCTGCAGAAGCCCTCCGCTCTCCTGAGGAATACAGATAACGTTTCTTTTCAGAGTTGCGAAAAAGAGCCATTCCTGTGCAAGCGGCAAGGCAGGGATAAAAGCCATTCTTTCCGCCGGGAGACGTGACCTTCAGGCCGGCGGACTGAAGGAGGGCGTCCAGGCCGGGAGCTGCCGGTGGAGCCGCTCCGTGTCAGCTCCCCGGAGCCCCCCAGGCGCGCCCGCTTACACGGTGCGGGGCACCGAAGCTGGGTGCGGGGAGAGCCAGAACCGGGAGCGGTCGGAGCGCGGTGCCGCGCCGTGCGGGCCAACTGCCGGCAGGTGACCGCTGCGTGCGGGGCCGGTGCGGGCCTGGCCGGACACGTCCCCACCGGTAGCTCCGGCGGGGGGTTGTTGCTGCCCTGGGACCCGCCGCCTCTCCGCGTCGCGTCGCCGGCCCCGCCGTGCGGGGGCGTCCCCGGCGCGCTGCGGTTCTCACATAAATCAGGACCGAGCTCCTGGGAAAGGGCCATCCTTCACCGGGCGCTGCTGACAGAGAACGAGAACCAGACGGGCCCTGAGATAAACCACGGCGCGCAGCGTTTACACAAGGGCAGGCTCTGTGTAAATAGAGCCGGGCGCGGGGGGCAGCTCCCGGCGGCGCGGGTCCGCTCCGGCTGCGGCCCCAGCCCGTGGGCCGCCGGGCTCTCGGGGCGGCGGGCAGGTGACTACCGCCCGTCCAGCGCCTCCCGCCGCCGCGCCGCCTTCCCTCGTTGGCTCCCTGAGCACCGGGGCTGGAGACAGGGCCGGATTAGTGTGTTTGTTTGTTTACGGCCATTAGCGCGGGGCCGGCTCCAGCACTCCGCACCCGCGACACTAATGGAGCAATTAGCAGCCCCGGGACTGATAGCATCGCCCTGAGCGAGGCCCCCGGCCGCGGCTGCTGCTACCGGGCTGCCTGCGCCCGGCACCCTGGGTCGGGGATGGGCTGCCCGCCCGCCGCGATGTGCGCGGCCGCTGCAGGGCTGCTGCTCGCTCCCCGGGCCCGGGAGTGCTCTTGGCTCTCTTGGCTCCGCTGAAGCATCCGCAAGGCAAGCTCCATCCATTACAATAATCCCCTGTCTAAACAGAGCGCAGGAACGGCCGGGACAACAAGGCCCCGCTGTAAACAGAGCTCAGGGGACGCCGCTAATGATATAAACAAAATAACCATTAATAGCCCTGTGACCCCAGCCCAGCCGGTTTGGGAAAGCCCCGCAGCCGCATCCCGGGGCTGCCACCCGCCGGCAGGTACTGGGGCTGCCTGCTCCTTCCTACCCCTGTCTTCTGCACCCCGGCACAGCTCGCCTCGGTCCGGTCGTGCTCCTTGGCGCCAGCCGCCCGCTACGGGCATGGTCGGGCTCGACCGTCTCCTCGTTTCCCAGTTGGGAACTCGCTGCCGGTCCGTCTCCACCGAAGGGGGGGATGCTGGTTGGCATGAAGGCACTGGCTCGGTTACCGCACCGGGAGCGCCGGCGGGTGATAAGGCATCCGCAGGAAAGGCCGGCATAACACGGGGTCCTCCCAGGCCTGTCGGGGCCCCGCCGCGGCTTGCTCCCTCCGCGGAGCCTGGGTTCTCCGAGCAGTCCGTGTGGCCGGCGGCGGCACGAATGAGTGGGTCCCAGCGGGAGAACCACACGCACCGCTGGGGACACGTCCCGAAGCGTCGTTTTTGCCTGGGCCGGGCTCCTGGAGCCCGTAGGCCGCGCCGGGCGATCGGCCTGGCGATCCCTTCTCCGGGATCCCGCTGCGGTAGGAAGGGTGATGGCGCCAAGCGAGCCAGAGCCGGCCGGGGCCGCGCCCTCGGCACAGCGGCTGCTTCTCCCGCAAGACGGCCGGCCGGGCAGACATCGGCTGTGGCCTGGCAGTCCTTACTGCCGCCAGCACCTAGGGCACCGGACCCTGACGCTGCTCTCCCCGCCGCTGGGCTCTCGGGGAGAGCGGCGCTGTGCAGAATCCTGCCCTCGCCGCGCTGCCGCCGGGCCCCGCGCCTGCACCTCCTCGGGCCCCGGGGCTGGCGGGAGCGGCCCGGGACGGTGGCGATGTGTAACAACGATAAGAAGCTAATTGTTACTAATTGTTTTCGGGGCCCTGGCAGCGAGTCAGCGCCGGGCTTCTCTGCGCACCAGCGGTATGGAGCAGAGTCAAGCCCCGGTTAGGCCTGGTTACTGCGAACGCCCTTCCCGTCCACCGGCCGGGCAGCAGGAGGGCGTCCTGCACGGAGAGCGGGCGAGAAGAAACTGAATCGCCGTGATTTACGGCGAGGGGTCTGAAGCGGCGCGGTGGGGATGGTCCGGTGCGCCGGGGGAACGGGAACAGGCTCCGCCGCGGGATCGGTAGCGCACGAGCTGCGGCGAAGTGTGCAAGACTCGGGCTCCCGTCCCGGGCTGCGCCGCCAGTAAATGGGTGTGCGGGTAGACGAAGAAATGAGCCGGTAAACGGCGGAGCCGCCGGACGGTAACAATACAAGGAAAGCTCCTGGGAAGGCCCCGCGAAGCCGCGGCGCCAGGACACTCACCTGCCCGGCGTACGCGCCTGGCTCCGGTGGCCTCCCCTCGGCGCCGATCCGAGCCCTGCGGGGCAGCAGGATTTTAATCAAAACGAAAAATCGCACCAGGGAACCCCTGCCCCTCCTTCGGTGCGCCCGCTCCCCTCTCCGCGGCAGCCCAGAGCCCTTGGAGGGCACCGGGGGCCGCGGGGAGCGCCGAGGGGCCGCGACACCCCGCACCGCACCGGGGGGCTCGGCCGGTGTCCGGCGCAGCCCTGCGGCCGGGGTACCCGCATTGCGGAGGAGCTCGGCAAACTCATTCGATGCGTCACCCGCCGACACAGAGGTAAGACGGCTCCGCGGAGCCACTTGCCTCTCATTACCGGAGGGAGAAACGAAAGAAAACGAAACGAAACGAAAGAAAACGAAAAACAACGAAAGGAAATACCAAAGAACGCGGCATCGCTCTCCCCACCCAGATCCACATTACCGCGGCCTCAGGCTGCCCACCCGGCCCAGCCCGGTCCGCCCCGACTGGGCCTGGCGGCAGCGGGCTGCGGGGCCCGATCCGGCAGCGGCGGCGAAGCGCGCTTTGCCCTGTATGAACGCGTGTCGCACCGGCTGGGGCGGCCTGCAGGTTGGCCGGTCGCGGGAGGGTCTGCGGGGGCACCGGGGAGTGCGGAGTGGGTCGGCTACGTGTACGTCGCATGGCTACAGTCCGTCCGGGACCGCGGGGTCCCCGCCGGCTCCGGAAGGGATGCGGGGCGGCGGAGGCGAACCTCGCCTCCGCGCCGCATCCTGGGCAGCGGGACGCACTTGCCGGGCCGGGCGGACGGCCGTACTGGTGGGCCGGGGAGGTCGGGTCGGCGGGCCCGCACATGTCGGCCCTTCCCGGCGCCGGACCCAACCGTGTGCGAGCAGGGGCCAGCGGGGCGCGCCGGGGTGGGGGTCCCTACCTACCTACATGTGCTTAGCACTGGGGGGGCGCGGCGGCGGCGGCCGCGGCTCTCTGCGGGAACCCCGACCCCGACGCACCGAGCCCGCGCCCGCCGGGCGGGTGCCGGGCCGGCGGGGCGCTCTGCGGGGCAGCGGCCTCCCTGCGTGCAGCCTTAATACATTGCTATTTCTGGCCGGGCGGCCGGAGCCGGGCAAGGGGCCGGCTCTGCCTCCCCCTCCCTCCAATGGCGAGGCCGCCCCCGGCCCCTCCTTGCCGTGACGTGCCGGCCCGGGGCAGAGGAGGCTCCCGAGCCCTTGGCTGTCCCTGCAGAAGCTGTAACAAAACGCAGACCCCCAGCGCCGAGCTAATGGAGGCAACTTAGACAGGAGCAGGCGCGGCCCCTCGTCTCTCGGCGCTGCGTGCTCCCCCCGCACCGGGAGCGGCGCTCCCCGCCGAGCAGCCGCCCGATTGCTGCCGGGCCCGCGGGACTGCCTGGCTGCTTGCGCTGCCCCGATGATGTTACCGAGCCCCGTCACCTCCACACCTTTCTCTGTCAAAGACATCCTCAACCTGGAGCAGCAGCAGGACCCACACTATGGGGCCCAGCTCCCGCACCACCTGGAGCACCACTTCCACCCCGCCGCCTGCCTGCTGGCGGCCGCCGACGGCGCCCGCTTCTCCGACGGCGAGGAGGAAGAGGAGGACGAGAAGCTCTCCTACCTGAGCCCTATGGCAGCGCCTGGCAGCCAGGCGGACGCGCGGATCTCCGCCGACAACTACGTTCACGCTGTGCTGCGTGGCTCCTGTGAGGCCCCCGGCCCGGGAGAGGAGCTGGACCCCGCGGTCCGCGACCCAAGTGAGTATCGGCTCCGCCGCGCTCCCCCGCACTGCACCGCCCCACCGGGACAGGCCCGCGCTAGCTCCCCATGGTGAATTCCTAGTTCTATGGGCATCGCACCGCGAAGCCCCGGTCCTGGCGCTGCAGACTGCTCCACGTCCCCTGGCCATGTCGAGCCGGGACTGGCCCGTCGGGGGCTGCCACGGCCATCCTCCGCTCCCCGCTCGCCACCTTCCTCTGTAGCGCCTCCGCGGCAAGAGCCTCCGCAAGGCCCCGAGCCGGAGCTGCCGGATCAGGCCCGCGCCCCGCAGCTTTGGTAGCGGAGAGGGAGGACCGGGGCGGGTTAGGCCCAACGCGCACCCGCTGCGGCGGGGCCCGGCGGCGGAGCAGGTGCCCGGCGCCGTGCGCGGCGTGTCCCCGGGGCTCGCCTAGAGGCGCCGCAGCGGTAACGTGGCAGCCGGCCCGGAGGGGACGTGGCCGGCCCTGCCGCCCGAATCGGGCCCTCGCAAACGCAGGCGGTGCCGGAGGCGACCGGTCCCGGGACTGCCTCCTCGCTCACACGGCGGTGCCGCGACGGGCGCGTAGCGGTGCGGGGTCGGCCGGGGCGCGGCGCGGAGCTCTCGCCCGCGGGTGGGGCCCGTCGGGAGCAGCGAGCGCCCGGCGTCTGCGAGGCGCAGCCGTGACCTGTGCTCCTTCGTGCAGAGAGCTGCGCCCTGAAGAAGCCGCTGGACGCGACGGAGAAAACGGAGGAGGCAGAGAGGCCGAAGCAGCGTAGCCGGAGGAAGCCGCGCGTCCTCTTCTCTCAGGCTCAGGTCTTCGAGCTGGAGCGTCGGTTCAAGCAGCAGCGTTACCTGTCAGCACCCGAGCGGGAGCACCTGGCCAGCAGCCTCAAGCTCACCTCCACGCAGGTGAAGATCTGGTTCCAGAACCGGCGCTACAAGTGCAAGCGGCAGCGGCAGGACAAGTCGCTGGAGTTGGGCGGCCCCGCGGCCCCGCCGCCGCCGCGCAGGGTGGCCGTGCCCGTGCTGGTCCGCGACGGCAAGCCGTGCCTCGGCGGGTCGCAGGGCTATAGCTCGGCGTACAACGGGCCCTACTCCTACAATGGCTTCCCCGCTTACGGCTACGGCAACGCCGCCTCCTACAACCCCGGCTACGGCTGCACCTACCCGGCGGGCACCGGCGGCGCCTCCATGCAAGCCGCCTGCAGCCCGGCGGCAGCCGCCGGTCCCTTCGTGAACGTGGGCGGCCTGGGGGGCTTCAGCGGCGGCAGCCAGCCGCTGCACCAGGCGGCGGCGGGGCCGTCCTGCGGCCAGAGCGCACTGCAGGGCATTCGGGCCTGGTAGCCCGCACGCACTGAGGGTCGGGAGCGGACCGACAGGACGGCCTGGCGGCTCCGGGGCCCCGTTATCACCCGCACCGCAGCCCGGCTGCGCGCCGCGCGCCCTGGACCGGAGGCGGCGGCGGGACGGCGCAGCGGGACCCCGGCGCTCCCGCGGGCATTGGTGCGGGGCCGGCGACGGACGGAGCGGAGCGGCGCGGCAGGACGGGGCCTCCCGAGCCCGCAGCGAAGCGCCGCCGCCCCGCGGAGCCGCCGCGACGGCCGGCCGGGCCGGGCGGGCCGGAGCCGATCGCGCCGCGCCAGCGGAGCAGCTTTGCTTGTAAAAAGCCGACGGCGGGGCCCGGTGATGCCGCGGCCCCTCTATCTACTCTGTATCGGTCACTGCCAGCGCCAGCTCGCCCAGTCAGTCAATAAACCAGGTGCAATATTCGCCGCCCGATTCTCCTTCGCCCACCGGTCGGTGCCCGGTGGCGGGGCGGTCGCCACGTCGTGCCCACTGGGCAGGGCGGCCCGACCGGCTTGTGAGTGTGCCAAGGGCGCTGAATGGGGCCGCGCAGCTCAGAGCCGGGCCCATTGTGGCCGCCGGGCCGGCGCTGAAAGGAGCCGCCGAGGAAGGTAGCGGGAATAGGCGCTTATTGGATTCGGGAACAAAAGGTGTGGCAGGGAGGCGAGGGACAAAGGGGCCCCGGCGCCGAGATTGACGGGCCGCTTTGCCCCCCACTGAGGCCCAGGCCCAGCGCTTTATGCGCGGGGGCTGCAGAAACGTGCTAGGTTTTGTTCCCCTTTCTGGGAGCGCAGGGGAAGAGGAGGGGGGTCCGCGGGCCGCTGATTAGGGCCGGCCGGGCCGGGCAGTCTGAATACCGGGGCATTATTGCTACATGTTCAGCCATTTCGCTCGATTGCAGGGGGAGGGGGCGGCCGAGGCCCCCGAGCCCCGCGGGACCGGCCGCGGGGTCGCCCACCCGCCAGCCCCGTCCCGAGCCGCCCCGTCCCGTCGCCGCTGCCGCGGCGCTCTTCGGTGCGGTCGCGGCCGCGCTGCCGCGGCTTCGCCTGTGCCGTGCGGGTCCCACCGAGACCCGCCGCCGGGGCCGGAGCTCGCTGGGGAGGGCTGGACACCCGCACAGACCCGTTTGGCGCACCCAGCGCGGCAGCGGCGACCGGAGGCGCTGGGAGCTCTCCCATGCCGTCCCGCACATCTGCCCGGCCGCGACGCTGGATCTCCGGAGGTGTTTCCAGCGGAGCCTTCTTGAAGTCCTCAGCACGACCGCAGACCCGTGTGCCACCCCCGTTACTCAGAGCTGCCCACCGTGAGGTCCCCTTGACCTTCCCCTGTGTCTTGTGTGACAGTCCCTCTGCCACGAGCAGAGGACGAGGCTGCCTCACAGAAGCTGCAGGTAATGACGATTCACGCTACTAAACCCGGGTTTACGCTGCACGTTCCCACCATTCAGTCTGAACGTGCACCCTTGGGGTTCGCTGTTTGACAGGAACCGGAGAAATTCTTTGCACTGCAGCACTGCAGGGACAGGACGGGCAACCAGCAGGCCCCGGAGCCCGGCTCGGCACAGCACCCCGCTGTCCCGCGAGCCACCCCGAGGCCGGCAGGCTTCACGGGGCCGGCGCTGGGAGAGGATGCGGCACGCCCAGCTGATTGTTTGCTGGATGGCAGTAAGGTGTCGCAGGAGAGGAAGCCCAGGCCCCACTCTTGGCTTTCGGAGATGAGTGGTTAAGGCCCTGTGGTCTCGTGGGTAGAAACAGGATAGCCAAGAACAAAGGTAATGTGCTCTCTTCGCAGCAGCAGTCAGGCTGGGGAGATTTGTCTCTGCCATAAGAGACATTTTTCCTCCATGTTCTGCCAGACTGTTGTCTATAAAAATAGGGAACCTGTGTGAGTTCATGCCTTGGTGTGCAAGTCAGAGGAACTGCAACCACAATAGAAGCTCCTCCAAAATCAGGGTGTTGGAGAGGAGTTCCCAGCTTAACACACATCTCAAAATACTTGGCAGCTTGTTAGAAATCCTGTGCATCTCAGCAGCAGCCAGAGGCTCAGGATGAGACCAGAGCCCTGGTGTGGGACATGCTGCCCATGTCTGTAGTCACAGTCTCTAGAGCATGGGCAGTTATGCAAAGAGAAAGGGCACACAAGGACCCCGCAGCCATGTAGCAAGAGGCGAGGCTGGGCAGTACCAGCATTATTCATCACCAACAGTATCCAGCATTGCCATAGTTGTGAGGTCAGTACTGTGCTCACCCCACTTACGCCTGGTCACAACCCTGGTCCCGTTCTCTCTGTGCAGAGCTGGAACAGCACCCAGCTGGAGGATGCCGGGAGGCCTGACTACAGGCTGATGTGGCATGGCAGTGGAAGTTTCTAGATGTCCACCATAGTGAGCCCCATTCCTGGGACAGATCCCAGCTGTCCCACCAGCTCAGACTGGGGGAAGGGCAAGGGGTTAGTGGGAGGGACCCCTCCGCAGAGCCTCACCCAAAGCCCCGTTGGGGGAAAATGAAGTGGCACAAAGAGCCAGCGGTACTGGAGGACCTGGAGTAGGGCGGCGGAAATGAAGCACTCCAAAGAGGAGGAACAGCTGGCGGAGGCCGGTGGGAGGGAGATGGTAGGAGATCGCAGATTGGACAGGCTGCCCAGGGAGGGGAGATAGAGGGAAGTTGCTGTGCTGGAGGCAGCGCCCACCTGTGACGTGCCCTGTCCCCCACACCCCGGGGCAAAGTGGGATGCTGTTTGAGGGGTGAGAGGCACCGGGAAATCCCTGGTGGAAATCCCTTCAGCATTGTCCCATCCTGCGATGGGACTTCAGAGCGGAGAGATGGGGAGCACCGTGACCAAGGGGCAGAGAGTGTGTGTTTCTTCCTGGTTGATTGGGGGGTTTACTGCTGTTTAGGAATCAGGATGGAAGTTGTCAATTGATTTCCATCAGTGCACTGACTTAAAGGAAAGGAGGGACTCTTGGGATGGCTAGGCTTTAACTCCCAAGCCTCAGACCCACTCTATGCACAGGCTCCAGTTGTGTTTTTCATTCAAGTTGCCTGGCCAAGGAGGAGCCCATGAGCAGAACTTGCCTCTATCCAGTGGTTCCTAGGGAGGCTTGATCCAAACCCCAGTTCCACCTGGTTTTCTGAGGCCTTTCCATCATGCTCAGGATCACACAGGAGCAGCACCACAGATATGCTCTGGTTTCCTCTCCTTCCTGACATCTTTTTCCATTCCTCCCTCCCTGCTGCTGAGGTCATCCCTCCCCCTCATATGCTTCATCCTTCTCTTTTCACCACTCCCTTGCTGCCATCAGCAAGGAGCTTGCCTGGGCACAGAAGGAGATGGGTGCTCCCAGAGAGGCTGGCCAGGCTGCCCACGGACCTGGACAGACCTCACTGAGTTCTGGTCCCATCTACTTCAATCCAGAAACAACCACCTCCTGCTGCCTTGGGCTTGGGAACCTGGGGACCCAGTTACGTGCTGGGGTGGTGCCCAGCTCTTGCCCCTCTATTTTGGATCATTTTGGAGTGGCAGCTCGTGTTCTGCAGAGCTTCTCACTGCAGCCACCCTGTCCTTTGAGCTGGGAGCTGCCAAGGCTACTTGGCCGCCAGGGCTCTGCAGAGCCAAGAGGTCTCAGAGATACTAGAAGCTGCTCCTGACAATGGCAATATGATATTACACAAGCACTCTCCAGTGCCAAGAGAGCTGTTGCCAGCCATGGATCAGGTAATTAAATTAAAATACTGTACCTGTGCTATAGAGCCCCCAGAGAGGCTTTCTCCCATTACTTGCCTGCCCAGCACGAGGGCCAAGGACCTGCCTCCCTTCCTTGGATGAGTCACTGCTTCACAAGGTAACTACACCTGACTAAGTGGGGTGACGGGACTCGCTTGTTTTAGCTGTTCCTTCTCCCTGCAACGGTGAGACTGGGCACAGTGCTGCTATGAGAGATTCAGGTGTCTCACGAGGGGTTCACCCTGATCCCACAAGGGATCCAGATGATCCCTCCAGAAAGGGGGCCTGCATATTTATCCCCTTCAGAGCAAGGTGCTACTGAAGGTCAGAGCTGCCCCTGTGGCCTGCCAGAGCCCTTCCCGACTGCATCACACCACCATCCCCCGCCTTGGCAATAAAACCCACAGGTATTTCCCCAGGGACGACCCTTCTCCGCGCCCAAGGCTGCTGCAGGCAGGCGGTGCTGGGGCCAGCGGAGTCCCGAAGTGCTGCCTGGGATCCTCAGGTTCCCTGGGCTGCCAGCAGGGACAGCTGCTCCCGGGGCCTGTCCCCAAGCGAGATACGCCACCGCCATCTATCGGCCAGCGGCCGGGGACAGGGAGCGACAGGCACCCTTCTGTCCCCGCCACCTCGCGCCGCGGGGGCTCAGCGGCTTGTAATGGCTCGGTCTGTGTGTGTCCGAGTCCCCCTGCAAGGCTTGGAGGGCTGCAGAGCATCCAGGTAGGGTCTCGCCTCCTCACTGGGAACAGCAGTGGGACTGACTGGACTTCGGAAATGCTGGGCTGGTTGTGTGGGCTCTGGACAGGCTGGTGTCTCCCCGTGGCAGAGCCCAGCAGGAGCTGCGGGTCTCCAGATCCAAGCGGGAGCGCTGCTACACCGGGCAGCACCATTGGCGCTTGTGCACTCAGCAAAGGCAAGCACCCACCCCTGCCCCCACTGCCTAGGTACAGTGGGAGAGCTGGGCACAAGGCCAGCGTCCCCTGCCAGTCTCTAGCCACCGTGCGGGTCCCTTTCCAGGGAGCAATGCTTTGCACTGTGTTCTTTTAGCTGAGCACAAGTACTCAGCGTGTCTCTGTGAGAGACCCAGCAGATTTCCAGCTCTGATTATCTTCTCTGTCCCAAAGTGGTGCAATTCGGCTAGTGCCAAGAGACCCCCAAACCTCTTGATGTCCTGGCACTGCCCACAGCTTCCAGCTAATGTTCTGTAATTTCTTGACCAAGGACACGTGATGGCTGTGGCATCCAGCGCCTGGTGCCTGTCACAGCTGTGTCCTCACCAGAGGGAGCTGTGTCCCACATGGAGACATTTTGGCCCAGTTCCCTACCTTTTTTTATAGCCCTTGGCAATGCTCCAGGTTCCATACTGCTCAGGTCTAATGGGCACCCAAAGGTGCCAGGGACAGAGAGGAAGGCTGCTTGGATTTGCATTTCTCCTGACATCCACCTAGCCATGGCAGGCATGGTCTGTGCCCTGCCAGGAGGCTCTCATGGGCGGCATTGCAGGGTTTCTCTGGGTCTAATGCTGGCCACCAGTGCAATATCTGGATCCATCCTGGGTCAAGGAGATTAAGGACGGAGCACCCTCCCACAATCTCCTGGAACAGCCAGGAATGATCTCAGAGCAGGCTGTAGTGTCACAGCACACCTGAGTTGTCCCCATTGTCCTCACCCATGTGAAGATGCTTGGGAGAGTAACCCTTGCTGCCACCCCCATCTAGGCCAGGAGCAGCTCTTCTCCCACCTCTGTCACCTTCCCAGCACAACACTCCATTTGCTCACACCCCAGCTTCATTCAGGCAGCATCTTCCCAGGGCCACTTTGCAGCCCCTTGATGGAGGACTTAAACACATAACCCTGCACTAAGCATGGGTATTACCAATATCTCCCCATCAAAACAGACATGCCAAGAGCTGTCCCAGCCCAGCCCAAGGGATTGCTTCCTCTGGTGGTTCTTTACAGCCAAGAAAGCAGGCTTTCAGCCTCAGCTTTACCTTTCAGGCTATATTCCCTGCCTAGAAAGGGAAATAGCCTTTCAGGCCATGCTTGGACAGAGCCAGGCAGGCTGGGACCAGCTCAGCCAAGAGTTGTCTCTCCACAGTTTAACCTGGGCAGCAATGTGGGTCAGAAGAGGATTTCCCAGGCCCACCAGAGGCAAGATCTGCTCTGTTTCCAGGCCGCTCACAATGCACACACTCCACTGCTGTAAGGCCATGAGGTCATGAGAACTTGTACAACTTTATTGGGGTCTGACAGAGTCCTGAGGAATCCCAGAGCCAGGATGGGTTGAGAGCCCACCTCTCTGCTCTCCAGGGGTTCCAGCCATGTCTTCCCACTGAACAGAGCTGTCAGGCACCCTGTACAGAGGAGTTGGGGGCAGGAAAGCTCCAGGCAGTCCAGGGTGCCAGCAGAGACAGGGCAGGGATGTGGTTTGACAGGGCAGTGCCTTTGCTCCCCATCTGCTCCTGAACTGGGCTGGCAAAAGTCCTTGAGGGTTGGGACCCCAGTGCCTTGTGTGGGGTGTTCAAGACAGGAGCAGCTCAGGAGCCCACTGGCCCCCAGCTGAAAGTGCGAGGCAGACACACTGGAGGGATATCCCCTTCCTTCTCTGGGGAAGGTGAACCCTCCCCAGCTTTGCCCTTAACCTGCAGGAGTGCAGTCATCTCCAGTTACCCCAGGGAGGCAGCCAGGGGCTCCTGAGCTGCTCCTGGCACCGTAACCTCGGGCTGCCTGAAATAGTTTGGACTTGTGCCACAGCACAGCTGCGGCAGCCCCAGATCTCTCACCTGGAACAGGGCCAGGCCAGCAGTGCCGCCATGCTCTGCCTGCTTGGGAGCTGCAGGACTCACCCGACACCAACACAAGTGGCAGGACAGGGCTCAAGGGGCAGCTGGACACAGGAAGGTAAGGCAGCACATCCCTGCCCATGCTGGATGTGGCTGGGGATACTGCAGGGAAGTGAAAGGAAAAGGGATTGTCTCCAAAACTCTGCCGGGCTGAGCATTGCTTCCTTGCTGGAAAGCCAAAAATAGTCTCTTTACTCAGAAGAGGCTGTAGGAGGGATCTCACTCGAAGTGCAGCCAAATACCTAGGAGGCCATAGGACAGCCCCAGAGCAGCACGGCTCCACCGAGGAAGTATTGTCAGACCTTCGAAAGGCAGTGGCCATAGCTGAACCAGCCAATAGCTCTGTTATCTCCAGGCATCTCATCATGCCAAAGGTACCAGATGAACCAGGCCATGTGGCAAGGGAACATCCCTACCCTGGCAGAGCCAGGGAGCAGCTGCATGCTGCCCCGGCCAGTGTGTGGTCTGTGGCAGAGGTTCCGCTCAGAGGATGGGAGACAGGAAGGGGATTTTTCCTGTCTATTGTGGCCTGGCCCAAGGGATATCTGGGAATCCCCATGGCAGCTCTGCTTTCTCTGCAGCACCAAGCTCATCACAGGCAGTCCCAATCCCTGCAGGGCTGCTGCTCTCTGCACCGGGCAACACCCAGTTACTGCTGGGTAAGCTGGCAAAGTGCCGGGAGACCAGAAAGGCCGTGCCCCTGCCAGGGGAACGCTTAAGGCCAGTGACTCACATAACAGCATCTCTGTGCTGTGCTGATTTATCTCCCCCTTCCTGGGGGTCTCACTCCCTCCCTCAGCACTTCTCTGGGCAGCTATTCCTGGAAACATCCTAGAGATACTTTCAATCATGCCTTTACACACTGACATTTATAAACCATCTTCCAGCAGCAGATGGATTTAGTAGTGTGAGTCTTCCTCCAGCCCCAGTCCATTTATGCCTTTCTCTCCACAGAGTTTGTCATTGACCCAGTGCATGGTGAAGGCTCAAGGCAAAGCTGCAGCTCTGCTGCCAACAGCTTTCAGCTCCTGGGCAGAGAGACCCGTCCTGGCAGAGACTAGTCATACCCATCTTCTGTACACTCCTGTCTCATGCCCTGCCCACCAAGCTAATCCTGTCTTGGTCTTTCCCAGACATCTCTGCTTCTCCCTCTTGGGTGGAGGAGACACAGGGCTGCCAAATCTTGTAATACTCAGACTATTTCTTTAAAGCCCCAGCTCCTGAAATGGTGGGAAAACTTGAAGTTCTTAACCTCCAGTGGATTTTGTGTCTTTAAGGAGTTTCTCATCCCTCTCCTTGTGCAGAAAAAACAGGGACCAGAGCCTGCAGCCCATGCCAGGGAGCAGAGGATGGGCACAGCACACAACCCAGGTGAAGCAGGGCTGCAGAACTGTGCTTGTGGCTGCTCTGTGCCAAAGGCACCCAGACCTGCCAGGCAGCTATCAAAAATCCCACAGGCGGTCACTCAGCTTTCCTCACCACCTTCAGGAACCAGGGCATGAGAGATGTGTAAGGGAAAGATGGATCCAGAGCTGGGCTGGGGCTTGGGCAGGATGCCAACATCCAGCCCTGCAGTGTGGGGGTCCCTGCCCTCCAGTCCCCCTGCAGTGATAGAGCCCACTGGCCCTGAGGATTGTGCATCCCTCTTGCTCACCCAGCAGCTTTTCTAGCCGCAGAAAACCCCTCTTTGCCCTCACCAGAGCCCACTCCAGCAGCTCTCCATGCAGGCCAGGCCAGCAGACCCTCTGCAGGAGGCCTAAGGCAACCCAGACACCCATCAGCTGCACATACCATGGCTGTGAATGCATTTCCTCCAGGGAGTTATTTTGGGCATGGCACTGGGGGACACATGCCACTCCTGCATGCATCCTGTGAGAGTCAGGCATCACCCACAAGCACCCTGTTCAAGAAACCCAGAGCTCTGCTCTGGGCAGGTCAGCACAATGAGGCAATACTTTAATGCTCAGCACATGACACAGTGATGATGGCTCACAGCTCCAGGTGGGACCCTAAAATAAATTAGTATCAAGACAACGAACAACACGTTAAAAAAACCCAAGTTATTCTACTAATTACCATCAGATTCGAAAAAACATTAGCACTTTGAGCAAGTGTGCTGATAGTATTGTAAGATGCTCATCAAACATCAAACTAGCCTAATTACTCAAAATGAGGAGGCAAAAGTCCTGCCAAGCCCCAAATCTCCCCTATGAGGTGCAAAAAACCCTCCAGTGTCACTCAGCACCAAATTCCTGTGCTGTTTCTGACACACACAACTCAGGACCCTCCTGCCACCAGCTCCATGCAGAGCAGTTTGGAAGCATGTTGAGGACTCCTAGTCAGACTGAGGACGTGGGACTACCTGGCCGAGGAGCATAAACCTCAGCTTCCCCCGTGGGGTCACAACCCACACCAGCAGCATGTGACAGGTCATGAGCCAAAGGGGATGGGCAGCACCTTCATCCCTGCATGTTGCCAGGGTGACTGGGCCAGGCAGATCCCCTTCTCCCACCATCACCTCCAGACCCCACTTCCCTTCCTGCTTTGGCATCCATCAAAAGAGCTCAGCACCAGGCAGAGTCAGAAAGCCACAGTGCGAGGAGCTGGGCCATGCCAGTGTAAGAATGGGACATGAGGATAGAGCAGAACTGTTTTTATTGGAGTTGTCAAGAGCAGGAACAAAAACAAACCTACAGGCTCCCTCCTCAAGTGCCATCCTCCCCCTCACCCACCACCACCACCACTGCGGCAGTCAGCATCACGTGTGCGTGCTACAAGACAACGGCCAAGGCTTACACTTCGCTTCAGCCAAAGGCCAGACAAAGCCCCCAGCATCCGCCATCACCTCCTCCTTGGCAACTGCGAGCTCAGCTTGGCCCTGCCAGAAGCTGGGCAGGACATTCACCTTCCCCTCCGAAGAGGGGTGAGCTTTGTGTGAGACACTGTGGTTAAGGGAAGGACAGGAGCACAGCTCCACCAAAGTGTGAGGGGATGTGACCTGGGCTGCAGCTCCCAGCAGGGCGTCTTGGAGGACCCTGGGAGAGAGCAAGCTGTGCAGCCTGAGCAGAGCTGCAACACCACAGGGGAAAAACGGCATCGCTAAACCCCAAAGGGCTTCACTGCTCCCTCTCTTCGACACAAACCAAACTGAAAGGGAGAGGGGTCAGAAGACAAACCAGGAGGGGGATGTGAGGCAGGTCTGGAACAGCATTTGGCTCTGGCTCACTTCCCAGCCCGACGCTCCTCCTGGCGCTTGGTGAGGATGTATTTGAAGAACTCATACACGGACCAGGCAATCGCTGTCGAGGGCATCTGATAAATGACTCTGGCCTGGACCCCTCTGAAGTAGGCGGTCACACCGCCCACTTGGTACACCGTCCTGAAGGCATTAGCCATGCCTGTGATGTGTCCGCTGATGTTGGAGCTCAGGGCCAAGGACTCCTGGGTGTTGAGCAGCGTTTTGCAAACGTCCAAAGGCGTAGTGGCAGCAGCAGCGACAGCCCCCGCGCAGGCTCCGGAGACCACGTGGGAGCCTGGGTTGTACTGTCTGTGGGGGTTGAGCTGCTCTTGCAAGAACTCGTAGGTCATGAAGTGAATGGCTTGGAAGGGGATGTTCATGGTGAGCTGGGTGGTGTAGCTGCGGTAGAAAGCTCCGGCCCCTTCGTTGCGCCACACAGCCCGCATACAGTCCATCACACGCTGGTAAGGCGAGTTGTACATCTGCATCCTCTGCTTGACCACTTGGGACATACAGCGGTAGCCAGCAGCAGCCAGGACCCAGGCATGGAGGGGAAGAGGAAAGAGAAGGGCAAACATGAAGCCAGGCTTCCTCCAAATGCCTGGAGTTTGGTCACACTGGCCTAAGAGCTGATGACAGACAACTCGAACCAGCAGTGCTGTGTCTCCCCAGACAGGACTCCAGCCATTTAGATCTGCTGAGGCTTCCCCATCACACAGACATCACCACCTTCAAACCCCCGCAGCTGCCATAGCCCCAGGGAACATCTCGATATCCTGTCATTTATACTCCAGATCCACCCTCGCTCCCAAGCAACTGCTCATCCACTGCAGCAAAGCTACTATGCAGTCTGAAGAACTCTCTCTACATTCAGTCCCTTTATATTCCAGATCTGGATAATACTGTCCCTCCCCAGCCACCCCCACTGCAGCCCACAGTAATGACAGCACATCGAAGAGCTCACCAGTCAGGAACTGTTCACAGCTGCTGCCAAAATGCTGCCACTCCAGGGCAAAATTCAGATGCCAACCCCCCCCAACATATCCAAGAGCAGGATAGGGAAGCCCAGAGTGGAGCCTGCCCCTGTCCTGCCTCACCCTATCTCAACATGACCACAAGGAGCTAAAAATGATGTGACTATAAACTACTACAGTCATGACGAGAAGCTCCAGGGAAGGAATGACAACGGTCTAGCCAGGCAGCTGCCTGCTCCTCGGGTCCCAGCCATGCAATGGGCAGGCAGGAGCCTTGCTGGGCCCACAGCAGCTGGAGCCTGAGCTATCATAAGCCCTCCAATTTTAAGAGGAAAAAATACCTTCATGACTGGGCTTTCCTCATTTTTCCTCCTTTTCCCACCATGTTCACAGACTTAAATTCCAAACTCCCTCTGTTTTTTTCATACGTACCAGGCTCAACAAAATGACCTTCCAGACATTCCACAACACAAGATCTCCCTTCCCCTGACCTCTCTAGCATGTTTTTTAATTTTCTTTTCATTTTAATTCTTTTAATTTTCCTCTTGAACACAGGCCCACAACTGTACCATGTCTTCCCAAGTTCTGAGCACAGCAATGCCCAGCTTCCACACACTTGGAATGACTTTAGCAGTGCAGATCACATCTCTCTTGACTTCTTTCCTGCTTCAGGTAGCAGCCCCCAACCAAACTCCTGGGTGAAAGTCCCATTCCTTCCCAGCTCCTCCTAAACTGGGGTTTGCTGCACTTCTGAGTTAATCTCTTCTACCCACCCTGTCCATAAGAGGCAGCCACCAGGGTCCCTAAGAGGACCCACAGGACCCTAAAGGACCCTTGCAGTCAGGAAAGCAACAGGAGCACCTTCCATGACACAGAGAGGACCCCAGAGGATTGGGCAGACCCTGCTCTTCCCCTCCCCGGCAGGCCAGGACCATCGTTACCTTCAGCAGGGTTCATGGCTGCATCGTGGAGCAACGTTGCTACACACCCGGCTGCACCTGCAAAACAAGAACTGCCACATGTGAGGGGGGAAAGGTGAGGGACCCCGGGGCTCCACCACAGCCCCGAGCCCCCTGTCAAAGCACAGGAGGAGGCCCCTGGAAGAGGGTGAGATCTGAAGGCAGCCTCCATCTCTCTTCCAAAAGGCAGGCTGGTCCTCAGTAGTTCCCACCCGGAGAGAGATCAGGAGAGGGAGAGGGTTATGACAGGCTGTCAAGTCCCGTGGGCTGACTGGGACTCACTTGGGTCCACTCCTTGAGGGACAGGACAATGTCACCAGATGGCAGGGGCCCTTAGGATGGTGTCCCCGTGCCCCGTGAAGGAGGAGCCCAATGTAGCACTCTGCTACGTGTATGCCAAGGGCAGAACGTGCCCTGCTCTCCCCTCAGCCCCATGCTCTCCCTACTGTGGCAGCTCCTTGAGATGGAACGGGCACCATGGCGAGACAGGCTCCAAACCCACGTGGCACTCCTGAGGCGAGCTCTGGCACTGCCAACCCACGGGGCCACGGCCAGTCCCGGCTTGTCTGCAGGCAGCTCTCATCCACCGGCATCCTCCCGGGCCAGGGCCACCGACCTGCTCCACGCCAGATAGCTGGCAGCAGCTCCGGCAGGCGCAGGAGCGGAGCTTCCCCTGCCCGGCGCCGTGCGGCTGCGGCTCGCGGCTGGAGAGAGCACAGGGCTTTAGGACAACCACGGCACCCCGACCCCGCGCTGGGACCGGGCCTCCCGACCGCCACACCTGCCGCTCCCGCCCCGCTCCCCCCCGGTGTGGCGGGGCCGGTACCGTTGGCCACATGGCTATTGCCCCCCGCGTGGATAACGTCGCTCAGCGTCTTTTTTAACTTTTCGTAGCAAGCGAAGTAGAGGGCGTGCGCCGGCCCGGCGCCGGTGGCCGTGATGTTCAGGCCTCGCATGGGCCGCCAGAAGCCCTCGGTGCGGGCGATGCGCCACAGGGCCTCCAGCACGTTCCGGTAGCGGGCAGCGGGCTCCGGCTGCAGGCTCTGCATCCGCGTCTGCAACACAAGGCAGGCCCGCCCGGGCGGCTCCTCAGACCCTGCCCGGGGCACCCGCCCTCCCGCCGCCGCCCCCGCCCCGCCCGCCGCGCCGCCGGCACCTTGACGCAGTCGATGGGGTACATCACGCAGTGCTCCATGACGCCCGCCACGGCACCCGCCAGCATGTGCGTGGACACGGCGGCGCCCTGCGGCAGCGCCTCGTAGTCGGGAGCGGGCGGGGAGCGCGGCTCGGGGCTCCCGGGCCGGCACCGGGAGCAGGCGCCACCTCCGCCTCGGCGCCGCCCCGCCGCGCCCGGCCCGCGCCGCCGCCGCCGCCGCCCATGAGCAGCAGCAGGACGCAGCCCGACTCCGCGCCGCCCCGCGCGCCGGGGCCCGCGCCCGCCCCAGCCCCCGCCCCCAGCTCCATCACGCCGCCGCCGCCGCCGCCGCCCCGGCCCGGCCCCGCCGCCCGCCGCGACGCCCCGCCCCTGCTCAGCGCCCATTGGCCGCCGCCACCCGGGGCCCGCCCCCGCAGCACGCCCATTGGCTAGGCCCGACGCGCACCGCCCATACACGCTGCGCTCATTGGCCGCCGCCGCCGCGGCCCGGGCGCCGCCACTGGTCGGCCGCTCCCTCCGGCGCGCCCCGGCGCACCGCCCGTTGGCTGCCGGGACTGCCCGCCCTGCCGGCCCGCGCGGCCCATTGGGCGTCCCAACTTCGCGGCCCGCCCCGCCGCGCGGCCCATTGGCCGGCGGGCCCGCGACCTTTGGCCGGCCTGAGAGCCGCCATTGGCCGGCGGGCCCGCCGCTCCGTCCGGCGGCGCGTGCTGTTTATTTGGGCGGCCGGGATTGGCTGGGGCCCCGCGTGACGCCTCACAGCGAAGGTCGGGCGCGGGAGCAAGGGCGAAGCGAGCCCCGCCCCCACCGGGCGGGGGGGCGCGTCTCACCCCGATCCGATTGGTCGCCGGGCCGCGTGGGCGGGGCCGCGGCGAGGTCGGCGGCGCCGATTGGTCCCCGTGTGACCGTGGGCGGAGCTCCGCTCGGCGGGGCGCGGCGGCGGCGGCGGTGACGTGTCCGCCGGTGCCGGCGGCGGGGCCGCCAGCGGCGATGCGCGGGCGGGCGGCCGTGGGCGCACATGGCCAGGTGAGTGGGGCCGGGCCGCACCGCACCGGGGGCTGGTGCCGGTGCTGGTGCTGTCCCGGTGCTGAGGTGTGGCCTCTGCCTTGCAGGATCGGCGTTTCCTGCCTGTCGTGGCGCTCGGCGGGACCGTGCCCGGGGCCACGGCAGCGCCCGGTGGCGCTGGGGCTCGCCCTGCTCCTGGGGCTGCTGCTGTTGCTGGCGGGTGCCGTGCCCCGTCCCTGGGCCGCGCCACCCCGCGGCGCCCGGCGGGACGAGAGGTGAGCGGGGCCGGGGTGCCGGGGGAGCGGGGTCGCCGGTGCGGAGCCGCCGGTGCTGAGCCGCCCCGCCGCCCTGCCCCAGGTACCTGGCGCGGGCGGAGGAGCTGATGGCCACCGACACCGAGGACTCGGCCCTTAACTACGGCGTGGTGGTGGACTGCGGGAGCAGCGGGTCCCGCGTCTTCGTCTACTTCTGGCCCCCGCACAACGGAAACCCGCACGACCTGCTGGACATCAAGCAGATGAGGGACAAGAGTAGCCGCCCCGTCGTCAAGAAGATTAAACCGGGTGGGTGCCGCCGCTGTCCGTCCCCAGCCCGAGCCCCCTGCGCACCGACGGAGCGGGTTTCTCACAGCCCCTTCCCCGCACAGGCATCTCCGTGACGGCGGCGGCCCCCGAGCAGGCTACCCCCTACCTGCGCCCGCTCCTGCGGTTCGCGGCCGCCCACGTCCCGGCCCAGAAGCACAAGGAAACGCCGCTGTACATCCTGTGCACGGCGGGCATGCGGCTGCTGCCCGAGCGGTGAGTTCGTGGTCCGCGTTGGGCGAGCCAGGGATGCGCTGGAACCTCTCAGCCCCAACAGCTGTCTCTTTGGGAAAATTGGGAATCTGGAGGGGGAATTGAGAAAGGAAAGGGCACGTTCTTGGGGCAAGCGGTGAGGGATGTAGGAGGAGGATTTGAGCATGCTGGGAGGGAGTTGAGGCTTTTTGCTGAGGATCTCAAACAGATAGGTGTATTTCTTGTCTCAAAGCATGCTGGGTGCAGCAGCACGGCTTGTGGGGCTGAACGGGGGATGCAGTGCTGGGTGATCCCTACTGTCTGTTCACCAGCCTTGATGGTAAAGGTCCCCCAGCATCTGTTCCTCTCCCACGCTCTTGCAGGCAGCAAGCTGCAATCCTGGAGGACTTGGTGAAAAACGTGCCCCTGGAGTTTGATTTCCTCTTCTCCAAATCACATGCAGAAGTAATCTCAGGGAAACAGGAAGGTAGGAGCTACCACAGAGCACTGCTTGTTGTTCTTTAGTATATTGTCATAATTACATTTTCTATCTTGTGCAGGTGTCTATGCTTGGATTGGCATCAACTTTGTCCTGGGACGGTTTGATCACGAGGATGGTGAGTCTGGCTGGTTGTAGAACAGCTGGGAGGGTCTGATCAGAGCCCTGCTGGACCTTTGCCCCAGTGCTGGAGCTAAGAGCAACCTCTGCAGTAGTCAGCAACATGGGTGAATCTGGGATCTGGGACTTGGAGGGGCCCTTGCTCTGGTTACAGGAACAAGTTCCTGTGTGAGGGGTCCATTTGCAGCATTTTGGGAGAAGAACTGGGGAGAGAGGGTTTGTGATAGTGTTCCTGTTGTGGCTTCCACCTGGGGATGCCTTGGGGGAACCTACAAAGCCAGGGTGTGGCCAGTCCTGAGTGCCAGGACCTGTCAGCTGTGGGGGGTAATGGTGGAAGGGAAGAGACTGCCCCAGGCCCTGCCCCTCTCTGACATGCTGCTGTGGGTTGCAGAGGAGGATGCAATGGTCACTGTGGCGCTGGGGGACCAGGGGAAGTCCCTGGTTCGGAAACGAACAGTTGGGATCTTGGACATGGGAGGTGCCTCCCTGCAGATTGCCTACGAAGTGCCCGACTCCGGAGCCATCTCCTCCCCTCAGCAGGTGCGTGTGTGCCTGGTTGGCCCTAAGAGCAGCCCCTGCCTTCCCTGGGTTGCTGCTGATCAAGGACCATTCTGCCTCTCTAGGAGGAGGCTGCTAAGAGCTTGCTGGCAGAATTCAACCTGGGCTGTGACGTGCAGCACACTGGCCATGTGTACCGTGTCTACGTCAACACCTTCCTGGGCTTTGGGGGCAATTTTGCCCGGCAGCGCTACGAGGAGCTGGTGCTGAACCAAACCTATGTGCACAACCGGTATTGCTGCCTCACCTAGCGGTGCTCCTGCTGGGGCATTGTGAAATGAGGTGCTGGTTACTTCATGCTGCCCTCTCCCCCTTGGATTTGACTCAAAAGCTGCCTGTGGCGATAACAGCTCCCACAGCCACGTTGGCAGCTGCTGTGTGGCAGCAGCAGATGCCTGGGCTGGCACAGGGTGCATGGGTGCTGCCCTTTTCCAAGCCTGGCAGACATTAGCAGTGCCACAGCTCCCTGCCTTCCTCCTTCTCTCCTCATAACAGGCTACAGGGAGGCCCCTCTAGTGGCTTTTGGCTTTTCCTTCTCTGACTTTCCCTCCTTCTCCAGCACCGAATCACTCAGCACATCTTTCCATTACATCCCCACCTCAAGCTCTCTGTGTCCTGTCTCTCCTTTCCTTCCAAGAGCACTACGTGAAGCTGTTGCCAGAGGTGGAGAGGCTTGGTGCCCAGGTACTCTGGTGCCGGCAGCAAACCCTGCCTCCAGATCCCCAGGGGCTGTGCAGGGGCACAGATCCCTGTGAGCTGGGTGGGGTGGGCTGTGCATTGTTGCACCCTGCAGGTGCTTGGAGAACGTAGCTGCAGGTCAGCGTGACAGGTCTGTCGAGTTCAGCTTGGGAAGAGGTGGCAGGGCAAGTGCCAGCACTGCGGGGTACAAGGGAACACAGCCTGGTCTAGTGTAAGGGGTATCTGGATGTGGGACAGTGCTAGACTACGCTTCTGGGAGGTGGTATAGAACTCCATGTGCAACTGCTGTTCCTTCCTTGACTTTCCAGCCTGCACAGCCAGCAGACAGGGCTGAGTCCCAAGATGCCCTTCCTGGACCCCTGCCTGCCTGTGGGGCTGGAGGATACAGTGACGAGGGGTGGCCAAACCCTGTACGTGCGGGGACGAGGGGACTGGCAGGCCTGTGCAAAGCTGCTGCAGCCCCTTCTGGCAGGGTCCAACAGCAGCCAGGACTCCCTCCTGGGGGCCTACAAAGCACCCATCGACTTTAGCAACAGCGAGTTTTATGGCTTCTCTGAGTTCTTCTACTGCACCGAGGACGTGCTGCGCCTGGGAGGTCAATACAGTGCCCCCACCTTCACCTCTGCCGCTCAGGTGGGTGCTGCCCCAGCCCAGGGGCTGGGAAGCTGCTGTACCTGGGGCTGGGAGTGAGGGCTGTTTCTCTGCTCTGAACCCCAACTTCTCCTTCTGGCAGGAGTACTGCAGCCAGCGCTGGGAGGTGCTGACCCAGCGTTTCCGTGGTGGCCTCTACTCAGCGCATGCTGACCAGCACCGGCTGAAGTAAATGGATTTGCTGGGGGATGCTATGGCTGGACCTCCTGGGAGGCTTTTGCTGTGGTAAGGGACTGGTGCAGGTGGCAGTGTCTGGCTGATGCTCCTGGGTGCTGTGCCTGCAGGTATCAGTGCTTCAAATCAGCCTGGATGTACCAAGTCCTTCACGAGGGCTTCCAGTTCCCTCTGGAGTACCCAAGCCTGCGCACGGCCCAGCTGGTGTACGACCGGGAGGTGCAGTGGACGCTGGGAGCCATCCTCTACAAGACAAGATTTCTGCCACTCAGGTACCGTTGGCATGCTGATGGCATCAGGCAGGGAAGGGTGGTTGGGAAGGAGTAGGTGTAACTGCACTAGGTGAGGGCTTTGCCATCCCCAGAAGGGGAGTGGCAGCACAGACCATGGCAGGACCCTGGCCAGTCCTGACGTTTTCTCTCCACAGGGATCTCCGTCAGGAGAGCATCCGGCAAGCACATGCCTCCTGGCTGCGCCTCTCTTTTGTCTACAACCACTATCTCTTCTTTGCCTGCATCCTGGTGGTAGCAGTGGCCATCGTCCTCTACCTCCTGCGGCTGCGCCGCATCCACCGCCGGCAGCTGCGCACGGCCCAGCACACCCTGCTCTGGCTGGACAAGGTGGTGGTGCCTCTGGGCCAGGGAAATGTGCCATGACACCGGTGGTACCCACTGTCCTGTTGCACCAGCAGAACCAGGACTGGCTGACAACCTGGGCTCCGAGGGCTTGGACTCTTTCTTGAAGGCCATCTCAACTCTGCACTCCATCATCTCCGCATCAGAACCAGAGCCTGGGGGCTGCGGCACCTATGGATGCCAGAGCTTTCCTCTCCACCTTGCCCCAGCTGTAATCTTTGTATTCCTTGCCCTCTGGCCTGTGCCTCACTAGGTGGTGTGGAGCAAAGTCCTCTGCTGCCAGTGGGGTCAAGGCTAGAGCCCTGGCAGGTCCCTCAGATAACAGGACGCTATCACTGAGGCAGCCAACCTAGGACTGTGGCCCGAAGCACTGGGCCACCCCGTGACTCAGCCACTGGTTTGCAGAGCAACCTGGTGAGGTGCTGTGGTTCATCACATGGGGTGGCCTTTCTGCACGCCCTGACAAGCCCACAGGCTGGAGAACAGCAGTCACTAGCAAAGTTACTGCAGGAACCAGGTGAGCTACGAGTTCCACCAGGCTGCTCTGCCCAGCCTGGCCCTTCTTGGAGCATTCCTGAAAAGGTATCATGGCCTTTGCCATGTCTTACCCTTCTAGGACAATCCTCATACCAGCATCCCAGACTCAGCCCTGAGGGGTGACTGATTGGTTCCTAAGGCACCACCAAAGCGGGCAGCCATTCCTTTCAAACATTCCCTCCTGGGCACATCTGCCCCGTGTTGTCCCACATGTTAACTGGGCACTAGTGTCAGGACCTGTGATTCTTTCCCCTGTGAGCGCAGGCTGGGCCTGCCCATGGGAGAACCACCTCCAGCCCAGCTGTGTCCCAGGACACGTCCAGGCTGTGGCTGTGCACACAAGCACAAGGCTTCCTCCCCTGGGGCTGGAGCCCACTGATGGTCCAATGAACTTCATCACTTTTTACTTGAACTCAGCCGTTCCCATTCCTGTAGCAATAAACAACTCCTTGAGCCATCCAGCACTGGTCTTGTTTTCTAGGGAGCAGCTCCCCAGCTCCTGGCTGGTGGAGTGGCTGGGGGGCTGCACATCTGTGCTGCCATGGCAGGATGATGGAACTCCTTTCCTGTTCCCTGTTATTCCAGCAGGACAGCTGAGCTCAGCTGAGCTGGTAACAGGACATGGAGCTCTGGTCCAAACCAAACTTGTGATCCTTGGAGACAGCATCCTTTGCTGCCCTCCTGCTAAGAGGAAAAGCCTGCCCACTCAGAGCTCCTGGAAGATATTGGTCCCTGTATTTTACCTTATTTCCCACCCCAGTCTCACAGAGCTGCCTGGCAAAGAGGCCAGTAAGCTGCTCCAGCTGCTGCACAGGCATGGGGATGGCCCCAGCATAGCTGCCTAGTGTGAGAGGCTGGGCAGACAGCTGGTTCTCCCTCTGGCATGCACTGTTGCCTACCTGTGACCCTGGTCCCACAGCATGAGTGCACAGGTGGCATCAAGGATAAAATTTTCCATGCACCAGTGTGCTGCCAACCTCCGGCTCAACAACTGAGGATCCCAGCCTTGTTCTCATGCTGTAAGAGCAGCGTTTGGGGGAAGGAAAGATGTCTAAATAAGACCAAGACTGTTCCTCAGCCTCAAAGCAGCGACTCAGCCTCCAGCATCACTTATTAGAAAAAGGATTTATTTCCACAACACAAATTGAACACAGACAAATAAATAAATAAATACAGATAAATTATCTCATCAATAAGGGGAAACCTAAAACACAATGCCCTACTGTGTTCTTCTCACAACCTGGACCCATGTCACTGTGGTGGAGATACCTAGACGCTACTGCAGCTGCCTCACTGCTGAGGTGGGAGACACAGCCCTCCTTTCATCTCCTCCAGCAGACCCCAGCACCTCCCTTACCACATCTAAGGGGGTCTGCATGCTCCTCCAGGGTCAGCCCTCCCTTCTCCCACCCACAGCCACAATCTGTCTTAGTAGGGACCACCCCCCACCACAGAAGATAGACAGAGGCTGCAGTGGGTCCTGCGTTGTCATGCAGAGGGGCAGCTGGTGCCTGAAATGACCAGGGATAGGGCAACAAGGTGGGCAGCCTGGGCTACGAGCAGGGGTTTCACTTGCGGGCTAGGGCTGAGTGCACTGAGGGAACAGGGTGAGCACTGCTGGGACAGGATCCGCTGGAACCCCAACACACACAGATCCCTTGCAGGATGGTGCTCAATGACTGCAGCACTTGGGCAGCTGAAGGGATCTCTCCCTGGCTGCTCCCATTGCCAGTTTACTAGGCCCTTGTCCAGGGGTGCTGTCTGCCATGCTCAGGGGCCGAGCCATCATGGGTCCAGGTCGCAGTGCTCCA